>NC_042618.1:94879320-96130983 GCF_901001135.1 Rhinatrema bivittatum
AGTCCTGTAACTGCAAAGCAATGATTAGTCTAGAAAAAAGACTGACTCTCAGTGTAGCAGCACACATTGGAACCAACAAGAATGTGTGCATACCCTACCTTTCTCACACAGAAAGATAGGAAACAAGACATGCCTGACTTACCAGAGCTGGCAGGAGGACTGGATTAGTCCTCCTCATTCCAATATTGGTCCCAGAGGACCAGCTGCAGGAGTATGAGTAGGCAGCAGCTGGGGGAATGACTGCACTGCTGCTGCTGACATCCTCTCAGTCAAGCAATGAGCATGAACTTATGATGCCTGTATTTTTATAGACTGTCCAGTGTCACTGTTAGGATGGCACCTTACTAACATTTAAAGGGTCCACACCATGTTCTTTGCTGGTTTTAAGCAGCAGAAAAAAGGTAGAAGAATGAGTAGCAATAGTTACTCTTTGACCTCCAGATATGTCCATTTGTTTGTACATGACATTATTATCTCCATGAGTACTTACATGCATCCCTGTTCAAAGCAGTGACAACAGGTGGTATACAGGGCAGCCTGGACTAGAAGCTTTTCTATTTGATGGCTGAGATTGCAGGAGTTAGATGGATGAAAGCAGAATCCCATCTATTATTTCATGACTTTTGGAGATCCAATTATAGAGTCCAGTGTGTGACAAATGATTCTCCAGCGGCATAGCCCCTAACCTTGTTGACTTGTATGGAAGGGAATTGTGAGATTATAAGGCCATGACAGCAGGGTTTAAGGATTACATAGTGTATATAAGGGGAAACTGGATGGATAATATCCTGTAAGTGCTGTTCTTTCTTGGAAAGGTCAGCTGTGAGTTAAGATTGTAAAATAAAAATAGTGTAGATCAGAAATAAAGTGATTCTTTTTTACATTCAAACACATACCTGCTATGTATGTCAGATGTTCCTCATGCCCTGAACTTTGCTAAGTTATTAATGGCTTACTTGCTGACCATAATAAATATGTTCATATGTGTATGTGGGGTAGGAGGAGGGGACTGGTTGACTATGTGTTTTTTTGTTTGTTTTTTTTTAATGTATCCTTTGTAGCTAAAACACATATGTGTTTCAAAGAAAAATGGGAAGGCTTTTTTTGGAGGGGTGCTTAGCTTGGGCCAACATCATGGCTTGACCATGCTCAATGTGGTTTTCCTACCTCACCAACCAAACACTGTGTGTCTTAAAAAGGAGAATGAGGCTCCTGCATAGAAAATGAGATGGCTCAATGCAAGGTGGATTCCAAACGTATCACTATATGCTCATTTTCACCTGTTTATCAGTATTTGATCTCCAATGCACTTCCTGCGTGTCCTTTCAATAGCAAATACTTTTTTATTCATTGGCCTACCCAAATAACTATTTACCTCAGCCTTTTTCTAGTCTCAAAATAAGTGAATCTCCTAGTAGGGATGTGAATCGTTTTCCATATCGTCTTAACGATAGAAATCGTGTGGCAGGGCAAGAAAATCGTCTTAGGCACGATTTTTTAGTTAAAAAATCGTTAAAAATCGTTTTTTCCGATTAGTGCGCATTTTCAGTTAGTGCGCACTAACTGGGAGTTAGTGTGCACTAACTGAAAATGATACAATTTGACACTTTTCAGGTCAGTTAAGGTCAGTTTAGGAATGAATATGTATTCCTATTGGCTGCCCTCTTATTTATTCATGTTACCAAGTTTCCTACTGACAGTATATGGGGGATGGGAAATGGAAACAGTTGGTAGCTTGACAAAACAAGTAATGTGATCAGTCAATGTGACTAGAACTTGTGCCCTAACCCTGATACCAGGGGTATTGTGATCTTCCTGCACACAGTGCCCTATCCCTATTAATACCAGGAGTGTTGTGATCTTCCTGCACACAGTGCCCTATCCCTAATACCAGGGGTGTTGTGATCTTCCTGCACACAGTGCCCTATTCCTGATACTGGGGGTGTTGTGATCTTCCTGCACACAGTGCCCTATTCCTGATACCGGGGGGTGTTTGTGATCTTCTTGCACACATCCCGATATCAGGGATAGGGCACTGCATGCAGGAAGATCACAACACTCCTGGTATTAATAGGGATAGGGCACTGCATGCAGGAAGATCACAACACCCCTGGTATCAGGGATAGGGCACTGTGTGCAGGAAGATCACAATACCCCGGAGGAGTGAGGGTCAGGCAGCTCCCCCCTGTCTGTGAAGCCAGCCTCTCACTAGTAATGCAGGGAGGGAGCTGTCTCAGACTTCACCATCCTCCCCCCCCCCCTTACCCACACACCATTCACTAGCTGGGACATGGGGGAAGTCAGGAGTGAGGGTGGGGCAGCTCCCCCCTGTCTGTGAAGCCAGCCTCTCACTAGTAATGCAGGGAGGGAGCTGTCTCAGACTTCACCATCCACCCCCCCCCTCACCCACACACCATTCACTAGCTGGGACATGGGGGAAGTCAGGAGGAGGGACAGGCAGCTCCCCCCTGTCTGTGAAGCCAGCCTCTCACTAGTAATGCAGGGAGGGAGCTGTCTCAGACTTCACCATCCTCCCCCCCCCCCCCCTCACCCACACACCATTCACTAGCTGGGACATGGGGGAAGTCAGGAGTGAGGGTCAGGCAGCTCCCCCCTGTCTGTGAAGCCAGCCTCTCACTAGTAATGCAGGGAGGGAGCTGTCTCAGACTTCACCATCCTCCCCCCCCCCCCCTCACCCACACACCATTCACTAGCTGGGACATGGGGGAAGTCAGGAGTGAGGGTCAGGCAGCTCCCCCCTGTCTGTGAAGCCAGCCTCTCACTAGTAATGCAGGGAGGGAGCTGTCTCAGACTTCACCATCCACCCCCCCCCCTCACCCACACACCATTCACTAGCTGGGACATGGGGGAAGTCAGGAGTGAGGGACAGGCAGCTCCCCCCTGTCTGTGAAGCCAGCCTCTCACTAGTAATGCAGGGAGGGAGCTGTCTCAGGACTTCACCATCCTCCCCCCCCCCCCCGCACCCACACACCATTCACTAGCTGGGACATGGGGGAAGTCAGGAGTGAGGGTCAGGCAGCTCCCCCCTGTCTGTGAAGCCAGCCTCTCACTAGTAATGCAGGGAGGGAGCTGTCTCAGACTTCACCATCCTCCCCCCCCCCTCACCCACACACCATTCACTAGCTGGGACATGGGGGAAGTCAGGAGTGAGGGTCAGGCAGCTCCCCCCTGTCTGTGAAGCCAGCCTCTCACTAGTAATGCAGGGAGGGAGCTGTCTCAGACTTCACCATCCTCCCCCCCCCCTCACCCACACACCATTCACTAGCTGGGACATGGGGGAAGTCAGGAGTGAGGGTCAGGCAGCTCCCCCCTGTCTGTGAAGCCAGCCTCTCACTAGTAATGCAGGGAGGGAGCTGTCTCAGACTGGTATCAGGGTTAGGGCACTGTGTGCAGGAAGATCACAACACTCCTGGTATTAATAGGGATAGGGCACTGTAAGAGATGACTGTAGTAGATTGAATAAAGATCTGATGTTTCTGCTCTCCTCACACCAAACAAAAACAACACACAAGCAGAGAAGCCCTTCTTACAAAGCTGAGCTAGTGAGTTAAGTAGGAGGAAAAGTAAACATACTGGTGCCAGTGTGGCTACTTAAAAAATACACTTACCAACAATCAATTACATATATTTGAACTGTGTACAGTTCCAGCCAGGACCACCTTTCTAAAATGCACAGTGATTGGCAAATTCAACATGCACTAGCATTTCAGGTGCCTGCTAACAAAAATAATAAACAAACAAGTTCTAGTCACGTGAGTGCTGATCATTACATTACTTTTTTTGTCAAGCTTCCAACTGTTTCCATTTCACATCCCCCCAACCATATTGGTAACATCAATAGATAAGAGCACAGCCAGCCAATAGGAATACATACATACATATTCATTCCTAAGTGACCCTTTACTGACCTGGGAAGTGTGAACACTTTGTTTCATTTTCTGTTGGTGTCGTTAGTTTCCAGTTCCATTTCCCATCCCCCCCAACCATCACCTCAGTGGTAACCTTGGTAACATCAATAGATAAGAGGGCAGCCAGCCAATAGGAACACATATTCATTCCTAACTGACCTTCAGTGACCTGGAAAGTGTTATTTGTATCATTTTCAGTTAGTGCGCACTAAATCGAGTTAGTGCGCACTAACGGGGAGTTAGTGCGCACTAACACGATTTAACGATTTTTAACGATAAATCGTTAGAATTTCTATTGTATCGTGTTCTATAACGATTTAAGACGATATAAACATTATCGGACGATAATTTTAATCGTTGAAAAACGATTCACATCCCTATCTCCTAGGTTGTGCTTAAAACATATTGGATATAAAATGTTACTACTAAGGAAAGGTTTTATTTTAGCAAAAAAGATATCAAAAAATAAAGCCTTCCTCATATGAATAGTGGAAACTTGCAATGCGGACATTGATATCAGAGGAGAAAGCATCTATTGATTGGAATATACCCAAACATAAGAAAATATTTTAGTGTATGGGTTGTTTATTTTCAAATTCTTCCTCAAACAGCCTGGAGGTTGATATTAAAATGCTAGATAGCCTAATAAGTAACATATACAGCTATCTAGTTAGCCAGGTAAGTTGTGGGCGAGCAATGGACGGATTAGGGCGGTGCTACTTAGCCAGATTAGATATCCAGCTAAGTGGCGATATTCCACCTTAGACAGATAACTTATCTGGATAACGGGGTTATTTTCTAAAGGCTTATTTTCTAAAGGCCCTTTTCGCATGCAAATTCGAGTCGGGCGGTGAGGGGAGGAGTTGGGGTAGCGAGGGGGCGGACTTGGCGGTGTCTTCCCTGGCGGCGATAATGTTACTAACATTATCGCCGCCAGTAGCGTGCCCAATAGGACCACCTTTCACAGTGGCGCTATTCAGTGCAAAAGCCGGCAGCGAAGACACCGCGGTGGTGCAAAGGCTTCCGGCTGTCGCAGGCCCGCCCCCCTTCTCCCCACTGCCCCCCGTTTTCGCTGGATTCACCATTCTGCGATAGAATGGTGAATCCAGGCCTAAGTTAGACTTGCTCAACAGAAAGTCCAAACTTAGATAAAACATATCCATCCAAGTAGTGCTTTCTATGGGGATATTCAGCACTCAGCAGCATAGCCGTGCTGCTGAATATCCCATTTAAGTTTGCCAGATATGTCTATCCGGCTAACTTAGATAAATGGACAGCTTTTCAATATTGACCCCCTGGTGATTAATACTTCACATAATTAGAAAGCTGATATTCTAAGCTGTGAATTTTTTTGCAGGGAGTCTTATGGGCATACAAATACACAAAATGCCCTGAAACATTTAGAAATGCTGGCTTTTGTGCATTTTTACTAATGCAAAGCCTGTGTGAGAAAATATTCATAAAATGATCTCCTCTCATATAATAAAATTAGTGCATAGTTCACTACACCTGCAAGTTTTTCAAAAATTCTGAAATACTGAGCTATTGTGATGTTATATCATGCAAAGCAGCTCCTTGTCTTAGAATTCTGTGAAAACGGCATGCCAAAATGTTTGCATATCAGTTTTCGCAAAAATGATAACTATATCTCACAAAGGTGTAGTCAATTTTTTTTTAACAGCCACCCATGGAGCCCATGGAGCATGCAAATTATTCAGCTAATTTGCATGTGGAGAAAGTTCTATATGAGTAAGGCTGCTAATCTGCAGAAAATCCTGTGGGTTAGTAAATTGATTTCTAGGTTTATTTTGCAATGAGACAAGTGGTGGGCCCAGTGCTAGAACCATCTGTGCATCAAAGTTGCCAGTCAAAATGCTGCTAAACTGAGGGATGAGATGCAGGACAAGGAGATGCGGGATGGATAAGAATTGGGGTTAAAATGGAACATGAGTTATCAAATCTGATATTGTTGCAGACATGGTATATAAAAGGAACCATTATGTGCTGGTCTGTACTATATATTATTTCTCTTAAAAAGATTTAAATATAAAATGTTGCATCCTGTATAATACTTACAAAAAGGTTTATTTTATTTTTTATTTTCATGAACTGGTAGAGGCCTTCTTAGTGACCTACCCAAGCATATTCAGTGAGGGGGAAGTCTGGTGGCCCTTATCTAAGTTCTGGAGGAAAGGCCAAGGGTTAGACAAATCATTACTTTGAGAAGCAGATGTTTAAATCTCTTTTGAGAGAATGTATAATATTATTCTTTATTTTATTTTTGTACAAAATGTATCTTACCTACTGCATGCTGTTATGGTATATTGAACAATAAAATTATTGCTAAATATATGATGCTAATTTTAAAAGGGATCTAGTTGTCTAACCACAAATTCAGGACTGTGCTTCGCAACCTTTTTTTTATTTTGTGACACACTTTCAAGTTTTCTCAATCCCTGTGGTTCACGTTTGCATGATTCTCACCTACTCTCCCTGTGTGTGCTTAATTCTGTCAGCTTCAATTTAACATTTGAACAGGCAGTTCCCGTGATATTACAGGGCCCCATGCATTGCTTATGCTTACACAAGATTGAAGCCACTAGAGGAAGCACACACACAGGTAAGAAGCACTTCTGCTCTCTTTTATTCCTCATCCCTCTTCCTCCTCCTTTAGCTCCCAGGATTTTTACCCCTCCCTCACCCCACCTACAGTCCAAGGTTCTCTCTCTCTCTCTCTCCCCTCCCCCCGCCCCCCCCCCCCCATCACAGGTAGGGTGGCCAACTTTTCCGTGGAGAACTGATTTAGAAAAAAGCAGAATCATCAACCTAATAATTGAAGGTTGACCGACGTGCCGCAAATGCGCAGTAGAGACCAGCTCTACCGCACATGTGCGGGCGAGCACGTCGGTCTAAGCCAGCGTCAAAAAAAAAAATGGCGGCGTCGAGTGGCAGCGGCGGCGGGTGGCAGCGGCGGCGGCGGGTGGCAGCGGCGGGCAGCGGGCGGCGGGTGGCGGCAGCGGCGGCCAGTAGCGAGGGAGGGAGGAGAGAGAGAGAGGGAGGGACGGACTGAGTGAGAGGGAGGGAGAGAGGGAGAGTGGGAGGGAGTGACAGTGAGAGGGAGGGACTGATTGGGAGGGACTGAGTGAGGGGAGGGAGGGACTGAGTGAGAGGGAGGGAGGGATAGGGAGGGACTGAGTGAGAGGGAGGGAGGGAGGGAGGAGTGGGTGAGTGTGTGGGAGGGAGGTAGGGGGTGGGGAAGAGTGAGGGGAGAGGGAGAATGAGGGAGAGGTGAGAGACAGGGATGTGAGTGGAAGGGGGAGAGGGAGAATGAAGGAGAGGTGAGAGACAGGGATGTGAGTAAGTGGAAGGGTAAGAAGTTGTGGAGCAGAGAAAAAGGGAGTGGAGGAGGGCTGAGGGGGAGGGGATGGGAATGAGAGAGGGTGGGGAGTGACTGAGGGAAGGGGAGAGAGGTGGGAGTGACTGAGGGAAGGGGAGGGAGGTGAGAGTGAGGGGAAGGAGGCAGTTGGGAGACAGAGGGTGAGTAAGACTGAGTGGAGGAAAGGGGAGGATGTGAACGAGGGGAAGGGGGAGGGAGGGAGAAAAAGTGTAGAAGGGTGCTGTGTTAGAAAATGGACTGAAAAAAAAATGTAATGTAGCCCGTTTTAACGGGCTTAACGGCTTGTCTTCCATATAAATCGCACAAAAACAACAAAGAGGCTAGAACATATTGTAATGAATTGTCACAAAAATTGAACCCAATACATGTATATTAAAAAACTGTCCTTAATTCATAGCATCAGACATACGGGGGTAGATTTTCAAAGGGATACGCGCGTACCCCTTGAAAACCTACCCCAAACCCCCCCTGTGCGCGCCGAGCCTATTTTGCATAGGCTCGGCGGTGCGCGCAAGCCCTGGGACGCGCATAAGTCCCGAAGCTAGCATGGAGGGGCGTGTCAGGGGGGGTGTCGGGGGCGTGCCGGGAGTGACGCGGCGTTTCGGGGGCGGCACCGCGGGCGTGGTTTCGGCCCGAGGGCATTCCGGGGGCGTAGCCGCGGTCTCCGGACCAACCCCCGGACCGGAACATGGAGCACGGCAGCCGGCCCGTCGCACGCAAAGTTACGCCTGCTTCTAGCAGGCGTAACTTTGCCGACAAAGGTGTGGGGGGGTTTAGATAGGTCCAGGGGGGTGGGTTAGGTAGGGGAAGGAAAGGTGTGGGGGGTGGAAGGAAAGTTCCCTCCGAGGCTGCTCCGATTTCGGAGCGGCCTCGGAGGGAACGGAGGCAGGCTGCGCGGCTCGGCGTGCGCAGGCTGCCGATTTTGGGCAGCCTTGCGCTTGCCGACCCCGGATTTTAATGGATACGCGCAGCTACGTGCGTATCTATTAAAATCCCGCATACTCTTGTTCACGCCTGGTGCGCGAACAAACGTACGCGTGTGCGCAGATTTATAAAATCTGCCCCACGGTGCTTACATTACAGTAACCTATCTCTTGCCTCGCAATGGGCTACAGCCAGCATTAGAACTACACCATCATCTGCTAATAGGCTATACCTTTATTCACAAAATAGAAAAAATGTTTACTTATCTGAACACCCATCTCCATACTTCCCCATAAAACACACAGCCTCCTCTCTCACCAACACATGCATTCTCCCAAATGCACAGTCTGCTGTCTCATACACACAGCCTCCTCCATTAGACATGCACACACACACACACACACACACACAGAGCCTCCTCTCTCATACACACACACACACACACACACACACTCCCAAACACACAGCCTCCTCACTCATACACGCAGCTCTTCTATCATATACACATACACATTCCCGAATACACAGCCTCCTCTCTCAGACACAGGTGGTTCACTCTCCCTTTCCTTAAAACCTTCCCAGCCTTTCATCTGTGTCTCCCTTGTGCCACCTGTCTCTCAATATGCCCTCCCCCTCCTCTGTGCACTACTCTCTTGTGCTGCCCTCCTGTCTCTAGTCTCTTCCCTCCGCATGCTCTTGTCTTTCTCTCCCTCCTTCTCCCCTCCAGTCTCCTTCTCCTTCCCAGTGTCTTCCTCTTTCTATATCTCCTTTTCTTCTGTGTCCCCCCTCTCTCCTTTGTGCCTCTTCTGACCCTTCCTTCCCTTCCCCCTCTAGATCTCTCTCCTTCCTTCATACTCCCATTGTGCCTCCCCCCTTCCCTGTGACCTTCCATATGCCCTCTGTGTCTTTCCTCTCTTGCACCCCATGTGTCTATCTTCCTTTCCCTCCATTTTCTCTGTGTCCCTCTCTGTCTCTCCCCTTTCCTCACCCTGTGACTCTGTCTATCTCTCCCCCTCCTCTGTTCCTGTATCCCTTGGCTGGCTCTTTGCAGCCCCCTCTCTCCCATCTTGGTCCAGCACTCAGTGAGGAAGGGGGAGGGACCCAGTGCATTGCTGCAGAGATCTTTGGAGCCCCTGGGAACTGAGGGCTGTGCTGTGCCCCGCCTCCTTTCCCTATCACATCCAATCACAACATAGGAAAGGAAGCAAGAGGAAAGGGACACAGCACAGCTCTCAGCTCTCTCTTTCCCTGTATTATGTTCACTGGTCATGGCCCCTGTGATCGGCCTCTTGTACTTACCCATGTCATGGCACGGCTCGGGTGGGCCCTGGTATGCTGGTGGCGGCGGGGAGCTGCTGCCGATGCAGCACCTCTTGGGCTCCCCGCCGGGCAGTCACGGCCGGCATCGCCAACGCTGCTCCCTCCCAGTGTGCGGCTCCTTCCTCTCCCCAAGCCCCTTAGGCATGCGTGCACAACGCCTCCCGAGATTTAAAGGGACAACAGCAGGAAATTGTCACGGCACCTCCTTCCTGCTATCAGCACCTTTTCCTATTTAAGGCAAGGTCTGACCTGCACACCTTGCCTTAGCTTCTTGCCTCTTGCTCTTGTTCCTCCCCAGAGGGTGTCCCCGAGCTCCTGACCCATTTTGTGATTGGACTGCTTTTGGATCCTGACCTTTGCCTGGATACGACTACGAGATTCACCGCCTGCCACGACCACAGTCTGGATATCCATTTACAAGATTCACCACCTGCCTCGACCACAGACTGAATATCCGACCGCGAGATTCGCCGCCAGCATCTACCCTTGCTTGGACTCTGACCCTCTTCTGTGTCCGGACCCTGCACCTGGCTCCGGCCAGTGTCAACACTCCATCAGGACTTCCAGAGAACCTATTTAAGTCCAGCTGGCCCTGGTGCCAAAGGGCTCAATCTGAGGGGGACGTGGGCTGGTAGTGATGAAGCTCCAGCGGGATCTTTACTCCTCTATAGCCTCGCCAGCCGATGGTGGGGACCTGTGGGGCCCCCTCAGTCCAGAGGTCCACAACCCGAACACCCTGTAACCAGGAAGCTGTGGGAAAGAGAAAAAGCATCTTGCAAAAACTGAATTTTCAGTGTCCTGTCAGTACTTCTGACTGGACACTGCACATCTCAGCTGAAAATCTGGCTGTCCAGACCAAAACCAGGCAGTTGGCAAACCTAATCACAGGTCCTTTCTCGCTCTCCTACCATCCAATACCTGATCCTCTCCCTCCATCCTGGATCCTGTCTCTACCTGTTCCCAGTCCACTCTTTTTCCCTATTTTGAATCATTTCTTTACCTTCATCTTCCCAATACCTGTTCCTATCTCTTTTCCCATCCTGGGACCTTTTTCTCTCTCCATCATCCTGCCTCTTATCCAGGGTCTTCTCTCCCTTCTTTTTCTCCCTCAAACTCAAGTCCCTCTGGTTCAGTCGCTGGTCCTCTCTCTCACTCTCTTCTTCTGCCATCTTCTTTCTTCCTCTTATCTAGTCCTCTTACTCTGTCCATCCATCCCTCTATTGTTTCCCCTTATCCTAGATTTGGTCTCTTCCCACATCTCCTCCATGACCCTTAGTATGTCCTATCCCGTGCTCCTTCCTCCACTGATATGGCCTGGCTTTTCCTTCTAATCCTCTCCCAATCCCTGGCTGGCAGAAGATGTGGTTCCTAATACTGTGTCCTTTGGCCTCCATTCCCAAGCATTCACAGCCCTTCTCACCTCTCCCAACTTCACCACCTTTAATAGTGCCCCCATGCATTCACCCCCTTCTCCCCTCACCCTCATTCAGCATTTACTCCCTCCCTCTCCCCTTTCCTCTCCACAAGTCATTCTTGCCTGACTAAAGCAATGGATGATTTCTTCCTCCTCCTGCTGCTGTCAGTTGAATCACAAGTCCCTGCAGCACAGACATCTAGGGCCTTTTGAATGTCCACATTAAGTGAAAGCAGCAAATCCAAGAAAGCCTTGTATTCCAGACAGCAGTAGGGGAGGAACTGGAGAAGGGAGCAGAACCTCTTTTCTGCCATTCACTGCTGCTGTATGGGTTCCCTGCTCCTGCCCAACCTCTCCTATCTTGCTTAGTGCTGTCTGGTTTCCATGGGCCCAGGAGAGGAGAGGTGGAAGGTCATGATGGGTCTGCCCTGGCACACTGATTGAGAAACACTGACATAGGTGTCCGTGACTAGATCACTGGATTAGAACACTAACCCTAGCTTTTAATATATCTTCTGGAAAAAAAAAAGAAGGCATTCTGGCGGGCAGGGTTAGGTGAGAGGAGGGAAAATAAGCATGTATATTTTAATTTTCAAATATAATGTGTGTACTGTATTGTCCATTGTGCAGCTGACACTCAGAAATAGTAGGTCCAAGGTACAATACATTTGTTCCCCTGTGTTTTGCAGCTAATTTTCAAAGAAAAACAATCTACCTAGGTCCAGCGCTACCCACATATCTTGTATCTAGGTGCAAGAACTGCCTCCATATGTATGGTGGTGACTTCTCAAAAAATGTCCTGAATATATTTGAATATGCTCAAAAATTCAATTGACCTATCCCCATTTCCTCTATATTATTCATAATTAATATTGACATAGAAGCATTAGTATTGATACATCAGCTTGATTAAAACAAATATATTAAGCAAAGGTATGTAAATCTATCACTGACTGTTAATACCTTATCAGGTATCACAGTAACATAATAAATGGTGGCTGTCAATCATGTTTATACCTTTCTGTGAAATGTATTCTGATAAGATCTGTTCAAACAAGCATTGGCTTGTTTGAATATTGGCTGTTCAAACAAGCATTTCCGGACTCCAATTAATTTAACAGCTCACCATCAATACATAAACATCAGCTATTTCAATGTTAACTATCTGTAACTATCGTTAGCCATTATTAACCTGTCCTTTCTTTTCCCTCCTCGCCCAGTTCTATCCACCCTTGTTATATGTAACTGCTTTTTTCCGCACCATAGTTCTAGTTAAAAGTTTATTATGCACTCCTGTTTTTATGTGAACCAGCATGATGTGACTGCTGTCTTGAATGCCGGTATATAAAAAACTTAAATAAATAAATAAAATAAATAAATAAGATCTCTTGACTCTTGTTATTTACTATCATCTCCTATGATGACTTGAGAGTTGTAAGTGTTAAGATGGGTTGTTTCACCCATTGGTATCAAAGGCTAGGATTTTCATACACCTAAAATGGATTAGAATTTATGCTGGTTGAGAATTTGATGACTTCATAGGATTAGCAACAATGATAACAAAAGCCACCTATGTATCAGGATATCCCTCTCTTATGTTTGCATGTAGTTATTCCACATATTACACTGGTAAACAAATTTCTGGAAACATTTTGTTTCCTCCACAACCTTCAGTGAAACAAGTAGATTTTAACAAGCTGGACACAAATATGCATTTATTATGTCTGTATCATGTACAGTTTGCCAGAAAAGTGCGATATACATTAAGGGGTAGATTTTAAGAGGCGCGCGAACAGCCTACTTTTGCTTGCGCATCAGACTCAAGCAAAAGTACGCTGGATTTTAGTAGATACGCGCGGAGCCGCGCGTATCCACTAAAATCCTGGATCGGCGCGCGCAAGGCTATCGATTTTGTATAGCCTGCGCGCGCCGAGCCGCGCTGCCTCCCCCCGTTCCCTCCAAGGCCGCTCCGAAATCGGAGCGGCCTCGGAGGGAACTTTCCTTTGCCCTCCCCTCACCTTACCCTCCCTTCCCCTACCTAACCCACCCACCCGGCCCTGTCTACACCCCCCCCTTACCTTTGTCGGGGGATTTACGCCTCCCGGAGGGAGACGTAAATCCCCGCGCGCCAGCGGGCCTGCTGCGCGCCGGGCCGCGACCTGGGGGCGGGTACGGAGGGCGCGGCCACGCCCCCGGGCCGTAGCCACGCCCGTACCCGCCCCCAAAACGCTGCCGACACGCCCCCGGAACGCCGCGACGACCGGGCCCGCCCCCCGACACGCCCCCAACACGCCCCCCTCCGAGAACCCCGGGACTTACGCGAGTCCCGGGGCTCTGCGCGCGCCGGGAGGCCTATGTAAAATAGGCTTCCCGGCGCGCAGGGCCCTGCTCGCCTAAATCCGCCCGGTTTTGGGCGGATTTAGGCGAGCAGGGCTCTGAAAATCTACCCCTAAGCATTGTCACGTGTCTGTAGCGGCATAAACTATAATGGCAATGTTGGCACCAGAAAACAAAACTAAAAATGTTTTGCGGCAGATTTTCGTTTGTAATCACTGTCCGACGCTTCGCGGATAAGAGTCCAACAATAGTCACCCAGCATGGAGGGGTTCCACTTGCCTTGATACCGTTTCTCCATTTTGACAATGTCTTGATGAAACCATTCACCATGTTCGTCACATACAGTGCTAAGGTTGTCTGGGAAGAAGTCCAAGTGGGAATGAAGAAAATGTATCTTCAATGACATGTTGCACTTCATCAATTTGTATGCCTGAAGCAGATTTTCAACCTGTTCGACATAGTCTGCTGCCTTATAGTTGCCTAGAAAGTTACAAACGACATTCTTGAAGGCTCTCCACGCAACACGTTCTGTACCTTTCAGAAGAACATCAAAGGGGCTGTCCTTCATCACAGCTAAGATTTGTGGGCCAACGAAAACACCTTCTTTTATCTTGGCGTCACTTATGAGTGGAAACATTTGCCACAAATTGCTGGGGCTTGCCCAAGCAAGTTCTGGCATGATCAGGCAGAGTTTCTTGGTGTATTTTTAAAAACGTTAGTCTCTGTTACATGTTATGTTGCTTATGGCCGTCAAAAATACAACATGAATTTTAAAAATCATAAAAACTACTGTCCAGCAAGAAAATACATGTACGCGAGATTATGTTTTAAAATTTAACAATTATTGTAACTCAAAATTGGCCATTTCTCAAAAACCTTATGTGATGTACAAATTTTGAAGTAATATCTGTGATCAGCATCAAAAAATCTATTTGGAATACCAAAAAGCCTGAAGGAAACAAAAACTTTGTTTACCATTGTTATATTTGGGAACATAGTAATAGGAGGGAAAAAAATAAGGATTTCACTGTCTATTGTTTAGGATATCATGACAAATTATATTACTGACAATGACTATAAAATTGCTGAGAGCCAGATTAAAGTTCTACAATTAAAATAATAAGGGTTTTATATTTGTTTATCTGCTATGGTAACACTGAAGTACATAAAATAACATAAACCCTCTCCATGCTGTAACAATTAACTTCAGAGGTAGGAAAGAGTGGTTATAGCATGAGAATTTAAGATTAACAAATTAATGAATTTGAGTTATGGAAATAATATAAGTTATCTAAAGAAATAAATATTAAAACTGAGAATCACAAAATGATTTAGGTAAAACAATAACGTTTATTTAAAATAAACTGGCAAGAAAAAGTTTTAAAAGAAAACAAGCTTGATTTGTTTTTTAACAATTTTATATAACATGATAAAGTTAACATAAAATAAATTAAATGTATCTTTATCATTTCTTTTGTATGAACCTTTATTCATATGAGTGTTGACTCTTCTTTCTACCACTTTTAACTAATTTTCCTTTTCCTTTACAGGTTATTTATATAACACTGATAATCTGAATAAGATAAATACTCACAGTATTGGAAAAGATTATAAATCTGTGTAATCTAGTGGTTAGAGAAGCAGGCTACAAACCAAGGCTCAACACCAGCTAATACTCCTTGTGACCTTGGACACGTCACTTCATCCTCCATTGCATCAGGTACAAACTAAGAGGTAATTTTCAAAGAGATACATGTATCAAAATTAGCATACATGTGCGTAAGTAGCTTGTAATTGCTATTTTATAAAAGTCAAAAGTATGTGCATACTTTATGTTTTACACACACATATGCATGCTTAAAAAGGGGTAATCTAGGGGTTCCACACGTAAGTGTAAGTTGTTATTTAAAAAGCTGCTGACGCATGTACATTTGGCAATTTATGTAATTTTACCCCTGCTAATTAATTGATAGACTTGTTTATTCTGTGGTATTAGCTGGGTAGGAGGTTTGGGTGAACTGAGGAGAGTTCAGGCTGAATAACTAAGAGGGTCTTGATGACCTGGAGAAGGATTGGGAGAACAAGTGGAATAATTAGTAAACTGGTTAATATCAATTACTCATGCATGTTTCGCAATTTTCCATCTTAATTACATAAATCAGGTTTTATACATGTCCTACTTTATTTCTGCAAGTAAAATATACATGTATATATTTTTTAAATAAGTAGGAAAACAATACACATAAAATGCACTGAAATATTCACATTCAAAGCATTGCATGTATTGAGCATATGCATGCATATGCACATATGTTCCAGTGCTAAGATATGTATATTTTATAATATGTGTGTATATAATACACATGAGTTGTAAAATATTATCATGGATCTATGCATGGCCATATATATGTGTATATGCCACCACACATAGAAGTATATATTAAGATCCACGCGCAGGCACACATGTGCGCACATTTGCCAACACACACACATGGATGTGGTGATTTTAGAACATGCTCGCATATATGTTTGTATACACGTGCATGTTAAAAAACTGGCTATATGAATGTACATGTGCGCATGATTTTATATTGATATGCAGATTGCGTGCAAATGCTGCCTTGTTCGTAAGTGGGGGGAATTTTTAGTAGGTACATGCACTGATGCAAAAGTCCTTTTTTCCAGTTCACTCCCAGTTCACCCCAGTAAATGAGAGGACTTCCTAATCCATCTAGCTAACTTGCCTCCCTTTTACTTTATTAACCCTGGCTCTTAAAACCCTGCTGACTAGCCAATTTTTTTGTTACATGACTTAAACACCATCCATAACACCACATGGCACACGCTAGGACGAGTCACGCACATATCTCCTGGTTTTGGACATGTAGAGCTTTAAAATCGACCAGTAAGTTGTTTGAAAGTTATCCTCTTAGACTGAAAGCCTTCTAGGAATAAGGAAATGCCTCTACTACCTGAATGTAATCTGCCTTAGAACATGCCATACTGGTTCAGACCAAGGGTCTATCAAGTCCAGTATCCTGTTTCCAAAAGTGACCAATCCAGGTCACAAATATCTAGCAAATGCCCAAACAGTAACTAAATTCCATGCTATCAATGCAATAGTGATAAGTAGTGGCTATTCCCCAAGGGGTAGATTTTACAAATCTAAGCGCGCGCATACTTTTCTTCGCACACCAGGCACGAACAAAAGTACGCGGGATTTTATAAGATACGCGCGTAGCCACGCATATCTTATAAAATCCAGGGTCGGCACGCGCAAGGGGGTACACATTTGTGCACCTTGCGCGCGCCGAGCCCTGCGCGCGCTTCCCGTTCCCTCCGAGGCCGCTCCGAAATCGGAGCGGCCTCGGAGGCAACTTTCCATTCACCCCCCTGCACCTTCCCCTCCCTTCCCCTACCTAACCCATCCCCCCGGCCCTATCTAAACCCCCTCCCTACCTTTATCTTAAAAGTTACTACTGCCTCCGGGCAGTAGTAACTTACGCGAGCCGGCGAGGCAGGCCCCGACACAGGCCGCTGTGTCGGGGCACTCGGCCATGCCCCCGAAACGCCCCCGAGCCGGAAACATGCCCCCGGACACGCCCCCAAAACGCCACGTCACTCCTGACACGCCCCCCGATACACCCCCCCCCAGGCAAGCCCCGGGACTTACGTGCGTCCCGGGGCTTGCGCGTGCCGCCGAGCCTATGCAAAATAGGCTTGGCGCGCGCAGGGGGGTTTTAAAAGGATTACGCGTGTACCTTATGCGCGTAACCCTTTTAAAATCTGGCCCCAAGTCTACTTGGTTGTTAACAACTTGTGGATTTCTCCTCCAGGGACTTGTCCAAACCTTTTTAAACCCAGCTACGTTAACTGTCCTAACCACATCCTCTGGTAATGAATTTAAGAGCTTAATTGTGTGGTGAATGAAAAATAATTTTCTACAATTTATTTTAAATGTGCTACCTAATAATTTCAGGGAGTGTCCCCTATTCTTTGTAGGGTTACAAAAGGCAAAATATAAATACAATAAATAGAAATAATTTCTTTTGATTTCAGGGTTTGCCAATGAAGTATTTTTCACTGTTGCAGGTAAGAGTATATTTTCGTCCCTATTTTTTTGTTTGCCTGTTAAGGTTTTTAATTTAAATATTTATCAGAGCTCTGGTATAAATTAATTAATCAAGTGCAGAATAGTTGTATGTGTAATGTACTCATGAATGCAGTTTCACAAGTTGGGTATGAATAAGGTTTGATTCTCTTGGTAAGGTGATAGCTATCTTTCACCTTGTTCACCTTTATATTTGTTCTAGTCTTCCAGGTAACTCTGAGAAAGAAAAACTACCTGTCTCTCTTACCTAAAAAAGTTCAATAAATAAAAATGACTATGCTCATATAAATAGATCTTCTGCAACACCCTACATAAGTAAACCTTATTCTCAGGATTCCTAATGTGGATCATGACACTAGCTAACAGAAAAAAGAAGAAAAAAACCATAAGAAATGTGTCACCTTCAAGAAAAATTCTCAGCTCTTCCACTCCTATGAGTTTTTTTTTACTTCTCAGACTCACTCAAGTTTTTCGAGGCTTTATTTTTTTAAACTAATTATTTGTAAGATTTTTGGCATATAAACATAATGACAATTACATATTCAAAAGCAGAAGTTAATTGCAGCCAAACAATAATAGCTCAAATGGAAAAGTGAAAAATAATCAAAAATAAAATCTAACTGACATGACGCAAAAATCAATACATTAGTAACATATATAATAAAGCACAGCCTACAAATATCACCAGGTTATCCTGAAGGCTCAGAATTATTACTGTAACCGATCTCTTATAACAACTCCATATTTAATCATATTTAAATTTTCCCTCCTTTAACATAAATCTTAACTAGTCAATGTCAGCAATATTTCTTCCTTGTGAATTAAACTTCCAAAAAGTGGAAATTTTAAGTCTTGAAGAAAGAAGAATTTGAGCAACCAACAATTTATACTTAGAAGGAATCAAGGACCCACCCCATTTCCCTAACAAAACCTAGGAATGGAGTCATATGCACTGGAGAATCAATAATATTTGAGATTTTTTGCATTATAGTTGTCCAAAATTGCCTCACCCATTGGTAAAGTTACCACATATGATGAATGTACCCTGTTTTCCACATCCCTACCAGCATATAATATATACAGTAGAGAATAATTTGGAGAAATACATAGGAGTACAATAAGTTCTATGTAATAATTTAATCATCAGTTCAGCTCTTTGATTGCAAATGGAAATATGATATGCAGGTGTCGAGATATTCTTCCACACAATTGCAACCATGAACTGCCTCATCAGAGCCTCAGGGAGCTGAGGCATCTTCTGGATCAGACTCATCATCTGACTACCATTTTAAGTGTCTCCTGACTCATCCCCTGACTATCCTCTGGATAGTGGCCAGGTCTTCCCATCTGGAGTATAAATCAATCTTTGGGATGGTTCTGCTATCTCATCATGCCATAAGATTAAGATCCTTGGTCAAGATATTGTTGTGCTCTTGGTCCTGAGTATGCTGCCTGCTGATTTCTCCAGCCTTCATCTTTACTAGTGCCACAATCAATCATGCTGTCAAGTTGTTTCAGTCTATCAGCTCTGGTCTTTAACCTCTCTCAGTGCTGGCTTTACACCAATATGTAGCTACAGTGACTGATTTCGCCAACAAATTCACAGCTCTCCCAGTGAATCTTACTCTGCCAGAATGGGGAGATTTCTGTAAGCCTCCAGCCATCTACCAAGTGAAGAGGCCTATCTGAAAGGTCCCACTCACTTCAATTACTCTATAAGATGTCCACGAACCAGCTGATTGGTGTTTCCCGGTATGGTCCTAATCTTCCAAAACCAGCAAGTTACCTTCTTCCAGGTTAACAGCTCTGATGATTACCCCCTAAGTCTCAATATCCTTTATGCATATCCAAATGGCAATGTTTTCCTCCCTTCACCTTGGACAAAGCACAAGGCCTGCTTGATGTAGTTTCACCAGAGTCCAATCTTTGGTCCTTACAATCACTAAATTATTCATCCTTGACTTCCATTGACATAGAACATAAACCCAGCTCACTCATCTCTACCAAAATTAGCACCAGTCATAATGAATCCCTCTATAAGTTTGTTTATCTGTTTTTACCAAATTCTACAGTCATGGCTGAGAACTGCAAATATTTCTCTGCAACCCTTATCATGTTTCTTTGCCTGTGGACCCAAATGAATGATCCCTATGCCAGGATGGAAAATGATACCATGCATAAAATACTGATTGGGTGGGCAACTGACCCGTTATCCCTATGGTCATAGGGGTCATATTAACTTATAGCAATAACATGATCTTTATTTTGACATTGGGAGTTGGACATTCAAAAGACTGCATGCAAAAATGACTACTTGTTTCACTGTAGGCCATGTGATACCTCACTTTTCTGTTCATCATCGCTTTGCAAATTGCCTCTCTTTCTATCATCATGATATTCATTCCCATCACAGAGTGAAAAGGAATTATCACTATTCCTTGCAACAGAGTGGTTGGGATAAATTTGTCCAATCCTTTTTCTGAGTCTGGGGCGGGGGGGAGGGTCACTGAATTTCAGACATTTGTTCTTAACCTTTCCTCTACTGTTGAAAACATAACAAATAAAATCGGCACAGCCATTAATGCCCTGCTATAAGAAGATTCTTCTCTGTCTGGAGTGGTCCTGATTAATCACATGGCCTTGGATATGTTGCAAGTAAAAGAAAGGGATGTTTGCCAAGTGATTAGTAGCTTCTGCTGTACCTACATCGATAAACAAGTAGACATTCAGAAATTAGTTCTTACCCTGCGAGATTTAGAAAATTAGGCCCATAGCCTGAGAGTGGATGGTATGAAAGTTGATGGGAATTGGGATATTTTGGGTATTGTTTCTTTGTTTGGAGAAGAAATTGCTTATTTTATACTTCTGATTGTTGTTGGATTAGCTATTATATTATCTGTATGTTTTCTTGTCAAATTCATTATGCATTCCTGCAGGAAGAATACCTGCTCTGTGTCTTCCACTACCATCATGGCTGTTGAGACATTTCTGCTCCGTCCACTGACTTTGGAGTATCTAGAGACATCCTCGCTGTTGAGCTATCACAGAACTGGTTGGCTACCTGAACAATACCAGTTGCAGTGGATTCAGGGAGAGCTTCTCCAGGATTTTTATCTGTAGTTTATCTTAGTTAGGGCTATGACAGTTGCTTGCATAAAGAGGAAGTGAGATGTGGTAAATTTCAGGAATTTCAGATTGAATTCCTTTGAAGGTTATATATACAGCAGTCGTAAGGATTGAGACTATGCAGTTAAGCTAGGCAATATGGTAGAAATAAGCTAAATGCAAGACAACCAAAGATGACATAGCTACTGCATGCTAGGAAATAAATAAATAATAATTAGAACCTAAAGCTTACCTTATATAGTAAAAAGTGAATTGTTTACTGCTTTTTGACCATTAGATCATGTAGGCAACATGTGAGCATATACATAGATAATACTTATTGGAATTTAATGAATATTGAAATAGAATGGCTTAATGTTGATTTGTTAATTGCTTATTATCAATATTTCTAGATCATATATAAGGTGTGAATTTCATCACCACTCAGAAAGCTTATGTTCTGGGTAATTGATTGTAACTTGTTTCATCAGCTTGAATGCAATCTGATAATAAAAGAGGATGTCCCTAACTTCATTCTGCCTGTCATTGTTGATTACAAATTTTACTTTACTTATGCATACTTATGAATACTTTGGCAGAAGTATACAAAGCCAGGTTTGGGGCCCACTTAGAAATTCTAAAAGGATTTTCCTTAGGATTTTCCACAGAAAGTACATAAAATAATTAAGGGGTAGATTTTAAAAGGTGCGCATGCTTCCCGGTGCGCGCACATGGATGCACCAATTTAATAACATGTGCACGCCGGCGCACGCATGTTATAAAATTGGTAGGCTGTATGCACATGCAGATTTTATAATCTGTGCATGCATGTGTGGACAGTGCATCCAGGGGGGGCCTAATTTTAAAAAAGTATGCATGGCGACGAGACTGGGCCTCTTCCAGTTCCCTCCCAGTCCGCGGACTGAGAGAGAACTTTCCAACCCACCTACCTAACCTCCCTTCCCCTTCCCTTCTCTGACCCCAACTCTATCCCTATCCTATATAACCCCTAATTTGTTATTCTACCTTTTGTTTCTCTTCCGAAGCAGTAGTAACTTGCATATGCCAACAGGCTGCTTACGTGCGCTTCCCCGGCACAGCAGCAAATGGCCGCTGTACCGGCTACCTCCAGTCCTGCCCCTCCCCACCTGCCGGACTGCCCCTTTATAAGGGCCCAAAACTTCGGCCCATAATGGGAGTTACCCGCATGGCCAGGCCCCTTTGAAAATGCGCGCGGAGTGAGGAAACTCACTCAAAGATGAGATTTGTGCAATGTTCTCTCAACCTAGCTTGATGTTACCCAGGTAGAGAGTCTATCAAGCTAGGTTGAGAGAACACAGCTCAAATCTCATCTTTGGGTGAGTTTCCTCACTCCGAAGGTCATCAAATCTTCACAAGAGTGCACTGTTCTGTTCGTATGTCACACTCTGAATGTCAAAGTGGCCCCTAACCCTACACTAATACCTAAACCTCACCTCGAGTAGCTAGGTGGGCCTCATATAGAGGTATAAATGCCTACCTAGTATGAGGCCCTTTTACTTAGTCTCTCTCTCTCTCTCCCTCTCTCCTAACAGCTTAAAACACTATTTGTAATAAAGCTATATTGCATGGCTTAATAAAAAAGATGTAGATAAAGCTTGGCCAGAAATCTTTCCTAATTTGCATCACACCATGCATTATGGTGTTTTTGCATGTGTTAAAGGTGCTTTTCACATCCAAAAATGCCATATAGCCCTTTGATAGATGACCCCCTAAGTTAGCTAGCTAACTCCAATATTCAGAGTAGCAGGATGATTTATTTGGCTAAATCTGATAAGGCAAAAGTGCTGTCTTGATGATAGCCAGGTAAACTAATCCAGCTAACTTTAAGATATTTGGGTATCATCAGGGGCTGCTGAATATCCCAGCTAAGTTAGCTGGATAAGTGTATCTGGCTAACTTTCTGAGCTGCACAATAGCTGAATGTGGTGAGCAGAAAGGGTAACCCCCTATAGTTAGAATGTTGTACCCTTCATACATCAGATAGATGAAAGGTAATAACCAGATGAAAAAAGCACTGAGTCAGACCTGCTCCCACCTTGAATGAAAGATTTCTTGTCCAGAAACAGGTTTGGAGAGAAGTTCCAATCTCCACCAACACACACTCTGTCCATATTATATAAAGCCATTTTATTAGTAAGAAACCTAGAAAACTCTTTTTGATCCACGTTGGGTTCAAATATTAACTAGCACAAACTGAACTGAGTACAGTGAACATTCCAACAGTACATATCTGCCTTCAATGTTGTAACTGATCTGTGAACCACAAGGGGCAATGTTTAATCAATTAAAAAACAAACTCCGCTGCTTTTAGAATTGTATAAGGAGTAAAATACCTGCCCTGTCCATCCAAATTTTACATCTTTATGTTAAGCTTTTGTAAGGTGAGTTTCTTGCCTCCTAAGAATCTGGACTTTATGTCATCATGCAAACTGCAAAATACATTTTCGCTTAATGGGAGTAGAAATTCTTCTCACATTTAGAGATATAGAATTGACTAATAGAATCATAGCAGTATATCAATCGTATAAAACAATGCAGGTGCAGAATTTCATTATAGGAAAACGAAAATTATTGTTTCAGCCCAATTAATATATCTGTAACAGAGCCCAACCATTTCTGTATAATGCAATATAACCAAACCGTTCTGAGCCACATATTCTAGAATCATACTATTGCTAAAAGAAGTTTTCTGAAATTACAAATTTTTATCAGGCCTACTAACTAAATTTTTATCAGGCCTACTAACTAAAATCCTTGCCTTTGAAGCCCTCACAAGTAATCCCACCCCATAATGAACCCACAATTAACAAACCCATCTCTCTTAAGCCAACAATCCCATAAAGCCCCAAAAAACCCTAGCAAGTCTAACCCATGAAACCCCTTCCCAACTAATTCTCATTCCCTCCCACCTTCCAAATCCAACATAAAGTAGAAGCCAGTCAATAACTGTCCAGCACAATGCAATAATAGTGAAAATGGAAATAAACAGAATAAAAATCAAGAAATAAAAAAGCAGTCCAAAAGAAGACTCAATATTAATGGGTAACTGAGATGCACTGTCTGACTCATTATATGATATCCAATGTCTGTAACTGATTTTCTTTCCATCAGTGATGAAAAACATGAATGGAAAGTAAAAGGAACACAGCAAGGTGATATAAATAAAGAACTAGAATCTCTAGCTGAATCCATAAAGAAAAAAAAATCCAGTCTTCAAGCATCTTGTAAACCATCCAACACACTGCACTGTAGGTCCCAAAAGAGCCAAATATCAAACTACAGGATTGCATCCAGAATGACTGCTGTCAGTCCCATATTTATGTTATGCTTCTATGTCAGGAAGCTGCTCATTGCAGTTCAGAGACAGCTTGTAAACAGATCTCTGTTCGTTTTGGAACCAGTCATAAGAAGCACGTAAATCTGGCCAGTAAAATAGCATAACTTCAATGAAGTAACTTAGCGGCAAAATTTATATAAGAAAAAAATAAAAATCATTGTACTGACACACTGGGAAAAAAGTTGAAATGGAACATCTCTTGTGCTCCGTGCTCCTAATTAAGCTCAGCCTAAAGTCTCCCGACTGATATCCCCACCGTGAAATCCCAGGTCTCTGTAATATCAGGAATCTGCAGGCCACAACTAGGTCTCAGCCACGTGTTCTGTGGTTCAAGCAGCCACTTCTCAGCTTCCTTGACACTGTCCATAATAATGGATTTGCCGTTAACAATAACTCTTAATTTTGCCAGATAGAGCATATTATAACAAGTATTAAGCTTCTGCATTCCTCATTTTACATTTGCAAATAACTGTCATTTTCTTTGCAGCTCAGACAAAAAACCTGAAATATCATGATGCAGTTTCCTTGAAAAGATAATTCTTTTAACTCCCTGGTAGCATTTTAATGCTGGCAGCTGCCACTTACTCCTTTGTCCGTCATGCCCGCACCTTCACAACCTTTTGTCATTGCCCGCTATAAAAGTAACCACACGTACTCTGTATTTTGATATAAAATGGCCGCAGCTTTTTATTAAATACAACATAATAACTTTTCTGGATACCCGAGCCGGTAGTATGTTTTTCACCACTGCCCGCTGCAGGAACCAAGCAAGGCAGCCTGACTCTGTGGGCCCCCTGCCTTGTTCCTGAGCAAGGGGGCCATCGCCTTTTCGCCTCCTGGCACTGACGGCTACCCCGCCATCATGTGATGTCACCAGCACCACTTATAATCCATCCCAACCGGCCCGGGTACCCGCCAAAACATGAGGTAGGGAGGACCCTTGCCTCATGTCCCCCCACTAATATATAAGCTGCGGCCTTTTTACCTTACAGTCTTGTGCCTCAATGGCATCCTGTAGGGCAGGGGTGGTCACTTCCGGTCCTCGAGGGCCACAAACCAGTCTGGTTTTCAGGATATCCCTAATGAATATGCATGAGAGAGATTTGCATGCACTCTGCCTCAG
Source organism: Rhinatrema bivittatum (assembly GCF_901001135.1). Taxonomy (NCBI): domain Eukaryota; kingdom Metazoa; phylum Chordata; class Amphibia; order Gymnophiona; family Rhinatrematidae; genus Rhinatrema; species Rhinatrema bivittatum. Next base: position 94,904,360 of record NC_042618.1, read on the forward strand.
TTGTATGCAAATCTATGTCATGCATATTCATTAGGATATCCTAAAACCTCGACAGGTTTTGGTCCTCGAGGACTGGAATTGCCCACCCCTGCTGTAGGGTATTATTGAATATGTCATATCCAATATCTGACAAGTGTATTCCGTCCAGTCTGAACAGTCCTGGGGACATATCGTCTGCCCACTGATGTTGTATTTGCTGTCTCCCCATTTTTTTTATCCAAAACCCGATTTGTCGATTTACTTTTTTTTCTCCCATGTCCCCATAATTTAGATTCTTTCCATTTTGGCCTCGGTATGATATCCGACCAGCATACCACGGCACTCGGGTATAGCTCCAATATCATGGCCAGGTCACTTTTTACCTTTTTTACCAAGCACTTACATGTCCATGAACACAAGTCATTGCCCCCCAGATGCAGTATTATCACATCCGGAGCTGCCCTCGCGTGCCTCAGATGCCATAGAAAGGGCAATAACTGTTCCCATTGCATGCCTGGCATACCCATCCATGTGACGACCCAACCTTTAGGCGCCAGATCCAAAGTGTTGTCTGTATAGCCGTCCATGTGCTCTCTTAGCCACCCAGCGTACGTAAGCATGACCAATGATCCATGCTATACTCTGCCTCTGCTGTCCATCTGTAAGATAAAATTAACAATTCTTGTTAGCCGTATCCACTCTGTCTAATTGGACATATGTATGGACCGTCTCAGATCACCAACATCCAATTTTCTTTATTGCGGCCATTTCAAGTCCCGCCTGAGCCGCACTTGTAGCTGCCCCAATTCTGAATGAGTATGTGGTGAACTTCTTTGTGTCCAACTTCATTGCCTTTACCGATGCTCTGAGTATTGCGGCGAATTGGAATCTGGTTAGTGAAGTACCATCTGCGTGTATCAGCAGGTGCACTCCTCCATCTGGCCGTACTGTCAGATACTCTGTCATGTTGTATATCGGACAAGTTTCGCACCCAGGTACTTTCTTAAGTGATAACATAGTCCCTCTTCCTTCTTGGTCCGTTTTGGATTTATGTATCATTATTGTTAATTTCTCTGATGTCCACACCACATTCTTCATAAGTAGTCTGCTAGTTCCTTTGTCTTCCTTGTTGTCCGCCACCAATTCTCTGACTCTGACTGCTCCAAAGAATGCCAATGAGAATGCCAGGCAAAACAGTCCTATTTCAAAATTTGAAGAGCAAATCGATGATAAATGTGCCCATAACATCCTCAGCATGTTGTGTGTGATGGGATGTCTGATATCCTTGGAAGTACCAATTCTTCTCGCCCATCTGGTCATCATCTTCTTGATGATGAATACCTTAGTGGGGTCACCCCCAACCGCATGCCTTAGTAAATAATTCCAATCCAGCCAGGCATTTAATTACTGTGTTTCTTGATACTCCACCTTCCTTTGCTGCGTCTATGTATTTGACGATCAGTTCATCGCTTATTGGGCCTTGCTGCCAGCCATTCTCTCCCAAGAACTTGGTCACAACTTCATACTAATTCCTGTGTGGTTTCAGACCAACTTTCCATAGGCACGCTGACATTGGTGTTCCCGCTTCGTCTGCTGTTGGCAACTGCTTACAAAACAAATGCCATTTAGCACGAGATAATGCATCCTCAGTGCCATTATATATTCCTGGCACATGCTTAGCCTGCAGTGTAGTGTTATTTCTTAATGCCTCTAACACTATTTCCCTTAGCAAATTGACAACCCTCGGACACTTGGCTGATTGAGTATTTATTACCTGCTCAACTGCTTGGTTGTCACACCAAAATGTTTTGTTTTTATTTCTTATCCTGTCGCTCCACAGTACCAGTGTCACCCATATTGGGAAGAGCTCTAAAAATGTTATGTTCTTGGTGAGTCCTTGCGAGCTCCATTCTTCTGGCCAGCTTTCAGCACACCATGAATCTTGACAGATAGCTCTAAAACCCCAACCTCCTGATGCGTCGGTGTGGATGTTCAAATCTTCGTTGGGCAGTGGTAGCCCCTGTATTACCGATACTCTGTTAAAGTTGTCGAGGAATGAGTTCCATATGTTGAAATCAGCCCAGATATCTTTGGAGACACGTAAGAAATGATGTGGTCATTGCACTCTCACTGTTGCTGCCGCTAATCTCCTCATGAATGCTCTTCCCATGGGAATGACCCAGCACACAAAGTTCAATGATCCCAGAATGGATTGGGCGATCCGCAGAGTTATTTTCCTAGCTGAGGTAGCTTGTTATATAATTACGCTGAGATTGTCGACTTTCTCTTCCAGCAGTCTCGCTATCATTTTGTTGGAATCTATCTCGATGCCTAGGAAGGATATAATAGTTGCCGGACCTTCCGTTTTACTGATTGCCAACGGAACTCCAAATTCCCCGGTTATCTTTTGGAATTCCTCTAAGTGGCTGTAGCATGAGTTTGACTCTCTAGGCCCATGAATAGAAAGTTGTCCAAGTAATGAATAATGTTGTCCGATGCTGTTCTTTGTACCATTACCCAATGCAAGAATGAGCTAAATAGCTCAAAGTACGCACATGAGACTGAACATCACACAATTGTGGAGCTTAATAATAACAGACCATGGATAATCTCCCTGTGAGGGAGCAGGTACTAGGGCTTGGGGCACCCAATCTATTTTGACCATACCTTTGCTGCATTAAAGATTCAAAATGTCCGGCAGCTTTTTTGAGAAATATCACACTACATCATTACCTTCAACTTTTTCAGGGACAAGAGCTGTTCTCAAGGTCAGCAATCTTCAGAACTGAACCATAATTCCTTTCTAGCTTTTGAATTTTAGCACTAGTTTATGTTTTTGGCATTTCTAAGCTTCATATCATACGCCTCAAGTCATCCTGCATTGTCTTGGATCAACTCTACAAGCTGTGCAACCTTCTAAATGTGAATCCAAATTTTTAGAAATCTTGTCTGCAAATGTTTTCATCAGACTGTGAATGTAGGCTGTGTTGTCCCTCGACTCATACATCTCGGCTCCTGTATCATGACCTGAGGCTGACTTGTCCATATGTGACAGCTTCTCTGTACAGGTCTTCTTACCTTTTTTATTTTTGCTCATTTGATCTGTCCAAAACTAAGGTATGGAACATTTTCCAGCATCTTTATTTTGAGACATCATAATAATATCAAATTGAAATATTAAGCAGGATATCTGAAACAGCTCAGGTCCAGTGGGAGCTGCTACCACCCCGGTCAGAGCATAACCAGAAGTCTTCATTCCAAGGATTTATTAAACATGATGGACACAGTCAGGTAAATTTGATTTGCATATAGTGTTTCTACAAGATATCCACAAAACAATACCCTTTGATTAAGTAAAGAATAAAATATTATTTTCTTAGATGTTGGAGCTCAACTATCTCTATTTTCAATTATTTTCAGTTTTTATCTTTTCAATCTATCTCTATTGAAACCTTCTTGTTTTAAAGTTCTGATATTTTTTTTAATAAGGAAAAACTCCTTCCTACTTTTACTAACCCAACTTTGTATCTTACTGGCTGGACATAACAGATCCAAATTGGACATCATGTCTCTTCTTGGCATGAATTGACCACAAGGATCCCACAATGTTCAGCTCTCTCATCTGTATTATTTAATATTTATCTTACCCCACTTTGCAAAATTTTTTCTAGGATAGGTGTCTGCTATAAAATCTATGCAGATGATATCCAGCTTTTCATACCGGTTCGCTTCTCATGGGATAACATTTATTTATTTATTTAACAGTTTTTTATACCGACCTTCATAGTAAATTACCATATCGGATCGGTTTACAATTTAACAAAGGGAAAAAAAGGGAAAAAACTAGAGTAACAAATTCACGTAAACGAAAGATAACAATAAGTAGGAATAAGTCAAAGTTACAATCAACAGGGGGAGAGAACTTGGAAGCTTGCAACAAGCTGGAAAGAAGATAGGCCGGTAAAAGAAATTTTACCATAGAGTGTACAAGTTAAAAACTTAAGGACGGTGCTTTAACCTGAATGTCTCAGAGTCCATTTATTTTTTCTTTGAGAAACGGAGTGCCAGACCGGGTAGGAATGAAGGCCGACTAGTGATTGTCTGGTGGTTCAGGGAAGGCTTGTTGAAAGAGCCAGGTTTTAAGTCTTTTTCTACATAACATGTTGAAGCTTGCAGTAATTTGTTTAAGTACAATAAAGCAATAGTAATTCCATAATAGATTATGTTTAAACATTGCTAAGGCTGAACTTAGGGAGGTCTATAATCAAAAACATTTAGCCAGCTAACTCAGAAGTTAACCGGCTAAATGAACGTTTGGGTACATATCCGGCTAAATTAGGGGCATTTCAGAGATGTAACTGGGAGGAGATAAGTTAGCCACCTGTTAAACAACTAGCTCCGATATTCAGAGTTAGCCAGATGACTTACTGTGTCATTCATCAAATTGTGTTAGAGCCCTAATGAGCATTAAATTGGGTCTAATGCACAAATTTTAGTATGCAAGTGGACAGAGGTAATGCAAATTAAAGTGTCCTAGCGCATTCCATAATATATTAACACACACTAACTTGGGATTTAATGTCAGAAATAACTACACATTTTTTTTTGCGGTACCAGGGGAAAAACCTTTTATCGCTCATCTGCAGTCATTATTGAGGATCAGGGCTATTGTGGCGATTTTTGCGGGCGATAAAAAGAGGTATTCTATCAGACACACCTACCAGGCACTCCTGGGCTAATAAAAACACTTGCTCCTACTTGGCCTGTCTTCCTAAACCCATAATGTTTGTGGCAAGTTTACTTGGGGGATACTGGATAGGAATGTGCATCGTTTGTATGACAAATTAAAATATCGTACGATGTTTCTTAATTCGTCATATATTGGTAAAATCGATAAACTATTGCATTTTCCCCGAATTTTCATGAAAAATCGTTTTCAGCTTAGTGCGCGCTAGCTCCTGTTAGCGCACACTAACAAAAAACCATTAATTTTCATTATTTTTTGTTAGTTTTTGTTAGTGCACGCAGCTATAAAACGATTTTTCACTAAAACAAAAAAATGCCAATCCGCAGGAAAACGAGATTTCCCCGCGGCCACACGAACCCGAAAGCACAAACGATCGGGCACCCTATGCACATTCCTAATACTGGATGCTTCAGAAGGCTTGCCACAGACAACAAGAGGAAGAACAATGACAGTAACAGGCAAGGGAAGTTTCAACTCCTCCTAGGGAAGTCCCTGCACTGGACCCCATGCCATTGGCTCCACAAGGAGAGAGTCGTGGGCCATGACAGTGTCCGGCACTCAGGGGTGAATGGTGGAGGAGATAAAGGAAGTGCATCTTTTCTCCATGAGCCTCATTGCTGGGCATGGCAGAGGATTATGTGGATAGCAGGTATCACCTCAGCTCTTGGGCTATCCTGGAATTATTTGAAGAAATCAGACAAGCTCTGCATCTGGACATGGAAAATTCCTATATTGTGCCGGGCCTTACCAAACTATTGGCCACTCTACATTTCATGGCAACCGGCTCCTTCCAATCAACAGTAGTGATCATGGGGGGAATGTCCAAAACCTCTTTTTCCCCGAGGTCTGGATCTGACCACATGAATCACTACATAGCATTTCCACAGGACAGGCAGGACTTGATGGAATTGAAAAGAGATTTTTACACCATCCCTAACTTTTCCAATGTTCTTGGAGCAATCGACTGCACTCACATAGCCATCATCCCATCCCGTAACAGGGAGGAGATCTTCCACAACAGAAAGCTCTTCCACTCCATCAAAGTGCAATTGGTCTATGACACTCGAATGTACATCCTCAATGTGGTGGCCAGGTTCCCGGGAGCCGTGCATGATTCCTTTATACTTAGGCAATCGGACCTTTTTGAAAATTTTGAGGATGGCCTCTACAGTGACAGTTGTTTCATAAGTAAGAGATATGTTTCTTTCTCTATTCCATCTCTGGCTATGTATTTGTGACAAACGGCACAGACATAGGGTGGATGTGGAGGATATAACAGCATCACTGTCATATCAAGTTAGATTTATAGGCCATTGCAGCAGAACCTGTCTTTTTCTCCTCATGCTGCAGAGGCCTTCTACTCATGTGAGGATAAACAATGTGCTCACCATAAAGCGTGGTGTGTGAGCAGGCACTATATACTTCGTAGGTGTTCATTTTAAAAAGTAGCCTTTTGCTATCCTCCAATTTGGAGCAGTTGAAATCTCACTGGTAAATCACAACCTTTAAGTGTCCACACTGCTGGTACCGCCAGCTTTCATGTGGCCTGTTAGTGATGGGTTCGCCAGGATGTTTGGCACAGTTTTTCTTGGCTATCACACTGGTAAACAAGAAGCAGCAGCCTGTGCATTTAGGGGCCTAGCATATTCCCTGTGTCAGAGCTGACAAATTTGTATCTCTAAAGGACATACTGCAGAGCAGCCAGGGACTTGCCCAATCAGACCATGAGGTAGTGCTTTTTCTGCTAGGACAGATGTGGCAGCTCGGATGTACTGCTTCATGGTTTGATGACTGCTACGAACAAGCAGCCTTTGCTTGGTTGTAAGGGGTTGCCAAGCATTTGGTGGAATCTCCAGAAGCAGTTTATTAGTCAGGAAGATCTGACCTAGATTTGGCTAATGCTATACTGGTCATACACTGTCCCAGAAAAAGGGAAATAGGCTTTTAAGGATCAGGCAAAGCTACAGGCTAGCTTCTACTGTCTTATTGCATGCTGTGGTTTAGCAGTCAGATCTCAAAGTGACTGTGCTTTGATTAATGTCCTAAATCTGTCTTTGCCGCAGGAGATTCTTTTTTTTTTTTTAGTTTCAACTTGTTTATTGACCAACTGTTACATGAACATGTGAACACTGACCATGGAATACAATAGAAAAAAAATAGAGCAAACCAGAGCCTAATTTACATGGAGTTCCACAATATCTAACAAAAGACACTCTGCTTATGTCAAACTCTGGAGGTCAATGTGAACCATGAAGTCAACCAAAACATTTTTTTGCTTTTTGTTTGGGAGGAGGAAAAAGAAAGAAGGAGAGCCAGAATAATATAATTAATAACAGAGAAAGAAAAGGAGAAAGAAAAACATCAAAAGAAGACAAAAACGGTACGTGAAGAAAGGAGAGCACGAAAGAAAAGAGGTGGGAGTAATGGCATAAATCTGAGCATCAACCGTGGGGTATTGGTAAAGAGGATATTCGTCTAATGGCTTCTACACTAATGATCACTAAATCATAGCTGGGCAGAATGGGGACTTTCAAAATGGCCGAGATTGTAACCCATACCTGGTGCCAATAAGTATTAACATAACGGCAAAGGAATAACATATGCTTGAGGGTCGCTTTCGCAGAGCTACAGGACCAACAATTATGAGATCAAAGGAGACCAGCATGATGCAGTTTCCAAGGGGTCCAAATAGCTCTATGCAGGATAAAATATGAGGTTTGAGTAAGACTCGAGGATAGCGATATGCAGGTAGAGATAAGCCATAAGTGCTTCCACATTTTTTCAGTGGGTGTTGAAACTAAATCAGTCACCCAGGCTCCTTTCGTGGTACCATGAGGTGGACGAATATGATTAGCTCTAATTTGTAAAGGCGGGATGCTAAATGTCCTTTATGCCCATAATCCTGAAATATGTGCATAAGGTAAGGTAGTGTGTCCAGTTGAAAGACAGAGAAACCCTTGGAGAGAGTGATGTTTCTTAACTGGAGCCAAGGGAAAATTTGAGAAGTGGGTAGGCCAAATGCGTGCTGCATCTCTGAAAAGGAATGTAGCACATTGCCTGTCATGATAGAAGCAAGGTACCAAATATCTTTCCGTTGCCATGCTGGCCAATTAAGAGGATGGGGTCCTGGGTATTGTGCCAAAGCGGAGCCATACTGGAGGTTTGCCAGAGGCAGATGCCTGGGGGGTGAATAGAATTGAATTCCGCCATTGCCCTATGAACGGACCGTAATACAGAACTTGAAGAGTAATGAGTTAATAATCTCATCCCTGGAAAACAGGAAAGTGGAAAAGGGGCTACCAGATTAGCCTCTGCTGCTAACCAGTGAGGTGCTCCATGAGAGTTATTGTCAAAAGGCTAGTGGTGGTAGGCTTGTTGAAGTATAAACGCTTGATGGTAGGAGTAAAAATCAGGAAAGTTTACTCCCCCTGAAGCATCATGTCTTTCAACTTGGATAGCGCTATGCGCAGAGCTTTCCGCTGCCATAAGAATTGCATTAACATATGATCCACATGTTTATAGAAATACTTAGAGAAAAAAGTTGGTATCATAGAAAGAAAATAAGTAATCTTAGGAGCTATTACCATTTTTATGGTGTCCAGTCGACCCCACCATGTAAGGTGTAGCGGGGACCATTGGAGGTGAAGATTCCATAACATTTGTAAGATATGAGATTCAGTAGCACTAATGGTATGCTGTATGTCTGTGTAAAATGTAACACCTAAATATTTAAGACCCCCTGGGACTTTCTATATTGCTAGATGAGTAAGATCTACTAATGAGCCTCTGTAATTCAATCATAATAACTCCGTTTTATTCCAGTTAATTTTGTACCCAGAAATACTTGAATATGTTGCAATTAGTCCTAAAATATTAGGAAGAGACGAATCAGGATTATTTATAAATAACAGCACAACGTCTACATAAGCAGAGAGTTTAAACATTTCAGAGCCAATCTGTACTCCTTCTATTCCAGGGGTCTGTTTTATAGCATTGAGTAGTGGTTCTAACACCAGATTACATAACAGGGGCGATAGAGGGCAGCCTTGCCGAGTGCTTCTGTGCAAGGAAAATATAGGGGATATACAACCGTTAAGGTATAGGTAGGCTGATGGTGAGTGATATAATAATCTAATCCAAGATGTAAATATTTGACCAAATCCAAAGTTATGTAGTGTGGAAAAAAGGAAGGACCATTCAATACAGTCAAAGGCCTTTTCTGCATCTAATGATACAGCCATTACTAGAGTTGGAATATGAGTAGCTGCCTCTTGTACATGAAAAAAAAGCCAGGTGTTGTTGGCTATTAATCGGCCTTTTATGAAACCGGATTCGTCAGGATGGATTAGGGAAGTCATAACAGAGGATAACCTGGTGGCTAATATTTTTGTAAAAATTTTATAATCCAAATTTAACAAGGAGATCAGCCTGTAGTTACCAATAACCGTTGCATCTCTCCCAGGTTTGGGCAGAACCACTACACATGCTTCTGAAAACGTAGAGAATAATTTGGGATGTGAAGAAGCAGCTGTATAATAGTGATGTAATTGAGGCGCCAGATCTTCCTTAAATGCTTGATAAAATTCCGTGGATAGGCCATCCGGACCTGGGGCCTTCCCTAGAGAGAGAGAAGAAATAGCATGATGTATCTCCAAAAGTGTTATTGGTTTGTCCAGTGAAGAGGCTTGTTCAGATGTAAGCGTGGGATATGAGATTTTTGAAAAGAAAGAATGAATCTCCTGATCTTCAGAATCAACTTCTGACTGGTATAGAGAAGCATAAAAGTCTCAGAATGCTTGAAGAATATCTTCATCTGTAGTGAGAACTTGCTTGGAAGGAGACATAATCATGACAATCCGTTTCTTTTCCTGTTTCCATTTTAAATATGAAGCTAGAAGATGACCACACTTGTTATTAGCAGCATAGTACATTGCTTTGGAATTAAATACATGTAGTTGGACAGAGGAACTCAATTGCTGATTATAAAGGAATTTAACTTTAAGCAACGCGTCCAAGTTGGATTTGGAAGGGGAAACAATATGTGCTTTCTCTAAAACTTCCACTTCCCGAGGTAATACATCCAACGACTTATTTTGTTGTTTTCTCTTATATGCAGCGTAGCTGATGATGTCTCCTCAAATCGTGGCTTTGAAGGCCGCCCACAAGGAAGCAGCCAAAATGTCCGGCGTGGAATTGTATTTGAAATAGTCGACAATTTTTTGGCTTAAAGAGTTTAGAAATTTTGAATCTGAAAGTAATGAAGCATTAAATCACCACCGTCAATCCTGGGTGATAGTAGAAGTCAATTAGAATTTCAGAGTGATTGCAGCATGATCTGAGATCAGAATAGGAGCTATAGTAGCTGAGAGAATCCGAGGAATCAGACAATTTGAAGCTAGAAAAAAGTCTATATGAGAATAAGATGAGTGTGGAGCGGAAAAAAATGTATAATCATGCTCTGTAGGTCGCAATAATCACCAGGGGTCCGAAACTGCAAATGAAGACATGATGTATCTTAAGGTCTTGTAGACATTTGAAATGACGGGTCGAATGGTAGATTTCTTATCTAAAAAAGGGTCCAGAGTTTGATTGAAGTCACTACTGATTATGAACTGAGAGGTATCAAAGTTGAGCAATTGAGCAAACGTGTTTTTAAAGAAAGAGGGGTCATCTATTGTAGGAGCATACACATTAAGAATTAAAAAAATATCTTTATGTATGGAAACCTGTATCAAATTCCATCGGCCATCCACGTCAGACATTAGTTGAGTAACATGTTCGTCCAAATTTTTGTGTATTAGAATTGCTGTACCTCTTTTCTTTGCAACCGCTGAGCTGAAGAAAACTTGACCCACCCATTGCTGTTTCAGCTTTAAGGATTCTGATGCAGTCAGGTGAGTCTCTTGTATCAAGGCAATATCCGGATGAAGAGACTATAGGTACATAAGGACCTTCTTCCATTTGATGGGATGAGAGAAGCCATTCACATTTAAAGAAATCAGGTTAATAGATGTTTTCTGGGTAGCCATGAGAATGACAGAAAATATTTATCAAACAATGGTTGACATTAAATATCCACAGGATAAGTCGGATGAATCCCAAGAAGAGAGAGGAATACCAATATTTAAAGAAGAGCAGAGTAGAGATAGGGTGAGATAACTGACCCCCACAAGACTTGCCAAAAGTCCAGCGGGGGTCCGGGAGCAACCTCCTGCACTCGGGCCGTATTGTAAAATGGCGCCGGCCGTATGGCCGTATTGCCGTATTGCAAAATGGCGCCGGCCGTATGGCCGTATGGCCAGCGCCATTTTGCAATACGGCAATACGGCCCGAGTGCAGGAGGTCGCTCCCGGACCCCCGCTGGACTTTTGGCAAATCTTGTGGGGGTCAGGAGGCCCCCCAAGCTGGCCAAAAGTCCCTGGGGGTCTAGCGGGGGTCCGGGAGCGATCTCCTGCGCTCGTGATGTCGGGGGACAGGAACCAAAATGGCGCCGTGGCCCAAGAGTGGAAGATCACACCGGGACCCCCCCACTGGACCCCAGGTAATTTAAAACATTTTGGGGGGTTCAGGAGGGTGTGGGATTTATTTTAAAGGGTCGGGGTGGGTTTTAGGGTTGTTCTAGTGTGCCAGTTTTCCCGCCCTCCCCTAATTTACGATTTAAACGATTAAAAAACAAAACAAAACAAAACCGCGACGATCAGATTCCCTCCCCCCCAGCCAAAATCGATCGTTAAGACGATCGATCACACGATTCACATCTCTACTACCTAGGGATTTATGTTATTTCCAAATGGCCCTCTGACTGAAGACTTATGAAACATTCTGTGCCACAGCCAGAGAGTAGCGCTATTGCTTGGGCTGAGGTAATATATTTTCACGTTACAGTCCAATGGTCTGTAATAGGTGCACTATTACCTTTGCATAGCTAGTTTCCCAACAGAGTGAAGACATAGGTAGTGCACTTCTAGCCAAACATTTCTACATCTATTCCACCAGACGGCATATGGAGGTGATCACTGGCTAGCTAGTAGTCATCTCACATACATGTCCATGTACCCAACAGTTAGGTAAGAGTATGTTCTTTGGAGAAAGCAACTGGAAGCAATACTGAAGCTACACAGTAAGCAGTTTCCTGTTTAGCTCTTGCTGTCTTCCCTGGGAGCATACAATACACTTTTGGTTATATGCCGTAGGCCATATGGTGTTGCCTGCCAGAAACGTGCCTACTTGGAATGACCACTTGCACTCTAGCATGCAGGGTTTTGCGGATTCCTAAACTTTCATCTCATGAACGCTTAAGAGAAAAAACACATACTAAAAACAGACGAGCAAAAAGTGTTCTTTTAAACCTGTGGCCACTTTATTACACAACAAATGTCAACAGATTGAAAGCAAGCCAACATCTTTGGTAAGCACATCCTGCAAGGACAAAATATGTAATTGCACATTATATTGTAACTGAAACAAACAGCATATTGAGTATATACCTCTGCATACATTGTTACAAATAACATTACATATACAGTGCTAGCATCTTATCCTTTTGCACAATCATGATTAAAGCAAAGAACATAGTAAGTGGAAGTGACACCCCAATAGCTACAGTAAGCACTAATGTTAGAGCTGATAGCAGCACAACTATGTGTTGTAAACCAAAAGGTCCCAGACAGTCCATGTTGAAGGAGCACACTCAAGGGGACAGCCTAAGGGCCAAGGCAGTAGAGTTAAAATAAAGGCTCCAGACAGTCCATGTTGAAAGAGTGCACTCAAGGGGACAGCCTACGGGTCAAGGCAGTAAAGATTAAGTAGCAGGCAGCAGGACCAGGACTAGAGATTGCAGCATGGAGGCTTAGCCCCTGGAGAAGACAACACAACATGGAAGCTGAGCCACAGGAGAAGACACCACAGCATAGAGGTAGCATCCCCAGAAGATGACCCAGCAGCACAGATGTAGCAGCTCCAGGAGAAGAAACAGCAGCATAGAGGCAGCCTGAGCTGAGATGAGATGAGACACAGCAGAATGGAGGTAGGAGTAGCCTGGGTTGGAAACAGGATGCTGGGCTTGATGGACCCTTGGTCTGACCCAGTATGGCATGTTCTTATGTTCTTATGTAAATGAGACACAGCAGCATGGAGGTAGCACCAGGATGATTTGAGATGAGATGAGACATGATGAGAAGAGGCAGCAGCTGTACCATGACTGGAGACCACATCAAGGAGGCTGGAATTCAGGCAGAGCATCGAGGAGGGCTTTAGAGTTAGGCAGCAGGACCACAGTTGCAAATAGTAGACCATCCATTTAGCTAGCCAGCACAGGAATGCTGTAGTGAGGACAGGCCTGGCAGTCTTCTTCCATCTAGCTAGCACAGGAACTCTGTAGCAAGAATGAGCCCAGCAGTCTTCTTCCATGTAGTTGGCAGAGGAACTCTGCAGTGAGGACAGGCCCAGCAGTCTTCTTCCATCTAGCCGGCACAGGAACTCTCTCCAGAGGCTCATTCAGGCTTGTTCAACAAGTCTTGTTTCAAGGTGTTAAATATCGTGAGCGCTTGTGTGTGGGCTGCTGCCTGGTCACGAATGGCCTGGGTCTGCCCATAGACAGCCCTCCTGAGGCTTACTTGCTCTGCCTATATGTAGTGCAGGTGGATACCATGGCTCTTTTCCAACCAGTCTAGCTGCTGTGCATTAAGGCCTCACTCGGTGCTGGTGGTGGTGTTGGAGCTGGTTGCAGAGCTGGTGCTGGTACTGTGCTGGTGATGGGCGAAGTGGAGGTTTGAGCCTCCAGAAGTGGCATGAGGGGACTAGTGGGCTGCTCGATCTCAGTGTGTGCTGCCTTGTGCTGGCCATGTGGTTTGCTGGAGTGAGGTTGTGCTGCTTTTATTGTGTGCCTGTTATGCTTCTGCTTGTCAAGCAGTCTCCCAACCACCAGAGGTGCTCTGGGAGCTGTTCCTATCCTCTTTCCAGCTTTAGTCTCGATGACCTCATGAATTGGCAAATCCCTGCCTATTTAGCCCTGCCTCCATCTAGACTCAGGGCCTTCTCATTGGGTCTCCTTGGCTCCTTGCTTGGCCCCCCATCTCTGTATACCTTGTGACTCTCTGCAGCCTTCTGCCTCCAAGTTCACTTAGTGGCTTCCCTGAGCCTTCCTGTTTAGAGACTTGCTTTGTGGCTTCCCTAAGCCCTCTGTCTTGAGTTTGTTCTCTGACTCTCTAGCCATCTGTCCCAAGCTTGAAAGTATATAATCTCTGTCTTGTTCCACAGTTCCAGTGTTCCTCCTCTGACCTTGGCTCCTGCCTGAGCTCCAGACCCACCAGACATCAGCCTCCAGCCCTACAGCCTTCCTCTCAAGTCCACACTGGCTTTTGTCTCCAGTCCTGCCTGAATCAGCCTTCAGCCCTGCTGCTTGTCTCTTCAGTCCTGCTTGACTTCTGTCTCCAGCCTTGCAGCCTGCATCCCGAGGCCTGTTCAGCTTCACTTGTGCTTGCTCCTCTCCCCTCAGATTCCAGTCCAGCTTTAGCCATAGGTATCCACCCTTGTTTAAATCCTGCCTGCCACCAGATCCCAAGGGCTGAACCTGCGGGGAAGGTGACTGGTATAGGCTGAAGATCCTCTAGTCAAGTCTGGCTCTGGAGTCCTGGACTTCTCCCATACAGGCCCCCCAGCGTAGCTGGGTCTTCAACACTAACAGTGCCATTGCAGGCTCAGTTCCTCTATGAAGCTGGAAAGATTTAGGCTCACATTCAGTGGGCTTGCTGAGCCAAAGGCTTGCAGGATCTGGCTGTGCTCAGGGGCTGCTGCTGCTGCAGCCACTTCTCTCTCCCCTCCCTTCCTTCCTCCTCCTGCACCTGCCCTACCAACTCCCCTCTCCTCTGCCCTCTCTTTTTATCCCTTGCTTGTTGCCTACCTTCCACCTGACTCACCTGATTAACCCCTTCCCCCTCCAACCTCCTCCAATCCCTTCCTATCTCAGCTCCTGACTCTGTCCCTACTCCTACTCCTCCTCCGCCTCCTTCCACTAGCACTCTGCCCTTTTCCTCCTCCTCCTCCCTGAACTGTGTCTGAGTGTCCATAAGCAAGGGGGCATGGAAAAGTGCTGATGCACGTCTGGTCCCTGGCTCTTTGCTGCTTGTCCCTGGTGCTTCACTGCTGGTCCCTGGGGCTTCATGGCTGGGACTGGCAGAGTCCTGGGTGAGAGCTGTGGAAACAAAGAAGAAGACGTAAGTACCAAAGCCAAGAGGTACAGACATGGACTTTTGGCATGAGATGCACACTTTGCATGTCAATCAATATAAGCATCTTATGCCAAATGTTGTGCACAACTGAGCAGCCTTGCCATTTACAGGTGTGGTGAACTTACAGGCTCTGGCTCTCGTGGTGTCCAGCCACTCAGCCATACCCTCGAACATATCTGGTCCCAGCTGTTGGACGAGGTGCTCCTCCTTGGGCATCAGCACAATCGTACAAAGGGCTCCTCCGCTGGTCTGCCAGATGTACCTGTTGTGGTTTGTGCACCTTGGTCTTTAACTGGGCCTTTATATCCCAGTATCTGTGAGCCACCTGCTCCCCATTGTGCCTCAAGTTACTGTGCATTGAGATTGCCTGGGTGATGGTGCGCCATATCTGACCCTTGGCTGCCCTCGAGATCTTGGCAGCACAGTTTCTGAACAGCATGGCATAATTTTCAAGGACTCCAGTGATAATCATTTAGTAGGGATGTGCAGAGCAAAATTTTATGTTCATATTTTTTATGTCCGAAAGGGGGTCCCACTTGCGGCCAATATGGACATAAAAAAAATCCAATGAGTTGGGTATATGTACATATGTGCAAAAAAAAAATTTAAACCCCCTCACCCTCCTTAATCCCCCCCCCAGACTTACCACAACTCCCTGGTGATCGAGCGAGGAGTGAGGACGTCATTTCTGCAATCCTTGGCGAGAAGCATGTGACGTCGGTGGCACGTCGAGTGACGCGGCGTCACGTGATTCCCGGCAAGTTCGCGCCGGACGGCTCGTTCGGCCCAAAAAGAACTTTTGGCCAGCTTGGGGGGGCCTCCTGACCCCCTCAAGCTGGCCAAAAGTTCTTTTTGGGCCGAACGAGCCGTCCGGCGCGAACTTGCCGGGAATCACGTGACGTCGCGTCTGAGTGACGCGGCGCCACGTGATTCCCGGCGAACTTTTGGCCAGCTTGGGGGGGTCAGGAGGCCCCCCCAAGCTGGCCAAAAGTTTTTTTTGGGCCGAACGAGCCGTCCGGCGCAAACGAGCCGGGAATCACGTGACGCCGGCGTCACTCGACGTGCCACCGACGTCACATGCTTCTCGCCAAGGATTGCAGAAATGGCGTCCTCACTCCTCGCTCCATCACCAGGGAGTTGTGGTAAGTCGGGGGGGGGGGGATTAAGGAGGGTGAGGGGGTTTATATTTTTATTTTGGCTCAACAATCGCGATTTCCCACATATCGAACATATCTATGTTCGATATGTGGGAAATCCGATCGTTTATGTCGAATCAATTTTTTAAGTAAAAAAAAAATATGAGTTGCGTTTTACTAATGCGGTCAATCCGAATGCACACCCCTATCATTTAGTTGTCCTTCGGGCTGAACTTCAATGCCCTCAGGCGAACATGCCCTGCTGCCTGGCTGCCTGGCTGCCTGAAGGGGATGCCACTTCCGCTTCTGGAGAGGTGTCTTCCCTTTCCTCACTCTTGATCCCACTTCTCTCTTCCCTCCCTTCCTCCCTCCTCCTGCATCAGCCCTAACAACTCCCCTCCCCTCTGCTCTCCCTTTCCATCCCTTCGTCTACCTTCCACCAGACTTACCTGACTATCCATTTCCCCCTCCCACCTCCTCCTTTCCCTTGCCCCCTTCCTATCTCTACTACTGTCCCTACTCCTACTCCTCCTCCTTCCTCTAGCACTCCTGCCCTCCTCCTCCCCTCCTCCCTATTCCTCTCCTCTCTTCACACCTCTCTCCTTTTTCACCTGCCTTTCATGCTCCATCCTCTCCACTCCTGAACACCACCACACCTCATCACTCCTCCTCCTCTGCCTCACCAGCATGAATCACCACTCCTCCTCCACCTCACCACCATACCTCACCACTCCTCCTCACCACTCCTCCTCCGTCTCACCCAAACACAAAGACAGACAAACAGGACAAACTAACAAAAATATTCACCCACACAGATCAAGGGAAAGGGAAATGGATGAGTAACAAGCCACAGGACACCTCACTCAGAAATCTCTAAATACCTCCAATCAACTACCAACTACCACCAGCTCACTTACTCTCCTCTCCGCTCTCCAAATGCCTGACATACCCTCAAAGAGGCAGCTGCAGGAAGCCTGTATATATAAACTAGAAAATAGCATGCCACACAAATCAACAAGCGCTATGTAAAATGATGCATGATGCGCTTATGCAACGCACGATGCACTGATGCAACGCATTCCATGCTAATGCAATGCATGACACGATAATGCAATGCACCATGTGCAAATTACCTATGTGATGCAGTAGATTGGAAATTAGCCTAACCATACCCTTTTTTTTATTGCGGGTACCATTTCTGCTATATTTATGCAATTTGATGAATATCTAGGCCTCAAGTGGCTAAGTCTGGTCATGCCAAAGAGATGTCTTAAAGATAGAGGACTATAGGTAGCTGGCTAATTTTAAGATAGCCAACTCTATTCAAAAGTGTGCCTGCATTATTGAATATACCTTCAAATTTATCCATATAAGTTTAGCCAGCTAACTTTGCTATCCAGCCTGTCTCTAGCTTCGCCTGGTCTCACCTGGTTTCAGCTTCGCCTGATTCAGCCTGTCCACAGACATGCCAGATTCAACCTTTTACAGCTTTCTGGATCCAGCCAATTCCACAGCTTTGTCTGATCCAGCCATCTCACAGCCTCATCTAGCTCAGCCTGTTTACAGTTGCTTATGGTCCAGCTTGTCCATTGCCTTGCCTGATCCAGTGTATTCTCAAACTTTCCATTTACTGCCACTGTACTGGACTCCTATTGGCCCCTAGCACCCAAAGGCTCAACCTGTGGGGAAGGGGTCTAGCTAGGGAGAAGGCCACCCTATGTCTCATCCTATCATCCCGTGCTACCCCTTGAGCGATGTTCCCTGAACAGGGAACGTGTAACAGAATGAACCGATCATCCATCATTTGACAGGGTGGCTACACGAATCTTAGCACTGCAGGTGAGTCTGAATTTTTCTTTTCTGGCTTGAACTGCTATAATTCTGCCTCTGTCCTGTACGATTGTCCAGCTGATGTTTGCTATCTCTGCCACAAATGTTTTACCTGGAGCTCTGTGGTTTCTCCTACTTGCTCTCATTGCTTATCATTGATCCCCTGAAAGAGTGTAGTAAGAAAAATCAGAAAAGGACCAGATCAGCAGTTTCTCAGAGAACACTGTTCACTTTACAAAATGTAGGCACTGCCAAAGACACAAACAAAAAAGTGAAAACTTGCCTTAGGACCAGAGAAACCTTTGGTACATATGGGCACCACAGTTAAGCAGACTGATTAAGATTGCACAATAAAGGCCAGTTCTTCTGCTCCAGTTATTTCTAAGTTGTTGCCTGTAACAGCAGATTCATACCCTTGCAACCTGTTAAAGGGAAGCACAGCCTCGAACCTGAGAACTCTGAGACTTGTAATGAACATTTGGAAGCTATAGCTATTAATCTGAATCCTGTTACACAAACTTTGAATTCTGGCAATACTGAAGTAATTGATCCCTTTACTACCTGCTAGCCCACAGCCATGGTTCCCTCAGAGTCAACTAACTGTGAATTTAAAACAGTAAAGCCTGCACCTGAACTAAAAAAATTGATTTCTACTTCTTGTAGTGACACAGCAAGTCCCATCCACTAAGATAACTTAAAATTGTTACCAGCAAAGGCTAACACATTGATTGCAATGATTCTGTACCTCCCTTGCTCCATTCACATACACCAGACTATCTGAAGCAGAAAGGACTAATTTGGCTCCTTGTCCTGGCCTCTGTTTTTCTCATTAGTTTTCCTCTAGCCTTGCCTTGTGGCCTTCTGATCCTAGTCCTTCCTTGTGGCCTTCGGCCTTCTGCTTCTACCCTTGCTTTGCCTTGTAGCCATCCAGCCTTCTTGATCCTACCCTTGCCTTGCTTTGTGGGCATCTGGCCTTCTTGTTCTTTGCTGTGTCTGTCTTTTTGCCTACCTGGCCTTATTCTGTATTCCAGTGTTCTAGGGGTCATCTGCCTAGCTACCTTCAGGCGTATTTGTTCTGTGTTCTGTGTTGCCTTGCTCAGCCCTTGTTCTGTCTAGTTTTGTTCTAGTCCTGTCCTGTCCTGTCCTGTCCTGTCCAGATCCTGCCCTGTCCTTGTCTGGTGTTGTAACCTGTCCCAGTCCTTGTCCTATGCTTTTTTCTGGACCCAGATTTTATACAAACCTGTTTAGCCTGTCCATAGTCCCCAGCTTTGCCTGCTCCAGCTTGTTCCTAGTTTTGTCTGGTCCAGCCTGTCCACAGCCTTGTCTGGTCCAACCTGTCTATAGCCTTGCCTTGTTCAGCCTGTCCACAGCTTTGTCTAACCCAGACTATTCATCACCTTGCCTGATCCAGTATATTCTCAGACTTTCCATGTACTGCCACCACACTGGACTCCTACTGACCCCTAGCACCCAAAGACCCAACCTGCAGGGAAGCGGGATAGCTAGGGAGAAGACCATCCTATGTTCCATCCTGCCATCCTACACTACCTTGCAAGTAATATTCCCTGCACAGGGAGTATGTAACAGCAAACTAGGAACCCACTGGTGAGGTAGGAAACTGGGAGGCCTAACCCAGAACAAAAGCAAGGCAAGGAACAAATAAGCAAGGAAGGCCACCAGAAGACCTAACTAGAGCAAAAGCAAGACAAGGAATACACAGACAAAGGCCACCAGGAGGCCTAAACAGAACAAGAACAAGGCAAAGAAACACAGGCAAAGAAGGCCACTGGAAGGTCTAAACAGGGCAAGAAAAGGTATATACAAGTAAGAAACAAGGACAAGGATACCAGGCAGAGAATACATGGACAAAGGGCCAAAGGTAGAGAAGAGACCACAAGCTGAGGTGGGGAGTAACTTGTGAGTAAGGGTTATATAGGTCTGGCCTTGCTGAATCATGTAGCCTTCAAGACAGAGACTAGAGTGGATCCACACAGTCTATTGAGAACCCCAGCTGGCAGGGAGGTTGCCTAGCAGCCAGCCTGATTATAGCATCATTAATTCATAAAAGGCTTAATACTCATGATGTTACTATTTTGAACTCTATGCTGTAAATACACCATCCTGGCAGATCACAAAGCTAAAAGATTATGGACTTTGTTATGATTGGCAGCCCACAAGTTACCCTATGGACCTCCGCTCCTACCTCTAGGCCCAGTCCTGGCACATGCATCAGGACACTGCCAGCAATTCTGGATGAGCTTGCTGCTCCTCAATTTTGCAAGATGCCACTGACGCGCAGCAGATGCCACTGCTCCTGCACTTCTCGCATGCTTCTTCTTAGCCACGCACATTTGCCCGCATAGTAGGAAGAGCCCCACTGTGCCCACAGATGTCATCAATAAGTTGGCCTATAAAAGGCCTTGCTAGCCCTGCTTCAAAGCCTCGGCAACAGGTCTGCCTGCTTCATAATAGGGTGACTTGCCTAAGCATCCTGTCTTAGGTTCCCATCTCTTAAGCATTCTTGTCTTCATTCTTCAGTTCCAGTGTTTCTTCTTTGCTTCAGTTTTAGGGGTCCTTGTCTTCACCTTCTGTTCTTCTACATGCTGCATTCCTGCTTGTTCTGATCCTTACCTTCCTGTTCTTCTATATTGATGAATCTCTGCCATTCACAGAGGCCCCCTCCTAACAAAAAAATGTTACTCTCTCCCTTCTTTATTTTAACCATCGGGTTACACGTGGCCTGGCACAAAGGTCAGGTCCCAACAATGAATCCTTGGCCTGGATCCAGGCCTAATGCCAGGCTCCGACCTAGAGGCCGGGTCCTGACACCTGGACCTCAACCTAGGCTGGGACCTGGGCCCAGTCCTTACACTGTAACCCAGCCTGAAGGCCAATTCTTGAAGCCAGGGCTTTGGCCTGGACATAGGCCTGACATAGGTGCCTGGTTCGGAGGCAGGATAGTGACATCTGGGCCTTAGACTAGGCCAAAGGCCAATTTATTGGCCTCGCCCAGAGGCCAGGTCCCAAAACCTTAGTCTCAGCCCAAGGTAAAACCAAGACCTGGAGCTCAGGCCTTGGAGCTCTTCTTTGGCATCTTGTTTCTTCTTCTCTTCTATCACCAACTGAAACCATCCACTGGGGTCACGACGGACCCCAGTGGATGGTGCATTTACCCAGTGGACGGCACCAATTTTATATACGGTATTTATGGAAAAGCCATACATCAAAATGGCAACATCTACTGGAGTGAATGAACCAGAGCTACTTAACTCCAGTGCAACCCCAGGGGATAGCATCAGTTGGCAATAAATCTGGTCCTGGCATAGGACCTGGGTCTGGATGAAGTCCCTGCTTTGAGCCTCAGCCTGTGCCCTAAGTCCAATGAATTAATTTAAAGTGAATTCAACAAATAAGCAGGGTCATTCATCAAAATGCATTACAGTGTTGACGCCATAATGCATGCAATAGTTGCTGTAGTGCAAATATACATTTTTCAAAGGGGCGGGATTAATGAAAATGAGGGGCTTTATCATACTGTACAATAGCGTAATGCATGTTTTTAATGCTGGAAATAACTACACCTTTTTTTCCTGGCATTAAGCTGTGTGATATGCCTGAAACGGCCATAACACAATTCACATTAAAGATTGCAAATTGCATTTCGGCCATTTCTGGGTTTAGAGAGAGAGAGAGCACCCCTGGGGAAGCCTTCGCAGTATTCAAGTATTATAGCATTTTGATGAATCTAGGGAAAGGTGTGTTTCATTTGGGGGGGGGGGGCACTGATTCATTTGGGATTCCCCAAATGACATAAATTGGCCTTATTTGTCACCTTTCTCACATTTGTTTTAAGCAAATGCAAACTCGTAGAAACTGATAACCATTTTTGGATACCAGTAAGTACTATTTTCTAGCTAGATTAGTGTAGATCAGAGAGGAGGAGGATGCCATTCAAATACAGCCCCTCCCTTTGAGGGGTCTGCAATGGCCATCTCCCTGAGGGTTCTAAAGGAACTCCATAGAGGACGTCTATGGGTAGTACTTTATGGTAGAGAGAAGATTTTGCCTTTGCTGTTTTTCAGGCCCAGCCAGGGGAACCAGGCTAATCCAGCCTGAGGAATATGACTAGGGTCAGGAGCATTTCCTTTCCCAGTAGACTCACTAGCTGGTTGGGATATCTCTCTGGGTATATTTTTGGGCTTTTTACAATTTTCTTAGTAGAAGGCTTGGTGAAATCCTATGCATTACCTGGACTTAGGAACCGGGGAACCCTGTTTGGGGACTACATAGGTTAAAGAAGACCCTGCCCCTCTACACCTCAATAAGGATGGAGGAGGTGGTGACCCAGTGCCAGGACCCTCTGAAGATAATTTGTTTTCTGAGGGGAGATATTTTGTTTTGAAGCTCAGTAGGAAGTGTTTAGCTGCCCCTTCCTACCTGAGAGGAGCATCCAGAGCTGTTGTTCCCTCCCATAAAGGAGCTAAAAGATAAGTAAAAGACCAAAGAATAAATCAAACTATGAGTAAGAACCTTTTATTAATGTCCATGAGGATGCCCACCCAGAGTCTTCGTCCCACTGGGGAGAGAGAGGGACTTGTAAACTTTCTCTGCCAAAACTGTTGTCCAATTCACCCAGGGTTGGAAAGGAAACTCTGCCACACAATATAAAGGATACCTTTCCCACCCAGGGCCTTCACTCCTCCACTCTTTGAAAAGTGGGGATAACCTGTGTCCCTGTGAGGGATATTTCTGCACAGATTGAGTGAAAGAACTGTAAATTGAATGGCTGAACTGTGAGGCTGAGAACTGAATCATTTGTGCCATATTCAACTGCTTATCTGCTAGTAAAATTTATTATTGACACTACCCCGGAGTCTAGAGTGGTTTATTCTGGTATTGATAGCCTGCAGCGGAATTCTGCTATTATGTACTCCTCTCCCAGGGATATACAGATCTGTAAAACACAGCACTCAGGACCCTGAAAGGAAATCCCCCCACCCAATAAAGAATGAGGAGGAAAAGAGACTGTGTCCAGCTAGCCAGCATCTCTTGCCCGAAGAAACAAATTATTTTATGGCCCCACCCATGCAGGACAGGCACACAAGGGCACGGTTACTTGTGCAATGGAGAAAAGACAGTCTGGAAACAGAAAACAGGTGAAAAGCACAGTACTGTGGCAGAAGGCCTAGAAGACCTGAATTTATAGAACCTGTACAGTGTCCTCTGCAATGCTGTTTGTTGAGACCTCTCCCCAGTCTCCTTTGTTGGTCCTGGGTTCCTTTCTCCCTTTTGCTCTTGCTTTCTTCCCTTGTTTTTCTGTTCTTCCTTCCTCCCTTTGACTCTGCTACTGTAGCCACAGTACCATTAAAGAGTCCATGTTAGAGAAAGACATCAACCTGTCTGGTGTGGAGTTTAATTGAATAATATTTCTATAAGTTTTCTTGTAAGTAATCTTAGGTGCGAAAATGAGAATGTGTTTAGGAAATTAAATGATAATGATGAAATCCCTGGTGGTCCTTGTGGTGCATAAATAGAAAAAAGACAAGGGGCTTAGTAAGTCACATCCCTCCATATCCCACCCCCTTATTTCAAATGTAGCTCCAAACACCCTTCAAGTCTCCTGGCCCCCTTGAACTTTCTTCACATAGGGTAGGCATTCTGGGAGCATGAGTGATTCCCACTCACTCCAGTCCTGCCACAGCCATTTTCCAAAATGGTGTCTGATGACCCAGTGTGATCTTTTGCCCAAGCAGATTACGAAAGGAATGCAATGGGTCAGCTGGCAAAATTTCAAAAAATATCTCCAGCGAGATAGGAATGAATGGGGATCTTTCTTTCTCCAAGATGACCTTCTCCATATGGGGTAAGTTCAGGGGCAGGCAGATAGCAGGATGACTATGGAGGCCTTTTAGGACTATTTTTGAGAAAAGAGGTCTGTGCTTAGATGAGTGGGTCATACTAAGCCTCTCAACTTTTGAACATTTGCTCCCTCTGAAGCTCTTGGGATTTGTAATGGAGAATCCACTTGGACCACTAGAGATTTTGAAATACTTACAGAGATGCACTGGAGATGTAGCTCCCATTTGGGGGGGGGGGGGGGGGGGTGTCACCAGCAATAGGAATGTTCTGGGTGTTGAAATTCTGAACAAAGGCAATATATGGAACATTTCACATGAAGGTCTGTTATGGATATTAATCAGCAAATTTGCATCTGTGGCAAAATTTCACAAAATGGCTATTAAACTACAGAAATTACAAGAGATTATACATAGACCTCTAAATAAGAAAAAGCTAGCTATGTATGGGAATGATGGAATAAGCCATGCAGTTAAACTCTACACTGAAAGTCGGTGCCGTTTCTTAACTTGCGTGCTAAAAAAATGTAAACTCCTGATGCAATAAGTTAATAGTATGCTAATGCACTGGAAGTTAAAATAATGAACTGACTTAAACATGTACACACACACCAGAGTTAAAATGTGTGCTCATCTTTTTGCATAAACTGAGTGTAGAGAAGATGGGGAGCAGTTCCCTAATCCCAAGCTGAAAGAAATTTATTTAATGTATGTATTTAACTCTTTTATATACTGACATTCATGAAATTATCATATCATATCGGTTTACAAGGAACCGGGGTATTATAACATTAGCGGTAACGAGAAGAAATGATTAGGGATAGATCACAACAGCACCAGTCTAGGATTTAGGAAAAAATCATGAGTGTTGCTGCCTCAGTTGTATCCAATAGATGATGGGAGGTTGGAAGCTGGGGACTGGATCCAAAGAGGATGATTCACCAGGGTGGGGTGGGGCTGGATTGGAAAGCAACAGGTTTAATAGAGAGAGAGAGAGAGAGAGTTAGAACCCATAGGGGAGGAGGAGAGTAAGGCATTAGCTAGGGATGTGCATCCGTTTTCCACGGATTTGTAATCCGCAACTTATTTTTTGCTATCTGTTAAATACGTGGGGAGGCGAACCGCATTGCGACTCCCCACGTATTAAACAGATTTCTGTTTAATACGTGGGGATGACCATGTGACAGGGGGCTGACCAATGGCACCGGTAGCCCCTGTGACAAAGGCTATCGGCGCCATGATGAAACTAGCACCGAGAGTGTGAGTGAGTTCCCGGACCCCACCGCTGGACCACCAGGGAGTTTTGGTAAGTCTTGGGGGGGTCAGGAGGGTGGGGGTTGTAGTTAATTTTAATTTTAGCTGGGACAATAATTTAACTCACTGTAGTAACGTATTTATAGATCGACAACTTATGGAATTCTCCATACTTCCGCATGAAATGGAATTGACCCCCCACGAATATGTATCACGTATGCAATGAAAACTTTTTCCCTGCACATCCCTAGCATCAGCAGTTCCAGACCTAGATCCAGACCATGCTGGGAAAGTGAACTTGGATGATCCAATAGAGATAGAGTAAGAGGAGGTTTTGACTTGTTAATTTCTGTGGGACTGTGAATATACAAAGTAGTGTTCTATCTTTAATTACATTGCTACTGTGAGTTTAAAGTAGAGCTTCAGCCATATCAAAGGAGTTTTGCCTTGCTAATCACTGCAGAGGCTGTAAACATAATATAAAGCAGTGTTTGTTCTTTAATTACTTTGCTACTGTGAGTTTAAAGCAGAGCTGTAGCCTTTCCAGAGGAGATTTTGCCTTGCTAATTACTGCAGAGACTGTAGAATATATAAAACAGTGTTCTTGGTTTTATTGCCTTGTTTCTGTGAGTTTCAAGCAGAGCTGCAGCCTTACCAAAAGGGTTTTTCATTGACAATTACTGCAAAGACTGTGAATACACAAGGCAGCATTCCTGGTTCAACTGCCTTGCTACTGTGAGTTTGAAGCAGAGCTGCAAATTAATTAGGGGAATTTTCCTTGTCAATCACCATTGGGACTGTGAATGCACAAAGTAGTTTTTCTAGTAGAGTTCTCTGGCTATCTGGAACTTGAGGCAGGGCTACAGCCTTATAGAGAAGTTGACCTTGCCCATTACCACAGGAGCTGAGAGTATTACAAAGCCTTATTTCTGGTGCTGTTACCTCAATGTTGTGAGCTTTAGGAAGCTATGTTGGAGTACTATCAAAGAATTGGGTCTTCCCGACTATTATAAGTGAATGGGCTGTGTGGAGGCCTATGTTTTGTTTTGCCTAAACAAATAAACTGATTATTATGAAACCTGTTGCCAATTTCTTCAACTACTCATGGGATAGGGTACTCACCAGTTGACAAGTGGTGACAGAAATGGGATCTGCAGGTCACAGGCATGTCCAGAGGGACGAGACCCAACAACACAGACTACCAGTCTAATCACATAAGAATTAATGATTCAAAGGTAAAGATGTCAGCTTTGGAAAGGGGAAAGGAAGATCCCATAGTGACCAGGGAATCAGGTGTTAGAAAAAGGAGTCTCCAAGACCACACTTGCTTGGTGCTTGTTTCCCTCTCTAGGACATGATGGCCACCGAGGAAATATTGAAGTGGTTGACAGAGAGACTGCAGTAGCAGCAAGAAGGCATGCAGAAACTGGTACAGTATATCATTGTCCAGCAGGCCTAGCAGCAACTACCCATGTTGCATTGATTGGAGGAACAAGGAAAGCTGGCTCACCAGGTATTGACTCAACAAACAGAACAAGAGAGAGGTACTATACCCCATAGACTTAGAACTTTGGGAATGGAAGACAGATGCAGGGATTGGTATTGACAAGGAATGGAGAAGGAGATGACCCAGACTTTTCCTGAATATAATTGAAAGGATAGCCACTACTGCTGAGGGCCCAAAACCAAGTGGGCCCTCAAATTAGTCTCTTGTTTTACAGGAGACGTCCAGGCAGCTCTTAGGGCCTTATGGAACAGGCCTCTCATTATGATGTACTAAAAGCAGCTATTATAGACAGGATAAGGTTCACAAGGGAAGCATATCGACAGAGGTTCTGGGCCACATGGATCAAGCCCAGGCATTGAGGCTTGGCAAAGCAATTAAAGGATTTAGCTTTCCATTGGTTTGAGCCAGAGGGGAATTCTGCCATTGAAGTAGTATCTGTCATAGTATGAGAACAGTTTTTAAATGCAATGGGCTCCAGACTCAGAGAGTGGTTGGTGAGACAACAGGCATCCAAACTAGGAAGTGCAGTAACTTTAGCCAAACAGTATCTTGAGACTGAAGTTACCTTGGGAACAGATGAAAGATGAAAACCACAAAGAAATTTCCTTAGACCGAAAATGGCCATTCCAGAAGGAAACAGGAGGATACAAGAGGGTCTTCAGTCTTTTGTACCTCAATATGAAACACTGATTTAGAGGGGGAGGTATTTTGAAGGGAGCCCAGGGCAAATGAAAGGAAGGGATAGTTCAAATGTTATGGTTATGGGGAACTAGGACATATGCATCACTCATGCTTGAAAATGAATTACACCTCTTCTAGCAAAGAATGTACCAATGGAAAAGAAAATTTTAGGGAATTTATCCCCTGCTATGTAACCACAGTAAAAATGAATAAGAAGTTAGACAGGCTCTACTGAACACCGAAGCTAATCAGTTCATGCTATCCTTAGAATGGGCTACGGAGACAGGTTTAACCGAACTGGGGACCTGGAACATATCGGGGGATTAGAACAAGTTTTAGCATGATTCATACATGGACACCCCAGGCATTACCCTACAAAGAGGATGACAATAGAAGCAGTGTTATAAACCCAAAAGATGCAACTCTCCACTCTGAGGTATAATGACTAATATAATAAATTCAAAAATGCACCTCCTCTACACCGTAGAATGGACGAATCAATAGTAAACTTACTTACATTCTCAAATTGAATTAACATAAATTAATATGTGGAAAGGATTGGAAGTTTCATACCAGGCTCTATTACTGATACCCTCCAGGTTATCAGGGACATGTGTCTCTGTAATCATAAGGTAACAACCACTTTCCACAAAACAGATTTTTTTATGCAAAATTTTGTGTACGCATTTAAAAACAGTGGGGTAGATTTTAAAAAACTATGCCCGCGCACACTTTTGTTCGCACGACCAGTGCAAACAAAAGTATGCTGGATTTTAATAGATATGCGTATGTTTTAAAATCAGGTATGTTTTAAAATCGCGTATGTTTTAAAATCGCGTATGTTTTAAAATCAGGAGTCGGCACGCACAAGGCTGCGCAAACATCGGCAGCCTGCGCGCGCCGAGCCTCACAGCCTGCCTCCGTTCCTTCCACCACCCCCCCCCCCGCACCTTCCCCTCCCTGCCCATACCTAACCCACCCCCCCAGCCCTATCTAACCCCACCCCCACCTTTGTTCGAAGTCCTGTAGTATCTCTTTATCCAGGATATTATACATTGGTGTCCAAGAGTTTTCTTCAGGGCCATACCCTTCCCATGACAGGAGGTAAGGGCAAAGGGCCATCGGCGCCATTTTGATTAGTGGCAGCCGACGGCTGTGGAGACCTGCTGTGGAACCTCCTGACGTCATCTAAGGAGAGAAGGGCTCCCTCTGCCGATGTCCCTGAGACTACAACCACAGACTGCCTCACTACTGCCACCTCTGGTGGAGATCTTCAAACTGTATAATAAAGAACCTTCCTGTGTTTTGTGTGTACAAGTCTAGCCCAGTGCAGTGGCTCCTCACAGGGCTCCTCCCTGTGGGTGTGGTCATCTCCACAGCACCCAAGGATCCACAAAACACATGTTATCATAACAATATGTCAAAATAAATTTAATTAAATTATGGTCCTTTCTATCTATAAGAGAGGAGGAAAAGAGGAATTATGATAGAGACATTAAAATACCTGATATGTATAAAAGCACACAGGGAACAGAACTTTTAGAATATTGAAGCATGACATATAAGACTGTATGAGAATAGGCTCAGGACTAACATAAGAAAATATTTCATAATAGAAAATGTAGTAAATATTTTGCACAAACTCCAATGGAGATGATAGATTCAAAAACAGTAAAAGAATTTAAGACAGCATGAAATAAGTACAAAAGATTAGAAGGAAAAGTAAGAATAAAGTCAGAAATTAGGTGGGGGTCTGCAGCATTGCAACAGGAGAAGAAAATGTGCAGATCGGATGGACCTTGTAGACGTTATTTGCCTTCGTATACTGTATTTCTCTATTTCTATGCAACAAAGGAAAGAGTAATATACCACAAGACAGCAAAGAGGAATTTTATTAATGGGCACCAGTGCTAGTTGGACTTAATTCATTATACGATGAGAGCTATGCCTATCAACTGCCAATAGAAATGACTAAGTGTGCCACTAAAGGTATTTGTGTCATAGGGCTTTGATCACTGTCATTCGTTTTCAATGTGTCATCTTTGGTTTGCCTTATAAATCTGGTACACCACTGAAATCATAAATATAGCCTGGCTTGCAAACCTCTAAAAAAAAAAAGGACTGGAATTATAGTGTTTACAATCATTATTTTATGTTCTATAATAATTATGCTGTTCTTCATGATCATTTATGCTATAGTTTATCAGTATAGTGATGTATCCGCCGCTTAACTCATTTGAAAACATATCTAATTTAACATTTAAAAACTATCTGAGAAAATATCAGACAATTCAATGTAACTCTGTGTGCAATGAGCGGGCTGTTGATAACATTTATTTATTTATTTATTTATTTATTTATGTATTTATTTATAGATTCTTTTATACCGCGGTACGTATAGACATACATCACCTCGGTTTACAGTGAAACAATAAATTAGCAACAGGCTTTAATTCCAGAACTGTAATATTTTACTTAAAATATGCATAGAGTAGCCTTATCAGCCAGGAAGTTAATTTTCCTTCTGCCCCTTCATCTCATCACTGCATAAAACAAACCACAGTGAACATTTCAATAAAATATACTCAAAAGCACAGTCCAGGTTTACTTAACATTGCTTTTTTGACACATACAAACATGAAAGCAAGACCACATATCGCCCTCATTTTCTTGTTTGTTGTTCCCAGCAGGCTCACACCTTGGTTATAGTTTAGTTATCTACAAGTCCTCCATACTGTTTCACACTGTACTTTATGTACTATTCTAGCAAAAATAAATCTAATGAACTGCATCTGGATACCCAGGAGGAAAACAGTTTATGACCCCTTTATAGTTTCACTGCTGGCAGACAGATGGACTGGAGAGTTATACTTATGGCTCACCTATTACAGCTAAAACTGCAAGGTTATTACAATGTGGCCTAATTCATAGAAGACAACCATAATCCAGATGTATAATTGCACCTATACATTTCAGAATTACTGCGAAATCTTCTGCACACTTAACGAGACACTATATTAATGAACATGTATTGTGCTACATTAGTGGGGGTTTTTTCATGCAATTCACTTTACATTAGTTTTAAATATAGAAATCCTGCTTGCTTTATGACCCTGAGGTGCTAAAGACTATAAGCAATCTACTGATCCAGTAAATCCTACAGTAAGGGCCACTAGCTGACTACCAAATGCTACCAGTAGTCTTCTAGACTGCTTATAATGTAGCATATGATACCAGTGAAGAAAAATCATTCTGGATTCAGTACATGGAGATCTTTTGTTTTTATACTGTCCAGTAAGATCTATATAATAATGTAAAAGGAACAAACCTAAGGCACCAAGGAGGAAAAGCCTACACTGAATATATGTTTATTATCCAAAGAGAAATAGTCCAGGAGAATCTGAAGGCTGATGTTCCATCTTAATACAAAACCCATATTATGCTCTAATTTGTTGTTATTGCATATGCCTAACTACAATATCTGTGCTACATACTACTATTACTACTACTTAATATTTCTATAGCGCTGCATGACATACGCAGCACTGTACAAACATACAAAAAGACAGTCCCTGCTAAACAGAGCTTACAGTCTAAGGGGGTCATACATGAAAGTGTGTAATGGTGTTTTTACATGCGATAATACATTATCACATGTGAAAAATACTGTACCGCATTGTACAAATGCAAATTTTTGGGGTGGGTGGGATTGGGGAGGATTAATGGGTGGGAATTAGTAAAATTAGGGGCCCTATTGCATGTTTTTAACACTGGAAATAACACCTTTTTCCACAGCATTGTTGTGTGAAATGGCCCTAAATTGTATTTTGGCCATTTCTGAGCTTGGGGGAGAGAGGGAGAGGAAAGGAGGAGAGAGTGGAGTGGAGTGAGAGAGAGAGAATGAGAGAGCCTCTGGAGAAGGCCTCAGTGTGCACCTATTTATATCTCTATAGGAGGGCCACTTGATAGGTCAAGGTGAGTTGTTAGTGGTGGTATAGGGTTTAGGGGCCAGTTTCACATGTAGAGTGAGACGTAAGAACAGCACAGTACACCTTGGTGAAGATTTGACGGCATTTGAAGTGAGGAAAGTCTCAAAAAGATGAAATTTTGTACCATGTTCTCTCACCCTAGCTTGATGGACCTATCAGGTGGCCCTCCTATAAGATATAAATACTTAACTAGTATGAGGGCCTTGTAGATAGTCTTTCTCTCTCTCTCTCTCTATCTCTCTGCTTAGTTAGTATACCTATGCGAAGTGGGGATAATCCATGTGTTATTGATGAATCTAGGCCTAATAAGACAAACATATAGGACAAGAGACTCAAGGTATTTCAAAAAGCAAGGCAGTGGTTGAAAAAAAGGTTAATTAACAACACTAAAAGCAGACAATCAGGCATAAGGTTTCAAAAAGGTGGGTCTTTAGATGGGATTTAAACATAGCATGATGCACCAGTTCAGGAAGACTATTCCAAGCACAGAGTTGGGAATTGGCAGTAGAGTAGAAGGGCACAGATAAGAGTAACGTATCCAAGGAGGGGTAATAAGAGAGGACAGGTAGTGAGGTGCTACAGAGTGAAGGCATTTGTAGGTGACAAAGAGGAGATTGAAATGTATGTGGGAGTGGATAGGGAGCCAGTGCAGTGTCTTCAGAAGATGGATAATGTGAGCATAATAATTTTGGTGAAAGATAAATCGTGCAGCTGAATTTAGAACAGATTACAGTGGAGAGAGATGGCTTGCCAGGAGACCTGTGAGGAGCAAGTTGCACTAGTCTAAGTGGGAGGAGATGAGAGAGTGAATAAGGGTTCTGGTAGTGTGTTCAGAAAGGAAAGGACGGATTTTGGCAATGTTATAAAAAAAGAAACATGTTTTAGCAGTGTTTTGGAAATGTGTAGAGAAGGAGAGAGAGGAGTTGAAGAGGACGTCAAGGTAATGGGCTGATGGGACCGGAATGACGACCATGTTATCCATAGAAACAGAAAAAGGAGAAAGCGGGAAGGTGGGCTGGACTTGGGGGGAAAGATAAGGAGCTCCGTCTTGGCCATGTTGAGTTTAGCTACATATAGCAAATATAAAAATTACAATTTCTTTCAGTCAGCTATATTACTGAGCCTGTTTGTGGCCCATTCTACCTTTGCACACTAATACAGAGAGAAAGAAATCAGCAGGCCCCATCCTTCCTTCTATGCCAGAGCTAGAATCAGACAGTACCATTGAGCTCTTGCCTTTAATCCAGTGTCATCCCACAGGGAAATAATATTTATGCATTTTTCCTAACCTCCAAATTCACATCTATTATTTTTTTTCCATTTTTAAGTTAAAACAAACAAGTCATTTATTTCATTGCTACGTGCTTTGGCAGGATCCCTAAATCATAATTTGACAAATTGCAATAACATCCATTTAGAGAACATTAGAGGGCACTTACTAAGTTAATACAACATTATTGTGACTATCTACATTTTACCTCATTAAAATATAAATAAAAGGAAAATCACAGTTATTACTATACCAACTTAGATTTTTGTGAGTAAAATTAAAATAAATAAATACATTTTGTTAGGAATTGTGGACCCTTAACCCAAGATGGGATTGGCGCAACCTGCGGAGTTGAGCCCCACAGGTCCCCACCATCGGGAAGCGAGGCTAGCTGGGAACAGAGGCTAACAGGAACTTCGCCAGTACCAGCCTGTGTTCCCCGCAGGTTGAGCCCTTGGGTGCCGGGGCCGGCTGGTCTTAGGTGGGCCTCTGTGTGGCTGGTCCCAGAGAGACAGCCGGATGAGGACAGGAAGAGTCTGAGAGGTTAGGTCCAGTCCGAGGTTGAGGGCAGGTGGCAAAGAGTGAAGTTAGAGTCCAGTCAAGGGGCCCACGCAGAGGGAGAGAAGTAGGCCCCAAAGGATGAGGTAAAACAGCAATTCCCAGAGGCACTGCAGCTGGATCACGTGGACTAGACCCCATGCAGGAACAGGAGTCTGTAGGATAGAGTGCTGAAGTAGGCTCTGGACAGCAAAGCTGCAGTAGCAGGAACTTGTGCAATATAAGTGCAGAGGCAAAGCCCGAGCGCAGTAGCAATATCCCATGAGGCAAAAATGCTCAGGCAATCCCCAAGGAGCGGGAGCACAGAGACAGTCCCCAAGGAGCGGGAGTGCAGAAACAGGGTCCTGTGATGTAGAAGCCCTGAGAAAGTCCCCGAGCAGCAGGAGCACAGAGACAGGGTCCCGTGGCATAGAAGTGCTGAGGCAGCCCCCGAGGAATGTGAGCGCAGAGCCAGGATGCCGTGGGGTGAGTACTGCCAGCAGCGGGTTGCCGCATACGGTGGATGTAACAGTACCTCCCCTCCAAGGCCCCCACCCCAGAGGTTTTGTTTTTTGAGGATGGGTGGCATGGAATTGCTCAATGAGGTCTTTATCTAAAATTTTGGAGGCCGGTTCCCAACTATTTTCCTCCGGCCCGAAGCCTTCCCATGCGAGCAAGTACTCCCATCTTCTTCCACACTTCTGCACATCCAGAATGTCCTGAACTTGGTATACCACATCTGCCTCGGATGAAAGTGGTTGTGGCTCTGGTGGCTTCCTGGAGGGCCAGGACAGTACCAGGGGTTTTAACAAGGACACATGGAAGGAGTTATGGATCCTTAATGAGGGTGGTAGGTGGAGCTTGTAAGTAACTGGACCCAGGTGCCGATGCAGCTTCTGAGCAGTCAACTGAGCCACTGGTGAAGGAACTGACAGAGGCAGAGGTAATGGAGAAAAGTGGCTGTCGACCGTAGACTACCTGAAAAGTTGAGGAACCGTTGGCAGAGGATAGGTGCAAATTTAGAGTGAACTCTGCCCATGGGAGTAGGTCTGCCCAATCTTTCTGCCTGATATTTACTAAGGCATGAAGAAATTGCTTGAGTGTCCTGTTGGTTCTCTCTGCCTGCCCATTGGTTTGGGGATGGTAAGCTAAGGTAAAGTCCAAGGTGACGATGAATTTTTTGCAGAGGGACCTCTAGTAGCGGGCAGTGAATTGAACTCCGCGATCCGACAGAATGTGCTTTGGAAGTCCATGAAGCCGGAAAGCATGGCGGACGAAGAGCTGGGTGAGTTATAGGGCTGATGGGAGGCCAGGCAGGGTGACAAAATGGGCCATTTTAGAAAAGTGGTCCACAATGACCCAGATGGTATCCAGTAAAATACACAATGAACAAAGAAAAATATTAAATAAAATAGGGGACAAAATTGAACCCTATGGTACTCCCGCTACTGATTTAAACTATTCTGATCTTGTAGACCCAATTTTAAATTGTTGCTGACAGGAGTTCAAAAAGGATTCAAATCAAAATAGAACTTATCCCCCATATGATAGAGGTCTTTAAGATCATGAGAGTTCTTGAACAAGTAGATGTGAATCGGTTATTTACACTTTCGAATAATAAAAGGACTAGAGGGAATTCTATGAAGTTAACAAGTAGAACATAAGACTAATCGAAGAAAATTCTTTTTCACTCAATGCAATATAAAGCTCTGGAATTTGTTGCCAGAGGATGTGGTTAGTGCAGTTAGTGTAGCTGGGTTCAAAAAAGGTTTGGATAAGTTCTTGGAGGAGAAGTCCATTAACTGCTATTAATCAAGTTTACTTAGGGAATAGCCACTGCTATTAATTGCATCAGTAGCATGGGATCTTCTTGGTGTTTGGGTAATTGCCAGGTTCCTGTGGCCTGGTTTGGCCTCTGTTGGAAACAGGATGCTGGGCTTGATGGACCCTTGGTCTGACCCAGCATGGCAATTTCTTATGTTCTTATCCCAAGTTCTCTTAATGTTTCTAATAAAATTGGGTGATGCATTGAGACAAATTTGTAAGCTAAATAAACTGCTATGACATCCTTGCCAGAATCCAATGAATGTAATAGATAACAGTCTCTTTCTGGTCTCTTGTTAGTAATTATCTAAGAGATACCCCTTAGATAGTAGTAGACAGAACTAGGGCATAGTGCAAGTCTTGCACAGGTTCAGATTCAACAAGGAAACCATACTACACCAATACCAGCAGATATAGCAGGACCTGCCACTTTTACTTGGGAAAAACCATGCCTCGCCAATACAGATCAGGAATGCCACAGCCCTGGACCTTTTTTGTCACCAAACCCTTCATAGCATCTCTTCACGGCGTTGCTCTGGACCAAGATTGTCAGTTGATTACAAAAAGGGAAAATAAATCTATATTAAGATAAGCTGGACTTTCAAAATGTATTGAAAAGCATGTGCACAACATTCAAATATAAGTTGGATTTAAAATTGGTTTGGAGAGAATATATACAACACTTATAATCAAGGGCACAAAATGCAATGTTTCACTACAAAGATTTTAAATTTTAAGAATTTTAAAAAATTGTTTAAAAAATGTGGAGAAGAAATGTGGACCCATGATTGAATTATTATCTGAAACAGGATCCTGTCTTTGACATTTCTGTTCAGCGCTGAGGTCTTTTCTCCCACCAAAAAAAAAGATGTCACCATTGGTATATAAATTGGATGCAGGAGCATACTGTTATATGTATTCGTTATTCTTGCCCCTGCTGTACCCTTACTGTTGTTTACCAGACTCTTCAAGACATCTCTAAGCGTCATGGATGGAAAAATTCACTCAGCCACCTCCGTATGCATAGATCAGTTTCTGGCAGCATTTCTATGGAAAACACATCAGTATATAGCTTTCCTTTGGTGCAGACAGCACCAACACAAATTATGACTGATTTCTATCAAATTGCATAGGTCTTTATACTGCCACCTGCAAACAATGAGACTGCCTTCATATCCACATGGGCTTCAACTCCCTCAACATGCAGGTAGTCTGCAATGAGAAGGGGATCATCATGACCCAGTTCCCAAGTTTCCAGGGTCCTGTCATAATGCTTACATCCTCTCACAGTCAGCAATTCATGACCACTTCCAGGATTGTCTCATCACTGGAGGTTAGCTTCTTGGTAGGTATGCTATTCTCACTACAATAACACAGTAATTAACCTCTTCCCTTTTCTCTCTCTCTCTGTCTCTAGATGGTCCTACCACTTAGGCCCAGGAGGGCTAATCTAGCCTCTACCAAGGGATAGCCTCACTTCCTTTTTCTCTCCCTATGTCTCTAGATTGTCTTACCCCTTAGGCCCAAGAGGGCCAATCTAGCCTCTACTGGGGGATAGCCTCACTGTCTTGGGATTTTTCACTCTCCTCTCCTCTGCCTGCTCCCTTATTTATGACAGAGGATATCCACTCAAAACCTGTTTCATAATCCTGCTGGTATACCCACAGACTGCAGTAGATGTCTGCTACAACAGGGCCCACCAGCAGATGAGGACAATCATTGAAAGAACCTTTGACCTACTCAAAACACATGTCTGCAGCATAGACAGATCAGAATGATGTCTTCTATACAACCCAAGAAAGGTATGTGACATCCTTCTAGCATGCTGCATCTTCATAACCTAGCCAAAAGCTGAGGCATGCCTCCTCCAGAGTAATAAAATGTTCATCTCACAGTGCTTAATGATGAAGAGGAGGAGGAAGAAGAGGTATACAACCTAACTTAGGAAGAATTTTAGGAAATATATCACCAGATTCATCAGCAGGCTATAGAGGAAAGGAATATTCTGATTCAAAGAATTTTTCAAAGGTGAAGGAGCATTTATTTACAACTCATAGGACTAGATTTTAAAAGCCCTGCGCGCCTATTTTGCATAGGCCACTGGCGTGCACAAATCCCCGGGACGTGCGTAAGTCCCGGGGCTTCATAAAAGGGGCGGGAGGGGGCGTGTCTGGGGCATGTCCGGGGGTCAGGTGGTGGCCCAGGGCGGGTCCAGGGGCATGGTGACAGTTCGGGGGTGGGCTGGGAGGGCGGTCCCGAGTCCCCCGGCACTGCGGCCTGTGACGGGGGATGCCGAGGCGGCGAGCGCAAGTTAAGCCTGCTTCAAGCAGGCATAACTTGCACAACAAAGGTGGTGGGGGGGGATTTAGGTAGGGCTGGGGGGTGGGTTAGATAGGGGAAGGGAGGGGAAGTGGGGGGACGCAGAAGGAAAGTTCCCTCCGAGGCCGCTCCAATTTCGGAGCGGCCTCGGAGGGAATGGAGGCAGCCTGCGCAGCTCAGTGCGCGAAGGCTGCCGATTTTGCGCAGCCTTGTGCGCGCCGACCCCAGATTTTATAAGATACGCACGGCTATGCGCGTATCTTATAAAATCCGACATACTTTTGTTCGCACCGGTTGCACAAACAAAAGTACGCGCGCACGTACTTATTTAAGATCTACCTCAGCAGTAATATTTGTGAATAGTAAAAAATATATACATTTTTCCCAGGACTTCCTAGATACCTCTTTCAGAGGCAAGTCCTATGTACTGAGAAATATTAAAAAATTGCAAAAGATTGTATAAGAATCATATATTGTTGCAGATCGAGCACCAATCCATAGCTTAGTAACTACAATGTGTAGGTCGGATTTGCAGCTCAAATGTAAAAACAATAGTGGCCCATTGGTTGCTTCTCTTAAAAAAAAGAGTGAGCTAGAAACCAGCCAGTCAGGACTAGAAAAACTGTATGTGATACTACAGGGAAAAAAATGTAATCAGCAATGCTGCAGAGCAGAATTTCGGGCCACAAATTATTGATGGTCTATATAATATAGTTGAGAAAACAGGAGCTGCCTCATTTCATCTGACCTCAAACTCAAAAGACAGGTTTATGCCACATTTAAATGAAGGTCAAGAATGTGCCAAACATCTTTTAAGAGCTTCTTATGATGCATTTGAGACTGCTTCAAATCATATGCTGTAGCCATAGCAGCCAGAAGACGAGATTGGTTAAGAGTGTCAAGTTTAATAGCGAATATTCATGGCAAATTGGTGTATACCTCAAGTACTCTGGATAACTTCTTGGGCAAGAAGATCAAGGAGATGCTTATCTCATATAAGATCACTATTTAACTCTCTAAATACTTTCTGCAGCTACTTTTCTAAGTCGGAGAAGATACTAAAGCAAGGTTGATATAGAACAGATAAACAGATCTTCTCTTTGTGATGCACATCAGATGAAAAATCTCTTCATTTAAAATTGTAAGTGAATGCTCTTCTTGCTGGGAGGATTATTTCCTTGATTTCCAAAGGCAGGTACATAGTTTGACTATTGCTTTCAACATGATGTTATTGTATATATTTCTATCAGTTTTTATTTGTCAATA
This sequence comes from Rhinatrema bivittatum, assembly GCF_901001135.1. Taxonomy (NCBI): domain Eukaryota; kingdom Metazoa; phylum Chordata; class Amphibia; order Gymnophiona; family Rhinatrematidae; genus Rhinatrema; species Rhinatrema bivittatum. The sequence goes on from NC_042618.1 coordinate 94,942,783, forward strand.
TATGTTATTATCAGTTTTTTTATTTATGATTTTATTTGTGTATATATTTTAATATGTATGTTTGTTTTTGTACTTCTCTATGAATTATGGAATAGTGGGCTACAAGATTTTTTAATTAAATTAAAATTTTAATTAAATTAAAATCCTCTCCTCTTGAAGGGTGTTTTTGGTACCTAGGACTTCCCAAGCCTGGTGCTTCTGAATAGAGGTGTGTGGTCACTAATGATGGCACCTTTGGAGGCCACAGACACAGAAGGCAGGGGCAATGGACAATTGCTGCAGGAGGGCTCAGGAGGCAAGAGAGGCTCCTGATAGCTGAATTTTGGGGCACCAGAGGATGAAGGCCTGACTGCACTGGTGTGCTTCTCCTCTTCAGATGGTGTACAAGATGAGGACATCCCTGTATCAGCAGAGGGGGTTGTTTCCATCTGTGTCATCTGAGGGAGGGAGGAGGGGAGCCTTTCTCTGAGGTGATAGAAGCATTGGTGAAGAAAATATCCTTAGAGATGTTGGAACCATGGAAAGAGGAGGCATCATAGGTGGTGCTGGAAATGCAGGGGAGCCTCCCACCAGTTTGTGGAAACTAAAGGAGGTGGAGGAACATATTATGGTGCTGGTGGTGGTACAAATGCAGGGGGAAGCAGCAAGTAAGGCTCCTGGGGCTGCCAGGGAGCATTCCATGTCTGCTGTGTCTGGCATGGAGGCACACGCTAAAGTATCTCTCTCGAGACAGAAGTCAAGAACTTCAATTCCTCCTACAGCAGCCAGCCAACTGTGTGCATCTCCTCGTTTATACCCTGCAGCTATTCGAGAAGCACTTCCGCAATTCCCTATATGTCCTGATGTATGCCTACAAGCATGTCTGCAACTCTTTGATTTTGGACCAATATGTAGCTCTCAGCTGGAGTGAAAGACTCCTTTTAACAGCTCTTGGAGAAAAGCTGGCCTCTTCCATTTCTCTGCTTTCCCTCTTATCAGCATCTTGTCCCAAGACATCAAGAGTGTGTGACTTACTATAGGTGGGCAAGGGATCTTCCTCCAACAAAGCCTGGGTGTGCTCCTCATTTCTTGCCACATCCCTCTCATGTTCTTCTGAGTCCACTACTGACACAGCTGAACCCTCCTCTTCTGATTCGCTTGGTGCCACTGGACTTAGTGTTAGTGCCATTGAATGCTGCCTAGGCCTTCCTATCCCACTGGGTCCTGGCCCATCAGAGTCATGTTGTATGTCATCTCCTACAAGAAGTTAAAGTACACATATTTGGTGATAAATTTGTATTTGTGTCTACTCTACGGTCTAAGGCTGCTGAACAACCTTCTACACTTGTATTTCTTAAGGTATCAATGCAACCATTATCCACTTTTAATTTTTTTATTAAACCCACAAGGTTGAAGATAAAAAGAGCTGGAAGCAAGGTGTTGCACATTAGGGATATGCATCCATGCTCCATTTGTTAGATTCATTTCAGCAGTACATGCATATCTGACGAATGCATAGTGGGCACACAAAACAAATTGTGTGTGCATGTATGTGCCAAGTACATACACGCACACCATTCATTTCTGCATGCTCACTATTCATACATCAGATATGCTCATACCGCCAAATCAAATCAAAGGAATGGAGAAATTATTATACATGTTTATTGCACATGATGGCAGGCCCTATCTGCCTTTTGGACCATCTACAATCTGTATATGTATATTTAGAAACTTTAAAATTTGTACTATATTCAAGTACCTTATGGGCCGGATTTTCAAAAGGTTACACGTGTAAATCCTGTCATGCGCATGTATGTTATAAAATTGATTGTCCATGTGTGCGTACCGGGTAGCGCGCACATGGACGTGCTCGTACTGGTTTGAAAATCTACCCCTATATGCCTTTCATACAAAGAATGCTCACCTTTTTACCCCTGACAGCATGAAGCGTCCTACTTACCGACCCCTCCCAATTCAGCCTTTGATATGGTGCTTTGGACCATACATTCTGCTTGCATGAAAATTATCTGGCTGGTGAGCCCTTCTGCCCTTATTCTTACCTGTTTCTACTTCACTTTGCTTCTAATGTCTTGCCAGTGGAAAGGGCCCCCTCCCGACTCTTTAAGTTAAGAGATGATGGAAAAGCTTCTTGTCTCCAATAGTTAATTTGAAAAGTAGAGAAAGTCCCAAAATCACTGATCACCCCAATAATATCCCTTAGAATGTACTGGGATTGCCTATTAATATCATCATGTCATCCGCAAATAGACTTAACTTGACCACTTTGTTCCTAAACTGGATGCCTTGAAACAAGCAGAGGACCTATAGCTTGGTAGCTAGAGGCTCCAAAGCAAGAAGCTAGGTTGTTTCCTAATAGGAGATTATATTTGTGATTTAAGACCTGGTCTAATATTTGTAGTGTTGCCTTTTCATAGGGAGGGATATTACTGTTTGTGTGCTGATAGTGCTATTTTGGTATAGAAGGTTTACTATATTGTAACTGTTGTAGTTCAATTTACTCATGGCTTTGAAAGTAACACCCAACACTTTTTACAGTAGGCCTAATACTATATGGATTCCAAGTCTTTATTTTTTGCAGGGTTTTCTGGTAGGCACCACAGCAATACATGTATATATACAACCACAAACACTCATTACAGAGTGGAATAAAAGCACAATTTTGTTCTCACTGATATTTGCTTTATTTTATTTTTTATATCAACAATTGTCACAAATTCAAACTATCATAAATTGACACATCTCATCTCTACCTCACTAAAATCACCATCCATTCGTACTCAACCACACCATTCTCACTTTGTGCAATATTTGCAGAATATAAATTAGATAGCATTTGCTTTGATTGTTGTAATGATAAACATTTGTATGATTTTGTACAACTTAGTATGACTCAACTTATATTAGCAAATTTTAATAAAAATACATGGTACCAATATTACTAATTAACAACGCTGAATAATCACAAAGTACTTTACACTGATGTTGTTATTAGATTAGACTGCTAATAACAACATCAGTGTTAAGTAATTTGTGATTATTCAGCGTTGTTAATTAGTAATATTGGTACCATGTATTTTTATTAAAATTTGCTAATATAAAGTTGAGTCATACTAAGTTGTACAAAATCATACAAATGTTTATCATTACAACAATCAAAGCAAATGCTATGTAATTTCTATTCTGCAAATACTGCACAAAGTGAGAATGGTGTGGTTGAGTATGAATGGATGGTGATTTTAGTAAGGTAGAGATGAGATGTGTCATTTTATGATAGTTTGAATTTTTGACAATTGTTGATATAAAAAATAAAATAAAGCAAATATCAGTGAGAACAAAATTGTGCTTTTATTCCACTCTGTAATGAGTGTTTGTGGTTGTTATTATTAAATAGGCACAAGAAGAGATAGTAGTATTGCCTAATATTAGGATTGATATATATATATATATATAATAAGTGATATTTTTAGCTCAGAGCAATGTACATTGAATGAACTTTTTTTATGTAAACTCAGTCAGCAGAAATCCATAAATTGTAATTGTGTGGAAAAGGTCAGGATTGAGGAAATAATGTTGTACAGTTCATCTAGTGTGCATAATACCCTTAAACTGACCTTGAGAGTGTGCCATACACATACCCCCACCATTCAACTATCTCCCACTTCTCCAGAGTGAAGATGCTGGAGAAGGATGAGAGATATGTGGTAAGATTCCTGAGATTATGACAGGGTTTCCAGCTTCCTAGAAATATTTTCACTGACACTCTATTTGCCAAGCCTTTGGGAACCCTGACCCTTCCCTCCCCCATACCTCAGCATTTCAGATCACCAAATGAGCCAGACTGTAAGGGGAACTCCTCCCTTTGCCTTCTCATTTATTTGACATGCAGAGTGTGGGGGGAGGTGCCATCTCATCCCTCGCCTCAGGCAGCAGATTGCCTTGAGCCACCCCTGCTGGGTGCTGTTGTGGTTGCCACATGCCAACCAAAACAAGAGCAGCCTTGAAGCCCTCTTAACTCTATAGAACATGATCTACCATAGTCACCAGACTCCTGAGGTTGGATTGTATCTCACTGAGCTCATCGCCCATCCCTGAGCCCCATAGGCATTAGATCCTGGGCTTCTGGACTTGGAGCAGGTGTTCTAGCTGCAGATCCTGCCTCTTTGGTTTGTGGTTATATCACACAACAGAGAGATCACACATTTACAAGGTATATAAACATTTATTAATCATCATAACACACTCACCTATGTAGACACTTTAAAAACTAAACTAGCACACTCATACCATCATTCATACCCATTACTTATTTAAAAACATCTTGCACATAGATAAACAATGTACATAGATTACAATTCATTTAATACCAAAAACTAGAATTGCACATTCCCAAAAGGTAAATCTAAATCATAAATTCAATTCAAGAATCCGGGGGGTAGATCGTTAAAAAATACGTGATCGCGTACTTTTGTTCGCGCACCAGGCTCGAACAAAAGTACGCTGGATGTTATAAGATACGCGCGTATCTTATAAAATCCGGGGTCGGCGCACGCAAGGGGGTGCACATTTCTGCAACCTGCGCACGCCGAGCCCAGCGCGTGCTGCCTGTTCCCTCCGTGGCTGCTCCGAAATCGGAGGGAACTTTCCTTGGCCCTCCCCCCACCTTCCCCTCCCTTCCCCTACCTAACCCACTCCCCTGGCCCTATCTAAAGCCCCCCCCTACCTTTGTCGGCAAAGTTTGCGCGCGCCGGCCGGCAGCCCCGCTCCGTCCTCCGATCCCGGGGGCTGGTCCGGAGGCCTCGACCACGCCCCCGGGCCAGTGCCACGCCCCAGGGCCCACCTCCGATACGCTGCGGCACGCCTCCGAAACGCCGCGTCGTTTCGGGAAAGCCCGCGGACACGCCCCCTCCCGTCCCTTTATGAAAGCCCTGGGACTTACGCCCGCCCCAGGGCTTTACGCGCGCCGGCGGCCTATGCAAAATAGGTGCGCAGGCGCGCGCAGGCCTTTTAAAATCCGCCCCCGGGAGTTTGACTACTTCTCTTTTTTATAGATAAGTTATTCAGGGAGTATTTGTAACTGTCACCCTCTGTGGTAATTTATCTTTGGTTTGTGGGGCAGAATCAGAAATAAGCTGCCCTGTCAATGGCTCACCTCCTTTGCCCAGCAATGGATGAGCACCTTTAGGACCTGTTTCCTGAGGTCCTGGGGAAAAACTGGAAGGATGCCCTACAAGGGTGGGGAGAGGAAGAGGAGGCTGATCTGCTCTAGGCCCCGGCCCATCAGTTGGAGGAGGCCAGATGCTGTTCCTCTCCAGGTGATGGTGGTGTCAGCTGCTAGCCAACTGCGGCTGGCACAACTGCTGCATTAGCAGGAGAGGCCTTTCTCTCCTGTGCTGTTGATATCTATAAAAAGAGAAAAATGGGGCAAGCTTTCAACTGGTGTGCATAAGGATGAGGCATGCAACATCATACAGAGTGCATTCCATATATGGGATGGGTGGAGGCAATGGTATGTGATCCTTGCTATGAGACACCCATCTGTTATTGAGGCTTGGAAAGTCATATTTAGATTCCCTCAAAATTGTAGGCTCCTGTTTAGTGGTCCTTTACACATGGTGCCTACTTAATGATAAGAGTTCTGAGTTAGGCCCACTGAAGGGAAGTATGTGTGTCAGTATGCCTTGGATTCCAATCTGCAAACAGACATGATGCTAACACAAGGCAAAGAATCCTTGTTGGAAGGGTGACACAAACATTCCCTGGTTACAGTATTTTGAGTAAGTTCGAACACCCTACTTACTTGTATAGGTGTCCTCTGAGTGTAGTAAATGTAGTGCTTCATGACATGGTAGACCATGTCTCACAAGTTGTGATGTGTCCTCAGTACCACTGGGATGGATAAGTATAGACTCTAGAAGGAAGAATTTTTATATGCATGAGGACTCCTTATAGCTATTGTTGAGTGGCAGATCAATAGTGTGATGGAAGCAGCAAATAGGCAGAGTATGTTGACATCTCCCTGATGAACATTTAAGGAACTTATTTCTAGACTTCTCCATCCTGACATGTAGATGCTGCAACCATTTCCTTCTGAGGGCAGAGTTTCAGTGCTTTCTTTATGAGATCCTCAATCTAAATAGATGAGAAGTTGAAATATAATGCTCTTAGATATATGATGCATATGTGACATTCACAATGGTATGTTTCCATTAATGTTAGTTCACCCTGGACCCACTGTTACAAAGGCTCTTCACTGTATCCTCTGATATCAATATGTGCACTTCTGTCTTTGGAATCCTCCAATCCCCCCACCTAAAAAAAAAAAAATCTGGTTGCAGCTAATGACAATTTAATTCTAAGAGGTATAGCCTAGCCTTGGCTGAACTTTGCCCTGGATTTATCCTAGTGCCATAAGGGCCTTGGTGCTGTCCTCTGAAGCTTCTTGCAGGGCTGTGCTGCTCCGATAGCTGTGGTGATGAGGCTGCACACAGCCCCAGTGTGCTCCTTTACACATGCAACCTTTTTCCAGGCTTCTGTGCCAAACTGCATGCAGCGTGCAAAAACCTGCCTCAGGTTCTTGTAGTTTTACATACCTATCCTTGTTGCCCCTGGTTTTTTTTTAATTTACCCCTAGTTCCCTTTAGATCCTTATGTCCTGGGAGTAGGAGGCTCCAATGTTAAACTCCCTCCTCAGGCTCTGGCTGGCCTGCTTCATGGCGTGGGTTCTTCTTTTGACCCCTGGATGGGGAACATTATGTCTTGTTTTACCACCGCAAGGGAGCCTACCCTGTCAATGTCCCTGGCAGTGATATTTGGTCATATTGCCGGGGTGGGGAGAGGGCATTTTGGAATGAGCCTACCCCAGCAAAACCAGAAGTGTATGCCTGCTTGAAAAAATATACATGCATTAAAGTTCCCAAATATGTGCAAAATTTGATCAGACTGAAGAGTACATACATACTTTTCAGTCCAATTAAATTTGGGGTAGAAATATACATATTTTAAAACTTGTGCAGATTCTAAACCACTTGAGCAATTCTTCAAAGAGCCCTATATGTGGCCATGTTTGAAATGTGTGCTCCCTGGCAATAATGACTGTCCCAAGGTCACAAATAGCATCAATGCAGTTTGAACCCTGGCTTCTCTGGTTCTCAGGCTGCTGCTTTAACCACTAAGCTACTCCTCCATAGAACATTTGTGGAAAAGATTCTGATATGCCACACTGATAGCTTAAGATAATTGAAAAAAAAAATGTGGTGATTTTCAGACAGATAGAATTTTCTCAGTATCCTTTTTTCTTGAAACAGATGTGAGTTAAGAATAAAAAATAAAATCCCCTGCCAGCAGATAAGAAAAAGCAAAAAGAAAAAAAAATAAATATGCATGTAAAAATATAGCAATAAAAAATATCTGAGCCTTCACAATACCAAATATCAAACATATTACTGTTATAACTGATAAATTAGTAAATAAACAGATACTGCAAGTAAGACACAGCCTATATACATAGGATAAACTAGATCCTAGCAGGTCCAGTGGAAGGATCTGCGGCACCCTAGGTGGTGATCACAGGATCTCTCTCTCTCTCTCACCTTCTGCAGCCCCTAAACACAAGAACTCACATTCCCATGACTTCCCTGTCTTACCCGCAGCTGCCTCTCACCTCTCTCCAGCGCCCACCTACAAACAACCTCTGACTTCTGGCTCTACCCCTGCTCTCTTGAAGCAATTGCCTAGTCCATCTAATGCTTCCTCCGGCCCTGGATCCTAGGAAATATACAGCTAAAGTAAGAAAGGAAAGGCAAAGGAATGGGATTATATGTAAAAAAAAAAAGTACTGGCATCCAACAAAAAATATCTTCAAATGAAGTAAAGTCCTTGTAATAAACAAAGAATCCTAAGAATTCTATGGCAAATGAAAATCACAAATGCCCACACTGATAAATTATTTATGTTTGCTTGTTAATATATTTTATGAGCTAAAAATCAATATATTTTCAAGCATATATGTATTTGTTTTATATATTCTATACCAACTTCCTAGTCAAAAAGATTGATTGGTATACAGCCTATATAACATAAAATTATATACAATAAAATAAAAAAATCTGAAACATAAATGTATAACTAATACATAAAATTCACAATAATGCATTCATCACTTAGCAAAATGTAAACCACCCCAGCTGTTAAGTTCTTTCTCTTCTGTCATAATGCTGATCAAGGTTTAAGGCTTTGGGGTTTCCAGTAAGGTGAAAAGTATTTGTGACTTGGTTTGGCCTCTGTTGGAAACAGGAAGCTGGGCTTGATGGACCCTTGGTCTGACCCAGTATGGCATGTTCTTATGTTCTTACGTTTTTAAGTTCGGTAGATGATTAAGCAATGGTAAATTTACATAGTAATAAAGAAGACTTGAATTTTGTCAATAAGTAAATCAGCTGGCATGGAAAAGTGAGTTGCTCTCAAAAAATTACTTCAATAAATAACTCTCAATTAAATTCTTTACAGTCTAATATCCTTAGACGGTAACTTTTAAACCAATTTGCAGGTGCACATGTATGCATGTGAGTTGGTCTGTGCCCAGGGACGCAGCTATTGTTTATAACTTGCATGCTTATATGCGTGCATGTTATAAAATAGTCAGGTTTTGTGCACATGTGCCAAATTGTGTGGAATATATGTGACAGAAATAACAAAACACAGTCATTAGCAATTAGCTTGGTATTCTCCCTTTATGCAATATAATAAAATGTGATATTCAGTATTTGATTACCAGTAGAACTGGCAATCTCACAAACACCACTCAATTATTAGACTTGGCAAACCTAATCTATTCTATAGATACTAGAAGAGTTTATAATAATAAATGGTATGCAGTAGTTGATAATAAAAACTGATTGCCAACATAGATCATCCAGTATACAGTTTATCTAATTTATACACATACTAGCAGATTTTAAAAGCACTACCCGTGCCAAAGCCAAGAGATATGCGCATGACTCAGCCCAGCATGTGGTGCGCAGATTTTAAAAACCACGCAAGTATGCACTTATCTCCTGGTACATGCACAAATCAAAAAGTTAAAAAAAAGGGGTGGAGCAGGGCTTGGGGTCTGGGCGGGGAATGGGTGGGGCATGGGCATGAAGTCTACGCGTTAGTATTTACATGCACAAACTCACATCGGGGTCCCCTACCACATAGCTTTACTATAGATGTCGTGCAAGTAATAAAATAACAAAAACTAGGCTAGTCAGCAGAGTTTTAAGAGTCAGGGTTAATAGGGTAAAAGGGAGGCAAGTTAGCTAGGGGGTTTAGGAAGTCCTCTCCTTTACTGGGACGAACTGAGAATGAACTGGGGAAACAGGTAATTGTGTCGGTGTGTGTATCTACTAAAATCTCCCCCCCCCTTACACAATTGAGGCAGCATTTGCATGCACATGCACGTCAATATAAAGTGCACGCATGTATGTGAGTATAGCTGATTTTATAACAAGCGCACTTATATGCACATACATGCGTGTATGTTATAAAATCGCTGCATCCATGTGCCATCCAGCAAATGAGCGCACGGTTCTTAAAATTTACCTGATAGGGCTTGATTTATCCAAAATCAGGACTTCATCTTTTTTGGCAGAAATATGTTTTTTCACTTATTTGAATAAAAATAATCATTGAGAGATGTGTTAAAACTAAGGGCAAAAGATAATAAATGCTGACCAGGACTTCAATTACCACATTAACTTATTTAAACCTGCTTTGAACCACTTATAAGTTTCCACTTTAAAAGAATCTATGGGAAAAATAATGAAAGACACATATTCTTGGTAGATAAAAAATAGTATCATAAAATGAAAAGCAGACAAACAGTATGCTGTACAGAACTTAAGGAAAGCTCATATTTATCTGGAAAGAATACAAAAATAACTGCCTTAAATACCTTTGCATATGTTGCCTTGCCTTCATTTCATTTTACATAACACTGTTGTTCAAGAAGGACCATTCCTAACTTGAAGAAGTCAGACAACTTTATATGGATAAAGAACAATATCCTACATGTGGTCAAGCCTCTAGGCTGGTAGCCTGGATATTGTAGATCAGAAATTAATTGGACAGACTGGGAGGGCCAATTGGTCTTTATTTGCAATTGTCTACTATGGTACAAGCATCACTTGCCCTACAACCTCAGCAACATATAACAGGAAGCCTCTATAACGTCTGAAAATATCCAGACATCATTATCAAAGAAGCTGACAAGAGAGGAGCTGTACTTGTCATGAATAGATTGGATATACACAAGAAGCAAGAAGGCAACTCGCCAGCACAACATTTTTACAAGCCCTTGCCCAGAGATCCCACTGGAGAATACCAGAAGTAACTACACAATCTCCTGAAGGGATTCACCACCGGGATTTACCTGGACACACACCCAGGAACTTCAACTAGGTACTTTCTACCTATTACCTAAAATACACAAAAGGGGGAGGCCTGGACACCCCATTGTTTCTATCATCAACACCTTCACAACAGGAGAATCTGGATACATGGACTCTCCATGCTCAGATCCTTATGCTACCAGCACTCCTAGCTACTTCTGTGACGCCACATATTTTCTGAAGAAGCTCCATTCTTTTGGCTACTTCCCTGACTATTCTGACAACCATGGATGCTGAAGATATTAATGAACAGTAAACTATAAATTTGGGTCCAAAGTATTGATCCACAAAATAAACTGCTGTAATGTATTCATTGTATCAGTCAATAAGAAAAATGTATCATCAATATAACACTTCCAGAATTCAATAAAGGACCAATAATATGAAAAGTAAATATACCTATTAATGCATACACATAAAGGCATGCCATTGAGGGTGCCATATTAGCCCCCTTAGCAGTATCCTTAACTTGCTGAAACAGTCACCAAATAAGAATAATTCCTTGTAAGGGCAATAGTAGCCACATTGCAAATGAACTGGTTATGAGAAACATACAGATTGGTGTTCCAAAGACAAGTTTTTATTCTGCTTTTTGGCACTTCAAATTGGATTACATTCAGGTACTATAGGTATACAATCTAATTTTGTACCTGAGACAATGGAGGATAAAGTGATGTGCCCAAGGACACAAAGAGCAACAGCAGGATTTGAATGCTGGTTTCCCTGGGTCATAACCCACTGCTCTAACCACTAGGCTACTCCCGATTAATATAAAGCACCTTAAATATCAAAGCTAACCAAATACAATCCTAACTGAAATGAATGAACTTCATTAAGATAAATGATAAATTGTGCAGTCTCAAAGGTAAGAACTACTTTGTGTAACAAATGGCTGTTAAAAACTACAGGAAGCCGACAGATCAGAATAATATTTTGCATTATACCAATCATTACCCTCATCATGTGAGGGATAATATTCCTATGGACAGTTTCTTCATCTCTGTCAGTTATCCTCCGGTATTCAAGAATTTAAACATCAAGCGGTTAGCAGCATGGTTCACAGCTTTTCTCAGAGAGATTATTCCAGTTCTTGCATTAGAAGAGCTTTTAAATGAGCATTGTTTGCAAATAGAGATAATCTTTTCTTCAGTTCTGGCAAGCCAGCTATCACAAAAGACAGAAGATTCTCTTGTTGAACATTGTATAGCTTAAAATCATTCTCTGGATGACATTAAATTAATTTTTTATTATTTTCCATGTTCACATGTGGCTGGTGGTAGCAAGTCTCAGGCTTTGAGGCAACACACACTTCATTTTTTCAGCGGAATACTTTGAACCCATGCAAATTAAATCAGAAAGAGGAATGGAAAGCCTTTTTATGATATGTTTAGCTTTCAGTCTTTTTGCATTCATATGTCAGTCTGTGTTTTTGATTGACTAGTAAAATCCATTGCCTCATCATGTGACTTATAATGCATGCAAGCTTGGCATTTCAGTGGAGTTGGAGAGATCAGTAATGACAGAGCTTTGACGTCCATTGTGAAATCCTCGTGTGGGTGTATTGCAGTGGTTTTTGGGAATACTAGTTTATTTATTTTTTCACAAATTGCATCTTTACAAAATTGTTTACAGAGTTTTGGAATTTAAAAGAAGAGACTATGACCTGGATTTTCTAAGATCACAGACCTTAGATAATCCGGCGGTAACGGGGGGTTGGGGGGCGGGGGGCGAAGAAGGGGGCGAGCCTGCGAAAGCCAGCAGCCATCGCACCACTGCAGTGTGCTGGCTGCCAGCTTTCTCACCGAATAACTACACCATAAAAGGTGTAGTTATTTTGGTGCGAAACTGGCGGTGAAGGGTCCTTATCTTTCACCGCCAGCGATGTAGCAGCAGAGTCGGCCCTGGTCCCGCCCCGACTCCTCCTCTTCCGGGGCCGACTCCTCCCCGACTCCGCCCCCATTTAGTGATCGCATGCAAAAAGTCCCTTTTCGCATGCGATAGCTTTTGAAAATGACCCCCTATGTTTGTAATATCAATGTTCCTTTATTATTGTCTTCCCAAACATTTTAAGAAATTTCTATAGTGTTGCTTATCTTTTTAAAAAATCCCCTTGAAGAAGCCAGTATATTGTGAAACAGAGGTCCTTTGTCTGGGTGATGCATTTTTATGAACTTTAGCTATGGCAAATATGTTTGTTCATTGATGGGATGCTTTTATTTGGAACATCTAATGATCTTTCTTTATCTTTCTACAAATATAAAATGCTTTGTTATATTATACTATGGAATTTAACAAGCATATTTGAAAATATGATTTATTAGTTATTGGAGTGTTTTTATGATTATGATTACAACTTCATTATCTGCTGGAGTGCAGGATTCGCACCATTGTATGCATTATGTCATTTTTCACTCCATTTTTTTCAATGATTAATTTAAATTCATCTTGTGGTCTGCACTAGCTTTTTCTACATATGCACAAGTATACTCTCTAGTTTGTGTTTGTTCCCTATTGTTTCTATATTGGTAATAATGGAGTGAACCCCTTTTGTTGCCTGTATTTGTTTTTGACCCTTTGACATCCTTACTCCAAGCATGCAGGCAAAAGTTTATTAATGGTAGGAGGTCTGGCCATTCCTTGTTTCTATGACTAGGATCATCCTCCATACCCTTATTGAGCATGCAGGCAAAAGTTAATAAATGGGAGGAGGTCTGGTCATTCCTTGCTTCTACTGCTTGGATGGGGTCTCCTTACCACATAACAGACAGGCTAATACAGTAAAATCGGCAGGAGAACCGGCGCTCCGAGGTGAGCGCCCATTCTCCCAATGCACGCCCAGGCCACTCTCCTGGACGCGCGATCAAGTATTTAAATGAGGGCCCACAGTAAAAGGAGGCGTTAGGGACACTAGCGCGTCCCTAGCACCACCTTTTTGACAGGAGCGGTGGCTGTCAGTAGGTTTGACAGCCGACACTCAATTTTGCCGGCGTCGGTTTTCGAACCTGCTGACAGCCACAGGTTCGGAAAACGGATGCCGGCAGAATTGAGCATCCGTCTTCCGACCTGTGGGCCGATTGTTAATTTATTTTTTTTTTATTTTTTTTTAATTTTGGGGCCTTTGACTTAATATCGCTATGATATTAAGTCAGAGGGTGTACAGAAAAGCAGTTTTTTCTGCTTTTCTGTACACTTTCCCGGTGCCGGCAGAAATTAACGCCAGCCTTTGGGCAGGCATTAATTTCTGAAAGTAAAATGTGCGGCTTGGCTGCACATTTTACTTTCTGTATGGCGTGGGAATAACTAATAGGGCCATTAACATGCATTTGCATGTTGCGGGCGCTATTAGTTTCGGGGGGGGGGGGGGGGGGGGGGGGGGGGGGGGGGGGGGGGGGGTTGGCCGCACATTTTCGACATGCTATTACCCCTTACTGTAAAAGGGGTAAGAATAGTGCGTCGAAAACGTGCTGCTAATTGCGGGCTAACAGTGCGCTCCGCCGCACTGTTAGCCCGTAAAAGAAATAATAGCTGCAGTGATGTCATTCTCCAAAACAGACTTGCCATTCTTGGTATGAACTCATCTCTTAGATGGAAAGGGAGCTAGGAGATGGGGAAATGAAGCAGAAGCCAGGCCCATGAGATGCAGGTAGGCAGGGCTGTGGTAATTTGTTTGCAAATTGTTGGTCTGTCTTTTCATGGAAATAGGATCATAAAGCTATAATTAATGCATTGTTTATAACTTGTCATTTGTGATAAGCTATATTTCTTTCTTCTTTCCATGCTTTTTAAAAAGTCATTTTGTTGTGGAGCGTTGGCAGAATTTCCCCTTCTTATTCAGCACAGAGAGAATCTGCTGCCCTATTCAGGAATGCCTCTGTGGCTGCAGATATTGATTAAGGCTTGGGGAAATGGGAGTACATGACCCAGTAAACTGCATGTGATTTGTACTTTTCTGATCTCCAAATTGCACATACTTTCCTCTCTGTAAGTACTTTGCTGTATCCTTTTTCAAGTGTTTGTGGCAAAAACTATTCATATGCTTTGTGGTATCATTCAGCTGCAGCCCCTATTAAACTGAGGTTTTTGTAGTCTTGGGGGTAGATTTTAAAAAAGTGCGCCTTCGCGTACTTTTGTTGGCGCACCAGGCGCAAACAAAAGTACGCAGATTTTAGCAGATACGCGCGTAGCCGCGCGTATCTGCTAAAATCCAGGATCGGCGCGCGCAAGGCTGCTGATTTCGTGTAGCCAGCGTGCACCGAGCCGCGCAGCCTGCCGCCGTTCCCTCCAAGGCCGCTCCGAAATCGGAGCGGCCTCGGAGGGAACTCGCTTTCGCCCTCCCCTCACCTTCCCCTCCCTTCCTCTATCTAACCCACCCCTCTGGCCCTATCTAAACCCCCCCCACCTTTGTCGGGGGATTTACGCCTCCCGGAGGGAGAAGTAAATCCCCGCGCGCCGGCGGGCCGCTAGCACGCGAGACGCGACCTGGGGGCGGTTCCGGAGGGCGCGGCCACGCCCCTGGACTGCCCCGGGCCGAAACCACGCCCCCGGGCCCGCCCCCGAAACGCCGCGTACCACCCCCAAAACGCCGCGCCGATCTGCCCCGCCCCCGACACGCCCCCGACACGCCCCCCTCGATAAACCCTGAGACTTACGCGAGTCCCGGGGCTCTTCGCGCGCCGGCAGGCCTATGGAACATAGGCGCACCGGCGCGCAAGGCCCTGCTCGCGTAAATCCGGGCGGATTTACACGAGCAGGGCTTTTAAAATCCGCCCCATAGTGTATGTATTGGTGCTGTTGTGATGGATATGGGTTCCATCAAGACAAGCAGCAGCGAGAAACAGATAAGCCCCAGAACAGAGCTCAAAATAGAGGGGGGAGGGTGTCATATTAAGTAAGGTAGTTAGTGGACAAGTTATCCAGATAAAGTTAGCTGAATAACTTGTCCCGGATATTCAGTGGGATAAATGTCCTGCTGATATCTCATATATAACTTCCATGAGGACCCCTTCCCCGTTTACATTAATATCTTAAAAATTATCCCCCCCCCCAGTCCCCATGGGTCCAGCAAGAACTCCCCCCCCCCACTACACACACACATACACGCACACTCCTCTTAGACCCCCATCCCACCCCCGATACAAAAACCCCCCAAAAAATGCAAGATTTGAACTCTGTCACTCCTGGGGGCTCTAGCACTGCTTCAGACAGATAGGTAGCTCTGGACTACAGTGAGGGTGGGGAGCAAAAACTCCTGCAACAGCTTGAGTAAAAGACAAACCACTAGGGCAGTAGCAGAGTCAAATGGTAAGCAGGAGACTAAGGACACCTGACTCCATTATCCGGGATTGTTAATTAGTATCAGTGGCTGTGTTGGAGCCTGTTAGGGCTGGACACTGGGGGCCGTCTGTGGGGATCCTCGTTTGCAAAAGCAAAGGAACTAAAAGGCAATCGTATTTGAGATTTGGACTTTAAGCATTGGAGCTCCTGCAAAGAGTTCAAGGAGCAGGGGAGTTGACTGTTGTAACCAACAACCGTACATAAAGCTATTTTAAGCCCTGCGGAGGAAACTAAGTGGAGGTCGCCAAGCGTGTGTTGTGATGGAGACTCAGCTCTGTCACCAGATTCTGACACTGTGCACTAACATTCTGTATGCATTTATTTTAGGTTCTGATATTTCACCTAACAAAGGTAACAGTTACCTCATAGCTGTGTTTCAAATTCTTGTGATGTGAGAATGTTATCTTATGCTATTCTCTGCTTCTTGTATCTTCATTTGATTGCATTATAATTTTGATATAACAAATTTCCATATTGTAGGTTTAATGTATCAATTGATTTGTTTTAATTCTCCTTTACCTTTATTTCAATCTATGTCTTAATCCACATAAAAAGAAATAAAGGTTAACAAATATTTTGTTGGTGATACCTTTTATTTGGACTCAGTATATTTGTTTACTAGATTCTGAAAACTATGCCTTATTGAACAGCTCATTTCAAACTGAGCTAAGGATGATATTGACTGAATATATAAGTACATTATAGAACTGATTATGTATTTATTTATTTATTTATTTATTTATTTATTCTATACCGGTGTTCGATTTCACATATCACATCGATTTACATTCAACCAAAAAATGCAGGAAATCGGGCGTTTCCTTTGTCAAATCATTGAACATTTGTTTAATACATTGAACAATTGTAACATGGAAGTGGTTAACAAGGCGATATGAATGGAACATAGAAATGGTTAACGAGAGAGAGGAACATTAATGGAGGTCAAAGTGAAAGGAACTGTCTTATACCTCTTATATCTCATGAGCTAATTTTGAAAACAGTTACATATGTAAAATCAGCAAATATGTGCATAAGTAATTCATAGTTACATATATGCTATTTTAGATACATCAAAAGTTAAGCCCATATTTTCAGTTTTGTGTGCACATTTACATGTGCAAATAAGGTATAGTCTAGGATAGGGATGAGCAAAATATTTTAGCTATTTCCCCCCTTTCATCCATACATTTTGTTGGGACCCCCCTCCCAAAGTTGGATTACATCGCACACACACACATATATATATATAGATAGATATTAGAGATGTGAATCGGGACTGGAATTGGTTCCGATTCCGGTTCCGATTCACATCTTGAAATTTTTTTGTGCGGTCCGATCGGTTTTCTTTTATCGGCTGCCCCCGAGCCGATAAACAAAAAACCCACCTCGACCCTTTAAAACAGATCCCTTAGCTTCCCCCACCCTCCCGACCCCCCAAAAACTTTTTAAAATTACCCGGTGGTCTAGTGGAGGTCCCGGGAGTGATCTCCCGCTCTTGGGCTGTCGGCTGCCACTAATAAAAATGGCGTTGATGGCCCTTTGCCCTTACCATGTGACAGGGTATCCGTGCCATTGGCCGGCCCCTGTCACATGGTAGGAGCACTGGATGGCCCGTGCCATTTTTAAAGATGGCGCTGGCCGTCCATTACCAATACGTAGGCCCCGCTGGACCACCAGGGACTTTTGGCAAGTCTTGTGAGGGGCAGGAGGGTCCCCCAAGACTTGTCAAAAGTCCCTGTTGGTCCAGCGGGGGTCCAGGAGCGATCTCCTACACTTGGGCCGTTGGCTGCCAGTAATCAAAATGGCACCGATAGCCGACCAATGTCACCGGTAGCCCCTGTGACATAGTAAGATCAAAGGCTATCGGTGCCATGTTGAATACTGGCAGCCGATGGCGTGAGTGCAGGAGATGGCTCCCAGACCCCCCGCTGGACCACCAGGGAGTTTTGGTAAGTTTTTTGGGGGGTCAGGAGGGTGGAGGGTTGTAGTTAATTCAATTTTAGCCGGGAAACGAATAAGAATGAACGCATGAACGTATCGGGGGCCCCCCTTGCCGAATGCAACGTATGTGCCCCCTAACGAATACGAATACCGAATGCAATGTATGCCGTCCCTATGCACATCCCTACATTGTATTGTGTCAGCCCTATAGTCAGATAAGCCACACCCATCCACACAGACACACATCAGTTAGAGAAACACAGACACCACACAACCAGACGGATATACACACACTCACACCACACCCAAACAGACCACACCAGATAGAGACAGAGGCAATCAGGCCCAAGGAGAAACATACCATGCCCAAAAGGACACAGCTTTATCACCTTCTATAAAGAAATACACATTACAACAGACAGACATACCACAGGTCACCATAGCCACACAGGGTCGATTTTAAGACCCGTGCGCGCACATCTATGTGCATATGGACGCACCGATTTTATAACCTGCACACGCATGTTAAAAAATCCAATGACTGCGCAGACATGTGAGCCGGATTTTAAAATCTGGATGCACATGTGCGGGTGGCCCGCAACTCGCACACGTGGGGGGGGAGGGTATTTTACAATGCAACATGTGGCGACGCAAGTAGGGCTTCCCCAGTTCCCTCCCATTCTGCTCCAATTAAGGAGCGGACTGAGAGGGAACTTCTCTATACCCCTATCTAGCCTTCCTACCTTCCCCCCCCCCTCCTCCCAAACCCCTAATCCCTACCTAACTCTTTACTCTAATAGTTCACTATGACCATCATATAGAGATGCCTTTGATATCCATTAAAATAGTTTATAAAGTCTTTAAAAAGACTGCATCTTTGATATGATCATTGGTCTTATTTGTAAATAACTTTTTTTATATGAAAAGTTTTTTTCAATGCAAATAAAATCATTTAACCTTTATAGTGAATGTGCACATCTTCAAAAGAATTGCTGCCCGTCACAACATTTCGTCAATCCACTGTCTCTGTCAGCATCTCTATCCACCGGATGCAATCTTTTAAAAAACTTTATAAACTCTGTTAATGCGATTCAATGGCATCTCTACATGATGGTTTTAGTGCACTACTAGTGTAATGAATATGGTTTGCAAGTTTATCTCAGTCATCTAAGACGGTGGATCATCTGATATTCTATGCCAGCTATGTCGCTGATTGGTGCGACGCCACTACTGCTGATTGGCTACTGTCCTGAGAGCTATGATCCGGGGCACTTCACAATGTAGCAGTTCCTCCTTGTGTGTCTTTCTACAGATCCTCCTGGCTCAGGGCTGCACCATTTTCTAACTGCTGCTGGCAGTGCCCTGGAAGCTCGTTCATTCCCCCCCCCCCCCCCCCTCCAGGGGGGTTGTGCCCATCCATTTGCGCACCCCTGATCTAAGGCATTCTGGGACAGGGCCAGAAGTTACGCACGAAGTTGCTATTTTATAAGAGACACACAAGTACATTTGTCAACTTATTCACTCAATTTTACACCAGTTAATTAACGAGCACACTTGATATCAGACTCACCTGGTATCTGGTATTGGTTGGGTGGGAGATCTGGTTGAACTAGGGTGAGTTCAAGGTGAAGAATGACCTGGAGAAAGAATGTATGAACTGATGCTGATATTGGCAACCTGCTTATTTCAATTGCACGTGCATATTTTAAAATATACTGACTTTATTTATTTATTTATTTATTATTTTTATATACCGACATTCATCTCAATTGAGACATCACACCGGTTTACATTCAGGTACTGTAGGTATTTCTCTATCCCCGGAGGGCTTACAATCTAAGTTTTTTGTACCTGAGGCAATGTAGGGTAAAGTGACTTGCCCAAGGTCACAAGGAGCGACAGCAGGACTTGAACCCAGGACTTGAACCCTGGTCTCCTGGTTTATAGTCCACTGCTCTAACCACTAGGCAATAAATTGCACGTGCATATTTTAAAATATACTGACTTTAGTGAACAAATCATGGTTTACACGAGCAAGTTTAATTTTTTTCGCACATGGGGCAGATTTTCAAAGAGTTACGCGCGTAACCCCCGAAAAGCTGCCCCAACCTGCCCCTGCGCACGCTGAACTTATCTTGCATAGGCTCGGTGGTGCACCCAAGCCCCTGGACGCGCATATGTCCTGGGGCTTCGAAAAAGGGGCGTTCTGGGGTCAGGGACAGGGGCGGGGCACTGGCCCAGGGGCATTCCGGGGGCGGGACCGAGGCTTCTGGAACAGTCGCCGTGCTGAGGGACCACGCACCAGCCGGCTGCTGGCGCGCGGTCCCTCAGCAGCCGGCTGGCGCGCGCAAGTTACGCCCGCCCAGAGGAAGGTGTAAATTCTCAAATAAAGGTAGGGGGGATTTAGGTAGGGCTGGGGGGTGGGTTACATAGGGGAAGGGAGGTGAAGGTGGGGGGAGGTGGTAGGAAAGTTCTCTCCGAGGCCGCTCTGATTTCGTAGCGGCCTCGGAGAGAACGGAGGCAGGCTGCGCGGCTTGGCACGCGCAAGTTGCACAATTGTGCACACCCTTGCGCGCGCCGACCCTGGATTTTATAACATGCGCAAGGTAGCACGCGCATGTTATAAAATCAGGTGTAGATTTGTTCGTGCCGGGTTGCGCGAACAAATCTACGCCCGCGCATAGATTGTAAAATCTGCCCCATATAATTTATGC
This sequence comes from Rhinatrema bivittatum, assembly GCF_901001135.1. Classification (NCBI taxonomy): domain Eukaryota; kingdom Metazoa; phylum Chordata; class Amphibia; order Gymnophiona; family Rhinatrematidae; genus Rhinatrema; species Rhinatrema bivittatum. Next base: position 94,963,205 of record NC_042618.1, read on the forward strand.
ACGTATGTGTTGAGGAGTAGACATATGAATATTTTTATTTTATAATATGCATGTACTTGATATCCGCAGGTAATAAAATACAGTAGTAGATCTTTGTGTGGCCATATATGCATGTATATCCTTCCTGTGCTTATTTTCAGAGTTGTAAGCAGTTGTAAAGGGAAAGAATAATGGGGTGATTTTTTAGAGATGAGTGAGAAATGGGTGCCTTTCTCACCTTTTTCACCCCTCTCTACATGTCATTCCTTTACTTTTGTGCTGCTCTTTACCGAAAACAAAAGCAGATATAGCAATCAGCCTTACTATTAATTTACATGTCCTTAGCTCATTTTGCACTGACCTTGATGAAGGTATAATTTTAAAAAGCTAGCCAAAATTATCACATACAATTTCCTTATTGATCTTTATTGTTTATGTCACCTACAGAATGAAATCCTCAGTTTCGGGTGGAAAGGCGCAAGAAAAGAGCAGAATTCCTCCCCTCCCCTGCTTCCCGACCACAGGGAAGCGGGTGAACAGGTGACATTCTCAGCCCTTCTACCTCTCCCCATGCATATATGCACTAGAATTAAGTAACTACTTTTGCTACACGTTTTTGTGTCAGATGTTTTTAACTTAGTTCTGTAATGGCCTTGCCCTTGCTAAAAGGTACATTTGTTCATTAACAGAATATCCTCCGCCTCTCTGGGAGCGCAATAATTGGTTTCTGCTAGCAGGACAAGTTCCATTTCTGGCTTGATGTTTTGCAGGAGAGGAATTCTACTCTTCTACATTTGAGGAGGTGAGAACCATTCAGCCCTGCATTATTAGCATGTCTGAGAAATTTAGATGCTGCCATGCATGCCCTTGGACTTAGCTTAGCAATGTCTTTCATCTATTCCTATTCAAGAACTGGTGCCCAGTGTTACAAATATTTTTCTACTATCTACCACTAACTAAAAGGAATTGTCTCTGGCAATTACAAGCCAACATGTGTGTTTTGTATTTTTATATATCAAATGGAGTTAATAAAGTGTGTTTCTATCACCTGCAAAAGGACAAGAATCCCAGCATCTATGTCATATTTAAGAGTGGGCACTATTGTTAAGTTTCCCTGACTCAATGTAGGGTCTGACCGTTTAACTTTTTGAAATAATGTCTCCTGTTTTTGAATTATTTCTACCTGTTAAGTGTTTTTACTGATTTATATATCTGTTATGTTGCAAGTGATTAAGATGGCCAGCTCTCCTGTCAGTTCTGGTTAATGGAACTGCACTAAAATCAGAAATGAGCGCTGAAACAGTGGCTCGGTGGCATTGCTGCTTGCTGCTACATTAAGGGTCTCTGGTTTGATTTCAGTTCTGCTTCCATTTGAGTTGGAAGACAACGGAGAAAGAGGGAACTACCCAGTGAAAAAGAAATTGGAGAATGCTTCTGTGTGCATGCCTCCCATGATGTGTTATGCATCATGGTACAACCACCAATGAATGACCAGGACTTTCAGGACACAGAAAAAAAAAAGATAGATAAAGCTTATGCTCACTGCAAGGTGGGGCATGTGCATTCTTGAAGAAAGGAAATAGCAAAAGTATGTTTGCTATCTGCTGCTGGTATAGCCAGTCCATCCAGGCACCATGGCATGTCAGTGTCATTAGATGATTATATGGAGGTTTGTGATTAAAGTGTCAAAGTCATAAAGGCATGAGAATCTGCAACTGTAATAATCCATTGCTGTAAACTATGTCAGAAGTATTATCCCTCTCTCATGGGCAATGAAGAGGCATCATTGCTGTCCTGCATGGCTGAGTGTGAAGGTGCCCTTGAGATGATCCCAAAGAAAGGAGCCTATCTCACAAATGCAATAGAGTGTACTACTGGAATAATGACCAGCCTGGGGTGAAAGGAAAAGCTGTTTGCTAGGGCCTGAAGGCATCCATTGATCCATTTCAAGGTTATGAGTAAACCTTGCTATTATGCTTCTTCCCCCTGCCTATAACATGCACGTGTATTTTATTTTAATGTTTTTATATGAACTGGAATTAACAGTGAGTCTATTCTTCTACTAAGGGCCCTGTAAATTATTCTGTGCATCTAAAACCCTCCCCCCACCCACCCCACCATTACATTTTGCAGGATTCTCTGCACCAGTTCAAAAGGGAGCCAGAGCTACAGTTCTATACCTTTTGCACTGATGTTCATGCTACTGAATCTGTGAATGTTATTGTGTAATAGTATTGGTCATGATGGCTGACAGAGGCTTACCACATGTTTAGAAGTAAACCTATTACTATGGGCCTGATTTACTAAGGCTTTCTTCCATTATGGCCTGGATTCACTAATGCCGCAAGGTTTAGTGAATCCCGGCGCTAACGGGGGGGCAGGGGAGGAAGCGGGGTGCAGTCCTGCACTAGCCAGAAGCAATCGCACCGCCGCGGTGCGATCGCTTTAGGCGCGAAATAGGCAGCAAAAAGGCTCCTTACCTTTTCGCTGTTGGCGCCGTCTTCGCGGAGTCGGCCCCTGTGACGTCCTGACTCCTCCTCTTCTGAGGCCGACTCCACCCCGATGTAGCTAGCGCAGGCCTGCGCTAAGCTTTCTAGCTATTGCCCGCTTGCGCTGGTAGTGCAAGCGGGCAATAGCCTTAGAAAATAAGAGGTAGATCTTCAAAACATACGCGCGCGCGTACTTTTGTTCGCGCCACCAGCTTGAAGCAGGCTTGAAGCAGGCGTAACTTGCGCGCACCGCCCCGGCATCCCCCGGCACAGGCCACAGTGCCAGGGGACTCGGGACCGCCCTCCCGGCCCGCCCCCGAACCGTCGCCACACACCCAGACCCGCCCCCTGCCCCCGGACACGCCCCTCCCGCCCCTTTTACGAAGCCCCGGGACTTACGCGCGTCCCGGGGCTTTGCGCGCGCCGGAAGCCTATGCAAAATAGGCGCACTGGTGTGTGAGTGCCCTGTGTGCATAAATCCGGGAGGATTTACGCGCGCAGGGGTTTTAAAATCTACCCCTAAGGCCCTATGTGTCAATGAAAAGAAGTAAATCAGGCACTGAGTACTAGGGGAAATATTAAAACTGTCTACTTTTCTGCAAAATTCACAGATACTTTTTAGTCATAAACTTTGCGCCAAATTTAAAAGGGAAACTATCTATATAGTTTCCCTTTAGAAATTGCAATGGAGGCTTTGTTTCTGCACTTGATTTTGGTACATTTTCATAGTAAATAATGTGTGAATATTTGAAAATCAAATATGTATGCCTTATTTTCCAATCCTACTCACAACATGACCCTCAAGGGTGATTAAAAATGCATGCATTACAGAACATCATGCATGTTTTTAGGAAGATTGTAGGAATGTAATTTTCAGGTTTTCAAAATTGCCTTGCCCGTGATGATTATGCAAACTTATGCCTGAAAAAGTGTTTTATGTGATTGCTATATTATATTATATCATTTTTAAATAAAATTGTTAATAGGTATTTTGATTTTAAAAAAAGCAGCACATAAAAATAGAGAGGATAGCTTTGTATATTGTAAAGAATCTAAAAGATATTGCATATGAGATCATTAGGAAGATAGTTCATTGCTCACTCTCTGAAGGTTTTGTCCCCAGTATACTAAAACAGGCAACAGTGAGACCCATTCAAAAAGACTGAATATTGCCATTTAGTGATATCACAAATTACCATCCCATATCAAACTTATCCACATTATCAAAAATATTGGAAAAGAGTGTATTGTCCCAATTGGATGATTTTATTTTAGATCATGATTTGCTTGATGAAACCAGTTTGGATTTAGGAGAGGGTCATAACATTGAGCTTTTGATGGAGTTCTAGTCGGACTTCTTATATATCAATTTGAAGAATGGATGAACTGGTGTGTTGGTCCAATTGGATATCTGTAGTGTCATCAACCCAGTGAGACATGATATCCTCATTGCTCGCCTCAAATCGTTGGGGATTTCAGGGAATGCATTATGTTGGTTTACTTCTTTTTTAGAAGGCACCTGTACAAATCAAATATCAATATTTTTCATGGCAGAACTTGAAGACTGGCTTACCCCAGAGTTTAGCCCTGTCTTCTGCTCTCTTTAATTTATATCTCTAGGCAACTGAATTGACTCCAGTTAAATTTGAAGATGAGACCCTAGTTATTCTGTCAGATTGAGACAGAATTTAAAGCACTTAGCAAAAGCAGCTTTGTATAATGCTTAAACCATTGAAATTCTTAATTCTAGAAACTATATTTTGTATGGTAATTCCAGCTTGTTTTTGGGGCATTTAGACTACTGTTGTATTATTTGTATTGGACTATCTGAAAAGTTGTTACACCTCTTGCAATTGATCCAACATGCAGAGGCACACATATTATTGGGTCTAGCAAAAACTGATTACATCAGCTCGGCTAGGCAGGACCTACATTGGTTACTCATTAGATCTAGGGTGAAATTTCAGATGCTAGTAACAACACATACTGTAAGTTGCTACATCTGGACATTCCTTGTATTGTTCAAAAGAAATTGAAATGGTACTTTCCATCCTGGCCCCTTCATTCAGAGACTCAGCATTTACTGTCTCTACCTTCCACAAAGAATTATAAGCTTCAGAAACTAGGACATGTGTGCATTCTTATGTAGCCCCGACCATGAGGAATGCCTTACCTTTAGATGTAAGGAAGGTGACAGATGTTAAAATGTTAAGAAAGTGTATCAAAACTTTGCTTTTCCAGGAGGCATTTGGGGATTGATAATGTTCATGTTTATGAAGTGGTGGTTTTAATTATTAATGTTTATGTCTATTGATTTTAAATGTTTTATGTTTTATTTGATATAATGATATTATTTTTGTAAACCACACTGAACACAGCTTTGTATGGAAGTGTGTGTCAAACAAGACTTAAAATAAATAAATAAATAATTATAAAATGTTCAAACAACTGCGCGTGGCGGTATATATGCATGTATGTGGTGACACACGTTTGCTGTAGTGTTTTATAATACGTAGATATGATGTGCGCATTTTATAAAATATGTGTAATACTCCATGCAAAATACACACGTACGTAGGCTTACGTGCAAATACATGCAATGCATTGAAACATGCACATCAAAGGATTGAACCCATATACTTTACTCACCTATTTTAAAAATATATATACATATATTTTATGTATGAAAGCACATTAGGCCTTACCTAGTCTCAATTTACACATATAAGTCGGCCAATTTTAAAACATACAAATGTTGAGAAAATTAGTCTACCAGTTTGCCCACTACTTCTCCAGGCCCCAGCTGTGAGCTGGGGCTTACCAAATTCTGTGCAGACTATGCACAACTGCACACAAGGGGAATTCTGCGCTCCACAGTAGCGCGGAATTCCCATAGGACTAATTTAATATATAAACTCCTTTTTATATGGCAAAAACAACTTTTTGATCTAGCCCAACACCCATGGCTGAGGGCAGGTTTTGAGAGTGACAAATGGCAAATGATCAGGTTATCCTGTAGAGTTAATGCATCTCAAGCTACTGAGTAACTGAGTGATAGTTTTAGTATTTTCAGTACTTAAATGGTTAATTGTGATATGCAAAGTAATCATCCAGAAATAATTTTCTGGTATATATATGCTACAGAAGGCTTTGAATTTCTTTACAGTATGCATACTATGGAATACCTTCTGTGCCTGACCATTTGTTAGTCTGTATTTCAGCTGGGCATGCACAGAAAGCTATGTACATAAGTATAAAAGTTCCTGTTTGTACCACGTATCAGTGCAGGCAGGTGAGTTTGTGCGTTCCTGCCGGCGGATGGAGGCGGGGAGTGAGACTTTGGGGTGCTGCTATATAGCAGGAATGTGCCGCTTGCAATCCCTCAGCATTTTTGTCTCCAGCAGATGGTAGAGGTTCAAACAGGCAGTCTGGAGTTTCTCCAAAAAAAAAAAAAAGAGAGAAAAGGATTTGGCTCCCTGAGGTGTTAGGTTCCTTTGTGGGCCATCCCTCGGATAGAACAGGGTGAGTGGCGGGTAGAACAGGGTGAGTGGGGGGGGGGGGGGGGGGGGTTTGGCAAGCCCTGTTCTGGCTCGGCCCTTGAGGTCGGGGGTGGGGGGGTGAAAGCTGGGGGTCCTGGTTCCTCACCCTCTCTGGGTCCCTGGTAACCTCAGCACTCAGCCTAAACAGTAAGACAACTGCAGCAAGAGATGGACTCAGTGTGCTGCAGCAGTCAAAAAAGCAAACAGCAAGGGAATGGTTAATAAAACGGAAAATGTCATAATGCCTCTATATCACTCCATGGTGAGACTGCACCTTGAATACTATGTACAATTCTGGTCACCGCATCTCAAAGATATAGTTGCAATGGAGAAGGTACAAAGAAAGGCAACAAAAATGATAAAGGGGATGGAACAGCTCCCCTATGAGGAAAGGCTGAAGAGGTTAGGGCTGCTCAGCTTGGAGAAGAGATGGCTGAGGGGGGATATGATAGAGGTCTTTAAGATCATGAGAGGTCTTGAATCAGTAGATGTGAATCGGTTGTTTACACTTTCGAATAATAGAAGGACTAGGGGGCATTCCATGAAGTTAGCAAGTAGCACATTTAAGACTAATCGGAGAAAATTCTTTTTCACTCAACGCACAATAAAGCTCTGGAATTTGTTGACAGAGGATTTGGTTAGTGCAGTTAGTGTAGCTGGGTTCAAAAAAGGTTTGGATAAGTTCTTGGAGGAGAAGTCCATTAACGGCTATTAATCAAGTTTACTTAAAGGTAGATTTTAAAAGGGTTACAGGCATAAGTTATGCAAGTAACCCTTTCAAAACCCCCCTGCGCGTGCCGAGCCTATTTTGCATAGGCTCGGCGGTGTGCGCAAGCCCCGGGACGCACGTAAGTCCCGGGACTTTGCTAGGGGGCATGTTGGGGGGCATGTCGGGGGGTGGTGCAATGTTCTGGGCATTCCGGGGGCATGTCGGGAGCATGGTGCTGGCCCAGGGGCATTTTGGGGGCGTGGACGAGGCCTCCGAAATCGCTCCTGGGCCAGGGAATCGCGTGGCGGCGGCCGATCGGCGCGCACGAGTTACGCCTGCCTGGAGCAGGCGTAACTTTCACGATAAAGGTAGGGGGGTGTAGATAGGGCTGGGAGGGTGGGTTAGGGAGGGGAAGGTGGGGGGAGGCCGAAGGAAATCGGAGCGGCCTCGGAGGGAACGGGCAGCGCGCGCAGGGCTCGGCGCGCACAAGGTGCACAAATGTGCACCCCCTTGCGCGCGCCAACCCCGGACTTTACAAGATACGCGCGCCCACGCGTATCTTATAAAATCTGGCGTACTTTTGTTTACGCCTGGTGCGTGAAAAAAAGTACTTGCAGGCGTACATTTACAAAATCTACCCCTTAGGGAATAGCCACTGCTATTAATTTCAGCAGTAGCATGGGATCTTCTTAGTGTTTGGGTAATTGCCAGGTTCTTGTGGCCTGGAAACAGGATGCTGGGCTTGATGGACCCTTGGTCTGACCTAGCATGGCAATTTCTTATGTTCCCCCCAATCCACCTAGACCTCCCACACTGTCAGTACTACCAAATAAACACGTTTAATATTACTTACACCAGATAATTATGTTTCTAAGTTGGAAAATGTATACATGTATCTTTTAAAATATCAACTTTATGTGCCATAATTGTTAGCTCCACCCCAAAATACCCCTAGACCACCCCTTTCTTACATGTGTGTTTATATACACACTAAAGTGAACATACAAAAGTGAACATACTGCTCAATATTGGGCTTCCTGCTCTAGCAGCCCATTCATCAGTTATGGGCTTTAATGCTTTAATTTTTAAGCTACTGGGATATTATAAACATAAAGGTGCCAGCTGGGACAAACCAATGATTCATCAAACCCACCCCATCTGTCTCTGACAGTGGCCACTCTGGGTCATTTGAAAGAACCCATCAAATTCTAACAGGAAAGTCCATTCCCTACTGCTTACACCCAGAGGTATGAAAAGAAACTCAATTTTGTCTGGCTAAGAATTTTTGTGGACCTCTTCTCCTGAAACGTGTCCAAACTTTTTTAAACTCAGCTCTATTACTAGCCTTGACCAAGCTCTCTTGCAATAAATTCTATTGTTTAGTTGTTCACTGACTGAAATAATACTTTTTAAAATTTGATTTAAATCTGCCACTAGATATGTTTTTAGAATGTCCTCTAGTCCTAGTATTGTTTGTTAGACTAAATAGCAGTTCCCTATTAACTTGTTCTACACCGCTCATGATTTTGTAAACCTTTACTATATCCTGTCTCAGTCCTAACCTCTTCAACCTTTTCTTAGAAGGAAGCCATTCCACCTCTTTTCCTCTCTGAATTTTTTTCTAGTAATACTATATCTCTTTTGAGATGTGATGACTAGAAATGCACACAGTTCTTCACCTATGGAGGCACTGTGGATCAACACATTATTATATTCACAGCTTTGTTTTCTGTTCCCTTCCAAGTAGTTCCTATTTTATTTATTTATTTATTTATTTTGGCCACTGTCGCACACTAAATCAAGGTTTTTAATCTGTATTCCACAAAGACTCCAAGATCCTTTTGTTGAGTGGTGACACCTTATGTGAATGTAGAATTGTGTACACAGGGACGATAGCTTTCAAAAAATTCCACATGGCCCCATATACACACGTAAATGAATGTGTGGAGATCTACTACATTATTTTATAAAATACACATATATTTACTCCCTAACATATGCATGTAAGTTTTGTTATGCACAAATAATTGCAATGCATTGAAAGCATATACTTTCCCTATCAATTTTATAAACATATATTTTACATGCAAAAAAAATATAATTTGTTCAAGTAAAACTCTGATTTATAACTGAAAGCTGCTTTGTTTTAAAACATGCGCATATAATCGAAATCATCAGTTTGTCAATACTCAACCAGTTCACTCAGTCCTTCTCCAGATCATCAAGACCCTCTTAGCTCTTCATTCAGAATTCACCCAGTTCACTCAGACCTCCCACCCAATCAATAGCAGGCAACAGCCAAGTCTGATATCAAGATATTAATTAGCTGGTGTAATATTGCTGGAAAAGTTTCCAAATGTACTCGCATAACTTACATGCATAACTCTTGGCCCCGACCCAGAATGCTCCTAGACTTCCCCTTATTTGCACATATAAATGTGCTTGCTTAACCAAAAATATGCACTTAAAGGTGAGTTCTGAAAGCCCAACGTGCACAGCAATCGGGGGATGCATGAATAAGTTCAGCTTGCGCTCGCTGAACGGATTTTAAAAGCTAGCCCAATGCTTGCATATCTCCCGCAGCTCGCTCATCTAGAACATTTTCAAAAAAGGGCAGCGCATGGGCATGGTCTAGATGGGGCATGGGCATATTGGGGCGTGAACCTGAGATGTGCGTGTAAATACTTACGTGATCCAGTGTGCGCCGAGACCCCCCTGCCACATAACTTTACTTCTGCTATGGATGCCTTGTAAGTTAAAATTTAAAGAAAACTAGGCAAATCTGCTGGGTTTTAAGAATTGGGTCTAACTGGGGAGAGTGAATTCTATTAAACTAGGGGGATTGGGAGGACCTCTCTCTTCTGAGTGAACTGGTGATGAACTGATAAAACTAGGAATAGCATCAGTGCACACCCCTTTTAAAATCCCCCAGTTTCCGCGGTAGAAATGGGATTTGCATGCCCATGCGTGCGCGGCCAGGCTATTTTATAACATGTGGGCATATACGCTAGCAAGTTATAAAATAGCTCCAGTTCAGGGCATGGGTCATTGCACGTGCGCCCGCATGCCCGCATACCAACTTGAAAGTTACCGTCCCTGGAGTGAATTTTAAAAACTTTACAGGCATAAAAATTACCTATATGTGGGTAAGTAGGCTCTATTTGCGTAGTCTGTATTTTATAAAAATAAAAATATGTACATATTTTCACTTTCACACGCACATATACTTGTGTAAAAAATGGGGTGGTCTAGGGGCATTTCAGGGTGGGGGTCAACACTTTTGTGCACAATTTTCTATTTTAAAAGACATACATTTGCCAGCTTGATGCAATTTTTATACCTGCTAATTATCTGGCATAAGTGATAAGTGTTTATTGTGGAGTACTGACTGGATGGGAGATCTGGGTGAACTGGGTGGAGTTCAGGCTGAAGATCCAGGAAAGTCTCAATAACATGGAGAATGACTGGGTGAATAGGTGAACTAATTGGTAAACTGGTTAATTTCATTTACATGCACATGTTTTAAAATTGGCCAGTTTATGTATGCAAGTCTTACTTAACTTTTGCATGTAAAATATATATAAGTATATTTTTTAAATGGGAAGGAAAAGTTTGTATGTTCAATGCATTGAAATACTTATTTTTAATGCTTTGCATGTATTCACATGTAAGCATACATAGGCACATGAATGTTGTCGGGTGGTGATGCAAGTAATTTATAAGGTGCACGTGTGTTATATATGTGGGTTAAAAAATACTTGTGTATACTGCCATATACATGCTTATATTCCACCATGTGCATTTGTTTGAAAGTTATCCTCTTACTTTTGATGTATCTAAAATAGCATATACAAGCTACTTACATAAATATATGCTAATTTTATGCATTAAACTGCTTTGATGTCAACTCAGTAGTTAAGATTATTTTTCCTTATGTGCACACTGAAGTTGATCTGTCATTTAGATGCTCAGTCCCCCAGTCTCATAAGGTTCTCCTGCAACTCTTTCACAATTTATTTATATTTTAACAATTTTGAATAACTTTGTGTCATCTGCAAATTATATCTCCTCTCTCATTGCCCGTTTTTCCAGATAATTTATGGCTATGTTTATTTTATTGCTATTTTGCTTGTCAGTTATGATTTTATTATTGTGCTTTAATTCCAGATTCAGGTGGGCTTCTCTTACAGCTTGATTTTAAAAGGGCCACATGCATAAATAATGGTGGTTATGTGCGAGGCCGGGACTTGCGCAAGCCACACACATTTTCGGAAGGGCGAGGCCATGCGCGTAACCCCCGTTACGTGCCAAAGTGCCGGGCCTCTTCAAAGGGGTGGGCCAGGGAGAGGGGTCTGGGCTGGGAGGGGCGAGGCAGAGGGCAGGCCGGGACAGTGCCATTAGCCACTGTCCCGGGGAAGCGCGCGCTGGCAGCCGGCTGGTGCGCGGACGATACTGCTCCTTCAGAGCAGAAGTACCGTATTTTTCGCTCCATAAGACGCACCTGACTATAAGACGCACCTAGGATTCAGAGGGGGGAAATAAAAAAAAAAAATTTGTGCTAAACCGGCTCTGCGTCTGGGCGTCTTATGGAGCAAATTAGGGGATTGCATAGTTTTTTTTTTTTCTCCCCATTTTGTTTTCGGGTCTGGGGAGGGCCATTTCGGTCCACTCCCCAGATCAGAAAACTTTTCTTTCTCTGGGAACCCCTCCCCACCAAAAAAACCCTATCCCAACCCTTTAAATTAACAACCCCCACCCTCCTGACCCCCCCAAGACCTGCCGACTTAATTTATTACAACCCCCCACCCTCCTGACCCCCCCAAGACCTGCCGACTTAATTTACTACAACCCCCACCCTCCTGACTCCCCCAAGACCTGCCGACTTAATTTATTACAACCCCCACCCTCCTGACCCCCCCCAAGACCTGCCGACTTAATTTACTACAACCCCCACCCTCCTGACTCCCCCAAGACCTGCCGACTTAATTTACTACAACCCCCACCCTCCTGACCCCCCCCAAGACCTGCCGACTTAATTTACTACAACCCCCACCCTCCTGACTCCCCCAAGACCTGTCGACTTAATTTACTGCAACCCCCCACCCTCCTGACCCCCCCAAGACCTGCCAAACGTCCCTGGTAGTCCAGCTGGGGTCCAGGAGCGGTCCGGGAACGATCTCCTGGGCTTTGGCTGTCGGCTGCCAGTAAACAAAATGGCGCCGACGGCCCTTTGCCCTCACTATGTCACTGAGACCGACCAATAGCAGCGGTCGGTCCCAGTGACATAGTGAGGGGAAAGGGCCGTCGGCGCCATTTTGTTTACTGGCAGCCGACGGCCCACGCCCAGGAGATCGTTCCCGGACCCCCGCTGGACCACCAGGGACGTTTGGCAGGTCTTGGGGGGGTCAGGAGGGTGGGGGGTTGTAGTAAATTAAGTCGGCAGGTCTTGGGGGGGGTCAGGAGGGTGGGGGGTTGTAGTAAATTAAGTCGGCAGGTCTTGGGGGGGTCAGGAGGGTGGGGGGGTTTGTTAGATTTTATTTTTTTTTAATATTCGCTCCATAAGACGCACATACATTTCCCCCCCCCCACTTTTGGGGGGGAAAAAGTGCGTCTTATGGAGCGAAAAAAACGGTAAGTATGAAACAAAAAAGGGGTTAGGTAGGGATAGTTTAGGAGTCAGGGAAGAGGGAGGAAGCATAGGTTTAGGGTTAGGGAAGTTCCCTCCCAGTCCATGGACTTGGAAATAGGGATGTGAATCGTATTTCTGATGATTGAAAATATCGTACATTATTTTCAAAGTCGTCAGAAATCGGGGGCTCCCCGAAACCGATAGGAAAACCCCACAAAATTGTTCGTGGGGTTCTTTTATCGTTTTGAGGGAGGGCGGGAAAAATGGTGCACATAAACAAACCCACCCCAACCCTTTAAAACTGCTCCCTTAGGGTCCCCCCCCTCCCCGACCCCCCCCAAAACATTTTAAAATTACCTGGTGGTCCAGTGGGGGTCCCGGGAGCAATCTACCACTCTCGGGCCATCGGCTGCCACTAATAAAAATGGCGCCGATGGCCCTTTGCTCTTACCATGTGACAGGGTATCCGTGCCATTGGCTGGCCCCTGTCACATGGTAGGAGTAATGGATGGCCGGCGCCAACCGATTCCGGTTCCGATTCACATCCCTACTTGGAAAGGCCTACCTGCATCGCCATGCGTATTTTTTAAGATCCACTCCCATTGCACATGCGACAGACATCCACCCGCACATGCGTTCGCTGATTATAAAATTGGGCGCTCATGTGCGTGCGGATATAGTCCTTTATAACACATGCGTGCCAATGCGCACGTGTTATAAAATAGTGATATCCATGTGTGCGCGCCGGGAACTACACACACATGGACGCCCACACATTTTTTTTTTAATCGACCCCTTAATTTCTTATCATGTGCCATTTTAAGCTTTTACTATTTTAATTTACTTATTTTCTTAAACCATTTGGGTGACTGTGTAATGTGTTGTTGATTCATGAATATTGTGATATGTGGCTTGCACCTCACTTTGAACATTTTTGATTGAGTAACAAATGTTTGAAATCCCCCCTGCCCCCACCTGAAGCCGTAAGATCAAGCTGGGTAGGGGGCCAGGGCTGGGTCCTCCTAAGGCCCATCCATCTCCCCCCATCCTTGCAAATAAACCTGGGCCTCCCCAGCCCCCACTTACTCCTTTCATGGGAGCCTTCAGAGAAGAGAGAGGAAAAAGTGATCCCTAGTTGCACCTGCCTGACCAGCTTCCCTTCACAAATAGCGCCGGTCGTCCCTAAGACTGCAGACATTGTTTCATATCAAACAAAATGGCATTAGTCTTAGGACCAGCTGGTTCCATGTTATTGTGTAATCCATATGTCTGGATGGCCATACAACAAAATGGTGCTGGACTCAGGGCTGGCCAGTGGCATTTTTAGAGATGAGCAGCGCAGGAGTGAATGGAGATCCCTCCTGCCTCTTTCTTTGCTGAATAACCTAAGAAAAGGGGTAAGTGGAGACCAGAAAAACCTGGGTCCTGGCAAACTTGTGGGGTGGAGGGGCACTGTGTGTCCGTGGCTGGATTTGGTTCAGTCCAATCCATAGAAGGCCCAGCTCTGGGCCTGGCCTGGCTTATTGGCTTGGGATGGAGGGACTGGGGGGATCTTTGGAGGCCTCTCTTTTAATTTTATTTATTTTATTTTTTGGGAAACGAACTGAAAATGTCTAAAAAAAAAATACCAAACTTTTTTTGGTAAGAAAATTATATTTGTTAAAAATGAATGCCCATCCCTAATATCAATAACATCTGGAATTAGGTGGAATAATCACATGGAGCATGCTTGAATTGTGATGGCAGGAGCTGAAGTGGCATTTGTCATTAAGGCAAAGTTGATGCAAGTAAGCTAAGTTATACTCTGAATACACAACAGGCGTATAATATGCTTGCTCAAACATGACTAGTTACTGCATACTGTGATCACTGGATACCGGAAAAGGTTTTATATTCCTTCATATGCAATAGGACATGAATTAGAGGGCGATATAGTAACCTGAAAAACAGCTTCATAAATGCGATTGTGAGTGGAAAAATGACAAATAGCATGCATAATGACATTTGAAAATTTCCAAGCATACTATTTTTTACCACTTTTCCATGTGTAATTTTGTATTTGCAAAGCTGTTTGTGAAACTTATGCAAAATCACCAAAAAGCAGAAGAATCATGAAAATCAGCTCATTGGTGATTTTGCCATAGCAAAATTATGAGCAGAAAAAAGAAATGTCCACAGAAAGCCATTTGTAGCATTTTGGCGCACATTTATGCTCATATGTCAGCCCGCGCCCAGGACCACTTCTATTTTATAACATTCATGCGCACATGTGCACATTATAAAGTAGTCTGGCTTCGTGTACAGGTGCACCAAATTTTAAGTGGGGGCACACGTGTGTGCAAAGCCCGCTTCTAGCGCATTAATCAGGGGATTATAAAAGGAGCTTGTGCCCACGCATTCCCAGTTTACCAGTTCATCCACCAGTTTGTCCAGTTAACAGATAAGTCCTCCAACCGCACCTGGTTTGATAGCCTACACTCCCCCCCAGTTACCCAGACTCCTCAGAAATGGCTCGATCCTTAGTTTTTAACCTACACATCATTGATAGCAAAAGTATAGTTACGCGGCAGGGAACCTCGGTGCATGCCAGGATGCATAAATATTTATGCGCACTTCTGTAGTTCATGCCCCAAAATGCCCCTGCCCCACCCATACCTCGCCCCCTTTCCACCCACTTTTTAGAAAACTTTGGAGATGTGCTCTGTGCGGGAGATACACACGTATCTGGACGGCTTTTAAAATTGCTTGGCACAAACAAGCCTGACTTATTCGCACATCCCCGAATTAATGTACATGCCAGGCTTTCAAAAAATTCACCTTTTAATGAGCAAGTATTACGAGAAAATATGTGTACTGTACAGGCTCATTCCCAATAACCCACACATGGGATTGTCAGCCCCATAGTTTTGCCACACAATGGGGTACATTTTAATAGATGCGCGAGCGCGTCCATGTGCGTGCGCTCCCCGGCGCGCACACATGGACACGCGATTTTATAACATGCGCACAAAGGCGCGCGCATGTTATAAAATCGGGGGTCGGCACGCGCAAAGGGGGTGCACAATTGTGCACCTTGCGCACACCAAGCCAGCGCCAGGCCGTGCTGCCTTCCCCCATTCCCTCCCAGGCCACTCTGAAATCGGAGCGGCCTCGGAGGGCACTTCCCTACCCCCCCACCCCACCTTCCCTTCCCCTACCTCCCCTGCCCTTTCCCCCCCTACCTTTATCGGGTTTTTTTTTCTTGTTTTAAAACTTACTTCAGCCCTTGGGCTGAAGTAAGTAGCGCCGGCACGTGATCCCCGGCACAGCAGCAAATGGCCATTGTGCCGGTAGCCTCTGACCCCACCCTTCCGTGTCCCCTCCCCACCCTTTTTGAAAGCCTTGGGGCTTAGACATGACCCGGGGCTTTACGCGTGACGCCGGGACTTTTTAAAATAGGCCCGGCACACGTAGGTCTGGTTACGCGCGTAATGTTTTGAAAATCCGGCCCAATGTTGTAACAAAAAGCTGGTAAATATTTTGCACTGTGCCCTCTACAGGAGAATGGCAAAAACACAATTTAAAAGAAATGGTATTGTGTTATTGAACAATTTCCTTATTCTTTTTTTCTTTAATGAACATGTTTATGCACACTGTAAGCATTGAATCTTACTATCGAGTCTGATTAAAATAAATCTGTATTGGCTTTCCAAAAATTAATTATGTTTTGTGCTGTTTACGAAGGGTGCTAATTCATGTTCTTGCAGTTTTGGCATGTATCTCTGCCTTGAAAGAGAGAAGGGACAGAAGGAACAGAGTTGGCCAATCTGCAAAAGATGTGCATCAGCCATGGGATTTTGAATTGATACCAAATATTTTTGCAGAATGTATGGACTTTCTTTTTTAAATGGATTCTAGTGTGCTTACTTCTCCAATAGACTTACGACATATTCATAGTTTCTGGAAGCAATTGTAGAGACCCCTAGGTCTCCACTATCCTCTTGGTCCTTAGCTAGATCCCCAGGCTAGGATTTTTGTAGTTTGCACACTATCTCTACAGGGACCACCACAGAGGCTTGTCTAGACTGGTTAGCAGTGCACTATAAAAGCAGGCTGTGCATGAGGTGCAGTGTGGCATTCTGAATTGGCTTTTCAATTAAAGTTTTGAGCAAGGAGACTTGTTGGAGTTCTCTCATTTTTTGGGCCCCACAGCCTGATAAAGGCAGAGTGGCTTCTGTTTTTTTGCTTTTTTTTTTTTTAAAGGGGGGAGTGGTTGGGGTTTTGAATAGGAGGAATAGCGTGGTGGCTAATGCTTATTTTAAACTTCACAGCCTGATCCAAGGGAAGAGACCAGCAGCCCACGGTCTGGAAGGAATTGTCTTGGAAGAATGAAGAAGAGTTTGAAAGAGGTTTTGAAAAGAGCTCCTTGGTTTCTTTTATGAGAGGTTTGCTTTTGGGATCCTGTTTCTGTCTAAGGAAACATTTGTCTCCTGCCTTGGGAGGTCAGGAAGGTGCTGGGAGTCCTTCACCCAGCAAAGAGGAGATAGCGGTGACCTGATAAGAACACCACAGAAGAAGAAAGTAGTATTTTTGCAGAGTTTTATTTCATTTATTTTGGGAGGAATTTTTGCTATTAGTTCCTGCTCACTGAGAAGGAGAAAGAGATATTGGATTTTTTAACAACTTTTTGGGACTTTCAACCACCAGATTTATAGCTTTTACCATCAGAGAAAGAGATAAGGCTATCCCAGCCCTACTAGAAGCCAACTCTCTATCACCCAGGAGAGTTGGGATTTGCCCAGTGCTTGCCATCCTACTAACAAAAATGAGAAAGAGGCACTTTTAGACTTTTTATTTTTATATTAAGATTAGCTGGAGAATTTTTGTTTGAATTGGACTTGAAAAGGTCAATATTCAGACATAGCCGACTAAGGTCTATATTCACTAAAGGATTTTTCCCATTCTGTGTCTATGGGAAAAATGCTTAGTAAATGACCTCTTATGTAAGTTAGCCAGATAAGAACCCCAGTATCCCAGTGGCCTACTGTGAACTGCACTGGCATGAACTGATAGATGGCAGAGAGATGGGAGCAGAAGTGGCCCCGGGGACTACAGTGAGCTCCTATATTCCGGGAGGTATCCGAAGAGGGAGTTACACAAGATATCATATTAGAATGTAAAAATGGACAGAAAACATGTTTAATGATAAAGTATTATACATGAATTCATAGATATTATTTTATGCAGAAGGTTATCAAAATATATATAAAGTTCTAACATAAAATAATACTATTGAACATAGAGCAGACCTCTAATAAAAGAAATAAATCACACCATATATTCTGATTATATATTTATGTAAATCAGAAATTCCCTCCTGAATTGTTTTCTTATCCTTGATTCAACATTGCCTTAGTATGAAGTCTAGTGGTTTGCACTCAGTACTATGAGGAGTACTGAGTGCATTGTATAAGAATAGACAAGACAGTTTCTCCTTCCCAGCAACTTGTATTGTAGTCTCTTATGTTGTTTGTCATATCTGTTCCTTTCAATTTGCTTTGTTGTATTAAATAACTTTGTAAAATGCTTTGAATGAAAAGTCTTATGGATTCATAAAAACTCTGAAACAGTAGCTCTCCACTACAATTTTTTCAGGATCCACCAGCAATTTATTTTGTTCAGGATATCCACTATGAATGCATAAGAAACTTGCACTGCCTCCAGAATATGTAAATATCCCTGGTGGATTATCACAACTTGAGCTGAGAGCCACTTCTCTAAAATATTTCTGAAATATCTTTTTCTTTTAAAAAGCAATAACAAAAAATGAAATCCTTTAGTGTCTGTGGTCCTTTAGGACCTCTGCATGCTGGTGCTATTGGTGGAACATATTATGGGAAGCTCCTGAAGCAGAGTGGGACTTTTGCACATTTGCAAAAAAAAATAAAAATATATATATATATATATATATATATTTATATATGGCGCAGGCCATCCATTGCTCCTACCATGTGACGGGGCCGGCCAATGGCACCGATAGCCCCTGTCACATGGTAAGGGCAAAGGGCCATCGGCACCATTTTGATTAGTGGCAGCTAATGGCCCGAGAGGGGGACATCGTTCCCGGGACCCCCCTTCGACCACCAGGGACTTTAGGCAAGTTTTTTGGGGGGTCGGGAGGGTGGGGATTGTAAATAATTACATCTGAAGGGTTGGGGTGGGTTGGGGGTTTTTTTTTTTCTGTGTGCCCTTTCTCTCCCCACCCCCCCCAAAATGAGAAGAAAATCACACAAAAGTTTGTGGGGTTTTCCTATCATTTTCGGGGACCCCCGAAACAAGACAAAATAGGAAATATCGTCTACATTTCCTATTTCATTTAAAACGAATGCACATCTCTAGTTTATTCAAATAAGCTCTCATTCAGAGGATGAAATACTGGCACAAGATAAAAGATGCTCAAAAGAAACCATTTACTGTATTAAAGATCATAAGAGGTTAGAGTACTAAGAAAGAACTCATTCAAAACCACAAAATCAGAATATGCAAAAGCCACAGTTCAACAACAGAATATACAGGGTGGCCCTTGGAAAATTAGCCTGCCTCCAAATTAGAGGCAGGCTACTTTTCCATGGGTCACCCTGTGGTAAACATTTTCTATTTAAAAAAAACACCTCACAACTATAAACTCCCCTATCTTTGTGAAACCATTTCTAAGTACTACATGCAATATCATTTTAATTTGGAAAGCCCATTTCACAAAAAAATACAAATTCCACCTTGCACCTTGGAGGTCTTTGTGCCACTCAGTGTTGCTTCCATGCCAAGATCTTACAACTTAGATTACCCTTTGCCACACTGCCTTGCTGCCGGACCCCAGACCTAACACTTTGCCAGTCGGGGCAGGGTGGGGGAATGCTTTGCACCTCTCATGATAGTTTGGAGTCTTGAAGCCACTCTTTGTATTCTTTCAGCCCAAGAAAATCTCCTTGTTAGTGGATGGAATCAATGGGAAGCTCAGCTTTTGCTGAGATGCTGGAGAAAGGACCTATGGATGATGGTATAACTAGCCATGGGTCACCAGCCCTCTCCCCATCTCATAACTCCCTGCCTGGCTGTCGCTGATGGTAAGAAAATCCCACTGTTGAGATTGCTCTACCAATGAAATGGATGTGAGCTGTTTTCCTCCGCTGATCAAAACACACCCACAGGCATGCCTTTTTAATATAGCTGCAAGTAGGCTTACAATAGCACCACATTTTTTGCTGCATTAGAAAAGGGCAATTTTCTGTTGGGTAATTTTACTTGGCTAAATGACTATTTACTCTTGTTAATGCCTCTGAAAATTGCCCTCTGTTATTCTTGGCCAATTAAAGGTATTACAACCTACAAAGATTTTATTTTATGTCAAATGGATACATGGAGTTGAATTGCATTTGTCTCTTGAAATAGATAGTTGTCGAATGCTGAATAAATGGTTTGTCATCATGCATGTATATAGAATATTATGCAACATAACATTCCTTTTGAGTTTCTTTTGCTTCCTGTAACAAGCCATGGTGCTGTTAGGAAGATAGGCAATGAGACCTGCATTTAGAAACTCTCATACACAAATAATGGCCACAAAATTACATGCATATGGGGTAGATTTTATGCACAGAAAATAAATGTATATTCTTTCATAAAATATACATTTATATGATGTACATGCTTATGGTGTACTTTTTTGTTGTATACCTGTATTATTTTCTTTTATGTGTGTGTAGAGTTGGCCAATATGCTAAATATTTGATGTTAGGAATCAAAGGCATAAGTGGATGATGAACTCAGTATCTGAAGCATTTTCTTCGGTCTTCACCTTTAAAGCTGGTATTTTATAAGAGATGGTGTGGCCCTTCATTTCTCCTTATACACTCATCTGTGTTATTTTATAAATGCTGTGTTTTAGAAAATTTCAGGATGTTTGTTTCCGCAGGGAAACTTTTGTGCTATGTAACCAACATACTCCATTTGATTTGTTTATGTCTGGATGGGAAGCAGTTATAGTTACTGACAGTTCTGACCTTTCTTCAGACGATCTCCCTTAGACTCTGAAGGATTGCTTTGTGTGTATCCTAATTCATTATAGGGGATGCAGATGGGTGAGGTGATGAGGTAATGATAAAATCTAGGAGTCATTGATAGCTCACAGCTGGGTGTTTTATGAGTAAGCCTTCAAATACTCTTTTTGCTTACAAATCAGGGAGAATATAGGTGCCCTGGGAGACCCCCTGTGCAGAGAAGCAGATGGCCATTGGCATGTGATGCTTCCAGAGATGGAAGTTTCAGAATGGTGATGAAGAGATTTCTAGCTGGGAGCTGAGATCCTTTTGGTGAATAGCTGACCCCTATCTGTGCGGAGGGCCATTGTTTGCAAAGAGGTGAGGATTGAACCTGCTTAACTCCAGGTTGACCATGGGGACTAGACTACATTTGGGCCCAATTAATTGGATTGACATTACCAGCTTTTAGAAGCTTTTAGAAGATAGAGGTGGATGATTAGAACATGATTCAGACAGTTTCTGTTGAAAGGATCTCCTACCTGCACATCTATATGATACCTCTTCTCTTCTGGAAGGATTCCTGTTAGTGAAAGGGTCATTAAATTTCAGCAGATTCTATCACCGTTGTGTAACTGTAGTTGTGGTGAGACAGAGAAAAAGTATTCCTGTATAAGCTATGTCTGTGTTTGTGGCTTTGCTGCACACACATCTCTGGCACTTAGAGGGAGCTAGAACTCAGTTTATAGCCCTGTAGTGACTATAGTCATACAATGGGGAGAGAATCTGCTGAAATGTAAAAAATGGTCTTTTTACCAAAAGAAAAATTTCTAGAAAAGAAGAGGATTCATATAGATGTGCAGGTAGGCCCTGTAGTGTATGGCCATTACAGCAAGGATATTCCAGGGATCTTGGTCTAGAAGTGTAACTCTAATAAACTGGAACAGAAATGAAGCTGCTGTAAGTGAAGGTCAGTGGAAGAAGAGGCTATTAGAAAGAGCTGGATGCATAGCTGCATGCAGGCCAGTGTGTGAGTGTGAGAGTGAGTACAGTAGGCTGTCCTGAAAAAGGCTTGATTCTGGGATGACATTGTATGTAGCATGAAAAAAACGTAGCCACACACAAAACATAACACATATAATATTTTTATAAAAAATATTTTTAAACAAATGTACAAATTGTTCAACAAATAAAGGAGTAGAGCTAGGAAAGTCCCAAGACTTACCAAATCTCCCTGGTGGTTCAGCAGGGGGTCCAGGAGCCATCTCCTGCACTCACGCCGTCGGCTGCCAGTATTCAAAATGGCGCTGATAGCCTTTGACCTTACTATGTCACAAGTGCTACTGGTGCCATTGGTCGGCCTCTGTCACATGGTAGGAGCAATGGACAGACGGCGCCATCTTGTGCTCCTACCATGTGACAGGGGCCGACCAATGGCACTGGTAGCCCCCCCCCCCCGCTGGACCACCAGGGAGTTTTGGTAAGTCTTAGGGGGGGGGGGTCAGGAGGGTGTGGGGTTGTAGTTAATTTAATTTTAGCTGGGAAACGAATAAGATTGAATGCATGAACGTATTGGGGGCCCCCCTTGCCGAATGCAACGTATCTGCCCCCCCCCCCCCCCCCCCGACGAATACGAATACCGAATGCAACATATGCAATCCCTCAGCACATCCCTAGTAGCCACAAGGCAAAGGAACCTTGTTGGAAGGTAGGCCCAGAGATTGCCTGGTAATGTAAGAGTTGTTATTTACACATTAATTACTTATATAGCTGGCCTATGACTGCTGTAAAAGTAGTGCCTCTTGGCATGGCAGGCCATGACCCAGGGGTTGTGATTTGGCCACCATTTTCCTGGATGGACACCTTTGAGCTCCAGAAGGCAGGTGCTATATGTGTAGAAGGGATACTTAAAGCTGTTGGAGCTGCATCTGGGTTCTATTGGCTGCCAGAATAATAGCGGGGTATGTGATGGAGTCAGCAAATAGAAAGACTATGTTGACTCCTCCCAGATAGACATTGTGTAAAATTTCCTCTGGTCCCCTCCCTTCTCAAACACAGCTGATCCATTCAGTCACCCTCCGGTCCAGGCAACACAACTTCCAGGCCTTCTTTTTGAGTTCTTCTATCTGTACAGATTAGAAATTAGTTGTATGATGCAGGTTCTGTGATATCCTCATTGGCAGGTTTTCTTTTATGCCAGCTAACCCTTGACCCACATTAACAGTGACTCTTCACTGTCCCATCTGACATCAATACATGCTGTTAGATTTCTGTCCCCCCTTCCCCTCCTGCTCGCCAAAGAAAAAATGCTTGTCTCTTCAAATGACATTGTAAATTTAAGAGCTTTAGCCTTGACTGCCCTTTGCCCAGGACCACCACCCCTGGAGTTTTCTAGTGCCATAAGAGCATTAGTGCTGTCCTCTGAAGCTTCTTGCAGGGCTGTGAGATGTGAAACCATTTCCCCAGTTTCTGGGCAAAACTGCATGCAGAGTGCAAGAGTCTGCTCCCAGTCCATGTTATTTTGCAGATACACCATGGTTGCCCTCTCTTTGATTTTTGACCCCTTAGATCCCTTGAGGCTCCATGGTTAAATCTGCAGCACAAGCCATGCCAGGCCTGGCTCATAGTCTGGGTATTGTACCAGATGTCCTTGATAGGTAACAGGAGGTCCTCATGAGCCACAATGAAAAAAGTCATCTTGGCATGTCCCTGGTTAAAAAAATGTAGGCTTTCGTGCTGAGAGGGGGAATGAGCCTGCCCCTGCATAACTGGAAGTGTGTCCACGAATGAGAGCATGCATGTAGTAAACATCCCAAGCACACACAAACTTTTGTGCCTACTGAAAAGTATGCATGCATTTTTGGAGTGAAGATGGTAAATGGTTCTGCTCAGGTTCTAAAATACTTGTTCAAATCTGGGCAGACCCCTACACATTGTATATATTGGGCTGTACGGATATGCTTGATGTGGAAGGACACTCCATTCCACCACTACAAGCCCTTAATTGCAGTCCAGTAGATTTAACACCTCTTGAGCTATCCTTCCCCCTTGTCCTCCTCCCATCTAGGAGAGCCAAGATTGGTTGTTCTTTGCTTTATAACCAATCCATTTTGCAGATTAAGGTGTGGCTAGTTCCACTTCAGTGGAGACACCAAGCAATAAAGATGTGTTTATATCTCCCTGGTGAGGCTTCCCTGCCTCATCAGGTTTTTGCTTTTTGAGTGGCGTCTCCTCTGTGCACATCCTGCCAGAGGGTCTATTGGAGCTCTTGGAGCTTACAGTAAGGAGCTCATTTTGCTGGACCCCCTCTCAGGACTCACATTCCAGGACTGAAGGCCAGTGATCCCATTCTCTTCATCAATAAGGCAACCCCCTGTGACAGGCTGGGCTGTGTGAGATGATTGAAGGCTAGAAGAATCCTATTTTTGGAAGGGACCATGTTTAAACTCTGCCCCTTTGGGAAAGGTCATCCTTGTTGGCTGAACTCAGAGGACAGGGGCTGAAGAACAGTGAGCCCATTTACCTCATGAATGTGGCATGCACCTGTGCCAATAGAACTCCAGTCTGGGAACATTTTTTATTAGGAAAGTAGTTTTTCTTTTAGCTTGTGAGGAGGGTTTCTAAGCCACCTCCTCCTCACTGAGGAGCCAGGCTGGATAGCAGACTTCTGCACCACAGACTTTTCAACCTGAGAAGTTGCCCTTTTCAGAACATCTAAAAGGACCCAGTACGATCACCATCCGGATCTTCACTCAAGGGATCAGGATACAGGACTGGTGATCGGTGAGAATCTGGATACTGAGGTAGGACAGTTCTTTCTGATACGTTAGGTTGGGACCTCTGACATAGGAATCCTGGGTAAGCTTCTGGGAGAACTTTTAATGTACATTTACCATAATGATGGGAAGCTCAACCAGTTTGCTGAAGAAAAGGACTCCTACCCAAGCAGAATATCCTAACTGTACAAAGAACCACTTGTATCTGCACAACTTCCTTAAAAATGGACTTTAATTTGACTTTAACTAATCAGTAAATTATTATTTAACACCGAGTGCCTGGCCCTGCCTATTTTGTTTCAGTAATTCCCTCCAAGAGTCACCACAGCTATCACACACACACACACACAGGGATAAATCACAACACAGTTTGGGCCATAGATGAGAGTCTTCCCCCACAAAAAGAATCCACCTCTGGGATAGAGAGCTCAGGACATGGGAAGAGTGCTAGCTGGTACAGCCCCTGAAGATATAAATTAGTTTGTATGCCCTGGGACACACACTCCACCAAGGGTTACATTGATAATTAGGTTCCCTGTGTATAAGTGACTGTTTGAAAGTAACCCAGCAGGTATGTGCTTAAAACAAGGCTTCAAAAGCCTTTTGTGGGGACCCCTCAGCCAGTCGGATTTTCAGGATATCCACAATGAATATACATGAGATGCATTAGCATATACTGAGTCTCCATGGTATGAACACGTATCCCATGGATATTCATTATGGTCCCCAGAACAAGTTTGGGGAACCCTAGCTTAAAAGTAAGCTTAGAACATAATTTCACATATGTGCATAAAAATTGGTGTTTTGGAGAGTGGGATTGGTGTTGGATTATGATTTATACACTCGCTTTTGATTTTCAAAAGTGTGCACATAAAATTATGTGTGGTAATTTACACCTACTCCCAGGCAGGTGTAACTTCTAAGCTTATGTCCCTGTGCATACCACTGTGTGTACCTGTAAAATTTTCAAAGCATTCTTATGCACATGAGTCCATACTGAAAATTCAGGTTAAAGTCTGCAGGAACCTTTTGCCCTTAGACTATAGCCCTACATTGGCTACTGCAAATTATTTTCCTCGAGTATTTCAATCTGCAAACAAATTGTAGTAACTTCCCTATTCAATCTAGTGTCTCTAGTGAAGTGTAAAATCTATTTTTAGAATTGCTTATGTAAGTTTTAATATCAGAATTAATCTTCCATTCCAAGCATTGTCTACTGTATA
The DNA here is from genome assembly GCF_901001135.1 of Rhinatrema bivittatum. Classification (NCBI taxonomy): domain Eukaryota; kingdom Metazoa; phylum Chordata; class Amphibia; order Gymnophiona; family Rhinatrematidae; genus Rhinatrema; species Rhinatrema bivittatum. The sequence goes on from NC_042618.1 coordinate 94,988,564, forward strand.
CTTCAGCCATATCTTTATTGCTGTTTCATAGCTCCAGGTCAATGTGTCAACTAGAAGAGTCTCGGTGCTTCCTAGCTTAAGTCAGGACAGATAGTTTTGGTATTTTATAAATAGAAATACAGGCCAAGAAGGTCACCATTCATTTGCTATTACTGTATGGGACTAGAGCTGCAAATATGAATCTTCATATATCTCATCTAATATTATAAAGATTCTCTGATGCTCCACAAATGTATTTTTCTCATGTATATTGTGACAAAATGGAATTATTCTAGTTCTCTTAGCCATAAATATTTGCTAGATTTATAACTTAAAGGGCACTAATTTGTATAGCTTCCAAATAAACCTTAAACAGGCATTTCTGTCACTAGATTACATAGATTACATAGTACAAATTATAGGATATCCTTACATTTTGGGGAGGTAAAGATGTTGATGTGTTAATAACATTCTTGTCTCTTCCCATCTCCTTCATTGCAGCTGCAATTTTCTTTGTAGTTCTTGTCAATGCATACTTTTTTAGTTAGTCATTATCTGTTGTAAAAATGGCATGAATCTTATACATTTTTTTCAATACAATTACAAATAAAATATGTTGTGTATGGTAGAATAATAGCACATAAAGGGTGCCATGCTACTAATGATCCAATAATTAATGTCAAATTCTTTATCCAGAATTTATCTGTACTTTCTTACTCTTCCTAAGAAAAAAGAATAATACAACAATGAATGCAATTAGAATTTTAAAATATTGTATTCATGCATGGATCAAAGAATCCTCAAGATTCTCCAACATGTCTATTTTTCATAATATCCAGAATGAATAAAACACAGTACATAGATCTGATATATTTGCATACATTTGGAAAGGAATTTTCAAAGGTACTAATCTGGGTCAAAAGGAATTTAACCGGATAAAACAACCTGATGAAACCAATCCTTCTAAAATCATGCTAAAGGCATATATGTTTAACTGCAGCAAAAAGAGATGTGTTCAGGTCAGGAGAGGAGAACAACATGTGTGTATTCAATTTTTAAATGTATGTGCATTATTTATTTTCCCAATGCTAACTGCACAAATAATGGGCACAATGTATATAGACACTTTTAATGTTACTACTTTGCGTTTGATCATTTTCAAGGAGAAATTTTGCCATAGTTTGTTTGAAAATGTTCCTAAATTAAGCATGTTAAAATTGTCCATATAGTTTGCAATTATACAGGCTATTTCAAAACTGCCCCTTTGTGTTAGGGTCTGCCTGAGGAACTGGGAGCTGCTACCCTGCTGATTTACCTGTATTGTGCCTCATTTGGCCTGTCGTTCTGTTGATTCCGTCTGTTGTGCTGTTTGCTGACAGCTCTGCCCCCTGCTGATGATGTCATCATCTAAGGCCGGTGGCGCCTTGAAAATGGGCCTGTCTCTTTGCTGGCCCCTTCGCTGGAATTTTTTTATTTTGTTTTTTTCTTGGCCAGGATTAAAATTTTAAATTTGGTGTGCTTGTTTGTGAGGATCTTATGTTGCCAGGTTAGTTGGGCTTGGGATAAATATAGTTTATTCCCTAAAAAGGTTTTAATATTGTCCATGAATGTCATTCTGCTTTATCTTATTTCCCTTTGACTTCCTTTAAATGTCTGATTTAATGTTTGTTTTTATGATGTTAAGCCAATGTCTGCTTAGCTGTAGTATATATTATCATGTCTTCTGTAAAAAAGAAAGGTGATATGGTTTTGGCTTTGCTAACTGATTATAACCTTGACATGCTGGGGTTTTTTTTTGGTTTTGTTTTGTTTTTTTAACAGAAATCTAGCATATAGATGCTGTTTTTGGTATCTTTGAATTTCCTTTGTCCTGAAGGATATTCTTTTTATCATCAAACAAGAAAGGATAAAGCAGGTGGAGGAGTTATGCTAATTTTTATCAAAGATCTTGCTGTGAGGCAAATCTCTCTTGAGATTGGTTCTCACTGTGAGGGTCTAGATTTTAAATTGAATAGCTGGGTATTTGGTTTATTTTATCATCCTCCAGGTGGAGGAGAGATTGAGTGAGCTGGGTTAACTGAATCCCTTACTGCTCTCTGACTTTGTAATGATAAGTTTGTGCTTATCAGTGATTTTAATGTTCATCTAGAAAGCAGATCTAGATGGCTGTATCAAGAATTCTGTATGATTCTAGAATTTTTAAAACTTACACAAGTAATTTAATTTCCCACTTACAGAGCTGGACATGTCCTGTGTTTATTAACTGTCTCAAGGGTTTTTGACCTTAAGGTTGAATCAGTCTTATGGTAAGACAATTTTAGATTAGAATAACACATTTTTTAAATGGATAAATATGCCTCTTTTCAGGACTGGTTGGTTAAAGAATTTCAGGGCTCCATTGATGTAGATGTTTTTTAGAGATGTGAATCGTGTGCCCGATCATTTTAACGATCAGGTTTGGATGGTGGGAGAAAAAAATCGGATCGTTAGAGATGTGAATTGGAATCGGTTCCGATTCCAATTCACATTGTTAATTTTGTAGTGAGGCCTGAGCAGATAAAAAAAACCCCACTCCGACCCTTTACAAATGACCCCTTTGCTCTCCCACCCTCCCGACCCCCCCCAAAATGTTAAATTACCTGGTGGTCCAGTGGGGGGGGGGGGATCCCCGGCATGATCTCCCGCTCTCGGGCCATCGGCGCCATTTTGGCTACCACTGATAAAAATGGCGCCGATGGCCCGATAAAAAAAAACCCACCCCGACCCTTTACAAATTACCCCTTTGCTTCTCCCACCCTCCCAACCCCCCCAAAAACCTTTTACATGTACCTGGTGGTCTAGCGGGGGGTCCGGGAGCCATCCCTTCAATCATACCCTCGGTGCCGGTGCCGGTGCTGGAGGTTTCAAAATGGCGCCGATCGCCTTTGCCCTCACTTTGTCACAGGGAGCGACCGTCGCTCCCTGTGACATAGTGAGGGCAAAGGCGATCGGCGCCATTTTGAAACCTCCAGCACCGGCACCGAGGGTATGATTGAAGGGATGGCTCCCGGACCCCCTGCTAGACCACCAGGTACATGTAAAAGATTTTTGGGGGGGTCGGGAGGGTGGGAGAAGCAAAGGGGTAATTTGTAAAGGGTCGGGGTGGTTTTTTTTTTATTGGGCCATTGGCGCCATTTTTATCAGTGGTAGCCAAAATGGCGCCGATGGCCCGAGAGCGGGAGATCGCGCTGGGACCCCCCCCACTGGACCACCAGGTAACTTAACATTTTGGTGGGGTTCGGGAGGGTGGGGGAGGGTAAGGAATTGATTTTAAAGGGTCGGGGTGGGTTTAGGGGTTGTTTTGGTGTACCGGTTTTCCCGCCCTCCCCCAAATAATTCCCGTGCCCTATTTAACGATACAATACAAATGCCCCTGATGATAAATCGGGGGCATTTGTATTGTATCGTGCACTCTAACGATTTAGAACGATTTTAAAATTATCTGACGATAATTTTAATCATTCAAAAACGATTCACATCCCTAATGTTTTTAGAAATAAGTGACATAAGAGTGTAGATTATGAATTGGTGGCAGCTTTAGTGGATTCACTTCTGTTACATCTGATTTTGCTGGTTTATAGCGTTGAAAACTAAGAAGATGCATCAGTTTCATCCTAAGATCCCTTGGTTTATTCAGTCTCATTTGTGAGAAGCATAAGGATGCGCCAGGCAGAGTGTATGGCACGAAGTTCCCTCGGAGAAAAATACAATTAATTTTGTAGTAGTAAGCGCTAAAAAGACCTTCTAACAGAGCTTTATTTGACTCTGTTAGAAGGTCTTTTTATTTGAAGGACCATGATTCTTCACTAAATCAACTGTTTGAGCTCTTTTGTCTTGTTAATAGTTTGACGAGACTGGATAATTCAGAGTCTATTAGTTCAATGCCTGATTGTGAGGAATTTGCTAGATTCTGTATAGATAAAATTAGTAATTTATGAAAAGACAGTCAGGTTGCTGACACTGAGTGTTTCTCTGCTTTCAGTGTTGCCTCATAGCCACAATGGGGAGAATTTCAAGATGTTTCCACACTGGAAGTGGATGGACTGTTGAGCAGTGTGAAAATCTCATTCTGCCCACTTGATGTCTGTCCCTTTGGGGTTTTATATGGTTTAAAGAATATTTTCCATACATTGATTAAGAAGTTTGTTAATCTTACTTTATCTGAATGTTGCACTCGCCAGTCCGTGGGATGGGACCTTGGACCACCATTCTTACCTCCAGTTCTGACCCATATATGAGCTCACCCGACATTGTAGCAGGCCCCCTGGTGGAATATACAGCCATTTACCGTGACTGCTGCAGGACCTCTCTTCTCCTTTTCCTGCTTGGATTCTTTTCAAAAAGTCCTTAGTGACTCCTCTGTTGTTATTAAATTTACTAGCCATTCCCCTCCCTACTTCTCTGCATAATAATCCCATCCTGTACTCTACCCACAGAGCATTTGCACTACTAGAAGAGTTAAAGGACATCAGATGGGCTCCATCTCTTTATTGCCCTTTATGGCATAATCCTTTTTTAAAAATTAAACATAAATCTTTTTTTTTTGGGGGGGGGGGGGGGGGGAATATGGATGTCCCTTCATCATATCTTAAAGGATGATATCTTTATACCTTTTCAGGACTTTTTGGTGAAATTTGCTCTTCCATCTTCCACTTACTTTCAATGGCTTCAACTAAGGCATTGCATTTTATCTTGGAGAAATGATCTCTCCTTTCTCTCTGGTATGCCTTGATTTGGGGTAACTGTCTGCATATAAGAGCTAATAGGCAAGTAGCATCAGGTTTTTGTAAAACTTTGAAGAATACTTTGCCCTTACTATGTCACAGGGGCTACCGGTGCCATTGGTCAGCCCCTGTCACATGGTAGGAGCACAAGATGGCGCCGGCCGTCCATTTCTCCTACCATGTGACAGGGGCCGACCAATGGCACCAGTAGCCCCTGTGACATAGTGAGGGCAAAGGCTATCGGTGGTCCAGCGCGCGCATATTATAAAATCGGGCATAGATTTGTTCGCGCCGGGTTGCACGAACTAATCTACGCCCGCGCGCATGTTATAAAATCTGGCCCTTTCTGCCTTTACTGCATCCATGGCGCTTTCACTTTAGCATACTGTAGAATAGTAATGGCCAGCAGATAGTGAAGAACCTTGAAGATAAAAGGCCTGGGATATTTCCTAGTCTGTGACATGGCAACAGTGGGGGATAAATTCCTCACTAAATGTTACTGGGTCTTTTCTTCAGTGCCTTCTGGTCATCCTTGTAGTCAAACATTGCTTCTTTGGCTGTGATTGATTATTTGCATCATCCAAGTCCCTTTTTAGCTCACTGATAATCTTGTGATCATGCTCTTCTGCAAGTAACTCATCTTCCAGGTAAGAGACTCTCCGATCTATCTCCTCTATCCATTGTTGAAACAAAGAGAACTGAATTGATAATGTGGACAGTTCCTTTTTAAAATCTTTAACCACCTATTTATTAACTTTCAGCATATCTTTTAGTGTGAGGAGTTTGGCCATAATACGAGCCAGTAAGTCAGAGGCCACTTTAATGGGTGCCATTTTGGAGGGAGACTATGGCTCCAGCTTTGGCCATTTAGTAGTGCTGGCAATCATAAAAACAGTATCAATTTTATGCTGCTTACTGTTCAACATGTTGACACTGCCAATAAGACAAGTCTCTAGGAAAGGATCTGAAGAAAAGAGAGAAAGCTGGGCCAGAATCTAGAACAAGAAGCTGGAGCTGCAAAGCTATGTGGCCATCTTAGCACCGAAGACATGCCCACAGATTATTGTTTTACTGCTGCAAGGGGCATGTGCTGTCACTTCTGTATGAGGGAGTGGAGTGCGCTATGCTCTGTGGTAGGGCCTTTGACAGTGGAGCATAGCATTTGGGATCACTGTTCATGGCATGGTCCATTGAAAGGTATGTAAAGCCTCAGGTGGGGTTGAAGGTGGTTCTCTGCTGGGTTGTAGCGGGATGGCCACCCATGAACTGGGTGGGAATGGAGTTGGGGGTTGGAGTTTGGTTAAAGGTTTGTAACATTGTTTGGCTCAGGTTAGTTTGCAAATAAACCTGTGGCCTTTTATGACCAATATCAGTGTATTCTGATTTCTTGGATGTTAGCTGAGAAGGGCAAATGGGGACGCAAGAAGTCCCAGATACCTATGTCATCAAATCCTTTACCAACATTAGTCAACTGTAACTAATCAAATTTAAGCATATAATAAAGGAATGGAATGCTTCCACAGGTATTGTGACCACTATAGCCCTAGTTTGTTTCTGTTTCCAGTAGGGAAACCCACACTCTTTAAATCAGAATTGTCAATACAAACAACAATCAACACAAAGAAAAAGGACTCACACATTGAGAAGAGGGATACTACTAGGCTATCAATAATTAAGGTTTCCAGATTAACATTACTTAGTTTTTACCCAGCAGTAATAAATGAGAAAGGGCAACCAAAATGATAAATGGGATGGAACAGCTCCCCTATGAGGAAATAAAGAGGTTAGGACTTTTCAGTTTGGAGAAGAGACGGCTGATAGGGGATATGATAGAGGTGTTTAAAATCATGAGAGATCTAGAACGGGTAAATGTGAATCAGTTATTTATTCTTTCGGATAATAGAAAGACTAGGGGGCACTCCATGAAATTATCATGTGGCACATTTAAAACTAATTGGAGAAAGTTCTTTTTCACTCAATGCACAATTAAACTCTGCAATTTGTTGTCAGGGGATGTGGTTAGTGCAGTTAGTATAGCTGGGTTTAAAAAAGGATTGGAGAAGTTCTTGGAGGAGAAGTCCATTACCTGCTATTAATTAAGTTGACTTAGAAAATAGACACTGCTATTACTAGCAACAGTAACATGGGATAGACTTAGAGGATCATTTACCAGATGGATTGCATGCGATACCAAGATGGGGGTGGAGTCGGCCCCGGAAGAAGAGGAGTCGGGACATCACCGGGGCCAACTCCGCAAAGACGCTGCGGACGACGAAAAGGTAAGGGCCTTTTCACGTCCTACTTCACGCCCAATAGCTACACCTTCTATGATGGCGGTATTGGGTGCGAAACCGGTAGCGATTGCTGCCGGCTAGCGCAGGACCGCCCCCCCCTGTTTTGGACCCCGCCCCTCATTACCTAAAGTATCGCAGGCCTGTGATACTTTAGAAAATGAGGCCCTTAGTGTTTGGGAACTTGCCAGGTTCTTATGACCTGGATTGGCCACTGTTGGAGACAGTTTGCTGGGCTTGATGGACCCTTGGTCTGACCCAGTATGGCATGTTCTTATTTTCTTATTTTCTTATTTGTAAAAGTCAAGTGATCAGTCTAATTTGGGATATTTATATCTGTGGATATTTATATTAAAAATGTAATTTGAAATTGGAGTTGCAAAATTTATCATTCATCATTTTTATCAGGGGATATCATAAAATAGCACAGATTATTTCATTGCAACTCATAAAGTATTCACCTAATTTTTGCAATTTATGATATATGGGATATTTTGAAATGTTATAAACAGTGCACCGTATTTTGTGGTATACTGTATATAATGATTAATGGACTAATTAAGCCACGGCAATTAATAAGGTTGGGTACCTTTTAGTGAAATAACATAAACAATATTCAAACACATCATTGTACCTAAGTTATCAAGATAACAAAGATCCTTTCTTCATATATGATGTGCAATAAATCTTAAATAAAAAGAATCCAGTTTCCTCCAGTTTGGAAATAGAATTGTTTACCTCTTCCATATTTCTTCATGAATTACAAGCACACACAATTTTTTTAATGCATGCGCTGCAGTAGCATGTCCCATCTGAAATAAGTTCATTCCAGAAGGAATATAGCAAAATGCAAGGAAATATGTATGTCTGTGATATGTCTCCCATGCCAATGATGTTTATTCCTGAGAATTTTGATGGTAAGTCAATAACAAATTATAATAAAATTGATTATTTTTCTTAGCACTAGTTTTAAGAGATAATAACAATAAGGACTCATCTTCCAAATACTTCTTACCCTATAATAGCTTCACATTTAAAAGTACTGCCTCTACCATGCATCACTCCCTGAAGACTATCTCTGTGACACAGGAGCAAACTATCAAACCAAAAACATTGAATTATTGGGTTGCACATACTTAAAGTAAATAAAACTATAATAATATATAAAATCATGATACTGACTTTCTTACCAACAATATGCAAAAAGCAAAAACAGTTCACCAGAACATTTGACCCTTCATAAATTTAATTTATAATTGCTCATAGAGTTGGCTGCTCTACTTCTAATGCTTTCAATTTATCCGGTCTTCCTGTCTAATAGTAAATGACCCAGTTATAATGATGATCTGTAGACAAAGAATAAGTCAAAGATACAGTACATTAGGGATGTGCAATTGTTTTTCCTGAATTAGGCAATGTCAATGACATTGCCTAATTCGGAATGCTTTGGGAGAACCAAAAAATGATTGCATTTTTTCTGAAATATCGGAAAAAAAATCATTTTTGAGTTAGCGTACAGTAACCTGAAAATCAGGGCCCCCGAAAAAAACACCCCCGAACCGCGGGAAAAATGAAATTCCCGTGGGGGGGGGGGGGCCAAAACAAAGCCCAACACAAAATTTTTACCCGAAGCACATCTCTACAGTACATTCTATAATATTTAACAAAAAATAGAACTTGGTTGATGCAATGTACAAATTATGCATTCCTTCTCAGAAAAGCAACAAAAAATTCATTTGACAACAAATTATATTTGGGCCGATATTCATACTTATACAGATAAGTAAGATAGCCGGATAAGAAGTATCCGGTTAACTTAAAGGCTTATTCAGCAACAGATCTACGCTGCTAAATATCCCTGTAAAAGTCATAACTCAGCAGGATACTGATCTAACTTTTCCAGTTAACTTAACTGGATAAGTCTGAATATTGGCATGTATTTGGCTAAGTTAACCAGATAAGTAGCTCCACCCACATCTTGCCCACCACTTACCCGGATAAGTGATTATCTAGTTAAATGGTGACCACTAATTATAGAAGGATATTCAGTCACCTCCCATTGGCCAGCGAAGTCTCTACTTATCCAGTTAAGTAGTGCTGAATATCAGCCTACTTATGTCCCAGATCTTAGGAGAATATGCTGACCCACTGATTGAACTGTATGATGGAGATGCCATGAAGGGAATTGTTCTTCTTGCTATCGATTCTCATAATGTTGTTACTGATGTTCCTCACTAGTTTGGCAGTCATGTGGTTTTGTTTCTTTGAGCTTATCTCATGTTAAGAAGGAATAAAATGACTAATGTGAATAAGACTAGTAACATCAAATTCAAATGACAACTTAGAACTTCTACAATATTCTTTTTCAAATTTATTTTATTATTGTAAAATATATAGCTGATTGGCATCATTCTTGATGATGTCAAAGAATGTCAATTGTCATAACAGACCACATCACCAAAGACCATAGCACATTTTGACATGTTTCTGGTGCAATGGATTATAAATTACCAGAAATAATTGTCATTACTGGATATCATATGAGGTCCATATTCAGACCTTGTCCAGATATCATAGTTACTCCTTGATTCACTAAGACACAATGTTTTATCACAGGAGGTGTCCCACTATCGCAGGGGAGTGTTGCCACAGATAGTGGGGCCCCTTCCTTGATAAAGCTTCGTGGCTCTATGGTGCATTCCTTTGTGTCGCGGGCAAACACCATAGCACAAAAGAACACAATGGGGTAGATTTTCTAAAAGTGTGCCCGCGTGTACTTTTGTTCGCGCACCAGGCGCAAACAAAAGTACGCTGGATTTTATAAGATATGCGCGTAGCCACGCGTATCTTATAAAATCCGGGGTCGGTGCGCACAAGGGAGTGCACATTTGTGCAACTTGCGTATGTCAAGCCCTGCGCGCGCTGCCCGTTCCCTCCAGCCTCCGGCCTCCTCGCACCTTCCCCTCCCTTCCCCTACCTAACCCCCCCCCCCCCCAGTCCTATCCACACCCCCCACACCTTTGTCGACAAAGTTACGCCTGCCAGTGGGCTGCTGGCGCGCCATCACCCAACCCGGGGGCTGTTCCGGAGCGCCCCCGGTCTGGCACTACGCCCCTGACATGTCCCCTGGAATGCCCCGAATGTTGCGCCGCCCCCCCCCCCCCCCGACACGCCCCCTGACATGCCCCCTAGCGAAGCCCCGGGACTTACGTGCGTCCCGGGCCTTGTGCGTGCCGCCGAGCCTATGCAAAATAGGCTCGGCGCTCGCAGGGGGGTTTTAAAAGGGTTTCGCGCATAGCTTATGCGTGTAGCCCTTTTAAAATCTACCCCAGTGAGCGGCTCTTTAACGCGATGGCAGCTTCAATCTCACAGGACTGCCATTGTCTTAAAGGGCCACTGGCCTGAAAAATAAAAGATGTGGCAAACAGGGAGATTAAGCAGGGGTCATTGTAGACCCCCAGCTCAACCCAGGGCCATCAGTTGAGATGATGCAAATCCCCCAAAATTTAAAAACCAAAAAATGTAATATATTTGGCGATGGCCCCCACTCCCTCCCCCCAAGTCCATCATGAAGCTCCCCTGCCCCAAAGTCCATCATGAAGCTCCTTTCTTCCCCAAGTCCATCATGAAAACCCCCCAGTCTATTAAATAAGCTTGAGGCTCCAGCCCCCCCCTTTCCATCTTCCTTCTCTAATATCACCATCAAATCCCTACCCCCCAAAAAAGGGGCAGAACCCCCACCCCTCTTCACCCTCCCCCCATTCTGACCCCCCAAAACTGTCAAGAGATCCCACATAGGGCAACATGGCCTGGGTCCGATCACCGGACCTCACCCCAGTCACATTGGAAAATGGTGCCAACCAGGCCAGGTGCAAGGGTGCACCCAGCCCCATGTGGGATCCCTTGAAAGGATCGGAGAGAGGTTGCGGGTTGGGGGAGGGTGCGAGCAGGTGGGAATACCTACTCTTTTTTGGGTGGGGTTGAGGAGCTTGATGTTGATCTTGGGGAGGATGGGAGGCGGGCTGGAGCCTCAAGTTTATTTAATGGACTTGGGGGGGGTCTTCATGACGGACTTGGGGGAGGGGGCTTCATGATGGAATTGGGGGAGGAGGATTGGGGGATCATTATCACATTCCTAAAGTTTTTTAAGTTTTAGATTTTGGAGGAGTCGGGGCCATCTCAACTGGCGGCCCTGGGTTGAGATGGAGAACAGCATTGACCCCTGCTCAACCTCCCCATTTGCCACATCTTTTATTTTTTGCTTTTTTCTACTGCTTTAAATGTATAGCGAGAGCCTTGGGACCCACATTGGGGTCCCAGGCCTCCTGCTGCATATCTAATGCATTTCAAGTAAACGTTGTTGTTTTTATCGTGGCTGACCACTTCTTGGTGGGCCACGATAAAATATTAACATCAAATTGACCATGCATGACCTTTTTGGCATGCATTTGCATTATTCATGTATGTAAATTACATACAAAGAAGGTCATTGCAATAAGGGAGGGCATCTGGGCAGAGAGATACAAAATATCATGTATATCACGCGATATAACAAGCATTAGAGCCCTAATATGGCTTGATGTATCACCCAGTTAGCCAGTTAAACTTATCCAGCTAACTTTGGAGGTATATTCAATCATGCAGCCACACGATTAAATATAGCCAGCTATCTTAAAGTTAGCCAGCTAATTTTATCCAACTAACTTTAGGGTAACTCTGTGACCCAACCAGACTTAAAAAAAAAGGTTCATTCAACAAAGAGCACAGCTGCACGCAGGCAGAAGGTGAGAAAAGGGTGTTATTTGAAAGCTGCTGTTTCTGTGACTTTAAGCATTTCTTCAAGGAGGGTGGTGGTGGGAAGGGGGGCCACAGGGCACCAGAGACCCTTGCAACACCACTGCATAACGGGGAGGAGTTGAGTTAGCCAGCTAAGGTGTTCGGCTAATTCTGATATTCAAAGTTAGCTGGCCAACTCAATTCCTCCTAGTTACGCAGTGGTGTAGCAAGGGTCTCTGGTGCCTGGGGGCCAATACATTTACATTGCCTCCCCTGTGGCCCTCCCTTCCCAACACCACCCACTTTGCAGAAATGCTTAAAGTCACAGAAACAGCAGACATTTCAAATAACACACTCTCTCGCCTTCTACCTGTGTGTAGCAGAAAACAATACAAAAAGAGGCTTCCAGGTGCCTCCTGCATCTTGGTGCCAGGGGTTTTGACCCACCGCCACCCCCTTCTTGCTATGCCACCAAAGATACACCCCCAGAATGCCCCTAACTTAGGACAAATTCATTAAGGTTTTTCTCCCTTTTTGGGTCTATGAGAAAAAACCCTTAAGTTAATCAGATACTTAGCTGGATAAATTCTCATTTAAATGGATAACGTCAGAGTTATCCAGCTATATACTTCTGAATATGGACCTCTATATGTAGAGTGACACTCATATACTAGTCAATTTTAAAACCCCTACGCGCGTCGAAGCTGGGAGATATGCGCGTGACTCTGCACGGCGCACGCTGAATGGATTTTGAAACCCACGCAGGTACTCATGTATCTCCCGGTACACATACAAAAGATTTTTCAACAAAAGGTGTGGTGCATAGGCATGGACAAGGTAGGGTATGGGCAGGAGGGAACTGTACCATGAAATCTGCATGTAAGTATCTATGCGCACAAGCACACGCCAGGATCCCCTACTTCATAACTTTACTTCTGCTATGGACAGTGTTTAAGTCATGTAACAAAAAAAACAGGCTAGTTAGCGGGATTTTAAGGCTGGGGGCTAACAAGGTAAAATGGAGGCAAGTTAGCTAGGGGGTTTAATAAATTCTCTCCTTTACTGGGGTGAACTGGGGACAAACTGGAAAACAGGTAATTGTGGTAGTATGCGTATCTACTAAAATTCTTCCCACTTATGCAATCAACTCGCCATTTGCGTGCAGATGCGCACATCAATATAAAAATTGTGCACACATATACGTGGGTATAGTCGACATTATAACATATGCGTACACGCACATATATGCGCGTATGTTATATAATCGCCACATCCATGTGCATGTGCAGGCAAACACGCACACATGTGCACCCGCGCAAGGGTCTTAAATTCTTCTTCATTGTAATTAAGAACACCTAAATATATTTTTTTAAATTTATACTTTATTAAATTTCACAAAGTATCACAAGACAAATCTTGCTAAGAAAATTGATAAGGTATAAGAAATACAGAAAAAAGGTAAAAGTGAATAATAATCACAAACAAAGGGCCTATTTTAAATCAAGTCCTCAAATTGGGAGGAGCCCTCACAAAATTTCAAGAAAAATATCACATAGTATACATAGAAATAGAAGGCGGTGCAACTAACGTGGGCTGTAAATTATGGACTCTAGTGCTGAGATAATGGATCCTTAAGTTGACAAAGAAAGGGTCTCATTAATAGGCAATTTATCAGCAAGAAACAATGATAATTGTGATGGCTGAAGGAAAATGTAAGACAAACCCCTATACTTAATGCAGCATTTACATGGAAACATAAAAAAAAACATAGCTCCCACTTGAATAGCTCTTGGTTTCAATATAAAAAATTGCTGGTGTCTTTTCTGGGTCTGCTTTGCTATATCGGGAAATATTCGAACTTGCATATTCAAAAATAACACAGATTTATGACTGAAGAAAAGCCTTAAAACTCAATTCCTATCAGGTTCAAGAACAAATGTTACTATTAGAGTAGCCGGATTAGTTTCTTCTGTAATAGATTTCTCCAAAATCACAGTTAAATTAACCATATTGAATGGTGAATCTTGCTGTGGTATTGATACAGGATCTTTCTTAAAGTTCAGAGCATAGTAAGCTTTGGAGATAGGTGGTAGTGCCTGTTCTGGAATTTTTAACGCCTCCAGAAAATATCTTTTCAGCATATCCGTAGGAGGAATTGATGAACATTTAGGAAAATGTATAAATCTTAAGTTGCGGCTTCTTAAAATATTTTCCAAATTCTCAATTTTAGAAGCCATTTGCATATTCTCCTTAATTACTGACAGTTGCAAGCCTTTAATTGATTGAACCTCAGTCTTATTTTCATCACAAAGATCTTTAGTTTGAGTCTTATCTGCTTCCAAAGATATGTTTAGTCTCCATATCCTTAATTTTATTTTCCATAAGTTTGAGCTGTGAGTAAATTATCTTGCTCAGACATTCAATAGCACCCCATATAGACTCTAATGTAATATGGGTTGGTCTTACCAGAAAAGCAGGCAAGTTGAATGTTCCATTGGCTGAGGAATTGTTACCTGTCTCAGCAACTTCTACACCATCTCCAAACTCAACTCCCTGCAGAAAGCCAGGTGTATTGGGAGCTTGAATGCCAGAAGCCACCGGCAAACCTTCCGTCTCAATTAGGGATGAAGGAAATCCAGTCTCCTCTTCCCGCCAAACTTCCTCTCCCAGGGTCAACACTCTCACCAATGCGGGATTCGGCGGGAGACTCCGAATGCTGGTCGAAGAGGTGGTTGAAGAATCAAAGGAAAGAGTCAGTAACTCTTTTTCCCGCTCTTCTCCCAGCGATTCTACCGGCTGTCTCAGGCCTCGAACTACGTGAGCGTCCATCGGCCCACTGTGAGGTAAACCAGAGAGGGCTGCAGCAGTAGCCCGGTCCTTCACATGTCTCTTTTGAGATGAATGAGGCATTGCAGGAAAAGTTGGAGCAATAGGACACCCAGCATCAGCGTTGTGCCACCATCTTAGAGAGGCTCAAGAACACCTAAATATTAAGCAAACTGCATGCAAAAAATAAAATTGTGTGGCATATAAGACAAAGATAAAAATATAAAGTAATACATTGTTCCATTCTTTATTGATAATTACAATGGTATTATTAATATTTGATGTACACAAAATGCAGTCTATAGGAAATAATTGTTCTTTATAATAAGGTGTATTTAATGGTAACAACCATCTGACAGTCTGGCTGATGCCATTTGTTGAAATTACCACCTGAATAACAGGGGACTGGTAAGTTTCAAGAAGCTTTTAATTGTATTAATCCAGCTATATGAAGCTTGACATTTATAATGTGCACAGCTACTTGTATCTCTTAATGTAAGTGAAATTCTTTGCTTATAGTAAGGGCAATTTTCAAAGGCTGTTTAGCTGGCTAGAGCTTTGTGAAAATTACCCACCCTTTATGTAGGTAAAATTATGTGCATTGTGCCACAAGAGATGTACTTTTTCTTGCATTGTACATTAGCATTACTGGGACCGGGGCTATGATGGAAAATGAACCAACATGCCTAATTTTGAATTTTCAAAACTAGATGTGGTGTTTTTGATGGAAAAAGTATCCATAGAAAAAACAGGTGCAAATTTCTGTAAGTACTTTCTCTTGGGCAATTTTCAAAGGGAAAGCATTTGTATAAACTCCCTTTGATAACTGGTACAAGGCCTACAAGTAAAATTACCTGTGAAAGATGCACCAAAGGCACAATTTAAAAAATTGCTGCCATAATTCACTGCTCAGATCTGTAACTGAAACACCCCATCATCCCCCTCTTATATATCAACCAAAAAATATGCTACAAAAGTATCCATTTAATAACGATGAGAATTTGAAATCTGCATCATTAGAAGTGAACCATGTAAAAAAATGTTTGCGTTCTAAGATTCACAGTCTTAGGTTAATGCAACCATTGTGGCTGCACAGGTTGGGATGCTGTCATAGTGCTCCAGATGCAATCCTCTCCATCCACACTGGACACTATTCCTAACTGAGGAGCTAGGCAGCTACATACTGAAAGAAGAAAATACTCCCCCCCTTTAAATCAACACATTTTTAGGGCTAGCTGACTAAGGGCCTGATTTATTAAGGCTTTTCTGCCATTCTGTGTCTATGGGAATAGCTCTTAGTATTAGTAATGAGGCCCTAAGTTAGCTGGTCATCTCTGAGTGCTGATTTAGCTCGCTTAAATTTATCTGTCTATGTTCGGCTGACTAGATTTAAAAAATATTTTAAACTGTACCCTAGCTGGCTAGGCTGTGGCTGAAATGTATCCTAAAGATATTGTAGCTGGTTAATCATAGCCAGCTATTTAGGCCACCCAGCGGCAGGAGCTTGTATGTTTGGATTGCAGAAACTGGGCATGTACATTTTCCCTTTGTGGAGTGTTCTCCTGCCATCACACAAGGATGATAGAACGAACAGGCTGGCATTGTTAACTGAATGGTAAACAAGCAAGCCAGCCTCAAGTAGCACAGATAAATTTGGATCTGTTGATATATGGGATTCTATTACCACAAAATCTTGTCAAGTATGAGCATTAATGAGGATATTGTTCCAGGATACCCTGGGGTGGTGTCCAAGCAATTAATTTCATGCCAGAACAACTTTTAAGTACATCATGAATTGCTACTTTATAAGAATTTTTAAGCAGCTGGAACATTTTCCTGTAATGTTATTTGATCAAATAACAAGTAAATTTCATTCTAATGTTATTGTAATCCCAAAGTTACAACATCAAAATTAAGGATCAAAGGCTGTATTTAAGAAAAAATAAACAAAGTAAATCAAAACAAGTATCCAATGATATAAAGCATAGGACTTGATTTACCCCGCCAGCCTCCCACTTCACCTCCTTTAAAACTTAGAACACATTTTCAGAAAAAAGTTATCCATTGCCATGAGTAATTAAGTTAATTCATCTCTTCTGTTTGAAAAAGGCTGCCTGGAGGCCGTGTACACTTCAGCAAAGCATAATAAAGCCTCATTTTTTTTTTGTTATCATAGTTCCCTGTAGTCTTTAGCACATACAATTCATTATCAGGTTTATTGCAATATCTACAATATGTTCATTATTATATGGAATAGGATGGGGGATGTTTCCAGTGTGATGTAGCAATAGCTGCCTGTCTGTACTGCAGTCCCTGCTCATCTTCTTTTAAACATGCTTTCAGACATTTAAGCAGCCTTGCTCCATAGGAAACAATGGAGAGGTTATAGGAAGGAAGAAGGATGAATGCACACTTAAAACACCTCATCTTTTCCATTAAAAAAAAACAAAACAAACCTATTCTTTCTAAAACAAGATGATCTGCCATCATGGATGGCAAATATCTATAATAACACAAAAACCTTTCCATGTGGTCTGTTTTTTCTTTAATTAATGCAAAGTTCTCCTGTCTGTAAAGATGCAAAATGGACACCTTGGGTAACAAAAGACATCACTCTCTCACATCTCTTACTCAATGTGTAATGACCCTTTGGGATTCATTATGAGTATTGCCCTAGTTTTAACTCCTTTTAAGATAGAGTAAGGGATGCACCATTTAGGATAGCTCCTCTACAGAGGGCCTTATTTTCCAATATCGCATTGGTAACGCATTAGGGGGCGTTACCAATGCAAATGAGGCTTCTTTCGTGCAGTGGGGAAACATCGTGTGCGGCGATGTTTTCGCCATTCGCGAAAACATTAGCGCCGCACGCAATGTTTTCCCACTGCACGATGATTCTTTCAGGGTTTTATCACAGTGCATGATATATGCCAGTTTCATGTATCGCGGTGCACAATATTTGGCACTTTTTGGAGAGAGAGAGAGAGAGAGAGAGAGAGAGAGAGAGAGAGAGAGAGAGAGAGAGAGAGAGAGAGAGAGAGAGAGAGAGAGAGAGAGAGAGAGAGAGAGAGAGAGAGAGACTTACTATAGTGCCTATGCCCTACATAGGTATTTGAATCCCTATGGGAGGGCTACCTACTAACTCGGGGTGGGGATTAGGTATGAGCGTCGGAGGTTGGGGGCCACTTTTGCATTCCACATGAGACCTACGGACAGAACAGTGGTCTCTAGTGCAGATTTGCTGGCCGTCGGAGTGAGGACGCTCACTCCAAGCGGAGATTTGGCCAACATTTTCTCCACCTAGCATGTTCTTGCCCAGGTAGAGTGTCCATCAAGCTAGGTGGAGAGAACGTTGCCCAAACCAATTCTTGGTGTGAGCGTCCTCACTCCGATGGCCAGCAAATCTGCACTAGAGACCACTGTTCTGTCCGTAGGTCTCATGTGGAATGCAAAAGTGGCCCCCAACCCCCGACGCTCATACCTAATCCCCACCCCGAGTTAGTAGGTAGCCCTCCCATAGGGATTCAAATACCTATGTAGGGCATAGGCACTATAGTAAGTCTCTCTCTCTCTCTCTCTCTCTCTCTCTCTCTCTCTCTCTCGCTCTCTCTCTCTCTCTCTCTCTCTCTCTCTCTCTCTCTCTCTCTCTCTCTCTCTCTCTCTCTCTCTCTCTCCCTCCCCTGCAACTTTTCTGGCCCGTAGCGCAGTCCATAACGCGAAGTTGTAGTTAAAATCCGCGATAGCAGCTGCGCTACCACTGCGGTTGTTTCACCGCACACGATACACAGGTTCCTGCTTTACATATACTCCGCCCCCTGAATACCAAATGACTAATGGGCTTATAAAAGCAGCCTGCAACATAGCTAAGTATGGCATTTGAGTTAGTGATCTGAGGAATAAGAATATTTTCATGAGAAAGCTTTGCTCTCCTGCTCTTTGTGCTAGGCCTCACAGTCCAGAACACCATTTGGAGTGGGAAGAGGACTTGTTCCAAACCTGGTTCTAGAAATTTGGTTACTGATTTTTGGACTTATCCTTTTCATCTTTCCTTCCTGGTACCCTGGCTGGAGGATTTCAGAGTCCAATATCTAGGTTAAACCAGGAGTTAAGGAAGATTCCGCTGCTCTCCATCCCACAAACCATGGGTTGGATCGGAGTGACTCGCTTTAGGAGGATTCCAGATTTTCCCATGTTTGAGAAGATGTTTACCTTGAGTTACTCGAGAGGAAGTTTGTGGCCACCCTTTCTACCCTGAAGAAGGGTCATCTGAGGGAGTTGCTATGTTCCCTGCTCTCTGAACCTTCCTTAAGAAAGACCCTGTTTTTGTCATCTGTGAGTATTACTTTTTGATACATTCTGGAGCCTTCACCCTGGGAGAGAAAAGTGCAAAGACAGAACTTATATTTTTTTATGCCAGTGTTTCTGGAAGAGGATTTTTCCCACCCATCTACCTGGGAAGCCTTGCTTTTCCCTGCCCTGCAGGAAAAGCAAGGACATGGAAAAGCCCTGGTCCAGATACTGAGACCCTTACACAGACAGAGAAGATTGCAGAACAGTGACACTGACTTCCACTATTGTGCCAAGACCTGATATGAGCAGTGCCATTTTGCTAATTAAGAATTTCTACAGAAAGAAGTTGGACACTCAGCTTGGGCCTCCTGAGTATTTTGTTGGCATGCACATCCCTTAATGGTGAAAGTGAACCGATACTTCCCCAGGACAGTAAATTTGAGAGTCACCCCCGCCATCTTGGGCCTTGGAGGGTTTATTCCTCCCCCACACTGTATAAGGTCCTTGTCCTGGGGTCCATGGACTGTGTTGGAGTGGGAGAGAATATGGAACTGGCCCCAGGACCCTTGTATGCTCCTGCCCTCTTGACTCATAAACTGGAACAACTCCATAATCTAACTACATTTTTAGATAGAGCAAGCCAGAAATGGTGGGAATTGCAGCTACATATGCCTCACGTATTCACTCAATCTCTAGACAACCTACCCTGTCACATTCCATCCAGGGCATCTCTACTAGTTGTGTAGTCATACAGGAATCTCTACCTTCATATATGCCACTCATTTCAGGACAAAGGAAATGTGTCCACTATATCTTTCATCCACATAAGGAGATACATATCCCCTTCTTACTACTCATTTCTTTTCTTCTGTACAGGCATATAATATGGAATAAGTCACATAGGCAAGCGCAGCATGCACCACGGACACACCTGACGGCAGAGTGCTGTCACTCATTTTTCCTGCCTCTTTGATAAAGACAGTTCTGTGAAGAAAATTTAGATAGGGGGATGAGTTTGTACTGTGTCACATTTTTCTATTGCAAGCATGGTTCGTTTAAATGGCTTTGCAGCACAGCTCTTGTGAATACATGGTAAAGTATATAAACATTGAAGTCATATTAGCTGTTCATTGCCTAACTGAGGGAAAAGATAGCAAAAGCAAGAGCAAGTAGTGTTGTACCAAGGCCACCTTTCCTTCTGCTTGCTCTCTTAGACATCTACTGGATCCCTATGTACATGCCCAAAGACGCTTCTCCTCCTCATGTCTTAAAGATTCAAAGTAGCTTTTGATTAATCTGGAGAGAAGATTAGGATTCCTCTGCATAGGGAGAGGAATGCTCAGCAGAAAAAGGGAGGTGATATTGCCCCTGTGTAGGTCCTTGGTGAGACCTCACTTGGAATACTGTGTAGAAGTCTGGAGACCGCACCTTCAAAAGGATATAAACAGGATAGAGTCGGTCCAGAGGGTGGCTACTAAAATGGTCAGTGGTCTTTTTTCTAAAGCATATAGGGATAAACTTAAAAATCTAAACATGTATATCTTCGAGGAAAGGCGAGAGAGGGGAGGTATGATGGAGATAGTCAAATATCTCAAAGGTTTCCATGCTCAGGAGGTGAGCCTTTTTCAATGGAAAGGGGGTGAAAGAGGATAGACTCAGGAGTAATCTTAGGAAATATTTCTTTACAGAGAGGGTGGTGGAAGTGCTGGAGGCAAAAAACAGTATCTGAATTCAAGAAAGCATGGGATAAATAAAGGGTATCTCTAAAGAAGTGATGAGAATTATAATGCTCAATTAATTGGATGGATGAGCAGACTAGTTAAGATGGGCCATATGGTCTCTTTCTGCTGTCATGTTCTATGTATCATGTTTATATTAGGGATGTGAATTGTTTTTCTGATGGATGAAAATATCGTACGATATTTTCATCCATCAGATGAAAATGCGTGCACAAGTTTTAAAATGTATCAACTTCTGGCTTGTAGACACAGTTTTACTTGAGCAAGTCATAATTCTTTTTGCACATGTGCTTTTATAATAGATAGGAAAAGTATGCACTTTCAATGCATTGCAAATATTCACACATAAGGAAAAATGTTCATGTATGTCAGGGGATAGGCATAAGCATATTTTATAAACTGCACATATTTGATACACGCAGGTTATAAAATAGTGTAGTAGATCTCCAAGCGGCCATATATGTATGTACATGGGTATGCGTGGAGTTGTTTGAAAGTTACCCTTTGTGTCTGAGTTGATATTCTGATGTGACAGGTATTGTTTCTTTGTGTTTGACCAACCTTATAGACAGTATGTGGCAATTTTCATAGGCATTGTAGCTTGCAGGTTCAAGGGTACTTGATCTACAAACTCATTTCCAAACGGAAATTCTTATGGGTTTTCCCTCTGAAATTGTGCCAGTTCACATTATGCGGGTACAGAAATTCAAATGGCCATGAACTTTGCACCTCCTCTGTAGCAGGTGCAAAATATATGCTGGGAAAGCATGTGCAGTTATTTCAAAATTAAATCACTATACATTTTTCCTCCCCAAATGTTATTTATTTTAAAAAGCTTTTACAGACCACCTTCTGGCCAAATAGCCAATCATATGTAAGCACTTAACTCTGCCCCTTTTTTCCCTGCTGGAAAAAGTACACGAACTGTGAAACTGCATGAATACTTCGACCTGCAGTGAGGGTGAACAGATTTCAAAAGCCTGTACTCCACAGGTAAATACATATGTACTAATGAAAAAAATACTTGAAATGTATTCACCCCCGACTGGTGCTTTGATCTTTGTGGCTGTGTGCATGCTCTGTTCTCTTTCAATCCTGGGCATGGACAAGAAATACACATGCACTGTGTGTTTACAGTGAGTGTCATTTCTGAAATTATTATAGTTTGTATTATCTTTTGTTACATTTTCTGTCATTTTTGTTCTGTGAATTCCAGCTTGCTGTTTCAGTGCATGTTTACATGTGTAATTGTCCCCAATTTCTTCTTCATACTTCTTTTTTTCTGCCTTATTCTGTAATGATTTTTGTTAAATGAGGTCAGACCATACAACTTAATGCATCATTTTATAAAAGTATATGCCTGGTTGTGCTCAATTTGGCAGCACATATACTAAAAAAGATATGGCCTACTTGACTTTAGAAACTGCCCAGGACAGTGTACAAGTGGCAATTTCACCAACTGTTTAAGCATGTGTTTTGCTCCTTTTTGAAAATCAAGTTTTATACATAACCTGCACCGATTGTTCCAAACCAAGCTTAAAAAGTATTAGGAAAAAGGCATCACAAATATGTGTTAGTTATTTTTGAAGAGATGCGTAGGTGTTTATAACATCTGCGCTTCACTATTTAGTTCCTTCTCTGGCAAAAATATAATTTACTTATTGACTAGGCAGTCATTAAGAGAAGGAGGAGGATGTAAATGCAAAGCTGCTTGGCACAAATTTTTCTGGATCTGAAATGCTGAAGTTTGCTAGGCTACATTCCCTTCCACATATAAACCTGCAGTGCTGCCTAAGCTCAGAAACAGTTGTGTTCAATTTATATATAGTTATATATTCTCTATACTGTAGAAATATACATGCACTCCTTGAAGAGTAAGAGGCCAATGTTTGCACTAAGTGTTAACATGTGTTACAGTGATTATGCACGCTAGTATCTACACTTTGAAATACATTTAGCTATCACAAGCATCAGTGTAAAATCTTTGCAAAATAGGTAAAAAGCTGCATTATTATGCAAATCAGTTTATTACATATAAACGCATAACAGGAATAACACACGTTAAAAACTGTGAACGTTATAGCAAATCTGTTTCCACAAGAAACTCAATTATATCTTAGAGAGGTGTAGTTAAGGTTTTTTTACATTAATGTCAGTGACTCTATGATAATTTTAACAAAAGAAATTTACCGCAAATGTTATTTGCATATCATTAACATGGGCCATTATCATGAGATAATTAGCACTCATTAATGACCCGTGTTATTGCACTTTAATAGATCAGCCTCTAAAACAGTGATGCAAGCAGGCTTTTCAGTTTGGAAATATGAATGAACTAGATGTATATTATAAAAGGTTTCCATTGGACTAAGCATAACATTTTCTGAATTCTTGGTGAAAAGATTAGTGAACAAAGTGCTCCACTCACACAAAATTCACTGCAGAAAAATATTTATTGACTCTATAGAATCAAAATAATGCTATCCAATGTTTCAAAGCAGTATGGTTAACGAGCCCTGTGTTATCTTTAGGTGTAAGATTTCTGCATGGGGGTAACCTGCAGAAAGCAACAGCTAATAAGTTAGCTGGCTAGAATTTAGCCAGCTAAGGTAGGGGCATTCTGGAGGCCTACAGTAATTGGGAGGAGCTAAATTAGCTCGCTAAGGCCTGGATTCACCATTCTAACGCAGAATGGTGAATCCAGCGAAAACAGGGGGACGGGGGCCGAAGGGGGGGGGAGGGTCTGCGAAAGCCGGCAGCCTTCACACCACCGTGGTGTTTTCGCTGCCGGCTTTCGCATCCAATAGTGCCACCGTGAAAGGTGGTGCTATTGGGCGCGCTACTGGCAATGGTAACGGAGCTTGCCTTATCGCCGCCAGCGAAGATATCGCAGTGTCTGCCTCCTCGCCGCCCCGACTCCAATCCCAGCAAGCTATCGCATGCGAAAAGGGACTTTTCGCATGCGATTGTTGCATCCCTCAGTCGCAAACAGCTGCGACCGCTCTGCCTCACCTCTCTTTTACCTTTCTCCTCCTCCTTTGGGAAGATGGCTGCCTCCTCTGCTGTTTTCCGAACCCCTCGGCGTCTCCGAGCCAGCATGGGTGTCCCCATCTGCCATGCTTCTTCCTGAGGCCTCCTAGGGCACGCGCACGCATGCTGCCCATGTTCTTAAACACGTCATGGCGGGAACCTCGGGGGCAGCCCCACCGCATGACGTCAGTACCTCTGGGTATTTAAACCTCCGCTCCGCTCCAATACAATGAGTTAGCAAGGACTTCAGTTTTGCTACTCTGACCGCTTCTAAGCAGCTCGCTTGGATTCCTCACTACCCTCCGGGGTATTTTGCTACCTACTGAAGCTCTGGGTACCCACTCCTCGGGGGGCCCTCGCTTCTACTTGCCCTCCGGGGTTATTTAGCCTAACCATCAGGACACCAGCCCCTCGGGGGTCTTGTCTGCTTTATTCCAGGTACCCTCGGTGCTCCTAGGTACTCGCTCATCGAGGGCCTATCCTGCTCTGGGTATCCTGCACCTTCTCTTCACTCGACTACTGAAGGAAGCTATCATTGCTGATACCCAGTAAGTACTACTACGCTCCAAGCTCTCCTCACTCCACCCTTCAGGTTTATGGCCTATCCCGCGCTGCGGAACACTAATGGACCTTCGCTACATCTGGGTGAGATCATCAACTACATTACTACTGAGACTATCTGGAGCCTTACTGTGATATCGCTGGACTACAGCACTGTCCGTTCCTCAGACAAGGATCATGTCATCACAGCAGTATAATACAGCTTCCTTTCCTCTGTGTCCGCTTGCTATTGAATCTAGCCTATCATTGTGGTTCCCCACGGGGCCCCTCCCTGTGGGAGGAGTCATCGCCACTTCGACCAAGAGTCCACATTATGCCACAAACACAACAACGATAGCCGCTTATCACACACGATAAGCGATAGAAAATGACCCCCTAAGTTAACCAGCTGAGTTAACTGGCTCCATCTTGAGCCACAAGCAATTTTCTAAAGACGCTGCATATGCAAGTACTTAGATGTTCAATAGGAAAGTATGTGCAAACAAAATGAGTGTATTTGGGACATGTTGGGACATTATTTGGATGTTCACCTGTACTTTGCAATTTTATAAAGAACCTAAACATGAACTTCATCAAGAATGTACAAACACATTTAGACCTGCTATTTAACATGCCAATTTCAAACTTGCATTGTCTTTTTTGACCTACTGTTTGGCATGCTGGCTTCTCCCTAAGGGTGCTAACTAGAAGAGGGAGCGGGTGGTGGGGCGTTAATTGGGAAATCATTGTGATTGCCCACAAGTGCGTTTGGATGTTATGTTTTGTTTTTATTTTTGTTGGGTTTGTCCTTCTGTCTAATACTATGTTTGCTTCTATGCTATGGAAGAATCTTGCTGGGAATGGCACATCATTTCTGTGTCTGTGTGTGTCTCATGAGAAAAGATGAATGGGGGTTTGTGTGTATCATTGGGGAAAAACTGGGGGTGGGTATGTGGGTCAATGAGTCTGACTGGGGCTAGTTGGGGGTGGGTTGGCATGACAATGGGGCTAACTGAGGAGGTTTGAAAAGAAGTGAACTGATGTTGAACATGAATATTTTAAGCTAATGGATACTCAAGGCACAATGATTGGGGAGGGAGAAAGGAATAGAGGAGAAGGAGGTATCCCTTATAGACCAGGACCAGGGTACAGTTTTTGGATTTGTCTGATGTGCAAGTCTTGCTCAGGTTCAGGTTCAACAAGGAAACCATGCTATATCTATGCCAGCAGTTAGAGCAGGACCTGTGCCCTTCCGCTTGGAGGGGCCATGCTTTGTCAGTACATCTCAAGGTCACTATGGCCCTGGCCTTTTTGGCCTCGGCACCTTCCAGATATCTCTAGGAGCCATGGCTGGAATAAGCTAGTCAGCCACTTTCATATGTAATGATCAGTTTCAGGTTAATTTCTCAGGAAAATACATCACTATATATCTTTCCCTCAGATAAGACAGCAGAGACAAAAAATTATGACTGATTTGTACCAAATTGCATGGTTGCCCTTTGTTGTAGGGGCTACTGATTCACCTATAGCCCTTTAAGGGCACTTGCAGGCCACAAGGCCACTTTCCACAACCACAAGGACTCCCATTCCCTCAATATGTAGGTGGTCTGAGATGCCAAGGGGATCCTTATGGACATAGTGCCCAGGTTTCAGGGATCCTATCATGATGCTCACATCTTCTCAGGGTGAGAAGTTCATGACCACTTCCAGGAAGGTCTCTCCACTGGGGGTTGGCTTCTAAGTAGACATGCTCCTCTCACACACAATTAACCTCTGCCTTTTTCTTTCCCTCTGTCCCTAGGTAGTTTTACCATTTTGGTCCAGGAGGGCTCCTGTAGCCTCTACCAAGGGACAGCCTCATTACCTACCAACTTGGGATATCTACCCATTAAAGAAAGGATAGAATTTTAGGTCCCCTGCTTGTTACATACATCTCTGAACAATGAAAAAACAGAGTGGCTCACTGCTATAATTCATTATTATACTGTGCAAAGAAATTTAAGATCAGCCAATCAGAGTATGTTGGTAGTACCATCAATACATACAGCTCACCTCAGTGAGATCAGAGAGAGAGCCATATCTATTGCAGGACCAAAATTGTGGAACACTATCCCTACAGAATTAAGAATACAAGCGGACTTTCTAGTATTTTGAAAAATGGTTATTTGAGAAGGCATTTAAAAATGTGACTCTAAGTTAAAAAGTTATTTCAGCGGCTGAAATGTTTACATTAGCATAATTTGAAGGCATTTGATTTTAATTTTCTTTTTAACCATTTTATGGCTTTAGTGTTTTGTTTCTCTGATTTATTTTCATATTTAATTTTAGAGTTAAGTTTTTGTATAATTACTTTTAAAGTTTTATTTATGTTTATGAATTGGAATATTTTGTTTTTTTTATTTGTTTTAACTGTATATTAATTCTGTAAACTGTTATGATTGACTGTATATAAAAGTTTCTAAATAAAATAAAAAATAAAATATCTTGCATTGCTCTTCTTTAACTTCTCCCCTACAGGTAACAGAGTATATCCACACAAAACCTAGCTCATGTTCCTGCTGCCATAAATAGAGACTGCAGCAGATATGCACTACAATAGAACTCAGTAGCAGACCAGGGCAGTCATCAAGAGAACCTTTTACCTACTCAAACACATTTCCACTACTGGACAGAACCGAGGGATGTTTTCTCTACAATCCAACCAAGGTCTGTGAGATCTTTCCAACCTGCTG
Source organism: Rhinatrema bivittatum (assembly GCF_901001135.1). Classification (NCBI taxonomy): domain Eukaryota; kingdom Metazoa; phylum Chordata; class Amphibia; order Gymnophiona; family Rhinatrematidae; genus Rhinatrema; species Rhinatrema bivittatum. The sequence goes on from NC_042618.1 coordinate 95,015,530, forward strand.
CATGCTTCAGAACTTGGCCAAGACATGAGGCTTGCCTCCTCCAGAGAGACAAGATGATCATCTTACAGGATTCAATAACGAAGAGGAGGAGGAGGAGAAGCAGGCATATGAATTGAATGAGGAGGAATTGCAGGCTGTAAAGGAAAGGAACACTCTGATATAAAGACATTTTCAAAGATGAAGGTGCATTTATTTGCATGACAAAGGTTATATGTGCATAGCTAACAATTTTATTTTTCTGGGGCTATCTTTTTTTAGGCGGTAGGTCTAGTCCCTAGGACTGCCCAAGTCTGGTGCTTCTGTACAGTGGTGTCTGGTCACTACTCACAGTGCCTTCAAAGAACATGGACACTAAGGGGCGGATTTTCAGACTCCGCGAATAGGCCTACTTTTGTTTGCGCTCCAGGCGCAAACAAAAGTACGCTGGATTTTAGTAGATACGCGCGGAGCCGCGCGTATCTGCTAAAAACCTGGATCGGCGCGCGCAAGGCTATCAATTTTGTATAGCCGGCGCGCGCCGAGCCGCGCAGCCTACCCCTGTTCCCTCCAAGGCCGCTCCGAATTCGGAGCGGCCTTGGAGGGAATCCTCTAACGCCCTCCCCTCACCTTCCCCTCCCTTCCTCTACCTAACCCACCCGCCCGGCCCTGTCTACACCCCCCCCTTACCTTTCTCCGGGGATTTACGCCTCCCGGAGGGAGAAGTAAATCCCCGCGCGCGAGCGGGCCTCCTGCGCGCCGGGCCGCAACATGGGGGCGGGTACGGAGGGTGCGGCCACGCCCCCGGACCGCCCCGGGCCGTAGCCACGCCCCCGGACCCGCCCCCAAACGCTGCCGACACGCCTCCGAAACGCCACGACGACCGGACCCGCCCCCGACACGCCCCCTACACGCCCCCGACACGCCCCCCTCGGAGAACCCCGGGACTTACGCGAGTCCCGGGGCTCTGCGCGCGCCGGTAGGCCTATGTAAAATAGGCTCACCGGCACGCAGGGCCCTGCTCGCCTAAATCCGCCCGATTTTGGGCGGATTTAGGCGAGCAGGGCTCTGAAAATCCGCCCCTAAGTGCTGAAGTAAGGGGTGATAGATCTAAGAAGGTTCTGGAGGGGAGATGGGCTTCTGAAAATTGACATTTGGGAGACAGAGTATAAAAGCCTGGCCACAGTAGTGTGCCTCTCCTCTTCATCTGCTGTACATAATGAGGTCATCCCCATGTCAGCAGAGAAGTATTTCCTTACCTATATCATCTGAGATTGGAAGGAGGTTTCCTCCAACTTGATAGAGGCAGTGGTGAAGGAGGCATCCTTTGAGGTTCTGGATCCATAGAAGGAAAAGCCAGCATCACTGGTTGTATTGGACACACAGAGGGAGTCTCCCACAGAGCTGGTGAAATTACAGCAGGTGGAGGCAACATACCATGGTGGTGGTGGTGCAAATGCAGGGAGAGAATGCATCCACTGGCCCTGCGGCTGCTAGGGATCATTGTATGCTGTCTGCGGCTAGCATAGAGGTATCCACTGAAGCATTTCCCTCTAGAAATAAGTCATGTACTGCAATTCTTCCCATAGCATCTAGCTAAGACCCTGCATCTCCTGGGTTACACCCTGTGTCTCTCCCAGCATCAATTTCTTGAGGCCCTATATGTCCTGCCTCAGGCCTACCAGGAGGTCTGTCACTTTATCATTTTGCAGCAGCATGTGGCTCTCAGCTGGAGTGCAAGGCACCTCATTATTAGCTCATGAAGAAAAGCGGTCCCCTTCTCTTTCTCTGCCTTGCCCCTCAACAAGACTTTGTCCCAAGACATCTGGAGTAGGTGATTCACTATTGGTTGGAAAGGGCTCATCCTGTGATAAAAGATGGGCTCAGAGGTATAGCAGTGGCTAGGTGGCATATGTTGGAGTATACCTTGGATTTCATGCTGTCAATGGCCTTGATGCAGTCACAAGGTGATTTCTTAGTGAAAGAGAGGTATAGAGATTCCCTGAGAAATACCTACAGTACTTGAATGCAACCACTTCAAATGCCTGAAAAAGCACAATATAGATTAAATAAATTAGGAGTAGGTTCTAACACCCTACTAACTTTTATATTTGGCCTGTGAGTGCATTAAAATTTGTGCTTCATGACATGGCAAGCCATGACCTAGGATTTTAGAAGGAAGAAGTTAATTTGCATGAAGGATTCTTGCAGCTATTGGCAAAGACAGGGTATTGTTGAGTGCAGGGCAATAGTGAGACATGTGATAGGAGGAGTAAATAGCAGAAGAGTTTGACATCTCCCTGATGGGCCTTTAGGGAACTTACCTCTGGCCTCCAGTTGCCTGGCATGCAGCTGGTCTAACCACTCCCGCTCCAGGTGGTATAGCTCCCAGGCTGCCTTTAAAGCTCCTCAATCTAAATATATGAGAAATTGGAATAAAATGCTCTCAGTTGTACGATGCAGGTTGTATAAGAGCCTCAGTGGCATGTCTCTATTCATGTTAGATAACCCTTGATCCACTGTTACAGAGGATCTTTGCTGTCCCTTTGCATATCAGTATACTGTATGCTATATGTTTTTTGCTCTACTCACCACCCTCCCCCCACCCCTCAACCCCACCCCCTCCCTCCAACCCTGTCTCCCCAAACCTCACCCAACCCTCAAATCCTCAACCCCTTCACCCCAACTCAACCCTCTTCCAAACTCTCAACCCCAACATTCCCTATCTCTAGCTCCAATCCTCCTCCATTCCCCTAAATCCTCCCAACTTCCCCATATCCCATCCTACTCCCACCTACTTTCCTATTTCCCACAAGATTCTCAATCCATGGGGATATTAGGTTCCTCAATTAAACCTTAATTTTAGGCCCTGACAGGCCTATCACATCCATCAGTTGTTCTGGTAGACCCTCCAGATAGGGAAAAGAAGGGCTTATGAATTTTATTTGTTTTTAAAATGTATATGCCACATTATCTTTATATTGTAAGCAGCTTACTAACAACATTCATAGAAACAGAAAAGACATGTACATGATAAAACATACAGCTATATCTTCTCAACCTAGTGCAGCATTTAACATCAAATTGCAAATGTGAATCAAGGACCAGATGTTAACAGTATCCAGGAAGTCTGATTAAATGCCTGACTAAATATATGCATTTTTAAAGACTTCCTGAAAAATATTTTTGCATAGTTCTTTGTGAAAGGTGTCAGCTAGCTGGTTCCAAAAGATTGGGCCAGCTAACCCAAACAACCTGTACCTCAATTTTGCCAATCTTATTGATTATACTGTGGGAACATCAAGTAAACATTGAACCAGAGACCTTAATATTCTTTCAGGCCTGTTAATCTTTAGTATGGAACTAATGCACAGAGATGCCTCACTATTCAAAGCTTTGTGAATTAGAGTCAAGACTTTGAATCTGGCTTTCCATTCAACAGGTAACCAATGGAATGCAAAAAATATTGGAGTGATATGCTCATAAAGGCAAGTTCCAGCAAGGACTTGAGCTGCCAAATTTTAGACCAATTACAAGACTCTCAAGTTGAAGGCAGGAAGACACAAATATATTGCATTAGAGTAATCCATATCCATAATAAGGAGGAGTGGAGTACTGCGCAAAACTCATTTGGATCTAAATATAGCTTAATCTTCTGAAGTATTCAGAGCTTAAAAAAAGAGTCTGTACTATAGCCTTCATCTAAGCCCTCAGTCACACATCACTCCAAGATTTTGAACCTCATCTGAAATTGGAATCATATATCCTTCAAATGAAAAGCTATGAAGAAAAGAAGAGGAGGAACATCTATTAATTCAAATTATATCCATTTTACCTACATTTAAGTCTAGTTTATTGCTTGTAAACCAGCTTTTTCTAGACTTAAGATAGATAGTAATCAATCCTAAGGTAGAATCGATATGAAGTGAAACAAGAAAAAATAAATGAATGTCAGATTTCTGCACACAGCCTATAATGAAGACCTACAATAAATCAAATAGCAACTTACAGAGTGGGCTCAGATAGATGTTAAATAATGTAATTGAAAATGATGACAGCACCCAGTTAAGAGTGGAAACCAGTTAGTGGTTTGCAATTTTATTGGACTTATTGCAAGTGGTCAGCAAGATAAGACTGAAATCAAGTAAAAGCAGTCCCTGCCACCTGGCCATGTCCCACATGGTGAAATTTGGTTATTCTGCTTGGGGAGCTATTTTGGAATGAGCCCATGCCACCAAAACTGGAAGTCCATGCACATGTGAACAGGTATATGCATTCTAAAGTTCTGAAGTATATGAAAAAATGTGCAGTTACAGAAAAATATGCACATACTTTGGGGACAATGGATATGCATATTCTACAATGTACGCAGATTCTGAAATACCACATCAAACCTGCACAGACCCATATGTTTGTAAATAGGCCTGCACATACTGATTTGAAATTGTCCCTCCTTTTTGTGCTGAGGCAATGGAAGGTAAAGTGACTTGCCCAAGGTCACATGGAGTGCACAGGAATTCGAGCCCTGACTTCCCTGGTTTGCACCCCACTGCTCTAGTAAAATATCAAGAGTAAATGTTGACAGAAAAAGATGCAAGCAGTCCATCCATTCTGCCCATCAAGTTTTTTTTTAAATTTATTTAATGGTAGTAACTGCTTCTCCATGCAGTTACCCCCATACTTTCTGTTACAGTTAGTAAATGCCTATACCCTCTGATACAGGTAGCAACTGCCGTTCTGCACACCTCATGCCCTCTGTTATAGGTTGTAATTGCCACTCCATGCAGGTTACCCCCATACTCTTTTTTCCAGGTAGTAATTCTCATATGTCTCATATGTCTCCTCTCTAACCAAACCATCTCCTCCCACCATCCCAGACCACCAAGCTCTCAACAAAGCAAACGAACTCGCCGACTACTTTAAGACAAAAATCACCAACCTTACACATTCAATCACAACCAACAGCTCCACCCAAACATACCACCTAATAGCCCTGCCGCAACAAAACACATGCCTGGACTCATTCGAGCTCACTTCTTCACTGGAGATAGAAAATACACTCAAGAAACTCAAACCATCCTCCCATCCATCAGACCCATTACAAACTAATCTCCTCATAGCCATACCAAACACCATCTCAAAACCAATGGCAGAAATTATTAACTCATCCCTTTCTCAAGGTCTAGTTCCCAACCAGTTAAAATTGGCAATCCTCAAACCACTACTAAAAAAACCAAACGCCTCTCCATCGGACCCAGCTAACTTTCGACCTATCGCTAACTTACCACTCATTGCCAAACTGATGGAGAAAATTGTCAACAAGCAACTGTCAGAATACCTGGAAGATCATAATATTCTATCCCCGGCTCAATATGGTTTCCGAAAACGCCTAAACACCGAATCTCTATTACTATCTCTCACTGACACCATCCTCATTAACCTGGAGAAAAAACAATCGTACCTGCTTGTTCTTCTTGATCTTTCTGCTGCGTTTGACACGGTAAAACACTCGATACTTATAGACCAACTTGCCAATATAGGGATCAAAGGCACAGCTCTAAGATGGTTCCAGTCCTTCTTAAGCAACAGATTCTACAAAGTTAGAATAAACAACAAAGAATCGCATCCAGTCCTCACAGATCTAGGAGTCCCACAAGGTTCCTCACTTTCACCCACCCTCTTCAATATCTACCTCCTCCCTCTCTGCCACCTACTCTCAAACCTCAAGCTTACACACTACCTCTATGCAGACGACATACAAATCCTTCTCCCGATCTCAGAATCCCTTGAAAAAACCATCACATACTGGAACGAATGCCTACAGCCGATTAAAAACATTCTCTCAAACCTCAACCTAATATTGAATGACAATAAAACCAAAATGCTCATTGTCTCCCAGGATCCCCTTACAATCTCATCAAACCTCTCTCATAACTCAAATAGCAAGTTCTCACCCGACGTCAGAGACCTTGGAGCCTGGCTAGACAACCATCTAAACCTAAAAAAGTTCGTAAACACTACCACTAAGGACTGCTTTTACAAACTGCAAGTCCTTAAAAAACTTAAACCCCTCCTCTACTTCTCGGACTTCAGGCTCGTACTGCAATCCATCATACTATCAAAGCTCGACTATTGCAACTCCCTTCTGCTAGGTCTACCCTTCAACACCATCAAACCATTACAGATGGTACAGAATTCCGCTGCTAGAATCCTCACAAGTTCTAACAAAAAAGACCATATCACCCCAATCCTTCATAACTTACATTGGCTTCCCATCAAATATAGGATACTCTATAAGATACTCACAATAGTACACAAAGCAATATACAATCTGGCTCCTATCATGCTAAGCACTCAACTTCAACCGCATACATCTTCCAGACCAATTAGAAGCGCATACAAAGGAACACTGCATGTCCCACAAGTAAAATCAGCATTGAGCAAACGAGCATTATCTTCAGCTGGACCCCACCAGTGGAACGCTCTCCCCCCAGATCTAAGACTAGAACCCAGTCATCAAGAGTTCAAAAAAAGACTGAAGACCTGGCTTTTCCAACAAGCCTTCCCAGATTCTCAATGATACTTAGACAAGAGGACTTCCTAAATAATAGTATCCCTAAATTATCGACATCTCACCAATTCCTACTATCAGGACTCCACAACTGCTCAATCAATTTTTGAATCCATAAGTTCACTATATTACTCTTATTGTATCTATATGGTAGATTTGACAGGTCATCTCTACTACGTTAAATAGTTAAATTGTATGTACATATTATATTATATTATATTTATTATTACTATGTTAAATTGACATCCGGTTTTATTGTTCCTTATGTTCTACAGTTCTATGTAAAGCCCCCATCCGCTGTTGGGCAGTTCATCGTTTTATGTAAACCGGAGTGATTTGTAATTCCCACAAGAACTTCGGTATATAAAAATTAAAAAAAATAAAAAAATAAATAAATAGTAATTGTCACTACAGGTAGGTTACCCCATACCTTCTTCTATAGGTAGCACTTGATACTCTATGCAGGATACTCCCATTCCTTCTGTTATGGGTAGTAACTGCCTCTCCATACAGTGTACTCCCAGATAATATAAGGTACCCTTTATCTTCATTTCTATCCTTTAGCCACAAAGGACCTTCTGTGTTTATCTCATGCCTATTTGGATTCCATTAACCACTAGACTACTCCTCCACTCTCTATGAAACCAAATTATCCACTCTAACTCTTCTAAGATAACATGACTTGGAATCCTTAATGTTTATAATACAAAATGATAACATATAATTCAAAGCAGTCTGGAGGATTAGCAATACAAGCAATTTGGTTAATATGTCTAGTACACCACAGCCATTCTTTGATTACTATCATATGGAAGAAGCAGCTTATGTCACTGAAGCCCATTTGTATCTCTTGACTCTCATGTTCATTGTAGACAAATTGGATATAATCAGAGAATGCAGGCAAGTGTGATATCCATCCACAAAGGAATGAACACATATAGAAAGAAAAATAACAAATGTCTCTTATATTTCCTATGTGTACTTGGAATCATTAGGAAGACATCCTTTTAAATTTAGTTCTTCTGGATTTAGTATGAGACCAAAGTATCTTCTGCTTGACCATAATCATTTTGTACAGTGGGCATAAAATAAAATGGTTACTTGCTAGGTGAAGCCAAATAATACAATGGAGAATAAATCCATACTCCAAATTAAATAGAAGAATGCAGAGAGTACAGAAAAATGTTAGTCCTTATTATTTCATAATTTTCATCAATTTATTCAAAAAACTCCTGACTCTTGAAAAAATGTATATTTTAACAATCAAGGTGTCCCCCAACATGGACACCATGTTTCGCCACAAAGGCTGCGTCGGGAGATACAGAAAGGCTGAGGCTCATACACTGCAAAAGATAAAAACATTATAATGTAAGGACATAATCAGGGTTTACAGCAGATGATGACGGCAGTAACATACATATCAGGAAGACATTCAGAAAACATTCAAAAGATGTTCAAAAACAGTCGGGAACTTGTACACAATGGGGCGGATTTTCAGCGCCCTGCTCGCTGGTGAGCCTATTTTACATAGGCTCACCGGCGCGCGCAAAGCCCCGGGACTCGCGTAAGTCCCGGAGTTCTCCAAGGGGGGCGTGTCGGGGGGCGGGCCCGAACCGCACGGCGTTTAGGGGGCGTGCCGGGAGCGTTTCGGGGGCGGACCCGGAGGCGTGGTTACGGCCCGGGCGGCCCGAGGGCGTGGCCACGCCCTCCGGACCTGCCCCCAGGACACGTCCCGGCGTGCAGGAGGCCCGCTGACGCGCGGGGATTTACGCCTCCCGGAGGGAGGCGTAAATCCCCCGACAAAGGTAAGGGGGGGGCTTAGACAGGGCCGGGTGGGGGGGTTAGGTGGGGGAGGGGAGGGGAAGGTGAGGGGAGGGCAAAAGGAAGTTCCCTCCGAGGCCGCTCCGATTTCGGAGCGGCCTTGGAGGGAACGGGGGTAGGCTGCGCGGCTCGGCGCGCGCCGGCTATACAAAATCGATAGCCTTGCGCGCGCCGATCCAGGTTTTTAGCAGATACGCGCGGCTCCGCGCGTATCTACTAAAATCCAGCGTACTTTTGTTTGCGCCTGGAGCGCAAACAAAAGTAGGCCTATTCGCGGAGTCTGAAAATCCGCCCCAAAATGAATACACAGGCAAACTTAGAGACGCCAAGGTTGGCACCTCAACATCATTCTAATATCATAAATTTACAATCAAGAGGTTCACAGCAGTTAATCACAATAACATACATAAGGAGCTCATACAAAACAAAAATGAGAATGAAAAGTGAACGGGAGCTCGTAAAAAACAAGAAAGCTCGTACAAAAGTGAAAGACCACCACAGCAAACTTAAACTACCAAGCTGGGAGCCACAACATAATTCCAATATCAAAAGTTAACAATGGCTAATAGCAGCAATGTACAAACATGAAAGCTTGTATAAAAGTGAAAGGACACCATGGCAAACTTAAAAATGCCAAGTTAGGTGCCACAACATAATTCCAAGATCAAAAAGTTATTCTAATATCAAAAAGTTTAAAAAAAAAGATTAACAATAGCTAATGAAAAAGTTTATAACAAATATAGTAAGGACTAACATTTTTTCTACACTCTCTACATTCTTCTACTTACTAAGTCAAACATTTATCCATCCTTTATAAACTAAGGGAAATCAAATCATACCAGCCAACTTTTAGTGGCAACTCATTGAAAACTTTTGTGCTATTATCAATATTAGTTATCTGAAATGTTTACAGGCCCTTAAATGTATATGAGCAATTGAATTATTATAGTCCTGGAAAGAGGTCTAATGCCATATCTAATACCTATCATGTGATTTTCCTACTTGCCTGATTTCAGATATAGTATTTTTAGAGGGGGCTAGGCAGACCCCTTTCTCCATACAGTTCTCCTGGAACAGTATTCAGAACCGGAAGATATATTCTGAAAGGTTTTTGCCTATCAAGGGTAAATGCTTTTCTATTTTCATATCTGATATTAGATTATAATTTTACTTTTACAATCAGTGCTAGAGGCCAGAACCCTTTCTTGTTCTGAGAGAGCAACATTAGTATCTCGCTTCCTAGATTCTAGACCTGGGATCACTGAGATAGCAGAATGCTCCAGTAAAGTAAGTATAAAGTAGGGAGGCAAAGTCCACCATACAGTCATATAACATGGTGGCAGGAGGGCATTTCACCCTCTACCTGTAGAGGCAGTGGTTTTTGCTGGGGGCTGGGTGGTAATTCAGCGATCCTTGGTACCTGCTGAGTCTAATGATTTTTGAAAAGGCCTATGAGCTACCTGATTGGTTAAACTTGCAAGGGCTGTTGGGTGAAAGGTAGGAGGATAGGGTGGGGAGGGAAACACTGGGGCTTGGTGCCTTTTTTGTACCTAACAGGAGAGGGAAGCAGTTGACACACTCTGTCCCTTACCAGTTCTGGTGCGATTCATGGGCTTTTTTTTCTCCTTCTTCCATCGAGGTGCTGAGTTGAGTAGTCATAGGTGTGATGATCAGGAAGCATAAGAGCTGAACATGAAGGAGTGGCAGATCTAATGATAGCAATGTGGGTTCATAGGTGGCATCATGAGGTGATCAAATTCATGGGTGTGAAGAAGAGTGGAGCGGGCTTGTGCATTGGCAATGCAGATTCCAGAAATGGAGAAGGAGCCAGAGGAAAGCATGAAATTAGCTGTGAGCACAGGGGGATTTGGAAGGTGGAGATGGGAGCATTTCGGCAGCATTGCCTGGGCCTTCATAGCAGGGTGCAGCTGAAGGAATTAGAGGACATTTGCTGCCTTGGGGTGGAGCAGGAGCTGGTGGGAGAGAATGTCGAATGCAGCCCAGAGTCAGCCGTGGAGCCTCTGACATGAACAGAAGGGCATACAATGGAGTGAGGCTTGCAGATGGTGCAAGCTTGGGACATCGGAGGGGCTCAGGAGGCCAGAGTGCAGGGGGTTTAAGGGAGCAGCCAAAGCGGGAAAGAAGGGGAAAGGTAAAGATGCGAGTTTGCGGAATTTGTCTTGGTCTGTGGTTGAGGGATCAGCAGGGGATTTTGAGAGCTGGTCTTGGCAGTCCATTGCAAGAACCTGGTGTCCATCTGGCAGCTAGCTCCAGATGGAGCAGGTTAACAGGGAGTGCACTCCCTGTTAACCTGTTGCTGAAATTCTTCAAGATCTTGTGATTATATGGTGTTGTCCCTCCCGACGCAGCCAGCGGGCGAAACACGGGGTCCGTGTCGGGGGACCCCTACTTGTGATTGGAAATATACAATAAAACTTGACAGTGGAGTTGCCATTTGAATTGTTATAAATAAAATACATTTTGGATCCAACGAGTTATTCTGCACTTACTGTTTGTTTGGGATTTCTGATTGAAAGTGCAGTTCCAGCCTGAGTGGTGTTTGCAGTTTAATTAACACCATGACAAGTACGAAGTTCAGCCGCTTTGGAAGTAAGGGATTAAAAAGATTAACCAACAAATTGGTGGCTGGGTGGAGGCTCAGGGAGGTTTTCAAGTTAGACATGAGTGGGCGTAGGATATCTTTTCAAGAATTTACAGGGCAAATAGGGTATATTTGCCTGATGTTGGGGTAAATCAGTTTAACAACTCACTGCAAGAATCTTTTGAATGTTTTTAATCCAGAGATAGCAGGGCCGTCATTGGGGGAAGAAGGTCAACATGTGTTGGCCTTGCCTGTGGCAATAAACCTGAGCCACTTTTGCTAATTGTTGAAGGATAAGATTCTGATCTGTGGGAGGATATGGCGGGATAGGTGTAGCTGGGGGTGCTACAGAAGGCAGATACTTAGTGTGGTCACTGGGCAGGTTACAGGTTCTTCCTGCAGGGATGTGGCAGGCGGAACCCGCAAGAGGCATTATGACTGCTGGATGAGTGGATGGATTAAGGGGGCATGGAATGAGAAGCCATATGACAGTAGGCATGGTGGCAAAATTGGATATGATGTGGTAAATGGCTGGGGATTGCTATGGAAGGAGATCGTTGGCTCTGATTATGTTTCATGGTTAATAAACTGCAGCCTTATGAAAACCAATCCTGAGTGGGTTTATTAAGGATGTGCATTTGTTTAAAACAAATGTGCAAAATATGACAAATATGGCTAATTTGTTTTATTAAAGGGGCCCCAAAATGAATTGGGGGCTCCTGAATGAAAAAATCTTATTTATTGCATTCATTTTATATGAATGCATTGGGCCTAGTCCTAGGCTTGAGGCCGGGGCCTTGCCTAGGGTATAAGCTGAGGCCCAAATCAAGGGCCGCAGCCTATACCTGAGCAGACACTGTCACCTCAGCCTAGGCCTAGACCTAGGCACAAAGCCAGGGCCTCGCCTATGGCATAGGCCAAAGCCCAAAATAGGGGGCAGGGCCTAGGCCTGAGCGTGGCATTTGAGTCTTGACCTAGGCCTGTGCCAATGCTGGGGCCTTAGTCGGGTCCCACCGAACAAATTTACCTGATCCATTGGGTATCCATGGCAGTGGCCAGGCTGTGTTCCAATGCATGGGCCTCAGCTTAGGCTGGAGCTCAGACCCAAGCCTGAAGCCACAGCCAGGCACAGAGGCTGGATGCCATCTCAAGGGCTTTGACCCATACCCAGGCCCAAAACTGGGGCCTGGCCACCGGGCCTAAGCATAAGCCAGGGCATGCACCCATTCTGATGAAGTGGCCCAGTCTGGAGGCCAGTTCCCAATGCCTGAGCCTTGGCCTAGGCTCGAGTCCAGTCCCAGACTTGATGCTGCAGCCTGGATCCAGAGGGCAGTTCCCATCACCAGGGCCTTGACCTGGACTCAGGACTGACACTAGGGCCTGGCCTGGATGCCAGGTCCCAATGCCTGGCCCACAGCCTACAACGAGACAAGGGCCTATGCCTGATGCTGCGGCCCAGAGGTCAAGTTTAAATCCTGAAGAATCGATACAGACCCAGGCCTGACTGGGTCATGATGCCTGGGCCTCAGCCTAGGGTAGGGCTTGGGCCCAAACCCAATGCTGCGGCACAGCCCAGAGGTCAGTTCCCGATGTTGGGACCTCGGCCTGGACCCAGGCTCAACATCAGGGCCCAGCCCAGATGCCATTTCTCAGTGCTTGGTCCTTGAAATAGGCCAGAGCCTGGGCCCACACCCAAAGCTGTGGCCCAACCTGTAGACTGTGCCCCAACACCAAAACCTCAGCCGGGACCCAGGCCTGATGCCTGGCCTTAGTCTGTTGGACAGGTCCCGATGCCTGGGCCTCTGCTGAGGATCAAGCCCAGGCCAGAAGCACAGGTCTAAGAGCTTGACCAATATACTCTTCTTTTCTTTTTCATCTGACACCATCCACTGGGGTAAATGTGCCGGAGTTAACTCTGGCACATTTACTCCAGTGTATGTTGCCATTTTGATGTATGGTAATGTATGGCAATGCTGTACATTATAATAGTACCATCTGCTGGGGTGAATGCACTGGAGTTAATTTAATTTGGCACTACCCCAGTAGATGGCATTAGGTGAAGAAGAAAAGAAGAGGACGTTGGACCTGTTCAAGGCCTGGGCTCCAGGCCTGGGTCTGACCCTAGGTCCAGGCATCGGGATCCAGTCTCCCGGCCAGGCTTCAGTATCAGGCTTGGTTCTGGGCCAGGCCCTGGCATTGGGTTTGGGTCAAGGCCCCAGTGTTGGGATCCTGCATCCAGGTCGGGCCACTATGTTGGTCCTGGGCCTGAGCCTCGACTTAGGTCAAAGCCCAGGCATCGAGATCTGACCTCCATTCTGGGCCCCGGTATCAGGCCTGGGTCTGAGTCAAGGCCTTGGCATCAAGACCTGGCTTCTGGACTAGGCCATGTTATTGGGCCTAGGCCTGGGCTCCGGCCTAGGGTAAGGCCCAGGTGTCAGTCCTGTATAGGCTGAGGCTGAGTTCGCTGCGACCTACCATGCCCTCAGCCTACACAAGGCTGAGGCTTCAGCCTGGACCTAGGCTGAGTTCAAGTTGTTGAAACCTGTCATCTAGGCCAGGCAGCAGCATGGGGCCTTGGTACTGGTTGAGGTCCTACTATTTGGACTCTGATTTCAGGTTGGGCTGCAGCATCAGGCCTGCACCTGTGCCCCAGCCTAGGCCAAGGTCTTGCATAGGCCAAGTCCAAGGTTGCAGTGATATACCATGGCCACGGCTTATGCAAGGCCAAGACTTTGGCCTAGGCCTAGGCCTTGCTAGTGGACACCCACTGGACTGGGTAAGTGGGGGCCAGGAGAGATCCTTGTCCTGGCCTTTTTGTGGATGGGTGGGAGGCCTTGGGAGGCCATGTTTTCATTTTTGTTGCCATTTATTTATTTATTTATTTATTTATTTATTTATTTATTAAATATATATTTCTATACCGGACTTCACGAATAGGATTCACATCAGGCCGGTTTACATGGAACTTAGGGGATGAACAAGTGTAACCAAAAACGAGAAGGCTGAATCAAGCAAAGTTACATAAAACAAGGGCATTGAACTTGGGGGCTAGAGTAGCCAGGAAGAAAGGTAGAGCGGAAAAGCAACAAATAAATAATATATAACTGGTTATGAGATTGGTAATTATCTCATTCCTTAGGCTGAGTTCGAAGTGACATTTTGACTAGGAGAAGGCTTGGAGGAAAAGCCACGTCTTCAGTTGTCTTCGAAAGGTATGAAGGCAAGGTTCCAGTCTTAGGTCAGTTAAATTTTAGATAAATCCTGATAAAAGACAGATAAAAATTAATCAAACATTAAAATTAAAAAATTTTAATGTTTGATTAATTTTTATCAAACAAATCAAACATTCCACAAACCAAAATTTGTGGAAAAAACCCTCTCGAAAATGAACCGAAAAATGAATATTATGTGTCATCTGTTTATAGTGCATGCTTCTGTAACAGCCTAATTGTTGTCTGTAGTCTGTACATGCATGTAAGATTGGCTAAACTTTCACATGGTAACACTTATTGTCTGATGGAGTGCCATTCATGCAACATTCATGTGGTGCTAGTTCTCTTTTGTTGATAATTTGCAATATGTTACTGTAAAAATATTTTACATATTTTTACAGTAACATATAAAAAAATATTTAAATAAAAAATATTTAAATAGTAACAATATGTTACTGTAAAAATATTTATTTCCAGTTAAACTATTATTACTTTATTTAGTATTATGTTAAATTGTCAACCAGTTATACTGTTCCATATGTTCTACGGTTCCATGTAAAGCTCCGCTCTCTGTTGAGCAGTTCTTCGTTTTATGTAAACCGGAGTGATCTGTAGTCCCTACAAGAACTTCGGTATATAAAAATTAAAAATAAATAAATAAATAAATAAAGAAAAGAAAAGGAAATTTTATTCTGCCATTTTGGTATTATGGACAGATGTGTTTTCTAAAATGTCTATAATATTATTTTCCCTTTTTGCTGCTCAGATATGTTTGGTAAAAGACTTGATAATTTGACAAATGTTGTTATTTTACAATAATTCTTTTTTTCAGTTAATGTTTTCTGCTACGTTCACTTTATTCTCTTTGTCTCTTTAAATGTGGTACTTAAATTGTCCACTGCTAACTCAAAATGACTTCCGAACAATACTACAGGCACTAATCTTCTCCAGCACAGATTACTGCAATGCCCTTATGTTAGGACTACCTAATACAACATTAAGACCACTGCAAATACTTCAGAACACAGCAGCTAGAATACTAACTGGAAAAAGAAGGAGGGACCATATAACTGAAACCCTAGCAGAGTTACATTGGCTACCAATTGAACACAGAATTAAATACAAAACCCTATGTATCATTCACAAACTAATTTATGATGAGAAATCAGACTGGTTAAACAGAGCATTATGGGTACACACTCCACACAGGAACCTCCACTCAGCAAATAAAGCACTCCTAACTATTCCATCAGTTAAAACAGCAAGACTGACACAAGTGAGAAAAAGAGCCCTATCACTAGCAGGACCCATAATCTGGAACACAATGCCTCCAGAGATCAGGCTACAAAGTGATCTCAAGACATTCAAGAAAAATATAAAAACATGGCTTTTTAAACAAGCATTTTACAAAGAGACAGGAGAATAGAGAGAAATATTTCAGGAAAAGACAGAAAGGCACCGACATACAGTCCTTAGGACTATACAGTAGATTAGTCTATGATCTCTACACCATAATAAAACATAACTATAATACTATGTGTAATAAAACTACCAGTGTAAGTACCTTGGTACAACTGGTCATGAACTACTTCGCTAAATGACTATGTCTAATGATATATTGTAACCGAACCTTTGACGGCACCTGTTAGAATGCACTATAGTACAATTTTACCTACATTAAATATGTGCCTACATGTAAACCGTTGCGACAGTATTTAACTTAGCAACAGTATAGAAAAGTTTTTAAATAAATAAATTATAAATAAAAGTTATATTTTCATTATTTCTTACGAACACATGCATGTCAGAAGGGATTTTATCCATGATTCATCCCATTATTTTAGGATCTTTCAGATATATGCAGTTCTAGTAGCCAAAATGGCTTAGACACTTTTTATGTGCATTCTAGTAGCCAATTTGTAAGCTTAGACACATTTTATGTACCAACAAAAAGAACAAAGGAACCTCAGTGGTGGGAGGAGGGAAGAAGAAGATCACTGAATGAATAAGACCATTTCCCACTGTGTCTGGGAATGCAGGCCGGCCATTGGTCAGTGCGCATAAGTTGCGCCTGCCCAGAGGCAGGCGTAACTTCTTCAACAAAGGTAAGGGGGGGTTCTAGGTAGGGCTGGGGGGTGGGTTAGGTAGGGGAAGGGAAAGGAAGGTGTGGGGGGGCAGAGGGAACGGAGGAAGGCTGCACGGCTCGGCGTGCGCAAGTTGCACAATTGTGCACCCCCTTGCGCATGCCGACCCTGGATTTTATAACATGCGTGCGCATGTTATAAAATCGAGCATAGATTTGTTCGCGCCGGGTTGCACAAACAAATCTGTGCTTGCGTGCAGGTTTTAAAATCTGCCCCTAAGTGCATCACTTTGCACTTGCTACATTAAGGGCTAGATTTTAAAAACCCCATGACACGCGTAAGTCCCGGGGCTTCGTAAAAGGGGTGGCAGGGGGCGTGTCCGGGGGCATGTCCGGGATCAGGGGGCGGTCCAGGGCGGGTCCGGAGACGTGACGATGGTTCGGGGGCGGGCCAGGAGGGAGGTCCCGAGTCCCCCGGCACTGTGCGTAGCTTATAAAATCTGGTGTACTTTTGTTCTCGCCACCGGCGCGAACAAAAGTACGCACGCGCGTATGTTTTTAAAATCTACCTCTAAATCTCATTTGCCATTTGCATGCCCAGTCTCCCAGTTTTGCAATGTCCTCTTGCAATTTCTCACAATGCTCTTCTGATTTGACAACTTTGAATAATTTTGTGTCATCGGCAAATTTGATCAGCTTACTTGTTCCCATTTCCAGGTCATTTATAAATATATTAAAAGGCATCGATCCTAGAACATATCCCTGGGGCACTCCATCATTCACCTTTTTCCATAAGGACAATTTACCATTTAGCCATTCTTTGTTTTCTATCTTTTAACCAGTTGGCAATCCACAAAAGCTGAGGGTAGAAATAATCTTTCCTCAATTTCTCTACAGTACTTGTAATGTTTGAAAAAGGAAAAAAAATAGTTGAAGAGTCTGCAGGGGCTCCTCAGCATTCTTCTTTTTTCTAATAGAAGGGATATATAAGTTGAGCTCTGGATTTTAGAGGACAAGACTCCACAATAATGTTTAATATTTCCAAAAACTAACTTTTTAGCATGTGCAAGGTTGTGACTAAGATACGTTTCAGAAAGTTAACAAAACAAAGGATATGACATCTTGCAATATTTTCCATTCTCTCAATTTTATTATTCAGGTTTAAGTTTTCTTGAATGAAACAATTTTCATATCTAGTACCTTGTCTAATTTAGTATCTATAATTTTTATCTTTATTTAAAATGTGTTAATTGCCAATACACTAGATGATGTACAAAAGGAAACAGAACATACATAAAATCCTGTCCAGATACAGAATATAAGCATAATAAACACCAATTAAGGGCAAAAGACAGAAATCCAAAAACAATCCTGTAGACTAATAAAATGCCTGTCTAAAAAGCCATGTTTTTAAAGAAATCTTGAAGGACTTCACATTGTCCACCAGTCTCAATAATTCAGGAAATATCATCTAATACCTTCTAATATTCCAAATATTTAGTCTCCAGGATCTTGGCTATGCTATTAAAGTTTAGAAATTGATTTGACATCCAGGAAATCTATCCAGATAGTCACCTATCTAGACATGCAATAGCATCCTAATCTAAACAATCAATATTGACCTCATTATTCAGCAGTGTTTGTGGTAAAGACTGAGAAAGTTGTTAATTTGATTTCAATTCTCCAATCACAAGAAGCCCTACTTAATTCTCCAGCATTGGTACCCAAATTGTGATACCTTCCAATGCTCTTAACATGGAAAGACACATGACACAGTGTCTCTTTGTCAACAGTTTTTCTTTTCAGTCAGAATAAATTTCAGGGTATGGGTAAAAAGTGTAAATATTGATGCTTCAGAAAGTTTACTTATAGTAATAGCTTTTATTTATTCCTAGTTTCATTTAAACATTTACTGCCTGTTCAATTGGATTAAAACTGAGTGCACTGATAGGGTCTTTCTGGTCTTTTGGTACAATTGTTCATAAGTCTATGGCAATTTCTATAGTATGAATGACCCTTTGTCTCTTTTCCTGAATTATTAGATGGAACATCTACTGTTTATTCATATGGCTATTTTCTTCTTTTCTTTCCGGGAAATTAAATTTATGTAGGATGACTTGTGTAGCCAATTTCTCTGTGAAAACGTTTTTTTGATTGATTAGAAAATTGTAACACCTGCTTATTCTTTGCAGAATTAAACCCTATGAGGTACCAGTGGCATTTCCTTTTAAAGTTAGTCTGGTGCTATCTCCTACAGTGAGGATATGAAAGTTGTATCATCATAAAAATGAAAGTTGCATTATCTTAGGAAATGAGTTTTCTTTAGATTTCAGCTTGAAACAATTGATTGATCTAAAGGTGCTGACAGCTCATTTTATATTTGTCAGAATAGTTAGTATAAAAATACAAAGTGAAAATTTTAGCTGTAGGCTGATATGAAAAAAAAACCAACATTGTTTAGTGTGTTCTCTGTATATCTTTTTAATAATGATAATGAAAATTGAAATTTTCTGCATAGATATTCATTAGAAATGGAAAAATGTTACATTGTTTAAATAAGTTAGAGATTTGACTTCTCGAGTGTACAGTAGATTTTATATGTACTACAATGGATGATGTCTTATTTGTTAAAAGATTGTTTATTTATAGGTGTTAGCACACTTAGAACAAGGTTTCCTTGACCCAGCTTCTGTCGGAGAGAAAAAGAATGCATATGTCAGGCTTTTTTGGAAGAAGGATGAGTCAGGCAGTTTTATACTGACTGACGTACATAACTGTGTACCAGGTAAAGCCTGTTTTATGTACGTAGTCTATTAAAGAAGCGGGGGGGGGGAGGAAGCAGGGTACTTGTGGGAATAAAATTAATTAGAGGAGGAAAGTTATGGCTCTAGTTGTTAGGATAAGGAATTGTTGTTGGGGGAAAGAGGCAGGCTGATTGTTGGGTTAAAGCAGCTCAGAATGTTGAGGGTTGGAGGAGGGGTGATGATGGGTATGAAAAGCAGTGCAGTTAGATATTTGCCACCCTGTTTGTGTTTGCTGCTACGGTGGTTGGAGCACTGAGTGTGTAAGTGGGGATTATGTTGAAAATTTTTTGGTTTCATTAAAAAAAAAGAAAAGGCAAACCTGATAGGTTTAGGCAAAAGGGGTATTGACTCACCCTGTCTGGGATTTGGCATGTCAGGGTGGTGAGGAGACAGGAGTATAAAGAAGTGAAGACTGTAGGGGCTTCTGCAGCCCCCACCACCCTTCTTCAAAGCAGAGAGCAATGTTGCAATTGCATCAAAAGTATCAAGATTTATTGGTTAAGGGTAGTAATCCCATGATTCTTGTTGTGGGAACACTAGTAGCTGACCCATCTCTGATGATATTGTGTGCCCCTGGGCCACAACGCAGCCACAGAGGAGCTCTGGCAAGCAATGAGGCAGGTGAGGAATGTCCCAGCATAGGCTGTAGATATGGAATGATGAACCCAACCACTGCCACACCTGTACGCAACAGAGAGAGACCCAAACAACGCAATGTTGGTCTCATGAGTGGTCCTCTGACTACTCCAAGCCCTTTCGGACCTGCCGCACAGAGCAGCAACTGTGACAGGGCGGACAGTGGTCAGAGGATGAAGACATCAGATGAAGATGAAGACTGAAGATGTGAGGGCTTCATGAAACTTGAAGAAAAGAAGTGCTTAGATGGAGTCTCAAGGTTTTAGAGTTCTGAGGTGGTACTGCGACAAGATGTGCCCTACACTACCCAGCAAGGCAAGTCACGGACCATGCATACACGTGCCCTACTCAAGAGGCAAGGCAGGTCGTGGACCATGCTTGTGGTTCCCAAGACAGGTTACTTGAAGAGTTGAAAAGTCAGAGAATGTTGATTGAAGAGGAGGTGAGACGGGACACATGGTTGGTTGAAGAAGGACTCCAAAAGAGTCACAAATTGCTTGGAGAAATACTGAGTAGGTACTGCCACATCACACACCCTACACTGCCAGGCCTAGCAGGTCGCGGACCACGTTTGAGGTTCCCCAGCCAGACTGATTGTAGATCCAGGGTAAGGTATGACAAGACTCAGCGAGACCTGAACCGAGATGTGCCCACCCGGCTAGTCAAGGCAAGGCAAGGACCACATCGAACGGAGCAGGACATTATTAGAGTTCAATATCAGTATGAGACAGTGGCAAGGGAATCCAGAGGTCCTGACAGTAAACTAGGACCTTAGGGAAGGACCTAGGGCCGAACCCCAGGAACCAAGGACTTGGGGTCCAGGACTCAGCGCGGAAGCATAAGTAAGACACAGGGGCTACCGGTGCCATTGGTCGGCCACTGTCACATGGTAGGAGCACAAGATGGCACCGGCCGTCCATTGCTCCTACCATGTGACAGGGGCCGACCAATGGCACTGGCAGCCCCTGTGACATAGTGAGGGCAAAGGTTATCGGCACCATTTTGAATACCGGCAGCCGACAGCCCGAGTGCAGGAGATCGCTCCAGGACCCCCGCTGGACCACCAGGGACTTTTGGCAAGTCTTGGGGGGGTCAGGAGGGTGGGGGTTGTAGTAATTAAATTTAAAGGATTGGGATGGGGTTTTTTTGGGAAATAAATACATATGTAACTAATGAACGGATCGGGGTCCCCCGAGAACGGATGCAACAGATTTGGGTCCCGACGAATACGAATACCGAATGGGATGAATCCATCCCTGCTGCACATCCCTGTTGGTTCCATTTATAATCACAGGCTGTCTTCTATCTGTCAACCAGTTTGTAATCCATGCTACCACTTTGACATTCATTCACAAGCTTCTCATTTTATTCATGAGTCTTCTATGAGGGACTGTATCAAACACTTTACTAAATTCTAAGTAAATAACATAGAGTCCTCTTCCCTGATCCAATTCTCTAGCCACCCAATCAAAAAAATCAATCAGATTCATCTGGCAGGATGGTGAATGCATGCTGCCTTGGATCAAGCAACCCACCGGATTGTAGATTGTTCACTATACTTTCCTTCAGCAGAGTTTCCATTGATTTTCCTACCACCAAGGTGAGGCTAAGTGGCCTGCAGTTTCCAGCCTCCTCTCTGCTTCCACTCTTGTGAAGTTCTCTCCTTGGACATCTTTTTTTGCCCTATTCAGCTGATTTTTGTTAATTTATTCACCCACTTCCTAGAGATAAAATGTAGGAAAATAAGCATATGACTTGGGGTACTCATGATGTTAATTTACGGTTGCTACATATGACTCATAAGAGCTATGGCCAATTGGGTTCGTTGGCTGGAAGGGGTCAAAGGGGGTTGTCTTTGGGAGTCAGGTAGCCATTTTAGATGGGATGGGGCTTTATGAGTACAGAGCAAATGCAGGGCGAAGGTTTGGAGGTCTGTTGGAGATTCAATAAATTTGTAAGCCCATTTTCAGATTGTAAATTTCGACACACCTACACAAATTGTGCAGCCAATCACCCTGCATCAAAACGCGGAAAGCAAGGGCAAGTGGGTAGAGGAACTCAGAATAAATGTAAAAGGTATTTTTCAACGTGCACCCACTGCAGTTATGATTTGTGCTATGAGACCTTGAATGGAGAATATAAGAAAAAGAAGGATGCTAAACTATTGGCTGATGGTTTTGATGGTGGATTTGTGATTCCTTTCTCTGAGAGTATTGTTAATAATCAAGTAGTTAATTTAATATAGGTGCAGAGGTTGCAAGATGTTGTGTTGAAGAAATTGGAGGGAGAAAGAGCTTTAGGACTTATAGCAGATCCTTTTAAATCTAGGCTTTTCCCATTATGTTTCTTCCTTCTTTGGCAGTGATACCTAAAAAAGAACCTGGTAACTTTTGATTAATACATAACTTGTCTTATCCTGAGGGTGGATCAGTCAATGATTTCCTTCCTAGTGATTCGTGTACAGTTTAGTATGCTTCTTTTGATAGTGCTATTGTATATTAGTGTGTAAACGTGGTATATGTTCATGGATGACAAAAGTAGACATTGAATTGGCTTTCAGATTATTGCCAGAGGATCCATCTTTTTTTCCTTTCAATTTCAAGGTTTATATTACTTTGATAAATACTTACTTGTGGGTTGTTCAAATTTGTGCTCATATTTTGAAGTATTTAGTTCATTTATTCATTGCGTTAATGTGCAAGTTTCAGGATTGGTGAATATATTGTCCATTATTTAGATAGAACAGATACTTGTGAGAAATTATTCCAGTGTTTCATGTCTGTAGCAGACAAGTTTGGCATTCCTCTAGCTCATGGGAAAAACAGAAGGCCCGGTATACATTTTGAGCTTTTTAGGAATCGATATTGAGACTGTGCAAATGAAGTCTCTTTTACCAGAAGAAAAAGTAAAAAAGTTGTGTGCTTTAGTGGATGAGACATGTGAAGATAAAAAGGTTACTTTGCATCACATGCACTCATTAGTAGGTAGCCTTAATTTTGCCTGTAGGGCAATCCCTATAGGAAGGACATTTTTAAAGAGATTGTCAGCATCCATGTCTGGAATAGTTAAGAAGCATCATTTTATTAGAGTTATGGTGGTGTAAGTAAGTTTAGGGGTGTAGAGACCTATCTGCTACAGGACACTTCCAGTTCCCCTCCCACTTCACTTCATGATCCTAAGTTCAGGAAAAGGCAACATGTTCTCTTCGGAATTATACTTTTATTTATCAGATTTGGCAGGGTTTAGCATTTAGAAGATAACAACAATTTCTATCTCTACCATCCTGGCCTCTAGGCATCAGTTTACCCTAAAGAAAGTTCCATGCCATAAACCATAACATGCCATAAACTATAACCTGCCTAATATATTAATACTTATGGCTAACTTACTTACCCCCAGGTCCCAACTTCAGGCAATTTCTCTGTTTACCTCTGAAGTAGGCTCTGGCTGAAGGTCTGGAGAATGTGGGCAGGGGAAGAGGCTTGCTTCCGGATCTGGTACTGGCAGACCTGCCAGGCTGTCTGGGGCTTGCTTCTGGGTCTGCTACGGGCAGAGCTGCCGGGCTGCTCTCGGCTCCTCACCCACCTCAGATTGAGTACCACCGTCCAACCCTAGCAGGGCGTCTCCTCTCTCTGGTCTCCTGGCTACACCTAGTCTTCTCCCTCCTTGATAGCAGGGGGTGCTGGGCTGCCTTGGGTCTGCTCTCCCTTTTTATTTGTCTTGTACTTTCCAGCTGATAGATATGCATAAGCTTGTGCATAATCATGTAGTGATCTTTGCTGCATTACAGGTCTTTTCTCCTCTTCCCATTTCTTCGGAGGGTGGTCCTGCCAAGTCTGTGGGCCAAGCTGTATCAGTGTTTTCTCCATTTCAGAATGCTCCCCCTTCATCCAAGAGTGGAGGTCTCTCTGACCTCTGGATTTCCCTTGGCCATTCCATGACTTCTGCTTATGAGCTTAAGTTGCTGCATTGGCCCTCTGCCTTGGTTTTATTTATATAGGAGCTTACAAACAGGCTGATCTTGATAAACATCCTTTAGTTCTGGTTTAAAGTTCTCATTTGGGCAAAGTGTCTTTTCTTTAGCTGTGACAGTGTTTTGGGCTTGTCAGCATATTTGTTGCATCCCTCTTTGGCTATTATGATTCATATTTGGTGCTTTCAGTGGTTAAACATGAGAAATTCTCCCTACAGCGTCATCACATGAGGATTTTATGATATAGAGAGCATTTTTTGAAGACTTTTAATGGTGTATCAATATGGCAGGTAGATGTGGTATCTAATAATGATCTTAAATTATATTCTGATGCTGCTGGTGGTAGTAGTTTTGGGTTATATTGTAAGGGATCTTGGTGTGTAGCTTCTTGGCCTAAGCAATGGAAGATATCAGGTATTTTAAAGATCATATTCTTGGAGCTGTTTCCAATAGTGATGTCAGTATTAGTTTGGCCAAATTTGCTTAAGAATCGTAAAATCATATTTTGGTGCAATAATCAGTCTGTACTTAAAGTTATTAATAGCCATTCTGTTAGATGTCCTTTGGTATCAGAGCTCATGAGGGAGTTATTGTTAGGTTGTTAGATATATAATGTTACAGTTAAGGCAAAGCATGTTCCAATTTCTGATTCTCTATTTCATTTTAAATGGTCTACCTTCAGGAAATTAGTGCCTGGAGCAGATTTGGAAAATATAGCAATCCTGGATTATTTATGAAGCCTTGGCGCATATCAGTGTGAGAGTTACTACGCAGATCGATTGCACTGGCGATGTGGGAAATATACTGTAGTGGATTCCAAAAGGTAACTGAATTCTTGTGGCTGTTAGGATGGCATAAGGGACCTGTGAAAAAGGAATTAATGATAAGATACGTGTTGTTTGCCATGATCAGGATTATTCTAAAAGAGCAGGTACTGGGCATATTTCAGGTTTTTTATTTTTTAGTAAAGCTTGCAGATAGGATAACCCGGCCATGAGTTTTGCACTCAAAAGAGTATTACAAGGTTCGGCAAAATCTGTTGAGGTAAGGAGGAATTTTAGAAGATTTATGGCATTTATTGGTATGAGTTTATTCGAATGAATTTGAACTGAATTTATTTTGTTTATCATTTTGTTTGGCATTTTTTGCAGCATTTAGTGTTAGTGAGTTGGTGACTGATTCTAAGTGTGATGACAGACGTTATGGTTTATTAAAGGAAAATGTTATAGTTTCTTCAGAATATTTAAGATTGTGGGTACATAGATCAAAAACGGATCAGCAAGGTAGAGGTGAGGAAGTAATATTGTACAAAAACTGAAGGGGTTATAATATGTCCTATATCAAATTGTTTGATATATTTAAAAGAGAGACTTTCCTTGGGGGATTATTTGTTGTTACATCAGGAGAGTACACCTTGTCTCATTTTCAATTCATTGCCATTATGAGGAAATCTCTCAGGGAAACAGGGCTGATCACTATAAATTATGTTAGTCATTCCTTTCGTATTGGGGTGGCTACCTGCGCAGCTAGGTTGAGATTGTCTGTACCAGACATTATGCATATTGAAAGGTGGCACTCTGGGGCTTAAATTTAATATATTCATTAATGGTATTTAATCTAATGATGTTTAATACAGCATTTTTCTTTCAGATGCAGGGAAAACTAGCTGTTCCATGTAGTTCATTGCGTGTTCCTATTTGCAATGGGCAGGAAGGAGAGCAAGAGCAGTGTGTCGTCCACTGGGCAAACATCTTGACTTGGCTTCCACTGGGCCTTTTGAAACATTGCATGGGGCATCAAGGGTTATGTTGGTTTCAATTATTGCCTGTTTTATAACATTTCATAGCTAGTATGCAGCAACCAATCATATTATTTGTGCATTTGGAGGGAAAAGATTTGGGTCAATAGACATGTAAACAGTTAATTAGGGTAGTTAAAAAAGATTTAAATACTATAATGGAATTACTTCTGGAGTTGATACTTTGCTGGTCTGATATAAGACTGAGAAGGTGTTATAGAGATCAGAAAAGGTGGTCTAGTGGCTTATTATAATTAAAGTTAAGACAAATTGGGAAATAGGGGATGGCTCATGGGGGAAAACAGATGCGGCACAATCGGGTTGATATTGATTGTGGGGGATTTTATTGGATGGATGATATTTATCTGTCTGATATTGAATTGGATCTTTTTCTCAATGACATTCAGGAAACCCTGGATCGGGTGATTGATCAATTGTTAATATAAGCTACAGCTTGTGTTTGTGTGTGTGTGGGGGGGGGGGCACAAAGTAATTTAATTCCTTGTGCATATGGGGGATACCCAAGCCAAGGACTTTGTTAGGATAGACTTTTATGGCTTGTCCTCTTGTGATCTGCCAGGCTGGTGGAGTGAGGGCAAAGGAGGTCCAATACCACTGGGAAGCTAATGCAGTTATCTTAACCCCATTTTCCTAGCTAGTGGTATGGCAGTTGAGGGGCTCATGGCCCTTGAGTGGTACGGAAGAGTGTTACTTGGCTAGCTGGCTTTTAAAGCTGCTTAGCTAGTATTAGGCAAGTGGCTAGGGATGACTTATTGCTGGGTTAACTTTGGCTCAGATTATACATTGTGATTTATTTTACTGTTAATAAAGCTACGGCCTAGAATATTCCAAATTACTATGCCTTGTTTGTTACCTTACATATGTTTATTATTTTTATAAAAGTCATTCTCTGGGTTATACTTGTTAGGATGAGTCAGGCAGTTTTATACTGTTTTTTATTTATTTATTTATTTATTTATTTAAAAACTTTTCTATACCGTTGTTAAGTTAGATAACCATCACAACGGTTTACAGCAAGGCACACTAATGAAAATGTGAGTGGTATAGATTACAAATTAATCATGTGCCATCATAGTGCGGTAACAATTCATTTAAAAAAAACTATGTGTGTAAATTAGGTTTGTCTGTTGGGATCATATTAGGCTTACAAGTAACTACTTTTAGTTTGGTGCGTCCTTATCAGTCAACTGTTTTTTTCCTTCTCTTTATTTTTATAAAAAGCTTGTTTAAAAAGCCAGGTTTTCAGATTGGTTTTGAATATTTTGAAATTACTCTGCAGCCTTAGTTCGAGTGGCATGGTGTTCCATAGCACGGGGCCTGCGAGTGAAAATGCTCTCTCCCTAACTTGCGTGAGGTGTGCTGTTTTGACAGAGGGGACAGTTAGTAGAGCCTTATTAGCAGATCTTAGGTTTCTTTGTGGGACATGTACGCGCAGTGCAGTGTTGAGCCATTCAACTTTTTCATTGTGGATTAGTTTGTGTATTATGCATAATGCCTTATATTGAATCCTTTGTTCAATTGGGAGCCAGTGTAAATCAGCGAGCGTTCCTGTAATGTGTTCATTCTTTTTTTTACCAGTCAAAATTCTAGCAGCTGAGTTTTGTAATATTTGTAGTGGCCGGATTGTAGATTGTGGTAGTCCTAAAAGTAGTGAGTTGCAGTAGTCTGTACTTGCGAATATCATGGCCTGCAGAACTGTGCGGAAATTGTTTATCGTTAGTAAAGTTTTTAGTCTTCTCAGGATCATTAGTTTCGCATATCCTTCTTTTATTTTCAATGAGGTGTGTTGTTTCATGTTTAGTTCAGGGTCAATTATTACTCCTAGATTTCGTACTTTTGTTGCTAGCTCAATGGTTTGGTTGTTTTTAATTGTGACTGTTGGTTGAATTTGATGTATGTTTTTACGTTCAAGGTGTAAAAATTCCGTTTTGTCGATGTTTATTACCAGTTCCATCTGATTTAAGAGCTGTTTAATTATCTCAAGATACATATTGGCAAGTTTCATTGTATCTTCAATGGTGTTTACAATTGGCAGCAGTAACTGTATATCGTCTGCATATAAGTAATGTGTGATTCCAAGTCCCGCTAGTAGGTGACATACCGGGAGAAGATAAATGTTAAAGAGTGTTGCCGACAGGGCTGATCCCTGTGGGACACCGGTTAGCAGTGTGACTTTGTCCGAGAGTGTATTATTGATTTGTACCTGAAAACATCTATTTTTAGATATGATTCAAACCACTTTATTGTTTTATTAGCGAGACCTATTTCTTTCAATCTATTGAGTAGAATTTTGTGATTTACTATGTCGAATGCTGCAGAGAGATCTAATAGAACTAGAATGTAATGTGTTCCTGTATCAAAACCTCTTAGGATATTATCAGATAAAGCTAATAACAGAGTTTCAGTACTGTAATGTTTGCGAAACCCATGTTGGGTTGGGTAGAATATGTTATTACATTCTATATGTTTAGATAATTGTTTTTGTACTGTTTTTTCGATTAGTTTGGCTAGTAAGGGTAAGTTTGAGACTGGTCTATAGTTATTGAGAACTAGTGGGTCAAGGTTCTTTTTCTTAATTATTGGTTTAATAATGGCTCCTTTCAGGGTATCTGGCATTACTCCTTCATCAAGTGAGAGGTTGATTATCTTAGTTAGGGTTGGGGATATTGTGTTGGTTAGTTTTTTTAGTTCGGTAATGGGAATGGTGTCAATTACGTGGGTGGCACTAGAGATGTGAATCGGAACCGGAATCGGTTCGGATTCCAGTTCTGATTCACATGTGGGTTTTTTTTCATCGGGCCCGATCGCAGTTTTGTTTATCGGCTGCGCCCGAGCCGATAAACAAAAAACCCACCCTGACCCTTTAAAACTAACCCCTTTGCTTCCCCCACCCTCCCGACCCCCCAAAAAACATTTTACAGGTATCTGGTGGTCCAGTGGGGTCCCGGGAGCGATCTCCCACTCTCGGGCCGTCGGCTGCCACTAATCAAAATGGTGCCGATGGCCTTTGCCCTTACCATGTGACAGGGTATCCGTGCCATTGGCCAGCCCCTGTCACATGGAGGGAGCACTGGATGGTCGGCGCCATCCTTAATGGTGATTAAAGGTAGAGAAGAGAAAAATGTTTTAAGGTGAAAGAAAGAGGAGGTAGTCGCACTTCTCCTCCAACTTAAGAACATAAGATATGCCATGCTGGGTCAAACCAAGGGACCATCAAGCCCAGTATCCTGTTTCCAACAGTGGAAAATCCAAGTCACAAGTGCCTGGCTAGTACCTAAACATTAAATAGATCCCAAGCTACTAATGCTGGTAACAAGTAGTGACTATTCCTTATTGATTAATAGCAGTTTATGGATTTCTCATCCAGAAACAAACAAACATTTATTAAACCCAGGAACACTAACTGCCTTAACCACATCCTCTGGCAATGAACTCCAGAGCTGAATAGTACATTGAGTGAAAAATAATTTTCTACGATTTGTTTTAAATGTGCTACTTGCTAACTTCATGGAGTGTCATTTGGTCCTTCTATTGTCTAAAAGCGTAAATAACTGATTAATCTTTACGCGTTCAAGTCCTTTCATGATTTTGAATACCTTTATCATATCCCCCTCCGCCGTCTCTTTTCCAAGCTGAACAGCCCTAACCTCTTTAGCCTTTCCTCATAAAGGAGCTATTCCATGCCCTTTATCATTTTGGTCACCCTTCTCTGTACTTTCTCCAGTCAACTATATCTTTTTTGAGATGCGGCAACCAGAACTGCACACAGTATTCAAGATGTGGTCTCACAATGGATGTTACACTTGCCGCCCGCAGCAGTCCCACGGTGCGGCCCTCTCACCTCTCTGTACAACCTTCAGGTTCGAGCTCCTCACTGCTGGTGGCAGTGGGCTGCCGGTCTTGACCTTGGACTCCTGCCAGCACATCCAGCCCTGCTCCGCTTCCCGGGAACTCCAGCCTGGATGCCTCCACTCCTCAGGCCTCTCTGCAGGCCTTGCGGAGAGATGCCACCGGCTTCGCCACGTCCCTCCCTAGGCACTCGCTCACACATCAGTGAATGATTTAAAGGGCCCGTGGTGGGAACCTGACCGCGGACCTGGATGCTGACATTAAATCCTTCAGCACATAAATACTCAGGCCGCACTCGTTGCTACATTACCTGTTTGTGTTCTGATTCTCCTAGTTTCCAGTTCCTGGTTCCTGTTCCATTGTTCGTCTCGTCTTGTGTTTGATTGACTTCCTGGATTCGACCACTGCTTCATCTGACTTCGCCTACCTGCCTTCCCCAAGCCTGACCACCACTTCGCCTGACTTCGCCTATCTGCCTTCTCCAAACCTGACCACTGCTTCGCCTGACTTCGCCTACTTGCCTACTCCAAGTCTGACCACTGCTTTGTTTGACTTCGCCTACCTCCTTTCTCTACACCTGACCTCTGCTATGCCTGACCATGCCTGCCTTCTCCGAGCCCGACCATTGCTATGCCTGACCACGCTTGCCTTCTCTGTGCCTGACCATTGCTACGCCTGACCACGCCTGCCTTCTCCGTGCCTGACCATTGCTACGCCTGACCACACCTGCCTTCTCCATGCCTTGACCATTGCTATGCCTGACAATGCCTGCCTTCTCCGAGCCTGACCATTGCTATGCCTGAGCACACCTGCCTTCTCCGTGCCTTGACCATTGCTATGCCTGATCATGTCTGCCTTCTCCATGCCCTGACCAATGCTATGTCTGACCACGCTTGTTTTCTCCGTGCCTTGAACTTTGCTACATATGACTTCGCCTCAGACTCTCGTTCCTTGTTGCTTGCTACACCTTCCAAGTGCCACCCACTTCTACTCAAGTTTGACAGAGACACCTCTGTCCCTATCCTCTGGACACGGACTATTAAGGCTTTGGCCTTCCTGTGCTCAGGCACCTTCAGTATGCTCCTGTTCCCTGGTGCCTGGATTTCCATTCCACATCCTATCCAGGATAGGATCACGCCACCTGCTGGCTGCTATCTCTGGGCTGAACCAGCTACTACTAATACCTAACCTCGAGGCCCGCCTAAGTCCTGCCTGCCCTGGCACCCGAAGGCTAAACCCTAGGGGAACGTGGGCTGGTATAGGTGAAGCTCCAGTGACCTCCAGCTTCAGTCCACTCTGCCTGGTGATGGTGGGGACCCATAGACCCTCATCTGTGGGTTGCGCCAACCCCACCTCAGCCCAAGGATCCACCTCCTATGCAACAATGGAGAAATACAGAGGAATTATGACATCCACCATTTTTTTCGCCATTCCCTGCCTAATAATTCCCAACATTCTGTTTGTTTTTTGTATTGCTACAGCACAGTGAGCCAACAATTTCAATGTATTATCCACTATGACACCTAGATCTCTTTCCTAGGTGGTAGCTCCTAATATGGAACCTCACATCGTGTAACTAGGGTTTTGTTTTTTCCCCTCTATTCATCACCTTGCACTTGTCCACATGAAATTTCATCTGCCATTTGGGTTCCCAATCTTCCAGTCTCACAAGGTCCTCCTGCAATTTATCACAATCTTCTTGTAATTTAACTACTCTGAATAATTTTGTGTCATTTGCAAATTTGATCACCTCACTTGTCATATCCCTTTCCAGATCATTTATAAATATATTCAAAAGCACCAGTCCAAGTACAGATCCCTGAGGCATTTCACTATTTACCTTTTTCTACTATGAAAGCAGACAATGTAATCCTACTCTCTGTTTCCTTTTAACCAGTTTGCAATCCATGAAAGGACTTTGCCTCCTATCCCATGACTTTTTAGTTTTCTTAATAGCCTCTCATGAGGGACTTTGTCAAATGCCTTCTGAAAATCCAAATACACCACATCTACTGATTCACCTATCCACATGTTTATTCACCCCTTCAAAAAAATGTAGTAGATTTGTGAGGCAAGACTTCCTTTGAGTAAATCCATGCTGGCTGCGTCCCATTAAAACATGTCTGCCTAAATATTCTGTGATTGTATTCTTTATAACAGTTTCCATGATTTCTCCCAGAACTGAAGCAGGCTCACCATTCTATAGTTTTCTGGATCACGTCTGGAACCTTTTCTAAATATTGGATTACATTGGCCACCTTCTAGTCTTTAGGTACAAAGGATGACTTTAATTTGGTTACTAATTGCTTGTAATAGTTCTGATATTTCATTTTTTAAGTTCATTTAGAAAACTGGGGTGAATATATCCATTCCAGGTGATTTACTATTCTTCAGTTTATCAATCTGGTCTGCTGCATCATCAAGGTTCTTCGTGATTTGGTTCAGTTCATCACAAATTGTCACCCTTGAAATCTGTCTCCGGAATGGGTATCTCACCAACATCCTCATCCAGAAAGACCAAAGTAAAGAATTAATTTAGTCTTTCCGTGATGGCCTTATCTTCCCTAAGCGCCCCTTTAACCCCTCAATAGTCTATTGGTCCAACTGACTGCCTCACAGGCTTCCTGCTTCAGATACATTTTAAAAATTGTTTATTTTGAGCTTTTGCCTCTACAGCCAGCTTCTTTTCAAATTCTCTCTTAGCCTGTTTTATCAATGTTTTACATTTAACTTGCCAATGCTTATGCTTTTTCCTATTTTCTTCAGATAGATCCTTCTTTCAATTTTTAAAGGAAGATCTTGTGGCTAAAATAGCCTCTTTCACCTCACATTTACCCATGCCAGCAATCATATGGCCTTCATGCCACCTTTCTTAATGCATGGAATACATCTGGATTGCACTTCTAAGATTGTATTTTTTAACATTATCCACACCTTTTGCACATTCTTAACCTTCGCAGCTGCACCGTTCAGGTTTTTTTAAACTATTTTTCTCATTTTATCAAAGTTTCCCTTTTGAAAGTTTGGTGCTAGAGTCACGGATTTACATATTGTCCCCCTTCCAGTCATTAATTCAAATATGATCATGTTATGATTATTATTGCCAAGCGGCCCCATCACCATTACCTCGCTCACCAAATCCTGTCCTCCACTAAGAATTAGATTTAAAATAGCTCCCTCTCTCGTCAGTTCCTGAACCAATTGATCCATAAAACTGTCATGTATTCCATCCAAGAACTTTATCTCTCTAACATGTCCTGATGTTGCAACTTGCTATTTCTCCTTTCATTATCCTTATATGTTCAAATATCCTGCCACCTGCTACTTTAGGCCAGCCCAACTGGTGATTGTTTTTTTTTTCATTCTTTCTACTGTATATTGGTCTCCTCTCCTTCCACTTCATGTCTAGTCCTTCTTCACAGAGCTGTACAAAGTGTCCTGATCACTTGTCCCTCCCTTACCATATTCTCAACAAACTGTTTATTTCATAGATAGCATCATTTTACCTAAAAGAAGAAAAAATAATAGGACACTGTAAGACAGAGTATCTGAGAACATCCATATGCTGTGAAACAAAACAAATTTCATGAAAAGAGTGTTGCAAGTGGTATTCTTCCCTATGGGTTACTAGTGAGATGTGGAGTTAGTTGGCACATTCAGTTGGATTGGGGGGGGGGGCATTTATCAAAATGTGCTAAGGTGTTTTTGCATGAGTTAAGGGCTTATTGCATGTGAAAATGCCTTTAACTCATGTGATAGCACCATATCGTATGGTGTGATGCAAATCTGAAAAAGAGGAGGAGCTAGGGGCAGGAGTGGGCTGGGTTTGCCAGTCTGTGAAGTGCTATTGCACAGACTTAATGCTGATTTTAACTACATCTTTTTCAGTACTGTAAGCTGTGTGATAGCTTGTGTTACAGTAGGTTTGAAGCTCCCAGTGCATGGGGGGGGGGGGGAAGGGGGAGAGAGAGCAAGGCTAGCTGTAATGCCCTCTCCCTAGATAGGCATTTGTATCCCTATAGGAGGCCCACCTAGTAAATCGAGGTGAGGTTTAGGTATTAGTGTAGGGGGTTAGGGGCCACTTTGACATTCAACGTGAGACGTACGAACAGAACAGTGGTCTCTTGTGAAGATTTGATGACCTTCAGAGTGAGGAAACTCACTCCAAGATGAGATTTGTGCAAGGTTCTCTCACCCTAGCTTGATGGACACTCTACCTGGGTAACATCAAGGTAGGTTGAGGGAACCTTGCACAAATCTCATCTTGGAGTGAGTTTCTTCACTCTAAAGGTCATCAAATCTTCACAAGAGACCACTGTTCTGTTCGTACATCTCACGTTGAATGTCAAAGTGGCCCCTAACCCCCTACACTAATACCTAAACCACCCCTCGAGTTACTAGGTGGGCCTCTCTCGCTCTCTCTCACTCTCTCTCTCTCTCATATATATGTCCCCCAGTGGTTGTATGCAGGAAATACAATAGGCCTGGCACTTATTGCAAAGTTTGAAAATGTTATTGCA
Organism: Rhinatrema bivittatum; assembly: GCF_901001135.1. Classification (NCBI taxonomy): domain Eukaryota; kingdom Metazoa; phylum Chordata; class Amphibia; order Gymnophiona; family Rhinatrematidae; genus Rhinatrema; species Rhinatrema bivittatum. The sequence goes on from NC_042618.1 coordinate 95,049,396, forward strand.
ATTTGTGGTAACTTAGCTCTTTGCATAGGTAATTAGTGCAAATTGCGATAAACTGTCTATTAGCATAAACCATGCCCCTTTTGCTATCGCATGTGATACTTATCACATTTTGATAAATCCAGGCTTTAGATTGTAAGCCCTCTGGGAATCGGAAAATACCTACAGTACCTGAATGTAAACTGATGTGATATCTCAGATCAAATGTAAATACATAAATCTTGGCTTTTCAGTTGTGAGATGACTGAACCAAATTATAGCTTTTCAACTTATTAAAAGGTAAGATAAGTTGACTTGCCAATTTTCTATAGTTTTTGGCAATGATTCAAGCACTTCATTTAAGTGGTTTGTTACATGATAAAAATAATTAACAATTTTGAATGCAGAATGGAAATTTTTTGACTAATGATTGATCGCAAGTCGTGTACAACAATTCAGTCCTATCTTAAAATAGGCATCTAAAGTCTTTTTCCTCTTTATTTTCAGATACATTTAAATAATGTGGGGGTGTTGTGTTTGTGGAATGGTATTCCTGCCTGCAAGAATATGAAGAATATAGCAAGTAATTGCAATCATAGTTGTTTTGAAGGGAATACTGTAAATACCCTTTGGACTGATCCAAATATCTTAAGTAACTTTTCATTGCTGAAAATGTGTGCTCTGAGATAGTGGGCGGATGGCTAATGCACATTTTCTCTGCTGGCATTCTTGGGAAAGCTACAATAGTAAGGAGCTAAAGCAGACATCTACATCCTGCATTACCTGTGAAAACGGAATAGTGTGAATAGCAGGATCACATTCTAGAGATGATCCTTAGCCAGTTTGAACTGATGTGCAGATGATTTTAATGTTAGATTGTAGGTGTTGCAGGTTTCTTGGTTCTAGTTACCTAAACAGTGGAACTTTCCCAGCAACCCATTTTAAGCATCCCAAGGGTAGATCTGGCTAACAAGTGGTCTGAGGCTGCCTCATTTTAAGCCATTCTGTGGCTTTATCGCAGGGCACCAGCCCTTCAGAGATTGCTTCAGGTTACTGAAGACAGAAAATATACATATAGCAAAACGGTCAATTAGAAGGAAGAAATATAAACACAAAAGAAAACATGTACATCTTCTGAATGTGGGAAAGGTTTCATTAGGAAGAAAGAAATAATACAACACCATAAAATCAGCAAAAAGATGATACTGTGTTTAGCTACAAAATATGGAAAAATCTTTCTTAATAAAGCAATTCTCACAAATTACCAAGAAAGCCACACTGATGAGAAACCATTGTCATGTTCTGATTCTGACAAGTTTCAATCAGAAAGCAAATTTCACAAGAAACCCAAAATTCCACCCAGCAGCAGAATCTATTTCAAGTAGGAAATGTAATAAAAGCTTATGTCACAAAAATTATACTGATAACAGATCATTTTATTGTACGAAATCTGAAAAGTGGCAAGTACGTCAACAGGAAGACAGACATCTCCCTTATTACTCTGTCTTGCTGCTATATCCCTTATTTTACACCTTAGGGAGCTTTCTTCCACTCAGTATTACTGCTATACCTAGAATTTGCACATAGCTTCGGGGGTACTGCTTCCACTCTGTCTTGCTGCTATATCCCTCATGCTACACCTTAGGGGTCATTCTGCCACTCCGCCTTGCATCCATACTCAGATTTACACCTGATGGTTCTTGCTGCCCCTCTGTCTTTCTGCCATACTTCAGGCTCTACACCTTGGGAAGTTCTTGTCACGGTGGGTGGCTGCTTTGCTCTTGGAATCTTCATGCTACTCTTTGTGCTATTTTGTCAGCATCTGGATTTTTTTCTGCCACCTTTGCTGCTTTGTTCCGTTATTGTGCCTTAGGATATTCATGCCACTCTTGGTGTTGCCTTTGGAGCTTCATGCAACTTTTATCAATTTCCTATTTTGAAGCCTGGTGATTTCTTGACACTTTTTATGCTGCTTTGCCACTCTGACAGAGTCTTGGAGAACTCCTTCCACTGCTGGCCCCTTTAAGTTGCCTTTGGCTATTCATACCACTTTTGGTACCACTTTGCCAGTCTTTGTGCCTTGGTGTTCTCTTCCCACTTATGATGTCTATCCATATGTTTCTTTAAAATTGATTAGAAAACCCCAATTTTGAAGCTCAAAATAGGCTGTATTGCAATGCTTTCCCCATTGACTTTAATGATAAACAAATTAAACTAATAAATTATTTTTTTTCTTTTGAAACTAATGAAAGAAATGGAGGTGACCTACAAAATGAATAAACAAACTGAAATAAAAATTTTGCATCTGCATATGTCTAATATTCAACAACAAAACAAACCATCAATAAATTGCAATAGAAAATTGTATATATATGGTGTCACTCAGATGATTTATATGATATCTGTAATGCTTTGCCCCTTCACCTCATTCATTTTATAGGTCAGTTATCCTTCACCCTGTTGAACATTTTAAACATAAATCAAGAGAGCATTATTGAGCTGTAGAGAACCGTCTGAATATCTAATTTCTTGTAGGTCCAGCTTGGCAATGATTCTAACTTTAGCAATGCATTTTAGAGTTTTAGAGAATGTTTCAATAGCCAGGAACTTATTACTGATTTATTTTTCTTGGCTGGATAATTCACTGTGCCAGATACATTTCATTGTACTTGTGCATAGGATTTTGTTGCTATTAGGTATATGTTTTGTTAGTGGAGCTGAACTATGTATATTAGCAACCTTCAGAATAAACATACTTGATAATATAATATCATTTAGTATATGTGTTGGCAACCCAAGCATTTGTGCCACTGCAGGAACATATTCTACCTGATCTGCCATTTTTACAATGCTAAACAGTTTCAAAACTCGTGGCCCAGCTGCAATAATCTTGTGATGCAAAAGATTAGCACTGTTGGCCCATGAGCTTGGAAAATGCTTGCAATGACACTATTATACAGTCATAGTAGCATGCCAGGCAGAATGTTTTTGGAAGCTGCAATCAGAAGTGGGACACAGTCCACCAGAGATGTTGCAGGTTGATGGAACTCTTTCTATAAGAGTTGCCAATTTCTGTTTTACTATTTTTGAAAAGAGTAAGTAATGCTTGAAGTCATGTTGCATACAGAAAAAAGGATTCAAATAATTACAAAAATAAAATAAATGATAACCTTGAGGCTTGAAGTTCTATAAAACAGAAGAAACCCTATAAAAATCAGACATTTTCTGTGTGTTTGATTTTCAATAGCTTACACAGCCATTTCAAGGACAATTTTCAAAGCCAGTTAAATGGAGTAAATAGCAGTTTGTTGGTCCAGGTAAACTGGTTGTCTAAAACTTTCCCTCCTGTAATCTATCTCAAAGTCTGCAAGGTTTTCCACAATGCACATATGTTTAACCCCATCTAGAGAAGGAATTCCAGAGGGTGGGGAAACAGGGGAGCATGTTTAAAGAAGGATCACAAAACAACGTACACAGATTGAAGTTGCAAATCTAATCTACCAGTGTTATATTTTCCATAAAAATTCTACCTATAGAAATATCAGGTACAAAAATATCTGGGTACAATGCATCCATGGCAATTTTCAAACAGAAAGTACGCTCAAACTTTCCCTTTGAAATCAGGTGTAGAACATGTGGCTAAAAAGTACCAATAGAATTTGGAGTAAAGCAGACAATTTGAAAAGCCCCACAATCATTATCATTATTGTTCTCCCCATGTTTTTACAGGGGGGACGGACTTCCCAATAGGCAAAATAGGCAATTGCCTACGGGAAGCCACCTCTAAGGAGCAGCTGTCCCACTATTAGGAGTCCACCCCTGCCACTATGCCTCTGGAAGTGGCGCTCTGGCATGGCTCCATAGTTATTTTAGGCCAGCTGGCCAATACAGCATTGAGGAGGGACTCTCTGAGACCTCCACAACTCATAGTTCTGTAGGGCTCCCCCCACCAAGAAGGAATAGCCAGCTTTTCCAATGATTTGGGGCAGCTGGGGATTAAATTCACTGCTGTATATTTGCAAATGCATCCAGTACCCAAGCCCCAAAATGTTCTGTTCAGAAGATAAATTACAACTGATATCTTGCACTGAAACATGACAGTGAACTGTAGTAAATATTTTGTTCTTACAGTGTTTCACAATATACAGATACAAAAAGCTAAGAGCACTGTAGTGGGAAGCAAGTCTGTTACTCTGTACTGCTGCTTTTCCACTGAATAGCCTACAAATAACATCAGACTAACTTGAAAAACTCTGGCACTATAAAGCAGACATATGTGAGCTGCTTAGCCTGTGAAAGATGCTAAAAATGGGGTAACTACCCTCATCCTGAGGGAACTAAGAGTTCCCAAAGCTTAGATTCTCGTACATTATCTCTAGGAGACTGTCACATACACACATTCAATTATCCACCTACCTACCACTCATTATTATAGGCCACTCCTCCACCCTGTCTGCATGATTCCTCCCCCATCTTTCTCTCTTACGTTGTCTCCCCCACTCCCATCATCCTAAATGTTCACTCCCTATCACCACCATGCAATCCTCTTTCCCTCCCACCTTGCCACCATGCCCTGTGTGATCATCTCTATAAATCCCCCACTGCATGATCCTTGCTCTCAGTCCCATAAACCTATGTGATCTCCTTTCTCCCCTTATTCCCTTTCCCCTCTCTACAAAACTTTTGTTTCCCATTATCAGCAGAAGAGTGGCACTTCATACCTTTGTTTAATGTTTACCTCTTCTACTGGCTGGCTTCAGCCTGCAGTTTAATGCCAGCAGAGTCCATGAGACTAATGTGCCCTGGACGTTCAAAAGGTAAACAGAGAATGACCTGTAGAGGAAACAGTCATGGCATTAACGGTCAATCTCTGTCTTCCAGCCACAGATGAGGGGTTTGAGGAGGGTGGATCAGGTGAGAGGAAGAGAAAGAAAGAAAGGTGTATACAAGGAGTAGGGATGTGCAATCGTTTAAGATGAATTAGGCAATTTCAACGAAAACCGAAAACCGAACCACATTTTCCTGAAATTTCGGGAAAAGTCAGTTTTCGGGTTAGTGCGCGCTAACTCCGGTTAGTGCATGCTAACGTTAAAATGTTAGCATGCACTAACCCGAAATTTGTGTCCCCCGAATTTCAAAGGCCCAAACTACAGGAAATACTAAATTTCCCACAGCGGGCCAAAAACAAAGCCCGAACCGAAAGGTTTTGGCTTTATACATCTCTAACAAGGAGGGGGCAAAGGACTGAGTATAATGTTGAGTGTCACATTGTGGAGAGGAATAGGAAAGAAATGGCTCCATGGGGGACCTTGAGCCTGATCAAGAGCAGTACAGGGAGGCAATAGACACCACTGAAGCCAAGGGAAGTATTTAACTGAGCTGTGCTCTGAACAGCTCTGACTGAATTTAAACCTTGGGTTTTCTGTCTAAGCTGCCCTGCATATAGGAAGGTAAAGTCATAAAATACTGAAGTATCCAGTCTGACTCTTAGACTTCTTTAATTTGACTGGGAATGAAAATGAAAGAGATGTTGCCACTACTTCTATGCACCCTCCTAGATTCCAGGACAGTTGTGAGTGGTTTCTCTCTGATATCAAGTATGTGTTTGCTTCTGCTAAAACCTGTGTTGTTTGTTTGCTGTGTCAAGCTTGTCAATGTTGCTGAAGACAAGCTGTTTATGTTGCAGAACTCAGAATAGAGACTTTGCTACCAAGTCTGGTCAACTGGAGCATTCCTTCCATATGTACAGACTTCCAGAAGCACAACATAGGCTATTTGGTCAAGAATGCAATATTTATTGCCTAGCTTAAAGGTCCATTGACCATGCTGTGTATGGAAGACCTGGATTCAGTTCTTGTACTTGGATTATATTCTTTGTGATAACACAGGCTAGGAATACTGAAAAGGAGCTTATTATGCTCCCATGAGAGACCCCCCAGCTATTGTTCAACAGCAACGTATAGCTGAGTCGAAAGCTCACTTGTACCAAGTTCTAGCTGATAACTCACTCAGCTGGACTGTCCTTGCAATGGCTAGGCTAGACAGAATGGACAATGATAAAAATGAGATAAAAATAGGTATCCATGAATGGAAGGGCATAATTCCACAGCCCTAGTTGGAAAAGCCTTCTAATGGCCTGAAAACCTAAGAAGTAAGAGAAGGTTACTGTACAAAAAAAAATAAAAAAAATATCATAAGCATGATAAAAAGAGGCAAAGATTGTTCCCACATATGTTGCAAATAGCAAATGGTCACAATAACTGTGACGGTTTTCACTTATGCACACATAAGTAAGCACTAACATAACCTAAATTCACAAAATTGTTAACTTAGAGGGTGATATTCAGCGCTACTTTGCCAGATAATGTAGGACTTATCTGGCTAAGTATTGGCAACTGAATATCCAGCCTCATTGAGCGGCCTCTCTGTAACCAGATAACTAGTTACCAGCTAAATACCCAGTTAAGTGGCAGGAAGGAATCAACTTAGCCAGATTACTTATCCAGCTAACTCAGATATTCAGAATTAGCTGAATAATGTATGCAGCTAAATCTGGTCGGCCCATAGAACTGTCCTAAAGTTAGCCAGTTAAACTTGTCTGGCTAACTTTAAGATAGCCAGATTTATTCAGAGGTGCTGAATATATAGACTATTAGCCAGATAAGTTTATCCCACTAACCAGCTGAGCCTCGAAACAGCTCAATGTCTACTTCTTCAAATCACTGAACAAGCCTATGCAACATGTGATAGGACGCACGTCCATAACCCCCCAATGCAAATGGGGTTAGCGTGTTCAAAACGCACATCTAACTGTGCGCATAGCTAATAGTGCTTGTCACATGTAAATTCATGTTGATGAGGTAATCAGCTATTTCCCCCCAATGAAAAAAAAAAATGTATGCCCAACATGCACAATTTTACCTTTAAAAATTAACGTCTGCCATGGAGCAGGCGATAATTCTTGAGGAGCCCAAAAATTTACAGAAAAGCAGAAAATACTGCTTTTCTGTGGTTCCTCCAACTTAATATCATGGCAATATTAAGTCAGAGGAACCGAAAAAGGAAATACCTTAAAAAAAAAAAAGTGTGCCAGCAGTCAGGTTAGGAAAAGGGATGCTCAATTAACGCGTATCTATTTTCCTAATCCGTGGCTGTGCACAGGTTAGGAAAAGGGATGCTCAGAAAACTGAGCATACATTTTCCTAACCCACTAACAGCCACTTCTCCCGAGCACCCACTGTGAAGGAGGTACTAGGGGCACACAATTCCCCTAGCGCCTCCTTTTCACCATGGCAGCTCATTTAAATATTACATTGGGTGCCCCAGAGAGATGCATCGGTGCACATTAAGAGAGCGGGCGATCAATCATGAGTGCCCTTTTTCTGCGTGCCAATTTTGCATCAGCCTGGATTGTGTATATGTATGTAGTGCATATTAGTCAAGCTAATGAACTTTGATCTATAAAGGAAGAGAAAATTCATGATGGCAAATGTATTTTTTATTTTTTTCACAATTTTTTCCTGAAAGTATCCATAAAACAGGTTTCAATATTAGTCCCTTCATTCTTAGCTAGATCTGCAATAAACAATGATAAGATGCCAAATTTGTCAGATTGCCAAGCAAGAAAAACTGTCTGCATGTAAAAACAGATCAGCATGAAACTGTAAAGCACTTTTATTCAGCTCAATAATTTATTCACTTGCCTTACAACACTGATAGCCTGAAATTTACTAAAAATATTTAATGGCATCAACACAGTCCATAGTGAACTTCATAGACAATGATTTTAAGATCTGGCCTACCGTTTCCAATCTTTTAACCAGTTTGAAATCCACAAAAAGACATTGCCTCTTATCCCATGACTTTTTAATTTTCTTAGGAGTCTTTCGTGGGGGGACTGTGAGGGTGACCGAGCAAATCACCAAGGCTGAAGCAGAAAAACACACTGACTCCAGCCTTTTCTAATGCAATTTCAACTTTCATTATCATTCACAGTTCTTTCACAATATAGTAGACGGCCTTGACTCAGGACAGTGCACGCACAGTCCTTGTGAGAGGGTCAGGAGCTCCTTGCTCTTAAGAGATATGGGGCTTCCTCATCCCAGCTGGGATTACACTCTTATCTTTCCCCAGCTGGCCCCACCCTCAGCACTCTCTCTGTCCAGCATGGTCCTGCTCACAGAGCTCTCTCCATCTGTGGGATTTAAGGTGGACCAGGCATCTAGCCTGGTCCTGTACATACAAAAAGGGGGGAAACAGGATCACTTCATCACAGACCTAAATTTACTCTGCTGGAAAAATGCTACTGACACTCTTGAAAGGGTGATACAATGGGAACTGTATCGTGTCCTTAATACAAAGGGAAATATATAGCAGAAAATGAGGCTCTCCATAGCCTTGTAATTTGTTTCTCTTCTTTTTGTCATAGAAATCTCAAGATACCTTGTAATAAGGGGACACTGGAGATCTTTTTGCTGGATAGCTCAGTGTGAAAAATGCTCTCTGAGGAAGAAGCCAAAAACCAGTAATCCCTGCAGGTAAAACATTTTGCAAATACTTTTTGTAAGAAATGACTATTATGGCCAGTGCTAAATCAAATGAAACAGAGAGAGAGAAAGAGAGAGGAAGCTGAAGCTACTTGGAGACACAGACGATGTCAGAGTCCCCCTTCCCAAGTTGATTCAGGTGATATCATTGGTGTATGCCATGGAGGCCAGAGTATCCATAGACAATATTATAGGTGGAGGCACCAGGGGGATGTTGCTGCCAGAAAGATCTTCCCTGGGTTGCAATTTGTGGCGTGCTTTTGTTAGACAGCAGCAAGTTATTAGAGGCTCTTTTGGCTCAGAGGATTCAGAAGCTGGAAATTTGCTGGAGGTTAGTGTGCCTGGTTTAACCTACTGTACTGTTTTTCTATCTTCTATGACTGCTGTCTTGCCTCTAGTTCAATCTCTCCTATTACTCTTGTCAGCATTTGAAATGTTTTCTCTTCTGTGGAGAAGTATCTGATTTCTTTGACTAACTATTGCTAGTAACATTCACAGTCAGTTCCAGTCTCAGGAAACGACCCTGGAAACTCACTCTGCAGATTGTGAATCCGAAACAAACAACTGAAAAGCTGACCTCAGTGCTGTCCTCCGTGATTCAGGATAAACTGGTTGCTCATCAAAGGCTAGAAAATTTGGAAAATTCAGTGAAACTGATGAATTTGCAGATTTTAAATGTTCCAGTAGTTGCTATGATCTCGCCAGCAGATTTATTGAAGAACTATATAGGAGAAGTCCTTGGTATTTCTCAAGAGGCTATGCCCTCTCTTCGTAAGGTTTCTACATTCCATGTGATGAGAGGACTAATGCCAGGGAACTATGTAGAGAATCTGGATTTCAAAGAGGAGCTGATATGGACTTATCTGCATTGTTAGAATCCTGGGTAGTGGGGGAGAAACACAGGGCTACAAAGTTAATCACTTTTACATCATTGCATGATCGTGATATGGTTCTCGGGCTTTATTTTCAATATGCTGGTGTTCCCTTTATGGAGTACAAAGTATGGATTTTTCCTGATTTTTGCAGTGCTATCCAGGAAAGAAGGAAAAAATATTATTGTGTTACATAGTAAGGTTTTAGCCTTAGGGACCCATTTCCTGTTGAAATATATATGTAAATGTTTAGTAAACTTTCCTACTGAAAGGTTTGTATTTTTTTTAACCTTCACAGTTCCATTTTGTTATTGATCCTAGAAGAACCAAGGAAGGAGTCCTTCCCTTGGATGTTACTTTATACTGGATTAGGCTTGTTGGCGATTATACTATGTTTATAAGAACATAAGAAATTGCCATGCTGGGTCAGACCAAGATGTGCTTCGTTTTTTTCTACCGGGTCGTTTTTCGGTTCGAGTACTTCATGGTACATTTCGGGTTTTCTCGTTTCGTTTTTCCGAAAAACGAAACGAGGAAACCCGAAAACGGGGCGCGAAAAAACGAATCAGTAATCGAAGCTAAAAAAAACCCACCCCAAGCACTTAAAAACGTTTTAAAGCATACATATACCACCCCCCCCCCCCCCCATCCCGATCCCTCCCCAAGACTTACGAAGATCCCTGGTGGTCCAGCGGGGTCCCGGCTTCTATTTGCCCTCCGTGCCAGTGCAAGCCGCGCGCCTCCGAATAGCCCGAACTACCATGTCACAGGGGCTTTCGGCGCTATTGGCCAGCCCCTGTCACATGGCCATCGGCGCCATCTTGTGCTCCTATCATGTGACAGGAGCTGACCAATGGCGCCGAAAGCCTCTGTGACATAGTATGGGCAAAGGCTATCGGCGCCATTTTGGTTACTGGCAGCCGAAAACGAAATCGCTCCCGGACCCCTGCTGGACCCCCAGGGATTATTGGCAAGCCTTGGGGGGGTCAGGAGCCCCCTCCTGACCCCCCCAAGGCTTGCCAATAATCCCTGGGGATCCAGCAGGGGTCCGGGAGCGATTTTGTTTTCGGCTGCCAGTAACCAAAATGGCGCCGATAGCCTTTGCCCATACTATGTCACAGAGGCTTTCGGCGCCATTGGTCAGCTCCTGTCACATGATAGGAGCACAAGATGGCGCCGATGGCCATGTGACAGGGGCTGACCAATAGCGCCGAAAGCCCCTGTGACATGGTAGTTCGGGCTATTCACTATTCACCACCATTTTGAGGCGCGCGGCTTGCACTGGCATGGAGGGCACGGAGGGAAAATGGAGGCCGGGACCCCGCTGGACCACCAGGGATCTTCGTAAGTGTTAGGGAGGGATAGGGATCGGGATCGGGATCGGTGGGGGGGGGGGGGTATTAGCTAATTTAAATGTTTGGGGTGGTTTGGGGTGTTTTTTTTATTTAAAAAAAAAAATTTGTGCCCCTCTCCCCAGGCAAACCCGAAAACCGAATTTTCCCCGAAAGTCGGGGAAAATTCATTTCGGGTTTCGGGGACAACGAAATGCCAACGAAGTAGGAAATTTCGTTGAATTTCCTACTTCGGGCGAAAAACGATACACATCTCTAGGGTCCATCAAGCCCAGCATCCTGTTTCCAACAGAGGCCAAACCAGGCCACAAGAACCTGGCAATTACCCAAACACTAAGAAAATCCCATGCTAATGATGCAATTAATAGTAGTGGCTATTCCCTAAGTAAACTTGATTAATAGCAGTTAATAGACTTCTCGTCCAAGAACTTATCCAAACCTTTTTTGAACCCAGCTACACTAACTGCACTAACCACCTCCTCTGGCAACAAATTCCAGAGCTTTATTGTGCGTTGAGTGAAAAAGAATTTTCTCTGATTAGTCTTAAATATGCTACTTGCTAACTTCATGGAATGCCCCCTAGTCCTATTATTTGAAAGTGTAAATAACCAATTCACATCTACTCATTCAAGACAGTTCATGATCTTAAAAATCTCTATCATATCCCCCCTCTCTTCTCCAAGCTGAACAGCCCTAACATCTTCAGCCTTTCCTCATAGGGGAGCTGTTCCATCCCGTTTATCATTTTGGTTGCCCTTCTCTGTACCTTCTCCATCGCAACTATATCTTTTTTGAGATGTGGCGACCAGAATTGTACACAGAATTCAAGGTGCTGTCTCACCATGGAGCAATATAGAGGATTATGACATTTTCCGTTTTATTAACCATTCCCTTCATAATAATTCCTAACATTCTGTTTGCTTTTTGACTGCTGCAGCACACTGAGCCGACGATTTTAAAGTATTATCCACTATGATGCCTAGATCTTTTTCCTGGGTGGTAGCTCCTAATATGGAACCTAACATTGTGTAACTACAGCAAGGGTTATTTTTCCCTATATGCAACACCTTGCAATTGTCCACATTAAATTTCATCTGCCATTTGGATGCCCAATCTTCCAGTCTTGCAAGGTCCTCCTGTAATGTATTACAATCTGCTTGTGATTTAAGTACTCTGAATAATTTTGTATCATCCGCAAATTTGATAACCTCACTCATCGTATTCCTTTCCAGATCATTTATATATATATATATATATATTTATATTGAAAAGCACCAAGGGCATATCCCTGAGGCACTCCACTGTTTACCCTTTTCCACTGAGAAAATTGACCATTTAATCCTACTCTCTGTTTCCTGTCTTTTAACCAGTTTGTAATCCATGAAAGGACATCACCTCCTATCCCATGCCTTTTTAGTTTTCTTAGAAGCCTCTCATGAGGGACTTTGTCAAATGCCTTCTGAAAATCCAAATACACTACAACTACTGGTTCACCTTTATCTACACGTTTATTAACCCCTTCAAAAAATTGAAGCAGATTTATTAGGCAAGACTTCCCTTGGGTAAATCCATGTTGACTGTGTTCCATTAAACCATGTATTTCTATATGCTCTACGATTTTTATCTTGAGAATAGTTTCCACTATTTTTCCTGGCACTGAAGTCAAGCTCACTGGTCTATAGTTACCCGGATCACCCCTGAAACCTTTTTTAAATATTGGGGTTACATTGGCCACCCTCCAGTCTTCAGGTACAATGGATGATTTTAATGAAAGGTTACAAATTTTAACTAACAGATCAGAAATTTCATTTTTTAGTTCCTTCAGTACCCTAGGATGCATACCATCTGGTCCAGGTGACTTGCTACTCTTTAGTTTGTCAATCTGGCCTACTACAGCTTCCAGGTTCACAGTGATTTCATTCAGTTTGTCTGACTCATCACCCCTGAAAACCATCTCCAGAACTGGTATCTCCCCAACATCCTTATTAGTAAACATGGAAGCAAAGAATTCATTTAATCTTTCTGCAATGGCCTTATCTTCCCTAAGAACCCCTTTAACCCCTCGGTCATCTAATGGTCCAACCAACTCCCTCACAGGTTTCTTGCTTCGGATATTTTTAAAAAGTTTTTATTATGAGTTTTTGCCTCTATGGCCAACTTCATTTCAAATTCTCTCTTCGCCTGACTTATTAATGTTTTACACTTAACTTGACAATGCTTATATTTTATCCTATTTTCTTCAGATGGATCCTTCTTCCAATTTTCGAAGAATGTTTTTTTGGCTAAAATAGCCTCTTTTACCTCACCTTTTAACCATGACGGTAATCGTTTTGCCTTCCTTCCACCTTTCTTAATGTGTGGAATACATATGGACTGCTCCTCTAGGATTGTATTTTTAAACAATGTCCATGCCTGTTGAACACTTTTAACATTTGCAGCTGCACCTTTCAGTTTTTTTCTATTTTCATTTTATCAAAGTTTCCCTTTTGAAAATTTAGTGTTAGAGCTGCAGATTTACTTATTGTCCCCCTTCCAATTATTAGTTTAAATTTGATCATGTTATAATCACTATTGCCAAGTGGCCCCACCATCGTTACCTCTCTCACCAAATCATGCGTTCCACTAAGAATTAAATCTAAAATAACTCCCTCTCTTGTTGGTTCCTGAACCAATTGCTCCATGAAGCAGTCATTTATTACATCCAGGAACTTTATGTCTCTAGCAAGTCCTAATGTTACATTTACCCAGTCAATATTGGGGTAATTGAAATCTCCCATTATTATTGCACTGCCAAATTGGTTAGCTTCCCTGATTTCTCTCAACATTTCATCATCTGTCTGATCATTTTGTCCAGGTGGACGGTAGTATACTCCTATCACTATACTCTTACCCAACACACATGGGATTTCTACCCATATAGATTCTACTGAACATTTAGCGGTAGATTTTCAAAAAACGCGAATAGGCGTACTTTTGCTGGCGCATCAGGCGCCAGCAAAAGTACGCTGGATTTTAGTAGATACGCGTGGAGCCGCGCGTATCCACTAAAATCCTGGATCGGCGCGCACAAGGCTATGAATTCTGTATAGCCGGCGCGCGCCGAGCCGCGCAGCCTACCCCCGTTCCCTCCGAGGCCACTCTGAAATCGGAGCGGCCTCGAACTTCCTTTTGCCCTCCCCTCACCTTCCCCTCCCTTCCCCTACCTAACCCACCCACCCGGCCCTGTCTAAGCCCCCCCTTACCTTTGTCGGGGGATTTACGCCTCCCTCTGGGAGGCGTAAATCCCCGCGCGCCAGCGGGCCGCTAGCGTGCCGGGACGCGACCTGGGGCGGGTCCGGAGGGCGCGGCCACGCCCCGGAGGGTGCGGCCACGCCCCCGGGCCGCCCCGGGCCGTAACCACGCCCCCAAAACACTCCCGGCACGCCCCCGGCACGCCGCGACGACCGGGCCCGCCCCTCGACACGCCCCCGACATGCCCCCCCCGACACGCACCCGACATGCCCCCCTCGGAGAACCCCGGGACTTACGCGAGTCCCGGGGTCTGCACGCGCCGGTGAGCCTATGTAAAATAGGCTCACCGGCGCGCAGGGCCCTGCTCGCCTAAATCCGCCCGGATTTGGGTGGATTTAGGCGAGCAGGGCTCTTAAAATCCGCCCCTTAGTCTCTTGTATGATCTTTACCCTGTTGGACTCTATACCCTCCCAACATAAAGTGCCACACGCCCATCAAGTTGATCCTCCCTATCACTGCAATATAATTTGTACCCTGATATAGCACTGTCCCATTGGTTATCCTCCTTCCAGCAAGTCTCTGTGATGCCAATTATGTCAATCTCATCATTTGCTGCGGTACACTCTTAACTCTCCCATCTTACTTCTTAGACTTCTGGCATTGGCATACATATATTTCAAAGTGTGTTTTTTGTTTGTATTAACAATCTGCTTTTCAGTTGTTAGGGTATTTTGGAATCATTAGCTTCAATGATTTTTTACATATAGGCACATGGACTACGTTTACTTTTATTGGAACCTCTCTGATGGGATGCCCTAACTCTCCTGTTTCATTAGTATCCTTCAAGGATACGTTTCTCCGAACCATGCACTGCTGAGTGACTGTCGGCTTTTCCCCTTGATCTAGTTTAAAAGCTGCTCTATCTCCTTTTTGAAAGATAGTGCCATCAGCTTGGTTCCACTCTGGTTAAGGTGGAGCCCATCTTTCAGAAAAGTCTCCCCCTTCCCCAAAGGTGTCCCCAATTCCTTACAAAACTGAATCCCTCTTCCCTGCACCATCGTTTCATCCACGCATTGAAACTCTGGAGCTCTGCCTGCCTCTGGGGACCTGCACGTGGAACAGGAAGCATTTCAGAAAATGCTACCCTGGAGGTTCTGGAGTTCAGCTTCCTATTTAAAAATCCTGAATTTGGCTTCCAGAACCTCTCTCCCACATTTTTCTATGTCGTTGGTGCCCACATGTACCAGGACAGCCGGCTCCTCCCCAGCACTGTCTATAATCTTATCTAGGTGACGCGTGAGGTCTGCCACCTTCGCATCAGGCAGGCAAGTTACCAGGCTGTCCTCACGTCCACCAGCCACCCTGCTATCTGCATTTCTTATAATTGAATCACCAACTATGATGGCCGGCCTAACCCTTCCCTCCTGGGAAGAAGCCCTGGGAGACTTGTCCTCAGTGCGAGAGGGCAATACATCACCTGGAAAGCAGGTCCTTGCTACAGGATCAATTCCTGCTACACCAGGGTGATGCTCTCCTACAGAGAAATCCAAAGAGACATTGTGAATCTGATTCAGAAAGGGAGAAGAACTATCATATATGTTAATTTAATTGTTAAAACAAGGAGAAGACCTAGCTATTTTAGTTGGAAAGTGTTACAGCTTTCAAAGATCTCCTGGGAAATGCTGCAAACAATGGAGGAGCAACGTTTTGTATAACTATTCATCCACACCACTGTTCTGAATTATAGGGGCTGAAAAATATATGCATGTCTTAAAAGGAATGATTAAATTGGGGAATCTGTAAATTGAATAGAGAAGATTAATCTGAAAGCTGTATTGTTAGGATAAACTGTATAAAGCAAATTAGACTCTGGGGCATGCCAAAATGCTTGGATCTGAGATGGGTGGTACAGTTTTAACATGAAGTTTGCCAGAGATGTGATGTGTTCCGCGCCCGCGGCCATCCACTGGCGCGCCCCCCTACCTGACCGCGGCGGCTGACCGCGGCAGTGACACACCGCGGCAAGCATCAGGAAGAAAGCTGTCTGGTGCCGTTGTTCCCGCACGTCGGCGCAGGCCCCCAAGGTGATTGCCGGGCTGGGAGCCGTCCCTGCTCCTCCTGCGCGGCATCAAGCAGCTTCTCCCCTGCGGCCAGAATCCAAGATGGCTGCTGCCATCTTAGGCGCGAGGCTGCGCCTCCTCACTAGACTTAAAGGGACCTGATCCCTTTAACTACTTCTAGCTGGCTTCAATGAGCAAGAGCAGAGGAAGCCTCCTTATATACTTCCTCTGCTCTTGCTCATTTTCATTTCTTGACTTGGCAACTTTTGGGTTAGTCAGGTCTGCTTGTTTCGGTGAGTTCTTCTACGTCGGATCCCTGTTCCTGTCTTGTCTTGGTGTTCCTGGTTCCTGACTTTGGATCGGCTAGCGGTGATTCCTGGTGTGTGACTTCGGATTGGCTAGCGGTGATTCCTGGTGTTTGACTTCGGATTGGCAAGCAGTGATTCTCTGGTGTGTGACCTCGGACTGGTAAGCGACGACCCTCTGGCACTTGACCTTGGACTTCTTCTTGACCATCGTCTCCAAGGGCCTACCTAAGTCCCAGCAGCCCGGGTCCCTACGGGCTCCTCCTGGGGGGACCGCGGGCTTCCAGGGGTGAAGCTCCAGTCAGCCCTTGCACTGAACGCTCGACTTCTTGACCTCTCAAAGGTCCACCTAAGTCCCAGTGGTACGGGTCCCTACGGGCTCCTCCTGGGGGGACCGCGGGCTTTCAGTGGCGAAGAAACAGTTCCTTTCCTCGACATCATGACTCTTCGTCTGCCTCCACAGTCGCCTCTGTCTCCAGTGCCGAGGGTCAGCAGGTCACGTCTTCTGTTCCTGCCTCGCCACCCGACGGGAGAACCTACAGATCTTCCTCCTAAGGTATTCCATCCTCCCGTCGGCCCAAGGGTTCACAAGCCTGAGCATAACAAGATGTTTATGTTTGTTCTGGAAAATGATGTGGGATCAATTTGGGGATGTGGATTGGAAATTGTTCATGTATATGGCATGCTAGTTAAAATAAATAAATGAGATTATATAAATGGGTGGATATTTATAAAGAAGAGAAGTACAGATGCAGTTGTATGTCTTAAGAAAGAGAAAAGGCAATACTAGAAAGTGAATGAAGGGAAGATTAATGGAAGAACATTAGATTTCTTAAGACTATTTCCAAAGGTAAATCTTTTGTGCAAAGGAAACATCTGGTCTATGGAGTCCCTAGAGTAAGGTTATTGGTGAATAATACTCTTTCAGATTATTTTTTTACACAAAGAAGTCCTTTATCTTCACATTTATTTAATTCAGTGCTAGAGTCTTTAGCAAACCGAATAAATTCCTGAGGTCGGAGTTAATGACACTGAATCTAAATTATTTTTATTTTGCTTACATTTTTCCATTGGTGGCTCAAGGTGAGTTACTCTCAGATACAGTATGTATTTCCCTGTCTCCAGAGGGTAATCAATCTAAATGGTGAATTTTAAAATGCATTAATAAGGGGATACATAAATATGTTGGGCTTGCGTGTGCCAAGCAGATTTTAAAAGCTGCCTGGGTACACATGTAAATGCCGCAGCATGCGCATCTCAGAAGTTTTCAAAAACGAGTGGGGAATGGGTATTTCAGAGTGGGAATCTAAAAATATGCACATACTTACTAGGGGTGTGAATCGTGTGATCGATCGTCTTAACGATCGATTTTGGCTGGGGGGGGGAGGGAAATCTGATCGTCGTGTTTTTTATTTTTAAAAAATCGTTAAAAATCGTAAATCGGGGGAGGGCGGGAAAACCGGCACACCAAAAAAACCCTAAAACCCACCCCAAACCTTTAAAACAAATCCCCCACCCTCCCGAACCCCATCAAAATGTTTTAAATTACCTGGGGTCCAGTGGGGGGCTCCCGGCGCGATCTCCCTCTCTCTCTGGCCACGGCTGCGTTGAGAAATGGCGCCGGTGGCCCTTTGCCCTTATCATGTGACAGGGCAAAGGTAGCGCCGGCGCCATTTTGGTTCCTTTGCCCTCACTATGTCATACGGGCGACGGTTGCCCGTATGACATAGTGAGGGCAAAGGTAGCGCCGGCGCCATTTGAAGATTGGAAATACGGCCCGCGTGCAGGAGGTCGCTCCCGGACCCCCGCTGGACTTTTGGCAAGTCTTGTGGGGGTCAGGAGGACCCCCCAAGCTGGCCAAAAGTACCTGGGGGTCCAGCAGGGGTCCGGGGGCGATCTCCTGCACGCGTGACGTCGAGAGCCAGGAACCAAAATGGCGCCGGTGCTACCTTTGCCCTGTCACATGATAAGGGCAAAGGGCCACCGGCACCATTTCTCAACGCAGCCGTAGCCAGAGAGAGAGGGAGATCGTGCCGGGAGCCCCCCACTGGACCCCAGGTAATTTAAAACTTTTTGGGGGGGTTCGGGAGGGTGGGGATTTGTTTTAAAGGTTCGGGGTGGGTTTTAGGGTTTTTTTGGTGTGCCGGTTTTCCCGCGCCCTATTTAACGATACAATACAAATGCCCCTAACGATAAATCGGGGGCATTTGTATTGTATTGCGCACTCATTATCTAACGATAATTTTAATTGTTCAAAATCGATTCACATCCCTAAGTTAGACCAATAGGCTGAGGACCAGGGAAGCTAGGATTCAATTCTCAATGAAGCTGCTGGTGACCTTGGGCAAGTCATTTCCCCCTTCAGTACCTAAGTAAAAACAGGGAAGCTAACTTTAATACTGGTACATCAGTGCACACGTGCACACATTCGTTGGCCTCTGCCCAGGGACGCGGCCATTTTATAACATATGTGCACATATGCACGCATGTTATAAAACTGTCTTGCGATGTGCATATGTGTACCGAATTTTAAGTGGGCGTGCACAAATCCCATTTCTACCGCATATGTCGATGGATTTTAAAAGGGCTGCATGCTGGCACCATTGCTAGTAAAACCAGTTCATCCCAGTTCAATAAGTTAGCAGCTAGCTTCGCTAGCCCCTCCTAATTTAAATACCTTTACTCCCCCGATTTGGGCCAAACCCTTCAAACCCCGCAGATCTTCATAGTTTTTAAAATTTTTTAGCTTATACAGCATCCATAGCAGAAGTAAATTTTTGCAGTAGGGGGCCTCGACATGCACCACATCATGTAACTAGGGATGTGAATCGTTTTTTGACGATTTAAAAATATCGTCAGATAATTTTTAAATCGTCAAAAATCATTAGAGTGCGCAATACAATACAAATTCCCCCGATTTATCGTCAAAAATCGTTAAATCGGGCACGGGAATTATTTGGGGGGAGGGCGGGAAAACCGGCACACCAAAACAACCCATAAACCCACCCCGACCCTTTAAAACCAATCCCTTACCCTCCCGAACCCCCCAAAAATGTTAATTTACCTGGTGGTCCAGTGGGGGGGGGGGGGGGGGGGGGGGGAGGCCCGGCGTGATCTCCCACGCTCGGAGCATCGGCACCATTTTGGTTGCCACTAATATAAATGGAGCCAATGGCCCGATAAAAAATAACCCACCCGACCCTTTAAAACCAATTCCTTACCCTCCCGAACCCCCCCAAAATGTTAAAGTACCTGGTGGTCCAGTGGGGGGGTCCCGGCGCGATCTCCCGCTCTCGGGCCATCGGCGCCATTTTGGCTGCCACTAATATAAATGGTGCCGATGGCCCGATAAAAAAAAACCCACCCAACCCTTTAAACCGACCCCCTTAGCCTCCCCCACCCTCCCGACCCCCCATAAACCTTTTAAAATTACCTGGTGGTCCGGGGGGGGGGCACGGGGAGCGATCTCCTGCTCTTGGGCCATCGGCTGCCACTCATAAAGATGGCACCGATGGCCCTTTGCCCTTACCATGTGACAGGGTATCCGTGCCATTGGCCGGTCCCTGTCACATGGTAGGAGCACTGGATGGCCGGCGCCATCTTTAAAGATGGCCACCGCCATCATAAAGATGGCCGCCGCCTTTAAAGATGGTGGCGGCCATCCATTTATCTAAAACAGATAAATTATACAGTATGTTACCTATACTTTTTCAAAACAACTTTTATATTAAAGCAGACACATGCTTCCTAGTTTCCTCTTAAAAAAGAAACCTCTATGTATACTGTAGGTCTCCAGAAATTTAAAATTAATTTACAAGGGATCAGCTTTCCAAGCTTTCTTTTATATCAATTCTCCATATATATATTTTATGATCAGGTAGTTTGTGGCTACAAAATTGAAGGGAAGAAAGTAGTTCTTAGTACATGAAGGTAGAAAAAGAATTAGTCTTTTCTCTTCCATTGGGTCTCATTTTCTAAAGTATCGCAGGCCTGCCATTGTGTCATATTTCAGGGATTGTCATTGTGTCATATTTCAGGGATTGTCCCTGCAAAGTTTGTTAAGGAAAATGTAGTATTAATATAAACCAGTAAAGCATTTTGCAAATTAGATGATTAATTGAAAATTAAATAGTAAGACATTACTAAAATGATCCAGTGCTACAACCTAATATTTGAAATTAACAATATTTGCGTTAATTGACTTGGGTGATAAAGAGAAGGCCTAAGGTGTTTGATCAGGTATTAAATTGAATTGTTCGTATGACCTTCCAAGAAATATGTGTTAAATATAATTTAGAAAGTTCTCAAAGATTTAAATGGCTTCAATCGAAGCACTGTAAATTAACAGGGAAAATTCATATTCATTCATTGAAGAACGTGCAGATATGTTTAAAGCTTGTCATATAGTGCTGACTTTCCCTAAAGTGACTTTGGGGGTTTTGAAATGTTTGCAAAATGCACTTACTGGCAATTGCCAAGTGGTAAAAAAAGCATGTGGAAAAAGCTTTGAAGCCTATATGGAACCTAAGCAATGACTTTCGAAGTAATGTTTTGCAGGTTTCAATATCCACATCTCTCACTCAGACATTACATCATATTGCTCATAGTACAGTCAAAACATCAGTAAAAATCCTCAAACTCAATACCTGGGGAAAAAAATAAATGCCAATCTGATTTAATTACAAGCTATTCTAATGCCTCTGTTCATTTAAATTTATCACAATCCGCTTTGAGACCAACTCTGGGAAAATGTGGAATAATAAATGTTCATAAATTAGTTAACTAATTAATTGATTATTTAATATGAAGCTCTTGCAGCCTAAAAATATGAAAATCTGAGAGATGTATATCATTATGTACCATAGGTGCTATAATTGCACCTTTTTTAATCATTACATAAGATGTGTTATGCAATATCATGGTAAAGCGGTGCACGAGTGCACATGTACACACATTCGTTGGCCCTGTTATGGTTTTGAGGTGTTGGAGTGGATTCTTGGGTACTGTGGTGATGGCCACTCCCACGGGGAGGAGCCCCGTGAGGAACCGCAGTACTAGGCTAGACTATATACACGCAAACACAGAGAAGTTGTATTATTGTACAGCTTGATGGTACTGCCCGGGGAGCAGGCAGTAGTGAATCGGAGCGGCCTTGGTGGGAACTTTTTTTCGCTCCCCCCACTTTTCCCTCCCTTCTCCTATCTAACCCACCCCCCAGTCCTACCTAAATCCCCCCTACCTTATTCCACAGAGTTATGCCTGCCCCTGGCAGGCATAACTTGCGTGTGCCAGGCAGTTGCCGGCGCGTGAACCTCCGGCGTGGCTGCTGTGCAGGAGGACTCGGGACGACTCCCAGACCTCCCCCAGACCGCTGCCCTGCCCCCTCCCCCAGACTGCCCCTTTTTCAAAGCCCCGGGACATGCATGCATCCTGGGGCTTGCGCGCGCCACCGAGCCTATGCAAAATAGGCTCGGCGCACGCGCGGGGGGGGGGGGGGGGGGGGTTAAAGGATTACGCGCGTAACCCTTTGAAAATCTACCCCAATGTGTTTAGGCATGTTATGTAGGTGAAAGATGTGACTGATGAATAGCTTAGCAAGTTCCATGGCTGATGGCAAGCCAGGGAGAGCCACAAAGTGAGCCATCTTTGAAAATGGGTCCACTGTAACCCAAATGGTATTGTTACCTCCAGAAAGTGGCAGGTCCACCACAAAATCTGTTGCAATATGGGTCCAGGGCTCATCCGGTGCTGGCAAGGGTTGAAGCAGGCCCCAAGGACGTCCGGGTGGAGGTTTCTGTCTGGCACAATTAGAACAGGAGGCTACGTAAGCTAGAGTGTCTTCTTTCATGGTGGGCCACCAATAGTACTTTTGTAGCTTGGCCAGTGTTCGCCGTTGATCAGGGTGTCCAGCCAGTTTCGAATCATGAGCCCATCTAAGCAATTTCTTTCTTAGATTGCAGGGTACAATGGTCTTGCCCGGGGGTACCAGATGTGTAGTTGAGAGGACCACTCTCTTCGGGTCATTAATATACTGGGGTTCATCAGGTATGTCCTCTGAGAGGAAAGAGCGAGATAATGCATCTTCTCTGACATTCTTGTCACCAGGGCGATATTTCAGCAAAAAATCAAATCTGTTGAAGAACATGGACCACCTCGCCTGTCTATGGTTGACACGTTGAGTGTGACGGAGGTACTCCAGATTTTTGTGATCAGTGTAAACAGTAATCTGATGTTATGCACCCTCAAGCCATGGGCGCCATTTTTCAAATGCCATTTTAATTGCCAACAGTTCTTTATCCCCAATGCCATAGTTCTTCTCTGCTGGCGAGAAGCGTTGGGAAAAGAATGAACAGGGGTGCAGGATCTTTGAATCACAGGTCTGGCTTAGCACGACCCCTACACCTACATCAGAGGCATTGACTTCCACAATGAAGGGCTGAGTAGGGTCCAGATGGCGGAGACATGGTTTGCTTTGAAAGGCGTCTTTTAACTTCTGAAACGCAGTCACAGCTTCCATAGACCAAGTAGCAGCGTTGGCTCCCTTCTTAGTCATTGCTGTTAAAGGAACAGTCAATGACGAGTAATTTTTAATAAACGTCTGATAGTAATTGTTAAATACCAAAAATCGTTAGAGCTTTTAGGCCCATGGGCTGTGGCCATTTTTGAATACTCTCAAGCTTCGGAGGGTCCATTTGGAAACCATTGTTTGAGACACTGTAACCTAAGAAGGGCACGGATTCTTTATGAAATTCACATTTAGACAATTTGGCATACAAGCAGTTCTCGCGAAGTCACTGCAGAACTCTTTTGACATCTTCCTGATGGGATTGCAGGTCCTGAGAAAATATCAAGATGTCGTCCAAGTAGACAATGACACATTGGTAGAGTAAATCATGCAGAATATCTTTCATCATGTTTTGGAAGACAGCCAGGGCGTTGCACAAGCCGAAGGGCATCAACAGGTATTCAAAGTGTCCATCCCGGGTATTAAAAGCCATCTTCCATTCATCGCCAGAGCAGATCAAACTAAATTATATGCTTCTTTGAGGTCAAGCTTGGAGAATATCTTGGCTCCCTATAACCTATCAAATAGCTCTGAGATGAGTAGTAAAGGGTAGCGGTCCTTTATGGTGATCTCATTCAGAGCTCTGTAGTCAATGCACGGATGTAACGTTCCGTCCTTTTTTCCCACAAAAATCATGTGCCGGCAGGAGATTTAGAAGGTCTTATGAAGCCTTTCTGGAGATTTTCCTGGATGTACTCCGACATTGCCTTATTCTCCACTACGGAGAGGGGGTAGACCCTTCCTTTGGGTGGTTACGTATTTGGCTTCAAATTAATTGAGCAGTCATATGATCTGTGTGGAGGTAACACATCAGCAGCTTCTTTTGAGAATACATCTTGGTAAGATGCATATTGAGGCGGCAACCCAGGTAACAACGGAGTAGTTGGCATGCATGGTTTTGGAGAGACTTCCATTAAGCATTTGCCATGACAGTCTGGACCCCAACGTGAAAGCTCCAAAGTGGTCCAATTGAATTGTGGCATGTGTTTCTGCAGCCATGGAAGCCCAAGTACCAAAGGGTGCATGGCCTTCTCTAGCACAAAGAAGGAAATAGTCTCTGTATGAAGAGCACTGGTAAGCAAGCTCACTGGTTCTGTAAGCAGAGTTATTTCACCCGGTAAGGGCTCTCCATGAATAGAGGACAATAGTAATGGAGGCGTCATAGTAGTGGTAGGGATTCGCAAATGTTCCACTAGGCGTTTCAAAATGAAATTTCCCCCTGCCCCAGAGTCTACTAAGGCAAGGGTCTGATATTCCAAAGGCCCGCAGGTTAAAGACACTGGAAGAGAGAGTGCAGGAGAAGGTGCAGTTAGACCTAAGAAGAGTCTTCCCACAGGACTTAGGTCTCGGAATTATCGATACTTAGAAGTCAAATGACTGTGGCCCAATTACCTTGTTTCTTCTTCGCCAGCAACAGGCCCTGGGAGCATAGGTCTGGGTACAGACTTGACAAGAATCTCTCCCTGGAGTGGTCTTCTGGGACTCTTGACCTCTTGAACTTTGTCGCGAATTCGGCAATCAGTCTTTGCTGCCAAGTTCATAAGTTCTGCTAAGGTCTTGGGCATCTCACGAGTCACCAGTTCATCTTTCAAGCGGGAGTTCAGGCCTTCAATAAAATAAGGTTTTCAGGCACCAAGGGTCACAATGTAATTCAGAAGCCAACGTCTTGAATTCAGTGGCGAAGTCTGATAAAGGTTTGTTACCTTGTTTAAGATGAACCAAAAAGCTGATCCTGCTATTGAGTACCGGGCAGGGTCATCAAATACTGGCAACATCATTCAGGATAGGGTCATTGCACTCCCACAGCAGTGAGGCACAAGCCAGCGCTCTTCCGTCCAGGTACAAAAGGATATAGGTGGTCTTGGCATATGCTGTAGGGAAATAGGTTGCAGAGAAAAGTGCATGCAACATTGATTAATAAATCCTCTACACTTCCAAACTTCACCCGCAAAGCGTGTTGGAGCAGAGAGAGGCACTGTAGACTTGATCGTCACTTCTGCCAGTATAACTTCTTTACCTGTGGCATCTGTGCGTGTAACTGATTAAAGGCAACAGTCAAGTTGTCTAACGAATCCTGTTGTTCGGAGATTCGCTGGGCCAGGCCTGCAAAGCGGTGAGCTGAGCCAAATCCATGGATTTAGCAATCTGTTATGGTTTTGAGGTGCTGGAGTGGATTCTTGGATACTGCGGTCATGGCCACTCCCATGGAGAGGAGCCTCATGAGGAACTGCAGTACTAGGCTAGACTCTATACAAGCAAACACAGAGAAGTTGTATTTATTGTACAGCTCAATGGTACTGCCCAGGGAGTGGGCAGCAGAGAAGGTAACCCAGTGAAATAGTCCAGGGGTCCTCAGCAGAGGAGACCAGTCTCACACTCGAGTAGGATTGACAGCGCGGCTTAGCAGCGACAGGTCCCGAATGTAGATCCAGAGCACTGAAGCTGAAGATGAGACAGACTGAAAGGGTTAGTACTCACTGAAGCAGAAACTGTATTGATGAAGGTCCTGGCAGGCACCAGATTAGGAAGGGCAGGCCCTCGAGGAGCAAGTACCCGTATCCCAAGATAAGTATCTGAAATAGAGCAGAAGGGCCCCCGAGGAGCAGGTACCCAGGTTAGTGAAGAATTACCTCGAAGGGCAGAGAGAGCTTCCTGTGGCAGCTGGGAAGCGGCAGAGCAGCTTAGACTGGAGGCAATCCAATCCAATCCTTGCTCAGTTTCAGGCCGATACAGTACAGTGCGCTCCAATGGAGCACACTGTTAGCCCAGGTTTGGACGCGCGTTTTCAACGTGCTAGCTTTACCCCTTATACAGTAAGGGGTAGTAGCGCGTCGAAAACGTGCAACCAACCCCCCCAAAACTAATAGTGCCCGCAACATGCAAATGCATGCTGATGGCCCTATTAGTTATTCCCGCGCGATACAGAAAGTAAAATGTGCAGCCAAGTCGCACATTTTACTTTCAGAAATTAACGCTTGCCCAAACGCTGGCATTAATTTCTGCTTTTCTGTACACCCTCCGATTTAATATCATAACGATGTTAAGTTGGAGGCCCCAAAAGTAAAAAAAAAGTACAAATTAAAAAAAAAATAATTAAAAATCGGCCCGTGGTCCGCGGGTTGGAAGATGGATGCTCAAATATGCCGACGTCCATTTTCCGAACCCGTGGCTGTCAGCGGGTTTGAGAACCGAAGCCGGCAAAATTGAGTGTCGGCTGTCAAACCCGCTGACAGCCGCCGCTCCTTTTACCGCGGGCCCTAATTTGCATAGGCCACCCTCCTGAATCACGCGCCCAGGAGAGTGGCCTGTGCGCGCACCGGGACAGCAGGTGCTTGCCCGCTCTCCCGCACGTTTTTCTGTATCCACCTGTTTGTTAGCAAACGAAGGGCAGGCTAAATACCAGGATATGATGATGTCACTCAGAGGGGACGCCCCCAAGGTTCCCGCCATGACATGGATAAAGACGTGGGTGGCATGTGCGCGCGCACCCTAGGAGGCCCTCAGGAAATCATGGCGAATACCGTCGCCATTGCCATTCCGGGGACGCTGGGGAGAGCGGCATGAAGACGCGGCAGCAGGCATCTTCCCAAGGCTTGTGGAGAGAGAAGGAAGAAAGGTGAGGCACTGAGGTCGAAGCCATCTGAGACCGACGGATGCAACAGGCCCCTGCCTAGGGACATGCCTATTTTATAACATATGCACGTATATGCATGCATGTTATAAAATAGCCTGGCTGCATTGCAGAAGTGCATCTAATTTTAAGTGGGCGCACACCTGTGTGTGCAAATCCTGCTTCTACCACTTAAGTGGGGGTATTTTAAAAGGACCGCATGCCGACGCATTGCCCAGTTTTACCAGTTCATTACCAGTTCACCCATTTAGCAGATAAGTCCTCCAATCCCCCCCACCCTGGTTTGAAAGCCTGTACACCCCCTACTTACCCCAGACCCTTTAAACCCCTCTGAAATGGCTCATTATTTTTTTTTAAACTTACACACCATCCATAGCAGAAGTAAAGTTACACAGCAGAGGACCTCAGCACGCATCAGATCACCTAAGTATTTACACGAAAATTTCTGGTTCAAGTATAGAAACGTCCATGTACTGTCAATGCCCCGCCGTTTTAAGAAGTTCTGAGATGTACACGCAGGAGCATTTACATGGACATCCGGGCAACTTGTAAAAACTGTTTGGTGCACACCAGCCTGACATATCCGTGCATCCCCTAATTGATGTGTGTGTGTGAGGCTTTTAAATTTCACCTTTATGGTAGTAGTATCTCCAAGACATTTTAATGCAATATTTACTAAACAAAAATCTGATCTTAAAATTCTTGCTCATAAAATTACATGAACATAGAAAAATGAAAAAAAAAAAAAGCTTTTCACATAGTCCAGTGATACTGGATAGAGATGTGAATCGTATGCCCGATTGTTTCTGCTTTTGATTTCGTGTGGCCATGGGAAAATCTCGTATTCCCGTGGATTGGCATTTTTTTTTTCATGAAAAATCATTTTCAGCTTAGTGCGCACTCACGGTTCTAAGTTAGTGCATGCTAACTCCTGTTAGCGTGCACTAAGCCAAAAAATGTTTTTTTATGAAAATTCGGGGAAAGTGCGATTGTTTTATTGGTTTCCCGATACATGACAAATTAGGAAATATCATACAATATTTGCATTTGTCAAAAAAATGATGCACATCCCTAATACTGGACACTGTAGCCTAGGAGCTGTCATATTTTCTAAGCATCCCCCCTCCCCCCATAAAAACAGAAAGGTTAATATTCAGCCACATGGTGTCTGAGAAAGTTAGGTGGATAAGTTTATCCAGCTAACCTGGTCGAGACATTCATTGGCACATGTGCACCATTGAAAATATCTAGCTATCTCAAAGTTAGCCTGATAAATATATACCGTTAACTTTAGGACCACTCTCACCTTCTATTCCATGTCTTTTTAGTTTTCTAAGGAGTCTCTCATGAGGGACTTTATCAAACACTTTCTGAAAATCCAAATACACTATATCAGTCAATTGATGTTTATCCACATGCTTATTCACACCTATAAAGAATTCTAATGGGTTAGTAAGGCATGACCTTCTTTGCTAAATCCATGCTGGCCTTTCCCTATTAAGCCATGTGTATCCATATCACCAGTAATTTTGTTCTTAGCAATATTCTGAGTAATTATGTAAAGGTGTTTATACAATAGTTATTATTATTGTTACTATTATTATGTATTAAACTATGCACTTTAGGAGCATATTCTGTTCATGTTAAAGACATGATATGAAACCAATAAATGTGTTATTAAAATCTTGGTGAATGTCAGTAATAATAACATGGGATGTGCAGAGGGACGCCATATGTTGCATTCGGGATTCAAATTCGTCGGGGGACGGATACGTTGCATTCGGCCGTATGGCTCCCCGATCCATTAATACGTCCATTTTGATTCGTTCCCCCGCTAAAATTAAATTAACTACAACCCCCCACCCTCCTGACCCCCCCAAGACTTACCAAAACTCCCTGGTGGTCCAGCAGGGGGTCAGGGAGCCATCCCCTGCATTCACACCCTCGGTGCTGGTTTCAAAATGGCGCCAATAGCCTTTGACCTACTATGTCACAGGGGATACCGGTGCCATTGGTTAGCCCCTGTCACATGGCCATCGGCGCCATCTTGTGCTACCATGTGACAGGGGCTGACCAATGGCACCGGTAGCCCCTGTGACATAGTATGGGAAAGGCTATCGGCGCCATTTTGATTACTGGCAGCCGGCGGGCCAAGTGCTGGAGGTTGCTCCCAGACCCCCGCTGGACCACCAGGGACTTTTGGCAAGTCTTGTTGGACCATCCTGACCCCCACAAGACTTGCCAAAAGTCCAGTGGGGGTCCGGGAGCGACCTCCTGCACTCCGGCCATCAGATGCCAGTACTCAAAATGGTGCCGATCGCCTGCCAGTATTCAAAATGGCGCCGATCGCCTTTGCCCTCACTATGTCACAGGGGCCGACCATCGGCCCCTGTGATATAGTGAGGGCAAAGGCGATCGGCGCCATTTTGAGTACTGGCATCCGACGGCCGGAGTGCAGGAGGTTGTTCCCGGACCCCCCGTTAGACTTTTGGCAAGTCTTGTGGGGGTCAGGAGGGTCCCCCAAGACTTGCCAAAAATCCCTGGTGGTCCAGCAGGGGTCCGGGAGCGACCTCCTGCACTTGGACTGTCGGCTGCCAGTAATCAAAATGGCGCCGATTGCCTTTGCCCATACTATGTCACAGGGGCTACTGGTGCCATTGGTCAGCCCCTGTCACATGGCCATTGGCGCCATCTTGTGCTCCTACCATGTGTCAGGGGATGACCAATGGCACCGGTAGCCCCTGTGACATAGTAGGTCAAAGGCTATCGGTGCCATTTTGAAACCAGCACAGAGGGTGTGAGTACAGGGGATTGCTCCCGGACCACCCACTGGACCACCAGGGAGTTTTGGTAAGTCTTGGGGGGGTCAGGAGGGTGGGGGGTTGTTTAAATTGGTTTCTTTAGGTGGCCGAATAATTTGGCGAAGATTCATGTATTCGTGGGGAATCGCGATACGTTTTGCTTCCCCACGAATACAACGAACATGGCCACATCTGTTGTGGATTGCCAATACATAGGGACCAAATGCACACCCCTATAACATACTATGCATACTTCACCTTCAGTGAGTTATGTACCTACTCCTAACTTCCAGTACTAGAGGAATTAAACCTTGTCGTTAACAGAAAGGATGAAAATTGCTCAATTTACTCACTGGTATAACTCATGTACTTTATGAAAATGTGATATCCCCAAACATCCCCAAAACAAACAAAATCAAATGAGATTTGAACCATTATAGACAGAGGAATTGAGACCAAATATTTTCCTAAACAAAAATTAAAACTATGCCTGGGATAAGGAAACAAGTAAACCATTCCATGAAGAACAGTTTTTGCTAATTTATTCCAAACAGCCATGACACAATTTGTCGGTTCCTCCTGTTTTGTTGTATGGAGCAACCCTTGCACATCTGCTTTCTCAGGGCAGACACAGTCCTTTACAGGAAAACTCAATGAAGTCCATATTGAATAGTACAGTGAGTAGAGTCACCCAGGCAACCCTAACTGGGATATTCAACCAAACCTACCCTGAATACACCTGCCCAACACCACCAAGCAACCCCACCTGGGCAATTTTAGGGCAATGATCTACCTGATCAGAAGTGCCCACCTAAATTTATCTAGATAGTGCCAGAATGCCCTCCTTCTCCTTTTTATCTGGCCAAATTCCACTCAGGTAAAAAGTTATCTGGGTAAAATTTCACCAGTTAGTGAGGTAGCAAACTGCAAATTCTGGAATAGTCTGCATAACTTAAAAGTTACAGATCAATTATATCTTTCTTTGTCGCATGCAAAGCAGTCAAAGACAACCTTCTAAACAAAAATAGACAAGTGCAAATAATGTTAGCTGGTCTCTTGAAGGCAAAAGTATTCTGAAATGACTGGTAAAATCAGTCACCATGAGTCATCTTGCAGAAAAAAAAAAAGAGACTTATTGTGGAGCCTAGCAATCAAATAGCAACAGCAAAGTGCATTGAAAAGAAATGCAGAATTATGCTTGCTGTATTTCAGAAAGGTAATAACTATGCCTTGCTATCAAACGTGATAACATAAAAGCTTCAATTGGAATAAAGTATTTACACAATGAAATATATACCAGATGCATTCCAAAGATGGGTATAGGAGAGGAAGAAAAAAAAACTAATAAACTCTCCAATTAAAAGGGCTAAAGAGAAAAAGGAAAAGTTGCACAACTGAAATTTTAAAACATGTTTATTAAACAAAGCGTATCTACCATATAAATGGGCTTGGACCGACGTGCCGCAAATGCGCAGTAGAGAGCAGCTCTACTGTGCATGCTCAAGAGCACGTTGGTCAGAGGGCAGCAACATGGTGCTGGGAAGGAATGAAGCGGCCGGAAGGAATGAAGCAGCGGGGAGGAGCGGCGACGGCGGCGAAGGTCTCCGGGGGGGGGGGGGGTCCTCTCTCTCTCGCGCAGGGAGAAGCGGCGGCACAGACATAGAAATGGGAGGTCTCCAGGGGTCTCTCTCTCTCGCATATGCGCCTCATCACCGAGCGTCGGGCGGGCCAGCAACGAGCCCGGTGGAGAGGCGCGTGCGAGAGAGAGACCCCTGGAGACCTCCCATGGAGTAGCGGCAGTATCTAAGCGTCAGGCGCGCGTTCTGGATAAGAGAAGAGGGAGTGGAGGAGGGCTGAGGGAGAGGGACGGGGTTGAGGAGGTGGGAGGGGAAGGAAAGGGAAAATGAGAAGGGATGGAAGGAAGAGGATGTAAGTGGGAAGGGTAAAGTGGAGTAGAGAAAAGAGGGAGTGGAGGAGAGCTGAGGGAGAGGGGAGAAGGGGAAGGAAAGGGAAGGGAAGGTGAGAGGGGAAGGAGAAGGGAAGAGGATATGTCTGAACAAGTGGGAAGGGTAAGAAGTTCTGGAGAAGAGAAAAAAGAGCGGAGGAGGGCAGGGAGAGGGAAGGGGTTGTAGATGAGGTGAGAGGGGAAGGAAAGGAAAGATGAGAGGGGATGGAAGGAAAAGGGAAGTTGTGGGGAACAGAGCGGCTCTAACCGTGCCGGTCTGACCGATGGAATCTCGCATGTTTTAACGGGCTTAACGGCTAGTAATTAAATATTGGTTTTGCACAACATAACCATTTTCTAATCTGTTCTTATGTACCTGTACCTTTCAGTGTCAAAATACAGCTTTGTGTGTCTAAACAGAGCTTTTAGCTTTGTGCAATGGTTTCAGGGAATATATCAGTGCATGTGTATCTTTAAGGATGGTTTTCTTTTTTCCATTGAAAGCTTTCTTTTCTGTTCTAATAAACTACCAAAAATTTCCAGCTCCTTGGTATATCTGACTGTGTGTGTTGGGAGCAGCTGGAAGGAATATTTGTGTGACAGGAATGATGATGTGATTCAAAATACTCTCTTGCAGTATTAAAAGTTGTAAACACCTTGAAATCAGTCTCCAGTGAAGTGAGGATTCAACAGCTTATGATGTAAAGTGTTTCAAAGGGAGTACCCAGGATAATTTGTTTGACAGAATGAAATGCAGATCTTCAAATACAGTATAAAAAGGACATTCCTCCCCCAGACTACTCATGCCCTGAACAGTGCGTAGGGAAGAAATCATTTTTTCTTGTGCAAGCAGGATAATATCTAACTGCACTTCAGCATTTTGTCAGATACTATCTGAGGCCTTGACACCACATGAAGGCTTCAGAATAAGGTCTGCAGATGAGGAAGAAATCCCCAAGGAGCATCAAATAATGGATCTCATAGCATAGCTGATGCTTCAGCGATGTAACAGTTATTTCCATCCTGCAGTGCAGCAACAGGAAATAACATTAATTTCATTATGCAAACCCACGATTGTAAATCTTGCAGACATTCAAACAATGGTCTCATAATAGTAGAGAACCAGACGAAACACCGTCTCATTTTTCCCACAGATATGAAATGGGAAAAATAAAATCATGGTGATCTCCAAATCTATTGTGTACAAAATCAAGGTAAAAAAAAAAATGTTCTCTTTTCAGTGAAACTAAATTGTCTGCATTTTTATCAAGGAACCGATGTTTCCCATGTCATATTATTTTATTACACGCAAATTCATCTGTGAGATTTCTTTTTTCAAATCAGTGAGGTTTAAACACTAACCATGCAACATATTCTAAACAATTGTTTCTCAACTATCATGCATGAACATTAATTTTATGAGAACAATTGATGGTACTCCATCCTTTTTTTGATAACTAGGGCTTTCTGTATGAGTAGATAAAATGTAATGTGCTCAGACTTGCTTCAATTATCTACATTAAAAAAAAACAAAAACTTGTTGTCCCTAGAAGTTAATTTGTGTATGTACATGGCTGGATATGTAAACATGCAGCATTATTTGTATACCACACAGCAAGTACTCCCTCCCAAGGAAATGAGCCAGGAGCAGCTTCCTGAGCCACATAATCAAGCTTCTTTTAGGGACACTTAAAAAGCAGGGAAGAATGGGGCAGGTAAATTATTTTAGACCATAAAGTCACACCCTGCTCCCTCATAACAACTGCTCCTTTGGCAAACACAGCAGGAGAGCCAAGGAGGAAGGACTCCTGCAAAGTAAAATAGCTTGGATTAGAAAATAGGGAATTTTCCCTTGCTTAAAAATCTCTCTGTTATTTGTTTACACACAAAATTGTCATAAACATAAAGGCAAGATACAAAATACAAGTAGAGAACATCAGTAGTAAAAGCAATTAAAATACAGCAGAATGATGAATCCCGCGAAAAGGGGGGTGGGAGGCGAAGTGGGGGTGGGCCTGTGAAAGGCCACAGTCATGCGCACAGCGGCGGTGCGATTTCGCCGGCCGCACCGTGGCCAGCTGCAGCCTTTCATGCAAATAGTGCCACCGTTAAAGGTGGTGCTATTCGCCACGCTACTGCTGGCGAGAATGTTCCTAACATTATCGCTGACAGCGGTGCCATGGTCGACTCCTCTCCCTCCCCACCCCGACTCCTCCCCTCCCCGACTCCTCCCCTCCAGCTAATTAACATCCTATCGCACACAAAAAGGCCCATTTCGCATGCGATAATTCTTTAGTAAATAACTCCCTAAGGGCTGGATTCATCAGTCTTCTCAGAATGATGAATCCTGCGAAAAAAAGGGCTGGGGGGCAAGGGGGGGGGGGGCCTGCAAAAGGCCACAGCTGTTTACAACACATGGGTGCTATTTTGCCGGCCACGGTGCGGCCAGCTGCAGCTTTTCACGTGAATAGCACCACTGTAAAAGGTACGACAAGGCCCTAACACATGCGATAAACCCCTATGCGATAAACCCCTATGTTCTTATGGCACGCGAAAAGGGCCTTTTCACGTGCAATAGGAAGTAAATGACCGGGAGGGGAGGAGTCGGGGTGGGGAGGAGGAGGAGTCGGCCGTGGCATCGCTGCTGGTGATAATCAGGCCGATACAGTACAGTGCGCTCTGACGGAGCGCACTGTTAGCCTGCTATTGGACGCGCGTTTTCCCTTACCCCTTATTCAGTAAGGGGAGGAAAATGTGCGTCCAACCCGTGGCACCTAATAGCGCCCTCAACATGCAAATGCATGTTGAGGGCGCTATTAGGTATGCGCGCAGGATACAGAAAGTAAAATGTGCAGCCAAGCCGCACATTTTACTTTCAGAAATTAGCGCCGACCCAAAGGTAGGCGCTAATTTCTTCTGGCACCGGGAAAGTGCAGTAAAAACTGCTTTTCTGTGCACCCTCTGACTTAATATCATGACGATATTAAGTCAGAGGGTGCACAGACCTCCGACTTAATATCATGGCGATATTAAGTCGGAGGTCCCGAAGAGTAAAAAAAAGTTAAAAAAAATAAATAAATTTTAATTTGGCTCGCGGCTGTCGGGCCGAAAACCGGACGCTCAATTTTGCCGGCGCCCGGTTTCCGAGCCCGTGGCTGTCAGCGAGCTCGAGAAATGACGCCGGCAAAATTGAGCGTCGGCTGTCAAACCCGCTGACAACCACCGCTCCAGGCTATAAGGAGGCGCTATGGACTCGCTAGTGTCCCTAGCGCCTCCTTTTCCCTGTTTCTACCGCACCACCTCATTTGAATACTGAATCGAGCGCACCGGCGAGGGGCCAGTGCGTGCACCGGGACAGCAGGCGTTCGTCCGCTCTCCCATGGACTTTACTGAATTGGCCTGAATGTGAGGAACATTATCACTGGCAGTAGCGCAGCGAACAGCACCACCTTTTATGGCACTGCGGCCAGCAAAATTGCACCGCCACAGTGTGAACGGCTGCGTCCTTTTGCAGGCCCACCCCATCCCCTTCGCCCCCCGCCCCCTTTTTCACGGGATTCATCATTCTGCGAAGATAGTCAACAAATGTTCCTGAGAGGACTGGAGTGTTCTTCCAGGCTCATACTTGATCATTAAATCTGTCAAATATTCTGGGTAGTCTTAATGTAAATATTTATAGACAAGAGACCAGACATTAAACCAAGTTCTAGGTTAAACAAGGAGCCAATGAAGATAATGTGCAATGGGTGACACATGGTTGTACTCTTTGGTTCCTAACAGTAGCTGTGCTGTAGTATTTTGAAGCAGCTGAAATTGTCTCAGACTAATCCCTGTCAGCCCTTCGTACAGTGGGTTACAGTAGTCCAATTTGTGATTAGAGAATGACTTACCATAGCAAGATTATCAGTCTAAATCTTAGACAACTAAAAGAAAAATATACCACGGATGAAATCTGAGCCATCAGAGTCAATCTTCTATTTATTTATTTGAAATATTTCTAACCCACTCATACCAAAATATATTGTGCTGGACGGCTAATATTCAATTTTACACTCAAACTCACCACGACTTGTCCTCAGGATGCAGCGGTGATGTCAGAGCTGTAGAAAAGACAGTAAGTGGCCTTTCTGACTTATCCAAAGCACTTTGCACTTTGATGGATTAAACTTTAGCCATTACAAGAGCTTTAACTAGCTAGGTACAGCCTCAAAGCACAAATCTATTTTAGCAATGTTTGTAACTTGGTCTAGGCTTGCATCAGCAAATAAGTTAGCATTGTCAAAAAAAAAAAAAGTATAAGAATCCAGACAGGAGTTATAAACAATATATGTCATGGGAACCAAGCACAAATTAAATAAGAACAGAGACAGGACAGAAATCTGAAGTATTCCACAAATCAATGGGTAGACCATTGAGTCCTTTCCCGCCCAATAGACTCAGTAGATCTTGTCACTTAAAAATGATGAAAACCAGTATGATCCCATGTAGTCCTACTGCAGCAGGATACTCAGCAAGTAGGCCATGGTCCGGTGTGTCAAATACAGCAGACAGATCAGGAGAATCAGTAAGGAGTCCCCTTCCCTGCCTGCCCTGCTCTCATGCCTAGAAAGCTTAAAAATACTGTCTCGGTATCACAACCCACATGAAATCCCAAGTGTTGTGAATGGAAAATTTTCTCTTCATCAAGATAGTTTAAATACAGTTTTTCAAGTATTTTTTGCTTATAAAAGGAAGGTTTGAAGCCAGACACTAGTACTGATCCTTGCTGAAATCCAAATCCTCTTTTTATCAATGCAGGCCTCACAGCTACTCTTTTAAATGCACAAGGTAACTGGCTCCATTGG
This sequence comes from Rhinatrema bivittatum, assembly GCF_901001135.1. Classification (NCBI taxonomy): domain Eukaryota; kingdom Metazoa; phylum Chordata; class Amphibia; order Gymnophiona; family Rhinatrematidae; genus Rhinatrema; species Rhinatrema bivittatum. The sequence goes on from NC_042618.1 coordinate 95,085,524, forward strand.
AAAAATGAGTTTATGATCTGGGCTGGATTATAAAATACATCTTGCCTTAAAAGCTGAATAATCCTTAATTTTACTGGGTCCAGTTTTCACTAAAACCATAAAGGTGAATTTTTAAAAGGTCAGCACGCGGATTAATTAGGAGATTTTCTTTTCTTTATTTATTTAACTCTTTTCTCTACTGACATTCTTGATCACTCTCATATCACATCGGTTTACATGGGGTTATAACTTTAACAAACCATTTAAACAAGAAGCACAGTTACAATCAGCAAGGTGGAGTAAACTTGGAGGCTAAGGTAGCCGCAAAGATAGGACAGAGGAAGACAGTTAACAAAGTAAAATTAAAAATTAAAAAGTTTTAAAAAATACTTAGTAGATGGTTCTTAGCTGCATATATAGTGAAGAGTGGCTAAAGGGCCATTTGCATGTTTCGGAGCGTTTAAGGGAAGGCTTGAAGGAATAGTCAGGTCTTGAGTTTTTTCCGAAATGTTAGATGGCAGGGCTCCAGTCTGAGGTCTGTGGGCATATTATTCCAAATGGCAGGACCCGCTGTCGAGAATGCCCAGTCTTTAGTCACTGTATGGCGTGTGGCTTTGGTTGGGGGGGGGCGGGGGGGCTTGCAGAGTTCCTTTGTACGCTTCTCTGATGTAGAGGTGTGGAGTCTGAATGGGATTTCAAGGTCGAGCTGTAGTTGTTTGTGGATGGTTTTGTGTATTATGGTGAGGGATTTACGTAGGATTCTGTAATTTACTGGAAGCCAATGTAAGCTCCGGAGGATGGGTGTGATGTGTTCTCTGCGGTTGCTGCTAGTCAAGATTCTGGCCTTGGCATTCTGGAGATGCACAAATAAGTTGGGCTCGCATGTACCGGGTGGATTTTAAAAGCCGGCGAGATACGTGTTTATCTCCCACAGCGCATACATCTTGGAGGTTTTCAAATGGGGCAGGGCATGGGTATTTTGGGGCATGAACCTGAGACTACACGTAAATACTTATGTGATCTGGTGTGCGCTGAGGCCCCTTCCGCGTAGCTTTACTTCTGCTATGGATGATGTGAAAGTTAGAAAATAAAAAAAACTATGCAGATCTGTAGGGTTTTAGGGTTTTAAGGGTGGGGACTAATTGGGGGGAGCTAAGGCTTTGAAACTAGGGGAGAGGGGTTGGAGGAACTATCTCTGAACTGGGCAAACCAGGGACAAACTACTAAACCTAGGAATGGTGTCGGCATGCATCTCTTTTAAAATTCTCCAGTTTAGGAGGTACAAATGGGATTTGCATGCCATGCACGCGCCCACTTAAAATGTGTGCGGAGGGCCAGGCTATTTTATAACATGCATGCATATATGCACACAAGTTATAAATTACCCACATCCCTGAGTGTGAACCGGTGCATGTGCGCACATTTGCACCTGCGTGCAGGTTTGAAAGTTACCATCATAGTTTTTACTACTGCTACCAGTTCAACCATCCTAAAATCTGAACCATCCCCCACTCCCCAAGGAGCCATCAGATGCAGGCAACCCATTTTGTAAACTTACAGAGATTAGTATTGTGTCATGACCAGATGTTTCACCTATCAAAGGGCAATCTGGTCCAGTAGTCAACGGCCCATTACTAGGTTTGATGCTCAATACTTAACATTGAACCCCCCTGCCACTTCATCTCCAGAAATGTGTCTTGAATAGTCATAATTTTACAATGAAAATACTGAGTTATGTAAAATACAATGTCATCACATGAATGTTGACAAATTGGTCTCCACATACAGGCTTAATTTTGAGGGCAATTGCAGTACAACCGGAAACAGTCAATTATTGGGTACAGCCAACTCTCTACTGATGTGTTTCTTTATTGCTTCCCTTTTCATCTTAGTATAGCATTTCTGGTTGGTTCTACTCAAATTCTTACTAAACTCAAATTTGTCTTTTAACTATATTTTCTTTTTAGTTAACACAAGAACATGAGAAGTACCATACTCGGTCAGACCAAGGTACATTGAGCCCAGAATACTGTCTCCAACAGTCATCAGTCTTGTCACAAGTACCCATCAGATTCCTAATAGTTGATCTATTTCATGCATCTCATTTCCATGACTAAGCAGGTCACTGGCTTTCCCAAGTCTACCTGGCTAACTGTTTAGAAACTTTTCCTTCAGGAACTTGTCCAACCCTCTTTTGAAGCCACTATGTTAGTTGCCTTGACTACATCCTCTGGCAACAGATTCCATAGCTTGATAACTCTGTCTTGTACAGATCATGGCTTGGCTCTTTCACTCTCTCTCTGATAGCCAAAAGCTCTGCTGGACTCTTGAAATTGTTAACTACAGACAGGTCTCTCGGTTAGTTTGTAACAGAAAAAAATGTCGCATGCAAAATCTAATAAATATCATATAATCTCACAATTAAGTGTTATCAGAAAAACCTTGAATTTAAAAAGATTAAACCATCATAACACCTCACAAATGCTAAATTTAATTTAGAATTCAGTATTTTCATCGCTAAGGGTTATAAACAATCATCAGTCCTTTAGTGACAATTCCTATTAACTCAATATTTTTTTTGTTTTAAATGCTCATAAAATTAGTATACTTCCCCAGAAAGATTACTCAGCAAAGCCCAAGCCATATATGATACCATGTTTTGGATGTCTGCTTCAGAGGCTTCCTTTCATGCTTCAAACTGACAATGGGGAATTAGTATGACGCCGAGATTTTCACTTTTGTGCCCGGAAAGGTTCCTCGAGCACTCTTAGCAGTGAAAATACTGAATTCTAAATTTAATTCAGCATCCAACGGGTGTTATGATGGTCCAATCTTACTAAATTCAAGGTTTTTCAGGTAGCACTCCATTGTGGATTATGTGATATTTATTAGATTTTGCATGAAATGTTTTTTTCTTATATTACAATTTTGTTTGCACTTTTTTGGACTCTTTTGTGTTGTGATTGTTAGTTTGTAGGGATGTGCATTCGTTTTGCAACAAAATAGGAAATAGAGACGATATTTCCTATTTCATCGTGTTTCAGAGGGGGCGATGAAACGATAAGAAAACCCACAAAATTTTGTGTGGTTTTCTTATCATTTTTGGGGAGGGGAGAAAGGGAACATTAAAAAAAAACAAACCCCCAAACCCAACCCAACCCTTCAGATTTAATTAATTGTAACCCCCACCCTCCTGACCCCCCAAGACTTCCCCCCCCCAAGACTTACCGAAAGTCCCTGGTGGTCCAGCGGGGTCCCGGGAGCGATCTCCCCATCTCAGGCCATCGGCTGCCTCTAATCAAAATGGTGCCAATGGCCCTTTGCCCTTACCATGTGACAGGGGCTATCGGTGCCATTGGTCAGCCCCTGTCACATGATAGGAGCAATGGATGGCCCACACCATTTTTTAAGATGGCGCCAGCTGTCCATTGCTCCTACCATGTGACAGAGGCCGGCCAATGGCACCAATAGCCCTGTCACACAGTAAGGGCAAAGGGCCATCGGTGCCATTTTGATTAGTGGCAGCCGACAGCCTGAGAGGGGGAGATCCCTCCTGGGACCACGCTGGACCACCAGGGACTTTTGGTAAGTCTCGGGGGGGGGGGGGGGTCAGGAGGGTGGTGGGTTGCAATTAATTAAATTTGAAGGGTTGGGGTGGGTTTGGGTGTTTGTTTTTTATCCTAAGGGTTGGGGCGGGATTCGGGCATCGTTTCGGGGGGGCAGACGAAATAAAATCGGCCTGAACTGCGGGAAAACAAAATTTCACGCAGAGGCGCAATAATGAAGGCCGAACCAAAAGGTTCGCCCAAATCACATCTCTATTAGTTTGTAACAGCCCAGTTTTGGCTGTGATGAGTTTATCTTGCCTTTCCTTGCCTGTTATATTTATGGATGAATGAAATGCCCTGTCTGCATTAGAAAACCAGTACCCTTAATTTGCTTAAGTTGTGTTTTTAAGAATGCCTTAAGTAACAGCGTCTGGCTCAAACTGCCAGAGGATACAAAAACACTGATGAGGAGTAAAGCTGTTGTCACTTGTTGCTGAACTGAAAGTTCAGATTATATTACATTGAACCCCCTGCCTGTGAATAGAAGCCAGAAAATATTTTGTTTATGCTGAAGCTGGAGGCTTGGACTAATTTTGTTTTTTTGAGATTTTGTATGCAACAAAGCACTGCTGGACTTCAACATCTATGTCTCTGTCTTCTCGAGAGAGTCAGTCCCTTGGTTGCCTCACAGTATGTGAAATTGCTTCAAGAGAAAAAAAATAGCTTTAGCTTAGTGCATATATCTAGAAAACATGAATTCTAAATTGTGAATATAATTAGTGTTGTTAATCTGTATTTTACAATTCATGGATTACCTGAAATGTACACAGAAGCAAACAGAGAAGAAATTTCATATTGTGTCTACACAGGTTTTTTTTAGCATGAACCTTGCCAAATGTATTTGAAATGTTAGAAAATTCTGTAGTAATACTGAAACTAGGGAGTCCAACTTTGAAAATTGTCTACACTCAAACATTTGCATACATAAGTGAGTCAGTGGAGATTTATGCTACTATTTTTAATCTGTGTGGCAGGAGTGGCACAGTCTATAAAATACCAAGTATTTCTGCCCCATAGGTATGCATATATGTATCAGTATATTTATAATGCAGTAATAAGCATATTTTACTTACATATTTTATAAAATTATGAACATATATGTTACATCTACTAATTATACCAATGAACACATAGTAACCCATAATTGAATATGAAGACAGGTATTTTATAAAGTATGTCCATACACTGATCTGAAAATATTTGTGCACCTCATTGGAATCAGCAGTTTGTCAATATCTCCGTCCATTCACCCAGACCTTCACCAGTTCACCTTGAGCCTTCAGCACTTCGCTCTGAACCCCCCACCAGGTCACCAAGATCCCCCACACAAATACTACAGACAAAAGACAAGTGTGGTTTCAATTGTGTGAGTCAATTAGCAGCTGTAAAATAGCAACTTGTGTGCTGCCTGGGAACATTCCTAAACTACCCTTTTTAGCCCATCCACATTTACTCACACAGTTTATAAAATAGCATATATTTTTGTACAGGCCACTTACATGCGTATATGCTAATATTACATAAATAACCCCCATGTAACTCTCTAAAATTACCTCCACACAGAAGAATTTTCAAAGCCATTTACCTAAGTAATCTGCAATTTATTCAAGTAAATCGGTTGTCTGAAAACTGTCCTCACTCAATCAGGCTAAAAGTATCCATGAAGGGGAGGGGGTGGTCGATAGCACACATACTTTTAGATGGATTGAGAAGGGGAGGGGGAAAGAATTCCTAGGGGAGTATTCAGGGCACAGTTGGAAATCAAAGCCTATAGATTTGATTTTCAGATCTCTGTGTGTTGTCTTCCAGCAAAAATCTGCCCACAGAAAAAAAAAAACAAAAAACAGATGCAGTGCCTTTGTAGCTGTGGACAATTTTCAAAGGAAAAATATGTGTGCACGTTTCCCTTGAAAATGAGATATAAAGATGGGCTGTTTGAAAATTAGCTTCTGGGAGTGCAAAGCTTGTTGACTGTCCAGCAGCAGTAATGATTTTCTGAAAGTCTGCTGTTTATTCAAAAGATTTTTCTACAAAATTGAACCTGTTATTTAACCTTTGAAACATAAGAAATATTGATTATCTGAAAGAAGCTGTTAGCTCTTAACCCACTGAGCCCTGCCATTACTGTTTTGGGTAAAAGAACTTCAATTTTGCATCCTGCAGTTAAAAATTCTATAATAAATGCATCCTCTCCTTGAGTGGAATATCATATGTGAGATGTGCTAGCTAGAAAAGGTTACTGCATCCTAGAACAGCTTCTAATAGCACCATATAGAATTGTTGTACAGACATGAAACAATATTGGTGGCTTTCAAAAATGATAATTATATTGAAACAATCTTGACAAAATTTCAAATGTTATAACTAAAACAATAAGTAAGCATATTTTGCAAATCTTTACATATAACACTTTTCAGTTGAAAAAGGGATGATAAAAAGGTTAGTACCTTACTTGTATTTAAACTAGCTTAGATGTGACCAACACATAGAACTACATGTTCAGATGCTGTATTTACTACTCAATGTGCTTTTTTGCAATAGCATTCTCCTTAACAGCTGTCAGAAATTGCCCAATTAAGCCCATGGAGATGTCTTTGATGAAAAAATATACATTACTGCAGGCCTATTGAAATATGATGGCAAAAACTGAAATTATTAAACTGCGTCAATGCAGATGTATGGATACCTCTTCCTACGAAGAAAGGAAAGGAAATGGTAATGCAAGTCTTAGCACATGACAAAGGGAAAAATTAGATGACGGTAAAGCATATGAATAGAAACTACAGTAAATTATGAGGGACAATAAACTTTTGTCCTCCCCATTGTCTAAAAAATTATGGAAAGACAAATAGTGACCAATCTGAGGCACAGGTCCATCAAGATCAGATAAGATTTAAACGGAAGCTAACACAACTTGATATCCACCCTCCCATTTAGCTAGGAAATGTGGGATATCTAGTAAAAGTACATTGGGTTGGGACTACTAATTGAGAGGTCATTTTTCAAAGCTTTTTACATGGGGTAATCATGTCTTGGCTTAAAAAGTACCCTTCTACCCATGAATGCAGGTAGAAGTATGCATACATTGTCAAAGCTGATCCTAGTGGTATGTGAGCTCCAAGACATATAGGTTCTTCTTCCCTCCAGTGAAGACTGGAGGGAAGAAATGAGGCATGGGGAAGGGGAAAGGGAAATGAAGGAACATCTGTATCCCTCTGCCACATAAGTCCCTAAGTTCCTGGCTCACTGGGGCCTTAGCTTGTGTGAGGAGTGAGGACAGGAAGTGATGTCAGTGCTACGGACAGAAGAGTGCTAGGGCAGGGCCCCAAAGAGTGGTGCCCACTCCCCCCCTTAGCATAGCCCCATGCAATGCACTTTCACCCAAAAGCACAGGGCCAGGGCAAGCTTGGGATGAGAACAGAAAAATAGATGCTAGGATTTCATTTTAGCATTCCAGAACATTACCTGTGTACTTGTACTTGCAAAGCATGTAGATACACAAGTGCCCACAATCTCAATGATATCCCACATTTTCAAAGGGAAATTCTGCAGGGAATTTCCCTTTAACAATGGATTTGTAGGTCCAGGGTACAAAGTGCCTAAAGGCCTGCAAGCTTGGTGCTCAGTTTTAAATCACCTCCAATATACTGTATATTGATGCACAGTCAAAAATGATTTTTTATTTCACTTTGGTTTTCTTATGTTGTTGTTTTTTTTAATTCTGTTTTATTTAAGTGTGCACTAAATCCCATATAGTGTGCATTATGTCAAGTTAGTGTCCACTATTTTTTTTAGAATATACTATAACATTAGTGCAGGCCAAAAAGTTAGCATACACTAATCAAAATGAAATAAAACAAATGGCAGCACATCCCTAGCAATATGTAACACAGCAACATGGGCTAATAGTCCACACAAACTAGTACAGTCCCTTTATGGCCATTTCTCTTAGTGCAATGAAAATACAACTAACCATTAGGAAGACAGTTTTCAAATGTGTTACCTGGATAAGCAGCAATTTTCTAGTTATATTTTCCTGACTGAAAATTATTCCCCTTCTACTATCTAAAAATATATCTGAGCTTTCAAGGCCTGCATACTTTTTGCCAGATTATAAAGAGGCCTTCCCCAGCGTTCCATCAGGTTGAGGGAAGAAACAGCATGAGTGCCATTTATACAGCACTATGTAACCTTGTAGCACTATGCAAATGTTTATTAATAATAATAATAATAATAATAACAAAATTAGTGGTAGTAGTAGTAGGTTTGCATTTTCAGATCCACCTGTGCTCTTTTACCCCCAATCAGCCTCCTGCAGAAACAGCAGAAGCAAATCTATGTGGCCACTCTGTATGCACCTATCTTATAGGCAATTTTCAAAGGGGAAATTGTTCAGATAAGTTTCCCTTTCAAAATTAGCTACATAAATGTGTGCCTACATTGCAACACCCTAGCCTGGGCTGTTAAACAAAATATTGCCATCCAAAAGTATGGCAATTCCTATTTGCGACAGTCCTCACAGACACAGAGGACCATCTTGTGCTCAACAGAGCAGTGCAATGGTGCAATAGCAGCTTCCAGTCCGATGCCCTTTATTAGCAATGTGCATTATGGACTTCATATTCTCGTACAAAAATCCATGTTATAAAACTAAACTACAAAATCTTGTTGTGACAGAGGTTGAAGAATTCCATGCCTGAAATATCTTATAAATTCGAGTTAGGAAAATTCTATCTCGTGGGGCATTCCTCTAATTGATTGAAAAATCAACTAATGAGATAAAATATGCATTACACAGACACAACAAGATTTTATTTTCTTGTAAAGTACTGGCAAAGGGATAATGGTTTGACAAAACTGCATGCTAGTCGTGTTGTTTTGAACAGTATTGTTCACTTATCAAAGAACTAGTATGCACTATATTCCGGTGACTAATCAATGCTATACACGTTTTGCAGTCTTATTTTAGTTAGAAGTCATTTTATGACCAAACCGATCTCGTTTGAGTTGAAATTTGTGAAAAATCCTTGATGCGAGCCGAATATCTCATTGCTGAAAGCCTGGGGGAATCACAAGTGCTTTTGTACCTTGCTCTCTAAAGCAGTCCTCCATTGTATCTTCCTCTCTGAAGGAAAATAGATTACAATATTTGAAAAGATGAGCTATTTATTGTGCCTATGCAAGGCCAGAAATGTACAGCCTCTCAGAGCTACCCTCCATACTCTCGGGGTCGGAATTTCCCTGACCACAAAATATCAAGGCTGAAGTTGTATTTTATTTTTTTTAAATCTTATTTTAAAAACTAAAGAAGTGGAGAGACTGTACACAACTCAGCAGCTTTGTGCTTTGAATGCCCTTCATGTTCCAGCATGATTTTACATGTACGTACGTACAAACTACATACATCGAAATACAAACACCCGGTCAACATACTCATCATAAGAACAAACGAGCACAATAGCGCAAGAGTCCCCAAACTGCCCCTTTTGTCTTCTCTTGCCGTCCCGTTCCAAAAAGGACCTTCGGCAGCCGAGATCGTGAGACTTCAGGCCTAGAAAAATCTGTACAATACAACACAGTAAATCTCTCTCACGTCCCTTCTCAGTGTAATTAGCATTTCTAGTATTGCAGTTTCTTGCTTTGCACTAACCACAATACAACCAAAATGGCGCAAGCGCTTTTAACAAATCACCTGAGCTACGGGGGAGGGGGAGACACGTGAAAGGCAGCATCCCGCTAAACCTGCTTAATCTAATAATTGGATCGGGGAGCCGGACTGCATTTTCAGGCGTTCGACCTGCTGGGTCATCCTCTGTCTCCTACCCGTCCTCGGTCCCTGCAGTCCATTCGGAGTACTGTTGGCTGATACAGAGTGACAGCAGGTCGTCCGCCTGCGCAGAAACAACCTGTGTCCGCCTGCTCCAAACCGCTGGGTGGTGCAGGCGGCGCTGGTCGCTGGCAGAGTTGAGCGCGGCTCTCTGGCGCCCTCAGCCTGCGAGAGCGGAATAGCAACTGCAGCGCGCGAGCACACTCTCTCTCTCTCTCTCTCTCTCTCTCACTGCCCCCCCCCCCCCCCCCTCAATCTCCTCTGCATATCCATCGGGTACAAAATGCCATCCTATGGAGATCTCTATAAATGCAACGGCTCGGCCCCAGAGACTGGCTTTTCCCCGATAGTGACTGTAGGAAGGAAATCTGGACATTTCCCAGGGACCGTCTCTCCTACAGCTTCTGATCATCCGCATAAGGGCAAAAAGGGAGGAGTATAATAAGAGATAGGATGCTCCCTGATATATAAACTTCCAGGCAAATAAAGCATAACGTTACTAAATTATTAAGATCGTCTTCACAATAAAATGAAATATTCATGAAGCTAGCTTTGGAAGCATTTTATCTTGTTAACCCTAACCTCGAATGCCCTGAAGGATCCTGCAAAATGTTTCAAAGTGAGAAAGCGTGTTTAAAGTTAACTAAATCGGGTAATGTCGTCATTACAGGCTCTCCATTTTAGCATATTACATACAGCATGGTAATCATCTCTTCACTAAAAAAGATGGATTGTGTTACCTTCTAACCACATAACATTCAGTTGCAGAAATCAACAATTCATATGTTTTCCCTACCCCACATTTTACCTTACCAATAAATATTCTTGTAAAATTCTTTTTATGAAGTCAAGCAAATTGAAATCCCATTTTTAATTACCATATTCGTTTGTACAAAAAAAAACCTATCAGACAATTAAACTGTTACAGATTTCTTAAAATAAACTAGCATTAGACGTCGATTAGTGTCAAAAGGCGATTGCCATTGATTCAAGTTAGACATAAAGCTGTCCTCACATGATTTTTTTTTGTAAAGCTCTGATCTATTGCATCAATATATTTTCCCCATTTGCACAGAACCTAGATTAAAAAAAAAAAAGACCCACTCCATTTCGATCATTCAGCTCCTCAAAAATGCTCGAAATGCATAGCTCTCAAATACAGTGCAGGGTGGAGTATATGCCTACTGCTTGCAGAGATAAGTGTTTAGGAATTGATTTATTTTTCTTTTAATATAAATTTCTCCTGCTAGTACATCATACAATAGCAGTTGTTAGACATTCCAACCCATCCTAACGAAGTGGAAAAAAAAACAAAAAACAAGAAGTACAGTAGCCTGCAATGCAGCTAAGATATTGGAAACATGATCATAACAAAAATGATATAAGGTTAGTTTATATTATTACCTGGTGCCTCTTGGGGAAAGACGATAGCAGTATGACTTTTTACCTGCAGATAAGATAACAGCAAAGTGTCTCGGGTTGGCTTTCACAGTCTTGCAAAGGGATTTCTGGTAACTTCCCTGCCCTTTGTCATAGGTCAGCACTGGCATTCTAGATATGTGGACTTGATTTTCACCAAAAGTATGGCTTGGTAAGTAATCCGCACCGATTTCTCCATTAAAGCAGGCTGCTGCTTGGCTCTCGAGGACAGGCAGGGCAGCTGCAAAGAGAACTGGGTTTTAAAACCATCTCCAACGCAGAAAGAGCCAGAGAGAAAACACCATCTGGTTGGCATATCCTTTCAATCACATTCTCTTCGGGTTGCCTGCCGACAAAATTCAGTGAACTGATCTGCAATTGACATTATTTTGCAATATTGTGAAAAATAACCGTCTGAGGAGATGTTAAATAAGCACCTGCACGAAGACTGAACTTTTCCCTTCAACTGTTTTAGAAAACAAGCCAAACCTAAAACTCAGTTTTGACCTTGCAATGTACCTGATTCAGGTTAATCCTTAAACCCCTTGCTTCTAAGAAAGCCTCCTTGTAGAACAACGCCAACAACTTGACCAATACGGCAGCCGCAAAGAGAACTGTCATGCAATGGAAATGTATGTTATGCATTTACGATAATCCTGTGCTGATCTGTATTCTCATAGTTAGCACGTTTATTTCCGATCAACAAACAAAACACATTTTTTCAGATTAAAAGCGAAAAAACCCCTCCGTGAAGGCTAGGTTGTAACATCGATCCTTGTCCATGGTCCTGAAGCACAAGTTCGGTTTAGATCTGGCAGAGTCTCATTGTTCACCGGTATCAGCCAGCCCAAAATGCCTCCGTTTTGCTTAAAACGTACAGACCATACATACGAGACAGAGCATTCTAGCACAGGACTCCGAATAGCCCATCTTCTGCAGCAAACTGCCCATGGCAAGCCATTCAAACGTACTCAGATCCCCTCACAGATAGGAAGAAAATCCTGAATCGTGTCTGTGCAACTCAGACCGCCTCCACCCCCATCCTTTTAGGAGAATCATAGACACGCAGATACACTAGTCACTTTCGCAAGCTGAGCCTCCGCAGCCTTTGGCAGAGGGAAGAGAAGTGTATCTCTCTCTCACACAGAGCTGACAGAGCCATTGCATTCAGGCAGCATTCAGGCAGCCTGGCCAGGAGCTTTTTTACTCTGCATTAAGGGAGCTGTCTCTGCAAGCCGAGCCAACGTCTCTGCAGTGAGAGCGATCAAGTGGCTAAGATGGGAAAGTCAGATCAAATCTCAGCAGGCAGAATTGCACCGCTGCACCTAGCACTTCCCCCAGTTCAGCCTCCACGCTGAGTTAATCCTAAGAGTGATTGAGTGCCATATACGTGTCTCCAGTCCTACAAAAAAAAAAAGGGACTTCAGATGCTTTCCATCTCTTTAGCAGCGTAAGAGGACTATTGACCAAAACTGTATGCAAATCAGTGTCACTTGGATCATAGAACAATGAAAATCATGCTAGGATTCAGCCATCATTATTAAAAACAAAACAAAACAGATGCTGTACTAGCAGTTTACTAGACACAGGCAGGAGGTCCTACAGATCCCAAACATATATATATATATATATACTGGCGCTTACAAATAACCGTGGCTAGTTCTGGCCTTCCGTGCGCCCTTGGTAAAAATGATATTCCAAATGTGCAAAATTCTTGCCTCGCTGTTGGACAGGCATTTGTTTTTATCCGAGGGAATGAATAAGGTCATTTGAAGAGCGTAACAATATGCAGGTCAAGCGATCTTCTGCCAGAGACGTTTGATGGGCAGACATGGGCTGACTGCAGCTCTCCGGGGCTGACGCGGCTCCTTCTTCCCTTTTCCAGCAGAGCTGGGAGCCAAACGAGAAATTCGAAGGGAATTTTAAAGAAAACGATGTCACCAAAAGCGGCGCTGAGAGTCCAGAGCATTCAGTCAGCCTCCTTCCCTCCCTCCCTCCCTCCTCCTCGCGCCCCTTCTTCTGCCTCAGCCCAGCTCGGTTCCTTTGGTGCAGTCACTTCACCGACTTCAGAGCAACAGCGACGCCAGCTTAGGGAGACAACTGGGATCCGACCGCACTGCAGGGGGACGGCGGGGAAGGATGGCGGAGAAATAGCGAATTATATTACTTATGTAATCAAGGAATTAGACACCATTATTATTATTATTTTAGCGCTCGGTTTGCAGCCTTGCCCGGAAGAGATCGTTGCAGCGTAACCTGGATCGGGGCGCTCTAGTCTGCCCTCCGAGTCCTTCTCACTCAGGCCCTCAGCAGAGGAGAGGCCTTGGTTTTGGTTTCCTCAGAAAGCCCTAGATCAAACCCCGGGAGGGAGGCGTGGCCCGAGAAGGCCCAGGTATGACGCCTCCACCCTGGACTGTTCCGTGAAAGTCGTTCCCCATAGGGTCCCAATCTCCGAAATAGGAGACCACCTGTACTAGTCCCGCGCTAGCCTTCCATCTCGTCTTGCTATTGGTTCCCGAGAGAAGGGAGGTGGTACTGAAGAAAACCTCGGGAACCAATCAGAGAAGGAGTCATTCCTAGGGAGGGAGGACGGGTAAGGGGAGAATCGGAGGGAGGGCAAGGACTAGAGACACAGCGGAGTCCCTCTCCGGCTATAAGTGGCCCAAGTGTGAGCTGGCGCCGCCTTCTCTGCTTCCAAGGTGAGCCGGAGGAGTTACAGACTTCGGCAGAAGTACGACTCCAGCAGCAAAGCATCAGGGAGTGTGTTCTCGGGGCTTTCCACTTATTAATGTCTTCTTTCTTCAACTTCTGGGTTTGAGCACAGTTCCAAGCCATTCTACTTTTGGGATCGTCTTCCAGCCCGGTGTAACGTCTGGATAATGAGCTCCATCATTCTTTTGCGCTCGCAGTTTCTTTCTTCACGCGTCTTACCGTCATCTTGTTGAAGACAAACAGGGATTTAAAAAAAAAATGTATTTTATGGAGAACCGAAAGATGAATGAAGAATCTGTGCGTTCAGCAAAAACAACCTCTCATATGGGTAAGGGAAAGTAGGACATGTGTAGTCTTTAGTTTTATGATCCCAATGTCGAAGCAAATAGATATGCTGCTATCCAGTTAGATTGTTCATTGTTTTAAATTTCGAGACACTATTTAATCGAATCTCTTCCAAAATCTTTAGGGGGGGAAACATTTTGCAACACTTCCAAGGCTGGCACATGGGTCCTGTGAAATATCCAATTTCAGCCTTTACTTTCTTGACTTTAGTTTGAAAATGTGGAGTTTTACAGCAGAAGTGCAAAGCACAACGTGTCCCTGCTCTCAGGAGTCATGCTCGCTGCTCCCCAGTCCCCGGGATGTGTGGTGCTAGTTTGAATGTTGGAAATTGAAGAAACTCTTCAGGAATATTAAAATATTGTGTAACAACAACAAACACAGCCAAAGTAATTGTATATATTTACTGTAAAAGGATATATGGAATGCAGGACAATGTCAGCATTTAGTTGGGAGATTAAGGACTCACTTTTAATTGTTTTACTTCATAGGCATAGAATGGCATAAAACAGAAACATGGGATTCTAATTATGGGTAGCATAAATTGGCTAGTCAATGACGTTTTTCATGTAGTTTGTAGTTATGTTTAAAAATAGTGGTAATGTAATACATTTTTTTAAATTATGTACTAAAAAAAATTAAATGTCAAGTTTTTTTTTTTGTTTTTTTACTGAAAACTTAATCCTTAAAATATGATAAAAGTATTTAGGACTTTATTTAAAAAAAAACAATTCCCTATTCTATGCCAATAGAAAAGAATACACATTGAATAAGGCCCTTTATCTATTAAAGTCATGGGGAAATAACAAATAAAGCAAAATATTCCCACTGAAATTTCAACTGACCATGTTGTAATATAAAGCATTATTATTTTATCCTCATAGGATCTCAAAAAACAATTTCTAAAACTAAAATGGTGGCATAATTTTATAATTAGCCAAGTCATGCCTGTGTAAAGTAAAAACATCCCCAACAAAATCAGTCACATCTGAATTAGTGGACCAGTCTTTTGGGTCTTATTTGACAGTATCAAACATGGTTTAAAAGCTCATACTGATTAATTATTTGTTTACTTAGCAGGATGCAAAAAAAAACATTTCATGATCTGTAAACTTTGTTAGTGTTCAAAAGTTTGTTTTGGGTTTTGTGGTCTGTTTTTCTAAATCACAAATCAGACAATCACAAATCAGATTTGTGATTTTTTTAAAATGTGTGTCAGAGTTGTTTTTTTTTTTTAATCTTATTTAGAGTAGGGGTTTTCTGATTCTAAGTCATTCAGAAAATGGGATTCAAAATTTTCATTTTGGATTAGGATCCACACATCTCCCATATAATGCCCTACATTTTGTTTTCTTTCTTTGCTATCATACCTAGTGAATCACAAATGATACTGTGATGTGTGGATCATGATTCAAACTGGATTAATACAGAATGATGTGGTCCATCTTTACATATAGGAGCCTATCTCAACATTTTATGAATGATTGTCTGAGAAATACAATGTAAATCTTTTGTATTATTTATACATGTCCATTAAAAAGAAACAATTGCTTTTCTTTTGTTTAAAGTAAAGGTGACCTGCTTAGAAAGTACATAAAATATACCAGTAGTTAATGCTTATACAAAAATTGAATACAAGCTCAAGAAAGACTGTATGCTTTATACTTTTGTAAACAAGCAATTTAATGCATGTGTTGTTTCTTACAATGGCAGAAGCAAATAATTTCTATATGTGTGACTAGTTATACATGAAAGAAAGATTTGAAGAATCCATGCTCTAGTAGTAGATTTCACGCTCTAAAAAAAAAAGAAATCAGGAGGAAGTAAACATAAGAACATAAGAATTTGCCATATTGGATCAGACTGAGGATATATCAAGCCCAGTATTCTGTTTCCAACATAGCCAAACAAGTACCTGGCAAGATCCCAACAGTAAATAGATCCCATGATGCTATCAAGCAGTGATAAGTAGTGGCTATTTGTTAAGTCTACTTGGTTAGTAACAGTTTATTGACTTCTTCTCCAGGAACTTATCCAAACCTTTTTTTAAATCCAGCTATACTAACTCCTTAACCACTTCCTCTGGCAATGAATTACAGAACTTAGGCCTAAATTTTCTAAAATTGCAGGGCTTTCTGAATCGCGCAGTAATGGGGGGTGGGGGGCGGGTCTGCAAAAGCCGACAGCGATCGCACCACCATGATGTTATCGTTGCCGGCTTTTGCACCCAATAGCACCACCATCAAAGGTGGTGCTATTGGGCGTGCTACTGGCGGCAAAAACAGGTCTTACTTATCGCCGCCAGCAAAGTTTCCGCCACGTCCGCCCCGACGCCACCCCAACCCCTCCTCTTCCAGTCCCGACGCCGCCCTGACTCCGCCCCTATCTAGCTATTGCACGCGAAAAGTCCCTTTTCACGTGCAGTAGGGATAGAAAATAACCCCCTTAATTATGTATTGAGTGAAAAAGAATTTTCTCTGATTTATTTGAATGTTTTGCTTACTAAATTCATGGCATGTCCACTAGTCTTTGTATTTTTTGAAAGAGTAAATCATCAATTTATATTTACCCATTCTATTCCATTCATGGTTTTATAGACCTCTGTCATATCTCCTCTCAGCTGTTTCTTCTCCAAGCTAAACAGCCATTCCTTATAGAGGAGCTGTTCCATCTCCTTAATTGCCTTTCTCTGTACCTTCTCCAATGCAACTATATCTTTTTTGAGATGTGGCAACTAGAATTGCACACAGTAATCTAGGTGTGGCCTCACCATGGAGTGATACAGCAGCATTATGACATTTGTTGTTTTATTCTGTATTTGTTTCCTAATAATTCCTAACATTCTGTTTGCTTTTTTAGCCACTGCCATACACTGAACCAAGGATTTTGAAGTATTGTCCACTGTGATGCCCAAATCTTTTTCCTGGGCAATAACTCCTAATATGGAACCTAATATCATGTAACTACAGTGTGGTTTTTATTTCCCCATGAGCTCACTTTGCACTTATCCACATTAAATTTTATCTGCCATTTAAATTCCTAGTCTTCCAGTCTCTCAAAGTCCTCCTGCAATTTTTCACAATCTGCTGTGGCATCTGCAAATTTTATCATTTCAATGGGGACATTGTTTAAGGTTATTAGCACATCCTATTGTATCTTTTTTGTTATATGCAATTCTTTCCCATCCCTCTTTCCTTCTCATCGTTGCACCCGTCAGTCGCAGACGGCTGTGACCTCTCATATTCACCTCTTTTTTTTTTTCTCTGCTCCATCTATTCTGGGAAGAATGTCGGCCTCTGCCAGTGAATACTGACCTCTCCGGCATCCCTGGGATGGTGTGGGCACTGCTGACCGCCATCTTACTTCTGGAATCACCTAAGGCACACACGCACGCATGCAAGACCCTCCTTTGTACACGTCATGGTGGGAACCTTTGGGGGCATCCCCTCCCGATGACGTCAACTCAATGCTGTACTTAAACTGACCAGCCCATTGCTAAGATGAGTGTTGTTTGTGGCAAATTGGACCCTTGATCGTATTGGAGATGACTTCTCCCATGGGGAGGGGCCCTGTCAGGAACCAATACGGTAGGCTAACCTCAGAGAGCAGACACGGAATGAATAGAAGGCGAGGTGCCAATACAGAATGAATAGAAGGCGAGGTGCCAATACGTTCAACAGTCTCAGATGTAGAATCTCACCCAGATGTTCAAGAGAAGTGGGAGCCCGCAGTGTGGGCAATGCCGAACCTGGTGGGTGGAGTTGGAGCACCGGATCATGGAGGAACTCACAGGAGTGTAGGCGTCTTCCTGGTAGTGAGATGGTGGGACCGAAGGTCCGTGGTACAGGACACGTAGACTGGTAGGCCCTTGAGGAGCGAGTATCTGATAGTCCGGAGATCCTGAAAAGAATAAAAAAGAGAGACCCCCGAGGAGCGGGTGTCTTAAGCTTTTAAGGAGCGAGGCCCTTGGAAATAAAGTGGTGTCCAAGCGAGCAACTTAGAGCAGGCAGAGTAGCTTAAACCTAAGTCTTTGCTAACTCAACCACCGATGGTGAGTTGAGTGTTTAAATACCTTGAAAGGGGTGGAGTCCTTCCTGGGTACTGCCCAGATTTTCTCACACTGTCCCCTTTAAGAAAGGAGCTGGTCCTGCCACGCGCTTCCTAGAAGACGTCGGGGGGTGGGGCTTCAGCGGCGGCATTCCTGCTGCCAAAAGAGGCCTCCTGACACTGGAACCAGCCCCGGAGGAAGCGGTCTGCTGCCGGGGAAGGTAAGCTCAGTCGGCCACAGCTATCATGGCCGACCGGCACAACAACGAGTTAGCAAGGAGTTCCCTCATTGCTGAATCCACTCCAGTCTCAAACTTCTGTTCCAGATTCCTTCTCTGCATGTGGATGCTCTGAGTACCCGCTCCTCAGGGGCTCTTCCACACCCTGGCCATCTGCTCCTCAGAGGGCCTTTCTGCCTTGCACTTCTTCTTGTCCTGCTGCTCGGGACATTCTCCTGGGACTTTCTCGTGTGAGTACTTATTACAGATTTCTACGATTCTAGCCTTACTGAAGCTATCCTATAGCGTACCCCGTGCCTCGGGCCACTACCATTCTCTCTTCAGTTCTACTGATTCCAGTATACCCTGAGCTGCAGGGAAGTGCCATTCTAGCTACAAAGACCACTTCCAGGATCTGCATCTCTGGCTACCTCACTATCACCATGACAGACATCCTCGGCATACCCCGCTCTGCAGGCCACTGCATGATCTGCACATATGAGGTAATCTCTATTCATCTACAGATACTTCCTGGAGTACCCCGCTCCGCGGGCCGCTACCGGATCTGCACTTCTGAGGTAATCTCTGTTCATCTACAGACACTTCCTGGCGTACCCCGCTCTGTGGGCCACTACCGGATCTACACCTCTAAAGTAACCTCTATTCATCTACAGAGACATCCTGGCTTAACCCGCTCCATGGGTCACTACTGGACCTTCTCATCACTGTCACCTCTCTGGGTATACCCCATAGCTCTGAACTATCTATTTGCATTCTCCGCTCTGCGGGCTCTGCTTTTTGTCCTGTACAATAAAGTTTCTATTTTACAGCTGTGTCCTGTGCTGCTGAGGCTACGCCTACCGACAGTGGGACTCACCGGGCTCCTCCCTGTGGGCAGAGACACCTCTCACCTCAGCCCAGGGTTCACATCCACACAGAAACATAACAGATTGCTAACTCCTTGGACCTGGCTCAGGTCTCAGCCATTCAGGCCATCCCAGGCCTGGCCCAACGTCTTGCTGAGCAACAAAGGACATTATAAACTTTGGCTAACGCCTTTAATCAACTATATTCTCACTGAACTCTGCCTCGACTCCTGACAAGGCCACCTCATCTCCTCAAGTGTTGCCTATTCAACACTGTATCACCTTGCCAGAACCTCCTTTTTTTACAGGAGATCCCCTGTCATGCAGGGGTTTTCTGAATCTGTGCTGTATGCACTTTTCACTAGGGATGTGAATCGTTTTTTGACGATTTAAAAAAATT
The DNA here is from genome assembly GCF_901001135.1 of Rhinatrema bivittatum. Taxonomy (NCBI): domain Eukaryota; kingdom Metazoa; phylum Chordata; class Amphibia; order Gymnophiona; family Rhinatrematidae; genus Rhinatrema; species Rhinatrema bivittatum. The sequence continues at coordinate 95,104,942 of NC_042618.1, forward strand.
GTCAGATATTTTTTAAATCGTCAAAAATCGTTAGAGTGTGCGAAACAATAGAAATTCCCAGATTTATCGTGAAAAATCTTTAATGGGGTTAGTGTCCACTAACGGGAGTTATTTGGGGGGAGGGCAGGAAAAATGGCACACCTAAACTCCTCTTAAACCCACCCCGACCCTTTAAAACTAATCCCTTACTTTCCCCCACCCTCCCGAACCCCCCCCAAAACCTTTAGAAATACATGGTGATCTACTGGGAGTCCCGGGAGTGATCACCCGCTCTCGGGCCGTCGGCTGTCATTAATAAAAATGGTGCCGATGGCCCGATAAAAAAAACCCACCCCGACCCTTTACAAATGACCCCTTTGCTTCCCCCATCCCCCAAAACCTTTTACATGTACCTGGTGGTCTAGCGGGGGGTCTGGGATCCATCCCCTGCACTCATACCCTCGGTGCTGGACTGGTTTCAAAATGGCACCGATCCCCTTTGCCCCTGTGACATAGTGAGGGCAAAGGCGATCGGTGCCATTTTGAGTACTGGCATCCGACAGCTGGAGTGCAGGAGGTCGCTCCCAGAACCCCACTGGACTTTTGGCAAGTCTTGTGGGGATCAGGAGAGTCCCCCAAGACTTGCCAAAAGTCCCTGGGGGTCCAGCGGGGGTCCGGGAGCGATCTCCTTCACTCGGGCCGTCGGCTGCCAGTAAGCAAAATGGCGCCAATAGCCTTTGCCCTTACTATGTCACAGGGGCTACCGGCGCCATTGGTCAGCCCAGGTCACATGGTAGGAGCACAAGATGGCGCCGATGGCCATGTGACAGGGGCTGACCAATGGCGCCGGTAGTCCCTGTGACATAGTAGGTCAGAGGCTATCGGCGCCATTTGATACTGGCACGGAGGGTATGAGTGCAGGGGATTGCTCCCGGACCCCCCCCTCCGCTAGACCACCAGGTACATGTAAAAGGTTTTGGGGGGGGGTTCGGGAGGGTGGGGGAAGTTAAGGGGTCAATTTTAAAGGGTCGGGTGGGTTTTTTTTTATCTGCTTGGGCGTCACTAAAAAAAAATTAGCGATGTGAATTGGAATCGGAACAGATTCCTATTCACATCTCTACCGATCAGATTTTGTTCTCCCTCCAGCCGAACCCGATCGTTAAAACGATCGGGCACACGATTCACATCCCTACTTTTTACTACAGCCTACCTACTTTCCAGACGTGTTGTCCAAAACTACGAATATACTGTTGCTTTTAGACTGGAAAGCCCTGGCCTGGGCTTCACCTCTGTGGAAGCACAATGATCCAATACTCAGTGATTTGACAAGATTTTTGGCACTCTTTCGTTCTGTGTTTGACGACCCCGCTTACAAGACTTTCACCGGATCTGCACACCTGCATCTACAACATGGTACCAAACCTTTGACTGATTATGTTATTGAATTTAAGACCCTGTCCTCGGAACTAAACTGGGACCTGGGTTGCCTACAGGCTATTTTCTTGGAAGGTCTTAACTCCTGCATCAAATACAAATTAGCTGCATGTGAACTACCTGGTACCTTGGACTCTCTCATTGACCTTGCAGGCCAAATTGATCGTCAGCTACGTGAGCAGTCACAAGAGGTAAAGGCTCCTAAAAAGATGCAACTAGGCCACAGCCACCTATCAGCTAAGGAGAGACGTTACCGAAAAAGACTCGGCCTCTGCATGTACTGCAGACAACCTGGCCATGCTGTTCCCTCCTGTCCTATCTGTCCGGGAAACTCACAGACCTAGGATCCACCGGAGGACTCCTCCTAAGTCTAATTTCTCCATCTCCTCCATTTACACTTCCAGTCTCCATTATCTTGGAAGCCCTCGAATTCCACACATTAGCATAAGTGGACTCTGGTGCCGGTGGGAACTTCATACTCAGACAGCTTATAGAGCACCTGTGAATCCTCACTGTTCGGACACCTACTCCATTATTGTTATCATCTATACATGGCGAGCCATTACCGGGTGAGGTCTCCTATTCTATTCAAACTATTTGTCTCTGCTCGGGCTCTCTCCACTCAGAGACAATTTCATTCCTAGTCCTGGATAAGGCGATACATCCGGTGGAATACCATGGTTACAGATGCACTCACCCCAGTTTGCCTGGAGTACCCTCAAACTGTCCCAGTGGGGAAAGGAGTGCCGTGGAGAATGCTTAGAGAGAGTAACATCTATGCCATGCCTGACCACTACAACTGCCCTTTCGGGTCTACCTCAGCAGTATGCATCCTATCAAGATGTATTCTCTAAAAAGGCGGTAGACACTCTACCACCTTATCGATCCTTCGACTGCGCCATTAACCTGGTGCCCAATTCCGAGCCTCCCAGAGGAAGGGTGTACCCACTTTCTCTGTCAGAGACCAATGCTATGTCAGCCTACATTCAAGAGAACTTGGCGAAGGGTTCATACGGCCTTCTAAGTCACCTGCTGGAGCCGTATTCTTTTTCATGGGTAAGAAGGATGTATAGACTACCGTGGCTTAAATGAGATCACCATGAAGGAGCACTATCCACTAACATAGATCTCTGAACTCTTCAATAGGCTCCAAGGAACCATAATTTTCATGAAACTGGACCTCCGAGGGACATATAATTTGGTCCAAATAAACCAGGGTGATGAATGGAAAACAGCATTTAATACCCGCGATGGCCATTTTGAATATTTAGTCATGCCCTTTGGCCTTTGCAATGCTCTGGCTGTGTTTCAAAACATGATGAATGAAATCTTCAGGGACATGCTGTACAGCTGCATAGTAGTTTATCTTGATGATATACTGGTTTTTTTCTCAAGTCATCCAGAGACATCAATTGCACGTCGCCAATGTCCTTCAGAGACTGAGAGAAAACCACCTGTATGCTAAATTAGAGAAATGCTCATTCCATCAAGAGTCCGTTCCTTTCTTGGGCTATGTGGTGTCCAGACAGGGGTTCCAGATGGACCCGCAAAAAACCAAGAGTATCTGAGACTGGCCTCAAGGCTCTGAAGAGATTTCTCGGATTCACCAACTACTACCGATCTTTCATTTATCACTACTCCACCTTAACCGCCTCTTACTGCCATGACGCAAAAGGGAGCTAATCCCTCTCAATGGTCTTCAGAAGCCATAATCACCTTCCAGGATCTCAAGAAGGCATTTCTTCAAGAGCCATATCTACGCCACCCAGATCCCTGATGACCTTTCATCGTCGAGGTGGATGCTTCGTATGTCGGAGTTGGTGCTGTCTTTAGCCAACATAGCGACACTCATATTCTACATCCCTGCTCCTTTTTCTCTTGGTGCTTCTCCCCTGCCAAGCGAAACTATGTGATAGGAGACAAGGAGCATTTGAGGAGTGGCACCCATAGCTTGAGGGTGATAACGGTCTACACTGACCATAAAAACCTTGCAAACCTGCATCATGCACAATGCTTGAACCACAGACAAGCCCGCTGGTCCTTATTTTTCAACTGATTTGATTTCCTCCTGAAGTATCACCCTGCAGACAAGAACACCTGTGCAGATGCTCTCTCCCATTCCTTTCTGCTGGAGGATGTACCTGATACTCCATGCCATATCATCGACCCTCCTAGGGTGCTTCATTCAGCTACCCACATGGTTCCAGCTGGTAAAACAGTGGTGCCTCAGACACTCAGGAAAAAGATCCTCAGATGGGCCATTGACTCCCTACTCGCAGGTCATCCTGGGCAAGCCAGAATATTGTCAACCCTGCAGAGATACTACTGGTGGCCATCTATGAAAGAGGATGTGCATGCCTGCATAGAATTGTGTTCTACTTGTGCAAGACAGAAACCACCGGCCGATCACCCTTGGGGACTTCTCCAGCCTTTACCCACTCTGAGCGAACCGTGGACACACATAGCCATGGACTTTATTGTCGATTTACCTTTGTCCAATGGCAACAATACCATCTGGATCATGGTTGACAACTTTTCTAAAATGGCGCATTTTGTGGCATTATGCGGGTTACCATCCGCTCCTGAATTAGCGAAGTTATTCATCCGTCACGTCTTCCATCTGCATGGCATGCCTAAGCACATCCTCTCTGACTGAGGAGTTCAATGCACTGCTAAGTTCTGGAGATCTCTCTGCAAAAAGTTGGATAGATCCTTGGATCTTAACTTCCGCTTACCATCCGCAGGCCAACGGACAAACGAAGTGAATGAACTGCATGTTAAAACAATTTCTCCAGGCTTATGTCAATTCTAGAGAAAGCGACTGGCCCGTGTTGCTCCCCTGGGCCGAATTTGCATTGAATTCCCATCCTTCAGCTTCAACTGGATCGTAGCCTTTTCAAGTCATTTACAGTCGTCAACCTCTACCTCCACTACCAATGCCTTTGTCAGTATCATCTCCTGCAGCCCAGGCTTCAGCTCAAGAATTACATCAGATTTGGGAACACAAGAAAGAACTTCTCCAGAAGGCTGGCCAGTGAGCTAAGAAGTTCTATGATGCCCATCACAGAGCAGCTCCGCAGTTACAACCCGGAGACAAGGTATGGCTCAGTACCTGCCTCATCTGCCTAAAACTGCCTTCTGCTCGATTTCCCCCCAGTACATTGGGCTTTTTGCTATCCTCTGCCGCCTGGGTCCAGTCACATACCGCCTGCAGATACCAGCATCTCTGAGAATCCACAACATCTTTCACATCTCCCTTCTCAAGCCGCTCATCTTGTTGGAGTTTTCAAAGAAGACACCTGAACCTCAGCCTGTCTCTGCAGAAGAGGATATTACTTATCAGGTGCAAGATATATTTGATGTGAGGAAACATGGAAGACGCTGGGAGTACCTCATACCCTGGGAAGGATTTGGACACTAGGAGAATAGTTGGGAGCCTGCAAGCAACATCCTTGACAAGGATTTGATTCGACAATTTCACTTATCATATCCTAGGAAGCTGAAACCCCCGGGGAGGGGCCCTAAGAAGGGGGGTACTGTTGCGCCCGTCGGTCGCAGATAGCTGCGACTTCTCATGCTCACCTCTTTTTTCCCTGCACTGTCTATTCTGGGAAGAATGGTGGCCTCCGCCAGCGAACGCCAACCTCTCTGGCATCCCCAGGATGGTGTGGGCACTGCCGACCACCATCTTACTTCTGGAATCACCTAAGGCACGAGCGCGCATGCAAGGGCCTCCTTTGTACACATCATGGCAGGAACCTCGGGGCCGTCCCCTCTCTATGACGTCAACTCGATGCTGTACTTAAACTGACCGGCTCATTGCTAAGATGAGTTAGAAGGAATTCCCTCATTGCTGAATCCGCTCCAGTCTCGAACTTCTATTCCAGATTCCTTCTCGGCATTTGGACACTCTGAGTACCCACTCCTCGGGGGTTCTTCCGCGTCCTGGATATCCACTCCTCGGAGGGCCTTTCTGCCTTGGACATTCTCCTGGGACTTTCTTGTGTGAGTACTTATTACAGATTTCTACGATTCCAGCCTTACTGAAGCTATTCTATGGCATACCCCGTGCCTTGGGCCATTACCACTCTATCTTCAGTTCTACTGATTCCAGTATACCCTGAGCTGCAGGGAAGTGCCTTTTCAGCTACAAAGACCATTTCCAAGATCTGCCCTTTGCCCTTACCATGTGACAGGGGTTACCTGTGCCATTGGTCATCCCCTGTCATATGGTAGGAGCATGGTAGGAGCAGTGGATGTCATGGTAAGAGCAGTGGATAGCCCGTGCCATTTTGTAAGATGGCGTGGGCAATCCATTGCTCCTACCATGTGACAGGAGCTGACCAACGGCACCAGTAGCCCCTGACACATGGTAAGAGCAAAGGGCCACTGGCGCCATTTTGATTACTGGCAGCTGATGGCCCGAGAGGTGGAGATCGCTCCCGGGACCACCAAGGACTTTCGGTAAGTCTTGGGGTGGGGAGGTTGGGAGGGGGGGGGTTTGTAATTAATTAATTTAATTTAAGTTGAAGGGTTTGGGTGGGTTTGTTTTTTTTTCCTTAAGTGTGCTCTTTCCCCCCCCCCCCCCAAAAAAAAATAAAAAGATAGGAAAACCACATGAAATTTCATGGGTTTTCCTTTCGTTTTGCCGGGCCCCCGAAATGCAATGAAATAGGAAATATATCTTTATTTCCTATTTCGTTGCAAACAAATGCACATCCCTAGTATACAGTGCTATGACCTAAACTATAGGCCCAGCTCATAAACATAAAAATGTGATGACAGAAAAATATTATACAAAATGTCTAGGCTGCTCATCTATATGAACTGCTCAGCTGTACAAGCATTACCACTGCTTCTGAAATCCCTGTGTTTGTCCCATACTTTCTTCAATTCCAATACTGTTCTTGTCTCCTCTTCTACTGGGAGGCTATTTCATTCATCCTCCACCCTTTCTGTAAAGAAATGTTTTCTTAGATTACTAATAGGTCTACCCCCATTCAACCTCATCCCGTAGCCCCTCGTTCTAGAGTCTCTTTTTCTTGAAGGAGACCTGCTTCATGTGCATTGATACATCTAAAGTCTTTAAATGTGGCTTTCTTTTAATTTCAAAATGGTTCATTTATTGCTAAGGGATTGATTCCCTAACCCATGGTAATTGTTAATGCAGGTAACTGCATGTTATTAGTGAATAGGCCACATTAGAAAGTAAAGGGGTCTACAGAAAATAAGATTTGTTAACACAATATGTGCAGGAGTTCATGGATCAGTGAATCAACCACTAAATATGCTATGTATGAATTAAGTTAGGGAAACTGTAGTTTGTCTTACAATTCATCATTTCACATACAGTTTATGAAACAAACTTGTGTCTAAATATACTAACCCTCTAGATCAATGGTTCTGAATTTAGTCCTCTGGATACAACTAGACAGCCATGTTTTCAAGATACTCCAAGGAATATGCATGAGACAGAGGTGCATACACTGCTTCCATTGTATGCAAACCTAGCTCATGCATATTCTGTATGGACATCTTGAAAACATGACTATTTGGGTGTATTATAAGGACTGGGTTGAGAACCACTGATCTACATCATAATAAAAAAAATTACAAGCACAAAGTTATACAATAATTACAGTAATACAGCTTCTAAAGAAAATTATTAACAAGAAAAGAAAAAGAGTGGAAAAATCCTAGTGTCTGTATTACTCCCAGTAAAGCTGCGATAAGAAAGGAGATCCTTCAGAAATAATGGGGAAATGCCTTAAAACAAAAATAACAAATGAAAGCAAACTGCTAGAAGAAAGAGACAAGCAATTACATAGCTTCATCATCTGGCATCCTCTGAAACAGTGACACCTTTCTCAGCAATCTTTTTATCCAAGAGAAATCTTAGATATTTAGGTTCAAAGAAGATATATTCTAGTTATTTAATATTATGCGATCATGGTGGCTTAAAATTTAAAACACATATAAAAGTCAATATAAAACAGGCCAAACAAGTATATCATTACAGATTATATATATATATATACATATCTAATATTAGAAATTCTAACATATACTTGATACCTGAAGAAATAAAATCACCACCTAAACTCTTTACTTCCTGACACTTTTGCAGAAACAAACACCATCTATCCTGAGTCAATTTACATACATATGGAAACAGCCATGTCTCCTGATCTATAAACATACTGGGCATGATTTAAAAAAAGCATTTACATGCTTAAAACTGTTTTTTACACATTTAAATTCACCTTATCTAGGTAAGTTAGCTTTTGAAAATTGCTACAATATATATGCCATTGAATTGTTCATAGGATGTACCCACATAAGTGCACTTTATGCTGGTAAATGACTTTTGAAAATTGCTGTAATAGTAGTTACATTTACATATGTAAATCCTTTTAAAAATTACTCCCACTATGTTTATGCAGAAAACAAAGTCTCATCACAGAGTCTTTGACTATCTCAAACATAAATAAAATCAGCAAATTACCTATGTTCCTTAGACCTTTCTTTCTAGCAGTCTTGGCTTCCAAGTTACTACCCCTGTTGAATGTAACTTTGTCCTTCCTTTTTTTTTTTTTTTTTACCAATGGTTTGTTACAGTTTCCCCCTTTCGATGTAAACCGATCTGATATGGTCCTACACCATGAAGGTCGGTATAGAAAAGTGTTAAATAAAAATAAATAAATGAATAGTCACTTTTTCAATAGAACCGTCAGAAATGCAATCAGGTCTAGACTATCCATAGAATCCTGAAAACCTTATTCAGAGGGGGCAATGTGTATTAAGGGATTTGAAGAACCTCCTTCAAATACTTCTTAAACATTTCTCTTGGACCAAGAATAGGCAAATCGTAGACATTAAGAGGTCTTACCTTCAGTTGCCTCATCCTATTCTATAACATCTCCAGATTGTGTTGGAACTGCATAGCATCTTGTGCTATAATAGATTTGAAAACTTATTTAGAAGCACATTGAGTTCTCAGGGACTCAGTCTTCCCAGCATGATTCATAAATTAGCTTTCAACTCTAGCCATTTGCTCTTTCAAGGTCCTCACAGAAGAGTCCACTTAGTCATACTTATTACTTAGAAATTAGAATTATTTCAAGTTTCCCTAAGGCCGGCCAGATATCCTCCAGGTTAATTGTTGCAGGTTTCTCCAAGAAGCGGCAGAAGGCACTGAGAATGTCAAGGACAAATCTGTTCCTCTTCTGTTGATCGAACCAGCACTTCCTGCTCCAGCCCTAAATTGCCTTCAGCTTCACTTCTGGGCTAACCTGAACATGCCAACAATGCAAGCTCTTCCAGAAGGCTACCCCACAACTGTCCTGGACCTTCATTAACAATATACATTCCTCTTGAAACTGGAGCCAGTGGAGTGATAAGAGCTTACTGATATTTCAGCCTCTATCTGGTATGAATTGCCCTCTTCAGTACTGGCACCAAGGAAACTCCCTGAGTATCTATGGTTCATCACCAGACTTGCAAATTGTTGGATAGTCATCTGGAAGGAAATCTCTCTGGTCTCCCCCCTTCCTCTTCACCATCAGGAAAGTTATGATAAAAAATATTTCAAAAGAAAACTGCAGAGCTGGAGTGAAGCATTCAATCCTCCAGCGCCATCTTGGATCATAACTTTGCTTTCCTAAACCCAACATTTGAGTTATTGTCTAAAATTAGATTTATTAGCAATTAGATTTTCAATTCTTCTTCTAAGATATGTATATTTCCCCTTTAGAATAGTATAATATCATTATAACTTAGGGGTTTTCCTATTTTATGCAACTTGTTTAGTTTTGTTTATTTGTATTATATTTTTTAGTAATTGTAATAATCTACATCACTCTAAGCGACCAACTGGTTTGTTTAGGAATGTGGTTGAGAAATGCTTTTAAAGAAAGAAAATAATATTGTAAGGACCAAGTCTGGTTGAAATGTGAGATGAATGGATCACTTTCAATAAAGATTTTCTTTCATTTTGTGTATATAATTCAATTGTCCTATATTACATGATGTAGATAGTACTTTCATGGTACCTATAAGAATATTTTTAAACATTTTTCTAGCTGAGTTGAATGAGGGTATAACAAAGATTACATCAAACATACACAGTTTGATGAGCAGTTTGAAATTTATGAATATCTTAGCTCCTTAAAACTATTGTATCCAAGCATATACACTGTTCCAAAATAAATACATTTGGGCCTGATTTGATTTATAAACATATTTTCACATAGATACAAAATTGGTAGGGATCTTTGTTTTCAGTTTTTATTTTACTTTTTCTCCGAATTTCCATGTTATAAGAAAAAAAAATTTGGGGACAAATGATTTTATTATAACATCCAGGAGAAAACTCAGTGGAAAAGTTACTTTTTCTCTATTTGTTTTCATGTTATAACATTGAAATTCTCAGGAAAAATAAAATAAAAACTTAAAACAAAGCTTCCTATAAATGAGGTAAAGCATTTTATTATTCATGACTGATTTTTGAAGAACTGTGCAATAAGGTTTTCAATAGTAATGTGCATTAGTTTTTAATGAATGCCACTTCTGAATAAAAAAAACCCAAAAAACTAAATGTAGGTATTTTTCATTATTTTAGCAAAAAAAAAAAAAAGGTCTCTTTGGCCACCCCAGGTTCCTGTCACTGCTAATCGGAGCTTTCCCAGGGCATCTTGGGCTCCTGCAATCCCTCCCAATCCCCCAAAACCTGGGGGACTCAGGCCTTCCTGGCTGGATTGAGCTGAGCCCATCTATGGCCTCCCTAGGATCCCCCACTCCCATTTTCCACCCCCTAGAAATGTTTGTAAAGCAATACAAACATATGGCTGTACAAGAAAATGGCACTGGTTGCCCTGAGATTGCTGCCATTTTGTTGTCAAATGGCCCTATTCTAAGGGCCACCCAGCTCAAGTTTTTAAAGGATTATGGAGGGGCAGAAGTGATTGGAGATTGCTCCTTCCCTTTTTCTGAATTTAGACTCACATGTAAGGGGTAAGTGGTGGCTGGCGTGGTTCTGGGCTCCTGCACATTTCATGGAAGTGGGAGCACCAAGGAGATAGGGGAGGCCATGGCTGGGCTTGGCTCAGCCCTGGTGGGTATGTCCAGGCCTCATAGGGTTCTTGGGGTGCAGGAGGGGATTAGAGGCACCTGGAAGGCCTGGCTCAGCCTAGTTGGGTAGACCTGGGCCCCACAGGTTTCTTGGGAAGCAAGTGGGGAGTAGGTGGGCCCTGGGGAAGACTCTCTTTCTTTTTTCTTTGTTTTGTTATTTAAATATTTATTTTGGCAAATGAACCAAATTAAAATAAACATTAAACAAGCCAAAAAAACAAAAAAAAAATTTGGGCTTCCATATCTCTAATGTTCAATATTTGCATTATTGTAACAAAAGATTTCTCAACATATATTTTGTTGAATCATTGAAAGAGTAGAACTGACAGCAATATCTCTGTAGAGGTCAGACAAATACTTTTGCATGTCAATTAAAGTATTTCTTAAAGCAGTGGTTGTCAAACTTGTTCTGGAGGGCCCTGGTCAGTTCAGTGTGGATATCCAGAAATTCTGACTTGTTGGGAGCACCCCAGAACAGGTTAGGGTGTCCAGTGCTCTAAAGGTTTGCTAGAGTGAAATGGTGCAAGAAGCAGTAAAACATTTGTTTTCTGAGCAATTGGTATGTACATGGAAAGAGCTTCTTTAACTAGTGCAGATGTAGGTGACTACAGTCCACAAGTTTCTCAAGCCTGTTGAAGATAATAATCCAGTACTGGTTTTGCCTCATTACACACATGGGGCCTCATTTTCCAATATCGCATTGGTATCAAAAAGGGGTGTACCTTATGCTAATAAGCATCTGTATTGCAAATTGCAACATCAGCTATGTGAAAAGCTCTTATCACAAGTTGCACTATTAGCCCAATTTGGGCTACATTGCCAGTATATGTCTCAATGTTTCCAGAATGCTGCAGGGGGGGGAGAGGGGGAGAGAGAGAGAGAGAGAGAGAGAGAGAGAGAGAGAGAGAGAGAGAGAGAGAGAGAGAGAGAGAGAGAACCTTGCTATAGTGCCTCTTCCCTAGACAGGTATTTGTATCCCTATGGGAGGCCCACCTAGTAACTCGAGGTGGGGTTTAGGTATGAGTGTAGGGGGTTGGGGGCCACTTTCACATTCAACATGAGACGTACGAACAGAACAGTGGTCTCTTGTGAAGATTTGCTGGCCTTCGGAGTGAGGAAACTCACTCCAAGATGAGATTTGTGCAATGTTCTCTCCACCTAGCTTGTTGTTGCCCAGGTAGAGTGTCCATCAAGCTAGGTGGAGAGAACATTGCACAAATCTCATCTTGGAGTGAGTTTCCTCACTCCGAAGGCCAGCAAATCTTCACAAGAGACCACTGTTCTGTTTCGTACGTCTCATGTTGAATGTGAAAGTGGCCCCCAACCCCTACACTCATACCTAAACCCCACCTCGAGTTACTAGGTGGGCCTCCCATAGGGATACAAATACCTGTCTAGGGAAGAGGCACTATAGCAAGGGTTCTCTCTCTCTCTCTCTCTCTCTCTCTCTCTCCTCTCCTCTCTCTCTCTCTCGCTCTCGCTCTCCTCTCTCTCTCTCTCCTCTCTCTCTCTTCTCTCTCTCTCTCCTCTCTCTCTCTCTCTCTCTCTCTCTCTCTCTCAACATCATGAACTACAATAAACCTTTACCAGCCTCTAGCACAACAACCTAATGCAAATGAAAGAGGTGTAGTTAGGAGCCACGCTAACACTGTGGCTGTTTCATGGCACATGATAAATCCTCCCTACTTTACATTTACTCCACCCCCTGAATACAAAATTTAAAATTCGCAAATCGCGTTAGCGTGATTTGCGGAATTATCACCCACGGTAACTCCTTGGAAAATGACCCCCATGGGGTGAATTTGAAAAGTCCTAAGCATGCCAAAGCTGGGAGCTATGTGCAGAAGTCAGGCCGGCGTGCACTGCACAGATTTTAAAAGGCACCCATGTATGCATATATCTCCAGGTACTTGCACAAATAAGTTGCCAAAAGGGACGGGTCGGGGGGGCATGGGTGGTACATGAGCATTCCAGGACTTTAACATGAAATGTTCGTGTAAGTATTTGTGCACACAAGTGCAGGCCAGGGTCCCCTGCCGTGTAACTTTACTACTGCTATGGATGGCATGTAACTAAAAAAAATAGGCTAGTCAGTGGGGTTTTAAGGGTTGCTGCTAACAGGGCAAAAGGGAGGCTATTTAACTAGTGAGGTTAGGAAGTCCTTTCCATTACCTGGGTGAATTGGGATTGAACTGAGGAAACTGGTATGTATCAGCACATGGCCCTTATAAAATTCCCTCCACATACACGGTAGAGGTGGCATTTGCACATACATGTGTGCGTTCATATACAATTGTGCACGCATACAGTCTGTTTTATACCATATGCACATATACACATATATGTTATAAAATGGCCACATTCTTTGGTGCGAGCTAGCATAAACGAGTACCTGTGCGCCCACATAGCTGTTTTATAATTACCATCTTAGAGTTCTAGCTCTGATTTAATTATTTGAACTTGCTAATTCACCTTTCTCAAAATGTCTCAAGGTGAAGTACAATAGAAAGTACATCATAACTAAGAACTGTAATTGAAACTAAGAACAAAAGTATCTAACAATATAATGAAAAACTACAAAGACTGAATACCCAAATTAACAAAGTTTAAAAATATTAAGCACTGGATGTGCTTATGTCCATTAAGCTTAACCTCTGAACTAAGAATTTGCTTAAGAAAAGTAGGAATGCATCTCTGTGTATTCAGTTAGACTGGATCCGTGACTTCATGTTGACTCGTGAGGAGTCAACTGTGTATGGTATTCCTTTTCAGTTTCTGGCTGTCACATTAAACTCTGATCTCATGTTTATCACTTGACGACATAATTTTCTAGGATTTTTATTTTCATTTTGTATAGAGAATTGTTAACTTATGAGTATACTTGTCATATTTCAGTGAAATGATTCTTAATATGCAGCACTATCAAGCAGTTAAGTAGTTAGGCATGAGAGTGCATGTTTTCATGAGAAATGACAACATCGGGGGGATACAAGTTCAGGTGAAGTTGAGAATTCTAATCAGCCTTATGAACCAGATGTAGAAAGAGCTGCTAATTCTTTGAAATTGCAAAATTTGTGGCACATAATGTAGCTCTGCTAAAATCAAAGTTGCAGACAGAGTAATATACTAAGTGGCAGCTGCTGTCTAAGTAGTACTGCAGCCTCTCATATCACTCCAGCTTATAAGTACATGAAAGAGACATCATACCCAACAAACACATTTGAAAAAGAAAAAATTTGACAGAACATGGCAGTTGTTCTTGAGGGTGACTCTGCCACGATCCAAAATTGCAAAGACTTTTGCAGAACTGTCTAAAATTGAAGCTGGTAGTATATCTAGCCTCATGGGTGGAGACAGTCACTGCAGAACCATGCACCCAATAATTTTACAGATATTTTACAAACTTCCATCTCTCTTAATAATTTTGATATGCCTCTAATATTTGAAAAATATTTCACAGAGAGATATCATATTATTTCTTTCTTAATACATTCTGTAATCTTACATCATATGATTTTAAAATCTAACTGCCTGATTCACAGGGACAATAACTTTTAAACAGCTGTGCAGGCACACGCATACGTGTGTATGCTGACTCTTAGAAAAGAGCATGGTCATTTTATAACATACGGGCATATATGTACGTATGGTATAAAATATTCTGAATGTGTGTATAGGTGTGCACAATTTTATATGGATGCGCGCATGTGCACACAAATGCAGCCTCTGCTGTGTAAGTGGGGGGAATTTATAAGGGACACACACAAACATCATTATTAGTTTTCCCAGTTTGTTCTCAGTTCGCCCAGTTAAGGGACAGGACTTCAAAACCCCTCTAGCTTATTAGCCTCCCTTTCCCCCTGTTGGAACCATAGCCAGGCAATTTGAAGCCTATTTTATTTATATTATTTATTTATTATTTTTAGATACCAACATTAGATCAGAGATATCACATCGGTTTTCATTCAGGTACTGTATGTATTTTCCTATCCCCAGAAGGCTTACAATCTAAGTTTTGTACCTGAGGCGATGGAGGGTAAAGTGACTTGCCCAAGGTCACTAAGGGCCATATTTAGTTAGTAGCTTAGAGGGAGAGGGAGGTTAGTTCAAGTGTTGGTTTCAATATTCAGTGGAATTTTTATACAGTGGTTATATAACAAACAGACAATATACAAAGGTTATATACAAAGGTTGTACACCAGGAATGTATGTCGAGGATTATATACAAGGGCTCTGTAAGTATGCACTAGGGTTGTGTGCCGAGGAATCAATAAAGGGGTTTCATTTATTTATTTAGTTATGTATTTATGCATTTGCCATGCATCATGGGAAACAAGGAGTCAGAGCCTATGTCCGACCAAAGGTCGGACGGGAAGTGTGGTGCTGCAAGGAAAGGTGGTGGGGGGATAGGATCACTGGGGGAAGGCTTGGTGGAAGAGCCAGGTTTTTAGGAGTTTTTAAAGAGCTGTGTTGAGGGTTCTGATCTGAGTTGTGCTGGAAGGTTGTTCCAGAGTGAGGATCCTGCTATGGACAGTGTGCGTTCTCTTGTGGATAGATGTGCTTCGTTTGGTGTGGGGATGTGGAGAAGTCCAGAGTTAGAGGATCGGAGGTTTCATTTCGTTGTGTGATATTGTAGGGGTGTGCTTAATTTGTTGTTGTGGAGAGACTTATGGATGAGTGATAGGACCTTTTGTTGTATTCGGAAGTTGATGGGTAGCCAGTGTAGGTCCTTGAGGACTGGAGTGATATAGTCCGACTTCTTTCTGTTTGTGAGGGATCTGGCTGCTGCATTTTGAAGTAGCTGTAGTGGTCTGATTTTGGTAGCCGGGAAGCCGAGCAGAAGGGAGTTGCAGTTGTCAAGCTTTGAGAAGAGTAAAGTCTGGAGGACGGTTCTGTAGTCGTGTGGGAAGAGGAGCGGCTTGAGTCTTTTGAGGGTCTGGAGTTTGAAGAATCCGTCTTTGATGGTGGAGTTGATGTGCATTTTGAGGTTGATTTCCAGATCCAGAGTGACTCCGAGGTTTCTTGCTGAAGGGGTCAGTAGTTGGTTCGGGAGGGTTGTTGTGTTTTGATGGCCAAGTGAGAAAGTGCGCCCTCACCCTGTGCACAGCTGAAAGTTCATATTTTTTCTATTTAAAGCATAATACTATTATTATAATCTATAAGTAAACATAAGTGTACCCTTGGTCCCAAAAGTGTGACCTACAGGTCTGTAAGGATATGATCCTTAACCTCTACAAGAACTGACCCTTAATTCTTGCTACATGAAATATAAATAAATGTAACATGAGAAAAAATAAAACTGAGAAAAAGAAGATTAAATACAAATAAATTAATAAAAAGCACTATCTGCCAGTGCTTAAACAGTAACAACTTTACTCATGAAAAGGCAACATTGCAACTATTACACCAGGCCCTAAAACATTAAATCACCTCCTTTTAGGAACGCAGAAAAACCCAGGCTGATATAGATCCCTACACAGAAACTAACTACACACTAGCAGAAAAGCTCACCTCAGACATAAATGTGTAACACAGGTAGACCCTCACCATATAGAAAATAAAGAGAACATAACATACAAATAGAAGTGTGCAGATAACAACTGAACTGGAAACCACAAGAAGCCAGTCTCTGTATGTAATGCAGTAATGGAAATACAGAATAATCACCATTCCTCAGAAAACATAAAACAAGAAAATCAAGAAATAATTATTAATAGTAAATTTCCTGTTCAATGTTTGGCAGCAATGTAATGCACAAGATTTTTGTCATGTGTTGACTTGAAATTCAGTTGGTGAGAAGTCTGTTACACAAATAAAAATGCATTTAAATCCTTTAAAAAAGTGCATATTCAAAACAACTGACCAATAGAATAATATCCAATCATTAAAATCTCATTTACATAATTTAAAAATATTTCCCAAACACCAATAAAATATTTCAATACACATCAAACACCCAATAAGTAAAACTAATAAGAATTTTAAAAACTGTCTTGCTCTCCATACTTGGGAACTTGTGGTTTGGTTTCCAGTCACCCTGACCCTGAGATTGTTGTGGATTAGTGTGCATGTGTGTGTGTGTGTGTGTGTATGTGTATGTGTGTTGGGGCATGCACAAACCTTCTCCTTTCTCTCACACACATACATGCACTCACTCTCTCTCACACACACACAGACACACACAGACACAAAATGCTCTCTCCCTCCTCATAAACACATGTTCTCTCTCTCTCCCCATACACACGCATGCTATTTCTCTCCCCCTCACATGCTTTGTCTCACATTTGTGTACACACACATGCGCTTACATCAGCATCCCCTCCCCCAACCTCACCAAAGTCCCTTTCTCTGTTCCTGCCTCCCCCCAAGCACTTCTATGTCCCCCATTCCCTTTCAAGCCAGCACCAGCAGTATCCCCGATCCCCCCTTTTGTTCATGCCTCCACTTTTCTTCATGCTACCAGGAACATTTGCCTCTCTCCCCCACGAACATAGGAGATCACTAATATCGCTCCCCTCCCTGTCCCCCAGACATTTTCTGTATCACTGCCCTCTCCTTCTCCCAATGCCATCAACATCCCAGGCTTAAGTTACCCTCACTCCTAAAACCTACCGGCTGACCTGAACTGCAATGCTTTCTGAGCTGATCTCCTCCAAAGCCGTTGCCACAGTAGAGCGTACCCTTTCACTTGCTCCGTTTCAGTGCTCACTACTGGATCGGTTGGGCCCCAGGGTTCTTCTTTGAGACAGCAGCCAGCCGCAGCCATAATACCCACTTTGTTCCCTGCACTGCCTGCCCTGCCTATGTACAGCACATGCTTAGCACTGCACCTGCATGGGAGTGAGTGTCTCAGTATGCCACATGGGAAGCGCTGTTACTTTTGGGAGGCAGAGACGTTGTAGCAGGTATGGCAGCTGCAGCAAGGAAGTTTCCAGTGTGGCTGGCAGTAGTGGTGCCAATGCAGTGGTGCCCTTCGTGTCTGACGCCTATAGCAATGGCCATATTGGCCATAGGCTAGCTACGGCACTGCCCTCTGTTATCCCCAACCGTTAAAACCACACTGATCAGCCTAGTTTTTTCATGTTTTACTTACACACCTTCCATAACAATAGTAAAGTTATGCAGCATGAGACCCAGGTGCGCACTTATGCGTGTAAATACTTACGTGCACATTTCATGTTAAACTCCCAGAAGGCCCATCTCTCTCCCTTGCCCTGCCCCAACCATCCCCTCGCACTGCCCTTTTTTGGACTCTCTCACCTTTGTGCCTACTGGGAGATAAGCGCATACAAGAACACCTTTTAAAATCCACATGGCGCACACAGACCAGACAAAGTCGTGTATCCCTCGGCTTTGGCATGCACTGGGCTTTTAAAATTCACCAGTAAGTCTTTTCTCTCATTTTGTGTCTCTCATTCTTTGTCTATGGATGAAAGGCCCTAAGTTTGCCTTTGAAAGTAATAATAACATTATAAAAACTAAACTTAGTCCCTAAGAATAAACAAATAATTGATTACTGATTACAATTATTTTGTGACTGTGAAAACCAATGAAGAAAACAGATTTTGAGGCCAATATTCAAAGCCATTTAGTCATATAACTCACAGGTTATCCTGCTAAATGGTGAAATTTTAATATTCATGAAAGTAAGCAGCTATGAAGTCCCTTATTGCAACACCTGTCAAATAGGTTCATTATATTTTCTTTTTTCATTGTATATTATTTTAAATATTTTTATTTTTATTTCTATTTCTATTTCTAATTATATTTTAAGGAGGAAAAGACCACAGAACCATGGGACAGTAAAATGACCATCCACTTATCTTCAATCACAGTTTTAAAAATCTCTTATTTATAGATAATTTACCACATTTTTTCAATACCTTTTATAAATGAAAAGATGCTACCTTTGATGATGGAAAAACACAGACTTAGGAATGAGTCATAAACATAATACAGCTACTTATCTTGAACTATGAAATACCAAATGCCCAAGTGCACACATTTCGCCAGTAGTTGCCTCAGGGCAGATATACTTAGTATATCTTTTGACCTTTCAGAATTTCTTGAATAATCTGATACTATCATTAAAGAACTACTTTGTTAGTAGAATATTCAAAAGAAGTAAATAAGGAGAATGGAACAGCTCCCCTATGAGGAAAGACTAAAGAGGTTAGGACTTTTCAGCTTGGAGAAGAGACGACTGAGGGGGGGATATGATAGAGGTGTTTAAAATCATGAGAGGTCTAGAATGGGTAGATGTGAATTGGTTATTTACTCTTTCAGATAATAGAAAGACTAGGGGGCACTCCATGAAGTTAGCATGGGGCACATTTAAAACTAATCGGAGAAAGTTGTTTTTTACTCAACGCACAATTAAACTCTGGAATTTGTTGCCAGAGGATGTGGTTAGTGCAGTTAGTATAGCTGTGTTTAAAAAAGGATTGGATAAGTTCTTGGAAGAGAAGTCCATTACCTGCTATTAAGTTCACTTAGGGGCGGATTTTAAAAGGCCTGCGTGCGCCGGCGCGCCTATTTTGCATAGGCCGCCGGCGTGCGTAAAGCCCCGGGACGCACATAAGTCCCGGGGCTTTCGAAAAGGGGCGGGAGGGGGCGTGTCCTGCGGCATTCCCGAAACGACGCGGTGTTTCGGGGGCATGCTGTGGCATTTCGGGGGCGGGCCCGGGGGCATGGCGCCGGCCCGGGGGCGTGGTTGAGGCCTCCGGACCAGCCCCCGGGACCGGAGGATGGAGCGGGGCTGCCGGACGGCGCACGCAAAGTTACGCCTGCTGAAAGCAGGCGTAACTTTGCCGACAAAGGTAGGGGGGGGTTAGATAGGGCCGGGGGGGGGGGGTGGGTTAGGTAGTGGAAGGGAGGGGAAGGTGGGAGGAGGGCAAAGGAAAGTTCCCTCCGAGGCCGCTCTGAAATCGGAGCGGCCTCGGAGGGAACAGGCAGCGCCGCTGGGCTCGGCACACACAGGTTGCACAAATGTGCACCCCCTTGCGCGCGCCGACCCCGGATTTTATAAGATTCGCGCGTATCTTATAAAATCCAGCGTACTTTTGTTTGCGCCTGGTGCGCAAACAAAAGTACGCGATTGCGTATTTTTTAAAGATCTACCCCTTAGAGAATAGCCACTGCCATTAGCAATGGTAACATGGAATAGACTTAGTTTTTGGGTACTTGCCAGGTTCTTATAGCCTGGATTGGCTACTGTTGGAAACAAGATGCTGGGCTTGATGGACCCTTGGTCTGACCCAGTATGGCATTTTCTTATGTTCTTATGTTCTTATTGGACACTGAGATTTTTTTCAAATGAAGGAATCACAATTTTTGGATTGTTAGATATCTTTTTTCCCGGACATGGCTAAAGAGACCCAACAAAGAAGGAAGCTATTCTTGTTCAAAAAAGTGTTGAGCGTCCCGGCCGCGTTGGCGCCACGGCTGGGCCTGCTCACCTAGCACTTCCATCTACCAGTGCGGGAAGCCAGTCCGTAGCGCCCGCTGATGATCTCACATAATATCAGTATAAAAGGTGAGGCCCAGTCCCCAGAGCCTTGCCTTGGCAATCTGGTCGACACCGTTGGTGTTCTAGTTTTCCTCATGTGTTCCAGTGATCTCTCGTTCCAGGGTCTCCTGTTCCAGCGTCTCTTCATTCCAGCATCTCTTCGTTCCCTGTGTCTTTGTGTGTTCCTGTACCACTTCAGACTGACCTTTGGTACTGACCTCTGCCTATCTGATCATTCTTCTGTCTGCCACCTGGAACTGACCACTGCCTGCCTGACCATTCTTCTTTCTGCCGCCTGGAACTGATCTCTGCTTGCCTGACCATTCTCCTGTCTGCCGCCTGGAACTGACTCTGGTATTGACCCTTGGTTTGGCTGACTATTCCTGGACTGATACCCTGGCTCTGACCCTTGCGCTTCACTCGGACACTCTCTTCTGGCCTACTGTGACTACCAGACCAACCTGCTTAGAAACTAACTGCGGCTTCCACTTGACTAGACCCGTGGGCGCTGTCCGTCTCGCCCGGAGAACCTCCCTGAGCTGCTAATTCCCTAAGATCTCCGGAGCTTCCAGTTCGGGTCTAGTTTGGGTCTAGTCTAGTTCGGGTCTAGTCACCACCATCTAGTCTAGTTCGGGTCTAGTCATCACCATCTAGTCACCACTGTCCTCCATGCACCCTTGCTTGTGGTGGGCACACCCCTCCGCTATCTCTCCGGGAGACCATCTGAGGCCCACCTAAGTCCAGGTGGTCCGGGTACTCAAGGGCTCAACCTGCAGAAACCCCGGACTGTTATTGTTGAAGCTCCAGTTAGCCTCTGTCTCCTTGTGTGCTCTGCCTTCTGGTGGCAGGCGCTCTCTGAGTCAGACCAGAGGGCCGAACCAATCCTGCACCAGGCCAAGGGTCCACCTCCAGCGCAACAAAAAGAGAGGGTATTGGTTATGAGAGCAACCTTACAGCTTCGATTCTCCTATAAATGTGTTATCAAATTTCAAGAATCTAAAGACTTATTTTATGATCCAATTCAACTTGAGGGCTTTTTACAAAATAGAGCAGTTCACATTGCATAAACATCTATTTCTATCCATATATACTAGGATTGCATGCGCCATGGGCCCACCTATTAGAATCAGCAAGACAAACAAAGAATTGTTTTATGAAAGGAAGATAATTTTTATTTTTCCAGACTTCTCTGTGGATGTGAAAAATTGACACCAAGATTATATGGATGTGAAGCACCAACAGCGAGAGAATAATCTTCAATATTATATGCAGTATCCTGCAAATCTGAGAATTATAGTGAATGGCGAACATCACCTTTATCAGACGCTTGAGGAGATTACAGAATTTATTAAGAATTATGACTCTTCCAAACTTGCTAATTCTGAATAAATTAGTTATTCGCTTGGCTTTAGTAAATTTAGTTGGGTGGGGAGCTCACATATGGAAAATGACTGGCAGAGCCGGTGATTTTCAACATCTTTTCCAATTAAAATCACTTTATATTTTACTTACTTTATGTTGGACTGAATATAATGTACCAAACATTGGGGAGTGAACTAGATGCAAGATTTTCTCTGATAAAATCTCAGTATGTCTATTTATCAAGCTTCACGAGGCTGAGACCCAGGTTTCTTTGTATCAGTGCATAAGGACCTGCCTACGAGAGTGATTTCATTTTCAGTTCTTACAATTTTATTGTGCCACTTATTCCAATCATTTATGGTATTTTTGCTTCTTGTGCATAACTTTATTTCTTCTATAGTGCCTGTGCCTTGAAAGTTGTGAACTACTACACGACTGGTGTTTACTTTTTCTGTTTTCTTTTAGTACAACAAAGTTTACTAGTAACACATTTTTTCAGTTGCAATAGTTCTGGGCTCGGCAATTTTGCCTGCTCAGTGATGCAAGAGTTTAGGGGATATAGTAAGTTATTATGAGGTGGGGGGTGGGAAAGGGTTTTGGAAATGGATAAGGGGGTGCATATATCTTGCTTACTGTGGAGTGGAAAGGGGTAATGGAAAGTTGGGTATAAGGTTGTGGGTATATTTTATGCATGATTTCAGTATGTTTTTATGTTACCCTTTCATTCAGAATTTCTAGAGGTACTAGACAGGGATGCCCTCTCTCCCCTTCCTTAATCAACTTGGCCTTGGAGTATTTGGCACAGCAAATAAGATAATCAGCAGCAGTTGTTGTTTTCCATGTTGGATCAGAAAAACATTAAATTTCATTGTACGCCAATGACATTTTATTGTACCTAACTCAGGTGAGGAAATCCATTCTAAATTTGATGTTGCTAATAGAGAAACATAGTGCCCTTTAAGGATACAAAATCAATTACACTAAATCAATGTTTTCCACCTGGTCCATTTGATTGTTCTATACAGGCAATTGGGAATCTTTCTTTAGTGGATACAAGTTGAAATATCTAGGGATAATTGTTTCTTCTAATTTTCATGGTTTGTACAAACTAAATTATACTAAAATTATCTTTAAACTCCACTCAGACATGGGTCATTGGACAGATTTTCCTTTATCCTTACTGGGAAGAGCCTATTTAGATTGTTACAAAAGTTGGCTGAACGGAACTACAGCCAGACATCTCTACCTACCGGCTCGGCCGACTCCACCTCCTCGGACCCGGGAACCTCACTTCATCCAAGACCTTGCCTACCTGACTCGAGATTTGCTGCCTACTCAGGCCCCGGCCAGCTTCGCTACAAGGCATGCCCTCCACCTATGTCCTTGCCTGCAGACTCAAGTTCACCTATGGCCTGAGACCCCACGTAAGACCAGCTGGCCCAAGCACCCAAGGGCTCAACCTGCAGGGAACGAGGGCTGGTAGTGGTGAAGGTCCCGAGGGGTCTCAGGCCTCCTATTAGGGTTGTGTATTCGTCCCTATGCATTGGTAATCCGCAAAGTATAGGGCCATATTCGTTGTATTCGTGGGGAAGTGAAATGTATCGCGATTCCCCACGAATACAACAAATCATTGCTGAATTATTTGGCCATCTAAAAGAGCCAATTTAAACAAAACCCCCCCTCCCACCCTCCTGACCCCCCCAAGACTTACCAAAACTCCCTGGTGGTCAGCGGGGAGTCCGGGAGCCATCTCCTGCACTCACACTCTCGGCTGCCGGTTTCAAAATGGCGCCGATAGTCTTTGACCTACGATGTCACAGGGGCTACCGGTGCCATTGGTCAGCCCATGTCACATGGTAGGAGCAATGGATGGCTGGCACCATCTTGTGCTCCTATCATGTCACATGGTAGGAGCTCCCCCCTTGCTGAATGCAATGTATCTGCCCCCCGACGAATAAGAATCCCGAATGCAACGTATGGCGTCCCTCTGCACATCCCTACCTCCTATAGCCTCACCTGCCATTGGAAGGGCCCCATTGGTTCCCTACTCTGCCGGCCCAAGGATCCACTCTCGTAATAGCTAGCCAAGGCCATGGATCCGGCTGAGGCTCCTGTCTTGCAGGCAATTCCTGGGCTGGCCCAAAGAGTCCTGGAACAACAGAAGGTCCTGGAGTCACTGGCGGCTTCTATGGAATGTCTCAACACCTGCATGGATTCTGTGGCCACCACTTCTGTCCAGGCTGTCCCGCCTTCTGGCTCGCTGACCTCACCAATACCTCCCCGACCGGTGATTCCTTTACCAGCTCCCCCTCACTATGGAGGGGACCCCCAGCACTGTCATGGGTTCCTTAACTAGTGCAATATGCACTTTTGCCTGCAGGCGGCACTCTTTCCAGATGCTTTAACCAAGACAACTTATATCCTGTCTGTGCTAGAAAGGAATGCCCTGGCCTGGGTTTCACCCTTATGGGAACATTCAGACCTGATACTGCTGGACCTTTTGAGTTTCCTGCCATGGCATGCCGCCCTGGATCATCAAAGGTTCGTCTGAATACAGCCACAAACTGAGCCAATTCCTTCAACAAGGAATCCGAGCATTCCCACAAAGGAGAAGCCCAGGACAGTGCCTTTCCTTCAAGGTGGGATAGAATGAACGTGATTTTAGTCAACTCATCCTGGAAGACTGAGGGCTGCAGAGTGAATTGCATGTAGCATTGGTTAATGAACCCTCTGCAGAGTCTGGAGTCACCGTTGAAGCACGGGGGCACTGGAAATGCCAACAAGGCTCGAGGCATCAATGGAGGTGGCTGTGGATGAGGAGGAGCTGGATGAGGAACCGGATTATTTGTAAAGGCATCAAGCCGGGCATGTAGACAATCCATGGAGGAGGCCACTGCCTCAAGAAACTGCTGCTGCCTTGGAGGCCAGACCTAGAATGGCCTGTAAGGCATGTGGCTCCACCAAGTCCATGGCCTTTGCAACCTGTTACATAGGAGGTGGACCTTTGGGCCAAGGTGGGGTTGACACAACCTGTAGGTAAGGACTTTTGGGTCCCCACTGTCAGCAGGTGGAGTGGGCTGAAACTAGAGGCCGCTAGGGATGTGCATTTGTTTTCAATGAATGTGGACTCCGCAGTGCATAAGTCCCTGTTCGTTTGATTTGTGGGTTCGCGAAATGCATGGCAATCCCCCAAGAATAAAACATATCATATTAGTTTCATTCTTTTGGTTCACAGTGATTTCTTAGTGGCCGTTTGAAATAGGAGAAGGCCATGTGGGAATATTCATAGCAAAAACCAGCCCTTTCCTGTGAGTCATAAGTGACCCCACAGCCCTGTCATAGAGTGGGTCACACAGGGTGGCAAGGAGATGAGAATGCAACCTATCAGAGCTAAGCATTTTTCTAATGTAGCCAATCGCCACTCTCACTCAGTGCTCAGTGATGCTGTGACCCCCGCGAAGAAAGAGCGTGGCTAAGAACACAGCGTGCCATGCTCTTTCTTTGTGGGGAGGTGGCTTTACACAGAGCTAGTCTGAGTGTCTCAAATCTGTATTTCATTGCTAGCTACTTTGATAGAATTTTCCATTGAAAAAGATATTTATTCATTTTTGCTGCAGTGCTAGCCAGGCTTTTTTTGACTGCACTTTTTTTTTTATTGAACTCAGACAGTCTCTCTGTCTCTCCCACTGAGACAAGCTGCCAGCAGTGGCATTTTGCTGCTTATCTTACCCCCCCTTGGGTAGGTTGCAGGCAGGGTTTGGGTGATGTGGGTGGGAGATAGTAGGAGTTGGTATTTTCAAACAAGAAGCAGCATCACTAGGAATTGTGCTTGCTCAGTCTTCCAGTCAAGTCTTTTCTCTGCTGTTTCATTTTTTTGTGCACACAGAGCAGTCTCAGTTGTAGTGTACATCAAGGCACTGCACTGCATCTGTGGGCAGTTTTCCAGACTCACATATATTGGGACAGCAGTGCTCTTTTAAGCCAAATCCCCAATAGGCCTCTTTGTAGTTAAAAGTTTGGTGTGTGCACCTACAGCGGTCTCAGTTGTAGTGTACATCAAGACACTGCACCATACATCTTTGGGCAGTTTTCTAGACTCAATTATATTGGGACAGCAGGGCTCTTTTAAGCCAAATCCCCAGTAGGCCTCTTTTGTAGTTAAAAGTTTGTTGTGTGCACATACAGCAGTCTCAGTTGTAGTGTACATCAAGGCACTGCACCGTGCGTCCGTGGCCAGTTTTCCAGACTCACATATATTGGGACAGAGGTGTTCCTTCACTGATAAAGAAATAATTCTTTTAATTTAAATCCCTTGTAGGCAGTGACATTAAATCCATGATGTCAGGAAAAGGTAGACGTGGTCGAGTGATTGGGACTGGCAGAGGAGGCATTTCAAAAGGCAGTGCCAGTCCCCCATTAAAGTTAAAAAGGGAGTTGTTCCAATCTAAAATCTCTGGAGAGGCAGGCAGTTCCATCTGGAAAAAATTGAAATTTAAAAGATGCACCACCACCACCTGTTTCTGACCATGTAGTTTTGGAGATGAGGGAAGGGGAGGCTGAGTCATGCAACAGAAAAGGGCGAGACTCAAAAGCAGCAGTGTGACAGCAGAATCGACTTAGCGTTGAAAATGTAATGCAGGCACTGTTTGCTTCTGATTCCAATGAAGAATTATCTTGTGTGGGATTTTCTTCATCATATCAACATATACTTACTGCCATTATGTCACCTATTAGCGGGTTTAAGCATCACACACTACATTTATGCTGATGATATTCAGTTAATCTTACCCATTGATGACACAATTGAAAAGACACTGAACATAGCAAACATGTATCTGGATATCATCAAACAATTACTGAACCAGATGGAATTAGTGATTAACATAGAGAAAACAGAGTTCCTACTATTGGAACGCAAAAACATTGAAATCATCCAAAACCCTATCATACTCAAAAACAACCAAACAATTAAACTTTCAGAGAAAGTGAGAAACCTCGGAGTGATAATTGACAAAGAACGTAACCTAAAACAACACATATCATTGAAAGTAAGGGAAGGATATGCCAAACTAAAGACCCTCAGAAGACTAAAACCGCTACTTACAATAAATAACTTCCGTTCAGTGTTACAAGCTCTAATTTTCGCTAGCACTGATTACTGTAATGCCCCCCTACTTGGATTACCACACACAATGATTAGACCACTCCAAATAATGCAGAACACGGCTGCCAGAATTCTGACTGGTAAAAGTAAAAGAGACCACATCTCCGAAACCCTAATAGATTTACACTGGCTACCCATCGAGCAAAGAATACATTATAAAACACTATGTACCATACATAAATTAATACATAATGAAAAAGATGAATGGCTGAATATAGCCCTCCACGTACACGTCCCTAACAGAAAACTGAGATCAGCAAATAAAGCATTACTAACCATCCCCTCAATTAAAACAGCCAAACTAACCCAAGTAAGGAAAAGAGCACTTTCCTTAGCTGGTCCTATGTTATGGAACTCCATGCCTATCAAGATCCGCTTACAAACAGACATCAAAACCTTCAGAGAACATTTAAAAACATGGTTATTTAAACAGGCGTACAACATAGAGAGAGGAGAGTAAAACACAGGGAATAAGAAAAGCGATCTGCAGAACACTCAAGCACACTACCCCAATCTACACGGGTATATATTCTATTTTTATTTTATTTTTAAATGTTTGCTCTTGATTTTAGAATTTTAAAATCTGTTAAAATAAAGAATGGACATGATATAACATGATACAACACTTCCAATTATGAGTAATTATAAACGAACTATGTTACCGTAAATTCTTGGCACCTGTTTAATGATAGATTTTCCAATATTATTATTTGTGCCTTATTGTAAACCGTTATGATGGTACCTAACTTAATGACGGTATAGAAAAGTTTTAAATAAATAAAAAATAAAATAAATCAGAAATGAAAGAAGTAATAGCTGAAGAAGGTTTAGAAGGATTACTTAGTTCTGTCTTAGCCTCCACTTCAGAGCTGCAAGGAGAGATGAAACTGATGATGATGATGAGGAGGAAGAGCAGTCAGCACATGCACAGAGTGTGAGTGATGCCCCTGGCATTGTTCTCGGGGTGCACCCACTTCTTCAACTCCAGTGCCACCATCTACCCTGAAGGCTATAGAGAAGGAATCATGAAAGAAATCTGTGATCTGGAGCCACTTTAAAGTGATGGAAGACCTGCATTTTGCTCAGTGTAATTACTGTTCCAGGGCTATTAGCAGAGACATCTAACTAATTTTGGCATGATGCATTATATGCAGAAGCAACACCCAACAGTACTGCCATCTGGGTATGGTGGCAGTACCAGTCAGGGGACCCTTTATTTCCAAGCAATGTAAAGTGTTTGAAAAGGATCAGATTCACCCCATGCCCTCAGCCCCTTCTAGCAGTCAGGTGGCAGGCCAGCAGCCCCCTGCCATGTGTCAGAAGTGACAACCACCATGGAGGAAATGGGGTGGTGTTCGGTAACGCTATCCTGGGGAAAGAGGCAGGCAGCCTCAAAAGTTGTAACCAGGAGCAACGGGGAAATGATTGCACTTGAT
Organism: Rhinatrema bivittatum; assembly: GCF_901001135.1. Taxonomy (NCBI): domain Eukaryota; kingdom Metazoa; phylum Chordata; class Amphibia; order Gymnophiona; family Rhinatrematidae; genus Rhinatrema; species Rhinatrema bivittatum. Next base: position 95,132,954 of record NC_042618.1, read on the forward strand.
GACCAGCCTTCAGGTAGTGGAGAATGTGGGTTTCAAGCATTTGCTGAAGGTCTTAGTTCCAAATTACAAAGTCTCCTCCAGAAACACATTTAACAGAAAGGTCATCCCCAGCCTGTACAACCAGTGTCACAGTCATATCCAAGCGCTGCTTGCTAAGGCACAGGGGAGTGTGCATTTCTCTTGCAATATCTGGACCACCATGAATGATGCACACTTTTACCTCTCCCTGACAGCACACTGGTGGGACCTCGCTGAGGCAGGGGCAGGCAGCAGCTCTATTAGTGAACAAGTATCAGAGTGGAGGTGGGCTTTACTGCACACCTACCTGATGGATGAGGCCCATAACTCAGCCAATTTTCTAGCATACTTCAGAGAGATGCTGGCCAGCTGGCAGCTATACCAGCGAGACAGGAATCTTCAGGCAGGGTTCTTTGTCACAGACAATGGTGCAAACATGGTAAAGGCAATATGCAATGGGCGCTTTCAGAACATCCGATGTTTTGCACATACTCTGCACCTGGTAGTGAAGTCAGCTCTGGGGTTGGAGTCCAGTCACCAAGAGAATGAATACCTGCATACGTTAATACACAAGTGCAGGAACATAGCAGCACACTTCCACAGAAGTGTGAAGGCGGGGCAGGTTCTCCGACAAAAGCAGACAGATTTGGAGATGCCTCACAACCATCTCTTTCAAGACATTGCCACCCGGTGGAATTCTACCTTTATGATGCAGCAGAGATTAGTGGAACTGCAGACACCCCTTCATGAACTTTCTGGTTCAATGGACATAAGTGTGCATAGTCCCCTAGGGCATCATGATTGGTTAGTCACGAGTCAGCTGGTAAAAATCCTGCAGCCCTTCAAGGATGCCACAGAAGAGATGAATTCCAGAAATGCCACCTTGGCTGACACCATCCCTATAGTTAATTTTCTGGAGGAAAATTTGGAGGGCTTTAAACAGGAAGAGGGAATGACAGCAGAGGTGCTGCATTGTCTGGACATTTTGCAGAAGCAGGTGTAAGAGAGATTAAGGCCTTTAACAAAAGACCACACCTACTTGCCACAGTTTGTGATCCCCGTGTGAAAGGGAAACTCGCCCTACAGTCCGATTGTCTCACATTTGTGAAGGACCTGATGTTAGTAAAAATCGGTGAACAGGAGCACCATAGGCAGAGACAGATTATGCATGAAGCAGAGGAGGAAACAGTGAGCACTTCAGAGAGTAGCGCTAGCCCAAGCAGGAGTAATACTCTGTCAGCAACAGCTAGTACTTCCTGCTCCACTTCAGTATGCCAAAGCCATGTTGCCCATAAACAAGCATCTGTTCTGGGATGGGCTAGAGTGAAAGCAGTTGGCAAAAAGGACTCTCAGCCCACCCAAGCAAAGGAGACACCAGCACAAATGTCAGTGACACGGTATCTCAAAGAGCCCATAGAGGACATGCAGACAGATCCTCTGGCATATTGGGCACACAAGTCCACTGTCTGGCCACACCTAGCCAAAGTGGCTCAGCGATATCTGTCATTTCCACCAACCAGTGTGCCCAGTGTACGTGTATTTTCAATGACAGGGGATATCATGAGCCCTCACTGCTCAATGCTGGCACCAGAATAAACACAATTTAAATCCTTGCAGCAGCTCCAACTGCCTCATATGCTCCAGATAATATCAGCACATGTACCTGAACACAACTGCTGTGCTTGTCTGTCCACTGTCCAGCCCCTACATCTCTACAAGGGCCTGACCTCAAATGCTTGCCTGCCCGTCCAGCCCTTACGTCACTACAAGGGTCTGACCTCAAACGCTGTGCCTGTCTGCAGTGTCCACTGTCCAGCCCTTAAGACAAGGGCCTGACCTCAAACGCTGTGCCTGTTTGCAGTGTCCACTTTCCAGCCCTTATGTCACTACAAGGGCCTGATCTCAAATGCTGTGCCTGTCTGCAGTGTCCACTGTCCAGCCCTTTCATCACTAAAAGGGCCTGAACTCAAACGCTGTGCCTGTCTGTCCACTGTCCAGCCCTTATGACACTACAAGGGCCTGACCTCAAAAGCTGTGCTTGTCTGAGTTTAGTTCTAGTATTTCTAATTTCAGTTTCATGTATTTGTGCATCACTTCTTTACAGAATATTCTTTTTCCTGTTTTGCAACATTTGGAATGTAAGAACATAAAAAAGCTGACTTAAGATTTTTGGAGCTTGCATATTTCATATGCTCTGTTATGAATCAGAAGGTGGACCCCTGTTCCGAGGTAGAGTCAGTGCTACCCAAAAGGGAATCAACCCCCTTAGGTCTCTACCGTCGAAGGGTGAGGCCGAATGCTGTAGATGTTGAAAGAAGACTTCACCCTGGAAGCTCGTGATCCCCCCAGGAGGAGCCCATAGGGAACCGGCCGCTGGGACTTAGGAGACTCCCCTGAAGACTGGAGATAAGTCTGGATGCAGGCGCCTCCTGCAGGTCATGGATTCCAGATGGCTGGCGCCTCCAGCAGGTCATAGTATTCTTGAAGAAGGAGTTGCAGAGTAGTCAAGAGCCAGTCCGAGGGTACGATACATGAGAAGGGTCTGAAGCAGGTCCAGGGGCAAGCCAGGACAAGTGTCAAAAGCCGTACCAGGGTCAAGCCATGGAAAACACGAAAGCTGGTCCAAAGGTCAGAAGCCAAGAATCAATCCAACAGAGAGGGGAAGCAGAGCGGGACGAAGAACCAAACAGAAGCACGGAGCTCAGGACGAAACCCATCCAGGAACCTTGATACCAAGGCAAGGACTGAGGAGCAGACCTTGCCTTAAATACAGAAATCCAGGGAGGAGTCTTCAGGAAGGAGCCACAACTTCCTGTTATGGCCCCTTTAAATATCACTTCAGCTGCGCACGCGTGGCTCTAGCAGAGACAGAGGGGGAGGAGTCAGCCGAGCAGAGCCCAAGCAGCCGGGCTTGGTAGCAGCAGCGGCCGTGAGTGTAATTCCAGTGAGGCACCCTACCAGAGGGGCCTCCGGATCAGACCGAGCCCAGGGTAAGTTTCAGTTCTGGTCAGGACGACGGCCCGGCCCTGGATGCGAACCCCTGCTGCTGGTGGCCATGACACCTGGCCCTGTCACAGGCCGCCGTGGCCGGCAGTCCTAACATGCTCAATAGTTTTCATGGCCTTCATAATATGGGCCATTGTCCCTAAATCTTTTTTAGGTGCCAACATAAATGTTTCTAGTACTATAGAAAAGTGGTGGCAGTTGCACTCTAGTTCATCCTCTGTGTTCCCATAGTTTACAGAGGCACTGTGTAGGGTACAAAGTCAACATAGGTTGATATTGTAGATTTGAGAGTAGAAGTTTTCTTATTTCTGAGAGCTCTTCAAGTTCCTTTGTCATTAGCTGAAGTGCATAAGCAGTTAATAGCTTCTGGGTATTCACTAGATGCCAATGGGAACACCCCACTCTAGGGGCCAACCCATTCTAGGGAGCCCTTTGCTGCGCAAAGGAAAGGGAACTCTCCCCATGTATAGCCAGTCTATCTCTTGGTACACATTTACCCATGTTGAACCAGAACTGCTGTTCACATGGAAACCTCCTCCACATCAACTTGCCACACTTTGAAGGCTGGTGCTCCTCTCTAGGGGCCAACCCATTCTAGGGAGCCCTTTCCTGCGCAAAGGAAAGGGAACTCTCCCCGGGTGTAGCCAGCCTATCTCTTAGTACCCATTGACCCATGTTGAACCAGAACTGCTGTTCACATGGAAACCTCCTCCACGTCGACTCACCACGCTTTGAAAGCTCGTGCTCCACTCTAGGATCCAACCCATTCCAGGGAGCCCTTTCCTGTGCAAAGGAAAAGGAACTCTCCCCCGGTGTGGCCAGCCTATCTCTTAACGCCCGCTGACCCATATTGAACTGCTGTTAACATGGCAACCTCCACCACATCGGCTCGCCACGCTTTGAAGGCTCGTGCTCCACTCTAGGGCCAACAACCTATTCTAGAGAGCCTTTTACTGTGCAAAGGAAAGGGAACTCTCCCCGGGTGTAGCCAGCCTATCTCTTAACACCCGGTGACCCATGTTGAACCGCTGTTCAAATGGAAACCTCCTCTGCCTCCGCCTTCAAAATTCTCATTTCTGTATCTGCTACGTCCACCAGATTATAAAAGACCAGCGAAAACTCAGTAGATGCCAATAGAAACACCCCACTTTAGGGCCGAACCCATTCTATGGAGCCCTTTCCTGCACAAAGGAAAGGGAACTCTCCCCGGGGCCAGCCTGTCTTGCCCCTATCAAAACCACAGGGACCTGACTACCTCAGCTCTGCAAGCCTGTCTTGCCCCTATCGATTTTCTGCCACTCTGCCTTGCTGCCATACACCAGACGACTCACTCTACTCCTTCTGCTGTTCTTGCCACTATCATGGTTCCTCAATGTGTTGGTGCTAGTCTTTCTGTTGCTTTGTCCCTTTATCGGCTCCTTGTGGTTTTTCTGACACTCTTTCTGCTTGCTATGTTCCCCCTTCATTGTGCTATAGGATGTTGATGCACTTGTCTTGCCACTTTGCCTGTCGTGCTGCTTTCGAGGGTTCATGCACCTGTTATTGGTGCTCTCTTTGAAGCTTTGGTTTGTTTTTGACACTCTCGCTGCTGCTTTGCACCTCTGTTAAAGCACTCTAGTCACTCCTGGTATCCCTTTGCCCTTTACAGTGCCTTAGGCTATTCATGCCCCTTTGGTGCCACTTTGCCACAGTCTAAGTACCTTGGAGCTCTTTTCTCATTCTGATGATTGCTCCCCAGAAGTTTCATCAGAATTGATAAGAAAACCCCAATTCTGCAGCCAAAAATAGACTGCAAATACTTCCCCCATTGACTGTAATGGGGAAATGAAAAACGAATAAGACTAATCAACAAATTGGTTTTTCCCCCTATGAAACTAATGCAATGAATTTGGGTCCCGGTGAAATGAAAAATGAATCGAAACAAATTGTTTCCTTCTGCACATCCCAAGAGGCTGCTGGAGCTGAACCTATACCAGGCCTCGTTCCCCTCGTGTTGAGCCTTTGGGTACAGGGGCCAGCAGGACTTAGGTGGGCCTCGAGGTTAGTGAGTAATTATCAGTGGTTCAGGCCAGAGACAGCAGCCGGTAGATGGCATAGTCCTACCCTGGACTGGATTTGGTACAGGAACTCAGGCGCCAAAGGAACAACAAGTAACTGGAGGCGCTCAAGCAAAGGAAGGCCTAAGCCTTGTAAGTCCACATCCAGAGGATAGGCAAGAGAAGGCAACACTGACATGCTAGGAACAGAGCCAGCAGCACGTGGAAGTCATGGCAAGCAAAGTAGAACTCTGGTCACAGAAAGGTCTGTAGCGTAGTCGATCAAGGCAGTGGTCATCAGGGCATGGAGAAGGCAGGCATAGTCAATCAAAGCAAGGGTCAGGGCACGGAGAAGGCAGGCATAGCCAATCAAGGCAATGGTCAGGGCACGGAGAAGGCAAGCGTAGTCAAGCATAGCTGAGGTTTAGTGTTGGAGATAAGCTGAAGAGTAGTCAGGCGTAGCAGTTGTCCGGGGCTGGAGATGAACTGAAGAGTAGTCAAACAAAGCAGAGTTGAAATCCAAAGAGTCAGTCCAACACATAGATGAGACAGGAACAAGGAAGACAGGAACCGGGAACCACAGGAATCAGGAACACGAAATAGAGAGGATTCTCTATCAGCAACAAGTACGAGGAGTACGAGGAGACCTGTTGCAAAGGCAATGCTATGGAGTGAGGCCTGAGTTTTTATATGCTGAAGAGTCTGACGTCAGCATCTGGGGCCGTGGCCAGGTTCCCGCTGCGGACCCTTTAAAAGAACTAGTGATGTGCGCGCACCTAGGGAGGGGCCCGGCGCCGATGGTGGCATCTCTTCATGGGTGATGCGGAGAGGCCGACAAGGAAGGACAACTTGGCTGGCAATACTGGGGACCGTGGCAGAGCCGGAGGCACCAGAGGCGACCCAAAGTCGGAGTTGGCGGCCCCACCACTGCCAGCGAAGAGAAACCAGGAGCTGGAGTCCGCATGAGTAGGTGAGAGGGCTGCGCTGGGGGTCTGCCATGGGCTTCACGTGTAACATAATGTTCTTATTCTATGGGTGTTGTTGTTTCTAAGGTTTTGGGTGGACCCTTGGACACTGTGGCAGATGACCACGCCCATGGGGGGAAGTCACGTGAGGGGCCACAGGTCAGGCTCAGCTTTAGGACACACAACACAAAATTATCTTTTATTAAACAGAGTTGAGAAGCCACCAGAGGTGGCAGTAGTGAGTAGAGATGAAGCCCGGCTGGGCTTGTAGACCCTCAGGACACTGGAACAGCGATCCCTCAATAGCTGTGCTGTAGTGGAGAGAAACTGAGATAGTGAGTACAGTGGAGCATACACAGGGTTCTGGTATAGAGCCTCGTTGGTTGATTACTCACACAGCGGTTTCTCCCGGAAGGTAACACAGAAGCTGGAATAGAGGCAGGCCCTCAAGGAGCAAGTACCTGGTTCCAGGGAACAGCTCTGAGAGAATATAGATGGAAACTCACTAATGGTGTAGGCAGTAGAGATGTGGTTCTTTTATCATGAATTAGGCAATTTCAATGAAATTGCCTAATCCACAGATTATGGATTTCATCAGCAGTAGATTTTGCTGCTGGGGATGTCACTGAGAGTTTCAGTGGAAGTGGCGGTGTTGGAGAGTGTCCATATACCACTTCAAAAGGTGTTGATCCAGTTGATGTTGCTGGATGAGAATTGATGGCGAATTCAGCCCAAGGTTCAGCCCAGCTATTCTGACAGCAATGCACGTAGGCTCGAATGAACTGTTTTAAGGCTCTATTCATCCATTCTCTTTGGCCATTTGATTGCGGATGATAGGCTGAAGTGTAGTCTAGAGAGATGTTGAATAACTTGCACAAGGCCCTCCAGAATCTTGCCGTAAATTTAGATCCTTGGTCTGAAACAATGTGTCTTGGTAGGCCGTGAAGGCAAAAAATGTGCGATATGAAGAGCTTCGCAAGCTCCAAGGCTGAAGGTAAGCCAGGCAGCGCCACAAAATGGGCCATCTTGCTGAAGCGATCAACTGTTACCCAGATGGTATTCATTCCTCTAGAAAGGGGTAAATCGACTACAAAGTCAGTAGCAATGTGGGACCAGGGCTGTTCCGGAACTGGCAGTGGTTATAGCAATCCCCACGGTTGGCCAGAAGCAGGTTTGTGTTTGGCACAATTGGTACAAGATGCCACATAGGATAGGGTATCTTTCTTGATAGTCGGCCACCAATAGAACTTCTGGATCTTGAGCAGGGTGCAGCATTGACCAGGATGGCCAGCCAGCTTGGAATCATGCGCCCAAAAGAGCACTTTCTTCCTGAGGTGTTTAGGCATGATGGTATTACCAGCGGGCACAGAATGTGTAGTCACCAAGATGACTCTCTTCTGGCCAATTATGTGCTGAGGTTCTTCAGGCACATCCTCCGAGAGAAAGGAGTGTGACAAGGCATCAGCTCTGGTATTTCTGTCTCCGGGGCGATATTTAAGCACAAAGTCAAAACGATTGAAGAATAAGGACCATCTAGCTTGTCTGTGGTTAAGGCGTTGCGCATGGCGGAGATACTCTAGATTTTTATGGTCCGTGAATACGGTTATTTGATGTTGAGTGCCTTCGAGCCAAGGCTGCCATTCCTCGAATGCTAGCCTAATAGCCAAGAGCTCTTTATCTCCGATTCCATAGTTCTTCTCTGGCGGGGAGAAATGTCGTGAGAAGAAAGAGCAGGGACATAAGGATTTAGAGTCTCCAGTTTGGCTCAATACAGCCCCCACGTCGACATCCGAAGCGTCAACTTCTACGATAAATGGCTTGTTGGGGTCAGGATGCCGCAAGCATAGTTCCATGGAAAAGGCAGTCTTTAATTTCTCAAAAGCGGAAATGGCTTCCGCAGACCATTTTGAAGCGTTGGCACCCTTGTGGGTCATTGCGGTCAAGGGTACTGTTAAAGAAGAGTAGTTATAAAGCTTCTATGTTGGTAAACCCCAAAAATCATCTCAGGGCCTTCAGGCTGGTAGGTTGGGAGCAGTTTTTGATACTCTCTAGCTTTTGAGGGTCCATCTGGAAGCCATATTTAGACACAATATAGCCAAGAAAAGGCATGGAGTCTTTATGAAATTCGTACTTGGAAAGTTTGGCGTAGAGCCGGTGTTCATGGAGTCGGCGTAGTACTTGCTTGACATCCTCTAGATGAGGGGGCAAATCCTGAGAAAATATCAGGATATCATCCAGGTATACCACAACAGGTCCCGCAAGATGTTGTTCATCATGTTCTGAAATATAGTGGGTGCATTGCACAGGCCGAAGGGCATCACTAAGTACTCAAAATGGCCGTCTCGAGTGTTGAATGCTGTTTTCCATTCGTTGCCACTGCGAATGTGAACTAAGTTGTTGGCCCCCTTCAGGTCAAGTTTTGAGAATATTTTGGCCCCCTGAGCCGGTCAAACAGCACTGAGATTAAAGGCAGGGAGTAGCGGTCTTTAATTGTAATCTCGTTCAGACCTCGGTAATCGATACAAGGACGTAAGGTACCGTCCTTCTTCCCCAAAAAGAAGAAGCCTGCACCGGCTGGAGACTTCGATGGTCTAATAAACCCCTTCTATAAATTCTCCTCGATGTATTCGGACATCGCCTTGTTCCCAATCACTGAGAGTGGATAGACATGTCCCTTAGGAGGAACAGTATTGGGTTTCAGTCTTATGGCACAGTTATAGGACCTATGCGGAGTAAGAATTTCAGCAGCTTCTTTGGAAAACACATCACTAAAAGATGCGTATTGGGGCGGCAGTCCCGGCATCACTGGAGATGTGACAGGAGCAATCTCCTTAAGGCACTTTCCATGACAACCTGAGCCCCAGCGGGAGTTCCAAGGATGCCCAGTCAAACTGGGGTTGGTGTGACTGCAACCAGGGTAACCCCAGGACGATAGGGTGCATGGCCTTCTCTAACACAAAGGGAATTGACTCAATATGGAGAGCTCGGTGCGAAGAGTTACCGGTACAGTTTGGCAAGTCATATCGCCTGGTAAGGGCTCCCCATGGAAGGAAGATAGGAGAAGTGGAACCATCAAAGTGGCAAGGGGAATCCTCAAATGTTCCACTAGGCGTCGAAGAATAAAGTTGCCTCCTGCCCCTGAATCCACCAGGGCAAGAGTTTGAAACTCAGATGCTCCGCAGATCAAGGAGACTGGGAGAGAGAGCGGAGGAGAGGGCGTCGTAAGGCCTAAGAACAGTCCTCCTGCAGGACTTAGGCACATCCGTTTCCCGGCTGCCGGTATTCAAAATGGCGCCGATAGCCCCTGTGACATAGTAAGGGCAAAGGCTATCGGCACCATTTTGAATTCTGGCAGCCGTCAACCCGAGTGCAGGAGATCGCTCCAGGACCCCCGCTGGACCACCAGGGACTTTTGGCAAGTCTTGGGGGGGTGGGAGGGTCAGGAGGGTGGGGGGTTGTAGATAAATAACTTTAAAGGGTTGGGATGGGGGTTTTTGGAGGGAACAAATGTATTTTTGACATATGAAGGGATTGGGGGCCCCCGAGAACGGATGCAATGGATTTGGGCCCCTACGAATCCGAATCCCGAATGGGACGAATCCGTCCCTGCTGCACATCCCTAGTGCCTATTGAATTTGGCAAAAGAAAGTTCATAATGCTAGAAGCAGACTACTTCTAGTACTTCTAGTTTGTATATAGTGCATAAGTTTGTAAAAATAACAACTAAGCAGTGCTTTACTTTCATGGCATTGCTGGGAGGCAAAATGGGCCTTTTTAAGAAAAAAAGCAGGTCAGCACATTTTTCCTCTGCAGTGTTGTACAGTAAGTCTGAGCACTGTAGTCACATGTATGCTCATTGCAACTCTAAATATAGTCACTGCACTATTTATATACTGTAACACTTTCCCCAACTCTGACCAAGTTTACCATTCATGTAGATGCTGCCAAGCACAGCAATGAAATAAAATGGCTAAAAAAGTTGTATTTCCATGCAAAGCCTTTGCATTAAAGATTAAATAAGGTTCTAAACAACTATGAATTTAATTTCATCTTTCGAAAGAATTCATCCAGTGTTTTTCCTGCGATTAAGTAAAGAAAACTTTACTTCCTTATATCTGTACCTTTTTTTCACAGCTCTTAACTTTGGCTTAAATGCTAGGTGCCTTACACGGAAAACAGTTGAAGAAAATAGCACTATATTCATTCTAAACTTTTCATAGCTAATTATATTACCTTGAAGCATTAAATAATCTATTGTAACTATTTTTCTTTATGTACATATGCATTGTATGACCATGTGTCAGGGTGATCCAGCAATGACTGAAAGACATTTAAAGTGGATCACCATTTGTAAAGATTGCTTGTTGCAGGTATTATGCAGGTTTCTTTTTAGCTAAAAATTTAATGGCATCCATAGTTTGTGTTTCATATAAAATTAGCAATTGCCATTTATGTAGACAATTTAAAATGAAAGTTTGCATTTTTGACTATGCAACTGTATAATTGTGGCATTTTTGAAAATCACTTTTTAAGAAGGGTTAAAAGTGCTATAGCAGTGTTTCAGTCTGTTAGTTTCTTTTGGGACACAGAACTTCTTTACAAGAATACAGTTGGGCTCAAACTTGTGGTGATAAGTGGGAGGGCAGAGGGAGGAAGCTGGAACATGGGCCTGCTACCTACCTAAATGAAAATAACCTCAATCAGGTAAGTTTGAGGTAACTTTCTGTCTCCCTGTACAAAGTACATGCAGACTTCAACCATTATCTTCAACCAGTTGGAGTCAGTCAAGGGGGTTGGATTTGGTCGAGAGGGTGGCTACTAAAATGAGCAGTGATCTTAGTTCTAAAGCATATGGGGATAGACTTAAAGATGTAAACATGTAAACTCTAGAGGAAAGGTGACATAGGGGAGATATGATAGAGGCATTTAAATATCTCAAAAGTTTCCATGGAAAGGAGGCTCTAGAACAAGGGGGTCATGGGATAAGGGTGAAAGGGGGTAGACTCAGGAGTAATCTTAGAAAATGTTTCTGACAGAGTGATGAGAATTGTAAGGGCTAGATAAATTTGACGGATGGGGGCAGAATAGATGGGCCATATGGTCTTTCTGATGTCAACATGCTTCTATGTTTTTATGTTTAAAGAAGACTTTTGCATGCACTTCCACTTTAACAATTAGCAGGTTTATGTGAACTGTTGCATGGCATGCAATCACATACATTTAAACCTCCATGGGAGCAGGCATAGATATTCACATGTACATTTATACACATATTTTCAATTTTTTGAAAGTACGCATGTAAATAGTTATCCCGCCTTGACTCTGTCCCCAGCAATGTGTCTTTCAAGTACAGATAATGTACTCATGGAATAGCTTTGCAAGCACTTTTATGCATACACCCTTGGAGATAATTTTCAAAAGGTCAATATACGTGTGTAAAATGGCATTTTTGAAAATTCCTCTGTGTATTAGGTAGTTGCCAGGAGGCTGCATTTTGGGATGGCACGATGAGGGTGTTTTTGTAATTTATGCATAATAATGTTATAGGATTTTTCAGTTACCACTGGCCTTTTCCCTAGTGAGGCTGAGGAGTGAGCGCCGCAGGTAAGTGATGCATCTGATTATTATTGTTAATTTATGTTGACTATATTGAATAAGAATGTTTTGATTAATTAAAGGAAAGGCAGACAGGGTAAACTGGATGTCTTTTCTAACTGTGTACCAGGGAATGTGTTTTGGTAGGGACTTTATTATTTGTTTATTATTTTATTTGATGGCATGGTTAAATAATTAGTTGGCAAAGGAAAGGGATTAAAGTAAATTAGAAGGTTGGAGGGAGGAGGTATTGATGATGGCTGCAGCTGGGGTTTTTTGGGGTTTTTTTGTGTTTTTGGATATTGGATTAGAATGTTGGGAAGCGGAGGAGTAAGAGAGTGAGAGAAGGATGGCTGTGTTAAAGTTTCATGCCTGCCTTTTTTCTCTCCTCGGCTGTTGTGGCACCTACCCTCCCACCCAGAATGTTCTGTCAAGTTATGGTGTTATGATGTTCTTATTTAATTGCCCCAGTGAGATTTGATGATTTTGCGGCTATCCCAGACATAAAATGTGTATGGATAATGCTTTATTCCTCCTCCTTATGCAATCTGCCTGCTTAGTGGAGTGAGGGTGAGGGTGGCAAAGTACAACAGGAGAACTAATGTGGATGATATGATGGGAGCTTCCCCAGCTAGTCGTAGGGCAGGGGTGTTTATGGCTCTCTAGCGGTATTGGGAGTGTTTTAGTTGGCTAATTGGCTACATAGAGCTGCTTTGCTAGTATCATGGCAAGTAGCTGGAGGTCCATTGGCTGAGTTAATCTTGTGGCTTAGGAAAAACGATTGCTTTATTTCAATAAAGCTGCAGCAATAAAGCAATGGGTCCTGAGTAATCTTTTGTGGGGAAAACCTGACTTGAGAGAATTCTCCTGGTTACACCTGGTTATTTATTTTATATTATGTATTGCATTTTTATGAAATGTATTTTATGTCATTTTTTTTATTTCATTTTGTTGCAAGCCACTTTGGGCAAACCATTGGGTTAGATAAGGTTTGGTTTAAATGCACATTACAATGAGAAAAGTACATACTTATGTACTGTACTGCATCTTTTCTTTTCCAGGAGGTAATTGCAAATTATGGGGGTAATTTACTGATCTGCAGTAACCTAAGTTATATGTTTATGTGCATTTAATTTGTGTTAATATGTGTTATATACATAGGGACCTTCATTTTCTGTTTTTATTTTATTTTGCTTGGGAATTTCAATATTATAAGAGAAGATGATATAACACAGGAGAAAAAGCAGTAGAAAAATCATTTTTCATTGACATCTTTTTTGTTCTAACATTAATATTCCATGGCAAAATAAAATAAAAACTGAAAACAAAGGTCCCTATATATACTGCAGGCCCCATTATTTTTAATAAGGCCTGTTCACTGCTAACATGCATTAGCCTGCATTAATGGTTACCACAGTTAAGTGATTCACTTCCTGTATTGTTCATGGCAACCAAAATGAACAATCTGGAGGCAAAAATAAAACTATTCACAGGAATACATCTCCATTTAACTGAACTAAATAACTTCTGAATTAATCCAAATACCTTTTTTGCAGAATGAACAAAATGCCATGTGATCAAGCTCTCCAGACAGTTGTCCATTTATGTGGCACAGGTTCTGTGCCTTAAAGAGGTCTCTATGTTTGCAAACAAGAGCAGAATAAAAGGTGGACTTGTAGAGTCAATTGTACTAATCGTTTTCCCCATAGACACATAATAAAAATACTCTTTAGTGCATCTGGTCTATATTTAATTTAAAATAACCTGTTCTGAACAGGGATCGCTCCATATAATTTTGGATCCTGTTTTCTAAAGGTAGCAATACAAGTACTCAAAGTGGCTGAAATGATCACTTACTATAGTCGTATGCATGCTTTTTACAGATTCATTTTTAAATTCAGATGCATACACTAATAAAACAGTGCACTTAGCAAAATAAATAAATACAAAAGCACAATGGATGAGAATTGCCCATTTTGATGAATTGCTTGATGATTTATTTTGCTTCCTTTTGTAAATGAAGGTCTGAATAAAATCAGCTCCATGCTTTATTGAACAGTCAACTCTCAGAGTAGCCGTAGCAGACTTCTATTTACTTCCTAGTTTAGTTGAGAATATCTCCCTAGCCATAGGCACCAGCTTTTTGGGTAATGTGGTATTGAGCACCTCCCAATATCAGATTTGCCTCCTGTGTCACCTCTTCTATTTCCTGGACCTGCAGCAGCTGAGAGGAGAGGAGGGGAAAACTGAAGAGATAATAAAGGAGTCAGATCTGATATTAGGGGTACTCAAGCACCCATAGCACCCAAGATGCTGGTGCCTAAGATCATAGCAATACATATAGATACATGTATTATTTTATATTTGAAACATGTTCATTCTACAACTGCCATTTGTTTGCTGTGTTAGTCCACATTGGATAATTCAATAGAGCTTGATTCATCCAAATTCAGGATTTACCAAAATTAATTGACTGAAAGGTATTTGCTTATTTTGATGAATAAAATAATTATATCCTATGGGTTGTTTAGTTTCAGCAATTTTTCCTTCTCCTTTGGCCTTCTAGCTCATTTGGAAACTGAGCTGGGATCTAACATCATGAAACTTTTTGCAACCAGTTGGGGATTTTATTTCCCCATATTCTATAGCTCCTCTAAGAAAATCATCTCCATTCCTGCACTAAGGTAAAGTGAGGACTGTCACTGCTTGTTCCCTTTGCCTTGGAGCTATATGGTTATTCTGTTAATGAGCAGCACTCTACATTAAGGAAGACCATACATTTCATAAATAATAAATCTCAGCATTCCATAACTATAAATTATTATTATATACCCCTCCCAGGATAGACAGTGCAATATGAGCAGCGTAGCATAGGAAGAATGACAATCTAGATACAAATATCAATACATGAGAATTTAATTATGCTTAAGTAAGTCGATTTCAAAGGCAAGATATCCAGTCACCTTGACATACTGTATTTATACCCATCCTCCAATTAATATGACCTGATAAAGAGTCAGCTGTGCACACTGGTATACATTTTGAAAGAACACAGTCATTTGTTCTTTTCCACTACATTTGTAGTTAGTTTGTGGACAGTCAGTATATGGTCTTCTGTATAGCCTGATTGAATCCATAATATTTACTTTTCAAGTTCTTCTCCAATCCATCCAATCTGTGACTAGGGTCTCCTAGTTGCTACTCTTACCCATACCAGAAAGATGTATCTTTCTTTCACTTTTATGTGCAAATAACTTTTTTTTACTAGTAATTAGTAATAGTTTGCAGATACTTGATCAGTATTATCTATATTATGCAATTAATTTATAGCTTTTGATCTATAATGTTATACTATTTTTATTTGGAGTTTTCTCAGGTTGTTACCAATGTCATCTACTAGGGATGTGAATCGTTTTTCAACGATTAAAATTATCGTCCGATAATGTTTATATCGTCTTAAATCGTTATAGAACACGATACAATAGAAATTCTAACGATTTATCGTTAAAAATCGTTAAATCGTGTTAGTGTGCACTAACTCGAGTTAGTGCGCACTAACTCCCCGTTAGTGCGCACTAACTCGATTTAGTGCGCACTAACTGAAAATGATACAAATAAACACTTTCCAGGTCACTGAAGGTCAGTTAGGAATGAATATGTGTTCCTATTGGCTGGCTGCCCTCTTATCTATTGATATTACCAAGGTTACCACTGAGGTGATGGTTGGGGGGATGGGAAATGGAACTGGAAACTAACGAACACCAACAGAAAATGAAACAAAGTGTTCACACTTCCCAGGTCAGTAAAGGTCACTTAGGAATGAATATGTATGTATGTATTCCTATTGGCTGGCTGTGCTCTTATCTATTGATGTTACCAATATGGTTGGGGGGATGTGAAATGGAAACAGTTGGAAGCCTGACAAAAAAAGTAATGTAATGATCAGCACTCACGTGACTAGAACTTGTTTGTTTATTATTTTTGTTAGCAGGCACCTGAAATGCTAGTGCATGTTGAATTTGCCAATCACTGTGCATTTTAGAAAGGTGGTCCTGGCTGGAACTGTACACAGTTCAAATATATGTAATTGATTGTTGGTAAGTGTATTTTTTAAGTAGCCACACTGGCACCAGTATGTTTACTTTTCCTCCTACTTAACTCACTAGCTCAGCTTTGTAAGAAGGGCTTCTCTGCTTGTGTGTTGTTTTTGTTTGGTGTGAGGAGAGCAGAAACATCAGATCTTTATTCAATCTACTACAGTCATCTCTTACAGTGCCCTATCCCTATTAATACCAGGAGTGTTGTGATCTTCCTGCACACAGTGCCCTAACCCTGATACCAGTCTGAGACAGCTCCCTCCCTGCATTACTAGTGAGAGGCTGGCTTCACAGACAGGGGGGAGCTGCCTGACCCTCACTCCTGACTTCCCCCATGTCCCAGCTAGTGAATGGTGTGTGGGTGAGGGGGGGGTGGAGGATGGTGAAGTCTGAGACAGCTCCCTCCCTGCATTACTAGTGAGAGGCTGGCTTCACAGACAGGGGGGAGCTGCCTGACCCTCACTCCTGACTTCCCCCATGTCCCAGCTAGTGAATGGTGTGTGGGTGAGGGGGGGGGGAGGATGGTGAAGTCTGAGACAGCTCCCTCCCTGCATTACTAGTGAGAGGCTGGCTTCGCAGACAGGGGGGAGCTGCCTGACCCTCACTCCTGACTTCCCCCATGTCCCAGCTAGTGAATGGTGTGTGGGTGAGGGGGGGGGGGGGAGGATGGTGAAGTCTGAGACAGCTCCCTCCCTGCATTACTAGTGAGAGGCTGGCTTCACAGACAGGGGGGAGCTGCCTGACCCTCACTCCTGACTTCCCCCATGTCCCAGCTAGTGAATGGTGTGTGGGTGAGGGGGGGGGGGGGAGGATGGTGAAGTCTGAGACAGCTCCCTCCCTGCATTACTAGTGAGAGGCTGGCTTCACAGACAGGGGGGAGCTGCCTGTCCCTCACTCCTGACTTCCCCCATGTCCCAGCTAGTGAATGGTGTGTGGGTGAGGGGGGGGGGGTGGATGGTGAAGTCTGAGACAGCTCCCTCCCTGCATTACTAGTGAGAGGCTGGCTTCACAGACAGGGGGGAGCTGCCTGACCCTCACTCCTGACTTCCCCCATGTCCCAGCTAGTGAATGGTGTGTGGGTAAGGGGGGGGGGGGGGAGGATGGTGAAGTCTGAGACAGCTCCCTCCCTGCATTACTAGTGAGAGGCTGGCTTCACAGACAGGGGGGAGCTGCCTGACCCTCACTCCTCCGGGGTATTGTGATCTTCCTGCACACAGTGCCCTATCCCTGATACCAGGGGTGTTGTGATCTTCCTGCATGCAGTGCCCTATCCCTATTAATACCAGGAGTGTTGTGATCTTCCTGCATGCAGTGCCCTATCCCTATTAATACCAGGAGTGTTGTGATCTTCCTGCATGCAGTGCCCTATCCCTGATATCGGGATGTGTGCAAGAAGATCACAACACCCCCGGTATCAGGAATAGGGCACTGTGTGCAGGAAGATCACAACACCCCCAGTATCAGGAATAGGGCACTGTGTGCAGGAAGATCACAACACCCCTGGTATTAGGGATAGGGCACTGTGTGCAGGAAGATCACAACACTCCTGGTATTAATAGGGATAGGGCACTGTGTGCAGGAAGATCACAATACCCCTGGTATCAGGGTTAGGGCACAAGTTCTGGTCACATTGACTGATCACATTACTTGTTTTGTCAAGCTACCAACTGTTTCCATTTCCCATCCCCCCATATACTGTCAGTAGGAAACTTGGTAACATGAATAAATAAGAGGGCAGCCAATAGGAATACATATTCATTCCTAAACTGACCTTAACTGACCTGAAAAGTGTCAAATTGTATCATTTTCAGTTAGTGCGCACTAACTCCCAGTTAGTGCGCACTAATCGGAAAAAACGATTTTTAACGATTTTTTAACTAAAAAATCGTGCCTAAGACGATTTTCTTGCCCTGCCACACGATTTCTATCGTTAAGACGATATGGAAAACGATTCACATCCCTATCATCTACTATATTAATTAAGCTTGGTTGCATGCCTCTCTGTCCACATGGTTTTTATTTATTTATTTATTTGCTCTTTTTATACCGACATTCAATTCAAAATATCACATCGGTTTACATTGAAACAAATTGTCAACAAATATTATTGAAGACCTAATACAGTATAATATGTTCTCAGTTTGATTTTATGTTTATGATTTCTTATTTTGGTTTTATTAAGGTTTTAACCCGTCATCAACTGTATTATTCAAGTTTGGTTGTTTACTTATCTTTTTAATGTATTACAATCAGGAATTATACATTCTATTTTGTTTTAGTATTTTTATTCCTTTATTTTATCATAGCTTTAAATGTATTTATTATTTATGTTTTGTAACTCACTGTGAATTGCAGAACAGGGGCTATGACATTTTAAATTAAATTAAATTAATTAATAGTTTATTCATAGTTTATGTCATTACATCAGAATTATGATAGGCTAAATTTTAAGCATGTGTAGAAGCAAACATTTTATTTTGGTTTATTTGTTTTGTAGGACACAATCAAGTTTTTTTTCAAATGGAACTGAATGGGGGAAGGAAGGTAGTCTAACTGAACAGCCCATAATGGGGCAAAATGGTACCATCAATGGCAGATGTCCAAGACACTGTGAGAAGAGAAAAGACAGTAGCAAGAATGACCAGAACATCCCAAGGCTTCAAACGTTGTGACAAAGGGTACCAAGTAAGGTATGAACAGCTGAAGGCACTATGAAGGGGAAAGAAAGCACAACAAGTGGCAAGAACAATTCCAATGCACTGACAGAGGGTCAAAGCAGCAGAAAAATGGCAAGAAGAGCCCAAATCAGGATGAGAGGTACAAATTAACCATGGCACAATGGCAAGAATGCTTTAAATGAGGGGCCAAGGACACCAATGCAATTGGTACAAAACCCTGCTTTGAAGTGACTGAAAGGTGAAATATAAATACAATTAAAATAAATAAATATATAGACAGGAAGAAGTGAGAGGGAATCTCTGGAGGAAGCCTAAAGTAGTTTCTGTAAGCATGATTTAGGGAAGGGGCATGTGGTTCATGCTTGAAGTTGCTTTTCCCCTTTGCTGTGATATAATATCAGTTCTGACAGTATCATCTGTCTCCTCTATCTCCTCAGTCGAGGCTAAGATGCTGCTGACTAGAGGCCCTAAATTTTGTTCAGCCACTTGATGTTCAATATCCTGTGATTCTGGGAATGCAGGACATAATTCTTCTGAATCAGTTTTTGCAAATACTGCCTCCATTACCTGAGAAGCAATAATCATGTGGGAGAATGCTGCTGGGGTTTTATGTTGCATTACTGCTGCCCCTGTCCTTGCCCCTGCCTTGCTAACACCAGCTTTGTATGGTTCTCATGTCTTATGCCCCTACTCCAAAGGAAAAAACAGGTGTCAGTGGTATATGCTCTCACAATTATTACTTCATATGGCTTGAGCTGGCTTCCACTCCTGTGTTTCTACAGCTAAAACATCTCTTTTAAGTTTAGAGGCAGACTCCCTTTTTTTTCACTGCTTCTACTACTTGTACTTCTGACAGGTGGGGCTGACTCTGCAACAATCCTACATTCTCTGCCCCTGCCATTATTCTTGCCTCTGCCGTTTCCTCTGTTCCCCTTTGCTTGAAGTTGCATAATGAAATTGGGGTTGTTGATGTTACAATATAGTTTATTATGCACCACTCACCAGTAGAACTATAATACTGACTGTCTGTCTCCATACATACTTATTCAGGTTAACTTCAGTGCTTAGCAAACATTTCCAAGCATAGTTAGCATCTTATCAATGGCACAAACTCTCTGTTGCCTGGTTATCCCTCACAATATATTTATTTATTTATTTATTTAACATTTTTCTATACCGATCTTCACGGTTAAATACCATATCAGGACGGTTTACATCGAACAGGGATAAAAATAATTAGGTAAAGGAAGAGACAAAGTTACATTAAACGAGGACCGTGAACTTGGAAGCTTAGGCAGCTGGAAGAAAAGAGATAAAGTTAAGTTAAAGAAAAGAGAAATAACAAATTCCGGACTAGAGATAGTTCAGAATAGAATTAGTCCATATGTTAGAGTTGGTATCCATGCTGTCCAGGAATCAGATGAGGGGAGGTATAATTGTTCGTATAATTGTTCATGAGTAGATAAAGTCTAATGTGTATCCCAGGGTTCTGGGAAGGCTAGGCAGAACAACCACGTTTTGAGTTTTTTTTTAAAAGTTAGCAGACAAGGTTCCAACCTGAGTTCAGCAGGGAGGTTGTTCCAGATAGCTGGGGCTGCTGTTGAAAATGCTCGGTCCCTGGATGCAATGAGTCGCGTGGCTTTGGTTGGAGGGGCTTGTAGTGTTCCTTTGGATATTTCTCTCATTGGCCTATTAGAAGTATGGAGTTTTAATGGAATTTCAAGGTCGAGATAAAGGAGATCGTAGATGGATTTATGTATTAATGATAATGATTTGTGAAGGACTCTGTGGTTGATTGGTAACCAGTGTAGATTTCGGAGGATGGGTGTAATATGATCACTCCGGTTGGTGCTTGTTAGGATTCTGGCAGCAGCATTTTGTATCATCTGAAGTGGCTTAATGGTTGAGCTGGGTAGACCTGTGAGGAGAGCGCTGCGGTAGTCTATTTTGGCAAATATCAAGGATTGAAGAACTGTCCTAAAGTCGTGGAAATATAAGAGAGGTTTGAGTCTTTTTAATACCTGTAGTCTGAAGAAGCAGTCTTTGGTGATAGTGTTAATCATACTCTTTAGGTTAAGACGGTTATCGAGTATTACCCCCAGGTCTCTAACCTGAGTATGAGTGAGGGCGTGGTTATGATGGGTCTGTGATTGGAAGTTGTCTTGGTTGGCGGAAATGAGAAGGAGTTCAGTCTTGTTAGCATTGAGGACCAAATTTAAACTGTTGAGGAGACTAGTGATAGATTGTAGACAGTTGTTCCAGATCGAGAGTGATTTGGTAATGGATTATGTTATGGGGATCAGGATCTGCACATCATCTGCGTAAATGTAGTGAATAAGGTTGAGACTTGTTAACAATTGGCACAAGGGGAGGAGGTAGATATTGAAAAGTGTGGGGGACAGGGAGGATCCTTGAGGTACTCCAAGTGATGAATTTGTTGGTGGTGATTCTTTATTATTTATTCTGACCTTGAAGCTTCTATCACTAAGGAAAGACTTGAACCAGTTGTAGACTTGTCCTGAGATGCCTATGTCTAATAGACGATTCAGGAGAATGGCGTGGTTGACAGTATCGAACGCTGCTGATATGTCTAAGAGGATTAGCAGAAAAGAGTGTCCTTTGTCAAGACCCATAATAATATGGTCAGTTAGGGAGATGAGCAGGGTTTCTGTACTGCGTGATTTGCGGAAACCATACTGTGAAGGATATAGTATATTGTAATCTTCTAAATACTCTGAGAGCTGGGTGTTAACCACATTTTCTGTGATTTTGGCTAAGAATGGAAGATTCGATATAGGGCGAAAATTAGCTAGTTCACTAGGGTCTAAGTTGTGTTTCTTAAGGAGGGGTTTGAGAGAGGCGTTTTTTAGGATGTTTGGGTACAAACCTTGGGTTAAGCAGCAGTTTATGATGTTGGCCAGAGGTCCAGAAATTGTGTTTGGTATGAGTAGGAGTAACTTGGTTGGTAGGTTGTCTGAGGGGTGGCTGGATGGTTTCTGCTTCTTGAGAATGGATTCAATCTCTTTAGATGAAGTTAATTCGAAGTTGTCTAATTTGGCTCCCTTAAGCATATTGGTATTGGTAAATGAGGCGAGGGTGTTGTTATTGGGTGGGAGGAGTGAGAGCGTGTTTGATATCTTCTGCTGAAAGAAAATGGCTAGCTCGTTTGCCTTGGATTGAGCTTGTTTGTCTGGGATCGGTGGTGGTAGTGACTTTGTGATTTGAGACACATATGAGAAGAGAGCCTTCGCGTCATATTGGAGATCATGGATTTTATAGGCGTAAAAAACTTTTTTTGATTTTAAAATTAATGACCTGTAATGATGTAAGGTTCCTTTGTAAGAAGAAAGCGTGGAAGAGGAAGGGGCTTTACGCCATTTGTTTTCCTTGTGACGTAGTTCTTGTTTTATCTGTTTGAGTTCATTGGAGAACCAAGGTTGATTTCCTTTTTTTAAAGGATTAATTCTTTTCGAGATAGATGGGCAGTGTTTATTTGCTACAGCTTCTGTGATATTGTGCCAGGAGAGCACCGCTGTGTTGGGATTGGATAGATCTATATTTTTGAGATCGTTAGTGAGCTGTTCGTTGACTGTGTCGGAAGCACATGATTTCCTGAAGTGAATGGAGGAGAGGTGTTGGGTGGTAGGTGTCTGTTTATTTGAGGTGAAGGTGGTTGTTATCAGATAATGGTCTGACCAGGGGATGGGGGTACAAACCGGATCCTTGGTGATGGAGAAGTTAGAGTTGATAAAGATAAGGTCCAAGGTGTGTCCTGCTTTATGTGTGGGTCCGTTGACGATCTGGGTGAATCCCATAGCATTGAGGGCGGTGAGGAGGGCTTCACAGTTGGGTGCATGGTGAGTGGCTTCAAAGTGTATGTTAAAGTCTCCCAGGATTATGGTAGGAGAGTCAGTGTTGATATGTTTAACGATGGATTCAATAAGAGGGGAGGCGTCTGCTTCCAATACTCCTGGGGGGGCATAAACTAGTAAGACTTGCAGATGATTAGATTTGAATAAACCTAGTTCTAGTTTGGATTCTGTCTTGATTGTATGAGATGTTAGTCTGAGTTCTTTCTTGGTGGCTAGTAACAGGCCGCCCCCTCGTTTTTTGTGTCTGTGGATAGAGAAAAAGTCGTATTTGTGGGTAGGCAATTGATTGATTAACGCTATGTCCGAGTTTTTTAGCCAGGTTTCTGTGATGGCGCAGATGTCAGGATTACAGTCTAAGAGATAGTCGTTGAGGATATGAGTCTTTTTTGTCAGGGATTGAGAATTGAATAGGGTCACTGAGAGAAGAGTTAGACCTAGGAGCTGAGTCAGGGGAGTGATCAGGATAGGGATGAGAGATCTAGGAATTCTTGCTGGAGAGGATTGAGCTGGAAGAATGTTGAAGGGGTGACGGTGATATCTGATGGGAATATGTTGGGTCATCATATTTGTGTTACTCTGGAATTGTTGAGAGTGCAAAGATGAGACTTGGTTAAGGGTCCTGGGCAAATGTCGTTTTCAGGCCTTGCTTTTCAATAAGAAAGTTGAAAAGGGTTATTTGAGTCGCGGGCGTGTGGAGTTGAAAGGGGGGGGCTGCTCAGGGGCTGCACTAAGGGGCTCACAAAGGGGCAGGCCCCTCTGTCGTGCCCCTTAGACGCGCGGCGCAGACGCGCGGCGCCTGAGCTCAGGTTAGTTTAAATGTCCCTCTCCCTCGCTGATTGGTTGCTTGGGCTGGTGGGCGGGTCTTTTTGCCGCTGCCTGTGGGATCGGAGCTCAGGCTCGCCGGGGGGAAGGGAAAAAATTGAGGCCTTACCCCGACGGGTCTGGGCGCCGATCGCGCAGGCCTCCCCTCCCTGATGCACAAGTGGAAGCAGAAGCAGCAGTATCAGCGGTTTGAGCAGGAGATGAGCAGCGCCGGAGCTCAGGTTAGTTTAAATGTCCTTCTCCCTCGCTGATTGGTTGCTTGGGCTGGTGGGCGGGTCTTTTTGCCGCTGCCTGTGGGATCGGAGCTCAGGCTCGTCGGGGGGAAGGGAAAAAATTGAGGCCTTACCCCGACGGGTCTGGGCGCCGATCGCGCAGGCCTCCCCTCCCTGATGCACAAGTGGAAGCAGAAGCAGCAGTATCAGCGGTTTGAGCAGGAGATGAGCAGCGCCGGAGCTCAGGTTAGTTTAAATGTCCCTCTCCCTCGCTGATTGGTTGCTTGGGCTGGTGGGCGGGTCTTTTTGCCGCTGCCTGTGGGATCGGAGCTCAGGCTCGCCGGGGGAAGGGAAAAAATTGAGGCCTTACCCCGACGGGTCTGGGCGCCGATCGCGCAGGCCTCCCCTCCCTGATGCACAAGTGGAAGCAGAAGCAGCAGTATCAGCGGTTTTAACTTCAGTGCTTAGCAAACATTTCCAAGCATAGTTAGCATCTTATCAATGGCACAAACTCTCTGTTGCCTGGTTATCCCTCACAATATATGCAAAACTGTATTTTTCTCTCACACATATGAATACTAAGATGTGAATTTTAAAAGCCTGAGGTGCGCATTAATTAGGGAATTGACAAAAATGGCAGGCATACACGTATCAAGTGGATTTTAAAAGCCTCCGAGATACTCATGTATCTCCCATAGCATACACATCTTGAAAGTTTTCAAAAAGGGGTGGGGTATGGGCATTTCAAGTCATGAACCTAAGATGAGTGCATAAATACTGATGCAACCAATTGTGCACTGAGGCCCCCTGCTGTGTAACTTTACTTCTGCTTTGGATGCCATGTAAATTAAAATTTTAAAAAACTTAGGAAGATCTGTGGGGTTTTAAGGGTCATGGCTTACTGGAGAAAGTAAAGTTATCAAACTGGGGGGATTTGATAGGGGTGTGCATTCGGATTGACCGCATTAGTAAAACGCAACTCATATTTTTTTTTTTACTTAAAAAATTGATTCGACATAAACGATCGGATTTCCCACATATCGAACATAGATATGTTCGATATGTGGGAAATTGCGATTGTTGAGCCAAAATAAAAATATAAACCCCCTCACCCTCCTTAATCCCCCCCCCCCGACTTACCACAACTCCCTGGTGATGGAGCGAGGAGTGAGGACGCCATTTCTGCAATCCTTGGCGAGAAGCATGTGACGTTGGCGGCACGTCGAGTGACGCCGGCGTCACGTGATTCCCGGCTCGTTCGCGTCACTCAGACGCGACGTCACGTGATTCCCGGCAAGTTCGCGCCGGACGGCTCGTTCGGCCCAAAAAAGAACTTTTGGCCAGCTTGGGGGGGCCTCCTGACCCCCTCAAGCTGGCCAAAAGTTCTTTTTGGGCCGAACGAGCCGTCCGGCGCGAACGAGCCGGGAATCACGTGGCGCCGCGTCACTCAGACGCGACGTCACGTGATTCCCGGCAAGTTCGCGCCGGACGGCTCGTTCGGCCCAAAAAGAACTTTTGGCCAGCTTGAGGGGGTCAGGAGGCCCCCCCCCCCAGCTGGCCAAAAGTTCTTTTTGGGCTGAACGAGCCGTCCGGCGCGAACTTGCCGGGAATCACGTGACGCCGGCGTCACGTGATTCCCGGCTCGTTCGCGCCGGACGGCTCGTTCGGCCCAAAAAGAACTTTTGGCCAGCTTGGGGGGGTCAGGAGGCCCCCCCAAGCTGGCCAAAAGTTCTTTTTGGGCCGAACGAGCCGTCCGGCGCGAACGAGCCGGGAATCACGTGACGCCGGCGTCACTCGACGTGCCGCCGACGTCACATGCTTCTCGCCAAGGATTGCAGAAATGACGTCCTCACTCCTTGCTCGATCACCAGGGAGTTGTGGTAAGTCTGGGGGGGGATTAAGGAGGGTGAGGGGGTTTAAATTTTTTTTTTGCACATATGTACATATACCCAACTCATTGGATTTTTTTTATGTCCATATTGGCCGCAAGTGGGACCCCCTTTCGGACATAAAAAATATGAACATAAAATTTTGCTCTGCACATCCCTAGGATTTGATGACATATCTCTTAACTGGGTAAACAGGGGATGAAATGTAAAACTGGGAATGGTGTTGGTACCTGCTCCTTTTAAAATCCCCTAATTTATGTGGTAGAAGTGGGATTTGCGCACACATACAAGTGCACACTTAATATTTGGTACACTTTTTAAAATTCTGGGGGCAAGATGGCAGTGTGAGTCTGGGCATAGACTCTGCTCCACATTTCCTTGTGTAAATTTTTCTCTTTTGTGTGGTTATGCCATCAAAAAAGGAAATGTACAGATATACGCTCTAGACACCCCTTTTTTACCTGGGTAGCAATTTATAGGGGTGTGCATTCGTTTTTGCCGTATTGGCGATCCGCAACGTATACTGCACTATTCGTAGTATTCATGGGGAAGCGAAATGTATCGCGATTCCCCACGAATACACGAATATTTGCCGAATTATACGGCCACCTAAAGAAAAATTTAAACAAACCCCCCACCCTCCTGAACTCCCCCAAGACTTACCAAATCTCCCTGGTGGTCCAGCGGGGGGGGGGGGGGGGGGCGGGAACCACTGGCAGCAGATCGCCTTTGCCCTCACTATGTCACAGGGGCCGGTACCTGTGACATAGTGAGGGCAAAGGCGATCAGCGCCATTTTGAGTATTGGCATTGGACGGCCGACATGCACGAGGTTGCTCCCCGACCCCCGCTGGTCTTTTGGCAAGTCTTGTGGGGGTCAAAGGCCCCCCCAGGCTGGCCAAAAGTCCCTGGGGGTCCAACGGGGGTCCCGGAGCGACCTCCTGCACGCCGGCCGTTCGATGCCAGTACTCAAAATGGCGCCGATAACCTTTGCCCATACTATGTCACAGGGGCTACCGGTGCCATTGGTCAGCCCCTTTCACATGGTAGGAGCACAAGATGGCGCTGATGACCATGTGACAGGGGCTGACCAATGTCACCGGTAGCCCCTGTGACAAAGGCTATCAGAGCCATGATGAAACCGGCACTGAGGGTGTGAGAGTGCAGGGGATGGGTCCCGGACGCCCCGCTGGACCACCAGGGAGTTTTGGTAAGTCTTGGGGGGGTCAGGAGGGTGGGGGGTTGTAGTTAATTTTAATTTTAGCTGGGACACGAATATAAATAGCCATATTAACGCATCGGGGTGCCATACGGCCAAATGCAATGTATCTGCTCCCCAACGAATCCAAATCACGAATGCAACGTATGGCGTCCCTCTGCACATCCCTAGCAATTTATACCTTCTATTGTAACTGGTTCAGCGGTGCAAGGGAGGACAGTTGGCTCCATTGTGAGTTTGGGTGAAGGAGTGCTTGAGTCACCAGGCAAAGTCATTCTTAGTTCTCCAGATCCATGGCTTCCATTAGCTGAGAGAGTCGCTGTTCTGCAGCAACCCAGGATGCCGTATGATGATGTGCTGTTGGCACCCTAGTTAGGACGAGCTGTTGGAAGGTAAGCATCTAAGCAGCTATTGTCATCTCTACTGCTTGAAGGTTCAGCAGGAGATAGTCTTCACATTTATCTGGCTTCCTCTTCTCCTGTTGAGAACCGGGGAGAATCGGTAGATTCTTTGGGCTGGCACTGGTTGGTATTTCAGAGCAGGTATATTGAGAGCCCCTAGTGAGTCGTTCTTGTTACTATCTAAGCCAGAGATTGCCATGCTAGATGCTTATATGGGACTTGTTAATAAGTTTTGGTACGTCCCTGAAGGTATGCAATGTGAAGATAGAACTTTTGTCTAACAAGGTGGAAACTATGGGAACCAATTATGATTCTCAGTTTGTTGAAATTAAATCCAAGATGTTGCATTTGGAGTCAGTTACTAAAGTCATGCAGAATTTTAATTCTTTGATGGTTAAAAGATTGGAATAATCTCTCTCATTGAGTTGAGTTTCTTGTGAACCATATTAGGCATTTGAATCTTTGACTTTTGAATTTTCCTAAAGTGGTGGGAGAGGTTCCTTACCACACCTTGAGAAAATATTTTTCTTGAGACTCTCCATTTTGACTTTGAGAAGATGCCCTCCATAAACAAAGTTTGCTTTCTTTCATCTACTAATAGTAGGAATTTAGCAGTCTCAACCTGTTCAATTACCTAATGTTATAGATAACCTGATTTTTTTGAAAATTCAGGCGTTCAAATTTATGAACACTCTGTATTGCTTGTTTCATTTATTTATGAACACGATGTAAGCAAAGTGATGAAAAGATACTTCAGGAGCATTTCTTCTCTGTTTCATAAGCAGATGATTTGTATTTTTCATGACTACTCAATCCACATGAGAGAGGCAAAAATATTTCTTTGCTCTCGGGCCTAAAGATATCTCTTTAGGGTGTTCTTTTGTGCTCAGATATCCATGTAAATGTATTATTAGATATTAGGGATGTGAATCGGGCTTCGGACGATTGAAAATATTGGACGATATTTTCAAAATCGTCAGAAATCGGGGGCTCCCCGAAAACGATAAGAAAACCCTAAGATATTGATCGTGGGGGTTCTCTTATCATTTTGGGGGAGGGCAGGAAAAACGGCACACAAAAATAACCCCTAAACCCACCCCGACCCTTTAAAACTAATACCTTAGCTTCCCCCACCCTCTCGACCCCCCCAAAAACTTTTTACAGGTACCTGGTGGTCCAGTGGGGGTCCCTGGAGCGATCTCCCGCTCCCAGGCCGTCAGCTGCCACTAATCAAAATGGCGCCGATGGCCCTTTGCCCTTACCATGTGACAGGGTATTCATGCCATTGGCCGGACCCTGTCACATGGTAGGAGCACTGGATGGCCCACGCCATCTTGTGCTCCTACCATGTGACAGGGGCTGACCAATGGCACCAGTAGCCCCTGTGACATAGTAAGGGGAAAGGCTATCGGCGCCATTTTGAATACTGGCAGCCGACGGTCCGAGTGCAGGAGGTCACTCCCAGACCCCCGCTGGATTTTTGGCAAGTCTTATGGGGATCAGGAGGGTCCCCCAAGACTTGCCAAAAGCTCCTGGTGGTCCAGCGAGGATCCAGGAGCGATCTCCTGCATTCGGGCCATCGGCTGCCAGTAATCAAAATGGTGCCGATAGCCTTTGTCCTTACTATGTCACAGGGGCTACCGGTGCCATTGGTCAGCCCCTGTCACATGGTAGGAGCACAAGATGGCATGGGCCATCCAGTGCTCCTACCTTGTGACAGGATCCGGCCAATGGCACGGATACCCTGTCACATGGTAAGGGCAAAGGGCCATCGGCGCCATTTTGATTAGTGGCAGCTGACGGCCCGGGAGCGGGAGATCGCTCCAGGGGCCCCCACTGGACCACCAGGTACCTTTAAAATGTTTTTTGGGGGGTCGGGAGGGTGGGGGAATCTAAGGTATTAGTTTTAAAGGGTCGGGGTGGGTTTTTTGTTTATCGGCTCGGGCGCAGCCGATAAACAAAACCGCAATCGGGCCCGATGAAAAAAACCCCACATGTGAATCGGAACTGGAATCTGAAACGATTCTGGTTCCGATTCACATCTCTATTAGATATCATAATGACTGCTTTGTAATTATTCTTCCTGAGCAATTCAGGTACTTTATTAATTCCAGGTGTGTGTTAACTTTCTCTCCTGGTATTCAGCAGATCTAGCTTATTGATTCATACTGATGTTTTTTTTTTAGCTTTGCATAATATTACAAATTCAATAAATATAATGTATAATAAAAACTGGTGTATATGTTTGTATGGCCAGGCTATTTTATAACGTGAACATATGCGCGCTTATGTAATAAAATGGCTGAGTACTTGGGCGTGGGCTGATGTATGGGCTCAAATGTGTGTGTGATTGCATGCTGGCTTGAAAGTTACCATCCCTGTACAGGTGTATGCATTGCTAACTGACTCCTTTTGCACACATAAATAAATTGTCAGACAGAGAAGGAACATATTTAGAACATTCAATGGAAGATATCACTGTCACTTGATCATGGTGCCAGCTGTAGACTAGTTTAAAAAATGCTTCACATTGATAGGGCCTCCTTTCTGTTTATTTGCTTACTTCTCCCACCTTAGCTTCTTTCAGACTACTGTTTCACAGGCATTGCTTTGTTACCTTCAGGAGAACCTTCCAATCTTCATTGCTGCACTTTTACATGGGCTATAGACTTGAATGGGAAACATAAATAAATGAAACAAAACATTTTGGGGTAGATTTTAAAAGGTGCACGTGCTTCCCAGTGTGCACACATGGATGTGCAGATTTTATTACGTGTACACTGGCATGCACATGTTATGAAATCGTCGGACCACGCGCATGTGCTGGCGGCGCGCGCAGGAGGGGCCTAATTTTAAAAAGTACACGCGGCGACGAGATCAGGCCTCTCCCACTTACCTAACCTCACTTCCCCTTCTCCTCTTCTCCCCACCCCCTAAACCTAACCTTACCTTACCTATTTTTTTTTATTTTTTAAGTTGCTGCTCTTCCAGAGCAGAAGCAACTTGCGAACACTGGCTGACTGCCGATGTGCACTTCCCTGGCATAGCAGCAAATGGCCACTGTACAGGCTGCCTCCAGTCCCGCCCCTCCCCACCCCCAAGACCACTCCTCCCCACCCCCTGGACTACCCCTTTTTCAGGCCCTGGCACTTAATCGTGTACTGGGGTTTACGCATGTGGCCGGGCCCATTTGAAAATAGGATTGGCACGCATAAGGCCCGGCCACGTGTGTAAACCCCGGGATTTACATGCACCAAGGGTTTAAAAATGTACCCGTTTACTTTTATGTGAAGGCACCTTCTATTTGTATTTGGGGGAGGTGGGGGATGGGTTTCCACAAATGAAATGAAAATGTTCTCATTCACTGCATTTTATCCATTCATCAAATAAATGCACATCTTTATTAAATTTCTTTCTTTTGTTTTTTCCCATGTTTTTGAGACACAGGTGAAACCAATGCCACCATGCTAGTGCAAAGTTTCAGGAGAGGCCACCTCCCTCTCCCATACAGGGAGCATCAATGTTAGCATGGGAAGGTGAATCCAGACCCATGATTAATATATATAGTTTTTAGGGATGTGAATCGTTTTAGGACGATTAAAATTATCGTCCGATAATTTTAATATCGTCTTAAACCGTTATGGAACACAATACAATACAGATTCTAACGATTTATCGTTATAAATCGTTAGAATCGTGAGCCGGCACACTAAAACCCCCTAAAACCCACCCCCGACCCTTTAAATTAAATCCCCCACCCTCCCGAACCCCCCCCCCAAATAACTTAAATAACCTGCGGGTCCAGCGGCGGTCCGGAACGGCAGCGGTCCGGAACGGGCTCCTGCTCTGAATCTTGTCGTCTTCAGCCGGCGCCATTTTCCAAAATGGCGCCGAAAATGGCGGCGGCCATAGACGAAAAAGATTGGACGGCAGGAGGTCCTTCCGGACCCCCGCTGGACTTTTGGCAAGTCTCGTGGGGGTCAGGAGGCCCCCCACAAGCTGGCCAAAAGTTCCTGGAGGTCCAGCGGGGGTCAGGGAGCGATTTCCCGCCGCGAATCGTTTTCGTACGGAAAATGGCGCCGGCAGGAGATCGACTGCAGGAGGTCGTTCAGCGAGGGTTCCGGCGCCTCGCTGAACGACCTCCTGCAGTCGATCACCTGCCGGCGCCATTTTCCGTACGAAAACGATTCGCGGCGGGAAATCGCTCCCTGACCCCCGCTGGACCTCCAGGAACTTTTGGCCAGCTTGTGGGGGGCCTCCTGACCCCCACGAGACTTGCCAAAAGTCCAGCGGGGGTCCGGAAGGACCTCCTGCCGTCCAATCTTTTTCGTCTATGGCCGCCGCCATTTTCGGCGCCATTTTGGAAAATGGCGCCGGCTGAAGACGACAAGATTCAGAGCAGGAGCCCGTTCCGGACCGCTGCCGTTCCGGACCGCCGCTGGACTCGCAGGTTATTTAAGTTATTTGGTGGGGGATTTAATTTAAAGGGTCGGGGGTGGGTTTTAGGGGGTTTTAATGTGCCGGTTTTTCGATTTTTCGATTTTTCGATTTTTAACGATTTTTAACGATTTTTCACGATATTTTACCCCCCCAAACGGCAACAATACGATTCCCTCCCCCTCCCAGCCGAAATCGATCGTTAAGACGATCGAGGACACGATTCACATCCCTATAGTTTTTGGTTTGCTAGTTATCTCACAAATATCTGCTTTTACATTAGTTACTGTACAGGAGTTTTTGGCTATTCACCCTCCCAAGGCAAACAATTATTTAGGTCAACTGAATCCATGGAGTTTTTTTTCCTTATGGTTCTATTATTCAATAAAAATACTTTCATTTTTGAACCATGCATATGGAAACCTTAATCCAGCAGATTTCTGAACTGTATAAATGAATATCTGAAAATATTCAACCTTGTGCATTTTTTTCTCATGTTGCCCAAAATAAATTATTCTAGCCAAGTGATGAGATATTTGCTTCATTCTATTGTAAACACCCTTGGGCACCAAACTCTCAGGCACTCTCACACGGGTAGCCAGTTTGGCTATTGAGGTTTCTGTTTTTAAAGATGGTATGAAGATAATTTGCACACCCAGGTATCTGCATCAGAAAATACATTAAAATAGAAAAATGATTTCAGAGGCACTTTTATGATTTAAATTAAAGGATTTTATTTTGCTGGCAAATGGATAATTTTCTAGGTTCTTCACATCTGGAAAAAAAAGTATAATTATTGAACAAACTTTTCAATAATGTCAATAATTTCAAAGACAAATAATTTACGTTTGGTGCAGAAAAACACACTTTTTCATGTGACTCTCATTCCACTTCTTAACACAGTCTGCAATAGAAACCAGTTCCTGTACAAAGATTACTTTTTACCAAGATAATATCAGATAAGTATTTTCTCACAGGTCGATACTGTAACGTGCGGTTGAGGATTTCCCGTCTGTAACGAGCTGGGAGCGCACAATTCGGACGCGTAAGGCGATCCAGCGATACAGTCTCCAGTTTCACGCGTCCTTAGCGCTTCTTAAAACAGACGCATAACCCTTTCCGCACGCAGCATGTATATGATATGTAAATGAACAAATTAGCTGTATAATGAAGGAATTAGCTATTCCCCTCCGATACTGTAACGCGTGCTCAGATTATCTCCTTTGTAACCCGCTATTTTGCTGCATCCTTAACCTGTTAGTTTACTGCCACCCTCTACTTGGTGTTAGTGTGGTGTTAGAAAATTAAAACGGGAATAAAGTGTAAAAAATGGGGGCGATTTCGGCGCTCAAGGCCCCATCCGGTCTCCGGTGCAGCCCCAGTCCTGTCCCCTCCTCCCGAAGCAAAAAAAACCAAAAAACCGAAAAAGTAGCAAGGCTTGGGCCTGCTACGGTAGTCCCTTCTCCCTTCTCCCTTCCTCCCGATTTCGATGCTCAAGGCGGCCGAGTGGGCGTGCATTCATCCAGGCAGAGGGAGCCGGCGGCGAAAGCGGCCTCCGGCTCCCTCTGCCTGGATGAATGCATGGCCCCCGCCGGCAGTGAATGAATGCCCGTGCGATTTCCGGTCTCCGGTGCAGCCGCAGTCCTGTCCCCTCCTCCCGAAGCAAAAAAAAAACCCGAAAAAGTAGCAAGGCTCGGGCCTGCTACGGTAGTCCCTTCTCCCTTCTCCCCTCCTCCCGATTTCGGTGCTCAAGGCGGCCGGGTGGGAGTGCATTCATCCAGGCAGAGGGAGCCGGCGGCAAAAGCGGCCTCCGGCTCCCTCTGCCTGGATGAATGCACGGCCCCCGCCAGCAGTAAATGAATGCCCGTGCGATTTTGGCGCTCAAGGCGGCCGTGCATTCATCCAGGCAGAGGGAGCCGGAGGCCGCTTTCGCCGCCGGCTCCCTCTGCCTGGATGAATGCACGGCCCCCGCCGTCAGTGAATGAATGCCCGTGCGATTTCGGCGCTCAAGGCGAGATGTCACGTCATGTGACTGCCTTGAGCGCCGAAATCGCACGGGCATTCATTCACTGCCGGCGGGGCCCGTGCATTCATCCAGGCAGAGGGAGCCGGAGGCCGCTTTCGCCGCCGGCTCCCTCTGCCCGGATGAATGCACGCCCACCCGGCCGCCTTGAGCGCCGAAATCGGGAGGAGAGGAGAAGGGAGAAGGGACTATCGTAGCAGGCCCGAGCCTTGCTACTTTTTCAGTTTTGTTTTTTTTTTGCCTCGGGAGGAGGAGACAGACTGGGGCTGCACCGGAGACCGGACAGGGCCAGGGCAGGTGAGTGGGGGCTGGGGGAAAGTTTGCCGAGCATCGGGGAACATAACTGTCCACTTCCTGGTACCTGTCATTTGAAATGACAGATACCACCGCGGCCGTGAAGCGTTAGGCCCGTGAACCCAGGATACTGCTCTATAGAGTAAAATGGGTTGCGCGGGCCTAACACTTGCCTAAGGCTTCGCAGCCGCGGCATGCATTTGCATGCAATTAGAAGAGAGTATCGAGCGCTAGGTGAAGAGAACTGTGCGTGCGGGGAACGAGGGTGCGCCTGGCAATGCCGCACTCTTTCTACCGCGGCCTTAGAGTATCGACCTGTCAGTTAGTTACTTCTTAATGAGAACAAATGTTGAATTTCAACTTTAATTCAAGAAATCTGATTCTTTGTGCTAACTTGTTATTACAAGCTCTTTAGGAAATTCTGGAATTCTCCAGGTAAGTATTAACAACTTTTTTCTTTAACCTGTTTTAACTCAATGACTTTGACCTCTTGTATGTCCATGTGTGTTGCACTAGTGCATTTTATAGGGGTGTGTATTCGTTTTCACCGTATTGGCGATCCGCAACGTATATTACACTATTCGTAGTATTTGTGGGGAAGTGAAACGTATCGCGATTCCCCACGAATACACGAATCTTCCCCGAATTATACGGCCACCTAAATAAAAATTTAAACAAACCCCCCACCCTCCTGAAGACTTACCAAAGACCACCCCCCAAGACTTACCAAAACTCCCTGGTGGTCCAGCCAACCCCTGCACTCACACCCTCGCTGCCAGTTTCATCATGGTGCCGATAGCCTTTGTCACAGGGGCTACCGGTGCCATTGGTCTGCCCCTGTCACATGGCCATCAGCGCCATCTTGTGCTCCTACCATGTGACAGGGGCTGACCAATGGCACCGGTAGCCCCTGTTACATAGTATGGGCAAAGGCTATCGGCACCATTTTGAGTACTGGCATCAGACGGCCGGAGTCCAGGAGGTCGCTCCGGGACCCCCGTTAGACTCCCAGGGACTTTTGGCCAGCTTGGGGGGCCTCCTGACCCCCACAAGACTTGCCAAAAGTCCAGCGGGGGTCCAGGAGTGACCTCCTGCACGCCGGCTGTCCGATGCCATCGGCACCATTTTGAATACTGGCAGCAGATCGCTTTTGCCCTCACCAGGTCACAGGGGCCGACCGTCGGTACCTGTGACATAGTGAGGGCAAAGGCGATCGGCGCCATTTTGAGTACTGGCATCAGACAGCCACGTGCAGGAGGTCACTCCCGGATGCCCGCTGGACTTTTGGCAAGTCTTGTGGGGGTCAGGAGGCCCCCCCCAAGCTGGCCAAAAGTCCCTGGGGGTCCAACGGGGGTCCCGGAGCGACCTCCTGCACTCCGGCCAGCCGATGCCATTACTCAAAATGGTGCCGATAGCCTTTGCCCATACTATGTCACAGGGGCTACCAGTGCCATTGGTCAGACCCTGTCACATGGTAGGAGCACAAGATGGCGCCGATGGCCATGTGACAGGGGCTGACCAATGGCACCGGTAGCCCCTGTGAAAAAGGCTATCGGCGCCATGATGAAACCGGTACCGAGGGTGTGAGAGTGCAGGGGATGTTTCCCGGACTCCCCGCTGGACCACCAGGGAGTTTTGGTAAGTCTTGGGGAGTCAGGAGGGTGGGGGGTTGTAGTTAATGAATTTTAGCTGGGACATGAATAGAAATCGCCGTATTAACGCATCAGGGCACCATACGGCCGAATGCAATGTATCTGCTCCCCAACAAATCTGAATCACGAATGCAACGTATGGCGTCCCTCTGCACATCCCTAGCATTTTACCAAAATTGTGTCACAATTCATTGGTGCACACTTATCATTGATTGCTGAGTAATAATTTTTGAGAGCACTGCTTATGAACACTGGGTAGAGAGTGCTGACCCAGAATTGATGTGAAGCTTTGGTGGTTTGTGATTGAGGAATAGCTCAAACTGCTTGATGGCACAGACTGGACCTGATCTACCACTCTTGACCACGAAGTCTCAGGATATAGTGGTTGACCTACTATGCTATTTCAAACCAAATCAATAATAAAGACTGACTGCCTCACACCACCAATCTTCCACAGTCTATAATGTTGCTAGCGTGTGTGCGTATAAATTACACTGGAGTTCTTTCTAATAGAAATAAAAAAAATAATTTTTCAACCCTGTCTAATGATTGCTTTGAGAGAACTCACAAAGGAAAGAAAATAGTTAATCACACTCTCTCTCTCACATTCCACACTTATTTGCCAATAAAGACAGGAACAAGTTGTAGGATTACTATATTCCAAGTTATGTCAAAGATCTTTTTTCTCTCTCTAAGGAAACAACACCAAAGTACCTTTATTTACAGGTCCTGAGATTAAACATTGTCGTACCTTTAACTACAGATGGAGTGTACACAATATGAAGTTTGTAGGACATAATGAAAATTTTTCTTTCTTAGACAGTATGTACTTCAATTAAATCAACTCAGAATCAGGCCATCAATCATTTGCTTTTCTCACATCTACTTATCTATCAAAACTGGCAAAAATAACGCAGACTAGCTATAGAAAGTTATCCTCAATTTTAACTAATTTCTTGTTTCAGAAAAGGATTAAAATTAGAGATGTGCATCGCCCGAACTTTTTGGTTTGGGCTTCGTTTTTGCCGCAGTTCGGGCTTTTGTTTTTCGTAGGACCCGGAATTTTGGGTTAATGCGCACTAACTCCCGTTAGTGCGCGCTAATATTTTAATGTTAGCACGCACTAACAGGAGCTAACCCGAAAACTGAATTTTTCCGAAATTTTGGGAAAAATTCCTTCTATTTTCAGGATCCCCGAACCAGGATGAATTAGGCAATTTCATTGAAATTGCCTAATTCGTCCAAAATGATTGCACATCCCTAATTAGTATTACAATAAGTAAACTTTCAGACATTATTGCAACAGCTTTGCCAGCAGCCTATAGCACTCAGCCCACTCTCAGACTGCATGGGCTTTCTCTGCCTCAGACTGCAACACACAGCCCTGTTTCAGATTTCCAGCATAGTAGCTCTTTCTGCAGCCTCTAGTCACACAGCTCTGCCTCAGTCTGCATGGCTCTCCTTGAAGCTTTTAACACACAACTTTCTCTGCCTCAGTCTTCAGCTAGCTCTCTTGGCAGTCTCCATGTGAATTCTGAAAAAAAAAGAAATCCTCAGAAGAGATCCTTAATCCTCTGAAGTATCTACTTTACCAAACCTTCTTATCCACCAAGAAACCTTCTAAAAACAACTTGATTAAGGAACACAGCGTTCAAAAGAATTTTTAGTATATTTAAAACATTCTGTTAAAGCAAATTACTTTTCAAATCTTTCTGTGCTTTGCCTCAACTTGTTGTTATTATGCAGACCTAGTCACACAGTTGCCTTGCATAGACCCTGGGGTGGCAAGCATTACCATGTGTTGCGATGCAGCCCGTGACTGGAGCCACGAGCCGCCTCTTACATCCGCGACTGGGCCACCGACGTCACCGACGTCCCATGGCCCGGTAAGGCCACAGCCTGCTTTTCCTTGCAGCTCGGAGGCCACCATCCTTGCCACTCCCATGGCCCACTTGAGGCCACAGCTTGCCTCCATCTTGCCGGCAAGGCAGGAGCCATGCCAGGCCTTTCCTAACGTGGCAGAAAACTGCTGGTGTCTGCAGTGGCTTCGCAGCCTGGAGGCTGCTGAAGCCTGGACCTCTCCTGTGGCTGGAGCCACCCTTGGTGACTCTTCAGTGGTTTGGACGCTGCCACTTACCTCGGGGCCTGTCCTTGGCCCTCCCTCGGCTCCTCCTGCATGACAGCAGCGGCATGGCTGCTGTCCAGGTTCCTGCTCCCTGCTCCAGCTCCACCTAGGGGAAGGCCCGCATCTCTCTTCCCTATTTAAAGGGACAGTGAGGGTGTGTTCCCATGGGCCCCACCTGTAAGCTCCTCCCAGGCAGTTAACATTTAGCCCTACAAAAGGGCTCAGTTGCCACTTCCACCTTGCCTTGGAATTGGGTCGTTCCACTGCTCCTGGTTCAGTGTTTACTTCGGATCCCATGTTCTGCTTGACTACTTCCTGGGACTTCCGTTCCATCCGGCATCCACTTCCATAGTGGCTGGAACCCAGGTCCAGAAGAACACTTGCTCTGGTTGATCCCTCGCCAGGTTGCCACTCTGGTGGCTGGTTACTGATCCAAGTGCCATCTGTTCCAGCGTCCTTGTGTCTTCAGTGTCTTCTCCAAGTGTCTTCAGTTCCAGCGTCCTTATTTCTTCAGTGACTTCCATGTCTTGCCTTCCAAGGTAATACCCCTGGACTGTCTTTTCAGTACTGACCTTTTGCCTGTTCCTTGACCATTCTTGCCTGCCACCTGCCCAGACCTATGCCTGTGACCTGACTACGCTAATTGCCTTCTGGAACCCGATCTTGCCTTGGCTGACTACTGTGGACTGATCTCTTGTTACAGACCTTTGCTTTCCTTATGGACTCTTCTTGCTGGCCTCCTGTGACCTCTGACCTTACTCCGTGGACAACGACTGTGCACCTTTGTGGTGGCGGGCCTATCCTGAATTGTCTCATCTGAGATCCTATGAGGCCCACCTGAGACCATCTCCTCCTGTACTCCACCTCCTGGTGACAGGCGCCCTCCGGGTCTAACTGGAGGGCTGGACCAACCCTGCCCTATGCCAAGGGTCCACTTCATGTGCAAAACCATGACATTACATGGCATTGTCTATGGGATGGCAAAGAGTTTTCTTTTCTTTTCTCTCTGAGAGCTGGAAAATGAAACCAATAAGAAAACTCCACCTGCACGATTCAAAATCACACCAAACGTTTAGGTTAGTTTTTAAATAAATGTAACAGTAGTTCTTTTTTTTTTTCATGACATGTTAGCTCTTTTAACAGTGTTAAAGCTAATTATATTTTTAACTTACATAATAAATATTTTTCCCCAAACCAAGGATTAAATCCATATTTATATGATCCCCTGCCCCGCCCCTTTAGTAAAGCCCAGGACTTACACGCATCCCGGGGCTTTACACGCATCGCCGGGCCTTTTTAAAATAGGCCCGGCATGCTAAGCCTGTTAAATCCTCCGAAAACCTGACCCATTCTGTAAGCAGCCTCTTGATGACATCACTGTCCCAAGTCTGTGAGGTCCCCTTGGTCTGCACTATAATCATGCCCTGACACTGTCTGCTGGCTTAAGCTGGCAGCAGTAGCATTCTCAGCACTGCTGTTGCACTGTGGCACCAGCCGCTTTTAGCTGCATTTATCTATTTTTAAAAAAATCTCATCATGGCACTTCTGGGCTTTTTCTGATTGCCAGGGGCTCCCCAGGCTCCCTTTGCCCCAGCAACAATCAAGAAGGTATTTACATGAAGGTTTGGAAGGATGGCCATAGCCATTGCACTCTTAAAAGAGAGTTTGTAGAAATCATCCAAGCCTCAAAAGAATTAAAAAAAAGAGTTCCTTCTTTGTTTCTGGATTTTTATTTTAGCAGGTAGTTTACAGCTTCATCATATTTATTATACCCAGATAATTCTCACAAATAACTAGCACACCTGGATTACGTTGAACAGAAGAAATACAAGCATTGGCATATGTCACCATGCAGACTGTACTCTCGCCCTAGTTTGATAGCACCCATGTAGATGACTAATATGTGTGCCACCCCAGAGGTGCGCTCTCTCTCTCTCTCTCCCTCTCCCTCCCTCCCTCCCTCCAGGAGCAGCCCAAAACAAGGAAATGCCTGTCTGGGCACTTTGGAAGCTGCAAAGTGAAAATATCATGGGTGCGATAAATTTAACACACATTGTGGTAAAATACCCTTCTGAAGTACTAAAATAGTACGCGTTGCAATAACTGAAAAATTACACTAACTACGCCCCTTTTTTATTGCGAGCGTCAGCATTATTAATGTGAAATTTATAGCATTTTGATGAATCTAAGGGTAAGTAACTAACTCAATAACTAAGAATGTAAGATTAGAGATATGCCATACTGGGTCAGGCAAAGGTCCATCAAGGCTAGCATCCTGTCTATGACAGTAGCCAGTCTGGGTAGTAATTATCTGTCATTCTAGCATTTGCCATAGAATGGAATGCTGGGGTTGGGCTTGGGTGGAGAGTGAGACCTAGGAGAGCTAAGGTCAGGCTGGTGGGAGATGAAGGGCTGGGGTAAAGAAAGTTTTGGGGTTGGGTTAGGGGTGGTACTAAAATTGGCATGGACAATCAACATATGTTGCATACACTACCTCTTCCCTTTTACTTTCAGTGCCATGCATAGAATAATAATATGAGGAAAGTTGAATAAATGCTATTAGAGGCTATTCACATTGGGGCGGATTTTAAAACAATATGTGCGCCGGTACTTTTGTTCGCGCCGGTGGCGCGAACAAAAGTACACCAGATTTTATAAGATACATGAGTAACCGCGCGTATCTTATAAAATCCGGGGTCGGCGCGCGCAAGGGGGTGCACATTTGTGCAACCTGCGCGCGCCGAGCCCAGCGCGGCCTGCCTGGTCCCTCCGAGGCCGCTCCGATTTCGGAGCGGCCTCAGAGGGAACTTTTCTTCGCCCTCCCCCCACCTTCCCCTGCCTTCCCCTACCTAACCCACCCCCCCGGCCCTATCTAAACCCCCCTCTTACCTTTGCGCGCGTCGCCGGCAGCCCCGCTCCGTCCTCCGGTCCCGGGGGCGTGGTCCGGAGGCCTCGACCACGCCCCTGGGCCGGCACCACGCCCCAAGGCCCGCCCCCGAAACGCCGCGGCAGTCGAATCGTGTTGTCTTCGGCCGGCGCCATTTTGCGCAAAATGGCGGCGCAAAATGGCGGCGCAAAATGGCGCCCGCCGTAGACAACACGATTCGACTGCAGGAGGTCGTTCCGGACCCCCGCTGGACTTTTGGCAAGTCTTGTGGGGGTCAGGAGGCCCCCCCAAGCTGGCCAAAAGTCCCTGGGGGTCCAGCGGGGGTCCGGGGGTCCAGGAGCAATCTCGTACGGAAAAACGATTCGCATGCAGGAAGTCGTTCCTGGACCCCTGCTGGACTTTTGGCAAGTCTTGTGGGGGTCAGGAGGCCCCCCCAAGCTGGCCAAAAGTCCCTGGGGGTCCAGCGGGGGTCCGGGAGCGATCTCCTACACTCCTGACCTCGGGGGACAAAAACAAATGGCGCCGGCGCTACCTTTGACCTGTCATATGACAAGGCAAAGGTAGCGCCGGCGCCATTTCTACAAGCACCGGAGGTCCGAGTGTAAAATATCACACCGGGACCCTTCCTCTGGACCCCAGGTAATTTAAGGCATTTTGGGGGGGGGGGGGTTTGGGAGGGTGGGGGATTTATTTTAAAGGGTCGGGGTGGGTTTTAGGGTTGTTTTAGTGTGCCGGTTTTCCCGCCCTCCCCCCCCCACTGGACCCCAGGTAATTTAAGGCATTTTGGGGGGGGGGGGTTCGGGAGGGTGGGGGATTTATTTTAAAGGGTCGGGGTGGGTTTTAGGGATTTTTTAGTGTGCCGGTTTTCGATTTACATGATTTTCACGATTTTCACGATATTTAAAAAACCCAAACGGCGACGATCCGATTCCCTCCCCCTCCCAGCCGAAATCGATCGTTAAGACGATCGATCACACGATTCACATCTCTAATATAAATCATTTAAAACTAAGAAAATGAAATACAAATCTCATGATATTTATTTATTTGTCTAAATTTTTACTGATATCCTGTTCTCTGTTCCATACTCTATTGTCCTACTGCTTGTGGGACAATAGAGATTTCCCCAGTAGGTTTTGGATCACCGATATCGTCTATGTATTTTCTATCCCTTTTCCTTAAAGAATAGCCTGTTGCACATCAGTAAGCATTCAGATGAGACAGTAAATGTTTTTTTTTAACTCTGGTTTCTTAACGGGAATACTACATTATACATTCTGGTGTTTTAATGATACTTAGCCAGATATACTAAA
This sequence comes from Rhinatrema bivittatum, assembly GCF_901001135.1. NCBI lineage: Eukaryota > Metazoa > Chordata > Amphibia > Gymnophiona > Rhinatrematidae > Rhinatrema > Rhinatrema bivittatum. Next base: position 95,174,494 of record NC_042618.1, read on the forward strand.
TATTTTTCTCACTGATACAAAACAGGAGACAAAAAGTACATCTGGCCCAATGAGAGGTGCAAGTCTGAAAAAACAACAGTTACACAAGGTTAGAATTCTATTTCTCTTATTGAATGCTGCCATATTTATCAATCTCCTAAAATTGATAGAAGTTTATATAAATCTGGTATTCATCAGAGAAGCACTACAAAAATTGTTTCCCAGTTAAGTTCCTCTGAGAATTATTTAGGGCATCATATCTAAAGATCTGTAATGAAAATGTGAACGGATTTAAAAATGTCTAAGCTTTACATACTTGAATACTGAAGAAACATAATTCTATTACAGTCAAAGCAAAACAATGTATTTAGTTTCTATTATAATACATCATCACCACAGCATATATTTATTCTTCAGTTAGTGAGTATATACAATGCCATAATCACGGAAATGTAACATTTTTGGATTAAAGTATTTTATTTTCTATGTAAAGATGTTGTCTAAGACTTTTTAAAGTAAAAGGAAGAACTAGTATTACAGTGGATTGAATAGTGTGTGTGACGTTATTTAGGTATCATTTTAGTGCAAGACTTGTTCTTAGTTTGAATTCTTAAGCCTGTAAGATGGGGGAGCTCTTGCATTGCACTAAAGCATTCTGCAGTTGTATTCCATTGCACGTTCTATATTTCCTTCATTAAGCCAGTTTGCAGTTAGGAAGAGGTCTCAAGTCCCACTGTATTGCATGCAAGTGGATGCTAGGGCATGTTTCATGCAGAAATTTAGCTAACCCTAAATTTGAGAGTGCCATCTTCCAATACTTTGACATTAGCACATTTTAATTCTAACCTTGCTAAATACTTTCTGAACATAAAAGTGATTCACAATTCATTGCTATTCATGCCAACACCCTGATTTGTGTAAACTAGCTTGCCAAATTCTATCAGGAGATGTGGAACAAATGTAAAACTAAGCCCAAAATCTACCACATAACCTGTTCCCAAGGATTTTCACATAAGTATAGCATAGATGGAGCGTGACTGGAAAAAAAGAATCCACTTGAAGGCTGATGCAATGTTATACACATAAACAACATGCATCATACACATAAACAACATGCATCCAAAGTGGATGCATGGTTTTTGAACTCATGCACGTCCACCTCTCCTGGGTGCTTGATGCAATATGCAAATGAGATGCCACGCTAAAAGGGACACCTGGATAATTTATGCATCCCTAATGCTCTGCATTGGGCATTCAGGAGAAGTGGCTGTGCATCCACAACAGCCTGGCCAGAGCTCCCTCTCCGCCCCCCCCCCCCCCGGCAGGGCTGTTCTTGATTCCCTTTCAGGACATCCTTCTGAAAATGGATTGGTCCTTTCACAGACATGTGACAGCGAATAGACCAATCAGCAGTAAGTGAAGAAGTGAATAAATTAATATTAAGTGCCCTGTGTGTGCAGATTACCAAAATGGGTGCTTAATTTATGAGCATCCATTTTATCCTGCAGCAGCTAATTTACTGGTAGAATATACATGCACAATATACACAGCCCTGAGCGTATATATTATGGGTGTATATTGTGCGCCCCGGAATTTTATTTTAAGGTCAAGACTTTTTTTGCATGGTGCTGCTTTCTGTGGTTCTTTCTACTTGGTATTATGATGATAATTAGATGAATGTTGGATTTAAGAAACCTCTCATGGAAGTCAAGGTACTAAAATATGCTAATGATTTTCCAAGCCTTAACATTCGTTAAATGTGCTATTTGTACACAATCTTGTTTACATATATTACAGAGCTTTTAACACATATTAATTAAATTGCAAGTTTTAACATTAAAACCTGTGCTTATTATCTATTAGGGCATAAAACGAGTTAAAGGGAACACAGTCCTATTAATGCAAAAAAAATATAAATAAAATGAAATCTACAAATCAGACAGGAGCCAAGACCAGCCAGGGCCTCTCAAGACCCCTCCACCCCTCAAAAATAAGCTGGAGCTGAAAAATTCCCTATCCCCACTGAACCCTTTTATGAGGGTTCTGCCACAAAGAAAGGGGCAGAAGCAATTTCCTGTCATGCTGGTATCCCTTTGAAAATGGTGCTGACAGGCACTGAGGTTGGTGCCATTATATTTGATATTAAACATTGGTGCTGGTCTCATAGCCAGCTGACACAATTTTTCAAAGGATACTGGAGGGGAAAGAGTGACTCTGGAATGCCCCTACCACATGTTTATTAACTCCTTCAAAAAAGTGAAGCAGATTTGTGAGGCAAGACTTGCCTTGGGTAAAGCCATGCTGACTTTGTTCCATTAAACCATGTCTTTCTATATGTTCTGTGATTTTGCTGTTTAGAACACTTTCCACTATTTTTCCTGGCACTGAAGTCAGGCTAACCGATCTGTAGTTTCCTGGATTGCCCCTGGAGCCCTTTTTAAATATTGGGGTTACATTAGCTATCCTGCAGTCTTCAGGTACAATGGATGATTTTAATGATAGGTTACAAATTTTTACTAATAGGTCTGAAATTTCATTTTTAAGTTCCTTCAAAACTCTGGGGTGTATACCATCTGGTCTAGGTGATTTACTACTCTTCAGTTTGTCAGTCAGGCCTACCACATCTTCTAGGTTCACGGTGATTTGGTTCAATCCATCTGAATCATTACCCATGAAAACCTTCTCCAGTACGGGTACCTCCCCAACATCTTCTTCAGTAAACACCGAAGCAAAGAAATAATTTAATCTTTCCGTGATGGCCTTATCTTCTCTAAGTGCCCCTTTAACCCCTTGATCATCTAATGGTCCAACTGACTCCCTCGCAGGCTTTCTGCTTCAGATATATTTTAAAAAGTTTTTACTGTGAGTTTTTGCCTCTGTGGCCAACTTCTTTTCAAATTCTTTCTTAGTCTGTTGTATCAATGTCTTACATTTAACTTGCCAACTCTTATGCATTATCCTATTCTCTTCTGTTGGATCCTTCTTCCAATTTTTGAATGAAGATCTTTTGGCTAAAATAGCTTCTTTCACCTCCCCTTTTAACCATGCTGGTAATCATTTTGCCTTCTTTCCACCTTTTTAAATGTGTGGAATACATCTGGACTGTGCTTCTAGGATGGTATTTTTTAACAATGACCACGTCTCTTGCACACTTTTTACCTTTGTAGCTGCTCCTTTCAGTTTTTTTCTAACAATTTTTCTCATTTTATCAAAGTTTCCCTTTTGAAAGATTAGCACGAGAGCCGTGGTTTTGCTTACTGTCACCCTTCCAGTCATTAAATCAAATTTGATCATATTATGATCACTATTGCCAAGCGGCCCCACCACCGTTACTTCTCTCACCAAATCCTGTGCTCCACTGAGAATTAGATCTAAAATTGTTCCCTCTCTTGTTGGTTCCTGAACCAATTGCTCCATAAAAATAATATATTTCCTGTTTGAGAATGTGTTTCAGCTTAACATATGTATTATAAATCTATCCTTCTAGTATTATTACCTAAGTAATGCTGGAAGCACCAGGATCACATAGCACAGTGATACCAGCATTGACAATGTGGGCCCCAATACAGGAACTGAATGGGTGGTAGGGCTTCTGTGAGAGGTTATCTGCCTGGGGATGGCTGTTTGGGTGGGAAGAAGGAGCAATATATTGCTTTATTTGCTGGGAGAGAGGGATAGGGGGGCATGGACTGGGCAGCAATATATTAGAAATTATTTCTTGAGCTTAAGGCGGTGTTTCTGGGCTTACTTGGAGTTGCGATTTGGGGTGGTGGAGGGTGGGGGGTGGACATCAGGCTAGGGGGCTCACAACCTGTTTTTTTCTTTAACAGTTGCACTACTTACCCTGGTATCTCTGAAGCTATCCAGGTAAGAAGCTATTTATCTGGCTACAGAAGGCTGCATACCTTTAGGCCTGCTCTGAAATAAGCCTAACATTATCCAGCAAACATAACCAGATATATCTGATATTTGGCTAATTTAGCTGGATAACTCAACTTTTCTCTGGAACACCCCTTTTTAATCCAGCTAAATTATAGCCGGATAACTACTTATCCGGCTATAATTTAGCTAGATAAGTGATTGAATATACCAGATTATCCATTTAGATGGATAATATTTTAGTTATCCATCTAAATGACTTTTGAATATGGGCCTCTGACAGCATAAGTGCTTTGTATCATATTTAAATGAGTTAATTTGTCACTTGAAGTATGGTAAAGCATTGTTTAGCTTTTTGCCCTTACTGTGAGCTAGCATCACGGTAGGAGTATGCTCAGTGCATTTTGTCTGCCTATGTCCAGGAAGGGCCAGTAGAAGCACTAGGTGGATTAAGCGATTAGTCTGAGAACAGTGACAGCATGGCTTCTCTTTCTTCCCACCCAATTGGCCTGGAAGAGGAAGTGATGTGTCCACGCCTGTGGGAAGAAGGAAAGGCCATGCAGTTATGGCCAAAATAGGAAGAGGTAGTATCAGCCCTGCCCCCCCGGTGGCATTTCAGTGTAAGAGAAGCAGCAGCAGCAGCAACAACAACAGTGTGTGTCCACCTCCCTGGCAGATGCAGAAAGTAGAGTCTCTGTGGCCTCCAGAAGGTTCATGAGTCCCAACTGCCTTGGAGGCTGAAGGAAGAGGCTGCCACTGAACTTGCATTTCTGATGGGGAAAAAGTGAGTAAGACAGAGTGTGGCTGTTTAAGTATGTGAGAGCATGTCTGTGTGTGTATATGTGTGTGAGAGCGCATCTGTCTGTGTGTGTGTAGTTGTTTGTGTGAGATCATTTTTGTGTGTGTGAGAATATGTCTGTGGGTACGTGTGAGAACATGACTGTGTCTGTGTGTATACGAAGGGGTGAATAAATCTACATTTTTATGAAGGGGTGACTAAAAGTGGACAAAAGTGAACCGATGGATTTGATGTATTTGGATTTTCAGAAGGCGTTAGACAAAATCCCTCATGAGAAGCTTCTAAGAAAATTAAAAAGTCATGGGATAGAAGGTGATATCCTTTTGTGGATTGCAAACTGGTTAAAAGGCAGGAAACAGAGAGAAGGATTAAATGGTCTTTTTTCACAGTGGAAAAAGGTAAACAGTAGACTGCCTCAGGGATTTCTACTAGGATTGTTGCTTTTTAATATATTTGTAAATGATCAGGAAAGGAGCATGATGAGTGAGGGGCTTAGATTTGCTGATGACACAAAATTAAGCAGAGCATGTAAATCACAAGTGGATTTCATAAATTGCAGGAGGATCTTGTGAGACTGGAAGATTGGGTGTCCAAATATCAGATGAAATTTAATGTGGACAAGTGCAAGGATGTGCATATAGGGAAAAATAACCCTTGCTGTGGTTACACAATGTTAGGTTCCATATTAGGAGTTATCCCTCAGGAAACAGATCTAGGCATCATAGTGGATAATACATTGAAATTGTCGGCTCAGTGTTCTGCAGCGGTCAAAAAAGCAAACAGAATGTTGGAATTATTAGGAAGGGAATGACGAATAAAATAGTGGATGTCAGAATGCCTCCATGGTGAGGGGGGAAATGATAGAGATATACAAAGTCATGAAAGGACTTGAACAGGTAAATGTGAATTGGTTATTTATGTGTTCAGATAATAGAAAGACTAGGGGGCACTCCATGAAGTTAGCAAGTAGCTCATTTAAAACAAAGAGAAAGTTCTTTTTTCACTCAGTGTATAATTAGGCTCTGGGATTTGTTGCTGGAGGATGTGTTTATAGCAGTAAGTGTAGATGGGTTTAGAAAAAGTTTGGATAAGTTCCTAGAACAGAAATCCATAAACTGCTATTAATCAATAAGGATTAGTAGCTTGGGATCTATTCATTTAATGTTTGGGTACTTGCCAGGTACTTAAGACTTTGTTGGCCACTGTTGGACACATGATACTGGGCTTGATAGATGCTTGGTCTGACCCAGTATGGCATATCTTATTTTCTTATGTGTGAGAGCATGTCTGTGTGTGCATGAGGGTATGTCTGTGTGTGTGTGCCTGTCAGAGCATGTCTTTGTGTCTGTGTCTGTGAGAGTATGCTTGTGTGTGAGAGAGCATGTCTGTATCTGTATGTGTATGTGTGAGAGCATGTCTCTGTGTGTGTGAGAAAGTGTGTGTGAAAGCATGCTTGTGTGTGAGAGAGCATGTTCGTATCTGTATGTGTATGTGTGAGAGCATGTGTCTGTGTGTGTGTGAGAAAGTGTGTGTGAAAGCATGCTTGTGTGTGAGAGAGCATGTCTGTATCTGTATGTGTACGTGTGAGAGCATGTGTCTGTGTGTGTGTGAGAAAGTGTGTGTGTGAAAGCATGCTTGTGTGTGGGAGAGTATGTCTGTGTCTCTTTGTGTATGTGTGAGTTCATCTCTGTGTGTGTGAGTTCATGTCTGTGTATGTGTTTCTGTGACTATAAGAGAATATCTGTATGTGTGTATGTGTATGTTTGAGAGCATGTCTTTGTGTGTGAATGCATGTCTGTGTTTGTGTGTCTGTGAGAGCATGTCTGAGTGAGTGTGCTTATGTGAGAGCATTTCTGTGTCTGTGTATATGAGAGCATGCTTTTTGTATGTTTGTGTGCCCGTGTCTGTGAGGGAATGTCTTTGTGTATTCAAGAATGTCTCTGGGTGTAAGAGAACATGTCTGTGTGTGTGTGTATGTGTATGTGTGAGAATATGTATCTGCGTGTGAAAAAGCATATCTGTGTGTATGTGTACATGTCTGTGTCTGGGAGAGCATGTGTGTGTGTATGTGTGTGTGTATGAGAGAGCATGTGTGTGTGTGTGTGTGTGTGTGTGTGAGAGAGAGAGAGCATGATCGTGTGTGTGTGTGTGTGAAAGCATATTTTGTGATTGAGCATGTGTATATAAATGAGAGAGAAGAGAAAGATTAGGAGCAACAACCCTTCTCTTCTCACCTGCTAATTCATGACAATCTCAAGGCAACTGGAAATCAAAAGATCCTAGATATGGACAGTAGGGTTTTTTAAATCTGTTTTTAAGTTTTAAGTATTGGGGGGTGTTTGTGTCTGCTTTTTGAAATATTGTATTGGTCTTTGGAAAATTTATATGAGTTTTAAACTATTTGATATTATGCTATTTTTTAAGTTTTGAAATATTCATTTTTTAGTATGGTTTTACTTTAACTGATGATTTATATTTAATGACTTTAAGGGCAAATTTTAAACAACCCCCCCCCCCCCCCCCCGTGTGTAAATTCCTGGGGTTAGATGCGCGGCTGGGCCTTGTGCAAGCTGTGCGCATTTTAGAAGGGGCCTGGCCGTGTACCTAAACCCCCGTTACGCGCACAAGAGCTGGGCCTTGGCAAAGGAGTGGTCCGGGGTGGGGAGGGGCAGGGCTGAATGTGGCTGGTACAGCGGCCATTTGCCACTGTTCCGGGGGATTGCACGCTGGCAGCCTGCCAGCACACGCAACTTACGCCAGCTCAAGAGCAGACTGGGAAGGAACTTGGGGAGGCCCGATCTCATTGCCATGCATATATTGGCAAAATCTACCTCCCTGTGCGTGCGATCCCGTGCGGGGTCCTGCACATGCGCTGGGTCCTGCACGCACATGGACGCGTACGTGCTTTTTTAAAAATCTAGCCCTTATTGTTTGATGTTTTATGAGGAATTGTAATATTTCTGTTTTTCCATTGTTGCTCTGCATACATTGTCTGGCATGATACAGTTTACAGTTCAGTTTTTGTCTGCATGTTTGTATTACTAAGAACATAAGAACATAAGAAATTGTTACACTCAGTCAGACCAAGGGTCCATCAAGCCCAGCATCCTGTTTCCAACAGAGGCCAAACCAGGCCATAAGAACCTGGTAAATACCCAAACACCAGAAGATCCCATGCTATTGATGCAATTAATAGCAGTGGCTATTACCTAAGTAAACTTGATAGTAATAGTAGTTAATGGACTTCTCCTCCAAGAACTTATCCAAACCTTTTTTGAATCTAGCTACTCTAACTGCACTAACAGTAACCACATCCTCTGACAACAAATTCCAGAGCTTAACTGTGCATTGAGCGAAAAAGAATTTTCTCCGATTAGTCTTAAATGTGCTACTTGCTAACTTCATGGAATGCCCCCTGGTCCTTCTATTAACCGAAAGTGTAAATAACCGATTCACATCTACTCATTCAAGACCTTTCATTTATTTATTTATTTTATTTAACACGTTTTTATACCGACCTTCATAGTGATAACCATATCGGATCGGTTTACATAGAACAAGGATAACTGAAGCAATAAATAAAGTGAATAACAATAGAGGAGAATAAGATAAAGTTACATTTAACAAGGAGTAGAAACTTGGAAGCTAAATATAGCTGGAAGAAAAAAGGCAGGAAGTATTGTAACATAATAATAATAAAGGATGTGATAATAAATTCATGATCTTAAAGACCTCTATCATATCCCCCCTCAGCCATCTCTTCTCCAAGATGAACAGTACTAAACTCTTCAGCCTTTCTTCATAGGGGAGCTGTTCCAATCCCTTTATCATTTTGGTTGCCCTTCTCTGTACCTTCTCCATCACAACTATATCTTTTTTGAGATGCGGTGACCAGAATTGAACACTGTATTCAAGGTGTGGTCTCACCATGGAGCGATACAGAGGCATTATGACATTTTCCATTTTATTCACCATTCCCTTCCTAATAATTCCTAACGTTCTGTTTGCTTTTTTGACTGCTACAGCACACTGAGCTGTCAATTTCAATGTGTTATCCACTATGATGCCTAGATCTCTTTCCTGGGTGGTAGCTCCCAATATGGAACCTAACATTGTGTAACTTCTGTATGGGTTATTTTTCCCAATATGCAACATCTTGCACTTGTCCACATTACATTTCATCTGCTATCTTCTACTTTATGGTCACTTTATTCTGCATTTGGTGAGGATCTGTTTATATTTTGGATGAGTGACCGAGTTGATGTATTCTGCTAGTGTATAAGTTCTGTGTAGGAATCTTTTGTTGCTTGACTTTTACTGTTTTCCTAATAGGTATATTGGTGTTTTAGGGCCTGGTGTAATAATTGCAGTGTTGCCATTTCTTAAGTGGGGTTATTAGTGTTTGAGTGCTGGCAGTTATTGAAGTTTTGGTATGGAAGATTTACTATATTGAAATGTAATTCAGTATACTCGTGGTTCAGTGACACCCAACAGTGGGTCAACAGACATTATAATAGAACTAATATCAAGCCCAAGTATCTTTTTAACTTTTTTGCAGGGATTTACAGCACTGCATGTAAGTATAATATACATATTGTAAGTGATATTTTTACCTCAGAAGACTGTACTTAAAATGTTTTGTTCATGTAAAATCCATTATTATTAATGCATCATTTTAAATTGTGTGTAGAGAGAGTGTACCTGGGAAGGGGGCCTTGAGAAATGTAAGTTTTTCTTGGCACGCCTAATGCCCTCGTACCGACTCTGTGTCCAAGTATTGATAATATCAGGAGAACAATTCTTCATACTGAGGAAGGGATAGGAAAGGAAATGTATATGTTAATGAAGCTGATAAAGCATTATACAATTGTTAGCGTAGGTCAATCTAAAAGCGAGATTTACATGACTTTTCCAAGACAGGGCTTCAATGCTTTGTTTTTTAAACACATGATCTGGCTATTTTCATTCTCAAACTGGATGAACAGTTTTTGACTGTACAATTTTCTGTTTTTGTTTCTGGTGAATCAGATCACTAGTGACTAATTCAGATCATTTTGATTTTAAAATGGGAACATAAATGCTAAACTGGGGGCCTGATTTACTAAAGGTTTTCTCCCATTCTGTGTCTATGGAAAAAATGCTTAGCAAATGAAGCCCTAAGTTGTACCATGGGTCCATTAAGCCCCACATCCTGTCTCTGACAGTGGCCAGTCCGGATTACTTTACATTTGTAGTGAGCCTTTACTTACTGGATTGATTGATTTGACCTGTTCAGTTGGCACACAAAACTATGCTCTATGCAGGTGGTATACGATGAGCCCCACATGATTAGATAGAGGAAGTGCCACACTGACTAGAATTAGGGGGTGTGCATTGGTAAAACTTTCAGATCATTTTGTTTCACTATTTTTCCCCCTTTTTCTTTTTTTTTTTTTTGTTTCGCTAGAGGGTTTTTGTTGTTAATTTTTTTGTTTAGTGTAAATTATAGTGAATTAGAGCATGCTGTTTGATTTAGTGCACACTATTTGAGCTAATGTGCACTATGGGGCAGATTTTCAAAAGGTTACGCGCGTATATTACACGCGTACCCCAAATATCCGCTGCTGCGCGTGCCGAGCCTATTTTGCATAGGCCCGGCGATGCATGCAAGCCCTAGGATGCGCTTATGTCCCGGGACTTGAAAAAATGGGCGGGGAGTGGGCGGGCCGGGGTGGGACCGAGGTCTCCGGCACAGCAGTCGTGCCGGGGGCTCACGCGCCGGCCTTGCCTGGAGGTAGGCACAACTTCATCAACAATTCTCAGGGGGTGGTTAAATAGGGCAGGGGGCGGCTTAGGTAGGGGAAGGGATGGGAAGGTGGAGGTGGTGGAAGGAAAGTTCCATCCAAGGCCGCTCCAATTTGAGAGTGGCCTCGGAGGGAACAGGGAAAGCCATCGGGGCTCCCCTAGGGCTTGGCATGTGCAAGGTGCACAAGTGTGCACCCTCTTGCACGCACTGACCCCGGATTTTATAACATGCGCGCGGCTACGCGCGCATGTTATAAAATTGGGCGTAGATTTGTGCGCGCCAGGTTGCGCGCACAAATCTACGCCCGCACCTAGGTTTAAAAATCTGGCCCTATGTGAGTTGAAATAGTGAATACTAACTGACATGTTGTGTACTAAATAGAACATAGTGCACACTAACTCAAAATAGTACACACTCAACAAAAAATTTTAAAAGCATGAAATTTTGTGAATTTCTTTTTTGTTTCAGTTTAGAAATGATGTGAAATGAAATAGGTAATGTCGTTAAAAGTGAAAGCACATCGCCACTTAGAATAATAGACTAAAAACCAGGAAACCTGTGTTGAAATCTTACATCTTTTCCTAAAACGTCCAATGACTTTGAGCAAATCACTTTATCATCCCTTATTTCAGGTGCCTATTTAGATGTTAAAAGGTACATTTTAAAAGCCTGGCGTGGCTGGTGCATGCCAAGTGCACCTGGATATGCTCAAACTTGCCGCTATGTGCATAAATGAAAAGTTCAAAAAAAAGGGCAGAGATTGAGGGAATTTGGATTTTAACTTGAAATTAGTACATAAATACATACATTTGTGTGCAATAGATTCCCCTGCCACATAACTTTATTTCTGCTATAGATGACGTGCAAGTTGTAAAATAAAGAAAAATAGATTAGTGGGGTTTTAAGGGTCTAACAGGGGAGAAGGGAGGCTATTAAACTAGGGTGGTTTGGCTGGACAAACTGGAAGTTAACTGGGAAAACTGGTAATGGCATCAGCACGTGCCTGTCTTTTAAGTGGCATTTGTGCACATAGGCGCACATCTACATAAAATTGTATGCACATGTGTACACGATCAGGCTATTTTAATACATGTGTGCATGTATATGTGTATGTTATAAAATGAAAAATAAAAAGAACCAAAAGAGCAACAGTCTTCTCAATCAAAACCAAACAGAACACAAAGACACTGTGAACGGGACACATTCTGAAAATTTTTGGAGACTTTCGCGTCCGGGATGAAGCATCTGTCCTGAAATTTACTTCTAAACCCACTCCTGAAGAAGCGATAGTGTTATCGCGAAACACCGGCCGTTGTCGGGCTTCATTCTTCAACTACACTTCGGGGAACAGATGAGTGCTTTCTTTTGAATGAATAATATAACACTCTTTAAATTGTTGGGACTTTGAAAATAATATACTGCAAATATATCACAAATGACGAGTGGTCCGGACGGCAAGTTATCATACTGCCGTTGTCTGGCTTGCTGATGCGGTATCATTCCATTACTCTTTAATTTTCACTTTATATTTGGTGTGCACAGCACGGATAAATAATACACAGTATCTTTTTGTTGTGTTTGGTTTATGTTATAAAATGGCCACATCCCTGGGTATGGGCCAACAAATGTGTGTACATGTATGCAGGGCACCTATTTAAAAAAGTTAGGGGTAGATTTATAAGCTGTGCTGCCTTCCTCCCTTCCCTTCCCCCTAACCTGACCTTCCCACCCCTTCCCCTAACCTTTCCTCCTCTAGCCCTACTCTAACCCCCCCCCCCCCGCCCCACCCCATTCGGTTCTTTTTGTAAAGCTCTGGGACTTACACGCGTCCCGGGGCTTTACGAGCGTCGCCGGGCCTTTTTAAAATAGGCCTGGCATGCATAGCACCGGTTACGCGCATAATCCTTTTAAAATCCGGCCCTTATTGTCTAAGTTTTCTGGGGCTATGACTTATTGTACCTGTATGTAACTTGCTGTTAAACACCCTAATATACAGCGCTTTTATTTTCAGTTTTTGGACTGACAGCCTTCCTTCTCCTTATTTGGGCTAAAGTTTACTAGTACTTTTAAATCTGAAGATTTTAACCAGATTTTTCAAAGTGAATTTATGTGCATAAATCTGCAATGAAAATTAACGGGTGTGTACATAATGGGCACCAATATACATGCACAAAGTTATGCCTGCTTGAGAGCAGGTGTAACTTTCTGCATATATATTTATGTACAAACTTTCGAAAATATTCATGTAAGATCTATCCCCAACCCAACTCCATCCTGGAATGCCTTTTTGCAGTGTAAGTAAGTGGGGTATGTGAGCATACTTGTATGTGGGGTATGTGAGCATACTTGTATGCTCACATACCCCAGAGAAGTCTCAAAAGATCATTTATTTGCATAAAACTAGAGTTTTTGCATAAAAATCGTTTTGAAAATTACCTCATAAAGAGCAACTTACTATAAGTAGTAATGTAGCTTGCAATATTTGTATTTATTAATGGCGTTTCTGAAAAATAAACCAAACCTGAAAAAATGCTAGTTAGCTTTAATGTGCAGTTATACAGTAGAGACTTTTAGAGCTCCTTTTCCAATATCTGTTTGGGATCTCTACTCATTTCTCTCATGGATAAATGGAAAGGTAGGTAATTGGTATCAAACCCAGCAGAATCCCCAGTGTTTGAATTACTGCAGCCAAGTTGCATTACTTGGCTATGTAGTCAGTCAGCCAGAGCATAGCCCAATGATGTTTGGAAGCCCAGTAGCAATTCTTTCCCTGATTGTGAAGATTCTTTCCATTTTGGTGGAAAGTGGCAGTGTTGAAGAATTCCCCTGTCTTGAATTGTCATCAGTGGTCAGCAGGTGAGGCTCCTACTTGCAGGGTCTATGTCATGTTCTACATTACCATAACTGGAGCAGATAGAGTCAAAGCATGGTGCAATTAGGGACAGTTTCTGTCAGTGGATCCCTCGGGCTGGGACAAAAACAGCCCATGTAAACTGGGGATCCCTGGAGTTTACTGATGGAAATGACTGTGAAACAAGGATTGGATAAAAGAAGCAGGAAAAGTTAATTTCACTATACCTTAACAGCAGGAAACGAAGGCAGTTTAAAAATAAAACAAGATAAAAAAAATGCACAGTGCAAGAAATCCAACACCCCCCCCCCTCCCCCTGAAAAACAAACCAAGAAATCACAGAAGGCAAGGAATGGATTAGGGATGTGCATTAGAGAGAAGTGAAATAGGAAATGAGATGAAATTTCCTATTTAGTTTTGGGTCATTTTCAAAATGGAAATATTTAAATTCCAAAGAAATTTCATAGGAATTTTTTTTCCATTTTGAAAATTGGAGGAAAGACAAGTCACCCATCGGACCTAGGCCTATGCCTAAAGCCAGGGCCTTACATAGGGAATAGACTGAGACCCTAAACAGGGGAACCCAGCCTATGTCCATGCGTAAATGGTTGCACCTCAGCCTAGGCATTAAGTCAGGGCCTCGTCTAGGCATAAGCAATGGCCCAACGCAGGGACTGTGACCTGCCCACGAGTGCAATGTCAGGGTCTTGGCCTAGGCTCTGACCCAATGCCAAGGCCTTGGCCAAGACCTGAACAAAAGCACAGGCCTAGGAAATATCCCAATCCCCACTTACCTTATCCATAGAAAATCTGATGCAGCGTCAAGGCCTGGTCCTGACCCCTGGGCCTAGGCTCAAGCCCAGGCCTGACACCGGGACCTGGCCCAGACACTGGGTCCTGATGCCTGGGCCTAGGTTAGGGCTTTGGTCCATGCTAGATGCTGAAGACCAGTCCAGAAGCCAGGTATGGGTGCCTGTGCCTGGGCCAAGCTCAGGCCCAATGCCGGCTCCTGCCCTTAAAGCCAGGTCCTGATGCCTGGACCTCAGCCTAGGCCAGGACCTGGGATCTGGCCCAATGCCGGGAACCTGCCAAGAGGCCAGGTTCTGATGCCAGGCCTGTGTCGAAGGTCAGACCCAGGCCCAGCCTCTGGAGCTCAGGCCTTTAAGGTCTGCTGTCTTCTTTCTTCATCTTCTTTCTTGAAATGACACCGTCCACTGGAGGCTCACCAGAGTAAATTAACTCTGACACATTCTCCTCTGCAGAGGGTGCCATTTTAAGGTATTTTAATTAACGTCAGGAATTATTTCTTCACGGAGAGGGTGGTGGATGCCTGGAATGCCTTCTGGAGGAGGTGTTGAAGACAAAAACGGTGAAAGATTTCAAAGGGGCATGGGATAAACACTGTGGATCCCTTAAGGCTAGAGGATGACAATGAAAAAAAGAGTGCATGGGGATAACTTGCTGATGTGGCAGTTACTATCCTTAATTAATAAGCCTTCATACTGTTGATGTAACTCCATTATTGCTCTCTGCTTTTATTGTAAGGGGAAAAGAGGAAAAGGGGAATTAGATTCAGGTAGCATCCAACAAGAACATTGGATTTTACGGTCTGGGAAAACAATTAAGTATGGGGGAAAAAACAATAAGCAAATAAGCATAGGGGGCAGTTACTATCCTTAACCAACATACTTCATACTTTGGATGGAACTCTAACATTGCTCTCTGCTTCATCAGCAAGAGGTAACAGGGAATTGGGCTCAGACAGCAACCAGCAAGGGCCCTGACTTTGACGGTTTGGGAAACTAAGTAAGGGGATGACTTGTATGGCACAGCTGGGCAGAATAGATGGACCATTTGGTCCTTTTCTACCATCATTTTCTATGTTTCTATGTTTCTATGTAACTGGAGTACATCAAAATGTTACCCACTGCAGAGAGGATACACAGAATTAATTTATTTCAGCTCATCTCCAGTAGATAGACAGCATCATTTCAAAACTGAAGATGAAGAAAGAAGGTGGTAGATCTTTGAGGACTTGGCTCATGCAGTCAGGCTTGGGACTCAGGCATCAGGACCCAGACTCCAGACCAGGCCTGGTGTCAGACTTAGACATAAGCATTGGCCTAGGCCTAGGCCCGGAATAGTGATCAGGCTTCCAAGTCTGGGCCTTGCATAAGGCCTAAGCTGAGGTCTTGGCAACCTATGATGGCCTAGGCCGACATAGGGCTGAGTCTTCAGCCTGGGCCTAGGCCTCATTGTCAGATCCCGCCCAGACTGGATAAGTGGTGGGTGGGGAAGATTCTGACCCCAGCATTTTTCTGGGTGGGAGAAATGAGCGGTGGGAATAGGAGGCCTTGGGAGCCTGTTTCTTTTTATTTGCATTTTTTTTTTAATGTTTATTTTATTTTTTTCAAACTAAATAAATGAAAAAAAAACATTAAATTAAATGATATTCATGGGAAACCCCCCGATAAAGCAAACCAAAAAATAAAACAAAGTTTTTCTTCTGTACACCCCTAGAATAGTGCAAGAATCCTAGAACAACAAAGTAATGACAGGCAGGAAAAAGAATAAGAATCCAGGAAACAGGACCTAGAATGGCTGGAAGCAGGGAAACCAGGCCATGAAATGAGATGAACCAGCTGGAAAGCCAGCCTAAGGTGGGGCAGAGATAACCAACCTAGTGGGGTCTGGTCTCAGCTGGGCCAATCAGGATTGGGAAGCATTTGGCACAACCAGTAGAAAATTAGCTGTGATACCGTTTCCATGAGGAAAAATAGCTCGTCATGGAGAAGGAGTATTCCCAGAAGCCCTGGGATACCAATTCAAGACTATCCAATGCCTTTCATTTTCTACCCCACATTTCATAACAGCAACATCTCCTCAGATAGACATAAAGATGTTTTAAATCCTTCTTTGCAGACTTTGAATTAGCCTAAGAAGATAGAGCTAAAGGTGACCTAGATATTCATGTTCCAACAATGGATATTACTCTTGAAACGTTATGGTTTGAAATTTCTAATTTGAACCTTAAAGTGACTTGGGGAGGCTTTTTGAGGACATAGGGAATTATATATAAAGTACTTAAAAAAATCTATATAATAGGATAAGCTTTCCCAGTAACTGCAGAAAAGATTGGTGAAATAGAAACTCATTTAAAAGAATGTCAGAATCTCTGTGAAGCAGTAGTAAAGGATAATGAATTCCTTAGGCATTAAACTGAGAATCTGGAAAATAGATTAAAGCTGAGGAATATTATTTAATTTCCCCAAACTTTTGTCTATAAAGGATTATGATTTGTTTAGACATTTATGGAGATTAATTTCTCACTGCCCACACTGATGCAAAGTTCATGGGAACTTTGTGCCAGAAAACTTTGTTCTAATTTTCAAAGTGAATATATATATACATATTTTCAATTTGAAAATTATCTCAGGAAAACTACTTGCACATTTTGCACCTGCTATGATGTGCAGGCAGTTTTCTTGAGAAGAAATATGTACATACTTTTGAATTTTCAAGTGCAAGTGAAAGTCTTTCCCCAGTCCCACACCTTGGAAGATCTTTTCTCACTGTGAGTAAAGGCACACGTGTAAATGTGAATTTTAAAAGAGTTGCACGCATAAAAAAGAACACGTTCACACACAGATAGCACATATGCACAAGTGCTATTTTATAAACTTCAAACATAGATGTGCAAGTAATGGTTCATGAATACATTTGCTCATATAGAAATGAGGCAGGTTAGGGCAGGCCAGGTGCACTCCAAGGCATTTACACTTGTAAGGTGCTAGTTTTTAACTTGTGAATGTAATGTTGTGCATACGACTGTTACCTTCACATATTTACCCCTGCTAATTATCTGGTGTAAGTCAGACTAGAATTCTTTTTAGCCAAATATTATAAAGGAGTGAAGGGTCTGGGTAAATTGGGGGAAAGTGCAGGCTGAAGAGCCAGAGGGGTTTTGATGATTTAGAGATAGACTGGGCAAACTGGTGGACTTCATGTGCGCATGCTATAAATTTGAAAATGTACATGCAGAAAACCCAATAGATACTAAGTAAAATAAGATTGCTACATTTTCTCTTGTAAATGATTAAAATTAGGAGCACAAATATGCATTCATAGCAGATGTCTGCCACTGACATGGATACATTTTTACTTATCTGGCTAAGTAGTGGCAAAGCCACCACTTAGATGGATAACTGTTAAAAAGTGCTACTTAGCTGGATAAGTAAGATAGCTGGATATGTCTTCAAATGCTAGTTATCCATCTAGCTTATGTATCCAGTAAAGTAGTGCTTTTCTATTAATTATCCGGCCTTCTTACTTAGCTGGATAAGTCATCATGGTGCTGCTTAGCTGGATAAGTCATCATGATGCTACTTAGCTGGACTTTTTTTGACACTTAGTTGGATAAATTGAAACTTATCCAGTTATGTTGATAAATGAACATGTTCTTGGATAGATTTACACATATTTTATATAGTGTGCACATTGTGTGCATGATATAAAATATGTCTGCATGCACCATGTGTGTCCTTACAGTTGCATATATGGATGTACTTGCACATGTTTTAAAGATATTCTCATGATGGGCAGACAAGATAGTAGAGATGTGCATTCATTTGAAACAAATGGGCAAAACAAAACCAATGTGGAAATATTCATTTCATTCATGGCAACCAAAATGAATGGAGGGATCCACAAATGAAATGAATAACCTACATATCTTTTATTTATGTTACCCATTCATTTCTAAGGCCCATTGAAGTCTATGGCTGTGTACTGCTGATAAAAAAACAACTAGAAACTATAGCAACCAGCTCTTGCCTATGTGACCTCACCATATTCTCAGAGCCTTGTCAGACCCAAGGCAGGACAAGTCAGCAAGGAGACAAGGCAGAGGACAAATCATGGTGCAACATCTTTTTAATTAGCCTATGACAGTTATCTGGATCAAGAAATGCTGACATCCTCCCACTGTAAAGACTGAGCAAGCCCAAGAAGCTCTATATGTCCTCTCTAGCACTTCGCAGAGATGGATGTACTACTAGAATCTCTCAAAGAGTTTAAATAAAGCTTATAAACTTTGGGATTTGGCGCTGGTAAAGAGCTAATTATGTTCTTCCCTATACTATAGTGGTCTCACACACTGACTATGCCAGAGAGGAGGTGCACTGCTACTGATTTGATTTTTCCCTTTATTGGGAGAGGTCAGGTTAAGAGCCAGTGTGGGGATTTCAGTTGCGGTAGTACAAGTGTATTTTTTATCTGTCTGGAAACCAGTGAGGTAAATAGTACACAGTAAGATATTGAAGAGAAAAGTATTACCTGACTGTCAGTCAATTTTGTCTGTTAGTGTTTAACAGGTTCTTTTGTCTGTGGAGACAGTCATAACTACTACACATAGCACAGTACACATACACTGTATGTGTGTGTGTGTGTGTGTGTGTGTGTGTGCATCAGACACAGTTCTAAATATAATGAGTGGTACTGTGAGAGGGTATTACAGTTACAGTATAAATCAATTAATTTGTAATATTCAAACCCCCAGTAGACAGTGATCTTCAACATATTCTAACATGTCAGGAAAAGAGAGAGGAAGGGATGTTGGCAGTTTTGGAAAGGTAGTAATTTAAAAAGACCGTCCTATACCTACATTGAAGAAGGACATTTTTAGGTTCAGAATGGCAGGAGAGTAAGGCAGCTCAATAATGAAGAGATATAAATTTTGAGAGCATGTGCCACCATCACCTGTTCCTCTGCCTTTTGTTTTAGAGCTGATGGAAAACATTGGAGATTCATCTAAGAATAACATTAGCAGGGCAGGGGTAGAAGAAATGCAAATACCAAAATGAACAGGGTGCTTTCCTTTGATTCCTGCTTCTTATGCATTGAAAGCAGCATTTGTAGCAACTGATTCTGAGGAAGAATCTTCTTTGGGATTCTCTGAAACAGAAGATATTAAAAAGTTAGTAGCCAAAGATAATTTGGAAAATGTAGTCAGTAGAGTCTTATCCTCCAATAAGATAATGGGATAGATAAATGATACTAATGATGTTGAGATCAACGCCTAGGAACAGCAGGCAGTGCAAGTAAGGAGTGTGAGTCATGCACCTGGTATTTTTCTTCTGGGTCAAAACTCTACCTGAATTCCAGTGTCAGCATCAGCCTCCAAGGTTGTAGAGAAGAGATCTGAAAAGAAATGCCTGTTCTGGAGGCAGTTTAAAATGAGTTAGGACATGCATTTTGCTCAGTGTATTCACTGCAAGAAGGATATCAGGTGAATGAAGCAAGTGGGGCATCCAACAAATGCTGGTATGCCTTGGCCCAAACCCAAGCTCAGTGTCATGACCTGACGCAAAGGCTGAGTCCTGATGCCGGGACCTCAGCATATGCCACATCTAGGCCCCAGGCGATGTCACAACCCGGGCTTTGGCCCAGGGTCAGGCTCAGGCCTTGGAGCCTAAGCCTGGCAGCTCCTCTTCACATGTGCTCTTCTTTCTTCTTCTCGAAGCACAATGATGGCATCCGCTGTGGTCACGCTGGAGTTAAATAACTCTAGCACGACCCCAGCGATGCTGTCATTTTGCATTGAAGAGCCAAAGAAAGAAGAGGACCTGAAGCGGAGTTCCCAGGCCTGGACTCCAAGGTCTGGCCTCTAGGTCAGTTTGTGGCATCAGGCTTGGGTACGGGTCAAGGCCTCAGCATCGGGAGCTAGCCTCCACATTGGGTCATGGTTTTGAACCTAGGTCCAGGCCTAGGCTTGTGCTCTAGCCTCCTGGTCGGTTCATGGTGTTGACCCTGGGTCCTGGCCTAGGCTCCAGTGTCGGGAATCAGCATCCAGGTCACGTTGTGGTGTTGGGCCTGGGCTTGGGCTCTTTTCTGGGTCAAGGCCCAGGCATCAAGTCCAGGCCTCTGGGTTGGTTCATGCATTGGGCCTAGGTCCCGGCCAAGGTCCCAGCATCATGACCCAGCCTGTGGGTCAGGTCGCAGTGTCAGGCTTGGATCCAGGCTCCAGCCTCCAGCCTAGGCTGAGGTGTCAGCCTTGAGTAGGCCAAGGCCACAGCAACCTTTGATGGCCTTGGCCTATACAAGTCTGAGGCTTCAGCCTAGTCCTTGCTGATGTTTCCTTACCTATCTGATCTAGTAAGTGGGGGCCAGTGTGGATCTTGGCCCCAGCATTTTACTGGGAGGGTGGGAGGGAGGCATCACTTTCATTTTTTGGTCATGGATGGGGGGGGGGGGGGGGGGGTTATTGCTTAATTTGCTTTTTCACACGAATGAAATGAATCAAGCAATCCATGATCCAAAATTCATGGGAACAAAACCTCCTGAAAACAAATTGAATAACAAAAACCATTTTTCCCCTGCACATTTTCCCTGCACATTGTTTTGTTGTACATCTCTAGGATCCCAGACTTGTTTTCTCACCCTTCTTCTTTCTTGTTTATATTGGGTTGTGTTTTCCACAAAAACCCTAAATCATAAGGAAGAAATGCAAGCATAACAGAAAAAATGCAAAGGAGAGACTTTTACATGTCCTGAATATTGAAATGGTTTGAGTGGGAAGACAGAACTAATGCAACACCAAAAAATCAACAACGAGAAGAGACTGTGTTCAGCTACAGAATTTGTGAACATCTTTCTTAATAAAACAAATCTCGCACATTACCAAGAAAGCCTCTCTGATGAAAGATGATTTTCATGTTCTAATTATGACAAACGTTTAACTTGAAAGGCTAATTTCACCAAAAAAAAAATAAATTCCACCCAGCAGCAACATTAACTTTAAATAGGGAATGTAAGCAAAGCTTATGTCATAAGATTGATATTGATGACATATCTTTCTCTCATACTAAAAACATAAAAACATAAACATAAGAACATAAGACTTTCCATAGTGGGTCAGACCAAGCCCAGTATCCTGTTTCCAACAGTGGCAAAGCCAGATCTAAAGTACCTGGCAGGATCCCAAGGGGTAGATAGATTTCAAGCTGCTTAGCCCAAGAATAAGCAATGGATTTCTGCAACTCTACTTAATAATTATTTATGGACTTTTCCTCCAGGAGCTTGTCCAAACCTTTTTTAAACACAGCTATACTCATAGCTTTCACCACAACCTCTGGCAATGAATTCCAGAGCTTAATTATGCATTGAATAAAAAAATATTTTCTCTTATTAGTTTTAAATGTATTACCCAGTATCTTCTTTGTGTTTCCCTTGCTCTTCGTACTTTTTGAAAGAGGAAACGACTGATTAACATTTACTCATTCCATTCCATTCATTATTTTTTATATACTTTATTTTTAGCATATTTAGACATTAACAACAAGAAAAGAAACTTATTTTAAGAAAAGTGTACTTGCCAGGATCTTATGGCCTGAATTGGCCACTGTTGGAAACAAGATGCTGGGCTTGATGGACCCATGGTCTGACCCAGTACGGCATGTTCTTATGTTCTTATGTTCTTAAACAAAAGTTGTATTAATGAAAGGGAAATATACAAAAGTCCACAATATTTGGAGGGGGAGGGCTATTTTGCAAGGAAAAATCTAAAAGAAAAACAGGAAATAGATGGAGCAGCTCATTGATTTACCAGTCCATAATTATTAGAGATGAACACCCAAACATAAGCCCAAGAACAAAAAAATAAGGAAAAAAATTAAGAGATTCACACATTCTTGGAGGGAGCCTTATCAGAAAGAAAAGCAGTCCATTGGGCGGGTTCAAAGAAAACATATTTAACATTGTGGTATTTAACCAAAAACTTAGCAGGATATTTTAAATAAAAAGATTGTACCAATCTGTAATACTTAGGATGTCAACAAAAGAAATTGCCTACGTCTAATTTGGGTGGCACAAGCCACATCTGGTAAAATGCAGATTTTACAATGAAAAAACAACTCATCTCTGTGTTTGAAAAACAGTTTCATAATCCAGTATTTGTCCAGTTCCAAGACCAAGCTAACAACCAAAATGGCTAGATTAACCTGGACTTCACCCATATCTTCTAGGATAGCTGTAAGATTCCCAGTATCTAAAGGAGTAGATGAAATTATTAGAGATGTGAATCGTGTGATCGATCGTCTTAACGATCGATTTTGGCTGGGGGGGCAAGGGAATCAGATCGTCGCGGTTTTGTTTTTTTTTTTTTTAAATCATGTAAATCGTAAATCGGGGGAGGGCGGGAAAACCGGCACTCTAAAACAACACTAAAACCCACCCCGACCCTTTAAAATAAATCCCCCACCCTCCCGAACCCCCCCAAAATGTCTTAAATTACCTGGGGTCCAGTGGGGGGGGGGGGGTCCCGGTGTGATCTTCCACTCAGATTTGATAGCAGCTGTAGGTAGATATTAAAGAGGGTGGGGGAGAGGGAAGAGCCTTGAGGTACTCCTAGAGTGGATTTGATGCTGGGGGATTCTTTGTTGCTTATTCTGACTTTATAGTGTCTATTACTGAGGAAGGACTCAAACCATCTGAGGGCTGTTCCTGATATACCTATGTCTGATAGACGATTTAGTAGGATAGAGTGATTCACTGTATCGAAAGCGGAAGAGATGTCAAGTAGTACTAGTAGGTATGAATGTCCTTTGTCTAGGCCCATAATGAGGTAATCTGTGAGTGAGATTACGAGGGATTCAGTGTTTGGCTGATGTTGTACTGCTTGATTGTATTTTATGCTTTTGCTCTACCCCCTTCCCCAGCATTTCTAATCACTGAAAGGGTAGACTCCAGGGGGGACTCCTCTCCCAGTCCCTGTGTGTGAGTGTGTGTGTATGTATGTGTGTATGTATGTGTGTATATGTGAGGGAAAGATCCACTGAATGTAAATGTGTGTGTATGTGTGAGGGAGAGAGAGCCACTGAGTGTGAGAGAGTGCCTTTTTTTGTATGAGAGAGTGCCTGTGTATGTAAAAATCAGAGTGTAAGAGAGTGCCTTTTTGTGTAAGGAAGAGAGCCACTGAATGTGAGAGAGTGCCTGTGTCTGTGTTTGTATGTGTATGTCTGTGTATGTGTGATGGAGAGAGAGACACTGAATGTGAGAAAGTACCTAAGTATGTATGTGATTATGTGGAGAGAGACACTGAATGTAAGAGAGTGCATGAATGAGTGTGTGTGTGTGTGAGGGAGAGAGAACCACTGAATGTAAAAGCACGCTTTTGTGTGTGTGTGTGTGAAGAAGAGAGAACCATTGAGTATGAGAGAATTTCTTTGTATGTGTGAGGGACAGTAAGCCACTGAATGTGAGAGAGTGCCTTTGTATGTGGGAGTGTATGTGTGTGTGTGAGAGAGAGAGAGTGTGTGTGTGTGAAGAAGAAAGAGCAACTGAGTATGTGTGTATGTGAATTAGATTATGTATGTGAAGGAGAGGATGAGGATAAAGTTTGTTCACCCTTTCTCCCCCAACTCATCCAGGACAATCTCAATCTGACTGGAAATCAAAAGCTCCCAGGTATGGAGAGCAGAGGATTTTTTTTTTATCCCTATTAGTTTTAGTTGCTGGATGTTACTTGATATGTCTGCTGTTTTTAAATGTTTTGTTGATTAATATTTGCAATACTGCTCTTTCCTGGGTAGAGTTGTTTCTGTTTGATATGGCAGATTTGTCTCTTGGGGTAAACTGTATTCTTGGCAGGCTAATAGCTTTTACTAGAGCTATGTAAGTATTATCACAAATTACTGTATGTGAACTATTGAAACAATATAAGACCTGGTTTAGATGTGAATATCTCTGATCTGACATCTGAAGAAGGGGCCTATGTAGTTTTAAAAGCTCTTGTACAATATTTTTAGGTAAGGGAATTTATTTTGCAGGTATTTTTAGGCATCCTAGCTTCTTCTGTTACCCAATTGATGGTGTATTAGTATTTTAAGGCCTGATGTAATATTTGCTTTGTTGCCTTTTTATATGCAGTTAGTACTGTTTTGATATGGGAGTTTTACTATATTGTAATTGTTTATTCATAACTTTCTGAGGGCCAAGCCCACATCTAATGCATATTACAAAAAGTCTAATGTTATATGGGCTCCAGCTCTTTTTTGTATGTTGGGGGAAAAGGTCAGAGGGAGCGAAACTGCTGAAAGGATGGGGAGGGGGTGTGGTTGGGTAGAGGGAATGGAGGGAGACAAGATGGTTGGTGACTCGGTTGTTGGTGTGAAATTGAAAGTGGAAAGGGGGCTGAGAGAGCGAGACTGAATCCCCTACTATAAATGTCACCACACGTCACTGCTACAACTGGTCACAACTCAATCCTATTTAGGTTTTAAAAGTTAATTTCTCAAATAATTAAAGTTCCTAAAATTCTCCTTTGGGGAATATATCTTTACCAAAGATTAGAGGACTTGGACAAAGTAATGTATATTTATAAGATCTCAATTAGTCCCAGAACTATTTTACAGTGATGTCAGCAAGAGGAGGCTTTCCACTATATCTTAGCTGTGTGATAGTTTAGAATCTATGGGGCCAATGCAATACTGTGCGCTCAGCCGAGCGCACTGTATAACCCGCACTCAGACGTGGGTTAAATAGGCACTAATCCACCTCCTAATGCAATAGGGGGATTAGCGCCCATTTAACACGTGTCTGATGCGGAGTGAATGCAATAACGCTCATCACATGCAAATGCATGTGAATGAGGCTATTACTCATTCACTCTGCATTAAAAAAAAAGTGTTCATCTCAGACGCACATTTGGCTCTTAGATATTAATGCCTGCCTGAGCGCATGTAAAAGAAGTTCAGAAAAGCAGAAAAAACTGCTTTTCTGTACTTCTTATTTGTTTTTTTTACTTAAAAAAATACCTTGACAGACCGCCAAGTTGTGAAGATCAACGCCAGTAAACTCGGCATCAGTTTTCATAACCAGTTATGTGCCAGTAATGAAAACGGACACCGTGTTTAATGGCATCGGTCTTCATAATCAGCAGCCGCGGCAGGGTCGTGTTAGCAAGGAGGCGCTAAGGTCACGTAAGCGACCCTACCACCTCCTTGCTAGCATGACCCTCGAATTTGGGTATAGCATGGTGCCCCCCTTGCAGGTGCCATGCACACATTAAGAAATCAGGCACTGACTTTTCAGCACCCACTTTCTGTGCTTTTTTTGCATCGGTCCCTATGTGAGAGAGAGAGCTGCTGTTTACAGAGAGCAGAAGCTGTGTGCTTGTACGCTTTAACAGAGGCTTCAGTGAAACCAGTTAAAGTTTAAAACACAAGAGATGTGAATCGTTTTATGTGTTCATGTCGTTCTTTGTTTTTCGGCCGCTGTGGGAAATGTCATTTTTTTGCTGTTCGTGTTTTTATTTTCGCGAAAAATTGTTTTTTGGGTTAGTGCGCACTAACTCCCTTTAGTGCCCACTAACTCCCCATTAATGCGTGCTAACAAAAAACATTAGATTTTTTTACTTTTTGTTAGTTTTTGTTAGTACGCACTAACTGGAGTTAGCGGGCACTAACTCCCGTTAGTGCGCACTAATCCAAAAAACGAATTTTCGCGAAAAACTGGGAAAATCCGGATCATTTTTCGGGCTCCCCAAAACATGCCGAATTGGGTAATTTTGTTGAAATTATCCTATTCGGCAAAAACAAATGCACATCTCTAAAACACATAGGGGTAGAGTTTCAGAGGGTTACGCGCGTAACCCTCTGAAAATCTACCCCAAACCCCACCTGCACGCGCTGAGCCTATCTTGCATAGGCATCCGGTGCGCGCAAAGCCCCGGGATGTGCGTAAGTCCTGGGGCTTTCCTGGGGGAGCGTGTCGGGGGGCGTGTCGCGACCAGTGTGTCATCGGGGGGCATGTTGGGGGGCGTGATGCCACTGGTGCGTCATCCCCCGGACCGGAACTTGGCACATGGCAGCCGGCCCGGCGCGCACAAAGTTATGCCTGCCTCGAGCAGGCGTAACGTGTTAAACAAAGGTAGGGGGGGTTAAATAAGGATGGGGGGTGGGTTAGGTAGGGGAAGGGAGGGGAAGGTGCGGGGGGTGGAAGGAAAGTTCCCTCCGAGGCCGCTCCAATTTCGGAGTGGCCTCGGAGGGTACGGAGGCAGGCTGCACGGCTCGGCACGTGCAGGCTGCTGATTTTGGGCAGCCTTGCACACGCCGACCCCGGATTTTAATGGATACACGTGGCTACACGCGTATCTATTGAAATCCCGTGTACTCTTGTTCGCGCCTGGTACGCGAACAAAAGTACGCGTGTGCTCAAATTTATAAAATCTACCCCAAAGGGAGAGGTGTTTTCCAACACTGGTATGAATGTGTTTGGTCATTGTTAGAAATATTTTAAAATTAAATAGAGCTCAGGTAAGAAAAAGAGCCTTAGTTAAAATTAACTTTTGGCTGACTGTGGGTATTTATCAGCCTTTCAAGGTGTTTGAAAGCCTGCTTATAAAGAGAGATTGTTTAAAAAACTCATAATTGAATATAGCCGTAAAAGGGGTGGGATAAATGTTTACCCTTAGCTTTCATGAAATTACACTGCTAAAGCTTATGTGATAAAAGCTGAATAGTGTAGTATTTTTCTTCTTTCTAAATTTCAGGAAAAATCTCAAGGTTCAATTCAGATGAGTCTTTTCACTTGAATACTCATCAGTATTTTGTAGTAATTCCCTAAAAGTTTTGAGATAGGGGCAGGGGAATTGCTAAAGTTTCACTGGAATACATTGCTGTAGCATATGTGGTGAATAAATGCTTCCATGGCATGTGTTATCTTTGGTAATTATAATTATCCTGTATTCTTTAATGAAAGGGATAGAATTCTCATTTAGGAAACTTTCAAGGTATTGAGTAAAAATTAAATCCAGCATAGTAGTCCACATAAGCTGAGTGGAAGTGTGTAAAAGGAAATTTGTTTTACTAATGCCACAGAGCACTATCTTTTCTCATCTCTTAGAAAAGGGAAATTCAATTAACTTTTAGTTTTCCACTTAAGTTAGATCAGTTCAACTAGCCTATGTGACTACATGTAAAGAGATTTTAGTAACATATTTGGAAGAAATATTACAATTGAACATGCTATGTTTTATTTAAAGCTAATTTGGCTTTGAGAAGAAGAAGATCCAGTTAGAAAAATCAGCAGTAGTGTCACCTATCAACTGCAGTGGATAGAAGATAGTGAAAGACAGACAAAGATTACATCCCTGGCCACACAAGTCATGCCCCCTAGCAGCAAGACTCAAACAGTGCATCCCAACACCTTACAAGGATAACAGATAAGTGTATACACAAACTGTGACACAAAGAAATTTAGCTAAACAATACAAAGAGCTCTTTCAACATGATGAATGTAGAAACAAACATAAGAAGAAACATATAGAAATGCATAACAAATACAATGAAGGATACAAAATCAAGTCTACAAATCCTCTCTCACATATATTTAAAAACATACACACAGAGAACATCTACAATATATAATTATTTACTTACACATGCTTTTTAATATCTTGAATCTGTTTAATACAAAAGTACAAAATAAATGCTTTACAGATACTATAAACCTTAACCATCACTGGAATCCAATCCTCAAACCTATTAAAACACATCACCCATCACACCTGTCATATCCATTCATTCACATTATCATATATCAATCCATAATTCATACTATTCATTTTAAACCATAATCTATACACAATTCTTACAATAAAATTAACAGTACAAAATCCTGTTAAAGATCGTAATATAAAATATTTATAATATGTCCTTAGAATAAATTCCTAAATACTCAAAGACAAATGAGTACTTGTTCAAGAAATTGCTTAATGCAGTTCATAAATAGATCCAATATCTTCATTCACAAAGGCTTCTTTAAATGTTTGTTTGTCACTTTCGATTTCTGAATCACTCCTGCTGGTTTAAAGATTTCTATCTTACTCTCGGTTTTTTTTAATCACTCCCGACAAAGAATTCTTTGTTTCACCCCACATATTGGGGGCTTCCTCAGAGGAAATTGACTAAAAATGAGCGTGCCTCACAATGTTCTCTATTGAACGTGATATCCAAACCGAGAAGATTAACAAGTATTTTTATTGGGAATCAATGCCTGTATCCAATGATGTGATCATAGCTCTTCAAAACCGGAAATAAAGAAGTAATCTGTTAAGTAAAATCCACAAATTAATTTCATCACAAATATATTTAACCCATCAGCAATTTCTTCAGGAACTCTGATATTAAGAATCACCATGAAAGTTTCACTTTGGGTGTCATCTCACAATACACAAATGCAATTTTAAAGAAAGGAATTGTGAAATTCAGTGCAAGAATACATATCAGGTTGAAGTCTTGCCTTCATTGTGTTTTAATGGTTCATAGAAATGCCTCTTAATAATCTACAGTCACTGCATTAATAATGAAAGTTAAATTAATTGCTGCTATAATCATTGGCCATGCCGTATTAAATGATTAGTCAGTTAAAGTACTAATGTTTAAGTAATCACCAGTTACAATAGTGATTACGTTCACTTAAGTTATTGGATTGGTTAGTATTAGGGATGTGCATCGTTTTTATGACAAATTAAAATATTGTACGATATTTCATAATTCGTCATGTATCAGGGGTCCCTGAAAATGATAGGAAAACCCTATCATTTGGGGGGGGGGGGGAGGGCACACAGAAAAAAAAAATCTCCAAACCCACCCAACCCTTCAAATCTAATGATTTACAATCCCCCACCCTCCTGACCCCATCAAAACTTGCCTAAAGTCCCTGGTGGTCCAGCAAGGGTCCCGGGAGTGATGTCCACTTCTCGGGCCGTCGGCTGCCACAAATAAAAATGGCACCGATGGCCCTTTGCCCTTACCATGTGACAGGTGCTGTGGTAGGAGCAATGGATGACCCGCACCCATCCATTGCTCCTACCATGTGACAGGGACCAGCCAATGGCACCGATAGCCCCCATCACATGGTAAGGGCAAAGGGCCACCGGCGCCATTTTGTATACTGGCAGCTGACAGCCTGAGAGTGGGAGATCACTCACTTGACCCCCGCTGGACCACCAAGGACTTTAGGCAAGTTTTGGGGGGGTCAGGAGGGTGGGGGATTGTAAATAATAAAATGTGAAGAATCGGGGTGTGCGCCAATGGGTTTGTGTTAGTGTGCACTAACAGTGCATGCTAAACCGAAAATGATTCTATACGAAAAAAAAAATGCCGATCCATGGGAATATGAACTTTTCCCATGGCTACACAAAACCGAAAGCGGAAACGATCGGGCACCCGATGCACATCTCTAGTTAGTATTTCAACTTATTTCTATGGTACCAGTATCAAAAAGAAATTGTGAAAACTCATAACTTTGGGAAATTTTCACAGTATTTTTGAATGTTTTTTTTTTTTTATAATTTACTCTTTATTAAGTTTTAACTTTAATATGACATTAACAATGCCAATCAACAAAATGGATATTAATCACACACACAAAAAAAGAAAAGAAATAGTATTCAGAGGAAAACCAAGGAAAAAGTAATATTACAATCAAATTGTCATTTCAAGAAAACAATATTTCACACATTCCTTTACACTTTTTCCTCCTACCTCATTACATTTGAACAATTAAATATCCTGATACTATGCAATAGGGGAGATCAAGATTCCAGTTAGGAGCTATTTAGTACACAACACAAATAAAACAGGGAACAAGGAGAGTTCCGAACATTCATCTATGCGATAACACTAGTTGTCAGTATTCCCAATCAATATCTTGGCATCTAAAAAGGACTTAAGGTCAGATGGTTCAAAATATATATACTTAACATTATTTATTTTCATGATACATTTACATGGATAACAAATAATAATCTGGGCTCCTATTTGCGCAGCCTGCTGCAGGAGAGCTAAGAATTATTTTCTCCTTTGCTGAGTCGCTTTTACAATATCCGGGAAAATCCATATTTTTTGTCCATAATAATGAACCTGTCTATTTCTTAGAAATAGCTTGAGAACTAAATCTCTGTCAGATGGAAATATAAATTTAACAAGCAATGTTCCTCGTATTTCAATAGGCTCTTCTCCCGAAGCCTCCAGTAATGATGAAATATTAACAGAAGGCTGTTCTTCTTTGCTTTTATCAAAGGATACAAAATAAATCTTAGCCAAACATGGCATTGCTTCAAAGAGTATTTTTAGAACTTCCTGTAGATATCTCTTAAACTGGTCTTGAGTTGAGACATACTGAATTTGAGGAAAATTCAACACTCTTAAATTCATATATCTTGCTTCATTCTCTATTTTCTCCAGCTTTCTTTCTCGCTCAGTTTTCTCCCTGTATCAAGCCACCTTGGACCTTCTGAACCTGGGCCATGTTTTGTTCCAGTTCCTCCATCTTTGTAACTTGTACAACAACCTGTTGTTCTAAAATTTGTGAGCGTTTATTAGCATCAGCTATTGCAAGTGTTAACGAGGAAATTGATTTTTCTAATGACATTATAGCTGACCATATACTGTCCAAAGTTATTACAAGAGCTTTTTCCACAATCCTTTCAGGAATAAATGCAACTACATCTCCTTCACCAGACATTACCGACATTACCACACTACTGTGTTCACTGGCAGTTCCTCCCTTCCTCCTTGGAGTTGACACCATTATTAATTCTTGTTGTACAAACGTCTCCTCTGAAGAACATTTCTCTATCAGGCCAACACCAAGAATATTATTCTCACTTACTTCAAATTGCTTGGCCATATCCAGAGGATTTCCTTCTGCATCTGGCACAGCGAGAATGTCCACTCACATAAGGTCTTTCGTCTGTTCTGTTTCACAAGTTTTGTCAGTAAAGGGGGTGAGGGTGTTATTGGCACTCCAGGGCTAAGAGAGATGGATGAAGCAAGTTATGCTGCATTTTGTTCTACAGCAGCATTCACGGCGCTTCCAAACCCTGGGGCTATACTGAAACTCGCGGCGAAAAAACTCTGATTTCTCTGTTGAGTCAGGCCCGCTGGGGAAGACAGTGTAGATATTTGCTGCAGTTTGCCCTTTCTTTTAGTATGCGGCATGTTGGTTTAACAGCCACAGTCAGAGGAAATAACTCAGAACCAGAGCAGAGAATGTCCGACGCATCTCTCCTTCAGGCAGCCATCTTGGTCTCCGTCTAAATAGTCAGTATTTTTGAATGTTCTAATTCATATAGGGCAGATTTTCAAAGGGTTACGCCCTCCATACCTCCATACCTCTTTGGTGCCCCCCTCTTCGTCCGTGGGAAGATTGGCTGCTGCGGCGTCCTTCTTTAGAGTGGGAATGGGGATAGTTTGACAAAAAGTTATAGTCATACTGTGAATCTGTGATTATGTCATCAGTCATCTGACTAGAATTTGTTTGCTTATTCTTGTGTTACCAGGCACTGGCAGATGAAATGCTAGTGCATATTTTGAATTTGCCAATCCCTGTGCATGTTAGAAAGGGGATCTTGGCATTATATATGCATTATGCACACACTTTTAATTTTCCAATCCTGTTTCATTTTTTATGAGGTACATGATAATTGGTTAAGTGTATTTTTGAATTGGCCAATTATAGGTTTATTTTCCCTCCTGCTTTTACTCACTAGCTAAGTATATATAATAAGGGGTTCTCTGCTTGTGTGTTGCTTTTGTTTTGTGAGCAGTGTACACTAATTCAAATCACCGCACACTAAACCTTGAGTAGTGCACACTGACTAAGGATTAGTGTGCGCTACCTCTGGATGGGCAGTTATGGCTCTGCATTCCCATTGGCTGTCTTCAAGGTGGAGAGAACAATGGGAATGCAGAACCATACCTCTATCTAATGAACTCCTCATGAATTGATACATTTTAATTTTTAAATAGCACAGGTTAGCTACAGCGCACTATTAGATACATAGTGTACTGTAAGTTCTATTAGGGTGCACTAACTAACCTGTTAGTATGCAATAACGAGCCTTAATGTGCATTAATATCTAGCTAATGCGCACTATCTCGTTCGGTGTAGTGCACACTAAATCTGAGATAGTGCGCACTACTGGTTGTTAATGCGCATTAAGGCTCATTAGTGTGAACTAACGCACTTTGGCGAAAATTGCAAAAAATAAAAAAATGAGCTGCAGGAAAATGAAATTTTCCACAAAGTGCCAGAACCGAAGCCCAATCCGAAAACTTTAAATGAAGCACATCTCTAGTCAGTGACACCTCTCCTTGCCTATCCTTTAGATGTGGACTTACAAGGCTTAGGCCTTCCTTTGCTTGAGCGCCTCCAGTTACTTATTGTTCCTTTGGTGCCCAGGTTCCAGTACTGAATCCCGTCCAGGGTAGGACTACGCCATCTACCGACTGCTGTCTCTGGGCTGAGCCACCCAAAGGCTCAACCCGAGGGGAACAAGGGCTGGTATAGGTGAAGCTCCAGCAGCCTCTAGCTTCAGCCCACTCCACCTGCTGATGGTAGGGACCCATATGACCTTGCCTACAGGTTGCGTCAACCCCACCTCAGCCCAAGGGTCCACCTCCAATGCAACACACAGAGGATCCTGCATATGAAGAACTAGAAGAGTTGTTATTGTCATTAGAGTACCCAGAGCTGAAGGAACTCCTCCTACTCCTGTATCTCTGCTTCTTCCTGGATCTTTTGTCAACTGCCCTACCACCACTAACACTCACTGCCATCCCACCCCCAGCTGCTTTAATCCACACACCTTTGATTGCAGTATGTTTGTGCTGTGGCTGCTGCTGTTCCTATTCCAGGAAAAGATTTTCATGGCTGTAAAGAGCATGCAAGACATTTTAAGACAGAACCTGTTGTACAGTGGCTCATTATGCTGCTGAGATGATATTGCTTTGCATGATGCAGTCTGCTCAAACAGGTGTGCTACCACGGCAACTAGCTACTGCAGTGTTAATGAAGGGGCTTGTGTTCCCCAATCCTGGATCCAGAAGGGAATGAAGTATAAGGGCCATCAGTTGCTCTGGAAGTTATTTTTTTCCCCAACCCCAGCAACCATGTGATAGGGCATAAATTGATAACTGGCTGGCCGGAGCCGAGGGGATGAATCAGGCTTCACTAGTCCACAAGAAACTGCAAGGTATGACCAAAGAGTGTCTAAGGGGGTAAAGGGGTGTTTGGAAGACCTGAGGAGGGAGTCCAGATGCCTGGAGAGGTTAGAGGTTTTTTAGTCAATGTTTACAAAGGAGAGGGGTTGGGAAAAGAATGGAGGAGCCTTCGCCACACAATTTAAAATATTTTTTAAAACTTTATTGCATTGGACCTGATTCTAGAGTAAGCAACGGTAGGTGAGATGAGAAGTCTCACAAGACCTCTTGGGTTTTTTTACTCTTTGGGTCGGAGGGCTTTGGGCTACTCAAGCCCTTTAAAACAATGCCTGGGTGCATCGGGATGTGTGTTAGTGTCCCAGTGCTCCTGAGTTGTAGTCAACTTTCATGAAAATAATACGGCTTACAATTTTTCAGGCAAGCTGCATTATTATATTACCATGGAATTGCCTAGTAATGAGCTGCTTTGCATGCATTTTCATTCAAAGCTGCTTATTGCCATTTTGGCATTATTGGAGGTTAAATAACGTGCATTATTTAAAATAGTACTTGTTAACACTACATTAAGGTATTTACCATGTGGTAAATGCCTAGCACAGCTTAGTAAATATATTCCTTAGTTTGTAAGCTCTCTGGGGTCAGGGAAATACCTACAGTACCTGGATTAAATTTACCATGAGCTACCAGTGAAAAGGCTTAGGCTAAATATAAATGGCCCAAGAATATAAACCAATGTTTGTGAATGCTGAAACAGGTTTGAGGAAATATTAAAATGAGTACTATGAAGTTTAAGTTCATCTGTTTTCGCATATCAACCTCCATTCAAGAGTAATGCTGGGGAAAAAAATAGAAGGCATGAAAAATGCTTGCATGTATGGAAAATAGTTTTTTGAAAATGGGATTCTGTCAGGGCATAATGGCATTATCTCTCCAGTTTTCCAGACCAACCATTAAACTGCACACTTAGGTACAGCTTAAATATTCCTTAAGTGGTCCCTTAAGCTAATGAAAATGAAATCTCAAACAATAAATATGAGAGAAAGCATGAAGATAGATCAGCACTTCAATAAAGATTCCCCCATAAGGGTCCCTCAGCACAAATCTCCTGCTTAAATGAGAATATGTGCATGAGCATATAGTTCATCTTGAATTTCTCCCCAGTCTACAGAGAACATGTTATCATGTCCTTCCCAGCAGCAGTATTATGAAAGTTATTTTTATTCTTGAAGAGGTATTAGTGTTTAAAACGTTATCATGTTTCAACAATGTGAAAAGGAAGAGGTATCAGTGTTTACAATTTTATCATGTTTCAACAATTTGAAAAGGAAGAGGTATTAGTGTTTATAATTTTACCATGTTTCAATAATGTGAAAAGCTCTATTATTTTTTCTATGTGGTCTTCTGTCCATTGCAGGAGCTGTCCAGCACAAGGCATTTAAGCTGGACTAGATATCGTTGGTGAAATGTATGATAATCTCTTCTGTCTTATCCTGTTGTGCTTGCATTCAACTATGACACTGGTCATACAAGGTGGGGAGATGCCTTCTACTAAATATAGTACAGTAGGGTACTTTGTAATTACTTAAAGCCCACATTCTCTACTACCTCGAGGGTCTGGTCCTTAGGGATGTGCAGAGCAAAATTTTATGTTCATATTTTTTATGTCCGAAAGGGGGTCCCACTTGCGGCCAATATGGACATAAAAAAAATCCAATGAGTTGGGTATATGTACATATGTGCAAAAAAAAAATTTAAACCCCCTCACCCTCCTTAATCCCCCCCCAGACTTACCACAACTCCCTGGTGATCGAGCGAGGAGTGAGGACGTCATTTCTGCAATCCTTGGCGAGAAGCATGTGACGTCGGTGGCACGTCTGAGTGACGCGGCGCCACGTGATTCCCGGCAAGTTCGCGCCGGACGGCTCGTTCGGCCCAAAAAGAACTTTTGGCCAGCTTGAGGGGCCTGACCCCCCCAAGCTGGCCAAAAGTTCTTTTTGGGCCGAACGAGCCGTCCGGCGCGAACGAGCCGGGAATCACGTGACGCCGGCGTCACTCGACGTGCCGCCGACATCACATGCTTCTCGCCAAGGATTGCAGAAATGGTGTCCTCACTCCTCGCTCGATCACCAGGGAGTTGTGGTAAGTCTGGGGGGGGATTAAGGAGGGTGAGGGGGTTTAAATTTTTATTTTGGCTCAACAATCGCGATTTCCCACATATCGAACATATCTATGTTCGATATGTGGGAAATCCGATCGTTTATGTCGAATCAATTTTTTAAGTAAAAAAAAAATATGAGTTGTGTTTTACTAATGCGGTCAATCCGAATGCACACCCCTACTGGTCCTCAAGGGCAATCATTTCCCTGATGCACCACTTTTCTATTTTAGATGTTCCTTGCCTCTTGCCCTGGGACAGTGCTTTGGAACACCACCCCATTTTCTCTATGGTGAGTTGCTGCTTCAGATGCATGGCTCTAAAATACTGGCCTGCTATCTGTCTGCTGGAAGGGGCCATTTGATCAGCTTTCCTCTGGCTTTTACTTAGAGAGGCAAATTAAATCCCCAGGAAACTTCTGCTACTCTCACTGATACCAGTGCTAGCAGGTGCAGCTTCTGCAGGTGATGCTGCATATCCATTTTTTTCAGATGCCCCACTTGCTTCCCTCAATTGATATTCTTCCTGCACTAAATACACTAAGGAAAATGCAGGTCCTTCCTCATTTTAAATTGCCTTCAGAATAGGGATTTCTTCCCAGATCCCTTCTCTACACCATTGGAGGCTGATGCTGGCTTTGGAGTTGAGGTAGACGGTGGACTCTGAGAAAAAATGCCATGGGCATCACTCATGCTGTCTACCTGTGCTGCCTGATCTTCCTGGAGGTTAATCTCAATATCCTTAGTATCATCACTCTATTCCATTGCCTCATTGAAATCTAAGATGCTACTGACTAAGGGGGTCATTTTCAAA
The DNA here is from genome assembly GCF_901001135.1 of Rhinatrema bivittatum. Classification (NCBI taxonomy): domain Eukaryota; kingdom Metazoa; phylum Chordata; class Amphibia; order Gymnophiona; family Rhinatrematidae; genus Rhinatrema; species Rhinatrema bivittatum. The sequence goes on from NC_042618.1 coordinate 95,210,761, forward strand.
TGCTTATCGCATGTGATAAGCCGCTATCGCATGCGAAAAGTCCCTTTTCGCGTGCCAAAGCATGCTGGGGTGGAGTCAGGGCAGAGTCGGGGTGGCGAGGAGGTGGACTCAGCAATGTCTTCGCTGGCAGCGATAAGGTTAGTAACCTTATCGTCATCAGTAGCGCGCCCAATAGCACCACGTTTCATGGTGGCACTATTGGGTGTGAAAGCCGGCAGCGAAAGCACCGTGGTGGTGCGAAGGCAGCTGGATTTCGCAGGCCCACCCCTCCCTTTGCCCCCCCGTCCCCATTTTTGCTGGATTCACCATTCTCCGATAGAATGGTGAATCCAGGCCTAAATGTCCCAAATTATCTTCAGCTGCTAAATCTTCAATATCTTCTGATTCAAAGAATCCCAGACCAGATTCTTCTTCGGAATCAGTTTGTACAAATACTGCCTTTACTGCCTCAGAAGTAGGATCCAAAGAGAAGCTGGCTACTGGTTTTGGATGTTGCACTTCTGCTACCCATGCCCTTCTAATGCTAATCTTGGATGATTCTCCCACCTTTTTCCTCTGACCCCCCCAAAAAATGAGAAGGACAGGCAATGATAGCATGTGCTTGCCAAATTTCAATTTCTTCTGCATTTGAGCCGGCTTACTGTCCTGAAATTCTGGTCTTAAAAGTGTCCCTTTTCAATTTAAGTGCAAGGCTGCCATTTTTTATTGTTTTCCCTGAAAAAGCTGTCAACCCTGAAAATATGCCCTGACATGATAGAATTTGTTGAAGTGCACTGCCTATTGGGGATCTGGATATTACAAATGAATTTATTGATACTGTAATTGTACCTACACACCAGTACTATTTACTGTATGGAGAACTGTGCATGTGTGTGTCTCTCTCTCCTACACACACACACACACACACACACACACACACACATACACACTCACTTTCAGAGAGATGGTAACTTTCAAACCAGTGAGCATGCACACATTTCCACATATACATCAGCTGGCGCCCAGGTATGCATCCATTTTATAATATATGTGTACATGTTATAAAATAGCCTAGCCATACACACATTTACTCCCAATTTTAGGTGGGCATGTGCTTATAGATACAACTCTCACATTTACTGTTTTAATTGGGGGATTTTAAAAGGGGCATGCACTGACATCATGCCCAGTTTTACCAGATTATCCCCAGTTAATCCAGCTAAGAGATAAGTCCTTCAAACCCTCCTGGTTTGATAGCCTTTATTCCCCCCCTCCCCCCCAATTAACCCTGACCCTTAAAACTCCACAGATCTGCCTAGTTTTCTTTACATTTTAACTTACACAATATCCATAGCAGAAGCAAAGTTATGCAGCAGGGAGCCTCAGCATGCTCCAGATTATGTCAGAATTTATGAGCACAACTTAGGTTCATGCCCTGAAATGCCATGCCCTTCCCAGACCATGTCCATGCCCCACCCCTTTATGAGAACTTACAAGATGCGCATGCTGTGGGAGATACGCGTGTATCTCGGCGGCTTTTAAAATCTGCTCGGCACATGTGAGCCCCACTTCTTTGTGCATCCCCTAATTAATGTTAGAATCAGGCTTTTAAAATTTACCTCAAAAAGTGTATGTGTGCTGTGCTGTATATTGTGCTGACTAATTCCACACACAGAAGAACTGGTAAATATTAACAGACAAAAAGACTGGCAGTCAGGGAAGACTCTTCTCTTCAGTTCTGAGCATGCATTGCTCACTTCACTGATTTCAAGACAGACAGAGACAAAAAAATTATTAACACTGCCACAACTGCAATTCCCACAGTTGCGCTGGAGGTGGACCCTGGGGCCGAGGTAGGGTTGATGCTACCTGTAGGAGGGATCCTACGGGTCCCCACTATTGGCAGGCAGAGTGGACAGAAGGCCAGAGGCCAGCTTGCGCTTCACCAATACCAGCCCTCGTTCCCCGCGGGTTGAGCCTTTGGGTACTGGGGCCAGCTGGACTTAGGTGGGCCTCAGTATGTTGTTGTCGATGGAAGGACAGAAAGGTCAACCCAGAGGCAGCAACAGTGGAATGGAAAAGTCTGTACTGGACAAGGCAGAGTCCCGGAGACCTGGGTGCCAATAGAACCAAAGTCAGACAGGGGGCGCTCGAGCAAGAACTGGCCGAAGCCTGAATAGGCCAAGTCCAGGACGTAGACTGAAGAGGTTTCATAGAGCAAGCTGGAGTCAGGGCCAGTGGTAATCAAGAAGCAGTGGCAAGACAAGGCTAAGGTCTGGATGAGGAGAGAGTCAGTAGCGTAGTCAGGCAATGCAGAGGTCCGGCGTTGGAGAGAGTCAATGGCATAGTCAGGCAATGCAGGGGTCCGGGATTGGAGAGAGTAAATGGCATAGTCAGGCAATGCAGAGGTCCGGGCCTGGAGAGTCAATGGTGTATTCAGGTGATGCAGAGGTCTGGGCTTGGAGAGAGTCAATGGCATATTCAGGAAACGCAGAGGTCCGGGCTAGGAGAGAGTCAATGGCATAGTCAGGCAATGCAGATCTCGTGTCCAAGTAAGCAATCCAATAAAAGGCTAGGAATCAGGAATGCAGGGACAAAGGAAAACAGGAACAGGAATTTGTGAAGATCAGGAACTAGGAATGCAGGTGAATCACCAGGAGAAGAGTACATGACCAGCGTGGAGACCTGTTGCAAAGGCGATCATTGGAAGTTGAGCCCGGCCTTAAGTATATACTCCACTGTAACTCATACTCCACTGTAACTCAAGTTAAAATGTACAACCTATGTTAAATGCTAAACAAGTTATCTTTTATAACCTGCTATAACTGCTGTAAATAAGCTACTATATATATCCTTTTATATACTCTATATTTCCTTCATTAACCGTTATATTTCTTTCATTAACCGTTATAATTAAGCTACAATGTTTAACCCACGCCAATTAGTTACGCCTGTAAATACTGTTACGTTCCTCTACATTCTCAGCTGCTATCCTTCCTCCTTTGCCTTCTCCCTCTCTCCCCCCCCCCCCTTTCGCTCCTGCTTCATCACCCACTCCCTGTTTTTTGTAACTTTCCTCCTTTCTCAAGTTTATTGTAAACCGGCGTGATGTGCTCGCACGAACACCGGTATATTAAAAGCTGTTAAATAAATAAATAAATAAATAAATAAATAAGTACCAGAGCTCTGGCGACATCATCATCCGGGCCGCAGCCAAGTTCCCACCGCGGGCCCTTCATAAGAGTCAATGTTGCACACACGCATGCCTAGAGAGGGGTGTGGCGCTGGATGGCAGTGTCTCTCCGCGGGCCACGCTGAGAGGCCCGACGTGGAGCACAGGAATCTGTAGCTGAAGCTGAGGCACTGGGGGACGGAGCTGGCAGCCCACCATTGCCAGGGATGAGCAACCAGGCACTGGATTCACCAGAAAGAGGTGAGGGGGACGGGCAACAGTCTGCCACGGCTGGCACATGTAACAGTATCCCCCCCTTATGCCTCCCCCTTGGAAGTCTGGGTTTGCCAGGATGGGCCTGATGAAATTGAAGGAGGAGGTTTTTATCCAGGATGTTACGAGCTGGTTCCCACGAATTCTCTTCAGGGCCATAACCCTTCCAGGAAAGGAGGTATTCCCACCAGTGGCCCCTACAGTGAACATTAAGTACTTCATGAACCTTGTAGGTATTGTCAGTCTCCGCAACCAGCGGAAATAGTTCGGGAGCTTTTCGTGAAGGTCAAGATAGGACTACTGGCTTCAGAAGGATACATGGAACGTATTATGGATTCCTAATGTTGGTGCAACCGATGCTGGTATGTAACTGGTCCAACACGACAAATAATTGGGAAAGGTCCAATGAACCTTGGTGCAAACCTTTGGGAAGGTATCTTAAGCCGAATATGTCAAGTGCTTAACCAGACCGTCTGGCCAGGAAGGAACTCAGGAATCAAGCGTCGATGGATGTCCGCAGACCTTTTGGCCTGGGATGCGGCTAGGCGTAACCGAAGATTCATCTGATTCCAGATTGCCTTGAGGGCATCAGCAGTAGCTTGCACAGCAGAAGAGGGCACCGATAATGGTATGGGTAGTGGAGGTTGTGGTTGTTTCCCATAAACAATAGAAAAGGGTGACGTACCTGTGGCAGAGGCAATATGGGAGTTGTGGGAGAACTCCGCCCAAGAAAGGAGTTCAAACCAGTTGTCTTGACGGTCATTTATGTAGGCACAGAGAAAGGATTTTAAGGAGTGATTCATTCGCTCAGTTTGTCCATTGGCCTGCGGATGGTTCGCTGTCGTTAAACTGATGTTAATGCCAAATTTATTGCAAAGGGCATGCCAGTATCGGGCAACAAATTGTGGACCCCTGTCAGAGACAATGTCCTTGGGCAGGCCCTGTAGCCAAAATATATGGAGAAAGAACAGGTGTGCCAATTCGGGAGCAGATGGTAGGCCCGGTAGTGGAACAAATGGACAATTTTAGAAAATCTATCTATGGTAATCCATATGACCGTGTGACCCTTGGATGGTGGTAAGTCTACAATGAAATCCATGGAGAGATATGTCCACAGTTCCTCAGGAGCTGGAAGTGGCTGGAGCAAACCCCATTGTCGACTGAGTATGATTTTCTGTTGAGCACAAGTATTGCAGGAATCAATGTACGCTTTAGCATCAGAGACATAGTGGGCCACCAGAAGAACCACTGGAGAAATGCTAGAGTTCGCGCATGCCCTGGGTGATTGGCGAACTTAGAGTCATGTGCCCACCGGAGGACTCTTTCACAGAGGCAACAGGGCACAACGGTCTTCCCAGTCGGGACTGGGTGAGTCGCAGACAAACAAATACAAGCTGGGTCAATAATGTGACTGGGTTCTTCAAGAGTATCTTCTGGTTCAAAGGAACATGACAGGGCATCGGCCCGAAGATTTTTCCCAGCTGGGTGATAGCGGAGTTTGAAGTTGAACCTCGAAAAAAAAGGGCCATCGAGCTTGCGGGCATTGAGGCACTGGGCACGGTTCAAGTGTTCCAGATTCTTGTGACCTGTAAATATGGTGAATTTATATTGCGCGTCCTCTAGCCTCGGGTGCCATTCTTCTAGAGCTAATTTGAAAGCAAGCAATTTGCGATCTCCAGTGCTGTAGTTTTGTTCCACAGAAGATAATTTGCATAAGTAGAATGAACACGGAACTAGGGATCCAGAAGTTGAACGTTGGCTCAAGTCTGCCCCGGCTCCAATAGCAGAGGCATCCACCTCGACCTGGAAGGGCTGGTTTGGGTCTAGATGGTGGAGACAAGGTCCAGCTAGGAAGGCCTCTTTGAGGCGTTGAAAGGCTGTAATGGCTTCCAGAGTCCAGTTCTGGGTATCTTGGCCCTTACGGGTCAATGCGGTAAGAGGATCCACCAGTGTTGAGTAATGAGGGATGAAATGGAGGTAATAATTTGTGAATCCTAGAAACCATTGTAGAGTTTTAAGACACACGGGCTGGGGCCAATTTTGGATTCCTTTGAGTTTTTAAGGGTCCATAGAGAATCCTCATTGCGAACTTATATACTCAAGAAAGGGCAAACTGGATTTTTCAAACAGGCGTTTATCCAATGTCATGAATAGATGGTTTTCACAGAGACGTTGTTGAACCATGCAGACTCGGTGCGGTATGTAGCCAGATCCTTAGAGAAGACAAGGATACCATCAAGGTATGCCACAACCTTAACTTATAATAGATCTCTGAAAATGTCATTAATCATTCGTTGAAATACTGCAGGGGCGTTACAGAGGCCAAAGGGCATTACCAGATATTCGTAATGCCTGTCTCTGGTGTTGAAAGCTGTTTTCCAGATGTCATTGAAGCAGATACGCACCAAGTTGTAAGCTCCGCGAAGATCCAATTTGATGAAAATGGAAGCTACGTGTAGTCGACCAAATAACTCAGAGATCAAGGGCAATGGGTATTTGCCTTTGCGGGTGATGGCATTTAAGCCGCTGTAATCGATACATGGCCTTAGGAATCCGTCTTTCTTTGTAACGAAGAAAAATCCTGCAATGGCAGGAGATGTTGAGGGACGAATAAACCCTTTAGCAAGGTTCTCTTGGATGTACTCCATCATAGCCTTGTTCTCAGGAAGGGACAGAGGATAAGTATGCCCTTGGGGAGGCGTGGTCCCAGGCAGAAGGTTCGCCTTCTGCTTTGAAAAAAACATTTTCAAAGTTTGCATAAGGAGCTGGTAGGCCTGAGGAGGTGGTCGCCAAAGGAATCACAGGAGGTGTCACCACCATTTGTAAACAAGTCTGATGACAGGTGGAACCCCATTCCACCAGCTGGAGTGACCCCCCAATCAAATTGGGGGGAATGACGTTGGAACCAGGATAGTCCTAAGACTACCGGGTGGATAGATTTCTCTAAAACCAATAGTTTGATTTCTTCAGTATGAAGGGCACCAGTAAGAAGTTGAACTGGCTCAGTGGTCAGGGAAATTCGGCCGGGTAATGGTTCTCTGTAAATCGAAGCAATGCACATGGAGGTCTCCAAAGAATGGGTATTTATACCCAAAAGTTAAACTAGATCCTTGAGGATAAAATTTACTCCTGCTCCGGAATCCACCAGAGCAAGGACTGGAAAGGACCAGGAGACCCAAATCAGAGTAACTGGCAAGGACAGTTGAGGGGCCGGTGACATTGCACCCAAGTTCAGGACCCCGACTGAACTTAGGCCGGGTAGTTCCTGGATGCAGGCCTGCAGGTGATGGCCAGGTGCTCCGCAGTACAGAAACAGGCCTGTTTGTCTCCACCGGGAGGCACTCTTCCAGGGACAGATGCCCACGCCCAACTACATGGGTTCTTCCGTCTTGGCCACAATGGAGACCCTACCAGAGACAGGGCTAGTGGCCAGTGGCGAGCAGGAGTGAACCCAAGAGGACCTCCTGGGTATCCGATTCTCCCAGTGGCTCTCTTGGAGACGATAATCAATTTATCCAGTTAGATCGATGAGGTCCTCAAGTGAGGAAGGGAGCTCCTGAACTGCCAATTTATCCTTCAGCTGCGGGGAAAGTCCATCCAGGTAGATAGTATGCAAGCAGTCTTCCTGTCAGGAGAGTTCTGTGGCCAAGGTCCGAAATTCATTCGTATAATCAAATAGGCTTCTTTGGCCTTGTTGAAGGTGTAGCAAATTAGTGCTTGCCACGGCATGCTGCCCAGAATCATCAAAGGTCCACCAGAACACGGCCATGAATCGAGACATTTCCTCTAGGAGCGAATCCGATCGTTCCCATAAGGGTGAAGCCCAAGCCAATGCCTTCCCTTCCAGATGAGACAAGGTGACTTTCGTGAGTTCATCTTGAAAGATGGAGGGCTGCAGAGTAAACTGCATGTAGCATTGGTTGATGAACCTTCTGCAGAGCTTGGCATCACCGTTGAAGTGAGGCAGAGCTGGTAGGGCCAGCAAGGCTCTAGGAGTGGAGGGAGACGGCTGCTGGTGAAAAGAAGCCGGTTCTGGAACTGAGTTACCGGACAGGGCATCAAGCTGAGCATGCAGACGCTCAAGAGAGGAGGCCAGTGCCTCAAGAAACTGTTGCTGTTCTTGTACCTTTGAAGCCAGGTCATGAATACACGGTGGAGCCATGTGTCTGGAGGGCACATGGCTCCGCCGATTCCATGGCCTTTGCAACCTGTTGCACCGGAGGTGGACCCTTGGGACGAGGTGGGGTTGACGCTACCCATAGGAGGGATCCTACATCAGCAGGTGGAGTGGTCTGAGGGATGGAGGCTAGCTGATGCTTCACCAATACCAGCCCTTGTTCCCCGCGGGTTGAGCCTTTGGATACCGGGGCCTGCTGGACTTAGGTGGGCCTCCTTATGTCATCATCGATGGAAGGATGGATAGGTCAGCCCAGAGGCAACAACAGTGGAATGGAGAAGTTTGTACTGGACGAGGCGTAGTCCCAGAGACCCGGGTGCCAATAGAACCAAAGTCAGACAGGGGGCACCTGAGCAAGAACAGGCCAAAGCCTGAATAGGCCAAGTCCAGTATGTAGACTGAAGAGGCGTTGTAGAGCAAGCTGGAGTCAGGGCTGGTGGCAATTAAGAAGCAGTGGCAAGACAAGGCTGAGGTCTGGACGGCAAGAGAGTCAGTAGCGTAGTCAAAAAATGCAGAGGTCCGGGCTTGGAGAGAGTCAATGGCGTAGTCAGGTGATGCAGAGGTCCGGGCTTGGAGAGAGTCAATGGTGTAGTCAGGCAATAAAGAAGTCGTGTCTGAGTAAGCAATCCAATGAAAGGTTAGGAATCAGGAACGCAGGGACGAAGGAGAAAAGGAACTTGCGAGGATCAGGAACCAGGAACGCAGGGGAATCACCAGGAGGCAACGAGTACACGACCAGCGTGGAGACCTGTTGCAAAAGCGATCATTGGAAGCCGAGCCCGGCCTTAAGTACCGGAGCTCTGGCGACATCATCATCTGGGGCCGTGGCCAAGTTCCCTCTGTGGGCCCTTCATAAGAGTCAGTGATTCGGGTTCCTAGGGAGGGATGCCGCTGGACGGTGGCATCTCTCCATGTGCCACGTGGAGAGGCTCATCGTGGAGCACAGGAATCTGTAGCTGAAGCTGAGGCACCGGGGGCAGCCCGAGGACTGAGATGGAGGCCCAGAGTCTCCAGGGATGAAGAACCAGGCACTGGATTCACCAGGGAGAGGTAAAGGGGCTGGGCCGCGGGTCTGCTGTGGCCGGCACACGTAACACCCACACTGTCTCTCACCCTGATCCTCCCCAGTAAAGAAAGAAAACAAAATCTGCAGTACTGCATTGCCTCTCTTTTTGGCCAGTGACTATATGAGTCAACTGCAGCAGAAAAGAACAGAAGCAGATCTTTACCACTGCCAATTCTTAAACTTTTTAAAAAGTTCTGCGAGAACATCTAATAGCACATTTTTTTTTCTCTAAAGAGCGAGAGAGGAACAAAGCTCAAACTTTACAATGGTAGTAGGTCAGCATTTCTTGATCCAGACTGTCACTATAGGCTAGATTGTTGCAGTGTGATTTGTCCTTTGGCTAATCTCCTTGACAACTTGTCCTGCCTTGACTCTGACAAGGATGTGAATACACACAAGCAAGAGTTCTTTGCTATAGTTTCCAGCTGTTTTCCAGCTGTATACAGCCATTAAATTTTAATGGCCATAGAAATGAATGGAAAACATAAACAAATGGGACAAAGATTTCATTAATGGGACTTCTCCATTTAGGGGGGCCATGAATACATTTCAATATGGGCACATTTGTTATTTTTTTGTCTTTTCATTTCAAACAAATGCACTTCCCTACTATATGCTGACCCTTACATTTTAGGGATAAGCTAAATGGAGGTTTTATGTTCCTTGAAATTTTAAATACTTTGTAAATAAGCACTATAGATAGATATCTACTTCTTATAATTTCTTTATCACTAGTAGACATCATAGCACTGTACAAATACATATAAGATACAATACCTTCTCCACAGATCTTACAATATATTCAAGAAATATTGTAACCTTTTTGAGAATGAGAGGCAGAAAAGATACTGATTTCAGATGACATTTTATGTGGCTTTTCTGAAATAGACAATAATGTGAGAACTGCTCCTACCAAGATCAAATTGTTGTGGGGCAAATGGTTCACAGAATACAGTAGGAACAAATTTACTGCAACTTATGACAGTGAAATTTCTGCTCACTATAAGCTGTATTCTAGAAAGGATTTAACTTCAAGGTTCAACCGACAAGATTATTAAATTCTAAGTAGTGTAGCAGTACTTGGATTTAACCCTTGTTGAATCATTGTTTCTATCCCTTCCAAAACATACATACATTATTATCAAACACTGACATAAAACGTCTTAGAATTATTTTCTATTTTCTTTATTAACTACATTATATAGAGAGTAATAATGTTGGGGAAGGGGCAGTTTTCCAAAAGGACAGGTTCCACCTTAACCAGGGTGGATCCAGGCTGCTGGTGCTAAGGAGACAGAGCAGCTTTTAAATCAGAATTAAAGAGGAAAGCTGACAGTCGCTCAGCAGTGCATGGTTTGGAGGGAGGCATCCTTGAAGGATCCTTGAAGGATACTAATGAAGCAGGAAAGTTAGGGCATCACTACAGAGAGGTTCCAATAAAAGCAAAAGTAGTCCAATTGCCTGAAAGTAAAGAATTACCAGAGCTAAAAGACTCCAAATTATCACTCAACTAAAAAGCAGACTATTACTACAAATAGAAAACACACTTAAGAAGTAAGATGAGTGAGGTGCAGTATAAAGCAATGAATGATAAGATAGATTTAACTGGCATCTCAGAGACATGATAGAAGAATGAGAACTAATGGGATATTGCCATACCGGAGTACAAATTATATCACAATGAAAGGGAGGAGCAATTTGGTGTGTGTGTGTATGTGTGGTGGTGGTGGTGGTGGTCCAACAGGATAAACATCCTTTAAGAGACTAAATGCACAATATAATCTTTTTTAACTTTTTATTTATAATTTTAAATATAATACACAAACAGCCACTTGCAAACAGAAATAGCCAATTACATTGTAATAGTCACTGAGAAAAATAAAGAAATAGGAAAATCACATCCTAGCTAACAGACCACCATAAAGAGGAGGAGGACCCAGAAAGGGAGTAGTATAAAGGAAAATAATTAATTCACATTATAGGAAAAGAGATATTCCAGTGAGAATGCTGTGTATAGATAGAAAGAGAGCTCACCCATACAAGATGCCCTCCAACAGAAAAGAAAAACCCATATTAAGCTTGATTCGGAGCTTGAGAATTAATAAAGGATCTAAGTTGAATAGGATCCAGGAAAGACTAACAATACATTTACATGCAAAATGCAAAAACAACAACAAAAAAAAAAAACGAGCCCCTAAATCAATAGTCTCTTGTCCCATGTCCAGCAAGGCCTTCCATCGAGCCTGGGTGGCCTGGGAAAAATCAGGAAAAATTTGAAGTCTGCTACCCATGAAAGAAATATTCATAGCTTGAAAATATAAATGAAGAATTCAGTCCCGAAACAGAATCTTTATGAGTAGAAATCTCATATGTGTTGGGGAAGAGTAAAGCGATAGAAGTATACTACTGTAGGGGTGTGCATTCGTTTGCAACATATTGGCAATCCGCAACGTATATGCCATATTCGTTGTATTCATGGGGGTCACGAAACGTATGGCGAACCCCCACGAATACAACGTATCACTAATGAATAAACCCCCACCCTCCTGACGCCCCCCCCAAGACTTGCCAAAAGTCCCTGGTGGTCCAGCGGGGGTCCTCGAGCGATCTCCTGCACTCGGGCTGTCGGCTGCCGGTATTCAAAATGGCGCCGATAGCCCCTGTGACATAGTAAGGGCAAAGGCTATCGGCGCCATTTTGATTACTGGCAGCCGACGGCCCGAGTGAAGGAGATCGCTCCAGGACCCCCACTGGACCACCAGAGACTTTTGGCAAGTCTTGGGGGGGGACTCCTGACCTCCCCAAGACTTGCCAAAAGTCCCTTTTGGTCCAGTGGGGGTGCTGGAGTTATCTCCTGCAATCGGGCCGTCGGCTGCCAGTATTCAAAATGGCGCCGATAGCCTTTGCCCTTACTATGTCACAGGGGCCGACCAATGGCACCGATAGCCATTGGTCGGCCCCTGACGTCTGGTAAAGACCACAGCTTGTTCCTGACTCGTCTGCCTGCCTGCCGCCTGCCAAAGACCACAGCTTGTTCCTGACTCGTCTGCCTGCCTGCCGCCTGCCAAAGACTTCAGCTTGTCCATAACCTGCCTGTCTGCCTGCTGCCTGCCAATGACCTCAGCCTGTTCCTGACCTTGCCTGACCTCTGGATCTTGACCCTTGCTTCGTTGACCACTCCTTGGACTGATTCCTGGACTTTGACCTTGCTCGTCTGACCTTGCTTGATTCTGGCTCTGTCCCTAGCCTTGTCATCACCAACACTCTTCTGGTTCTTCTATCTTCAACCTGTTACCAGCCTAGAACCTGATAGCGCTCCTCCTGCCTCTGTGGGCACGCCGGACTCTAATTCTTTCAGGAGACCCTGTGAGGCCCACCTAAGCCCCAGTGGCCCGGGCCCTCCCGGGGGGACCACGGGCTTCCAGTGGTGAAGATCACCCTGCCTCTGTCTCCTCTCATGCTCTGCCCCCTGTGGTCGGTTCCCGCATCACCACAGGCCAGGGGTTCACCCTGAGTGCAACAGTATGGTTAAAAGGTTAGGTGAAAGAGGTTATTTCGTCCAAAAGATCATCCTTCAAAAATTGAAAGAAAATAAAGAAAATAAAGCAAATAGGAAAAACATAAGCTTTGGCAAGTTAAATTTGAAACACTGATAAGACGGGCTAAAAGAGAATTTGAAAAGAAGGTGGCCATAGGGGCAAAAGCTCATAATACATTTTTTTTAAATATATCTGAAACAGGAAGCCTGCAAGGAAATCAGATTGGACCATTATATAGGGTTGCCAATTGACTCCAGATTTACTTATAGGGAAGTCAGAGTTAGTCCCAGAATGCAATGGGGTAAAACCAGGACTGGATCAACCTGTCCTGAAAATATGGAGCCAGTTGGCAACCCTACTGTTAAATAACCGAGGGGTTAAAGGGGCCCTTAGGGAAGATAAGGCCATTGTGGAAAAACTAAATGAATTCTATGCTTCAGTGTTTATTGAGGAGAAGGTTGAGGAGATACACATTCCAGAGATGGTTTTCAAGTGTCATGATTATTTAGATGACCTGTCCGAAATCACAGTGAACCTGGAAGATGTAGTAGGCCAGATAGACAAACTGAACAGTAGCAAGTCACCTGGTCTGGGTGGTTTACATCCCAGGGTTCTGAATGAACTAAAAAATGACATTTCTAACGTATTAGAAGTAATTTGAAACCTATCATTAAATCATCCATTGTACCTGAAGACAAGAAGGTGGACAGTCTAACCCTGATATATAAAAAGGGCTCCAGAAGTGATTCAGGAAACTATAGACTGGTAAGCCTGACTTCAGAGGTGGGAAAAATCATGGAAACTATTATTAAGAATAAATCATAGACCATATAGAGAAACATGAAATAATGGGGAAACAGCATAAATTTATAAAGATGAGAATAAACAGGCTGATAAAGGTGAACTGGTCCATGTGGTATATTTAAATTTTCAGAAGACATTTAACAAAGTCCCTCAAGAGAGGCTTCTAAAAAAATCTAAATGGTCAAAGGACTGGAGAAGATGTCTTTTTGTGGATTGCAAACATGTTAAAAGATAGGAAACGGAGAGTAGGATTAAATGATCTGCTTTCTCAGTAGAAAATTCATAAAAGTTTGGTAGAGAAAGAGATCAATGTGAGATGATTGACATGAGGCATGTGAATTTTTAGTTCAAATTTACATACATGTAATACTCTTGCACAGTTAGAAGTATCATCTGAAAGTTATATTTTTACAAAGAAGCTATGCATTTATTACTGTTTGGTGGATTTCTAAATTGGACTTTGAGTTGGTCCTGTGACTCCACTGCATTTAGTCATCATAACACCCACTTTCTTGACTCTAGTCCATGGAATTTGATGGGTCCTGGGCACAACTTGGAGGTACCGCACCCAGGCTCTACTTGAAGAATGAAAGTGTATTGGTATTTGCCAGAACAACCTTTGCTGGTATTAGAGAAGTCATGATGTGTTCAGTCTCAAAAAGATTTCTAACCCTTGACATTAGGGTACCTGGTCAGTCATACAGGGAGAGAGAAAAAGGGGAAAGATATATTGTTTGATGTTTCTTTTCTCTTTTTTTCTTTTTAATAAAAACATGATGAGGGAATATCTTACCCTCTGTAATCATGAACTTGCCCAATTGCTGGTATACTGCACATGCTGATCTGAGGCAAACACTATATGTTAGACAGTCAATCACTTTGATAGGCTAAACACCCCTGCTGTTTTATAATTGGCATCATACAGTGGATGGAGTTTACAAGTATTGTTAATGAATAAAGCAATAGCCTCTTGTTTGAACCATATCTTGTTTTTTGAATGCCCTTGGATTCAAGTTTGAATGAAATTATGCCAAGTTGGGTCTCGCTTTATTATTTTGCTATCTCTACCTAGGTGCTATCAAGCAAGGGCAAGAGTACCTTGCAGAATCTAATCTTTGTGTTCCTTTCCTCATTCCAAATCCAATCAAATGTTCACTGATGTGTACTGTGCTGTTCGTACCTCTGATTGTGCATATAAAATTGGCCCCCAAACCCTAGACCACTACCAAAACTTCACTTTGAGTTACTTGTTGACCCTCCTACAGTGGTATAAATAGATAACTAATATGTATACCAAGAAAAAAAGGTGCAGATATTTTTGCTGTTAAAATCACACACAACACTAACACCCCTCATTTTCATAAACCCCGCACAAATTACTCCCCTTTGACTAAATTTGCATTTGCATGCGTTAAGGAGTTATCATGGGCGTTAGGCACAAACGCTGGTGATAACAACCTAACGCAGGGTTAAAAAATGACCTTGTTAGTTTGTACAGAACTTAGCATCACAAAGTAAAATATACAATGTAGCAAAGTAAGAGTATTAAGCAGGCTCATCAGGAATAAAAGGCTAGACTCACAGTATCTTCTGTTTTCTGGTTCCTTTAGGTGGTGCCATTAAATCAAGGATAATGACACTAAGGGGTACATTTTCAAAACATATACCATGTAAAATTAGCGTAAAACATATTTAAGTAGCTTACATTCACTGACATGCCATTAAAAAAAATATCAAAAGTATGCATGTACTGTATTTTTGGTCTCATGAGCACATTTATGCATGCATTTAGACATGAGAAAAAAGGGTATTCTGGGCTGGGAAAAGAGCAACTTGCTGTTTTATGACTTATGAGCATACGTTTGTCAACTTATTCGTGTAATTCTAAAGCTGCTAATTATCTTGTGCAGTTAAAGGGGGATTTTAATACCCGCGCATGAGTGTCCATGTGCGCACAGTTCCTGGCACGCGCACATGGGCGAGCCAATTTTATAACATGCACACGTCAATGTGTGCATGTTATAAAATGTTATTTGCCTTTTCCTCTATCCTTCCCAACCCTAAATCACCTCTAACTAGTTTGTTTTTTTTAAATTATTTCAATACTTACCTGCTCTCCGGAGCAGTAGTAGGTTGTGTGGGCTGCCGGCGCGTGCTTCACCGGGACAGTGGCTAATGGCGCTGTCCCAGCCTGCTCACAGCTCGCTCATGGCCCACTTATGGTCCACCCAGATCCCACATCGGCCCCACATCGGCCCACTCCTTTTTCGAAGCCCAACCATGCGCATATCTCCCATTTTTTTTACACCCTCCAGCCTTTGAAAATTGGGCCATTAATAACAGACTTTAGTGTAACCTGCCAAGAAATTTTAATTGTGAGGAATAAAAGTCCTGGGTAAAGTGGGGGAAGTTCAGAGTGAAGAACTAAGAAGGTCTCGGTGACCTGGAGAAGGACTGGGTGAACTGGTGGAGGTTTCAGCAAACTGAAGTTTCTACACATGCATGATTTAAAATATCCCAACTTCCATATGCAAATATAAAGGGCCGGATTTTCAAAACTCTACGCGCGTAAATCCAGTGGGATTATGCCTATTTTATAAAGCCCCAGCAACGCGTTTAAGTCCTGGGGCTTCGAAAAAGGGGCGGGGGAGGGGTGGGGCAGGGTCAGAGGCTCCCGGCACAGCGGCAGCAGGCTGCTGGCACGCGCAACCTGTGCCTGCCCAGAGGCAGGTGCAGAAGGTAAAATAAAAGTCAGGGGGGTTTAGGACAGGGTTAGGGGGGGATAGGTTAGGGGAAGGGGTGGGAAGGTTAGATTAGGGGGAAGGGAACAGGTGAAGGCTGCGGGCGTCGGCACACACAAGGTGCACAATTGTGCACGCGCCAACCCCCGATTTTTTTACATGCATGCACAAATAAAATGTTTACAAAAGGGGTGGCATATGGGCGTAGTCTGGGCTGGGCATGGGTGTTCCAGGATTTTAACCTAAAATTTGTGTGTAAATACTTACGTGCACTGATGTGCACTGGGGTTCCC
The DNA here is from genome assembly GCF_901001135.1 of Rhinatrema bivittatum. Taxonomy (NCBI): domain Eukaryota; kingdom Metazoa; phylum Chordata; class Amphibia; order Gymnophiona; family Rhinatrematidae; genus Rhinatrema; species Rhinatrema bivittatum. The sequence goes on from NC_042618.1 coordinate 95,226,805, forward strand.
GTGTGTTACTTTCTTTCTCCTATGGATGTGTATAAGTTATAAAACAAAAACATTTAGACAGATCAAAGGGGTTTTAAAGGTCAGGGCTAATGGGGGGAAGGAAGGCTATTAAACTAGGGGGCTTTGGAAGTTCTCTCTCTTAACTGGGGGAACTGGGAATGAATTTGGAAAATGGCCAATGGCGTCAGCACGCATGGCTATTAAATTACCTCCACTTAGACAGTAGTAGAGTCATTTGTGCGCATAGGTGCCTGTCCACTTAAAATTGCATGCAGATGTGCGCATGGTCAGACTATTTTATAACATGTGTGCATATGCATTTATATTATAAAATGGCTGCATCCCTAGGCGTGGACCAAAGAATGCATGCACATGTGCCTCCACATGCTGGTTTAAAAGTTACTGTCATAGATTTTAAGTGAGTCTTGATTTTTTTTGCATATAAAATATTTTCTTATAAGTTTTTAAAATAGGAAAATACACTCTTTCAATGCAGGTATTTGTGCATATCTATACAAACACATTTATGCTTGGGGGTAGCATATGGGTATTTTATAATCTGTGTATACATTATGAGGTAGATTTTTTTAAAAAAGCACGTTCGCGTACTTTTGTTTGCGCACCAGGTGCAAACAAAAGTACGCTGGATTTTATAAGATACGCGCTTAGCCGCACATATCTTCTAAAATCCTGGATCGGCGCACGCAAGGCTGCCGATTTTGGGCAGCTGAATGGCGCTGAGCCGCACAGCCTGTCACCGTTCCCTCCAAGGCCGCTCCGAAATCGGAGCGGCCTCGGAGGGAACTTTCTTTCGCCCTCCCCTTACCTTCCCCTCCCTTCCCCTACCTAACCCACCCCCCTGGCCCTATCTAAACCCCCCCCACCTTTATCCACGGATTTACGCCTCCCGGAGGGAGACGTAAATCCACGCGCGCCAGCGGGCTGCTGGCGTGCCGAGACTCGACCCGGGGGCGGTTCCGGAGGGCGCGGCCACGCCCCCGAAACGCCCCGGGCCGAAACCACACCCCTGGTCCCACCCCGAAACACCGCGCCCCACCCCCGAAACACTGCGTCATCGGGTCCCGCCCCCGACATGCCCCCTTCAAAAAACCCCGGGACCTACTCGCGTCCCGGGGCTCTGCGCGCGCCGGCAGCCTATGGAAAATAGGCGCGCCGGCGCGCAAGGCCCTGCTTTCGTAAATCCGGGCAGATTTACGCGAGCAGGGCTCTTTAAAATCCGCCCGTATATTTGCAAGTTCTAAAATACTGTCATAGATCTCCACACAACCATGTACACATGGAGCTGTGCAGAGTTGTTTGAAAGTTACCCTTCTTTAGGCCTGGAGTTGTCAAAATGCACTAAATATTGCATGTGATAGGAAAAGGGGTGTGTTTTATGGTAATAGGCAGTTTATTGCAATAATGCCTATGTGAAGTGCAAATTGCCACTGGGGAGGACCATGTTTAGTAGTTTTGAGCAGCTGGAAAGCCAGCCTAGCTATCAGGGCCCTCCTATCACCACTGGGGGGGGGGGGGGGGAGAGACAGAGAGAGAGAGAGAGAGAGAGAACACCTAGCCATAGTGCCGTCACACTAGATAGGTATTTATATCTCTATGGGAGGCCCACCTAGTAACTCAAGGTGAGGTTTAGGTATTAGTGTAGGGGATAGGGATGTGCAGCCAAAAACCTTTTGTTGCATTCGTGATACGTATTCATCGGGGGTCATTTCTGTTGCATTCGGATGTATGGCGCCCCAATATGTTGATATGTGAATTTGTTTTCCGGTTCCCATTAAAGTCAATGGGGGAAGGATTTCCAGCCTATTTTTGGCTGCAGAATTGGGGTTTTATTATCAATTTTGATGAAACTTCTGGGGAGCAATCATCACAACAACAAAAGAGCTCCAAGGTACTTAGACTGTGGCAAAGTGGCACCAAAGTGGCAGGAATAGCCTAAGGCACTGTAAAGGTGCAAAGGGGTACTAGCAGTGGCAAGAGTGCAGCGAGAGTGTCAAAAACACAGCACAGCTTCAATAGAGAGCACCGATAACAGATGCATGAACCCTCGAAGGCAGCATGACAGGCAAAGCGGCAAGACAAGTGGCATTGACATCCTAAAGCCCAATGAAGGGGGAAAATAGCAAGCAGAAAGACTAGCACCAACACACTGAGCAACCATGATAGTGGCAATAACACCACAAGGAGTTAAGTGAGTCATCTGGTAATTGGCAGCAAGGCAGAGTGGCAGAAAGTTGATGGGGGCAAGACAGGCTGGCAGAGCCAAGGTAGTCAGGTCCCTGTGGTTTGATAAGGGAAAGACAAGGAGGCAAGACAAGACAAGGCTCAGCATGTGGTGGGACTGTCAACTGGGCGTACTGTGCACCCAACCCATCTTGAAACAGGGACCAGGGAGTCTAACACAAGTGCTAGGACCTGAAACATTTTTATTTATTTATTTATTTATGAACTTTTAATATACCGACATTCGTAGGACACATCATACCGGTTTACAATCAACTCATGTAGAAGGAAAGAGAAATTACAAATAACTTGGAGGGGGGAAGGGGAGCAGAGATGGAAGAAGAGAGATGGGGGTAGGGTGAAAGCAGGCGTGTGAGGAGCATGAAGAACATAGGTAGTAGAGAGAGAGAGAAAGGAAAAATAAATAGGAACTATAATAATGGAAATTAACATAATCATAACAATCCAATAATTACATAGTCAACATATCGTATCATATCATAACATATTAGGGATGTGAATCGTGTCCTCGATCGTCTTAACGATCGATTTCGGCTGGGAGGGGGAGGGAATCGTATTGTTGCCGTTTGGGGGGGTAAAATATCGTGAAAAATCGTTAAAAATCGTTAAAAATCGAAAAATCGAAAAATCGAAAAACCGGCACATTAAAACCCTCTAAAACCACCCCCGACCCTTTAAATTAAATCCCCCACCCTCCCAAACCCCCCCCCAAATAACTTAAATAACCTGCGGGTCCAGCGGCGGTCCGGAACGGCAGCAGTCCGGAACGGGCTCCTGCTCTGAATCTTGTCGTCTTCAGCCGGCGCCATTTTCCAAAATGGCGCCGAAAAATGGCGGCGGCCATAGACGAAAAAGATTGGACGGCAGGAGGTCCTTCCGGACCCCCGCTGGACTTTTGGCAAGTCTCGTGGGGGTCAGGAGGCCCCCCACAAGCTGGCCAAAAGTTCCTGGAGGTCCAGCGGGGGTCAGGGAGCGATTTCCCGCCGCGAATCGTTTTCGTATGGAAAATGGCGCCGGCAGGAGATCGACTGCAGGAGGTCGTTCAGCGAGGGTTCCGGCGCCTCGCTGAACGACCTCCTGCAGTCGATCTCCTGCCGGCGCCATTTTCCGTACGAAAATGATTCGCGGCGGGGAAATCGCTCCCTGACCCCCGCTGGACCTCCAGGAACTTTTGGCCAGCTTGTGGGGGGCCTCCTGACCCCCACGAGACTTGCCAAAAGTCCAGAGGGGGTCCGGAAGGACCTCCTGCCGTCCAATCTTTTTCGTCTATGGCCGCCGCCATTTTTCGGCGCCATTTTGGAAAATGGCGCCGGCTGAAGACGACAAGATTCAGAGCAGGAGCCCGTTCCGGACCGCTGCCGTTCCGGACCGCCGCTGGACCCGCAGGTTATTTAAGTTATTTGGGGGGGGGTTCGGGAGGGTGGGGGATTTAATTTAAAGGGTCGGGGGTGGGTTTTAGGGGGTTTTAGTGTGCCGGCTCACGATTCTAACGATTTATAACGATAAATCGTTAGAATCTGTATTGTATTGTGTTCCATAACGGTTTAAGACGATATTAAAATTATCGGACGATAATTTTAATCGTCCTAAAACGATTCACATCCCTATAACATATCATATCATAACATATTTTGTTTGAATGTAAACCGATGTGATATGTAAAATCGAACACCGGTATATAAAAATAAATAAATAAATAAATATCATATCATAGGCAATAATTACATAGGCAATAATTACATAGGCTACATCATTGTTGGTGGATAACGGCGCAGGAAGCGGTTGAGAGGGGTAGAAAGGGGGTTTAGGTTGATTGGCATCAGGGTAGGCCTGTAAGAAGAGCCATGTTTTGATGCCTTTTTTGAAGTTGGGTAAAGAGGGGTTTTTTTTTTTTTTTTCCATACTGGGTCAGACCAAGGGTCCATCAAGCCCAGCATCCTGTTTCCAACAGTGGCCAATCCAGGCCATAAGAACCTGGCAAGTACCCAAAACTAAGTCTATTCCATGTAACCATTGCTAATGGCAGTGGCTATTCTCTAAGTGAACTTAATAGCAGGTACTGGACTTCTCCTCCAACAACTTATCCAATCCTTTTTTAAACACAGCTATACTAACTGCACGAACCACATTCTCTGGCAACAAATTCCAGAGTTTAATTGTGCGTTGAGTAAAAAAGAACTTTCTCTGATTAGTTTTAAATGTGCCCCATGCTAACTTCATGGAGTGCCCCCTAGTCTTTCTACTATCCGAAAGAGTAAATAACAGATTCACATCTACCCATTCTAGACCTCTCATGATTTTAAACACCTCTATCATATCCCCCCTCAGTCGTCTCTTCTCCAAGCTGAAAAGTCCTAACCTCATTAGTCTTTCCTCATAGGGGAGTTGTTCCATTCCCTTTATCATTTTGGTAGCCCTTCTCTGTACCTTTTCCATCGCAATTATATCTTTTTTGAGATGCGGCGTCCAGAATTGTACACAGTATTCAAAGTGCGGTCTCACCGTGGAGCGATACAGAGGCATTATGACATTTTCCGTTTTATTCATCATTCCTTTTCTAATAATTCCCAACATTCTGTTTGCTTTTTTGACTGCCGCAGCACACTGCACCGACAATTTCAATGTGTTATCCACTATGACACCTAGATCTCTTTCTTGGGTTGTAGCACCTAATATGGAACCCAACATTGTGTAATTATAGCATGGGTTATTTTTCCCTATATGCATCACCTTGCACTTATCCACATTAAATTTCATCTGCCATTTGGATGCCCAATTTTCCAGTCTCACAAGGTCTTCCTGCAATTTATCACAATCTGCTTGTGATTTAACTACTCTGAACAATTTTGTGTCATCTGCAAATTTGATTATCTCACTCGTCGTATTTCTTTCCAGATCATTTATAAATATATTGAACAGTAAGGGTCCCAATACAGATCCCTGAGGCACTCCACTGTCCACTCCCTTCCACTGAGAAAATTGCCCATTTAATCCTACTCTCTGTTTCCTGTCTTTTAGCCAGTTTGCAATCCATGAAAGGACATCACCACCTATCCCATGACTTTTTACTTTTCCTAGAAGCCTCTCATGAGGAACTTTGTCAAACGCCTTCTGAGGCGGAGGGATATGGGGAGTGAGTTCCATAGGGTGGGGCCAGCAATGGTAAAAGCTCTTTCTCTGGTGAGGGAGAGATGAGCAGTTTTGAGGGGTGGTGTGTGGAGGATGCCAGCGAGGGTGGCTCTGGAAGGGCGATTGGAGGCACGGAAGCACGGCATTTCCTTGAGCCATGCAAGGTTGTTTTTGTAAAGCACATTATGAAGGACGGTGAGGGCTTTGTATTTTATACGGAAGGGGATGGGAAGCCAGTGCAGGTTTTTTAGGACTGAGGAGATGTGTTCTCTTTTGTGGGTGTCAGTGATGATTCTTGCCATGGAATTCTGCAGGATTTGTAATGGTTTAATTGTCTAGTAAGGGAGGCCTAGAAGAAGGGAGTTGCAGTAATTTAATTTTGATAGATTGGTAGACTGCAAAACTAGGCGGAAGTCTTGGGCGTGGAGGAGGGGTTTCAGTTTTTTGAGGATGTGGAGTTTATAGAAACCCCCTTTTAGTAGAGATTTGATATGGGGTTTGAAGTTAAGGTGTTGATCTAGTACAACACCTAGGTCTCTTACAGATGGCAAGAGGGGGTGGAGTAGGGGAGGGGACGTTGGATGCGACCTGGGAAGTAAATTCAGGGTTGTTGGATATGAGGAGGATTTCTGTTTTGGTTGCATTAAGTGCAAGCTGGAGGTTGGCTAGCAGTACGTTGATGGAGGCTAGGCAGGATTCCCAGAAATGCAAGGTATCCTTGAGGGTGTTTTGAATGGGGATGAGGATCTGAACATCATCAGCATACACGAAGAAGTTAAGACCTAGGTCGGAAAGCAGATAACATAGAGGGAGGAGATAGATGTTAAAGAGGGTGGAGGATAGGGAGGATCCTTGGGGAATACCTTGCATGAGGGGGATGTGTGGGGATTCTGAGTTGTCAATTTTGACTAGGTATTCTCTGTGGGTAAGATAGGAAGTGAACCATGAGAGCACTGTGCCAGAAATGCCTATCTCAGATAGCCGGGATAGAAGGATTTGGTGGTTGACTGTGTTGAATGCAGCAGAGATATCTAGGATGGCGAGTAAGTATGAGTTTCCTTGGTCCATGTCTATATGAATGGTGTTAGTGATTGCTAGAAGGAGATTTTCAGTATTACGACCTTTGCGGAAGCCAAATTGTGATGGATGCAGAATGTCGTAGTCTTCAAGATAGTCAGATAGTTGTGTATTGACTACCTTTTCAAGGATTTTGAATACAAAAGGCAGGTTGGATATGGGCTGGTAGTTGGAGGGGTCGTTGGTGTCTAAGGAGGGTTTTTTAAGGAGGTGCTTGATAGCAAGTTTAATAGGGTTTGGGACTTTGCCAAATGTAAGTGAGCAGTTGATTAAAGCAACTAGGAAATTGGTTATGGAAGTGGGTACAGAGAGGAGGATTTTAGAGGGTATGGTGTCAGCTGAGTGGGATGAAGGTTTCATCTTTTTTAGTATAGTTTCAATCTCAAGGGTAGACATATTGTCGAAGGATTGAAAGGTGATTCTATTGGCTTTAGCAGGTAGGGGAAGGGGTGGGGCAAGTCTCGGTGGGGAGTCGGAGGAGAATATTGTCAGTTTTATTCTTGAAATATTTAGCAAGTTCTACGCATTTCTCATTGGAGTTTTCTTCTAGGAAGTTGGGGAGTGGGGGCGGAGTGAGCTCAGAAACATAAGAGAAAATAACATTTGAGTTGAATTGGTAGTTGTGGATTTTGGCTGCGTAGAAATCCTTTTTGGCTTGGATGGTGGCTTGACGATAATTGTGCAATGTGTGTTTGTATATTGATTTGCGTGTGGGGGAAGGTTGTTTACGCCAGGTGCGCTCTTTCAATCTAAGGTCCTGCTTGATCATTTTGAGTTCATTAGTGTACCATGGTTTTTTGTGTATAATCGATATTGGTATTTTTTTGTGTATTATGGGGCAGATTTCATCGGCTATCTTGGTGTTGATATTGTTCCAAGATTGCAAGACTGTATCTGGACTGGTGAGGTCCAGGATCTTATCTGCTTTGTCAAAGCCAAGGGTAAGATCCTCCGATGAACAATGCTTACGGAAGGCAATGGTCTTATTGGAGGCGTTGGTTTTATTCTGTAAATGCGAGCTTGTGGGTAACGTGTTGTGGTGAGGTGTGCATTAATAATGAAATGGTTGGACCCGGGGATTGAGGTGGCAGTGGGGGTGCTGGGTGATGTGATGTGAGCGTTGATGAAGAGGAGGTCGAGGGTGTGACCGGCTTTATGTGTGGGAGAGGTGATGAGCTGTCTGAAGCCTAAAGCCTGGAAGGTGATCAGGAGGATTTCACAGGCTGGTGTGATAGGGCTGATGTCCGCATGGAGATTTAAATCTCCGAGAATGACTGCAGGGGTGTCAGGTTTAATGTTGTTTGTTATGTATTCTATGATGGAGGATGGGTCATGTTCGAGAAGACCTGGGGGGGGGGGGCATAGATGAGGCAGATCTGCAGGGCAGATTTAAACAGCCCAATTTCTAATCTGGGGGGTGGATGTGAAGGATGGAGTTTGAGGTTGAGATGTTTTTTAGTGACTAGGAGTAGACCTCCCTCTCTTTTCTTGTGTCGTGGGATAGAGAAGATATCATAGGTCTTTAAGGGGAGCTGATTGATGAAGACATGATCTGTGTCTTTTAGCCATGATTCAGTAATGGCACATATGTCTGGGTTGTCATCTGTGAGTAGGTCATAGAGGATGGGAGCTTTTTTGAGGATGGATTGTGCATTGATTAAATATATGAATAGAGAGGCTAGGCCTAGAAATTGGGTGAAAGGCATGATCATGATGGGCACTAGTGATCTGTGGGAGGTAGAGGGGTGCGTGATAGTAGTATTGATTTTGGGTTGGGAGGTGCGTGGCACGATAGGGATGGTCAGTTGGCACATTTCAGGAGGGGAAACCCTATCCGTATGTTGGGGGAGGAGTAAGGAGTGAGGAGGGGGGCTTGCCAAAGGGCATGGGAAAGATCAGATTAAGGGGATGTGGAGACAGAGGGGCAGGGAATTACAGGTATCCGTGTAGGGGGTTGGACCTGGTGAGCAGCAGTCTAAAGGGTAGTGGGTCGAGACTGGGGGGGTGGGGTGGCTGGGTGTTCCCAGTTGAATAAGGTGGGCAGGGTGTCAGGGAAGGGGTGTCTAGGCTAGGATGGGAATGCAGCATGGGGGGAAATGGAAGTGTTTTGGGGTTGAGGCACCCTACGAACCAGGAAGGGTGGCTGGGGGCGCTATCAGAACTAGTTATAGGGAGAAATAGATCTAACTCTTTGGAGGTGAGGTCTGAAGGGGGAGGGGTGGTTCGAGTTGGGGAGGGTCAGGGTGCGGCGATAGGGCGCAAAGGAGGCATAGAGGGGCAAGGCAGTAAAGGGCAATAAAAGAGTAGGCCCGAAGAGGACGCATGAAAGGGCGCACCAAGGGGCAGGCCCCTTAGGTCACGCTCCTTTGTGCGCGCGACGCCCGGCGTGCGGCGCCACAGAAGAGCGCCCTGCTTTAAAGGGCTGCTGGCCCTTCCTCCCAGGTGCCTACGTAGGCGCGGCTCCCGTCTCCTGATTGGAGGCTGGGGAGCCCAGGGAGGGTAGGAGGGAAGCAGTAAAGAATGGCGCGTTGTTTACTTTGGGGTTTTTTTTTTCTTTCTTTTTCTAGTTTTCTGGGGTGGTGGTGGTGAGGGGCAGCGTCTCTTTTTTTTTTTGTTTTCAGAGGGGTCTTTTCGTTGTCCTTTCCCCTGGTGCGATTCAGTCCAATCTGAGACTCTCTTTTCCTCTCGCGATGAATTCTTCATCTCCCTCTCTCTCTTTCAGTCTCTTCCCAATCACTTCTTGGTCACTTCCAGTTCGGGAGGGCTGGACGGATCTCGGGAATTGGAGAAGCCTCGGGTCGCTGGAGTGGACCTCGTGTCGCTGGAGGGAGATGGGATGGTGATTTGGAGGGCCTTGGGTCGCTGGAGACGGTCAGGACGGCGCAGTGAAACATGATGAACTATGCCTGGGTGGAGTGGAACATCTGCGGGTGCCGATTTTGGTGGTAGTAGCAAATATTCAAACAAGAGCCCCGGGGAGAGTTCCCTTTCCTATGAGCAGGAAAGGGCTCCCTAGAATGGGTTCACCCCTAAACAGTGGTTCAACATGGGTCAGAGGGTAGAAACAGGCAGGCTATACCCGGGGAGAGTTCCCTTTCCTTTGCGCAGCAAAGGGCTCCCTAGAATGGGTTTGCCCCTAAATAGCGGTTCAACATGTGTCAGAGGGTAGAAACAGGCAGGCTACACCCGGGGAGAGTTCTCTTTCCTTTGCACAGGAAAGGGCTCACCCCTAAACAGCAGTTCAACAAGGGTCAGAGGATAGATACAGGCAGGCTACACACAGGACCCTGAGGGACCTTAGTGTGAGAATATCCTTGACAAAAGACAGGTAGGCCGGAAAGCAGTCAGAGTACTGCTTGGCATAGAAAGAGGCTGATTTCAAAATGAAACAGCAGTTCAACATGGGTCAGAGGGTAGAAACAGGCAGGCTAGGCTACACCCTGGGAGAGTTCCCTTTCCTTTGCGCAGGAAAGGGCTCCCTAGAATGGGTTCCCCCCTAAAGTGGGGGGTTTCCATTGGGGTCCAGTGGGCTCTCGCTGGTCTTTTAAAATCAGGCTGGCTGCACCCGGGATCCCCAGGGATTGTAGTGTGAGAATATCCTTGACAAAAGACAGGTAGGCCAGAGAGCAGTCAGAGTACTGCTTGGCATACAAAGAGGCTGATTTCAAAATGGAAGAAACGACCGGAGGTAAAACACTAATAAAAAGGACTTCACCAAGTGAAGTAAAATCCCAAATGCCAGCTGTTGTGTTAGTAGAAACAGAGGCTTTGAAGAACTTTACTATTCCGAAGCTAAGAAGAAGTGCTAATAAAGTGAGCTTGGCACCTTGCAACACAGATAGAAGACAGTACATACAGATGAATTATACTTTAGAAGAATCAAGATTTGATATGTGCTATGATCTGCACTCTTCCTGGCATTTTTGTGATATGAAACCTGAATATACAAACGAGAGTTTTCAAGGCTGAGACGGATGAGGGTGCATGTGAACAGGGGTTCATCATCGTTCAACAGATCCTAAGAGATAGGCTGCAACACTGGGGAGACTTCCCTTTCCTAAGAGCAGGACTTCCCTTTCCTAGAGAGCAGCACGAGCCTTCAAAGCGTGGCGACATGGAGCAGGGTGCCATGTGAACAGCAGTTCAACATGGGTCAACAGCAGTCGAGGACAGATGTCAATACCACCTAGGGACATAAGGCCTGGACGGACAGGCAGAGCAGTCGAGGACAGAGGTCAATCCCAGCTAGGGACATAAGGCCTGGACAGACAGGCACAGCAAACGAGGTTAAACCCTTGTAGGGACATAAGGCCTGGACGGACAGGCAGAGCAATCGAGGTCAAACACTTCTAGGAATATAAGGCCTGGACAGACAGGCACAGCAATTGAGGTTAAACCCTTGTAGGAACATAAGGCCTGGACGAACAGGCAGAACAGTCGAGAACAGAGGTCAATCCCAGCTAGGGACATAAGGCCTGGACAGACAGGCACAGCAATCGAGGTTAAACCCTTGTAGGGTCATAAGGCCTGGATGGACAGGCAGAGCAATCGAGGTCAAACACTTGTAGGAACATAAGGCCTGGATGGACAGGCACAGCAGGTTTTTCTTCTTTATTTATTTATCTTGATATTTTCAAACGTTTCCAGCACTTCATAGTCGATTACACTCAGGTACTGTCGGTATTTCCCTATCCCCAGAGGGCTTACAATCCAAGTCAAACCCTTGTAGGAACATAAGGCCTGGACAGTTGATGGTCAGGCACAGCGTTTGAGGTCAGGTACATGTGCTACAGTGCTTATATTATCTGGAGCATAGGAGGCAGTTGGAGCTGCTGCAAGGCTTTCAATTACTTTTATTCCTCTTGCCATTCACAGGGAAAATTTGGAAACCCAAGCAAAGGCAAGTTTACTTTCAAAAACACTAGCATTTCCATCAACTCTGGTGCCAGTCTTGAGCGGTGAGGGCTCATGATATCCCCTGTCATTGAAAAGACACGTTCACTGGGCACACTGGTTGGTGGACATTACAGATATCGCTGAGCCACTTTGGCTAGGTGTGGCCAGACAGTGGATTAGTTTGCCCAATATGCCAGCAGATCTGTCTGCATGTTCTCTATCGGCTCTGAGAGATACCGTGTCAATGACAGCTGTGCTGGTGTCTCCTTTGCTTGGGCAGGCTGAGAGTCACTCATGCCAGCTTATTTTTTTCTCACCCATTGCACAAAAGATGAATCTTTATGGGCAACGTGCCTTGGGCATTCTGATGTGGAGGAGGAGGAGGTAATATCTATCGCTGACACAGTGCTGCTCCTGCTTGGGCTAGCAGCACAACTCTGTGAAGTGCCCGCTGTTTCTACCTCTGCTTGAAGCCTAATCTGTCTCTGCCTATGGTGCTCCTGTTCTCGGACTTTAGCTAACAGCAGGTCTTTCACAAATATGAGACAATCATACTGTAGGGCGAGTTTCCCTTTCACACGGGGATCACAGACTGTGGCGAGCATATATGTGTTCTGTTCTGTTAAAGGCCTTAATCTCTCTTTCACCTGCTGCTGCAAAACGTCCAGACAATGCAGTACCTCACTGTCATTCCCTCTTCCTGTTTAAAGGCCTCCAAACGTTCATCCAGGAGATTAACTATAGGGAAGATGTCAGTCAAGGTGGCACTTCTGGAACTCAGCTCCTCCGTGACATCCTTGAAGGGCTGCAGGATTTTTACCAGCTGACTCATGACTAACCAATCATGATGCCCTACGGGATTCTGCACACCTATGTCCATTGTACCAGAAAGGGGTGTCTCCAGCTCCACTAACCTCTCCAGCATCATAAAGGTGGAATTCCACCGCGTGGCAATGTCTTGAATGCGACGCTTTTGAGGCATCTCCAAATCAGTCTGCTTTTGTCGGAGAACCTGCCCCGCCTTCACACTTCTGTGGAAGTGCACTGCTATGTTCCTGCACTTGTATGCAGGCATTCATTCTCTTTGTCATTGGAATCCAACCCCAGAGCTGACTTCACTACTAGGTGCAGAGTGTGTGCAAAACATCGTATATTCTTAAAGCGCCCGTCATTTATTGCCTTAACCATGTTTGCACCATTGTCTGTGACAAAGAACCCTGCCTGAGTTTTCCTGTCTCGCTGGTGTAGTTGCAAGCCCTCCAGCATCTGTCTGATGCATGCTAGAATACTGGCTGCGGTATGGGCCTGGTCCGTCAGGTGGGTGTGCAGTAAAGCCCATCTCCACCCTGATGATTCTTCAGTAATAGAGCTGCTGGCTGCCCCTGCCTCAGCCATGTCCCACCAGGGTGCTGTCAGAGAGAGGTAAGAGTGTGCAGCATTCATGGCGGTCCAGATATCGCAGGTGACATGCACTCTTCCCTCTCTTAGCTAGCAGCGCTTGCATGCGACTGCGACACTGCTTGTACAGGCTGGGGATGACCTTTCTACTAAATGTGGTTCTGGAGGGGACCTTGTAATTTGGAAGTACGACCTTCAGAAAATGCTTGAAACCCACATGAAACCCACATGAAACCCGCCATGAAGTTAGCATGAGGCACATTTAAAACTAATCAGAGAAAGTTCTTTTTTACTCAACGCACAATTAAACTCTGGAATTTGTTGCCAGAGAATGTGGTTAGTGCAGTTAGTATAGCTGTGTTTAAAAAAGGATTGGATAAGTTCTTGGAGGAGAAGTCCATTACCTGCTATTAAGTTCACTTAGAGAATAGCCACTGCCATTAGCAATGGTTACATGGAATAGACTTAGTTTTTGGGTACTTGCCAGGTTCTTATGGCCTGGATTGGCCACTGTTGGAAACAGGATGCTGGGCTTGATGGACCCTTAGTCTGACCCAGTATGGCATTTTCTTATGTTCTTATGTTCTTATTCACCACTAACTACAAGGGCTGGTCATCAAGGGCAATCATTTCCCCTATGGTCCTGGTTACAACCTTTGAGGTTACCGCACCCACCCCATTTCCTCCATGGTGGATTGTCGCTTCTGCCACATGTCAGGGGATTGCTGGCCTGCCACCTGACTGCTAGAAGGGGATGAGGGTGTGGGCTGACTTTGCTGCTTTCCTACCACTGCACACTGCTTGGAAGAGATCCCCTGACTGGTACTGCCACCATCCCCAGATGGCAGTAATCTTGTTGGGTGTTGCCTCTTCATATGGTGGTTGATGCCAAAATTAGATAGATGTCCCATTTGCTTGCCTCTGCTAATAGCTCTGGCACAGTAATTACACCGAGTATAACACGGGTCTTCCGTCACTTTAAAGTAGCTCCAGATCGCATATGTCTTTCGTGATCCTCCTCTCTTTAAAGCCTTGGGTGTGGATGCTGGCACGAGCTGAGGTAGTGGGTGCACCCTGAGAAGCAATGCCAGTTGGGGCCTCAGTCACCCTCTGTGCCTGTGCTGACTGCTCTTGCTCCTCCTCCTCCTCAGCACTTTCATCTCTCCCCTGCTGCACTGAAGTGGAGACTAAGACAGGACTAACTGATCCTACTGAAGATTCTTCACGTACTACTTCTTCCGTTTCTGATGAGAATCCCACACAAGAAGATTCTTCATTGAATCTGAAGCAAACAGTGACTGTGCTACCTTGTCAACGCTAAGTGTTAGTCGAGACTTCTGTCCCCCTGCTGCTTTTGGGTGTCTACATTTTGTCTGGCATGACTCTGCCTCCCCTTCCCTCACCTCCAAAACTATAGGTCCAGAAACATGTGGTGGCGATGGCGATGCATTATGGTCAGATTGCATTTTTTTTGGGATGGAACTGCCAGCCCCTACAAAGACTTTAGATTGTGTCAGGTGCCTTTTTAACTGTACTGGTGGTGTTGCACTAGTGTCTTTTGAGTTGCCTCCTCTGCCAGTCCCAATCGCTCGACTACATCTATCTTTCCCTGACATTATGGATTTAATGTCACTGAGTAGTGCCTACCACTGCCCACTGTCACGGTGCCTGGCTGTGCACTAATGTGTGTGGTGTCACACAGAAGCTGCTTACTTGTAAACACAAAAGAGGCAGACTCCCGGGGCACTTGACTGCACAGACCCATCCAATAGTTGGGTTCAGTCTGTTAAAAACACCCACTGCCCACTTTCACAGTGCCTGGCTGTGCACTAATGTGTGTGGCATGCACACAGAAGCTGCTTGCTTGTAAGCACAAAAGAGGCAGACTCCCGGGGCACTTGACTGCACAGACCCACACAATAGTTGGGTTCAGTCTGTTAAAAATACCCACTGCCCACTGTCACGGTGCCTGGCTGTGCTCTAATGTGTGTGGCATGCACACGAAGCTGCTTGCTTGTAAGCACAAAAGAGGCAGACTCCCGGGGTACTTGACTGCACAGACCCACACAATAGTTAGGTTCAGTCTGTTAAACTAACCACTACCCACTGAAGCCCAGTGCACAGAGAGACTAAGTGACTTGAATTAAAAAAAAAATCAGTTTAAAAAAGCTGGAAATTGTTTTTTAAATAATATGTCTTTCCCAGCCAGCCACAACACCCTAATGGTGGTGGTGAGTGCTAGCTGCTTCTCTCCATGGCACAGCTTCTCTTCTCAGTGAGATCACCTAAATAATCAGCTTGAAAGAAACAGGAATAGCTAGCCATGGCACTGCAGCAAACTAAAGAATAATTAGCTTTTTATTTCCTTAACTAGCCTATGTCTCAGTGCAGCCTCCTCTTACACCCAGCCCACCTCCCCATAGCATCGCTGGAAATAAAATGTGTGGCTCCTCGTGCTGATGTTTATATAGTGCTGGCTCATCAGTAAAATCGACAGAGAGCACTGAATGGTTGCATTCAGTGCATGTCACAAAATTTCAGCATGGATACGCTGCATTCCGGTATCCATGCCAACCTGTCTGACCCTTTCCTGTGAGTCACAGTAACTCACAGGAAAGGGTCAGAGTCACAGTGACTCACAGGAAAAGGTCAGACAGGTCGGCATGGATACCGGAATGTAGGGCATGGGCGCTTCCATTTTGTGAAAATCATAGGTAGCTAATAGCTAATGGGGGCGAAGAAAAGCGCGCGCCGCGGGGCGCACTGAATTAAACAGATAATAAGTTAAATACGTGGGGAGTCGTGATGCGTTTCATCTCCCCACGTATTTAACGGATATGACAAGATACGTTGCGGATCGCCAATATGGCGAAAATGAATGCACACCCCTAGTAGGGGATAGGGGTCACTTTGACATTCAAAGTGAGACGTACGAATAGAACAGTGCTCTCTTGTGAAGATTTGATGACCTTTGGAGTGAGGAACCTCACCCAAAGATGAGATTTGTGCAATGTTCTCTCAACCTAGCTTGATTGATTCTCTACCTGGTTACATGGCTTTACACAAAACTGTGAGGCCAGCCCACTTAGCCAAAAATCCCTCCCATTTTTCTCATTTGCATTGCACCATGCGTTATGGTGCTTTCGCATGCATAAAAGCATTTTTTGCATGCGAAAACGCCATATAGCACTTTGATAAATGACCCCCTTAGGGCTGAATATTCTATCTTCACGGAGCTCCATGAATTTGGTGGTAATGGAGGGCAGGGGGGGGGTGGCCTGTGAAAGCCAGCAGTGATTGCACCACCATGGTATTATCGCTGCCGGCTTTCGCACCCAATACCGCCACCATGAAAGGTGGTGCTATTGGGCGTGCTACTGGCAGCGATAATGTGGCTTACCTTATCACCGCCAGCGAAGTCTTCACAGCTTCTGCCGCGAAGCCACCCCGACTCCTCCTCTTCCGGTGCTGACACTGCCCATCTCCGCCCCTTTTTAGCTATTGTGTGCAAAAAGTCCCTTTTCGTGTGCAATACGGTAGGAAATGACCCCCTTAGTTAGGTATGTGAAGAGGGTTAAGTTTTTATTCATAAACCATATTTTCCAGACAAATGACAAATAAAAGTTTCTAAACCTTCCATTTCTTTTCTATTTAAGCACAAAAGCTAATGGTATTAGCTATAAATCAATTTCTGAATAATTGTTGATTAAATTTAATTTTTTTAAAATATGCCATTGGTTTCTTTCTAAATTCACAGGCTTGCACATCAATCAATTTTATGTAAAGGATGGAATTGTAAAAAAAAAAGAGCATATATATTTTAATTATTTATTTAAATATTTATTACCTGTCATTCCACAGTTCAAGGCAGGGTACAAAAATTTACAGTCATAAAATATAGGGATGTGAATCGTGTCCTCGATCGTCTTAACGATCGATTTCGGCTGGGAGGGGGAGGGAATCGTATTGTTGCCGTTTGGGGGGGGTAAAATATCGTGAAAAATCGTTAAAAATCGTTAAAAATCGAAAAATCGAAAAACCGGCACATTAAAACCCCCTAAAACCCACCCCCGACCCTTTAAATTAAATCCCCCACCCTCCCGAACCCCCCCCCCCAAATAACTTAAATAACCTGTGGGTCCAGCGGCGGTCCGGAACGGCAGCGGTCCGGAACGGGCTCCTGCTCTGAATCTTGTCGTCTTCAGCCGGCGCCATTTTCCAAAATGGCGCCGAAAAATGGCGGCGGCCATAGACGAAAAAGATTGGACGGCAGGAGGTCCTTCCGGACCCCCGCTGGACTTTTGGCAAGTCTCGTGGGGTCAGGAGGCCCCCCACAAGCTGGCCAAAAGTTCCTGGAGGTCCAGCGGGGGTCAGGGAGCGATTTCCCGCCGCGAATCATTTTCGTACGGAAAATGGCGCCGGCAGGAGATCGACTGCAGGAGGTCGTTCAGCGAGGCGCCGGAACCCTCGCTGAACGACCTCCTGCAGTCGATCTCCTGCCGGCGCCATTTTCCATACGAAAACGATTCGCGGCGGGAAATCGCTCCCTGACCCCCGCTGGACCTCCAGGAACTTTTGGCCAGCTTGTGGGGGGCCTCCTGACCCCCACGAGACTTGCCAAAAGTCCAGCGGGGGTCCGGAAGGACCTCCTGCCGTCCAATCTTTTTCGTCTATGGCCGCCGCCATTTTTCGGCGCCATTTTGGAAAATGGCGCCGGCTGAAGACGACAAGATTCAGAGCAGGAGCCCGTTCCGGACCGCTGCCGTTCCGGACCGCCACTGGACCCGCAGGTTATTTAAGTTATTTGGGGGGGGGGGTTCGGGAGGGTGGGGTTTTTATTTAAAGGGTCGGGGGTGGGTTTTAGGGGGTTTTAGTGTGCCGGCTCACGATTCTAACGATTTATAACGATAAATCGTTAGAATCTGTATTGTATTGTGTTCCATAACGGTTTAAGACGATATTAAAATTATCGGACGATAATTTTAATCGTCCTAAAACGATTCACATCCCTAATAAAATATACATCCATAGACATGAGAAACAGTGGGACAACATCAATAAGATAAAATAGATAAATCAATAAAATCACAATAAATAAAGGAACAGGTTCTGAAATTAAACTTCTGCACTATACACCAATTTGATCAGATAAGTCTTTAAAGTTTTCTTAAAGGCCTTTGAAACTTTCATAGCCCGAATAGCATCTGGGAGGGAATTCCACAAAGTTGAGCCTGCAGTTGAAAATGCCCTTTCTCTTATTTCATCAGGATGAACAGCCTTTGGTGAAGGGGCATCAAGCAGTCGCTGATTAGATGATCTAAGTGATCTTGAAGGGGTGTACACTTTGAGTGTTGAAGAAATCCAGGGTGAAGATGGATTGCTTAGCAAATTTTGAACAATTACTGCCACTTTATACTGGATATGCTATGAGATGGAAGCCAATATAAAGAGTAGAGGACAGGAATAATGTGCTCTCTGTAAGATGTTCCGGTTAACATCCAAGTAGCAGAATTTTGATGATTTGGACGGGTTTTAAGGAATAAGCTGGAAGGCCAATATAAAGGGAGTTGCAGTAATCAAGGCTGGATAATATCAAAGTGCACTACTATACAGAAATTTACTGGATCAAGCAAGGGTCTCAGTGACATAATAAATGTAATTTTGCAAAGGAGGACTGTTCAACAGCTTTTATATTAGCATTCATCAAAAGAGAAGGATTAATTAGCACGCCAAGATAAAATACAGTATTAGATATCTTAATGTGATGGCTGTCAAAAGCCAGAGCATTGGGAATATTACAAAGTTGAAAGTTTGACAAGACATTAACTTTAGACTTATTAACATTGGGAAGGAGTTTATTACAGTGTAACCAACTTTGAATTGTAGATAAATAGATTGACACAATTTTTTCAATTAGAGACCCAGAAGAATTCAGAGGGAATAAAAACTGCATGTCATCATCATACAGTTTATAATATACCCCAAGGCTGGCAAGCAGGTGGCAAAGAGGAGTGAGATAGATGTTAAATAAGACTGTTGAGAAAACAGAGCCTTGGGATACACCAGAAGAATCAGAATACCAAGAAGAGGCTTCAGACTTGAAAATGACTTGTTGCGTATAATGAGACAGATAAGACTTGAACCAGGAAAGAACAGTCCCTGATAAACCCAAAACAGAGCTGAGAAAGTAGGATAATATGATTGATAGTGTCATAAGCAGACAATATGTTGAGTAAAATGAGCATATAATTGGTGCTGGTGTCAAACCCGTGTTGAACTGTGTCAAGACTTAATAGAAGGACAATTTCTGTGTTGTGGAATTTACAGAAGTCAAACTGGAATTGGTGTAGAGTGAATGTACAACTAGAAAGTCAGATAGTTGAGTCAAAATTACATTTTCAGTTATCTTTGCAAGAAATGACAAAGATTAGGTGGGACAATAATTAGGAAGGACTGCAGAGTCCATAGACATTTTTTTAAATATATAAGGTAAACAGAGGCCTTGTTTGGCTTATAAACGTGTGTGTTTGTTGTCTAGCCTGCTCTAAAATGCTGAAGCTCAGTGTAACTAAAGTGATCAGACAAACCGTAGTCTGACTGCTATAAATCTTAATAAAGGAGACTATTTAAAATGCAGATTTAGTAGATAAAGAATATTTTTAAAGAGTACTTGAAAAAACATTTGTCTGGAATAAATGGGTGAATTAGCATGAGTTGTGAGCAGTAACACCATTGTTAAAACTTCAACCTTCTTACTCTGCCAATCACTCACTTCTCATGTCATTCAGATCCTATTTGTATCCTACAAAAGCAAGCAGTAAGAAGGTTGAAACCTAGGCAATTATGTTACTAATCACAAGTTTCAAACTTGAACTAATTTAGCCACTCTCTATTCAGTTTTCTGTCCAGTATACTGCATATTGGCCCAAATATAAGGTAAACCTAAACAAATCAATGCCACTACTACAGCGATTAGAAATTACAATCAATCAATCAGGAGCGGCTGCTCAATCGCTGGGATATGAAGATATTGGGAGTTTAAATGCCTACTTGTGAATAATTTATTGAAACTAATATTTAATGACAATTTGTGACACCTGCTCTGTATTCAGTATATGCAAATGTTAATGAGTTGTTTGTGTGATAATTTTAAAAATTATAAAGGAGTGGAGGGAAAGTTTCATATAAACTCGTTGGTGTCTCGGCACCACGGTTATGTGGTGGTATAATCATTAACTGACCCCCTCCTCCTATGTGAAAATTTTTTTTGCTATAAAAGATTTTTTTCTTTCGCCTATGTGAACTCTTCCGTAAGATAAACATAGAACTTGTTTATAAAGCCATAACAGTGCTGAATTTAAAGAGCTGAATATGCTCTGCTTTTAAACTATTATGGAGTAAAGTGGCCGGTGCCATCTTGTGCTCCTACCATGTGACAGGGGCTGACCATTGGCACCGGTAGCTCCTGTGACATAGTAAGGGCAAAGGCTATCAGTGCCATTTTGATTACTGGCAGCCGACGGCCCGAGTGCAAGAGATCACTCCCGGACCCCTGCTGGACCACCAGGGGCTTTTGGAAAGTCTTGGAGGACCCTCCTGACCCCCACAAGACTTGCCAAAAGGCCAGCAGGGGTCCGGGAGTGACCTCCTGTACTCGGACCGTCAGCTGCCAGTATTCAAAATGGCGCTGATAGCCTTTGCCCTCACAAGATGGTGCCGGCCATCCATTGCTCCTACCATGTGACAGGAGCTGACCAATGGCACCGGTAGCCCCTGTGACATAGTAGGTCAATGGCTATCGATGCCATTTTGAAACCGGCAGCCGAGGGTATGAGTGCAGGAGATGGATCCTGGACCCCCCGCTGGACCACCAGGGAGTTTTGGTAAGTCTTGGGGGGGTCAAGAGGGTGGGGGGTTGTAGTTAATTTAATTTTAGCCAGGACGAATAAGAATTAACATATAAACGTATCGGGGGCCCCCCTTGCCGAATGCAACGTATCTGCCCCCCAACGAATCTGAATCCCATATGCAACATATGGCATCCCTCTTCACATCCCTAATATACAGTACTTTCCAAGAAATAAAAACTTCTCCCAAAGATTCATTGGTGGCATACAAAGTCAAAAGAAGATCTCAAGCAATTATAATCTCATAATTGTGTGTTTATCACTAGTCAGTCCAAAAATAAGTGCTGATTGTTTTATGTTGAAATCAATTTTATATTTTATATTTTAAATATGCACATAAAAACTGAGAAAATTCTTATCTCAAATAAGCGGTTCACCACATGTTCCGTGCATCAGAGAAAAGTTGAATGATGATATCATCAGAAAAAAAGTGAATGCTGACTGATGATAGCTTAGGAAGAACACTACATCTAAAAAAATTCTAGCACAGGCTATGTTTTGATATAACAGAACATCTGCTTTAGGGTATCTTCTACCAGGAATGTAATCTCAAGCTTCCACATGGTCTGTCAGCCATCTTTTGCCATAGTTACATTCCTGGTACAAGGTGCCTGATGCAGATGTCCATTATGTCGAAATACAACTTGCCTTCTGACTAGTAACATTTTCTGGCCAACTGCAATGCAGGATATTACAGTCTTACTATTTTACAGTTTCCTCAAGGATCCTGGGATATGTAAGCTATCGAAGCCTCATTGTGAGTCAAGCCAGCATCTTAAGACTCTGTTTGAAATACAGTACAGAGGTCAAATACCACCTGCATTATAGCACAGAGTAAATTATGTCTCTGGGGAAAATAGTCACAGGGCAAAATCATAAACCACAAAGTAAGTAAATCTATGTTTTGCCATAGTATCATTTACATTTTTCCTGTTTCTTTCTGGTCACTTTATTTGGTGCCAAGTATTTTGTTTCATTATTCATTCTCCTCTCTCATTTTCTACTGAGCTGATGAAGGGAACATAGCTAATAGGGGTGTGAACTGATATTTTTTTTGTCATTTTTGTTTCAGGTCGCTGTCTGATTTCAATTTTAACATTTCGGGTTTCACTAATTTTGGTGTTAGTGCACACTAACATGACTTACAAATAAATTATTAAAGGTGCGTGCATGCACCCATATACGTGCATATTAGGCATGTGAGCAAAAATATGGTTGATTTTATATTGTGCATGCAAGTTCATGTGTAACATTTAAAATATCCCTACTGCGCATACTTACAAGTAACAGAGAAAAAGAAACACACACATATTTTTAAAGAGTCAATCTGACACTCTCTATAATATATCCCACTGTAAGAAGGGCTTTTTCAACTTAGGGTGGGTTTGGTGGGGTAGTGTTACAAGGGTCTACGGACCCTTGCACCCTAGGTAGACCAATGTAACAAAGCCTCACCCCCAAAACCCACCCTGAGTTGAAAGTGTCCCTTTTACTATGGGATATATAGAGAGAGTCAGATTGGTCCTTTAAAAGAATCTCTCTCTCTCTCTCTCTCTCTCTCTCTCTCTCTCTCTCTCTCCCCCCCCCCCCCCCCCCCCCCTCCCTGCCCTAGTGTTCAGAATCCCTCTGGCCCAGACTTGTGCTTCATTAGGACCAGCATTAAGTTACCTGTGCATGTTGCCATGGTCAGCCTTATAAAATGTAGAGATTATACATGTACATCTGGGCCCCACCCCTTGTCTGCCTCCTTATTCTTGATGTGCATTCAGGTAAGTATGCATGTACTTCTCAGCTTCGGATAATTCACATTGCTTCCCAAGTGTCATTTAGGGAGCAATTCATTAGCTAGAGGTATGGTTCTGTATTCCCATTGGCTGTCTCTTTAGTTACTTTTTTGTGCTGCCAAGATTGCAAGGTGGTGTTTGTGAGGGGATGACCAGTGCCTGGTAACAAGTGTAAACAAATACATGAAGTAATAATAGCATGAAGTTCTAGTCAGCAAAAGCATGTAATCCAAATGCATATTTTGAATTCACCAATCCCTATGTATTTTAGGAAAGGAGCCCTGGTATTTTGGGATATGCATACTTTGAATTCCCCTGGTGTCTGTTGATATGTTTGGGTGGGGGTGGTGATTGGTAAGAGGTAAAGTGACTGGGGTGAATATATGGAATGACAGGTGGGAGAAAGACTGGTTGAGGTGGTGACTGGTAAGAGAGAGACAGCCTGGTGTGAGTGTGGGGTGACTGATAAGAGAGGGAGTGACCGGGATAACTGTATGGGGTGATAGGTAGGAAAGAGACTGGTTGGAGTGGTGAGTGGTGTGAGAGAGGCAGCTTGGTGTGTGGGGGGGTAATTGGTAACATGGGTGATTAGGGTGACTGAATGGGGTGCTAGGTAGGAGAGAGACTGGTTGGAGTGATGAGTGGTGAGAGAGAGGCAGCCTAGAGTGCTGCCTATTTAATTAGTGCACACTAACATTCATTTAGTGCACATTAAATCAGGTTAGTGTACACTAACAGAAAATACTAAATTTATGAAATTTGGTCATTTTTTCTTTCATGTTGTAGTGCTTCTGAAACAAGCCGAAATAGACAATTTCATAACCTTTGTCTATTTCATTTAAAATGAATTGAAATGCCTAATAGCTTGTAAAAAAAAACTATATTTAGTGCAATAAAAAAAGTGTCCTGGGAGTTATCACCCAGGAAAAAGATCTGGGCATCATAGTTGATATTACATTAAAATCATCATCACAGTATGCTGTGGTGGTCAAAAAATCAAACAGAATGTTAGGCTTTATTAGGAAGGAATGGTAATTAAAACAGAGGATGTCATAATGCCTCAGTATCACTCCATGGTGAGACAGCACCTTGAAAACTATGTGCAATTCTGGTCACCATGTCTCAAACAAAGATATAGTTGCACTGAAGAAAGTACAGGGAAGGGCAACCAAAATAACAAAGTGCATGGAGCAACTTCCCTATGAAGATAGGCAAAAGTATTGAGCTTGAAGAAGAGTATACTGAGGGAGGATATAATAGAGGTCTACAAAATCATGAAAGGACTTGAACATGTAAATGTGAATTGGTTATTTACTCTTTCAGATATTACAAGGAATAGGGGGCACTCCCTGAAGTTAGCCAATAGCACATTTAAAACAAATTGTAGAAAATTATTTTTCACTCAACACACAATTATGCTCTAGAATTAATTGCCAGAGGATGTGTTAAAGGAAGTCAGTGAAGATGGGTTTAAAAAAGATGTATTTATTTATTTATTTATTTATTTCATTAACGGTTTTTATATACCGACATTCATCGAGGATATCACGTTGGTGTACATTGAACAGAAACATTGAACGGAAACATTACGCCAGAGGCGTTTGACAGGAAACATGGTGGAATATATGATTTTAAACTTGGGTGAATAGTGTAATAAAAGTGATATATAATATATTTAATGGATAACAATGCTACATAATATATACAGGAAAAGGACAACGAGATGCATTAGGGCTGAAAAGAGGTGGGGACCGAAGATGGGACTATAGGGGGAGGGGGGAAAGGGTGTCTAGGGTATAGGAGGGAGGGATGCCGTGAAAGGGAGTTAGCTCAGGGGGTTTGAAAGTAGAGAGGCTATGAGGATGTGGGATAAAGGAAGTTGGGTGGCCGAGGTGTAGATATTAGGAGTAAACCACGTTTTGAGTTTTTGCTTAAAGTTTTTCGGGCATAGTTCTTGGCGCAGATCTGCAGGCATTGTGTTTCATAAGACAGGACCAGCTAAGGAGAGCGCTCGGGCTTTGGAGGAGGCAAGATTGGTGAGTTTGGGAGAGGGAGTGCGTATGGTGGCAAGGTATTGGTTTCTGGTTGGTCTGGAGGATGAGTGGAATTGGAGGGAGTCTTTGAACCAGTTCATGTTGGGGTTGTGTAGTGCTTTATGAATGATTGAAAGAGTCTTGTATTGTATGCGGGAGGAGATTGGTAGC
The DNA here is from genome assembly GCF_901001135.1 of Rhinatrema bivittatum. Classification (NCBI taxonomy): domain Eukaryota; kingdom Metazoa; phylum Chordata; class Amphibia; order Gymnophiona; family Rhinatrematidae; genus Rhinatrema; species Rhinatrema bivittatum. The sequence continues at coordinate 95,251,462 of NC_042618.1, forward strand.
CAGGGAAGGTATTTTAAGACAGGTGTAATGTGTTCGTTGCTGCGTGTATTGGTGTATTGGTATTCGTTCTGCGGCAGTATTTTGCAGAATTTGTAGGGGGTGGATGGCGTTTTTGGGTAACCCTATGAGGAGAGAGTTACAGTAGTCAATTTTGGAAAAGAGCATAGTTTGTAGGAATGTGTGAAAGTTAGAGAAATGAAGCAGGGGTTTGAGTTTCTTTAGAGTGTGTAGCTTGTAAAAGCACTCTTTAAGTGTTGAGTTGATGAATTTCTTAAAGTTTATTTGATCATCTAGGGTGACCCCTAAATCCTGAACCTGGTGGGAAAAGGAGATGTGGGGTGGAAGCGTGTGATGTAGGGAGAGGGTGTGGGAATGGGTTGTAGGGGTAATAAGCATAAGCTCAGTTTTTGTGGTGTTAAGGGCAAGATGGATGCTATTTAAAAGGTTATTGATTGACTGTAGAGATGTGAATCGTGTCCTCGATCGTCTTAACGATCGATTTCGGCTGGGAGGGGGAGGGAATCGTATTGTTGCCGTTTGGGTGTTTAAAATATCGTGAAAATCGTTAAAATCGTGAGCCGGCACACTAAAACCCCCTAAAACCCACCCCTGACCCTTTAAATTAAATCCCCCACCCCAAATGCCTTAATACTTCATCAACTTTGGGAGGGAAGTACTTACTTGCCCTAAACCAATGGCAGGAAAACCGGCACACTAAAAGCCCCTAAAACCCACCCCCGACCCTTTAAATTAAATCCCCCACCCTCCCGAACCCCCCCCCCCCCCAAATGCCTTAAATTACCTGGGGTTCCAGTGGCGGTCCGGTACGGGCTCCTGCAATTGAATTGTGTTGTCTTCAGCCGGCGCCATTTTGCAAAATGGCGGCGGCCATAGACCAACACGATTCGACTGCAGGAGGTCGTTCCGGACCCCCGCTGGACTTTTGGCAAGTCTTGTGGGGGTCAGGAGGCCCTCCCAAGCTGGCCAAAAGTCCCTGGGGGTCCAGCGGGGGTCCGGGAGCGATCTCCTGCCGGCGCCATTTTCCGTACGGAAAACAATTTGCGGCAGGAGATCGCTCCCGGACCCCCGCTGGACCCCCAGGGACTTTTGGCCAGCTTGGGAGGGTCTCCTGACCCCCACAAGACTTGCCAAAAGTCCAGCGGGGGTCCGGAACGACCTCCTGCAGTCAAATCGTGTTGGTCTATGGCCGCCGCCATTTTGCAAAATGGCGCCGGCTGAAGACAACACAATTCAATTGCAGGAGCCCGTACCGGACCGCCACTGGACCCCCAGGTAATTTAAGGCATTTGGGGGGGGGTTCGGGAGGGTGGGGGATTTAATTTAAAGGGTCGGGGGTGGGTTTTAGGGGCTTTTAGTGTGCCGGCGCCATTTTCCGTACGGAAAACAATTTGCGGCAGGAGATCGCTCCCGGACCCCCGCTGGACCCCCAGGGACTTTTGGCCAGCTTGGGGGGGCCTCCTGACCCCCACAAGACTTGCCAAAAGTCCAGCGGGGGTCCGGAACGACCTCCTGCAGCCGAATCGTGTTGGTCTATGGCCGCCGCCATTTTGCGGCTGCCATTTTGCAAAATGGTGCCGGCTGAAGACAACACAATTCAATTGCAGGAGCCCGTACCGGACCGCCACTGGACCCCCAGGTAATTTAAGGCATTTGGGGGGGGGGTCGGGAGGGTGGGGGATTTAATTTAAAGGGTCGGGGGGGGGTTTTAGGGGCTTTTAGTGTGCCGGCGCCATTTTCCGTACGGAAAACAATTTGCGGCAGGAGATCGCTCCCGGACCCCCGCTGGACCCCCAGGGACTTTTGGCCAGCTTGGGGGGGCCTCCTGACCCCCACAAGACTTGCCAAAAGTCCAGCGGGGGTCCGGAACGACCTCCTGCAGCCGAATCGTGTTGGTCTATGGCCGCCGCCATTTTGCGGCTGCCATTTTGCAAAATGGTGCCGGCTGAAGACAACACAATTCAATTGCAGGAGCCCGTTCCGGACCGCCGCTGGACCCCCAGGTAATTTAAGGCATTTGGGGGGGGGGGGTTCGGGAGGGTGGGGGATTTAATTTAAAGGGTCGGGGGTGGGTTTTAGGGGGTTTTAGTGTGCCGGTTTTCCTGCCATTGGTTTAGGGCAAGTGAGTAAGTTCCTGCCCTCCCCCTTCCCCCGATTTACGATTTTTTAACGATAAATCGGGGGAATTGGTATTGTATCGTGGCCCTAACAATTTTTGACGATTTAAAATATATCAGACGATATTTTAAATCATCAAAAAACGATTCACATCCCTAATATGTATTCAAAGTGAAGTATCAGGCTTAATTGGTTTGGGGTAGTAACCGCCGCAACAAGCAAGCTACTCCCACGCTTATTTGATAACCCAGACTATGCAATTCAATCCTACTAGGTAGTTGTCTGACTGTAAATCCTCTCCTAGTTGGTAGTTGTCTGACTGTAAATCCTCTTATCTTCATTCCCCCTACCGTTGAAGCAGTGTGCTGCGCTGTATATGTATTCAAAGTGAAGTATCAGGTTTAATTGGTTAGGGGTAGTAACCGCAGCAACAAGCAAATACTCCCATGCTTATTTGTGAATGCAAATCCTTTGTCCCACATTTCCTCTTGCCGTTGAAGCATAGAACAGTGTTGGAGTTACATTAACCGTGTATATGTCTATTGAATAAGGGTATTATTAATCACCAGGAAGTAGCTGTCATTCCCGCAAGCCACCCCCATGCCTCTTCTCTTCATTCACATCCTCAAGACTTTATGAATCCACAGTGTTTATCCCACACCCCTTTGAAATCCTTCACAGTTTTAGTCTTCACCACTTCCTCCGGAAGGGCATTCCAGGCATCCACCACCCTTTCCGTGAAGAAATACTTCCTGACATTGGTTCTGAGTCTTCCTCCCTGGAGTTTTAAATCGTGACCTCTGGTTCTGCTGATTATTTTTGTAATGGAAAAGGTTTGTCGTTGACTTTGGATCATTAAAACCTTTCAAGTATCTGAAGGTCTGTATCATATCACCCCTGCTCCTCCTTTCCTCCAGGGTACACATATTTTGATTTTTCAATCTCTCCTCATAAGGCATTCGATGAAGACCATACACCTTTTTGGTCACCCTTCTCTGGACCGCCTCCATCCTGTCTCTGTCCCTCCAGACAGGGCTGCGAGCTGAGCCGAGTTCATGGAGTTAGCAATGTGTTGTGTTTGAGGAATTGTGGACCCTTGGTCACAATGGAGATGACTCCGCCCATGGGGAGGAGCCCCATGGGGAACCACTGCGATAGGCTGACACAGATAGCAGACACAGAATGGATAGAGTTTTTATTGTACTGCTGTAGATAGATGGTGAATGCAGGAAGGTAAGGCACTGATCCATGAAATGCCAGTATGTTCAACATGCTATTGTTATAAATCTCCTCCAGGAGAGGGAGGAGTTAGCCATCTAATATAAATCTGCTCCCCAGAGGGACGGAGTTAGCAATCTGTTATCGATCTCCTCCAGGAGAGGGAGGAGTTAACAATCTGTTATCAATCTGCTGCTAGGAGTTAGCGATCTGTAATAAATCACCCCGCAAGAGGAGGAGTTTCAATCTGTTATAAGTCCGCTAGGAAGTTGGCAACCAGTTAAGGATCACTCTGCCAAAGGAGAGGAGCTGAACAACTGTAATACTCCATAGGCGGAGTTAATGATCTGTGGTGGGTCGGCCTCCCACAGAGTGGCAGTCTGTACACTACTGCTCTAGTAGTGTAATGAATGAACACTTAATGTAAATTGGTGAATCTCTGGGCCGATGGCAGATGACAGCGCCCCCAGGAGGATGTCCTGAGAGGGACCACCGGCTAGGCTGGAGTATGGAGACAAACACAGATAGTTCTTTTATTAGACAGGAAATAGACAGGCCTCCTGACCCCCCCCAAGCTGGCCAAAAGTTCCGGTTGGGTCCAACGGGGGTCCGGGAGCGGAGGCGCGGAGGAGCACGTGACGTCCGCGTCAGTCCGACGTGACGCCGACGTCACGTGCTCCTCGCAAAGGAATACAGGGATGGCTTCCTGACTCCCCGCTGGACCACCAGGGAGTTTTGGTAAGTCTTGGGGGGGGGGGGGGGTCAGGATGGTGGGGGGTTTAAGTGTTTATTTAGGTGCAACGTATTCAACATAGCTATGTTGAATACGTTGGAACTCGCGATGCGTTTCTCCTCAAACCTTTTTTTACTCTTTTAAAAATATAAGTTGCGTTTTACATATGCGTTCAAAACGAATGCACACCCCTAATATGCAGCACTGTACAAACAAAACACAAAAAGCCGGTCTCTGCTCAATAGAGCTTACAATCTAATAAGACAAATATACTGTTAATAGAAATTGGACTCTGGGTATAAATAAAAATGATACATTTAAGTTTAATCAATTAATGAAAGCTTTCTACAGCCAAGGCCATTCAACGCACTATACAGAACTAACATAAAATGCAGAGTGTTAAAAAAACATTTCCTGAAATAAAAATACCTTGAGAAAAAATAAAAAATTCATATCTTGGCAAGCAATCAAAAGATATGATGAATCATAAACAAAGCATACTTAAACAATACACAAATGAACATGGAAAGCCATTGCCATAATTACACAAAAAAATCTTTGATTTCACTTTTTGTGAAAGCAGAGGTAATTTAGTGCATGCCTAATATTCACCAGAAGTTTGTCCATAATGTAGGGGACACCATGGAAAATTCTCTTGTCCTTATCCTGGCTTCATTACTACTTTGCATGTAGGGACCACTAATAAGCCTCCCTGAGTAGAGTACAATTGTCACAGAGGGGTATACCATTCCAATTTGTTCTCTAAATAAAGGGGTAATTTCCTTTTAAATTTAAAAAACTAGGGACAAGATCTTTAAGGGAGATTTTAAAAGCCTTGTGTGTGCAAAAACAGGCATTTACATGAATAAGTGGCCCGAGTGGAAGCTATGCAAATTTTAAATAGTATGTGTTCCCAGAAAAAGTGGCAGGGCCAGCACTGAGACATGTAGCCTTTAATTTTCCACAGCTGGTGGATGTAACATACGCACACCTCTTTGCTATTGCTCCTTGATAGGAGAGAGAGAGAGAGTAAGAGCAAGAGAGAGACCAATATAGGGCACTTTATAGTCGGGGCAGGGTTTGGGGGAATGGAGTAATTTGGGGGGGGGGGGGGCGTTTTACATACACAATCAGAGGTACGAGCAGAAAAGTTGACATCACTGAAGATTTTCTGTCATTTGGAGCGATGAAAGCTAAAAGAGGAGTTGATTTGAATAATGTAATAATGACAGAAAATTTAAATCAGGGATGTCAACTTTGCTGTTCGTACCTCTGACTGTGTATCTAAAACTGCCCCCCCCCCAACTTACTCCATTCCCCCAAACCCCATCCCGAGTATAAAGTGCCCCATCCTACAGTGGCATAAATAGTAAAGTTACATATTGGTCTCTGTCTCCCTCTCCCTCCACCCCTCCCTCTAACGACATTTGTGATAAAACCTTTTTGGTCAGTAATGCACAGCTAACGCGGGCACAATGCATAGAAAAAAGTGTAGTTATTTCAGGTGTTAAAACTTGCATTGCTCTGCATTACTCTATTGCATTTGATGTTAGGATCTGCTCATTACCATTAACTCCACCGAAACTCTTCCCACTTGCATAACTAATGTTATATTTGCATATTAGCACGCGTTGCGCTATTAGGGCTTTAACGCTACTGTTAAGGCCCTAACACAAAAAGATAAATGACCCTGTTAAATTGTACTCTCCATTGTATCAGGAGTCGTGCAATGTGAGCAAAATGGGGGTGATATGATCACATAGCCATGCTCCTGTGATAAGTTTTGTGTTCTGTACAGCTTGGAGACACTTTAACATATATGCAGGGAAGCCAATGTGCAGGGAGTTACAGTAGTCTAATTTTGAGATGATCAATGACTGTACAATGGTTCTGAGATCATGTTTAGATAGAAAATCTTTCAAGTTGCATAAAACATGAAGCTTATTAAATGCATTAGTAGCTGCACTGGATTGCATTGGGTCTCTCAGAGATAGATCAGATTCAAACTGAACTCCAAGGTTCCACACAGATTTAGACATTTTTAATGATGGCCATTGAATTGATATGAGACTAGGAAGTAGTGGTTTGAAAATCTGTTGGGAATTATTAAAATGGACTCGAATGCTAATTGGAAGCCAATAGAAGAAACATAAAAGGGAGCAGATGGAGTGCATTTAGGATTATATAGAATTATTCTAGCTACCAGATTTTGGACATCAATGCCCACGTCATTACAGTAGTCCAAATGGAACACAACCAGGACATGAACCGACATTCCAAAAGATTTTAAGTCCCTTAAATGAACAAAGTCTCCATACAAGAAGCAACTTTAAAAAGGCAATTAGGACAACTAGAGCAACACATGCCTCTAGTTTAAACAAAGGCTCTAAGCAGTATTTGTCACTATTTTTTAAGTGGGAGCCATATTGTATCCAATGGGGATGGAAGAGAACTGTGGGGGAGGGGGATCCACCCTCCAATGTGGCGGACTGGATGGGAGGAGGAGATCCATTGCTGTGTGCCCTACGTATTAGTCTCCTTCTCTTTTTCTACCCACCCTTCCCCAACATTTTCTCTTGTGATTAAAGTCAAAATTAAAACCTGTTATTAAAATATGGTATTTTCAAGGCAACTATTCAAGTATTCTTTTTAAAAGCAGAATAGTGTGCTCCCTGTGCATGGTTCTTTTGTTACTTTTCGAAGTTTATTGTAGGCCTGAATGTGTGTGTTCGTGTGTTTGTGTGTGTATATGTAAATTAAATGCTTTTCTATTTATTTGCCCGTATGCCAGCCTGGTGGGAGAAATGTTAGAACAGACTTGATAAAAATATACTGCCAAGTCTCAAACACACCTCACTGATATTACAAAAAAAAAAAATCAAACAGATAAGAATGTTGCCTCTGCTCTTGCTTGAGGACCAGAGATACTGTGAAGCCCTGTTGGCCAGTTTGTTGTTCTATGGAAACCGATGTGATGTTTTCTTAACGATTGTCGGTATATAAAAAACTTTAAATAAATAAATAAATAATATTTTGCTTGGTGCATAGTGAGGAAGGCAGGTGCATGGCTCACCACCATGATCAGCTTCTATATGTGTCTGTTGCTATGCTTACTGCAGCTCTCTTCCCATTGCATTTCAGGACCTTTCCCCCAAGTCACAGGACCTGCTGGCTCTACCATGCCTCTTCCACTATTTCTCTTGGACTTGATAATCTCTTTGCTCAGTTTTGGAGAGTGAGGCTATGGGTATGGTTCACGACTAAGTTCAGCTACTATGAGCAGTCTGCTTCCCTAGTTTCTGTGGCTCCCTTTAAGTGTGATCTGGGCTGCTTCTTCTGCCCCAGTCTCAGGACCCAACTGTTGCATACTGCTAATGCTCCTGCTTCGGTACCCAAGGATCTTAGTGTGGTCTGTTGCTCTTCTTTCTGTGGCAGCAAGATGATGTGAGAGTGGGGCAGAAAGGACAAACATTATTGAGCACCTGATCCTCGGAGATGGAGGCAGATGGCAGAGCACTGTCCACATGGAAAGGGAGGTAGATGGCAGGGTTTATCACCACTTCCTATACTGGTTACAATTTTCTGCTCTGCTTCCTATGGTTTATTCTTACTACCAGCAACATGGATGAGCTAGACCAATCGGAAGAGAAACAAGAGGGTCTGTGGGAGTTGCCATTGGTCCACAGACCTTACCATGAAACATTGGAGTAAGCTAACACCTCGATTTTTCACTAATTTAGCAGATATAACATTGCCTGGATCAAACCTAAGAGTAATGGGATGGAACATCAAATCATTATTCTCAGTATTATGTATTTTCTATATGCAAATGACTGAGGTTTTCCATGTTTTAGTATGAGCCTTTCAATGAAGATATGTTTAAATTGCAAAAGTAATGAAGTTCCAGTGATAATTCTTTGTAAAGGCTTAAAGATGAATCTTAAAGCCTGATGTGCACCTTAATTAGGGAATGCGTGAATATGTCGGGCTCGTGCGCCATGTGGATTTTAAAAGTTGTTGAGATCTGTGCGTATCTACTAGAACGTGCACATCTTGGAAGATTTAAAAAAGGGGTGAGGTGTGGGCATGGTCTGGATGGGATATGGGGCTGGGAATTTCCTGTGTGAACTTGAGATGTGCACGTAAATACTTAACACAATCCAGTGAGCATCGAGATCCCCTGCCGCGTTACTTTACTTCTGCTATGGATAATATGTAAGTTAAAAAATAAAGAAAAATAGGCAGATCTGTGGGGTTTTAAGGGTAGGGTCTAAATGGGAGGAGTGAAGGCTATTAAACTAGATGGGTTTGGAGAACCTATCTCCCAACTAGGTGAACTAGGGAAAAACAGCTAAAACTGGGAATATCGTTGGTGCATGCCCCTTTTAAAATCCCTCGATTTACATGGTAGAAGCGGCATTTGTTTGCATTTGTATGCACCCACTTAAAATCTGGCATACATATGTGCATGGCCAGGATATTTTATAACATGCATGTATATGCATGCCTTTGTTATAAGATGGTCGCATCCCTGGGTGCGGACTAATATACGTGCACCAATGTGTGACCATGCACCGGTTTGAAAGTTATTGTTTTATATTTAGAACTTACAGATATGGATAATAATAGATAATACTAGGGATGTGAATCAGGTGCCCAATTGTTTCTGCTTTCAGGTTCGTCTGGCCACGAGAAAATCTCGTTTTCCCGTGGATCTCCGTTTTATTTTTTAGTGAAAAATCATTTTTTGGGTTAGAGTGCGCTAATGGGAGTTAGCGTGCGCTAACAAAAATAGCAAAAAATAACAAAAAATAACAAAAATAAATGTTTTTTGTTAGCACACACTAACATGAGTTAGCGCGTGCTAACCTGAAAAATGATTTTTACAAAAGTTCGGAGGGAAAAGTGATCATCTCTTTTTTTACGCGATATATTAACAAATTTAGAAATATCGTACGATATTTCAATTCGTTAGAAAAATGATTCACATCCCTAGATAATACTAATGAAATGTAGACTCCTGGGATCATCGTTATGTTTGATTAAATGTTATTAAGTAATATGCTTCTTAACCATCTGTTATGTTCGTGGACCCTTGGGCCGGCTGATACTACAGATGTTATACTGTGGGAACCCACAGGAAGCGACACAGCTGGGAGGCGGCGCTGAAGAGACTCCAGAGAAGACTTCACCACTGGAAGTCCGAGGTCCCCCCAGGAGGAGCCTGTAGGAACCTGGACCTCTTGGACTTAGGTGGGACCCTATGAGACTAAGGATCCAGGTAGTGGCTGAAGAGATGGGCGATTAGGATGGCAGAGCCCAGGAGGCTGGAAGAATCTTCACCCTCGGAAGCCCGTGGCTCCCCCAGGAGGAGCCCGTGAGAGCCCGAGCAGCTGGGACTTAGGAGAATCCTCTTGGCCAGCAAGTACCAGATACCTGAGATGGTGGAAGAAGCTAAAGTCGGAGTCCAGGAAGCAGGGTCAGAAGCCAAAAGTCAGAGGTCTGAAGCCAGAGTCAGGGGTGGAAGCTGGAAACAGAGTCGTGGGACGGAGCCAGGTCAGAAGCCAAAAGTCAGAGGTCCGAAGCCAGAGCCAGGGGCGGAAGCTGGAAACAGAGTCGTGGGATGGAGTCGGGTCAGAAGCCAGAAGTCAGAAGTCCAAACCAAAACCAAGGGTGGAAGCTGAAGACGTAGCCAGGAGATGAAGCCAGATCAGGAGCCAGAAGACAGAAGAGAATATCCAAATGCACTAGCAACTCAGGGGACTGAGTGAACCTCGTTGCAAGGTGAGGTACAGCTGTAGCTACCGGGTTTAAATGACCCAACAACGTCTGACGTCATCAGGAGGGCTGTCCTCGGATTCCCGCGCTGGCCCCTTTAAATGTTGAACCCCAGCGCGTGCACGTGCCTAGGGGGCGGGGCCAGCCGCAGCCCGTCAGCAGCGTCTCCCTCTCAGGTGGCTGCGTGGTAAGCGAAGGTCCCGGGGCACGGCCCGGGACCGTAACACCATCAATGGCTAATTGACATATTGGGCCATCTCATATTTTGTAACAACAGGGTCATTATGTACATGAATATTAACTATTAAAGACAACATTCTCTGACACTATGTTGTTCCAGATGTTTTCTCTGATTAACGTTTTAATGTTTCTTCCTGGTTTTATAAGTCATGTTGGTATTCTTCATGGGAAACATGAAGCTCTGAAAACTTGTCAAATATTTTCTACAAGGTTAAAGCCCGTCTAGCAGTTCACAAAATAATTCAACTAGTTTGTAGGATAAAATACTGTATTAAAAAATATTGCAAAGAACAAAGTAACCAAAAACATTTTGAGCAAATAATTCTTATTCTGGAGAAGCTACTAAAACATGCAAATTAACCACTTCAATTTTTTGTTTCAAAGAGAGTGAAATTTTACAGAATAAAACAATAATGTTGTGAATGGTGGCTTTATTGGATTTAACAGTGATTGATTCTGCAATTGTCTTTCCAAATCTGCAAAACTGACACAGCTCTCTGCTAATGTTTCACCTTCAGAAAGCGAAAGGCTGTTAAACTTGTATGAATACTGCAAATAGGTTAAAGCCCTATGGGATCAATAGCTTGGTATTCAAGTCACATTTACAGCCTTCTCCAAGCAACAATGAAATTGAGGTATAATGCAGTTTTCCTTGCAATAGATAGTGAACAATATCTGGAATCCACTTGGCCTGTTTTTTTTTTTTTGTGCTGCCTGAAGAATAACCAGTAGCACATTATTTAGTGACAACTATCTTTTGCTGATCTCATTAACAGAAAATTTTGCATCATGGTACTGTAGCTAGTTTATTTGAAACAAAAGACAATTCCATATTCAAACATAGCACATCCCATTATTATCATCTTAAAAACATGCAACCTGAAGAGCATTTAACACTCTCACATTTGTTGACCCTCTAACCAGTTGTACTGTAAATAATTAATCCAAAATTATTAAATCTATTAAACAATAAATCTATGCTCCCAGAATCAAAACAACCAGTACATGTCTATGAACAAACACATATAGATTGACAATTTCACATTCATATATTTTCCATTCACTGGCTCTTCCTATTTTTTTTTTTTTTTTAGAAAATTAGTCAGTTGTTTACTTGATTCTCTACTAATTTGGGTCTAATGCATCAAGGTATTTTCCATAGACACAGAATGGGAGCAATGTCTTAGTGAATTAAGCCCTTAGTGGGATAGAAATTAACTTTTTGCTTACTCAAGCTGTTGTAAAACTACAGAAATTCAAACAAATCTGAATAAATACAAATTTAAAAATATATCATATTCAGATTTGAACTGGGTCAAAGTTGAACCTGATTATTGAAATAAATTAAATCTATATGCCAAAGACAAGAATTAAACGCCGTTGGAGCATATTTGCTCATTCTGTTTTCAAAAACTATCCTTACCACAATTAATGCATACTAATTACCCTTTATGGGCCGGATTTTCAAAAGGTTTCACGCATAACATTCACGGTTTATAACATTCACTGTCAGTCCAATGTAGAGCACTTTCTTCATTCTCAAACTCCTATGGCTTAATGTCTAATCTGAACTGGTGTTACGCCCGTCGGCCGCAGAAGTTGTGACCAACTGTGCTTACCTTCTCGGTTGCAGCCGCGCTCGACCCGCTGCAGAGCGCTGGGGACGTCCACGGCGCTCCACATCACCTTCTCGGGCCTGCAGGCCTTGCCTCGTGGCAGGAACGCCGCTGACTTCAGGCTCCGCCCCCTACTGCCTGTTAGCGCGCACGCGCATGCCACACCAGGGAGATTTAAAAGGTCCAGAGAGGGAAACTCTGGACCAGCCTCTCCGATTACTTCATCCTGGGAGGGATATTTAAACCCCTTTCTGCTATCTCTCACTGAGTTAGCAAGGACTCAAATCCGTTCCTATCTACGCTACTCTGCCGCTTCCATGCTGCCGCTGGAAGCTCTCTCTCTCTGCCCTTCGGGGTAACTGCTAACCTGGGTACCCGCTCCTCGGGGGCCCTCTGCTTTATTTCAGGTGCCTTACAGGGAACAAGTACTTGCTCCTCAAGGGCCTACTCTCCCTGCCTTGGTGCCTGTACTTTCTTCTTCATCCTGGTGGAATCGCAAACCTACAGCAAACACCTAGTGAGTACTCTAACTCTCAGTCTATCTCATCCACAGTACTGCCTTGCTGGGAAACCTGCTTCAGAACCTCCCTATACCAACAGGGTGAGAAGGGCTCCCTCTGCCGAGGTCCCTGAGACTGTTACTACCAGACTGCCTCACTACTGCCACCTATGGTTGTACTCTTCAAGCTATATAATAAACAACTAACTGTGTTTGTGTGTTCTGAGTCTAGCCCAGTACTGTGGCTCCTCACGGGGCTCCTGCCCGTGGGCGTGGTCATCTGCCACAGTACCCAAGGATCCACCCAAACACTGCTTAACCATAACAACTGTGGAGAAGAGACTGCTTCAGATGTCTCTGACAAGATTGATGAACAAGGCCCACTATCAAAGCTATCCATGGGCCAAATGTAATTAATCTGGAAAGAGTCCTTGACAGAATATAGCCAGGTTTTATATCTTCTTTTGATCATGCTATGGTCAAATTAAAATGGCAAACTAAAGAACATAAGAACATAAGAAAATGCCATACTGGGTCAGACCAAGGGTCCATCAAGCCCAGCATCTGTTTCCAACAGTGGCCAATCCAGGCCATAAGAACCTGGCAAGTACCCAAAACCTAAGTCTATTCCATGTTACCATTGCTAATGGCAGTGGCTGTTCTCTAAGTGAGCTTAATAGCAGGTAATGGACTTCTCCTCCAAGAACTTATCCAATCCTTTTTTAAACACAGCTATACTTACTGCACTAACCACATCCTCTGGCAACAAATTCCAGAGTTTAATTGTGTGTTGAGTGAAAAAGAACTTTCTCCGATTAGTTTTAAATGTGCCACATGCTAACTTCATGGAGTGCCCCCTAGTCTTTCTATTATCCAAAAGAGTAAATAACTGATTCACATCTACCTGTTCTAGACTTCTCATAATTTTAAATATCTCTATCATATCCCCCCTCAGCCGTCTCTTCTCCAACCTGAACCTGACTAGCTGGGTCATTTATCATTTCGCATTAGGGTCTTATCGCATGCGCTTATGCTGTAACGCGTGCAATATCACCTTCATGCGCATGATAAATAACGCAACGCAAAGTGCATATGGAAATTAAACATTGAGTATTTGAGTGGGAGGAGTTTTTGTGGTTCAGTGAAAAATCTATTTATCGCACTCCCATGACTGATATCATGGATCACATGTATCATGGCAGTGATTAAGGGCAGGACCGGGAACCCTCCCCCAGCCTTCGCCAGGTCCGGACATAACCGGGTGCATGGGGTTCTTCTCCCCCGCCGTTGCCTCCTCCCCCCTCATGTTTGCACACTTATGTGGGGTTGATTTGCCATGGCATCGCCCCTGCTTGATGTATTTGTACACATGCGCCAGCTTGCGAGATTTCCGGGTGGGCCACGCATGCATGGGATACCAGAGTGACGGCTGCCGGTGCCCATTGATGACGCACATGGGACTGATTTAAGATCTCAGCTGTCGTCCAGGGCACCATATTGGTGGTGGCGATCTGCATTGGTGGCTGAATCACATTGCGTCAATATTGAGTGGCATCACACGTGGTCAGTAGTTGGTGGTGCGGTCCGGGCCCCTCCTTCCATTGATCCTCCACCCGGCAATTCAGCATTGCAGCCAGCACCCGTCAGCAGGAGAGCTGAACATAGACTGATTGGAGCATCCAAGCCAGCGTGCTCAGCTGGCACAGTGGCAGTGAGCCCCTTTCCCCCCCCGGTGCTTCATCAATTGAATGGTAGCACCTTGGTGGTGGTAAGAGGAGTCAATGCAGAGCAATTTAAGGGGGGGCATTTGGTGGCAGGAGCGGCTGATAGGTGAACACGTGGCAAGCATGGTGGGATGTATCCAGCAACGTGCTTTGCGATCTGATGCTACACCGAGGGATGATACAGAGGGTGAGAGCATTGCTATGAGATGAGCGGCGGAAAGGTCCGTGGGTGGAAGAGCCCAAATGGGGTTATGTACCCAACATAACCAAGGAGGCAAGGTACCCCAAGCAGATGATGGGATCCCAACGTGGAGAGCATGTGGCAACAAGGTGGTGATCGTCCAGTCCTCTTGTGTGGATGCATGTGTTCAGGGTAGCATGGAGACTGCACCAGCAATGAAAAGCCTGCAGACGTCAGTTTGGGCCAGCCAGAGACTTACGATTACCCCTGGAGTCATTATGTGGGCTGGTCACTTTCCAGGCAGAGCATTTCTTGTTGGATTTGGCATGGGATTCGGAGGTGCGGTGGGCATGGCATGGCCCGGCCAGCCGCAGTTCCAGTTGTGGGCACCGGGGACAGGCACACAAGCGAGCAATGTACTCCCACTCGCAGGCACTCCAACCGTACAATGGGGCTCTGGCTACCCAAACTATCTGGCGGTGTTCTCGTGTGTTCCCCCTTATTGGCCTATGTATATCCTTACGGTGTTGGTAAATGGAAGCAGCAGACAAGTGGCAGTCACCCGAGCAGACAGTGTTGACTGGAATGAGGCGACTCATTTACCTGTGAGTGGCGTTGACCAGGTGGCATCAGGGGTGCGGCAGCCTGAGGATTCCTCCCGAGGTCTTTTAGGGATGGCAAAAGTGCCACCCGAGTCTGTGGTGGTAGAGCGTAGGGTTGAGGTTCCGAACATCATACATTACTTGGACAATTTTTTTTTGTGGGCCCCAGCGGGTCCGACACTTGCACTAAATAATTAGCTGAGTTTCAGGTGATGGCTGCCGAATTTGGCATGCTGCTTGCCATGGACAAGACTGAGAGCCCATCCACGGTTTTGTCCTTCTTGAGTATTGAGTTAGACTCTTGGGAGATGGTATCTAGAATACCCACCGACAAGTTGAGTAAGTTGAGAGAAATGCTTCAGAATGCATTAGCAGCAAAGAAGTTGATTTTGACTAGTATACAGTCCTTGGCGGTATTCTAAACTTTGCATGCCGGGTCATCTCAATGGGGAGAGTATTTCTCAGATGGTTCTCATCTGCTACAGTGGGGATCAGAAGGCCGCTTCACTTTATCCGAGTATCAGCGGCCATGAAGAAGAATTTGACCGTTATGGGTCAAATTTTGAGCATATTCAATGGGGTATCTATTTGGCAGGAACCTCAAGTTTCAAACCATGACTTGGATATTTACTCAGATGCCTCAGGTGGTTGGGGATTCGGGGTATATTGTCAGGCTTCGTGGTTTTCCGTATCCTGGCCTGCAGCTTGGAGGGACAGTGGTTTGATGAGAACATAACATTTCTTGAATTATTCCACATATTGGTGGCCCTAGAGGTGTGGGGGAAGTGGCTGGACAACAAGAGAATAATATTTTGGTGCGATAACAGAGCGATAGTGGAGGTTATCAATAGGCACTCCACAAATAGTGGAGATGTGCAGGGAAATAGTTTTGTGGTATTTACGTCTCAACATGACTATTAGGGTATGGCACGTCCCAGTATAAGCAATGGTGTGGCTGATGTGCTTTTGCATGCTAAATGGGATTTATTTTGCATGCAGGTTCCAAATGACAGCGCAAAGCCTACAACGTTCCTGGCGTGCCTATGGGTCTTTGAAATGAGACCACCTGGGACCTGTTATGTGAAGTGTTAGCACTGTCAACATGGGCTGCCTATTTCCACAGTTATGAGTTTATAAACGGGCTTGGTTGGGTGCAGCATCCAGTATCAGATCGCATGATAATTCAATGCATTGCGAGGGCGAAGGAGGAGGGTGTGTGCATGGGGGCACCTGCAAACCATCTGGCTGGATTTTCCTTTTTTGCCAAGGCTCAGGGGTGGTGGGACCCAACCAGGGCCTTTATGGTAAAAGAAATGCTCAGGGGTGGCGTCAAGGGCTGGACGATAGGGGGGATTCCAGGAAGCCAATTACACGTGTTACTAGTATGCTTATGGCATGCGTTACCGGCGGTGTGCAGTTTGGATTTTGAGATTCATCTCTTTAGGGCTGCATTTTCATTGCCTTTTTTCGGGGCACTGAGGGTGAGTGAGATAGTGGCCCCTTTCAAAATAGATGATGGTCGCAATGGCATGCTTATACGGAACGTACATATCAGGGATGGAGCCGTGTTTATATTCATACACCATTCAAAAACCGATCAGATGGGAAGAGGAGCTGCGCTATGCTTGAGGAGGGTCAACTCGCAGGTCACATACCCATTAAGTAATATAGATTATTTGTCTTGTAGACCCGCCGGTGGGAATCATTTGCTGGTGCAGGTCGATGGGGTGCCACTCACTAGTATCAGTTCACGGAAGTGCTCAAGAGGTCATTGGCTCACGCAGGTCTTGAGCAGGGGAATTTTAGCGCCATATTGGTGCAGTCACCAGTGCTTGGAGGGTGGGATTGAACTTTGAAACACTACAGAGAATAGGTATATGGAAGTTGTCTGCGGTCAACTTGTATGTGATGGGGGGGGGGGGGGGGGGCGGAAGGTGATTCACAATGTCGCTGATTTTTGTTACAGGAGGGCCAACAGGCGAAGGACCATCTGGATTGGTGGACACTCCTTCATCCATTGGGCAGCCAGGAAGGTGAGATTGCAACCGTATGGGGAACATCTTGGGCTGGCATCATGCGGGGTCCGCATTGAATGGATCAAAACCGTGGCATGCTGTGGGAGCAGCTGTTGCCTTTGCTGAAGTGTTGTAAAGCCGCATGTGCACCGCTGCACAATTTCATAATTCACTTGGGTGGGAATGACCTAGGCAGGATGTCCTCCAGGCAGCTGCTCAAGACTATCAGGGAGGACATCAAAGCTTTAGCCGTCCTATTCAAGCACACTTGCCTAGTATGGTCAGACATCATACCGCATAGAAAATGGAGTGACTCAAAGCTGTAGAACAAGAGGCGCAAGAAGTTGAACAGGCAAGTGGGTGCATGTGTGCAGAGCTTAGAAGGGCACCAGATTCAACACAAGTGGGCTGATAGTCAGTGTGGGGTGCTGTACAGGCATATTTTGGTACATCTGCCTGACATTGGACAGGATTTATTTAACAATTCATTTCAGGAAGCATTAGAGGAATGCTTGGGTATCAGGGTTTCCTTGGCTGCAGATAGGTGATAGGGGGGCATGAGGCAAGTCAGTGACTGCCTCATGCTGGTGGTGAGGTGCTCGAGCTGTGGCAGGGAGGC
This sequence comes from Rhinatrema bivittatum, assembly GCF_901001135.1. Lineage (NCBI taxonomy): Eukaryota > Metazoa > Chordata > Amphibia > Gymnophiona > Rhinatrematidae > Rhinatrema > Rhinatrema bivittatum. Next base: position 95,268,823 of record NC_042618.1, read on the forward strand.
AATGTGACTGTCCCGTCAAGAACAGTTGCAAAGGGACAGTGGGGCGTGGCAGCACCCGGAGGTGGGGCTCTCCTTGCTCAATGCGGAAGTGGGGGGGGCAGAATACACTGTAGCTGTCTTGCTCAAATGCGGCAGATGGTGGAGTGTGGGCAGCGCGGTGATACCACATGGGAGGATCACAACTCAAGTACTACTCATTTGACCCTTCTAATTTAAGGCCCATTTCTATTTTGCCTTTTCTCTCCAAACTATTAGAAAAGGTGGTCAATAAGCAGCTTACAGAGCACTTAGAAAGCCATAATATTCTTTACCCAGCCCAATATGGATTTCGTAAATTTTACAGTACAGAAACTCTATTAATCTCCCTCTTGGACATGATTCTTAGGGGTTTAGATAATGGGCAAACATATTTATTATTATTACTAAACATATCGGCAGCATTCGACACAGTTAACCACAGTACATTACTGAACAGGTTAAACGAAATAGGGCTAAGAAGTACCACACTACAGTGGTTCAAATCATATCTGGTTAACAGATCTTTTAAGGTTAAAATCAAGAGAGGAAGTGATGTCATCGGGCTGCATGGCCGCTTGAGCAGTGAGCTCCTCCGATAGCCTTACTAAAATCATACATACTAGAGGCTGAATCAATCGCAAACCCTTCCAAACTCACAAGAATTGCTACTAAATTTCAGCGGGATGGCAGCCAAGAGGAAATCGGTTGATTTCCAAAGCTTCTCCTACAAAAAAGCTGAAGAGCGAGGCCGCCCTGCTATAGAAAAACAGCAGCTGCGACCCCTCAAGATGGTGGCTCCGACTCTGAAGACTCCCTCCCACAACATGATGATACAACGCCAACCTGCTCCAAATTCCATGAGTGGTTTGGAGTTTTTCGTAAAGACCTTAAAAGTTATAAGAAAGAAATACAAACCATGTTAGGTGAATTCCAAGAAGAGATGGCTATCCTGGGCAATAGAGTGGATGAAATTGATACCCGAGTGGACGCACAAGCTGAATCCACCAAACACCTTCAGGATGTCTATTCTGATTTACAAGAGGATGCCAACACCATTAAGGCTAAATTAGCTGACTTGGAAAACCGCGCACGAAGGGGGAACCTTCGCTTCAGCAGCTTTGCTGAAACCCCAGAAAACGGCAACTGCTCAGCCCTTATTCAGCGTTTCTGTGAATTTCTGCTGTGTAGTGGTGAAGACTTCACGGATGACCACGTACCAACTATTAAATTAGACAGGGCTCACAGGGCCTTACGAGCACCCAGCGCAAATCAGGTGCGCGATATAATTGTGTGTTTCCATGATTATGCTCTTAAGGAGAAAATAGCCACCCTGGCCAGAAAACAACTTTGCTGGATCTGGGAAAACCAAGATATTTCAATTTATGCAGACCTATCTCAAGCCACGCTTCAGAATTGCCAGGAACTTAAGGAAGCCACGACTTTCCTTCGGAATGCAGGTATTAAATACAGATGGCTTCATCCATTCGGGTTCACCTATACATGGAAGGGAGTCTCTGCACGCATACTTAATGCTGAGGAAGCGGAACTCAAGCTAAAAGACAGGGGTTTCGCCCCTCAGATCCCACGGGTAGCAAACAAAGTGCGCCCACTTTTAGGGAATCACAGCTGAAGTGGCAACGTGTGGGAGCTAGAAATACCCGGCTGAAACGGCAATCAAATTCCCAGAACATTCCAGCGGAAGCTACTTGACTGTAATTCTAAGAGTTTGGTCGCGAGTCCAGTATATGTTTCTATTAGACATAATCCTTTGTCTAGTAGTTAAGAATCACTCAGCAATGCAGAGTTCAGTATAATCTATTATTGTTGATTGTACACTGTTCTCTTTCAGTCTCCGGTTGAGACATTTTCATATAGGCTAAAAGACGCTCACGAGATGATGTTTCTTTTATTTTCCTCCAAGCTATCTAGCTATCTCGATCTGCTTAACCTATTTGCAGATCATGGTGTAGGGGTGGGGTGGGGGTGGGGGGATTGGGAGGATACTTTTGCTACCATGTGGGTTATACATATATTGTTTTCAATGGCATTTTGTAAGGTGTTTATTGTACAATTCAGGGCATTTTAAAGATGGCGCCGGCCATCCAGTGCTCCCTCCATGTGACAGGGGCCGGCCAATGGCACGGATACCCTGTCACATGGTAAGGGCAAAGGCCATTGGCACCATTTTTATTAGTGGCAGCCGATGGCCCGAGAGCGGGAGATCACTCCCGGGACCCCCACTGGACCATCAGGTACCTGTAAAATGTTTTTTGGGGGGGGGTCGGGAGGGTGGGGGAAGCAAAGGGATTCGTTTTAAAGGGTCGGGGTGGGTTTTTTGTTTATTGGCTGGGGCACAGCCAATAAACAAAACTGCGATCGGGACCGATGAAAAAAAAACCACATGTGAATCGGAACCGGAATCCGAACCGATTCCGGTTCCGATTCACATCTTTAATCCATATTGCAGTATTTATCAGAGCGATTTGCGCCTTCCCCGGGGGGGGGGAGTATTTTTCTATTTTCCGGAGATGCCCTAATATCCCATGGCTAATTTCTGTATGGTTTCCCTTAATGTTAAGGGACTCAATACATCATTTAAAAGGCACTCTTTCTTTAAGGAAATGGGAGTATTACAGGCAGACATTGTTTTTGTCCAGGAATCTCATCTGAAGGGTAGGCATGAATCGCTCTTGAAATCACATCTTTTCCCATTCCAATATTTTACTCCATGTTCAAAAATGGCGAAGTTTATGGGAGTTTATATCTTGTTTTCTAAAAATATGGTAATAGACTGTCAAACTTGTATCAGAGATCCGGGCGGTAGATATCTTCTACAGCTATTGATTGAGGGAGAGACCTACACTTTACTAAATATATATGCACCCAACCAAGACCAGGGAGCGTTCTATGATGCCCTTAACCAGACTATCCTTCAGCATAGTACTGGTAAATTGATAGGGGGGGGGGGGGGGATTTCAATTTGGTGCGGGTACCGGCCATGGACACCTCGAAAGGTTCTGTTCATGCAGCACCTATTCACAGGAAAAAATTAAAAACGTTGATGGATAATAGAGATGTGAATCGTTTTCCATATCGTCTTAACGATAGAAATCGTGTGGCAGGGCAAGAAAATCGTGTTAGGCACGATTTTTTAGTTAAAAAATCGTTAAAAATCGTTTTTTCCGATTAGTGCGCACTAACTGAAAATGATACAATTTGACACTTTTCAGGTCAGTTAAGGTCAGTTTAGGAATGAATATGTATTCCTATTGGCTGCCCTCTTATTTATTCATGTTACCAAGCTTCCCACTGACAGTATATGGGGGATGGGAAATGGAAACAGTTGGTAGCTTGACAAAACAAGTAATGTGATCAGTCAATGTGACTAGAACTTGTGCCCTAACCCTGATACCAGGGGTATTGTGATCTTCCTGCACACAGTGCCCTATCCCTATTAATACCAGGAGTGTTGTGATCTTCCTGCACACAGTGCCCTAACCCTGGCACCAGGGGTGTTGTGATCTTCCTGCACACAGTGCCCTATCCCTATTAATACCAGGAGTGTTGTGATCTTCCTGCACACAGTGCCCTATCCCTATTAATACCAGGAGTGTTGTGATCTTCCTGCACACAGTGCCCTATCCCTATTAATACCAGGAGTGTTGTGATCTTCCTGCACACAGTGCCCTAACCCTGGCACCAGGGGTGTTGTGATCTTCCTGCACACAATGCCCTATCCCTATTAATACCAGGAGTGTTGTGATCTTCCTGCACACAGTGCCCTAACCCTGGCACCAGGGGTGTTGTGATCTTCCTGCACACAGTGCCCTATCCCTATTAATACCAGGAGTGTTGTGATCTTCCTGCACACAGTGCCCTATCCCTATTAATACCAGGAGTGTTGTGATCTTCCTGCACACAGTGCCCTATCCCTAATACCAGGGGTGTTGTGATCTTCCTGCACACAGTGCCCTATTCCTGATACCGGGGGTGTTGGGATCTTCTTGCACACATCCCGGTATCAGGGATAGGGCACTGCATGCAGGAAGATCACAACACTCCTGGTATCAGGAATAGGGCACTGTGTGCAGGAAGATCACAACACCCCTGGTATTAGGGATAGGGCACTGCGTGCAGGAAGATCACAACACTCCTGGTATTAATAGGGATAGGGCACTGCATGCAGGAAGATCACAACACCCCTGGTATCGGGGATAGGGCACTGTGTGCAGGAAGATCACAATACCCCGGAGGAGTGAGGGTCAGGCAGCTCCCCCCTGTCTGTGAAGCCAGCCTCTCACTAGTAATGCAGGGAGGGAGCTGTCTCAGACTTCACCATCCTCCCCCCCCCCCTCACCCACACACCATTCACTAGCTGGGACATGGGGGAAGTCAGGAGTGAGGGTCAGGCAGCTCCCCCCTGTCTGTGAAGCCAGCCTCTCACTAGTAATGCAGGGAGGGAGCTGTCTCAGACTTCACCATCCTCCCCCCCCCCTCACCCACACACCATTCACTAGCTGGGACATGGGGAAGTCAGGAGTGAGGGTCAGGCAGCTCCCCCCTGTCTGTGAAGCCAGCCTCTCACTAGTAATGCAGGGAGGGAGCTGTCTCAGACTGGTATCAGGGATAGGGCACTGAGTGCAGGAAGATCACAACACCCCTGGTATCAGGAATAGGGCACAGGTTCTAGTCATATTGACTGATCACATTACTTTTTTTGTCAACTACCAACAATTTTCATTTCCCATCCCCCCAACCATCACTTCAGTTGGAACCTTGGTAACATCAATAGATAAGAGGGCAGCTAGCCAATAGGAATACATATTCATTCCTAACTGACCTTTACTGACCTGGATAGTGTCAATAATTTGTATCATTTTCTGTTAGTGTTCCTGAGTTTCCATTTCCATTTCCCATCCCTCCAACCATCACCTCAGTGGGAACCTGGTTAACATCAATAGATAAGAGGGCAGCCAGCCAATAGGAACACATATTCATTCCTAACTGACCTTTACTGACCTGGAAAGTGTCAATTTGTATCATTTTCAGTTAGTGCGCACTAACACGATTTAACGATTTTTAACGATAAATCGTTAGAATTTCTATTGTATCGTGTTCTATAACGATTTAAGACGATATTAAAATTATCGGACGATAATTTTAATCGTTAAAAAACGATTCACATCCCTAATGGATAATTGGCAATTGACGGATGTCTGGCGGATGCACTACCCTAGATCCAGATCTTATACTTTTTACTCCCCACCACACCAATCACATTCTCGTATTGATTACATTCTAGCGGATAAAGCCATCCTTTCTCAAATCACGAGCCCTGATATCTACCCCGTGGCCTGGACGGATCATTCGGCAGTCACTATTAAAATCTCTTTCCCATGGTATGATCAGGGTACCCATTTTTGGAAACTTAACGATTCGCTACTATCAGACCCCAGCTTCACCAGCTCTCTAATCAATCAAATTCAGGATTACCTCTTGGTGAATGATATGGGTGAGGTTACACCCCCAATAGTTTGGGAATTTTTAAAGGCATACTTGTGGGGACTTTTTATCTCAAGAGTGACTTTTGTGAAAAAATGAGACAATTTAATAGCCACAGGCCTAAGACAAGTTATCTTCCAGCTAACTGGGGAGCACCAGTGTACTGGTTCCCAAAAAACCTGGTCTCTTCTTTCTAGAAAGAGAGAGGAACTCCAGAGATTGGAAGCTGCTAAACTGGTTCATTCACTCCATATAGCCAAACAATCCTATTTTGAGGGTGGAAATAAAGCCGGTAAACACTTAGCCCGATGGTTAAAACAAATTGCATGCCAAAATTTCATTGCCAAAATCAAAAATGAGAAGGGGGAAATCTTAACTACCAATATGACTATCCGCTCCAGATTTCTAGATTTCTATAATGCCTTGTACTCAGTGGCTGATTCCATCTCTCCCGCGGAGATTGAGCAATATTTAGCGGGGATTAGTCTACCTCGTCTGACACCCGAGGCGCAAGCTACCTTGGATGCTGACATATCCTCAGTTGAGATTCTCACTGCTATTAAAGCACTCAAAATTGGGAAATCTCCAGGTCCCAATGGCCTTACGGCAAAATTTTATAAAACCTTTGCTCCTTACCTAGTTGCTTACCTCCAAAAATATTTAATTACTTACGGGAGGGGGGGATCTCTAGCTCCTAATTCCAATTTAGCCGGGATTACCATCCTACAAAAACTGGGAAGGGATCCCACGGTTTGTGGGTCCTATAGACCAATATCTCTGCTTAACCTTGATCTTAAACTATTGGCAAAAATCCTAGCAGACAGAATGAATAACGTTCTAACTGGCCTTATCCATCAGGATCAATCTGGTTTCATGCCAGGTAGACTAGCTGGAGATAACATCCGTAAGCTGATTAATATCATGTGGAGGGCCCATGCTCAGAAAATCGAATCACTTTTCCTCTCAATTGACGCTGAAAAGGCGTTCGATCTGGTACACTGGCCATTCTTATTTGGTGTCCTACATAAAATGGGTTTTGGGTCACATTTCTGCACATGGATCACATGCTTATACACCAACCCCCAAGCTTGTCTCAAAATTAATGGAGGGTATTCTGATCGATTCCAGGTGGGTCGGGGCACCAGACAGGGTTACCCTCTCTCCCCTCTCCTTTTTGCGATTTTTCTGGAGCCCCTGGCGGCCACTGTTAGAGGTAATATAAAGGTTTCCGGCTTCCGCTTTAAGCAGCAAGATTTCAAAATCACATTATTTGCTGATGATATCATGTTTTCAATTACTAATCCCCATGCCTCTTTAACAGCTATAGAGGAAGATATTCACCTATTCAGCAGGGTCTCAGGTTTTAAGGTAAACAGAAAAGTCAGAGATCCTAAATTTAACCTGTAGTCCCGAGACTGTTGCCCAGTTGAAGTTGTTGCATCCCTTCCGCTGGGCACATAAACATCTCAAATACCTGGGGATTCAGATTCTGACCCACCCTAAGGACCTTTTTAGCTTGAATTATCCCCCTCTTTTAAAAAAGTTTATCTGGATCTGGGTGTCTGGGGTAACCTCCCTCTTTCATGGTTGGGTCGCATAGCGACAGTTAAAATAAATGTCTTACCTAGACTGCTGTATTTATTTCAATCCTTACCTATACAGATTCCTACTGCTCTTCTAAAATCGTGGCAGTGGAAAGTGTTTAGTTTCATTTGGAAAAGACGACCCCCCTCGGGTTAATAAGAATGTGTTATATCAAGCAAAGCTGAATGGAGGCTTAGGGTTCCCCAACCTTATGTGGTATTACACATCTGCACAACTTCAACCTCTTATTATATGGCACCAAACCCAGGAGCCAAAACAGTGGGTGGTTATCGAACAATCTCAGCTTCCGACTGTGCCACTTGTAGCCTTGGCGTGGCAATCCAGGATGACGTGGAGAGGCTACCTTAACCTTTTCCCCACCACTCGCCATACACTCGACCAGTGGGGTAAATGGAAGGTGAAACTTGTTGGGATAAAGCCTTGTTATCATATGTCTTATCTCTTTTGCAACACTTCTTTTCCACCTGGTTTAGAACGCAAATCCTTTGCCAAGTGGCGCGCCTGTCGTGTTACCCAATTTGAACATATTTGGGGGGGAGATGACATTCTTCCCTTTGCAACTGTGAGCCAAATGTATAACTTACCTCAAACTGAGTATCTAGCATATTTACAAATTCACCGTTTTCTCAAATCTGAACAACTGCAAACTGGCTTGTGCAGGGGAAAATCCCTCTTTGAAGGCTACTGTTCAACAGCTTCTCCTCTTCGGGGCTTGATAGCCAAGGTCTACCAACTATTAAATGGGAAACTTACCTTCACCCCAGCGCACATCAAGGCCTGGACTGAGGATGTGCAGAATATATAATCAGAGGATGACTGGATGCATATATACCCACATCTCAGTAAAGCCTCTATATCAGCCATGTTGGTCGAAAACGGTTACAAACAATTATATAGATGGTACTTGACTCCGGAGCGCCTCGCTAAGATACTTCCCAAACATTCCGGACTGTGCTGGAGGGGCTGTACTTCTGTTGGTACTTATATACATATGTGGTGGTCCGGAGAATGTGTTCAATCCTTATGGCGACAGGTTGAAATGCAGATAGCTTCCATAATGCAAAGGCCAGTTCACCTCACTGTAGATATTGCTTTACTCAATAACTCTTCACTCTCTAATCATCCAGATATGCATAGCTACAAGGTTAGTGATCGCTAAAGACTGGAAATCCTCTAATTGCCCTTCTATGAAAGCGGTCTTAGCTAAATTAGACACTGTCTGTACAATGTGCCGAATGACGGCTGAGAAGCATCATACTGTTCCGAAGTTCAACTCGATCTGGCAGCCATATTTAACCTGGTCTAACAGCTTTGCAACTGGTCTGGTATAATTTCTGCAAACTCCTGCATCGAACCCTCATATCGTTGGTAGCTGTACTATTCAAGGTTCAGTTCACAGCTAATTCACCTCCAGATGCCTATCTACGAAGAGTTTCCTATAGTCGGCTGCTTTCTATATGGAACTATTATCTCATAGTGCGATACCCTTGAAGACAGTATGTTGGACTTTCTATGACCCTTACAAATGCTTTTCTTCATCTTTTTTCTATTATACCTTGTTGTACTTGTGATTTTATACTCTTCTTATTAGTGGCATGCCCTGTACCTGGGGGGGTGGGGGGGGATTGGGGGCATGGGCTAATTGTTAAATGGTAGTATGGTAAGTGTTACTTTTGACTGTGACATTGTATGTTTATTATCAGCTTTCTACCAATAAAAGTGTTTATGCAAAAAAAAAAAATCAAGAATAAAGAATCAGAACAAATACATTTAAAACATGGGGTCCTGCCTCTTTTTAATATTTATATACTGCCTTTGTGCAAGCTTTTAGCAGGTCTTGTATTAACTCATTTTATCTATGCAGACAATGTACAGATTTTAATTCCAACTACAAAGTCCCTTGAAGCTACATTAAAGCTTTGGGAAATCTAGCTCTCAGCAATAACCCAAGTACTAACTCAGATGAGTCTATCTCTTAACCCAAAAAAACCTGAATTTCTTATTATCTGCAATAAAATGAATAAACATATAGAAGATTATGTATTAAAAAACACCAAAAGATATTCTATCACCTGTGAAGTCAAGGACCTTGGAGTAATGCTCATAAGAACATAAGAACATAAAAACATGCCATACTGGGTCAGACCAAGGGTCCATCAAACCCAGCATCCTGTTTCCAACAGTGGCCAATCCAGGCCATAAGAACCTGGCAAGTACCCCAAAACTAAGTCTATTCTATGTTACCGTTGCTAGTAATAGCAGTGGCTATTTTCTAAGTCAACTCAATTAATAGCAGGTAATGGACTTCTCCTCCAAGAACTTATCCAATCCTTTTTTAAACACAGCTATACTAACTGCACTAACCACATCCTCTGGCAACAAATTCCAGAGTTTAATTGTGCACTGAGTGAAAAAGAACTTTCTCCGATTAGTTTTAAATGTGCCACATGCTAACTTCATGGAGTGCCCCGATTCACATCTACCCATTCTAGACCTCTCATGATTTTAAACACCTCTATCATATCCCCCCTCAGCCGTCTCTTCTCCAAGCTGAAAAGTCCTAACCTCTTTAGTCTTTCCTCATTGAAATTGCCTAATTCGTGATAAACGAATCACATCTCTATTAGGGAAGACATGTAGGGCACTGTTTGAAATCAAGTAAAAGTCTTAGGTAATCACAATCTGCAAGGACAAAAGAACAAATTTATTTATTTATTTATTTATTTATTGTTTTTATATACCGACATTCGATCGAGATATCACATCGGTTTACATATAACTAAAACAAATAAGACATAACATGCTTATTGTACATTGTAACAAGATAACAGATTGTAACAAGATACTAGTTTGTAGCAAGATAACAGTTTGTAACATGTTAACAGGGAGAAACGAGTAAATGACTATACATGATAATTGAAAAGAATGGAGAGATGACTGTACATATGGCTAATTAAATAATAAGGTTTGGTTATTTACATTATCGGGGGAAAAGTGAACAAAAGGAGGGAGGGGGTGAAGCAGGGGGAGGAGGTGGCTGAGGGTGGCTGTGGGGGGGAGATGGTTCAAGGGAGTTGGTTCAAAGGAGTTGGTTCAGGGAGGGTTATATGTGAGTTAAGTATCTGGTGGGAAGGCTTTTCTGAAGAGCCAGGTTTTGAGTTGTTTTTTGAAAATTTGCGAGGAAGGCTCATTTCTAAGGGGGGTTGGGAGGGTGTTCCAGAGTGTGGGGCCTGCCACTGATATTGCGCGTTTGCGGGTTGACGAGCGGTGTGCTGTTTTGGAGTTTGGGACGGCTAGGAGTCCGGTATCTGAGGACCTGAGGTTTCTTTGTGTGGAGTGAGGGAGAATGGCGTTGTTTGTTTAGCCAATTCATCTCAATGTTGTTTATTTTCTTGTGTAAGAGGGTGAGGGTTTTGTATTGGATTCTTTGGTTGATAGGAAGCCAGTGAAGCTCTTTTAGCGTGGGCGAAATGTGGTTGCATTTTTTTATGTTTGTTAGTGCCCTTGCGGCTGCGTTTTGTAATAGCTGAAGGGGTCTGATGGTGGCTTCGGGGAGACCAAGCAGAATAGCACAAAACATTGTAAATTTATATGCACAGTACATTCTGGGGCGGATTTTCAGAGCCCTGCTCGCGTAAATCCGCCCAAAACCAGGCGGATTTACGCGAGCAGGGCCCTGCGCGCCGGGAAGCCTATTTTACATAGGCCTCCCGGCGCGCGCAGAGCCCCGGGACTCGCGTACGTCCCGGGGTTCTCGGAGGGGGGCGTGTCGGGGGGCGGGGCCGGAGCGCGCGGCGTTGCGGGGGCGTGTCGGCAGCGTTTTGGGGGCGGGTACGGGGCGTGGCTACGGCCCGGGGGCGTGGCCGCGCCCTCCGTACCTGCCCCCAGGTCGCGGCCCGGAGCGCAGCAGGCCCGCTGGCGCGCGGGGATTTACGTCTCCCTCCGGGAGGCGTAAATCCCCCGACAACGGTAAGGGGGGGGTGTAGACAGGGCCGGGGGGGTGGGTTAGGTAGGGGAAGGGAGGGTAAGGTGAGGGGAGGGCAAAGGAAAGTTCCCTCCGAGGCCGCTCCGATTTCGGAGCGGCCTTGGAGGGAACGGGGGGAGGCAGCGCGGCTCGGTGCGCGCAGGCTATACAAAATCGATAGCCTTGCGCGCGCCGATCCAGGATTTTAGTGGATACGCGCGGCTCCGCGCGTATCTACTAAAATCCAGCGTACTTTTGCTTGAGTCTGATGCGCAAGCAAAAGTAGGCTGTTCGCGCACCTCTTAAAATCTACCCCTCTGTGTAGACCTGTATATACATTGGTGAAATGGCATCATTACATATACAGGCTAGTAATCTTATCCTTTTAGCATAATCGTGATTATAACAAAGACCACAGAAAGTGGAATTGGCACCCCCAATTACTACAGTACAGCTTTAATGTTGGAGCTGATAGCAGCCTTGCTATGTGATGGCTAGAAAAAGGCTCCAGACAGTCCATGTTGAAAGAGTGCATTCAAGGGGACAACCTAAGGGCCAAGGCAGCAGAGTTCAAGTGAAAGGCCCAGGCAATCCATATTAAAAGAGTGCATTCAAGGGGACAGCCTATGAGCCAAGACAGCAGAGTTCAAGTGAAAGGCCAAGACAGTCCATGTTGAAAGAGTGCATTCAAGGTGAAAGCCTAAGGGCCACAGTTCAAGTGAAGACAGTAGGTCTAGGGCTGCATGTCTTCTCCTGGGCTCCTACAGCATGGAGGCAGGAGGCCCAGAAGAAGACACAACAGCATGGATGCAGGAAGCCCAGGAAAAGACACAGCAGCATGGAGGCAGCAGCAACATGAGCTGAGACATGATGAGACATGATGAGACATGATGATAAGAGGCAGCAGCTGGACTATGACTGGAGGCAGTATCAAGGAGGATGGAATATGGGCAGAACATTGAGGAGGGCCTTAGTGTTAGGCTGCTGGAACACAATGGCTGACAGTAGACCACTCCTTCTGCATGCTGCCACAGGAAATTTGTAGTGAGGATGGGCCCAGCAGGCTTCTTCCATCTAGGCAGCACAGGAACTCTGTAGTGAGGACGGGCCCAGCAGGCTTTTTTTCTATCTAGCTGGCATAGGAACTCTGTAATGAGGACAGGCCCAACAGGCTTCTTCCATCTAGCTGGCACAGGAACTCTGAAGTGAGATCGGGCCCAGCAGGCTTGTTCCATCTAGCTGGCACAGGAACTCTGTAGAGGGGCCCGCCCAGGATTGTTCGTACAATTCTTCTAATTTGGCATTCGAAGCCTCAACATTTGGCTCTTTATGGCCCCTTGCCACGCCGTGGCTTGCCACTTGGAGGGGCATTTTTTGGGTGGGGGGGCTTCCCCTCAGGCATCTGTCAGCCCGGGGACTGCTTTGGGGTGTGGATTCCTTTGAAGCTGGGGAAGACTGATGGCTGCTCAGGCATCCTTTTCAGGATCTGTGTCAGCATGTTTGTCATACATTTGACTGCTGCAGCCAGCATCGTTACATTCTGTGTGTTTGCAGTAGTCTGATCTCATGGGATCTGTCTGTTGACAGACCTCCTGAGGTGCTCTAGCTCTGCTTCTATGTTTCGGAGGTGTACCCTATGCCTCCTTTCAAGCTGATCCAGCTGTTCATGGCAGGGTTATTGTTGGTGCTGGTGCTGGGCCTGGTGCCGGTGCTGGTGCTGGTGGCGATGCTGTGATGGTAGTGTGGAGTGCAGGAATTTGGGCCTCCAAATGTGGCATGATGGGGCTTCTGGACGGCTCCTGTTGAGGGCATGGTGCTTCAGGCTTGCTCTATCGTATGCTGGCTCAGGTTTGTGATGATTGTATAGGCTCCCACTCAAGGCTCTGTTCCTCCATGAAGCTAGAGAGATTGAAGGACACACTGAGTGAGCTGTGTGAACCCAGGGGTTTCAGCATTTGCAATGGCTCCTGAACCTGTGTCTGCTGCTGCTCTTCCTCCTCCTCCTTGCTTATCTGGGTCTGGGCATCCATCAGGAAGGCCTTGTGCAAAAGGGGTGCTCTGCTGCTGGTCCCTGGGGCTTGCTGGCTGGTCCTTGGGGGCTTCTTGGCTGAGACCAGCTGCTTCGTGGGTGAGAGCTGTGGAAAAAACATAAGACATAAGTACCAGCGGCAGCAAGTATCCTTTTTTTATTTGGCATCAGAGGTGTACTTTGCTTCTTAGCATTGTGAGCATCTTATGCCAAATGATGTGAACACCCATTGCTGCCTGCCCATTTACAAGTAAGGTGAACTTACCGGTTGTGGCTCACTTGGTGTCCAGCCACTCAGCCATTCCATCAAAACATCCGGTTCCAGCCTTTGCATGAGGCACTCCTCCATAGGGTCAAGGACCATGAAATAAGGGGCTCCTTCTCCGGTCTGCTTTATATATTTATTTCTGACCGGCACATGGCTTTCAGCTGTGCCTTGATGTCCCAGTATCTGTGGGCCTCCTGCTCCCACTTCATTCGACTCCGCTCTGTCTGGAGATGCCTTGGGTTATGTTTTGCCAGATCTGGTCATTGGCTGCCTTTGAGGTCTTGGCCACCTAGTTGCCAAACAGCATGGCATAATGCACCAGGATCCCTCCAATGACCATCTCATTATCCTGGACGCTGAACTTGATAGTCCTGAGACAAGGGTGCCCTGCCACCTGGCTACCAGAAGGGGGTGACACTTCTGGAGAAGAATCCACCCTTTCCTCACTCTCCATCCTACTTCCCTCTCCCCTCCCTTCCTCCCCCCTTGTGACCCTGCCCTGGGATCTCCTTCCCCTTTGCCCTCTCTGTCTATCCCTAGCTTGAAATCCTTCTCCCTCCATCCTCACCTGCCTATCCCCTTCCCCCTCCCACCTCCTCTTATCTGTTCCCTCCTGCCTAACTCTACTCCTGTACCTGTCCCTATTCCTACTCCTCCTTCCCCTAGCACTCCTGCCCTCGTCCTCCCACATCCTCTCTTCTTTCTGACCCCTCCTCCCCTTCGCTTTCTCCTCGCCTCCTCTCCTCTCTCTCCTCACTTCTCATGATCCATCCTCCTCGCCACAAACACCACTCCTCCACAACACACATCCAACTCCTCCTCATTCCTACACGAGCACTCCTCCACTCCTCCTCACTCCTCCACACTCCTCCAGCAACACTCCTCCACCATGACTCCTCTACAACAACAGACAGACAAATTGCACTAACAAATAAAAACTTTCACTCCAACAAAGAAGACAAAAGACCAAGGGAAAGGGAAACAGATAGCAACATAAAACAAGACAACTCACTCAATAATCACTATAAGGAACCTCCAACTAGCCACCAACACCTACCTACCTCTTCTCTCCAAACTCCTGACACAACGTCAAAGAGGATGTTGCAGGAAGCTGGCTTATATAAACTGAAAAAAATAATGTACCGCAGAGTAATTTACGCACTAGGTAGAGAGTGCATCAAGCTAGGTAAAGAGAACATGGTACAAATTTACTCATCTTTCTTTTTTCATCCCTCCAAATCACATTAAATCTTCACTGATTGTAACTGTGCTGTTTGTACGTATGACTGTGTGCATGTTGAACTGCCCCCTAAAACCCCTCACCCCACAAACCTCACCCTGAGTTACTAGTGCTCCCTCTTAAAGTGGTATAAAATGTTCAAAAATGTGTGGGCTTCCACAGAGTCTCTCTCACTCTCTCTCTCTCACACTCACTCACTGGGATTTGTAATAAATCCTGTTTTGGCTGTAATACACAGCTATTGGGGGCATAATGCTCAGGGAAAAGTTCTAGTTAAATCCTGTGATAGCGTGTGTTATGTTAACCAGCCCTCATTTCCATTCACTCTGCCCAAACTCCTCCCACTTGAATACAATTTGCATATGCATTTCACGATGCGGTATTTATCTCAGGCATTAGGGCAATAATGTCCTAATGCATTTTGATAAATGACCCCCAAAATGTGTTATGTTATAACTGGTAATAGCCGCATCTCCTCAGAGTTTTGTTCTGCATTCATTGATTTAAATATTCAGGTATCTGTGTGCCTACAATTTTCAGGATTTATTTTAATAAGAATCCAGAAAAGTACAGGAAAAGAAAAAGTTAAAATGAGTGTGCCATCCTGCACATTTCCTGCAAGAATGCCATACAGAAATTAAATGAAGTGTTTGTACAGCAATGGGAGATTTCATATTAATAGACAGCTTCACTGTATCAAGTTTTTCCATTTGAGCCTTAAATTAATAAAATTACCTTTTCTTTACCCAAGTGCTATGACAGTGAAGTAACTCATCAGACTGTATTTTCCTCAAAGGAGATATCCTGTGAAATCCCTTTAACTTGTTCAATCCCCTCAAGTAGTATACTGCAAATTCCATCCAGCTTGTCTTGGTAAACTTTCTTTAAATACCCTAGAAACCATATCACATCATGAAAGTAAATTGTCTCCTGGAACCTTTTCTTTGTAGAAGAACACGTCAAAGTGATGTTTAAAAAAGAGATTTGTTTCATCTGTGATGAGCAGTTTTATAGTGATCCCTTTGCACTTGCATGCATAGAGTATATTCCTGAACTACACATTTAGCTCTTCAAAATGCAGAAAAGATTAGCAACAATCATAAGTCAGTGTTTACATTTTACAAACTTCTTAGTCTCCTGAGGTTTCTTTTATTTTGTTATTAATATCCTGTCAGAAAGAAAAATGATTGTGAAACTGGCTTGCCTAGTATTCACTTGCCTGACAAAATATACAGTAAATGCTTTAAATAGTTTAAATTAACTATTAGCCTTAGAGGTTCATAGAAAGAACAGTTTGTTGATTAGATATGGCAGCTAGTGGCCTTTTATAAATAGTTACTGCCAAATCAGGAGATATAATTCCTTTTTTGCTTTGGCTTTTATTATTGTGCTTCTAATGCTTTTTGTTAAGCTAAATTTGACTAAGGAATGGTCATTTATTTCTTAGAAGCAAAGAGAGTTGCTGTTTATCTTTATCGGAAGTCATCATTCTTTATGCTTCTGAAAACCTTTATTTTAACTACAATGATTGCTCAGGAAAGTATTTGGACTTTTAGATGAAGGAATGCATGCAATCTCTATTGAATTCTTCCAAGGATATTGTTATTATTATTTTTTTTTTATTTTATGTTTTTTTTGTAAAACCTATGATAGAAGAACCAATACAAAATATGCAAACAGATGTGTATTGAAATATTATATTATATATGAAAGATTGACTAAGGTTTCAACATATACTAAAGGAAATTTATTACAATGGAAGTTTCTATGGGTGTAGAGTTGTTTTAGAATGATAGGGTCCTTTGCCAACAAGGTAGGTCATTTGTCCAACATCTATAAAGGTGGCTCCATGAGCCGCTAGGAAAGACTTGTCAACCAAAGGAGCAATAGCCGAGGCTTTCCAGATTCCTGGAGGAGGAAGAACAGTTTGCCTTTCTTTTCCTTGAGAGAATGGATTGCTCTTTCAGTCAATTGGAACAAATTCCAGAGGAGAGCCAGCTTCCAGTAGAGCTCTGGAAAGCACTTGTCCCTAGTCCCTAGGATAAGTTGACTGTAAGGCTGAAAACACTCACTAGGCATTTTTATTGTTTATGTTTGGGAGGAGAGCACTTTTCCAAAATCCCAAATTGATTTTTATGGGAAAAAGAGTCTTGTTGGTAAGAAGAGATCCTAGAGTCCTACATAAGCAGCATAAGGAACTTTAGTGTGTTTCTTTTGACTACTCATTAGAGATGAGTTTCATTTTTCTGGGTCGGGTCAGGATTCAGTTCGGGCGCTTCATGGGAAAACTCATTTTTCCCATGGATCATTTTTCGGCAAAAACGAAGCTGGAACCAAACCCGAAACCGGAAAAAAGAATTAAAAAAAAAATCAGAATCGGAAAAAAAACACCCCAACCCTTCAAATTTACTGTATTACAATCCCCCTACCATCCCGATTCCTCCCCAAGACTTACTAAAAGCCTTGGTGGTCCAGCGGGGCCCCGCAAGCAATCTCTCCCTCCGGGCCATCAGGCTGTTGGGCCTGCTATGAATCAAAATGGCACCGATGGCCCTTTGCCCTTATGATGTCACAGGGGCTACTGGTGCCATTGGTCGGCCCCTGTCACATGGTAGGAGCATGTCTTATTTATTTATTTAACAGCTTTTTTATACCAATATTAGTGGTTACATCATATCGGTTTATATCATAACCAAGATAGAAAGTACATAGAACAGGGGAAGGGGTAGGGGGTTGTAAACAGTGATGGCATAGAGAGGAGGAGAAGATTCTAATTAGAGAACAAAACTTAACAAAAAAAAAGTGGAACAATAAATAACTTGGGGGCATAGTGAGGTTGCAGAGGAGTTGAAGGACAGGAGACCTAATCTGGGTATGCCTGTTTGAAGAGCCAGGTCTTTAACTTTTTTTTTAATATGGTGGGGCAAGGCTCAAGGCGGAGATCCATGGGTAGTGAGTTCCAGTGGGTGGGGCCTGCAATGGAGAGAGCTCGATCCCTTGTAGAGGTGAGGTGAGTATTCTTGAGGGATGGGATGTGTAGGATACCTTTGAGGGATGCTCTGATGGGGAGGTTGGAGGAGGTGAAGCAGAGAGGCTCGTCAAGCCAGTTGGAGATGTGATTGTAGATGGATTTGTGTATGATGGTAAGGGTTTTGTAGAGGATGTGAAAGGGGCCCGGGAGCCAGTGGAGCTCCTTAAGGTGAGGGGTAATGTGGTCAGATCTGCGGGTATTTGAGAGGACTCTAGCAACCACATTCTGCAGCATTTGAAGCAGTTTGATGGTAGAGTAGGGAGTTGCAGTAGTCCATTTTTGATGTGAGGGTCACCTGTATGACAGTACAGAAGTCGTGGGTGTGGAGTAAGGGTTTGAGTTTTTTCATCACATGGAGCTTATAGAAGCCTTCCTTTAGGTCGGTGTGGATATGTTTTTTTAAATTTAGTTGCTGGTCAATCATGACACCGAGATCTTATACAAAGGGCAGTGAGGAGATTGAGCTGCATGCTGGGTCACTTGCGAGGGGGGATTGGAGGTTTGGTGGTTGGATATGAGGAGCAGTTCTGTCTTAGTGGTATTGAGGGCAAGGTGAAGGTTTGTCAGGAGGGTATTTATGGAGGCAAGACATTTCTCAAGAAAGTTAGTGATTTAGAAAAAGATTCTTGAATTGGTATGATGATTTGAACATCGTCAGCATAGATGTAGAATTTGAGGCCAAGGTCGGAAAGGTGCTGGCAGAGGAGAAGAAGGTATATATTGAAAAGGGTGGAGGAGAGTGAGGAACCTTGGGAACTCCTTGGGTGAGGCCGATATGTGTGGATTCATAGTTACCTATTTTGACAGAGTATTGTCTATTGGCAAGGTAGGATTTAAACCAAAAGTGGGCTGAGCCTGAAATACCAATGTCAGAGAGGTGAGCAAGGAGGAGGTTGTGGCTTATGGTGTTGAACATTGATGAGATGTTGAGGATGGCTAGGATGCAACAGTGACCTTGATCTAGGCCTTTTAGAAGGGAGTCAGTGGGTGAGTAAGAATTAGGGATGTGAATCGTTTTTTGACGATTTAAAATATCGTCCGATATATTTTAAATCATCAAAAATCGTTAGGGCCACGATACAATACCAATTCCCCCGATTTATCGTCAAAAAATCGTAAATCAGGGGAAGGGGGAGGGCAGGAAAACCGGCACACTAAAACCCCCTAAAACCCACCCCCGACCCTTTAAATTAAATCCCCCACCCTCCCGAACCCCCCCAAATGCCTTAAATTACCTGGGGGTCCAGCGGCGGTCCGGAACAACCTCCTGCAGTCGAATCGTGTTGGTCTATGGCCACCGCCATTTTGCGCCGCCATTTTGCAAAATGGCGGCGCAGAATGGCGCCGGCTGAAGACACACCACGTCCAGAATGTGCATTCCAGCATCACAAACGATTTGAACATTCAGGGAGTGGAATAGCTTTCTGTTGCGGTACACTGCCTCCCTGTCACGTGGTGGAATGATGGCCACATGTGTGCAGTCAATAGCTCCAATAACATTGGGGAACTGTGCAAAGGCATAAAAGGCTCTCTTCAAGTCCAGCAAGTCCTGCCTGTTGCGAGGAAAGTATATGTAGCGATGAATGTGGTCCATGAGTGCTTCAATGACCTGATCGAGACAGCATGAAAATGTGCATTGAGACATACCATTACCTCCCACAACTCCTACTGTGGTTTGGAAGGAGCCACTGGCAGTGAAACGGAGTGCAGCCAACAGTTTGGTCATGCCAGGGATGGCATGGGACCTTGTGGTTGCCGGATCCAGGTCAACTCGCATGTTATCATATAACTTACGTATTGCCTGAGAGCTGAGACGATATCTGCTCACCACTAAGTCCTCAGGCATGCCCTCCAAGGAAGTACGTGTAGGAAAGATACGGTCCCTATTTATCCTACCCTGGGCCCTGCTATCTCGCATGATCTGACCAGGCCTCTGACCCTGCGGGAGTGCGGCCTCTGCCTACGCTGCTGGTAACTCCCTGTGCTGTCTTGGATGTGGCCTGGCCTGTTGTTCAGGTTGTCCTGAGGCCACATGCTGTGGTCTGCGACGGGACTGGTGAGGCATGTAGTAGCTGTGTATATATGTACACCTGGCAGTGAGCAAATGGTCTCCTGAAGGTTCACTTACTAAAAACAAGTTTTTTTATTGGCCCAGGACTGCTGGATAGGTTGTTTTTTTTTTTTATCGCATGCGATAGTCGCCACGATAATAGCGCAGCACACATTATCGCATGCGATAAGTCCTTACCGCAAATCAAAAAGGTGTTGTTATTTCCAGCATTAATGTCCTGCGATAGTGGACCAAATTTATTGCACACAGCGATCGCAGCACCTACTTTACATTAGGCCTCCCTCAACTCCTCCCCTTTTCCTCCCCTTTTTAAAATTTGCATCGTGGTCGGTGTTACAGCCCTTTTTGCCTGCGTTAACACGTTATCACATGCGTTACCGCGTTATCGCATGCATTAATGGCACTTTTCACATGCAAAAATGCCTTACCGTGATTTGATAAATGACCCTGTTTGTTAGCTAGAATATTCCCCATTGTAAAAGACAGGAAACCTCTTCAAAACTCCTCTGACCCTTAGGTGAATCTTCCAAGCTGGACGATCCCACATTTTAACACATAACCCATACTCTGGTATACTCTAGTAGCCAAGAAGGAGCCACACCAATTTTAAGTCCTTACTTTTCCCCCCTTCCATTTAAAGTTCAACATGTTTTAACTACAACTGGGAGTATCACACTTTCTGGCTCCTCAGAATGGATGTGCACTCTTAAATCTCCATTCATACTTGCCTGCCACTCAATAAACTGAAAGCAGCCTGTCCTGAAAGCATTGACATGGTTCTTATTGCCTAGAAAAACATTCCTTGCTCTGACTTGATTGTAATGTTCATTACTCTCACTTTCTCCAAGGGGAAACTAAGCACAAAATATTGCAATCCAATAACCCCCAAAGCGACAGCTTGAGCCAGGAAAGAACACTGGCACACATACAAAGTCTTTTTCTTCCTTTGATTGAGATTGCTGTTCTGAAGGACACTCTGTGATAAGATGAACCTTATTCTTTTTTATGTGCCCTGTTGACTTAAATTTGGAAAAAAAATAGCTGCATGTGAGAATGAATCATCTCTCCATTCTGCCCCCAGTGTCCCAGCAGCATTGCAGGACTGTTATTTTCTGTGGACACTGCATGAACCAACCACTGTGAGCTATTGAAACTCTGTCTGTATTGTGTGCAATCTTTTTTCTTTCACTATGCTTCTAGGAGTACCTTTTTAAGTTGGATGATGGCCATAACTCAGCTCTAAAACAGCATGTTTGACAAAATTAACTGTTTGCTTGCTTTGTACGTCTGACTTGCTGTCCATGTTGTGTCATCATTGGTTCTGAATTGCATGGCCTTGTTAGCATTGTTATTCTCTGGCTTACAAGCAGAGCATCAGTTAGAGCTCCTAAGATTTAGACTCTCACATCCAGTCTCTTCTGAATATCATTAAGCATTTCTGCTTTCAAAAGAAGGCTGCAGAATTCAGTGGATTCCAAGTTCATTTATAACAACTGCCCAGAATGTAGGTGAACGTGCATCATGCATATATAGGGAAAGGGAGCAAACTAATGGTTAGATCAATAGACTGGGAAACAGGAGATTAGGTACAAATCTTGCTTCTCTCCTGACACTTCTTGTGACTTTAGGTAAAATACTTTATTCTGTGTTGTCTCTGTTACCCATATAGAAGGCAATTTTTAAAGTGTTTGACAATGATAAACCCAAGTAAACTGACTAGTCTAAAAATTACCTTCATCAGAGGAGCTAAAAAGTATATGCAGGGTGCAAAACATATTCGGCAACATAAAAAATGACATGCTTAGATCAGGGGAGTAAAACAGAACACATACTTCGCTTTATCAAAAGTACATGTAGTATTCTATAGGGATGTGAATCGTTTTTATATTTCTTAATTCATTATATATCAGTTAATTCGAAAAAATGATCACATTTTCTCCAATTTTTCATGAAAAATCATTTATTGGTTTAGTGCGTGCTAACTCCTGTTAGCGTGCACTAACAAAAAACCGTTTATTTTTGTTACTTTTTGTTACGTGCACTAAGCCAAAAAATGATTTTTTACAAAAAAAAAAATGCAGATCTGCAGGAAAATGAGATTTTCCCGCAGCCACATGAACCCGAAAGTGCAAATGATTGGGTATCCGATGCACATCCTTAGTATTCTATCTCCTCCCCCACTTCCTCCACCCTCCCCCTGCTGCCCATACAACTAGCAGGTGCAAAATATATGGCACTTTTAAAAAACATAGGGGGTTATTTTCTAAGCATTTAACATGTGTGTTAGGGCCTATCGCACATGAAAAAGCCCTTGTCGCACACAAAAAGGCCCTTGTCGCACGTGAAAAGGGCCTTTTTGCGGTATTAACATTTAAATTAGGGGGAGGGGAGGAGTCGGTGGCAGTACCGCTGCCGGCGATAATGTTTCGAACATTATCGCCAGCAGTAGCGCGGGAAATAGCAGCACCTTTTATGGTGGGGCTATGCCCGTGTTAGCCTGCAGCTGGCCGCACCGCAGCAGGCAAAATCGCACTGCCATGGTGTGATCGGCTGTGGGCTATCGCCCGCCCACCCCTTCCTTCGCCCCCCACCCCCTTTAGCACAGGCTTCTTCATTCTGCATGGAATGATGAATCCTGGCCATAGAGGGATATTAATTATGCTGCAATAGTTAATTGCGTGAGGGTCCACATGTGGAGGGAGCGTCACTATGGTATTTGGCCATAGACGTAGTATTGCGGTTATACTGCAGAGAATTTTTTTATTACGGAACAAATGCATGACAAAAAAATCATGTCACAGTACTCCCCTTTCCCATGCAATAGTGGCCCACCTCGGCTGGGGCTGCCATTGCTTAAAGGGCCAGTGGCCTTAAATATCACCCCATAAAATAAGAAAAAATAACCCCTGGGTTCAATAGTGACCCCCACCCATTCACCCTCCCACTACCTTGTGAGGTTGGCCTGGACCCATAAATTCAAAAAAATAAAAAGAAATGCCAACTGCATGGCAATAGCTTGCTCCCTTCCCCCACTCCTCCCCTTTATTAAAGCAAAGTTGCCCTTTTGGCTAAACACCCCCCAAAATACTCATTCCTACCCCATCTAAATTTACTTAAATCCCTGAAGCCTAGGGTATTCCCTCAACCCCAGCAACTCCACTCCCAACCACCCTAAAAAATTGACCCTGGTGGTCTATGGGGAGACAGGTGGATCCACCATTACCTTTAACCCCCCAAGAACCTTAAAAGTAGAATTGTGATGTTCAGTGGAGGGCCCAGGGTACCCCATAGCCACAGGACCAGTTAACACCAATTTTCAAATGGCACCAACCAGGTCTTGCTTCTATCACGTGATAGAGGCAAGTTCTAGGGATCGGACCAAGGTCATATGGATTTCATAAGGGGTAGGAGAGGAGGAGAGAGGCTGGCTCTCACCATGCAGTTGGTATTACTTTTTATTTTTTTGATTCAGTGGTGACAGGGTCACCTGAGAAGGCAGCGGGAGGAGGGGAGTGTTTGGCCCTCTGCACCTTTAATATATTATTATATGCAACGGAAAAACATTTGTTTTTATTATTCAGTTCCTTTTTAGGAAGATTTTTCCCCACATATTTTGGTTTGTGGATTGCTTGATTTGTTTCATCCATGTGAAAAAAATGAATCAAGCAATAATAAAAAAAAAAAACCCCCCAGAAACGGACAAAAAATGAAATTGAAGATTTTCTCTCATTCTCCCAGAAAAATGCTGGGCTCAGCATCCCCCCTGGACCCAGTCTGGTGGGTAGCTGATAGTAAGGACAAGGCCAATGCCTCAGTCTTGCAAAAGCAGAGACTGTGGTAGGGCACCACGGCTTTGGCCTACTCAAGGCCAAGGCTTCAGCCTAGGCTGGAGCATGGACCCAGGCCCCAGACCCAATGCTATGGCCCTGCCCGGAGGCTGAGTCCTGACACCAAGAATCAGCCCAGACCCAGGCCAGACACCACAACCCAAAGTAGAAGCTGTGTTCTAAAGCCTGGGCTTCAGCCCGAGCCCAGATCTGACACCTCAACCTGACCCGGAGGCCAGATTTCAACATTGGGCCTCGGTGCGGACCCAGGCCTCGATCTGGAGGCCAGGTCCTGATACTTGTGCCTTGGCCTAGGTTGTACACTAAGCCCAGGTCTGATTCCATGACCCAAACCAAAAGCTGGGTCCTGATACCATGGCCTCGGCCCAAATCCAGGCCCAATACTGGGGCCTCAGCCAGGAAACCAGGTCCCAATAGCATCAGGACCCAGCCTCTGGGTCGGGTTGTGGCTTGTCCAGGCTGAGGCACTGACGCTGGGACCCGGCCTCCATGATGGGTCACAGCATTGGCCTTGGCTCAGGCTCCAGCCTAGGCTGAGACCCATGTATTGGGTACCAGGCCTCTGAATCTGGTTGTGGGATGGGCCTGGGTCCACGATTAGGCCCCAGCATTGGAACACGGCCTTCGTCTGTTACCCAACACTTTATATAATGTTTTTTTAACCTTCGGAGCCTCAGCCAAGGAACTAAGGAACAGCCGAGGAGGCAGCAGGTGCTCGGGGGCTGCCCACAACCTCGAGCGAGGATGGTCCGGGTCAGGGAGCAGCACTGCAAGGATGAGTAGGCTCGGATGTGGGCCTATTGCGGACAGGACGCACAACAGATCTTTTATTTGCAAAAAGATTTAGAAGGCATTGTTGAAGTGTCAGGATTTCAGGTCTTGTTTACATTTCTTGGTGTCAGAAGTAGTTCGGAGGTTTTCAGGTAAGGATTTCCAGAGCACAGGGCCAGCTATAGAAATAGCTCTCTCTCTTCTTTGTCATATGTGGTAGTTTTTTATAGTTGGTATATCCAGTAGACCTTTATTTTGAGATCTAAGAGAGTGAGTAGGAATATGTGGATGAAATTTTATGGTTATGGTGAATTATTGTAAGAACTTTGTAGATAATTCTACATTGCACTGGGAGCCAATGTAGGGCAATTAGAGTCGGTGTGATATGATCAAATTAAATCGAGTATTCTTAGACATTGGCACATATTATCATCTATTCCAGGTTTTGTGAATAAACCAGTGTTTGCCATAAAGAAATGTCAGAATTTAAAAGAGAAACTGAGATATCATCCTGTACAAACGAATCATGAAGAAGTGACTGGACAAATTAAATGTGGAACTTGTTCCGTATGTTGTCATGTGATTGAGTGCACGGAATTTACTCACCCGTCTTTAAAGAAACCTTATCGCTTGTCGGGGTTATTTACTTGTAACTCAAAAGGAGTGATATATTTCATTGTATGCCCGTGTAATTTAATTTACATTGGTCAGACTGTTAGGACGATTCGGGTTCGTATCATTGAACATAGGAGCAGGATTAATGCTCGTGTAGAAAATGCCCCACTTGTTAATCATTGGATAGAACAAAAACACTCTGTGAGTGATTTAAAATTTCTGGTGATTAAGAATGTATATGCCCCCAATGGTGGAGATATATCGGTGAAATTACGTAAGACCGAACAACGTTTGATTTTTCAATGGAGAACTATGAGCCCCTGTGGTCTGAACGGACCTATTGAATGGCAAGCTTTTTATAAATAAGAAATTTTGCAATTAGAGGGATGAGTAATAGTTTGGTGTTAATCAAGGATATGGGTGGTATAAAGCTTGGGAAGGTAGAGTACCCCGTCACCACGTTGGAACATGTGATTGACGTTACGTTGCGTATGCGCCGGTTTGACGTATGTGAGTAGTAAAGATGGTGGTGTTTTGGGCGTCTTTAAGATAAGGTAAATTTGTTGTAAAAAATTTTGGTTTATGTGGCTTGTTGTGTGTGTTGTTTTGTAGGGTTGTATGCGGTGGCATACCCTACACAGAAATTATGAATTAAAAAATTTTTTGGAAAACGCAAAAATGATGAATTTGAGGAGAAGATTGTGGTACAAGTTACTTTGAAGGTTTACAGTATGTATCTATCTAGAGAAATGGGGGGATGGAAATTATACGTCAGTAGATAGTATTTTTATTGGGTTGAAGGATATATGTGTGTTTTGATTTCAGAAATGAACAATGGTAATCGTTATTTGAAAAGTGAATTACTCTTAAGTGGAACATAAGTCCCTGAGGAAGCCCCATGAGGGGAGAAACAAAGATCTTCTGTCGAACATACTGCGATTAACATTGAGGATACATTTTGATGGAAATGAACATTGTGAACGGCGAATAAAGATTTGTTAATATAATAAATGGTGCTATGATAAATTGAAATTCATAGAAATTGTTAAAAGTATTTTCGCAATCACAATGTATTGTAAATGTTTTTAACATGTTTTTAGGTGTGTGTGTGGATGTGTTGAATGTGGTAGTGAGTTTTTATTTGTCTAGATAGAATTGATGATAATAAAAAGTTTGTTATAAATAAATGTTGAAAAATCAGAATACTCCCTGTGTGTATTAGTTATCAAAGTAACGGGAGAGATCTTGGGATTATTTACCCAGAGTATACGTTTACCTTGATGGTTTCCAGTAATTAGGGTAGAAAATGGAGGATATGTTATCTTATTCAGATCAAGCAGCAAGCCAGATTCTTGCAGGATTTCATTTGTTCGATACAGACCCAGGGGTTAATAAAGTTGGAAATTGGGATATGTATGCCAATAACCGCAAGAAATTGATTAGAATGGAACTTCATGCCGCCACTTTGGCAGAATATTGCCATATTAAACGAATCCCTCGTGGATTAAGACTTAATAAAGAACCTTCATTGTTTGCAGATGATATGGTATTTATACAGAAATGGAATTCCATTTTAAACAAATGTTCGCACGATTTAATGGTGTTGATAGTTGAGTATACTAAGAATATGATTGGGACCATACAGGCTGAAATAGATGGTGAGTTAGAAAAAATTCAACAGGATTTTCCGAAAGAAGTTTTGGATGAACATTTAAGTGAGTTACAAAATCAATTGGATGAATATAAAAATGAAACAAAACAAGTTAAAATCAATAAGTTTCATAGAGATGAAAGGGACTACAACGGAGGGGTATGTCTACCCCTGGATGCAAGTCAAAAAATCCTACAGTAAAAGGCGAGGGGATTTTTCATCCTCAGAGGATTCTAATGAGGAAATAGAGACTCGTTCGTACAAAAATCATAAAAGCTCTCGCCATGTAAAATTTAAGGAAAATAATACTGGGGGGGTTCGAGACACTAATCCACAGCAAGTAGTCCCTTCATCATCTACTTCTTCTCTGAAGGGTCCCTCTTCATCTTCTTCTTTTTTAGACCAACGATCCCGGGGATACAAACAGAATCGGGAATCCAAATTTCAGAAAAACAATATCGTGGGGTCGGGATACAATCTGAGAAAGTGAGAATATCTGATAATGTATCTAATGTTTTCAATTTATCTGCTAATGTATTAACCTCATCGATGATTTCACTTTTGAACAACGGATTTTCATTTGTTCCGGCGGTTCGATATGACGCCTTTAATACTCGGGTGGAACTATATAAGTTTTTTAGACGCTTGCATTTAAAGGAGTTTTTTGGTGAGGATCTAAGATCTCATGACTCAAATGAGTTATTTAAAGCGTCTGATTGGGTACCTCCGGTCGCTCCGGGTCCATTGTTACAGACCTTTCAAACTTTGGTATTGAAAGATATGGATGATATTGATCAGATGACAGAAAGATTAGATTATAATCTGACGAAGGAAGAATGGCAAGTGTTAGGTACACTTCAGAATGATCAATCTATTCGGATTATTCCTGCAGACAAAGGTGGAGGAATTGTGGTTATGAATGTCACTGACTATGATAATGAGGTATTACGTCAGTTAAGTGATACTCAATTTTATATTGAGACAGATGAGACATCGTACATCAGTATGTGTCAAGCAATTCAAAATTGGCTGACAATTATGGTAAAAAATAAAGTAATTACTAAGAAAGAATTTCGTTATTTGTATGTGACACATCCGAAATTGGCGTATTTTTACATTTTACCGAAAGTGCATAAATCGCTTGTTAATCCTCCGGGTCGACCGATTGTCGCAGGAATGGGCACTATTTTGGAGCCATTGGCTAAATTTCTTGACCGTTTATTACAACCCAAAGTGGGAGCTATACGATCTTATGTGAAGGATTCAACTGATTTCATTAGACAGTTAGATGGGTTATCGAATGTTGAAAAAGATTGGATTTTAGTAACAGCAGACATTGTATCACTTTATACTAATGTCCCTCAGATAGCTGCTATGCAAATGATAGAGGGTGAGTTAAGGAATATGGATTTTTCGGAGGGAAGATTACAATTTTTACTGTACATTACATCATTGGTGTTGAATAAAATTTTTTTACATACAATGCCCGATATTATTTACAAATTAAAGGTATCCCAATGGGATCGCCGGTTTCTCCTAGTGTCGCGTGTATGTATGTGGCAATGTTCGAAGAAAAATTTGTTTACAATTCTAGATGGTTTAGTAATGTAGTGACCTGGAAAAGGTACATTGATGACCTGTTTTTTGTTTGGCAGGGGAGTGTGAATGAACTACAAAGTTTTTTCATGATGTTAAATTCAGTTGATGAAAATCTAAAATTTACAGTAAATTTTAGTACGTCGGCAGTAACCTTTTTGGATATGAAGGTCTACATTGACAAACAAAGATTGGTTACAACGGTTTATAGAAAGGAAACAGATCGTAACACATTGTTGCATTATCAAAGCTTTCATCCAAAACTTTTGAGAAATAATATTCCTATCGGTCAATTTTTAAGGTACCGTAGATTGTGTACATCGGATGTGGAATTTGAGTTTAAATCACGACAACTTTCTGAGAGATTCATTGAGAGGGGGTATACAAGAAAGGTGGTTAGAAAGGCGTACAAGAGGGCACGCTTTGCTAATCGGGATAATTTACTTATGCCCCAAAGTAAAGAGAAATTAGAGCGGGTGGTGTGTACAATTCCAAATTCGTCAAAAGTCTCAGGAATTAAATCGAGTATTCTTAGACATTGGCACATATTATCATCTATTTCAGGTTTTGTGAATAAACCAGTGTTTGCCATAAAGAAATGTCAGAATTTAAAAGAGAAACTGAGATATCATCCTGTACAAACGAATCATGAAGAAGTGACTGGACAAATTAAATGTGGAACTTGTTCCGTATGTTGTCATGTGATTGAGTGCACGGAATTTACTCACCCGTCTTTAAAGAAACCTTATCGCTTGTCGGGGTTATTTACTTGTAACTCAAAAGGAGTGATATATTTCATTGTATGCCCGTGTAATTTAATTTACATTGGTCAGACTGTTAGGACGATTCGGGTTCGTATCATTGAACATAGGAGCAGGATTAATGCTCGTGTAGAAAATGCCCCACTTGTTAATCATTGGATAGAACAAAAACACTCTGTGAGTGATTTAAAATTTCTGGTGATTAAGAATGTATATGCCCCCAATGGTGGAGATATATCGGCAAAATTACGTAAGACCGAACAACGTTTGATTTTTCAATGGAGAACTATGAGCCCCTGTGGTCTGAACGGACCTATTGAATGGCAAGCTTTTTATAAATAAGAAATTTTGCAATTAGAGGGATGAGTAATAGTTTGGTGTTAATTAAGGATATGGGTGGTATAAAGCTTGGGAAGGTAGAGTACCCCGTCACCACGTTGGAACATGTGATTGACGTTACGTTGCGTATGCGCCGGTTCGACGTATGTGAGTAGTAAAGATGGTGGTGTTTTGGGCGTCTTTAAGATAAGGTAAA
Organism: Rhinatrema bivittatum; assembly: GCF_901001135.1. Taxonomy (NCBI): domain Eukaryota; kingdom Metazoa; phylum Chordata; class Amphibia; order Gymnophiona; family Rhinatrematidae; genus Rhinatrema; species Rhinatrema bivittatum. The sequence goes on from NC_042618.1 coordinate 95,298,328, forward strand.
TTTGTTGTAAAAAATTTTGGTTTATGTGGCTTGTTGTGTGTGTTGTTTTGTAGGGTTGTATGCGGTGGCATACCCTACACAGAAATTATGAATTAAAAATTTTTTTGGAAAACGCAAAAATAATGAATTTGAGGAGAAGATTGTGGTACAAGTTACTTTGAAGGTTTACGGTATGTATCTATCTAGAGAAATGGGGGGATGGAAATTATACGTCAGTAGATAGTATTTTTATTGGGTTGAAGGATATATGTGTGTTTCGATTTCAGAAATGAACAATGGTAATCGTTATTTGAAAAGTGAATTACTCTTAAGTGGAACATAAGTCCCTGAGGAAGCCCCATGAGGGGATAAACAAAGATCTTTTGTCGGACATGCTGCGATTAACATTGAGGATACATTTTGATGGAAATGAACATTGTGAACGGCGAATAAAGATTTGTTAATATAATAAATGGTGCTATGATAAATTGAAATTCATAGAAATTGTTAAAAGTATTTTCGCAATCACAATGTATTGTAAATGTTTTTAACATGTTTTTAGGTGTGTGTGTGGATGTGTTGAATGTGGTAGTGAGTTTTTATTTGTCTAGATAGAATTGATGATAATAAAAAGTTTGTTATAAATAAATGTTGAAAAATCAGAATACTCCCTGTGTGTATTAGTTACTGAAGTATGTACCAGCAGGGGCGCGAACCTCAGGGGCGTCCCCCTGTATTGACGTCATCCGCTTCCAACATAAAAGGTCCTCACTTGTGCTTATGATTTGAGTTAGCAAGGATTGATTGCGGGGATTCATCTGGACCCGGTTCTCTCTCTACGCTACTCTGCCTCCTCGGACTTACCAGGGGTACCCGCTCCTCGGGGGACATCGCTCTTTCTTCTCTATTTCAGATTGCAGATAGGAACAGGTACTCGCTCCTCGAGGGCCCATGTTCTTGAACACTCTGAAGATTCTCTACTGCCTAGAAGCTATTACAGATACAGAAAATCATGCGTTGCCACCGCTCTCTCAGAGCTTTCCCTGGGACCAGGTATTCACTCCTCGAGGGCCTGACTCTTTCCAGCTACTGAGCCACTGTAAGATTCTATGTGAGATTATCATCTACTACTGGCTATGTATACAGCATACCCTGTATATTCACTATCTATAGTCTCTACAGCTCAGCAACCCTGGGATCACAGTTCCAGTATCTGAGGGACTTCAGCCCTTCCGGGCATACCAGCTCACTACTGCCACCTCTGGTGGTTCTACAAACCTGTCTAATAAAAGAACTATCTGTGTCTGTCTCCATACTCAAGCCTAGCCGGTGGTTCCTCTCAGGATATCCTCTTGGGGGTGCTGTCATCTGCCATCGGCCCAAGGATTCACCTATTTACTATAGTGTGCTCACTCCTCCCACTTCAGGAGCTGAGCATAATAGAGTGCTAGTTCTCATCTGTGTCTCCACCCATCAGACATCAGAACCATAACATTGCAACTCAGCATGGAGATTATAACAGAGTGCCAACTACTCCTTCCTGGTGAGCTCATTCATAACAGATTGCTAATTCCTCCCCTCTGGAGGAGCAAAACCTAGAGATGTGCAGCCAAAATGTTTTCGTTGCGTACGTGATACGTATTCGTGGGGGGTCAATTCCGTTTCATGCGGAAGTATGGAGAATTGCATAAGTTGTCGATCTGTAAATACGTTACTACGGCGAGATAAATTAGTGTCCCAGCTAAAATTAAAATTAACTACAACCCCCCACCCTCCTGACCCCCCCAAGACTTACCAAAACTCCCAGGTGGTCCAGCGGTGGGGTCCGGGAACTCATTCACACCCTCGGTGCTAGTTTCATCATGGCGTCGATAGCCTTTGTCACAGGGGCTACTGGTGCCATTGGTCAGCCCCTGTCACATGGTCATCGGCGCCATCTTGTGCTCCTACCATGTGACAGGGGCTGACCAATGGCACCGGTAGCCCCTGTGACATAGTATGGGCAAAGGCTATCGGCGCCATTTTGAGTCCTGGCATCGTACGGCAGGTCGCTCCGGGACCCCCGTTGGACCCACAGGGACTTTTGGCCAGCTTGGGGGGACCTCCTGACCCCCACAAGACTTGCCAAAAGTCCAGCGGGGGTCCGGGAGCGACCTCCTTGAACGCCGGCCATCCAATGCAAATACTCAAAATGGCGCCGATCACCGTCATAGTGAGGGCAAAGGCGATCGGCGCCATTTTGAGACTCAAAATCGCCGTCCGATGCCAATACTCAAAATGGCGCCGATTGCCTTTGCCCTCACTATGACCGGCGCCATTTTGAGTATTGGCATCGGACGGCGATTTTGAGTCTCAAAATGGCGCCGATCGCCTTTGCCCTCACTATGACGGCGATCGGCGCCATTTTGAGTATTTGCATCGGAAGGCCGGCGTTCAAGGAGGTCGCTCCCGGACCCCTGCTGGACTTTTGGCAAGTCTTGTGGGGGTCAGGAGGCCCCCCCAAGCTGGCCAAAAGTCCCTGTGGGTCCAACGGGGGTCCCGGAGCGACCTGCCGTCCGATGCCAGGACTCAAAATGACGCCGATAGCCTTTGCCCATACTATGTCACAGGGGCTACCGGTGCCATTCGTCAGCCCCTGTCACATGGTAGGAGCACAAGATGGCGCTGATGACCATGTGACAGGGGCTGACCAATGGCACCGGTAGCCCCTGTGTCAAAGGCTATCGGCGCCATGATGAAACTAGCACCGAGGGTGTGAATGAGTTCCAGGACCCCACCGCTGGACCACCAGGGAGTTTTGGTAAGTCTTGGGGGGGTCAGGAGGGTGGGGGGGGGTTTAAATTTTTATTTAGGCCGAATAAAACAGAAATCTGTTTAATATGTGGGGAGTCACGATGCGTTTTGCCTCCCCACGTATTTAACAGATAGTAAAAAATAAGTTGCGGATTACAAATCCATGGAAAACGGATGCACATCCCTAGCAAAACCTACAGATTGCTAACTCCTCCCCTCTGGGGGAGCAAATCATAACAGAAGATCAGTGTCTCTTAGACATACTCAGCTACAAGAATATTCAACTATCTGACTCCAGGGAGATGATACTCTCAATTGCAAGTATGCAATTATGGAACCAATTGTCCATCACAGTGAGAAAGTAAGAATGTAGCAAAATGTATAAAAAGAAACTAAGGGCCCACTTATTCAGACTAGCTTTTTATTAAAACATTTCATGAAGGATGTTGTCTATGTTTCTATTGTTTTATTAACTGTTTTTATTTCTTACTTAATAGATGTGTTTTATGAATGTGATATTGGGAAGCCGCCATGAAGATTGGATTGTACGACCTTCAAATTTGATAAATAAAATCAAAATAAATAAATAAATAATGTCACGATATGGCGATATTATGTAATTAAACAGCATTTAATGACCGCTACATACTGTTTAACTTTTGGTATCACCTTATCACAGCTTAGTAAATCTAGGCCATAGTTTGATGCTGTTAATTTAAAGAGGCATAATAAATGTTGCAACTTTGCAGATCAAAATTGCTGCAAAGAGAGTAAGCCCTTTGAGGCAAAAACTCCAGCTGTGATCCAGGAAACTACAGACTGGTGAACTGGAAGTCAATGCTTGGCAAAATGGTAAAAGCTATTTTAAAGAACAAAATTACCGACTATCTGAATAGACACAGATTAATGGGCCAGAGCCAATATGGATTTAGGAAAGGGAACTTTGGTCAGGGGGCAGTTAGTATTTATTTTTATAAACTATATAAATAAATGTGTTTCCTTACCAATCTGTTATTTTCTTTGAAGGGATTAACAAACATGTTGACAAGGGTGAATAAGTAAATATAGCGCATCTGGATTTTCAGATGGTGTTTGACAATATCCCTCATGAGAAACTCATCAGAAAATTAAAAAGTAATGGGATAGGAAGCAATGTACAATTATGGATTAGTAACTGGCTAAAGGATAGGAAACAAACTGAATGGTCATTTCTCTCAATAGAGAAAGGAAAATAGTGCTGTGCCCCAGGGGCATTTTAATATAAATATAAATGATATGTAAAAGGGGATGAAGACGGAATTGATCAAATTCTCAAATGACACAAAATTGTTTGAAGTTTTAACATCCTGAGCCGATTGTGAAGAAATGCAAGAGGATCTTGTGAGACTAAGGAACTGGGCATCTACAGGCAGATACAATTTAATTTGAACAAATGAAAAGTAATGCATATAGGTAGGAGTAATCCAAACTATAGGTACACGATATTGGGTTCCATATTAGTCATCCCTAACCAGGAATAGGATATTGAAATAACATGGGCATTCAGGATCCCCACCCCTCTCATCCTTCCATCCCAGACTGATAAAGACACAACCAAAACTGGAATTCAAACTGGTTGCAGTTTATTGTCAAACAATCAGAGCCCAAACATTTGCACACCAAAGCCAAATATTTGTTTACATTTTTTTTAATATCCACTATCCCACCCCAGCTCAGCCTAGGAGTATTGCCATAGTCCCAACAATCACCAACAACAGTCAACCACCACTTCCTAGGCTTCTTCCGCAGTCTGACTCCACATCCCTAGGGTAACACTACCATGAGTCCTATTGCACAGTCAGCAAGCATTCAGCCCCATGCTGCCCCTGCCAGCAGCAGCGAACCTCCCCCCCCCCCTTAATAACAATGTTTATAGGACATTGAGCTGAGAAACTAAACAACAGCTAAAATGATCAAGAAGAGCTCAGGTTACTGCCACTGCGATGAAGGAACCAAGGAATGAAAGGAAAATGGGAACAAAGGAAGGGAAAATAAGGGGTCCCGAAGCAGGTGAGGGAAGCCTTTTAAGGGGCTTAGATGTCTGGTCTTCCTGGGAATTGACCAACCTAGGAGCTCTCTAGCTCCCAGGATCATTCAAGTTCCCACGAGAAAATAAGATGGGAGGGAAAGCACTTCCAAAGCTCAGGAAGAGCACTGCATCCTCCCTCCTCCCCAAAAAAGGCCTGGCATAGCGGGAACATGAGCAGAAAGGCGGGGGGGGGGGGGGAGTCATCAGTAGAGATGTGAATCGGAACCGGTATCGGTTCGGATTCCGGTTCGGATTCACATCGTGAAATTTTTATCTTGCAGTCTGATCGGGTTTTTTTTATCGGCTGCGCCCAAGCCGAAAACCAAAAAATACAGCCGACACTTTAAAATGAGTTTGTTAGTATCCCCCCACCCTCCGGACCCCCCCAAAATTTTTTTTAAACACAACCTGACCCTTTAAAATGAGTTTGTTAGTATTCACCCACCCTCCGGACCCCCCCAAAAAATTGTTAAATATCTGGTGGTCCAGCGGGGGTCCTGGGAGCATTCTCCCATGCTCAGGTCGTCGGCTGCCAGTAAACAAAATGGCTCCGATGGCCCTTTGCCCTTAGCATGTGACAGGGTATCCGTACCATTGGCCGGTCCCTGTCACATGGTAGGAGCAATGGATGGCTGGCACCATCTTTAAAAATGGTGCGGGCCATCCAGTGAACCTACCATGTGACAGGGGCCGACCAATGGCACCGATAGCCCCTGTCACATGGTAAGAGCAAAGGGCCATTAGCGCCATTTTGATTAGTGGCAGCCGACAGCCCAAGCATGGGAGAATGCTCCTGGGACCCCCGCTGGACCACCAGGTATTTAACAATTTTTTTGGGAGGGTCCGGAGGGTGGGTGAATACTAACAAACTCATTTTAAAGGGTCAGGTTGTGTTTTTAGGTTGTGTCCTTTTTTCCCGCCCCCCCCCCCCCCCCCATAACGATAAGAAAACCCATTAAATTAATTGTGGGGTTCCTATCGCTATTGGGGACCCCCCGATATCTCCAATATTGAAAATATCGGACGATATTTTCAATCATCAGATAAACAATTCACATCCCTAGTCATCAGTAAGGAGTAGCCCAAAGGCCATGTTACAAACAGGGGCCAAAACTCTGCATGGTCCACCTTGCATTTATTTTGAACAAAACTTTGAAATGCTCATCCCAGTATGTATCAGCAGTCAACAAATCAAATAAAATGTTCAGTATCATTAGGAAAAGAATGGAAAAAATATTCAGAAGATATAATGTCTCTGTATCGCTCCATGGGACATCTGCACATTAGTGTTATGTGCAGTTCTGGTTGTCCCATCTCAAAAAAGATATAGTGTAAAAATTAGAGCAACCAAAATGATAAAAGGGATAGAACAGCTAAACAAGTTAGGGTTCTTCAACCTGGGAAAGAAACAGATGAAAGGAGATATGATAGTGGTCTATAAAGTCATGAGTGGGATGGAACAGAGACTTATCCTTTCAAATAGCAGTAGGTCTAGAGAATAATAGGTAGCACAATTAAAACAAGTATTTTTTTCACTCAGTGCACAATTAAACTGTGGAATTTGTTGCTGGAGGATGTGGTGAAAGCAGTTAACATAGTTGGGGGGTCATTTTTTTGTATTGAGAGAGAGAGAGAGAGAGAGAGAGAGAGAGAGAGAGAGAGAGAGAGAGAGAGAGAGAGAGAGAGAGAGACTTGCTATAATGTCTACTCCCTAGACAGGTATTTGTATCCCTATGGGAGGCCCACCTAGTAACTCGAGGTGGGGTTTAGGTATGAGTGTAGGGGGTTGGGGCCACTTTCACATTCAACATGAGACGTACGAACAGAACAGTGGTCTCTTGTGAAGATTTGATGGCCTTTGGAGTAAGGAAACTCACTCCAAGATGAGATTTGGGCAATGTCCTCTCAACCTAGCTTGATGGACACTCTACCAGGGCAACAACAAGCTAGGTTGAGAGGACATTGCCCAAATCTCATCTTGGAGTCAGTTTCCTTACTATAATTATACCTCTTGGCTGCAGGAAAAGGGAAAAAATGGTTTTAATTTGATATTAGATAAAATACAAGAAAATGTTCTCTTGAAGAGAGGGTCTAAGCTATCATCTTCACAATGTTTGTATTATTATTTAATTGGACTGGAATAAAAAACTTTGGGGTAGATTTTAATAGGTGCATACTCACGTCTATGTGCGTACGCTACCCGGAGCGCACATATGGACATGCCAACGTTATAAAATTGGTGGGCTGTGCGCAAGGGGGGGAAGAATTTTGCAAAATTTGTGCAGTGACGCATCGCAGCCGTCCCTAGTTCTCTTCCAGTCTACTCCAATTAAGGAGGGAAATTTCCTACCCTCTACTCTATCCTCCCTTCCCCTTCCCCTTCCCCTCTCTTCCTCAACCCCTAATTCTTATCTTTTTCCCTTTTTTCTTCAAACTTACTTCAGGGCCCAACCTGAAGTAAATTGTGCACGCTGGAAGCCGGCCAGCATGCAAGGCTCCGGAACAATGATCAATGCTACTGTCCCAGCCCAACCCTTGGAAGAGGCTTGGCTCTTTTGCTCATAACGGGGGTTACGCACATGGCCAAGCCCCTTCTAAAATGCGCGGAGGATGAGTTTAAAATCGACCAGTTTATTTTTTCCTATTGTTTACTTGAATTATTGACAGACAAATTTCTAGTTAACACATCAAAAGTACATCTGTGTACAAACAATATGGAGAATTCAAAGATATTAGAAACCAAGCAACAAAAGTCACTTGTGATTTCCATAAACAACCTCACATCTCTATTAACTGTTCTATGTCTTGTTTAAAACAAACAAAAAAAGAAAAATATTTGTGACTGTATTTTTAATAGGAAGAGAAATGTTGTTTTCTTAAGTTGTTTGTTGAAAATGTATTGTTATATATCAGCTTGGAAACAGTAGGTTGTTGTATTTGTTTTGCACTGTGATATGCTGGTTATGTAAAGACCTCTTGGGTTGTCCACTAGATGTCCCTAGTCCCAGCCCTTGAGTAGTGAGCTGCAGTGAGACAAACCAAGGCCAGGATTCATCAAACTATCGCATGCGATAGGAAGAGGGGCGTGTTTTATGGTCATAGCCTATTTATCGCAAAGGATGCTATCTTGATGTTACCCAGGTAGAGAGTCCATCAAGCTAGGTTGAGAGAACATTGTAGAAATCTCATCTTTGTGTGAGTTTCCTCACTCCGAAGAAAATCAAATCTTCACAAGAATGTACTGATCTGTTCGTACATCTCACTCTGAATGTCAAAGTGGCCCCTAACCCCTACACTACTACTTAACTCACCAAGGCCCACCTAGTAACTCACCTTGAGTTACTAGGTGGGCCTGGGGCCTCATATAGAGCTATAAATACCTAACTACTATAAGCATCTGATAGTTAGCTACTCACTTTCTTTCTCTCTCACACAGCAAAAAATTGTACCACATGTTATGGTGCATGTATTAAGGCATTTTACGCATGCAAAAAGCCCATAATGCAGCTTGGAAAATAACCCCCCAAGTTTGTCTGGAATTGGAAGGGTTCATCTATCTCTCTTATTCTATTCAATATTTATTTGAGCAGAATCGGTGAGATTTTTCGGAAGGCAGATTTTAAGCCATATATATATATATATATATATATATATATATATATATATATATATATATAGGGAAGCTGATTACAAGTAATTGGTAATTTGTTTGGAATTAGTGAAAAATTAGCTGTCACAAAGTAAACTGGTGCTGAATCCTAAGAAAACAGAAATTTTGTTTTTGGGAAAAAAACAAATTAGATACTCCTTTGAAGTATATGGGAGAGGAGATTATTCCTAAGGAGGAAGTTAGATCTCTTGGAGTTCAATTAAATTCAGCCTTAAGTTTAGAAAAACATATCTCTCTTTTGGTGAGAAATTGTTATCTGAGAATCAAGTTGCTTAAACAAATTAGGCCATTTTTGGATACTATAGTTTTGAGATCTGAAGTTTTCATAGAAACATAGAAACATAGAAATGACGGCAGAAGAAGACCAAACGGCCCATCCAGTCTGCCCAGCAAGCTTCACACATTTTTTCTCTCATACTTATCTGTTTCTCTTAGCTCTTGGTTCTATTTCCCTTCCACCTCCACCATTAATGTAGAGAGCAGTGATGGAGCTGCATCCAAGTGAAATATCTAGCTTGATTAGTTAGGGGTAGTAGGGGTAGTAACCGCCGCAATAAGCAAGCTACACCCATGCTTATTTGTTTTACCCAGACTATGTTATACAGCCCTTATTGGTTGTTTTTCTTCTCCCCTGCCGTTGAAGCAGGGAGCTATGCTGGATATGCTTGAAGTATCAGTTTTTTCTTCTCCCATGCTGTTGAAGCAGAGAGCCATGCTGGATATGCATCGAAAGTGAAGTATCAGGCACATTTGGTTTGGGGTAGTAACCGCCGTAACAAGCCAGCTACTCCCCGCTTTGTGAGTGTGAACCCTTTTTTCTTCTCCCCTGCCGTTGAAGCAGAGAGCTCTGCTGGATGTGTGTAGTATCATTTTTTCTTCTCCCCTGCCGTTGAAGCAGAGAACTATGCTGTATATGCATTGAAATTGAAGTATCAGGCTTATTTGGTTTGGGGTAGTAACCGCCGTAACAAGCCAGCTACTCCCCTCTTTGTGAGTGCAAATCCTTTATTCCACATTTCCTCTTGCTGTTGAAGCTAGAACGATGTTGGAGTAACAGTAAGCATGTGTACGTTTATTGAATAAGGGTATTGTCTCCAGGCAGTAGCCATCATTCTGGCGAGACACCCACACTTCATTGACGGCCTCTTGACTTTATGGATCCACAGTGTTTATCCCACGCCCCTTTGAAGTCCTTCACAGTTCTGGTCTTCACCACATCCTCCGGAAGGGCATTCCAGGCATCCACCACCCTCTCCATGAAGAAATACTTCCTGACATTGGTTCTGAATCTTCCTCTCTGGAGCTTCAAATTGTGACCCCTGGTTCTGCTGATTTTTTTCCTACGGAAAAGGTTTGTCGTTGTCTTTGGATCATTAAAACTTTTCAAGTATCTGAAAGTCTGTATCATATCACCTCTGCTCCTCCTTTCCTCCAGGGTGTACATATTTAGATTCTTCAATCTCTCCTCGTATGTCATCCGATGAAGATCCTCCACCTTCCTGGTCGCCCTTCTCTGTACCGCTTCCATCTTGTCTTTGTCTTTTTGTAGATACGGTCTCCAGAACTGAACACAGTACTCCAGGTGAGGCCTCACCAAGGACCTGTACAAGGGAATAATCACTTCCCTTTTCTTACTCGATATTCCTCTCTCTATGCAGCCCAGCATTCTTCTGGCTTTTGCTATAGCTTTGTCGCATTGTTTCGCAGACTTCATATCATTAGACACTATCACCCCAAGGTCCCTCTCCTGCTCCGTGCACATCAGCCTTTCCCCCCCCCCATCGAATACAGTTCATTCGGATTTCCACTCCCCATATGCATGACTTTGCACTTCTTAGCATTGAATCTCAGCTGCCATATCTTCGACCACTCTTCCAGTTTCCTTAGATCCCGTCTCATTCTCTCCACTCCTTCCGGCGTGTCCACTCTGTTGCAGATCTTAGTGTCATCCGCAAAAAGACAAACCTTGCCTTCTATCCCGTCCGCAATGTCGCTCACAAAGATATTGAACAGGACCGGTCCCAACACCGATCCTTGCGGTACACCACTTAAAACCGCTCTCTCTTCAGAGAAGGTTCCATTTACCATCACACATTGTCTTCTGTCCATCAACCAATTTGCAATCCAGGTCACCACCTCGGCACTCACTCCTAAGCTTCTCGTTTTATTCACCAGTCTCCTGTGCGGAACCGTGTCAAAAGCTTTGCTGAAATCCAAGTATATGATATCGAGCGCTCTTCCTTGATCCAATTCCTTGGTTACCCAGTCAAAAAAGTCAATCAGATTTGTCTGACAGGATCTTCCCCTGGTGAATCCATGTTGCCTCTGGTCCATCAATTCTCCGGACTGTAGATAGTTCACTATTCTCTCTTTCAGCAGTGACTCCATTACTTTTCCCACCACCGAAGTGAGGCTGACCGGTCTGTAGTTGCCAGCCTCCTCCCTGTTCCCACTCTTGTGAAGCGGGACCACCACCGCTCTTCTCCAATCACTCGGCACCACTCCCGTTTCTAGGGATCTATTGAACAGGTCACACAGTGGAGCTGCCAGAACATCTCTGAGCTCCCTCAATATCCTTGGATGAATCCCATCAGGCCCCATGGCTTTGTCCACTTTCAGGTTCTTTAGCTCTTCCCACACATTTTCTACTGTAAAAGGATTTTCATCTATTCCACTTCCCTCCAGTTTCTTGTTGTGTAGAGATGGTCCTTCTCCAGGGTCTTCTTTAGTGAACACAGAGCTGAAGTATTCGTTTAATATTTCTGCCATTTCTTCGTCTCCCTCCACACATTGATCATTACCACCTTTCAATTTCACTATACCACTTTGGACCTTTCTCTTTTCGCTGATGTATCTGAAAAATGTTTTGTCACCATTTTTTATCTCCTTGGCAATCCTCTCTTCCGCTTGACTTTTTGCAAACTTGATTAATTTCTTTGTCTCCCTCAGTTGATACAAATATTCTTCTTTGTGTTCCTCCCTTTGGGATCTTTTATATGTCTTGAATGCTGTTCTTTTAGCTTTAATTTTGTCAGCCACCTCCTTTGAGAACCAGATAGGTTTCAATTTTCTTTTGCTTTTCTTTACATTTCTAACATATAGAGCAGTTGCCTTGGTGATTGCTCCTTTTAGATTGGTCCACTGCTGATCCACATCTCTCTCGTTCTCCCATCCTTTAAGTTCTTCCTCCAGGTACTTCCCCATTTCCTCAAAGTCTGTGTTTTTGAACTGTAAAACTTGGGTCTTTGTGGTTCTTTCCCCTATTCTTTTAGTGATATTAAACCATACCGTTTGATGATCACTGCTGCTGAGGTGGGCACCCACCTGGACATCTGAGACATTATCTGCATTAGTGAGCACTAAGTCGAGTATAGCTCCTTCTCTGGTGGGTTCCAACACGATTTGTTTGAACAAAGATACTTGCATGGCATCCACTATCGCTCTGCTATTTTTAGTTTCTGCAGATGGGATTTTCCAGTCTACATCTGGCATATTAAAGTCACCCACGATCACCACTTCTCCCTTCTTACCTATCTTATGGATGTCTTCAACCAGGTCTCTGTCCAGCTCTTCCTTTTGGTTTGGAGGCCTGTAAACCACTCCAATATAAATGGACGCTCCGTCATCTTTTTTTAGGTCGAGCCATAGAGCTTCTTCCTTACCCCAACTTCCTTGTAGCTCAGATGCTTGAATGTTGTTTCTGACATAAAGAGCCACACCTCCCCCTTTTCTATCCTCTCTGTCCTTCCTTAACAAGTTATAGCCTGGTATTGTTACATTGATTATTGCAATAAAGCAATGCAATGCTTTATTTTTGGGATTACCTGCAAAACTACTTGAAAACTGCAAATTATTCAGAATACAGTCACTTGTATTGTAACTGGAAGCTCTAGGAGAACTCCTTCTGAGCCATTATTATTGGATCTGCACTGGTTCCTGGTGAGTTCTAGATGCAAGTTTAAGAATTTGGCTCTGGCTTTTCAAACGTTGAAAGGAGTTGGTTCACAGTCACACTCACAGCAACTAAAGAACCGTCTCAGGCCAGGATTCATCATTCTGTCCGGAATGACGAAGCCTGTGCTAAAGGGGGCGGGGGGGGGCGAAGGAGGGGGCGGATGGCCGATAGACCACAGCCGATCGCACCACGGCAGTGCAATTTTTCCTGCCGCAGTGCGGCCAGCTGCAGGCTATCACGGGCATAGCGCCACCGTAAAAGGTGGTGCTATTCCTTGCGCTACTGTCGGCGATAATTTTCAAAACATTATCGCCGGCAACGGTGCCGCCGCTGACTGCTCTCTAACTCCGCCCCGACTCCTCCCCTCCCCTACTTTTAATGTTACTGCTGTGAAAAAGCCCTATTTGCGTGCAATAGGGCCTTATCGAGTGCATTAGACCCTAACGCACGCGATAAGTGCTTAGAAAATAACCCCCTCAGTTGGTACAGACCTGGTGGAAGTTTGAGGTCCTCGAGAGGGTATTTTTTGAGAGTCTAAGAGGTTAAAATGTTTTGCCATTCTCATCTGAAGGTAAGATTATTCTCTGGAATGATTCCTGAACTTTGGAATACTTTTCCTCTTGGCTTGAGAGAAAAAGTAGATTTGTTAAAATTTAGGAAAGCTTTAAAAACGTGCTTGATGAAAGAAATTGAGCAATAGGGGAGTTGAAGGAAATTGTTTATGTCTGACTGTATTTTTATGTATTTTTTAATTTAATTTTTGTATTTTTACTGATATTTGTGTCTTGAATGTTTGTTGTAAATAACTTAGGAAGATATATTCTGTTAAGCAATAAACAAATGTTTTTCAAATAAATAAAGAAATAAATTGGATGTCCCTTAGGCACAAGTTGGGGGGGGGGTGGGGCTGGTTTCGGTGAGATAAGGGCAGATGTAGTTTGCTTACAGAAGGGATGGATGTGTATCTGGTGTGCTCTCTGAGTTAGGCCTGCTAGTCTGACACAGAAGAAGAGAGGCACATGCCTTGCCAGTTCTGGTAAAAGGGCTGAAAGGAAGAGGGATATTAAGAGGTTTCTACAGTTTTTTCAGGTTTCTACATTTTTGACCTGTTCCATTCATGGCAGCCAGAATCCTCTGCTCTGGGTGGTTAGGAGCGATTATATACCCATTCGAGTAGCATAAGAGGAGGTTGCAGCACCCAGTGGGAGAAGAGATACTGATACAAGTTTATTCAAGTTTTGTATTTTTCCATCTTTGGGGAAAGGGAGAATTTTTCTGCCCTCTTCTCCCCTGAACTGGAGACTTTTGGTAACTGTTTCCAGTACAGGCCTTTCCTCCTGGTAGGCTAGCTAGCTTCTATATTTTGAAGAGGAGTCATCAGAGAAGAAACATCTGGAGACACCCCACCTCATCTCCACCCTGGGATACAGGACACTGCCAGGTGACATTCAGGATTCAACATGGACCTCATGTACTGTGGGAAGGGATCCAGTCACTGTTAGAATTCTTAAGCCACCTTGGGAAAATGATCTTTCCTTACATTGAGGATACGCATGTTCCAAGGCCCTGCCTGGAGGGACATATCCACAGAGGTAGGGAACATTCATATCCTTTCTTATATAAATCTGAGAACACTGGAAGTAACTGGACACTTTCGGGTAAATTTTCAAAATGTTGTGCATGTTAAAAATGGGGGTTACGCGCGTGACTGGGCCTTGCGCATGCTGCATGCATTTTCAAAGGGGCCTTTTTGAAGGAGCAGGCCTGGGGGCATGTTCTGGATGGGGAGGGGCAGGCCAGGACAGCAACATTCATTGCTGTCCCGGCTGCCGGTGCACACTTCTTTAAAAATCTATCCCTTTATGTTTTGCATCTATTGATTCTTTTACAAGGAATTATAGTAAAATTTTATTTGAACACTCATCCAGTAAGTCCTGCCTGGTTTATAGGAGTACCTGTCCTGAAGAGCTATGGTAATATACACACACATGGGATAACATTACTGCCTGAGCCAAGCAGGTTAATCTTCACCCACACACAAAGAACCCATACATCGGGGATACAGGAAAGGGAAATGAGAAGTGTGAAGACAGTAGGGATGTGCAGTAGGGACAAATTTGTCCCATTCGGGATTTGGATTTGTAGGGGCCCAAATCCATTGCATCTGTTCTCAGGGGCCCCCAATCCATTCATATGTCAAAAATACATTTGTTCCCCCAAAACCCTCCCCATCCCAACCCTTTAAAGTTATTTATCTACAACCCCCCACCCTCCTGACACCCCCCCCCAAGACTTGCCAAAAGTCCCTGGTGGTCCAGCGGGGGTCCTGGAGCGATCTCCTGCACGCGGGTCGTCGGCTGCCGGTATTCAAAATGGCACCGATAGCCTTTGCCCTTACTATGTCACAGGGGCTATCGGCGCCATTTTGAATACCGGCAGCCGACGACCCGCGTGCAGGAGATCGCTCCAGGACCCCCGCTGGACCACCAGGGACTTTTGGCAAGTCCAGGGGGGGGGGTCTGGAGGGTGGGGGGCCTATTCGTTGGTGATCTGTTGTATTCTTGGGGGTTCGCCATACGTTTTGGAACCTCCACGAATACAACAAATATGGCATATACTTTGCAGGTTCACAATACGTTGAAAATGAATGCACACCCCTAGAAGACAGCCCCAGTTACACATTATTTTGTGTGTCCTTGGAGAATATGTCCCTCCAAAGAAAAGGGTTACAGTTATAATGTAAGTTAAAATGTAAGTGTATGTTTTATATTGTAACCTTAGCATGATGTTCCATTTTAGGTGGAATATAAATAATTTTAAATAAATAAATACATATTTCTATGGCTTTTGTTATATGTATTCTTGTTTTGTGTTTTTTTTTTTGCTTTGATATATATATATATATATATATATATATATAAATCTAAGAATATAAACTATGCCAAACTGGGTCAGACCAAAGGTCCATCAAGTCTAGCATCCTGTTTCCAACAGTGGCCAATCCAAATCACAAGTATCTGGCAAGTACGCAAATAGATACCTATGTATAAATTGACTTTTGTTTTTAAATGTAAACCTCATTGAACTTTCCTTCAAATTATAATTAATCAAACTAAACCAAATTAAATTTCATGCCACTGTACAGAATTCATAAACAAGTATGCTGAAGTTATAAAGAAAAGGCATAGAATTTGGAGGGTTTGCATTACAGATTTCTGAACTGAAGATGAAATGCATGTATTTCTTTCTATTGACAATTCTTAGCCAAAGTAAAGTTGCTAGTGCACTCTGCTAATGCCCTAATAGGAATTTTTAAAAATTCATTACATTCACTACTGCATCCTTGATGCTTACATTTAAAAAAAAAATACATTACAGAAAAGAATAAGGAAGAGTACCTTTTGTATTTATTTAATGTTTCATAATTTGTTTAGCCATATTAACATCTAATTATTATTTAAGAGCTCAATTCAACCAAATTTAAAACAGAAAAATGTACAACTACTTATTATTTGGAAAATAAAAAAAATCAAACCCTATGCTTAAAAAAACAAAACCTGTCTGGCTAGCTCAAGGGAATTGTCACAGAGTTAAAGAGCCTTTCACCTCTAGTTCATCAATTCAAATCTGAATCAGATTGGTAGTGACCGAAAGTCATTATCACCTGAATGTTGTTTGGTAGTTTTAATCAAGTTACTACTACTAGTTATCATTTGTATAGTGCTACTAGAAATATGTAGCACTGGTCGGATACATAAAAGAGATTGTACGCTCCATGTAGCGGCAACTATCTAGTTAAAACAAACATACAAGACATATAGTGGGGTTTAGTCCACATAAAAAAAAAAAACAAAAAAATAAAAAACACCAGCACTTTGTTGTGGCGATTTTTCTATAATTTCTAATTAAGTTCTGTTGGTTATGATGCTAGCAGCTGCCATCTACAGAGATTGTGCAGTTGAGTTTATCAAGATGGCAGAGAAAAAAGCTTAAAGCAAGAACCAAAGATTATGTAGCTAAATACTGCAACATATTTGCTAGAAAAACAAGGCATTCCAGGAATTGATAAAAATAAAGCTGTTTACTGATATTTGCCGACCACTATAGCATGTGATATATCACATATACAAAACGTACCTTATACATATTAATTTTAGGAGACATAGATACAAGGTTTTGATTTGTTAAAATGTTTTTATCATTTTCTATTGGACAAGGTGATTAAGCTACATAATGGGGCAGATTTTAAAAAGTACGCGAGCGCGTACTTTTGTTCGTGCACTCAGCGTAAACAAGAGTACACCGGATTTTAATAGATACACACGTAGCCATGCATATCTTTTAAAATCCGGGGTCGGCGCGCGCAAGGCTGCACAAAATCAGAAGCCTGTGCGTACCGAGCCATGCTGCCTGCCTCTGTTCCCTCCGAGGCCACTCCGAAATTGGAGCAGCCTTGGAGGGAACTTTCCTTCCGCCTCCCCCCACCTTCCCCTCCCTTCCCCTACCTAACTCACACGCCTGCCCTATCTAACCCCCCTACCTTTATTATAAAAGTTATGCCTGCCCGAGGCAGGCATAACTCGCACAAGCCAGCCGGCTGCCCGCTCGCGATTCCCCAGCCCGGGAGCAGTTTTGGAGGCCTCAGCCATGCCCGCGAAATGCCCCCGGGCCAGAACCATGCCCGCGGCCCCGCCCCCAGAATGCTCCCGATGATGCAGCGCCGTGACACGCCCCCCAGGAAAGCCCCAGGACTTACACGCATCCCGAGGCTTGCACGTGCCGCTGAGCTTATGCAACATAGGCTCGGCACGCGCAGGAGGTGGAAGGGGCAGCTTTTCGGGGGTTACACGCGTATCCTACATGCGTACCCCTTTGAAAATCTGCCCCAATGTACTCTTACACATCTATATAAATAAAAATGTTAAATAGTTTGTACCAAATCGCTAATCTCAGCAACCACTTAACCGATTGCGTTCAAATTTGAACATAAGTTTCACCTCACATACGGCAAGGATTTTCTATACTTACATTACATATATGTCACACCGGGGGCTGGTAAAAAAGTTTTAAAATTTGGTTCCACAAAACAGCGACATCTGGTGGACGTAAGCGGAAGCTCTTACACCTTGCACAAATGCTCACACCCCACACACACGTGACAAATGTTTGCGATTCACATACCCTCCAAGCAGACAGAAATCCACCCTCCTCACACACCCCTGCACACATGCCAATTGTACTTATTTCACACACCCTCAAAAAACACACAAAAACCCACTAAATGCCAGCATGCTACACTGGGAGGCCACTAACATGCCACATGTTTGCAATTCCCACACCCTACGAACTCACACACAAACACCCTCCTCACACCCCTCAAGCACATGACTTTTCTATTTACTGCCCTCAACCTCCGAACGCACGGAAAACTGCAGAATAGTTTGGGCTGCTCCAGTGGGGGGGGGGGGGGGGGGGGGCAACACCACTCCGGGACACATCGCATACACTACGGCTGTCGGCTGCCAGCAATCAAAATGGCGCCGATGGCTCTTTCCCTTACTAGGACCTTGGGAACGCCAATAGCGGCAGTAGCCCATGTGACATAGTAAGGGCGAGGGCCCGTCAACGCCATTTTATGAACTGGCAACCGGCGCACCTTCGCCCTTACTATCTGAGTGAGATGACCGCTCCCATTGCTCCACCTTGAGGGCCCGGCGCCAATACTTCCATGCCGAAACGAACGCCCGCTCCACCGACTACCATTTTTGAAAGGTATCGTCGGGCCTGCAGGGGAAGGGGGACGTGGGGATGTTCTTGCCTCCATGTTCGGGGGGGGGGGGGGGCCCAGGGGGCAGTTCCGAGATTCTGCAACTCTTGTGGGTTAGTCTATTTCGTCGGCCTGGGGGGGGGGGAAGGGAGGGGGGGGGAGGCTTATATAAAAACAACATTTCTGTGGGGATTACTTTGGGGTGCAAAGGGGGAGGGCACACACAAACACATACACAAAATGTGCACCATCTCCGAAAGGTTACAAAACAGCCCTCACCAGGTGGGGAGTCACTGAGGTGACAGTGAGGGGAGGGAGAATGAGGAGGGAGGTAACTGTCAGGGGAGGAAGAATGAGGGGAGAGGTGAGTGTGAGGGGACAGAGTTGGAATGGGGACAGGGGAGGGAAGTGGGGGGGGGAGTGACCAAGGGGGAAGAGGATGAGTGACTGAGCTAAATGAGCAAGGGGAAGGGGCAGGGAGGGCAAAGAATCTGACTCAGCCACTGCAACGTATGGCAGGGGTCCGCTAGTATAAGATAAATTACTGTGAGACACTCAAAACCTTGGTTTTCATATTTTTGGCTGACAGCTTGGCCTGTTCAGATAAGCATGCTTATCTGATTAAAATAAAGGAAGTGGAGTTGCAACCTGCCTTCAGTTTATTTCCAAAGTCTTTGTTTAGTATTTGGCAGTAAACGTCAGAGCAAATTCTTGGGATCTACATGGATCCTTCTCCATATGGAAAATCTCCTGCTATTTTGGGAGAAATTATGACACTCCCCAACTCTAGCAAAATTAATTGGCAATAGTTCTTCCTAGGGTGGGGACAAGAGAAGCATTCTGTCCTTGAAACTTTCATTCTGGAATCCTTCCTCTAGTGTAGAGAGAAGGTGGTCCTTAAGATACCACTTCTGCTGTTGTAGTCAAATTGATTAGGGACAACAGCCAATTGAGGGTAAGGGGTCAATTCAGGTTTGTTGTTATAGTCTGGTTTCAGCTCTTCTAATGTGGAGACCCCCCCCCAAGCAGTAGCTTGAATTATAATCCCATTCCTATCTTATTTGTAAGGTAGAAAAAGAACAGTATGGAGGAGGTAACACTATAGTTTAAAAAAAATATTTGAAGTTCATGTTATTTAATGGGTTCCCTATCCTTTCTGAGCAGAAATCCTGCTATTTCTTTTATAACATTTACCTAAGGCACAATACTACAGCTTGTAAAAAATAATATTTGAGCTCATTTTTATACATTTTGGTGTTCTGCAAAATCAGCAGAGGTCAGGTTTTGTTTAGCCTCTAGGAAAAGAAAAGAACACTAATGGCACCACTTGAGATCCAAGAAGATTTCTGACATTATGCACCTCCACTGCTGAAAATCCAACTGAAAAACTGCAGGTTTAATATTCAGTGAAACACACTACTCATTTCTAATATAGCTTCTTGTACAAACTTAGGTTATGCATTTGCAGTTAATTGTTGAGAAATAGAATATCCTAGATCAGACAAACGTAGTGCAGGAATGCCAGAGCAGGTCTGGTTTTCAGGATATCCACAATGAATATGTTTGAGGTATATTTTCTTATAGTGCCTCCATTGTATGCTGACAATGGTTATCATGAAAGCCAGACCTGTTTGTGCCACTTCAGGACTGGAGTTGCCTACCCTTGTCCTAGAAGATTGTCATGTTATAATAGTTCTAATAGTGAAAATTATTTATTTATGTATTTAAAAATATTTCTTACTCTCCCTCCAATAAGTTTGGACTGAGTGACACATAAATAGAGCATGTACTTAAAACCAACAGATGGACATTAATCTTGGTGCAAAAGGACTAAATAAAGATAGAAAAATAGCATAACATGTACAATGCTTACTCTGTTGAAAAAGCATTTTTAAATAAAAAAGGTCTTGAGAATCTTTTCAAATATTTTTTAGTCCCTTGTATTGCAACTTTCAGATGGTAGAAAATTCCAAAATGTGGGGTCACAAGTGAAAAAGGCTCATTCCCGTGTCACTGTAAGCCATGCAACTCTAGGAGAAGAGATATCCAACAAGAATGAATGAATGAAGCCTACGAGATGGTGTATATATTCTTAAGGTTGAAGAGAGCCAAGGTGATGTTACATTGTGTAGAAGATTATGTATGATAAGAGGTATTTTATATTCTATGCACCATAATACTGTATAAGTAGCCAGTGTAAAGATGTTAGAATAGGAGTTATGTGTTCATGCATTTCTGTGCTAATTAACAAGTGAATGGCTGCATTATGAATAATCTGAAGAGGGAGAATGGCATTCTGAGGCAGACCAACATACGGGCTGATACAGTAAAGCGCGGCCACGGTTGCACGGTTTTTAACCCGCTTTGGACGCACATTTTGAGCGCGTAAGACGGACGCGTGATTCAGTATCGGCTTTTACGCATCCTTAGTGCTTGCCGAAAAAGACGCGTATCCATTTCCGCCCGCCGCATGTATATGATATGTTAATGATCGGATTAGCTAATCCCCCCAATAAAGTAACACGCTCAAATTATCGTGTTTTTTATCGAGCTTATTTACCACGTCTTTAACCTCTATATTTACCACCTACCCTGACCCTGGCATTAGTGTGGTGTTCAGTTAGCTTCGAACCGGACAGCGTCATGAACAACATGCATATATTGGCTCTGGCAATCTTTATCATTCGGTTGAGAAGCAGAATGAGAAATGCTTGGCAAGCAAATTCTACAAGGCAGATTGGAGAGGCCAACAGGGGAGCCCAGCATCAAGGAGAACCCAGCCAACCAGAAAACCCAGCAGCAAGACCGGAGGAGTATGTGTTCAAAGGTACCATCCATCTCTGGGTGTCTCTGAGGCTCTGGGGGTCTAGCGAAGACATGGATGCCTCTACGGATGCCGGAGATATGGAAGCCATGCCAGGCCTTCCTCCAGTGTCTACTAGGCGTGCTGAGGCTCCAGGGGGATCAACAGAGACATGGAAGCCTCTATGGATGCCGGAGAGATGGGAGCCACACCAGGCCTTTCTCTGGTGTTTACTAGGTGTCCTGAGGCTCTGGGGGTCCAGTGGAGACATGGACGCCTCTACGGATGCCTTCCAGTGTCTGCTAAGCATCCTGAGGCTTGGGGGGGGGGGGAGCAGCGGACGTCTATATGGATGCCTTCCTCCAGCGTCTAGAATTAGGCATCCCTGAGGCTGCTGATTGTAGTAAAAGCTTAAATAAGAACACATAGCTCATTTATGAATAGTAAAAGCTTAGCTAAGAACGCATAGCTCATGGACATTGGAAAGCAGCGGGGCCTCTGATCATGGATGCCCGGAAAGAGGCAGGAACATCCATGGATGTTAGAAGGCAGCTTTCCATGCTCAGAGGCCCCGACCTTCACAGATGCCTGGACATCCTTGCACGTCCATGCTCGGAGGCCCCGACCTTGGACGTTCGGCTGGGCACTCAAGGCAGCGGCCATGGATGTTGTAAGGCAGCGGGGCCTCCCCGCCCGAAAAGAAGTGGAACATCCATGAACGGAAGCCACAACCTTGGACGTCCGGCCGGGCACTCAACGCAGTGGCCATGGACATTGGAAGGCAGCATTCCCGTCTGTTTCTGGGCATCCATGCTCGGAGGCCCTGACCTTCACAGACGCCCGGACGTCCTTGCACATCCTCAAGCGCCCAGACGTGGAAGGTTGGGGGTGGCCTCCGATCAAGGATGTCCAGATGCTCAGGGCAACGGCCCCGGTGTCCATGCGGGGTCTGTAGAAAAGAACCATCCACTTACCTGCTGGAATGACATTTGAAATAACATTTGAAATGACAGGTATGGCGCCAGCGCACACTGAATACTGTGTAGGCACTGCATACCGCTCTATACAGTAAAATGGATTGCGAATGCCTACTGCTTCATAGGCGCGCTTTTGATGCTCCTTTGCCACCGCTTGGATTTGCATCTAATTTGAATACTGAATCGAGCGGCTTGCGAACTAAAATGTGCGCACATCATACGCGTGGACGCCCGGTTCTGCCGCACTTTTTTTTACACGTTGGTACTCTATCTGCCTGATAGAGGGCATTACAATAGTCAAGACCAGTCAGTACAAGCAATTACAAACCTGTACAGAAATCATGTGGTTTCAGCAGAGTTTTCAAATGCTGAAGCATTTTGAATTTGGCAAATTAAAGTTGGATCACATGTTTAATTTGAGGTCAATTATTACCCCCAAATTCCTCATTTTTTGCAGTATTGGAAGCATATTACCCTCAAAATGTAAGACAGATAGATTGGGATAACTAGATATTGGCCAAGAATGATTATTTCAGTTTTTGCTAAGTTTAGAGAAAGCATATTAATATATAACCAGCTAGGAATGGATGATAAGCACATGAAGGTGAAGGCAACAGTGGCTGTCCAGGGCAATGTTAATGGGAAGCAGAACTGTATATAGTCTACATAGAGTTTATTCAATATACTCCAAACTGATCAAGCAGATGACATAGTGGACTAAGATATACATTGAAGAGGGCAACAGAGAGGGATGAACTTTACAGATTTGATAATGGGGAATACATAAATTTTGGAAAACAATCAATTGTAGTATTTACAATACCTTAATTTACTAAAAAATGATTCTAAGCATGTTTAACTTTCTGGGTAGATTAGGATATATATTTCAATTTTTAAACTAATACCAGCTCCCCATCCCACCATATCTTTTACCTAACTTAACACACAATTCAGCTGTGGAATTTCTTGTAGGCAGATTTTATTTAATATCATTTATCAATTGCTTTACTGATCAGAATCGCTCAAAGTAATCTTGTGAATGCTAATTGTATAGAAGGATTTTAAAGAGGTTTGAACAAGTTTCTGGAAGCCAGATACATTAGCAGTTATTGGGTATTAGTTGATTTATAATATGAATGTTCATTTTGTAAAATGTTGTGATCTTTATATGGAATGATAGTATATAAAATGTAGGGATGTGAATCATGTACCCGATCATTTTAACGATCTGGATCGGCTGGGAGGAGAAAAAAATCTGATTGGCATGATATTTTGGGTAAAAAAATCATTTTTCTGAATAGTGCGCACTAACGCGAGTTATTGCGCACTATCAGAAATTGTTACTTAATGGTTTAAAAGTAACATTTGAGGAAATGTTTGTTAGCTAGAGGTGCACACTAAGCCGCGCATGCTTGGTGCTGTTCCCCGTGGCCATCTTGCTACCAGATATAGCACGCACTAGCCAGAAAGATAAAAAAAAGTGCCAGCAGGCTGCAGCAGTGACAGTGCCAGCAGTAGCCACTAGCCAGTAGCCAGTCTAGCCTCAGCCTGCTCTTTAAATTTAACCACTGTAAATATAATAAATTAATAATACATTTTTTTGTTTAGTTTTTCTATAGTATGTTAATGTTTTGAAGCTCAGGTTGCAAGTTTCTTTATTAAATTTTTTGTTTCACTAAAGTAGAATATAGAGAAGTACTTAATTTCATTTTATGTAAAGTTTCTTTAGTTTAATACACAAAGTACTTCATTTTATTTTATTCTAATCTAGTGGAAAAAAAGTTTAGTTTAACACAGGAACTGCAAACTTGAGCACAGTGAATGGGGGGGGGTGGGTGGGAAGAGGGATGTGAAGGGGAGACAGCCCCTGCATTCAGCAGCTCTGATTTTCTGAAGAGATCTGTCCTTCAGAGACCAGGGAGTGGGACTGCTTGGCCCTTCACCTCCCCCTTTCCCTTCCCTTTGTCAAGCTACCAAACGTTTCCATTTCCCATCCCCCATATATTAAACCATCACCTCAGTGGGAACCTTGGTAACATCAATAAATAAGAGGGCAGCCAATAGGAATACATATTCATTCCTAACTGACCTTAACTGACCTGAAAAGTGTTAAATTGTATCATTTTCTGTTAGTGCGCACTAACAATGGGTAGTTCGCACTAACTCCCGTTAGTGTGCACTAAGACGATTAATTTTTTAACAATAAATCGGGGAAATTTCTATTGTTTCACACTCTTTAACGATTAATGATGATATTAAAAATATCAGACGATAATTTAAATCGTTAAAAAACGATTCACATCCCTAACAAAATGTCTAAATAAATGTGAAGATGTCTACCTCTTACTTCTAGGATTGAACAAGAGGGAATAGATAGCTGCATTAGGAACTGTTGAATACTTATTATTTATTTATTTATTTATTTATTTATTTTTAATTTATATATATAAAATATAAATTTTCTATACCGAAATTCCTGTATGAGCTACAAATCAATCCGCATTTACTTGCAAGTAAACCAGATTGGTCACTCTCAGAAACAGGATACTGAACTTGATTGACCAACATGGTATTTTATATGTGCTTATCTAACTTCTCAGCCCTGTTCTAAACATTGTTCTCACTGGGGCCAATGTACTAAAACCACATAATAAATGTACATTAAAATTAGAAGACTATTTTTAATGGAGTCATTAATCGTTAAGTCTTACTACCAATGTATTAAAGTAATAATATGCAAAGTGCATTGAAGATAGCACTTGTGCACTTAACTGGACTGGTCACATTAATTGTCCAAGCATAACATATTAGCCATGATAATGAGTAGATTAATGGATGTATAAGAAGTTTCTTTGAGGCTCATGCACTATTCAGGCTGAATATATTTGCATGGGAGAATGTACATTTCAGAAAAATAACAGCACATATTTTTATGGCATGAATGCAGATACTTGCCCATATATATGACTTTAAAATATTGCGAATCAAGAACAAATTTCTTTATAATGAAAAAATAGTATTAAAAAAAAAACAATTAGAGAAATTGGGCCACTCCATAATTTAGACAGATTTGCAATTCAGATGAAAGTGTGATGTGACATACTGGATTACATCAAACAATGTGACATAAATGAAAATATTATGTAATTTGATAACAAATGAAAAAGCAATAAGAAAAAGAATATATTACAACTAATAAGGTAACATTCCCTTTAAGGTTCATGGGTGACCACAGACTCTTTCTCCCTCACCAGGTATGCTCCAACCAATCCATAGTAGGGATGTGTATTTGGATTTATCCAAATTGCAAAATTCAACAAATGAGTGAAGGTTCAGTTCAACAGTTTCAAAACAAATGGGCATTAGTCCATGAAAAAACAACAATCCTTTTTGGTTCATTTAGTTTGGACCCAGTAAGTCTGTTGGCCAACCAAAGCGAGACAAATTGGAGCCAGTTTGGGATGGGACAAGGAAGGAGCAGGACCAATCATGTTTCAGCCTATCCCATCTGGCAGCTATTTATTTATTTAAGGTTTTTTTATACCGGCATTCGTGAAAAATTCACATCATGTCGGTTTACATAAAAAACAGGGGTGCGATGAATACAACAACGAACATAAATAAACGTGATGAAGAGATGCAGTTACAATTAACAAGGGCTATTGAACTGGGGTGGTGGAATTAAAGAAAGATAGAAGAAGTTAATTATATACAAATATACAATATATACAGTGTACAATATATACAGCTACTTTGTTGAGTGTTTGCTGGTGAGGCGTATTAGTTGGGGTTCGGGAAGGCTTGCCTGAACAGCCATGTCTTGAGTCTTTTCCTAAAGGTTAGGAGGCATGGCTTGTTTCTGAGATCTGGGGTGATGGAGTTCCATAAAGGTGGGCCAGCTGTGGAAAAGGCTCGGTCTCTTAAGGTACTGTGATTAGTGGTTTTGGTAGGTGGAACATGGAGGCATCCTCTGTAAGCTTCTCTGATCGGTCTTGTGGATTTGTGTAAGCAGAGGGGAACTTGTAGGTCGATTGTGGTATGTTGGTGAATAATTTTATATATCAGGGTGATGGATTTGTAGATGACTCTGAAATGAATTGGTAACCAGTGAAGGTATTTTAGGACTGGGGAGATGTGGTCTCTTTTCCTGGTGTTTGTTAGTAGGCGGGCTGTAGCGTTTTGAACCATTTGGAGCGGTTTGGTGTATGAGGAAGGGAGACCAAGAAAAGTAGAGTTGCAGTAGTCTAACTTAGAGAAAATGAGAGCTTGGAGGATGGTTCTGAAGTCTTTGGCATGGAAGAGGGGTCTTATCCTTTTTAAAACTTGCAGTTTGTAGAAGCAGTCTTTGGTAGTTCTGTTGATGGAGGCTTTGAAGTTCAGCTTATTGTCGATTAGCACCCCTAGATCCCTCACTTGAGTGGTTTGTGGGTTGGTTGGATGACAGGGGGTGAGATTGTTGTTGTCAGGAGTTATGAGTAATATTTCGGTTTTGGAGGAGTTTAGTACAAGATTTAGGCTGTTGAGGAGGCGTTTGATTTCTAGGTGACAGGACTCCCAGTAGTCGAGGGTTTTTGAGTATGAATCTTTGATGGGGATCAGGATCTGGATATCGTCTGCATAGAGAAAGTGTTTTAAGTTGAGGTTGGTGAGGAGTTGGCAAAGTGGTAGGAGGTAAATATTAAAGAGTGTGGGGGATAAAGAGGAGCCTTGTGGGACTCCAATAGTTGAGTCGTGGCGTGCTGATTCTTTGTTCTGGATTTTGACTTTATAACCTCTGTTGGTGAGAAACGATTTGAACCAGGAGAGAGAGCCGATCCAGAGATTCCTATCGCAGCTAACTGGTTGATGAGGATGGAGTGATTGACGGTATCAAAGGCTGCCGAAAGATCCAGAAGGACCAATAAAAAGTATTGGCCTTTGTCGAGACCTAGGATAAGGAGGTCTGTAAGGGAAGTAAGGAGGGATTCTGTGCCTAGATTTTTGCGGAATCCATGTTGCGAGGCGGAGAGAAGCTTGTTATCTTCAATGTAGTCTGATAGTTGAGAGTTCACAAGCCTTGCCATAATCTTAGCGATGAAGGGGAGATTAGCTATTGGGCGGTAATTGTTGGGGTCTTTTGGTTCCAAATTGGGTTTTTTTAGGAGAGGTTTGAGTGAGGCCTGTTTGAGGTCTTCTGGGAAGGAACCGTGGGAGAGCGAGCAGTTGATGATGTCCGCCAGTGTTTTGGAGATGGTGTCTGGGATTGAGAGGAGAAGTTTGGTGGGAATATGGTCCGCTGGGTGGGAACATGGTTTAATTCTTCTAAGGATGGTTTGAATTTCGGAGGAGGAGGTGGGTTCAAAGGTTTCGAGGTGAGTGTTTCTGATGGGAGGCAGCAGAGCCGATGGTAGGGGGGGATCTTAGAGGGTAGTTGAGTGAGAAGATTTGTGGTTTTGTTTTGAAAAAAGAGAGCGAGTTCTTCTGCTTTAGATTGAGCTTGATTACTGGGGGATTCTGGAGAGGGTACTTGTGAGGGAGGAAACATAGGCGAATAGAGCTTTAGCGTCAAAGACCATGTTGTGTATTTTGGATGCATAAAAATCCCTTTTTGACTTAGAGGTGGAGGCCTTGTACAGGTGTAGCATGAGTTTGTAGGCAGAGAGTGTACTGGCGCTTGGAGTTTTCCGCCAGTTAGCCTCCTTTTGTCTTAAATTTTGTTTGAGCCTTCTAAGTTTGTTGGTGAACCAGGGTTGTCTTTTGGAGGCATTAGGGTGGGATTTTTTTATTGTTAGAGGACAGAGCTTGTTGGCTATAGTTTCTGTGATTGTATTCCAGGAACGGAGAGCAGTGTTGGGGTCGGTGAGATCTATAGTGGGAAGGTGTTGGGCCAAATGATTGTTGAGGTCATCAGGGGGGCAAGATTTCCTGTAGGGAAAGGAAGGTGAAGGTGTATGAGGGGCACTAGATTTTTCCAGTGAGAATGAGGTAGAGATCAAGGAGTGATCCGACCAAGGAACCTTCATATTTTTTGGAGAGGAGGACAATTTTATGCCTTTGTTGATAAAGATCAGGTCCAGCGTATGACCTGCTTTATGTGTAGGATTACTGACTATTTGGGTAAAGCCCATCACTGAGAAGGCTAGGAGAAGTGTTTGGCAGCTGGGGGAGAGAGAAGGGTTGTCTATGTGTAGATTGAAGTCTCCTAAAATTATTGCTGGGGTGTCCAGGTTGAGTAGTGCTGTGGTTAGTTCTATGATGGGTGAGACATCAGATTCTATGAGGCCCGGGGAGGCATAGACAAGTAGGATTTGAAGTTGGTGTGATGTGAAGAAGCCAATTTCAAGTTTGGTATCGGAGTGGACCGGGTGGTGCGAGAACCTGAGGTCTTTTTTAGTTGCAAGGAGAATTCCCCCTCCCCTCTTTTTCAGTCTAGGAAGGGAGAAGATGTCGTAAGTTAGCATCGGTAACTGGTTTATTATTGCAGTATCTGAGGGTTTCAGCCAGGTTTCAGTTATTGCGCAAATATCCGGATTAACATCGGTGAGGTAGTCATTGATTAGGGATTTTTTGGTCAGAGATTGCGCATTGAATAGTGATAGGGTAAATAGGGTGAGGCCTAGGAGTTGGGTTATCGGAGCAACTAGGATTGCTGTAAGTGTTTTTAAGTTGCGGTAGTGTGCTTGTCTGGTTGGAATTCTTTTCTGTGATAAGCAGTGGTGTAGAATTGGGATTGGGAAGGTTGGATACATTTTAGATGCTTGATCTATTTTAGATGTTGGAGTCATCTGAGTGGGTGCTGGGGTTGTCTGAGTCAGGATTCGTCTAAGTGGTCTGATTTGTCTGAGTCTGGAGATGTTTGAGTGGTTGCTGGAGTCCTGGTGAGTCGTCTGAGTCTGGAATCGGTGGACGAGGTGAGTCGTCTGAGTCTGGAATCATCTGAGTCGTCGGTTGTTTGAGTGGGTGCACTTCTGGGGCCCACTTCTGGGGGCACTTCTGGGGCCCACTTCTGGGGCCCACTTCTGGGGCCCACTTCTGGGGCGTCGTGCTCCTTCGGTGCGCGACGCCCGGCGCGCAGCGCCGGAGTTCCTATCTCGGCTGTAAGAGGCCTGTTTGTCGCTGGGGAAGGTGGTCACCGGGGCGCCTGGTCCCCGATTGGCTGCTGCGGTTCGAGGCGTGAGTTAGGCCGGTCTCGATGGACGTCGGCGGTCACGTGGTCGGAGCGGGCCCGTCGGAGGTAGGGGCAAGTGTAAAAGAGCCTTACCCCGATGGGCCTAGCGCCGGCTGCGAGGATCTCCCTCCCAGCTCCCTTTGAGGGTCCTCCTTGTGGACATCATCAGGTTTTATAAGTTCAATATTTAGATATTTATTTAAAATATTTATAGTCTGCTAAACTGTAATTGTAAGTGGATTACAAAAATTCATACCCAAAATAAGCAAACCTATCACAACATATAACAGTGGATAAGCACATAAGATACAGAAAAATAAAGGAACAGAATCATGTCAAGCTGATAGTTGCGCGCATATAGTTCATGACATACTGTGTGCAGCATCAATCAGAAAAAGTAAGTGTGACTAGATATGTCTTTAGCATCTTTCTAAACTGAAGCAAGTCATCTTTTGCCTTCATGGTCTCTGGTAACTCATTCCATAGGATTGGGCCAGTTATGTTGAAAATTTGCTCTCTGGACTCAACAAGATGTGCCTGTTTGAGTGACAGTACGACTAGTAGCTATTTTGAGGGTGAGCGAAGTAACTGTATAACTACAGAGGTTAATCAAAGGGGAATAAGGGCATGGAGAGCTTTAAAAATTATGAAAAGGAACTTAAAGTGCATCCTTCAAAACACAGGTAACCAATGCAGGTTAGCCTCGACTGATAAGAAGTGGTCATGTAATGGCACTCCTGAATTCAGCCTTGTGGCAGAGTTTTGTATCAGCTGTAATGCTCTGAGAGAGGAAGCTGGCAAGAACAAAAACAAAGAATTACAGTAATCAAGCAGGGAGAGAATAAGTGATTGTGTTACTGTCCACAAATCAGAGTAATCTAGGAAAGGCTTTAACAAACACAACATGTGTATCTTAAAGTAAGAATTTCTTATTAAGGAATAAATGTGAGGATGTATTGACAGTGATGAATGCACAAAGATTCCCAAATTATGGACCAACAGACTAATTGTGATGGGATGTCCCTCAAATGCAAAACAAGATAGTATATTGTCTCAGGCTGAATGGGCTAACAGCAAGATTTCTGTCCCCTTGATGTCAGAAAGCCAACCTCTGACCTGAGTCAAACAGCTAGATAATTTAAGCAGTGCAGCATCAAAAGTGGAAGAGATAGGAAAAAAGAATTGAATGCCATCAGCGAAGCACTTGAATGACATGTCCAAACTAGAAAGAACTGAACAAAGAGGAGTCATAAAAATGTCAAAGAGCATCTCTGGAAGCTAGGAGTCCTGTGGGATGCCTGTTAACAGAGGATAAGGGTCAGATAATGCATCACCAATTGTGTCCAGAAAAAAGCGGTCAGAAAGATATGATGAAAACCAAGCCAGTACGATGGAAGATACACCCAAAGACCCCAAGTGATCAATCAGTATAGCATAGAAGCTGATGATATGTCTAATAAAACAAGGAAAAACTCCTCCCTGTCAAAGCCTTGTCAGATAGTATCAAAGGAAGTCAGAAGTAAAGTTTCAGTATTATGGAAGAAATGGAAACTAAACTGAGAGCAGTCTAGGAGATTATGGGCATCCAAATATTCTTGCAACTGTGTTGCTTAACCTTTGTAAGTATTAAAGGCAGGGAAGAAATTTAGTGAAAACTAGTGAGATCTCCTGATTAAGTTCACATTTTTTAATAAGGGGAGGAACAGTAGCAATTTTTAATGGGGGTTGGCAAGTAGCCTGAAGAAAGTGATGCGCTGACTAATTTGGCAATGCATGTACTAATGTCTCTTTGCAAAACTTTAATAAAAGCTGTGGTGCAAGAACTAAGGATAAAAAAGGAATCTTTCGTCTTACTAGTTATTAATATAATATTAAATTAATAATTACAAAATAACATTGAAAAATAATAGGAAACATATTTCAGACACACAGTGCTGCAAAGGGCCCCCATTTTGATATATATTAATAATCAACCATTTCACAATGCCATTGCAACTTTATATTTATGCAATACAGAAATTGTGTTCCACCATGTATTCATATCCAAATAATTATTACTCTTTTCAGTAAAGCAAAATCAATTATATTGCGACAGAAACCAATTTCATCAGGTTTTTTTTAATGAGAAAGTGCAGCAGGAAGGCAGCATGTATCAGTGTCTGCAAGCAACATACAGATAGAGAGATACTGAATTTTAGGGATCTGCAGGCCAAAAATATTTGAGCAGTAAGTAACTATTTTATCCTCACTCATTCCTCTGATGGATCTGAGAGAGAGAAGGCAAAGATTTTGAATCTCCTTGCTTTAAAGTTTCAGCATTAAATAAAATATTAGAAAAAAACCTATAGATTTAGAGGAGAAAACAGGATGTTCTCTTACCATCTGTGGGACCGAGTGGTGATTCCCACAGGCCTGGAGGCAGAGTCTGTCTCTTTTGTGCTTACAAGCAAGCAGCTTCGGTGTGCACGCCACACACATTATTGCACAGCCTGGCATCATTAAAATGGGCAGTGGGTAGTTTTAACAGACTGAACCTAATTATTGAGTGGGTCTGTGCAGTCAAGTGCCCAGGGAGTCTTCCTCTTTTGTGCTTACAAGCAAGCAGCATCTGTGTGGCAATCACACACATTAGAGCATAGCCAGGCACCGTGACAGTGGGCAGTGGGTATTTTTAACAGACTGAACCTAATTATTGGGTGGGTCTGTGCAGATAAGTGCCCAGGGAGTCTGCCTCTTTTGTGCTTACAAGCAAGTAGCTTCTGTGTGCACACAACACACATTAGTGCATAGACAGGCACCGTGATAGTGGGCAGTGGGTAGTTTTAACAGACTGAACCTAATTATTGGGTGGGTTTCTGCAGTCAAGTGCCCAGGGAGTCTGCCTCTTTTGTGCTTACAAGCAAGCAGCTTCTCTGTGCACACCACACACATTAGTGCATAGCCAGGCACCGTGATAGTGGGCAGTGGGTAGTTTTAACAGACTGAACCTAATTATTGGGTGGGTCTGTGCAGTCAAGCGCCCAGGGAGTCTGCCTCTTTTGTGCTTACAAGCAAGCAGTGTCTGTGTGCCCACCACACACTTTAGTGCACAGCCAGGCACTGTGACAGTGGGCAGTGGGTAGTTTTAACAGTCTGAACCTAATTATTGGGTGGGTCTGTGCAGTCAAGTGCTCAGGGAGTCTGCCTCTTTTGTGCTTACAAGCAAGTAGCTTCTGTGTGCACACAACACACATTAGTGCATAGACAGGCACCGTGATAGTGGGCAGTGGGTAGTTTTAACAGACTGAACCTAATTATTGGGTGGGTTTCTGCAGTCAAGTGCCCAGGGAGTCTGCCTCTTTTGTGCTTACAAGCAAGCAGCTTCTCTGTGCACACCACACACATTAGTGCATAGCCAGGCACCGTGATAGTGGGCAGTGGGTAGTTTTAACAGACTGAACCTAATTATTGGGTGGGTCTGTGCAGTCAAGCGCCCAGGGAGTCTGCCTCTTTTGTGCTTACAAGCAAGCAGTGTCTGTGTGCCCACCACACACTTTAGTGCACAGCCAGGCACTGTGACAGTGGGCAGTGGGTAGTTTTAACAGTCTGAACCTAATTATTGGGTGGGTCTGTGCAGTCAAGTGCTCAGGGAGTCTGCCTCTTTTGTGCTTACAAGCAAGCAGCGTCTGTGTGCACATCACACACATTAGTGCACAGCCAGGCACCGTGACAGTGGGTAGTGGGTATGTTTAACAGACTGAACCTAATTATTGGGTGGGTCTGTGCAGTCAAGTGCCCAGGGAGTCTGCCTCTTTTGTGCTTACAAGCAAGCAGCGTATGTGTGCACACCACACACATTAGTGCACAGCCAGGCACCATGATAGTGGGCAGTGGTAGGCACTACTAAGTGACATTAAATCCATAATGTCAGGGAAAGCTAAATGTAGTCGAGTGATTGGGACTGGCAGAGGAGGCACTTCAAAAGACACTAGTGCAACAACACCAGTACAGTTAAAAAGGCATCTGTCGCAATCTAAACTCTTTCAAGGGGCTGGTAGCTCCATCCCAAAAAAAGTGAAGTCTGACCATGATGCATCGCCATCGCCACCACATGTTTCTGGCTCTGTAGTTTTGGAGGTGAGGGAAGGGGAGGCAGAGTCATGCCAAACAAAATGTAGACACCCAAAAGCAGCAGGGGGACAGAAGTCTCAACTAACACTTAGCGTTGACAAATTAGTGCAGTCACTGTTTGCTTCTGATTCAGATGAAGAATCTTGTTGTGTGGGATTCTCATCAGAAACGGAAGAAGAAATAGGTGAAGAATCTTCGGGAGGATCAGTTAGTCCTGTCTTAGCCTCTACTTCAGTGCAGCTGGGTAAAAATGAAAGTGATCAGGAGGAGGAGGAAGAGCAGCCAGCACAGGCACAGAGGGTGACTGAGGCTCCTCCTGGCATTGCTTCTCAGGGTGCACCCACTACCTCAGCTCCAGTGGCAGCTTCCACTCCCAAGGCTTTAGAGAGGTGAGGGTCACGAAAGACATCTGCGATCTGGAGCCACTTTAAAGTGATGGAAGACCCATGTTTTGCTCGGTGTAATTACTGTGCCAGGGATATTAGCAGAGGCAAGCAAATGGGACATCTATTTAATTTTGGCATGAACCATCATATGAAGAGGCAACACCCAAGATTAATGCCATCTGGGGATGGTGGCAGTACCAGTCGGGGGACCCCTTCCAAGCCATATGCAGTGGTTGAAAAGCAGAAGAGTCAGCCCATGCACTCATCCCCTTCTAGCAGTCAGGTGGCAGGCCAGCAACCACCTGACATGTGGCAGAAGAGGCAATCCACCATGGAGGAAATGGGGTGGAGTACGGTAACGCTATCCCAGGGTAGGAGGCAGGCAGCCTCAAAAGTAGTAACCAGGACCATTGGGGAAATGATTGCCCTTGATGACCAGCTTTTGCAGCTAGTGGAGAATGTGGGTTTCAAGCATTTTCTGAAAGTCATACTACCAAATTACAAAGTCCCCTCCAGAACCACATTTAGTAGAAAGGTCATCCTCAGCCTATACAAGCAGTGTTGCAGTCGCATGCAAGTGCTGCTAGCTAAGGCAGAAGGGAGAGTGCATTTCACTTGCAATATCTGGACTGCCATGATTGCTGCACACTCTTACCTCTCTCTGACAGCACACTGGTGGGACATGGCTGAGGCAGGGGCAGACAGCAGCTCTATTACTAAGGAAGTATCAGGGTAGAGGTGGGCTTTACTGCATACCCACCTGATGGACCAGGCCCATACTGCAGCCAATATTCTAGCATGCATCAGACAGATGCTGGAGGGCTGGCAACTACACCAGTGAGACAAAAAACTCAGACAGGGTTCTTTGTCACAGACAATGGTACAAATATGGTTAAGGCAATAAATGATGGGCGCTTTAAGAACATCCAATGTTTTGCACACACTCTGCACCTGGTAGTGAAGTCAGCTCTGGGGTTGGATTCCAATAACAAAGAGAATGAATACCTGCATAGGTTAATACAGAAGTGCAGGAACATAGCAGCACACTTCCACAGAAGTGTCAAGGCGGGGCAGGTTCTCCGACAAAAACAGACTGATTTGGAGATGCCTCACAAGCGTCTCATTCAAGACATTGCCACCTGATAGAATTCCACTTTTATGATGCTGGAGAGGTTAGTGGAGCTGCAGACACCCCTTTATGAACTTTCTGGTACAATGGACATAGGTGTGCAGAATCCCCTAGGGCATCATGATTGGTTAGTCATGAGTCAGCTGGTAAAAATCCTGCAACCTTTCAAGGATGTCACGGAGGAGCTGAGTTTCAGAAGTGCCACCTTGGCTGACATCATCCCTATAGTTCATCTCCTGGATGAACGTTTGGAGGCCTTTAAACAGGAAGAGGGAATGACAGTTATGGTGCTGCATTGTCTGGACGTTTTGCAGCAGCAGGTGAAAGAGAGATTAAGGCATTTAACAGAACAGAACACATACATGCTCGCCACAGTCTGTGATCCCCGTGTGAAAGGGAAACTCGCCCTACAGTATGATTGTCTCTTATTGGTGAAGGACCTGCTGTTAGCAAAAGTCCGTGAACATTAGCGCCATAAGCAGAGACAGAAGCAGAGGTGGAAACAGCGGGCACTTCAGAGAGTTGTGCTGCTAGCCCAAGCAGGAGCAGCACTGTGTCAGCGACAGATAGTACCTCCTTCTCCACTTCAGAACGCCCAAGGCATGTTGCCCATAAAAATGTATCTGTTGTGCGACAGGCGAGAGAGAAAGCTGCTTGCATGAGTGACTCTCAGCCCACCCAAGCAAAGGAGACACCAGCACAGCTGTCAGTGACACGGTATCTCTCAGAGCCGATAGAGAACATGCATACAGATCCAATGGCATATTGGGCACATCCGTCCACTGTCTGGCCATACCTAGCCAAAGTGGCTCAGCGATATCTGTCATGTCCACCAAGCAGTGTGCCCAGTGAATGTGTCTTTTCAATGACAGGGGATATCATGAGCCCTCACCTCTCAAGACTGGCAACAGAGTTGATGGAAATGCTAGTGTTTTTGAAAGTAAACCTGCCTTTGCTTGGGTTTCCAAATTTTCTCTGTGAATGGCAAGATGAATAAAAGCAATTAAAAGCCTTGCAGCAGCTCCAACTGCCTCCTATGCTCCAGATAATATAAGCACTGCAGCACATGTACCTGATTTCAAACGCTGTGCCTGACCATCCACTGCCTCGGCAGTACAAGGGCCTGACCTCAAACAGTGTGCCTGACCGTCAACTGTCCAGGCCTTATGTTCCTACAAGTGTTTTACTTAGATTGTAAGCCCTCTGGGGATAGGGAACTACCTACAGTACTTGAGTGTAATCGACTATGAAGTGCTGGAAACATTTGAAAACAGCAAGATAAATAAATTAAAAAAATAAAAAACAGCTGTGCCTGTCCATCCAGGCCTTATCTCCCTAGGTGTGCTTGACCTCTGTCCTCAACCGCTGTGCCTGTCCGTCCATGCCTTATGTCCCTAGGTGGGATTGACTCTGTCCTCGATTTCTGTGTCCTTGATGACCAGCCCTTGCAGTTAGTGGAGAATGTGGGTGTCAAGCGTTTTCCAGGCCTTATTTACCTAGGTGTGCTTGACCTCTATCCTCGACTGCTGTGCCTGTCCGTCCAGGCCTTATGTTCCTACAAGTGTTTGACCTCGGCTGCTTTGCCTGTTCATCCAGTTCTTATGTTCCTACAAGTGTTTGACTTAGATTGTAAGCCCTCTGGGGTTAGGGAACTACATACAGTACCTGAGTGTAATCGACTACGAAATACTGGAAACATTTGAAAATAGCAAGATAAATAAATTAAAAAAACAAAAAACTGCTGTACCTGTCCATCCAGGCCTTATGTTCCTACAAGTGTTTGACCTCGACTGCTTTGCCTATTCGTCTAGGCCTTATGTTCCTACAAGTGTTTGACCTTGATTGCTTTGCCTGTCCGTCCAGGTATTATGTTCCTACAAGTGTTTGACCTCGATTGATTTGCCTGTCCGTCCAGGTCTTATGTCCCTAGCTGGGATTGACCTCTGTCCTCGATTGCTTTGCCTGTCTGTCCAGGCCTTATGTCCATAGCTGGGATTGACCTCTGTCCTAGACTGCTGTGCCTGTCAGTCCAGGCCTTATGTTCCAACAAGTGTTTGACCTCGATTGCTTTGCCTGTCCGTCCAGGCCTTATGTTCCTTCAAGCGTTTGACTTAGATTGTAAGCCCTCTGGGGATAGGGAACTACCTACAGTACCTGAGTGTAATCGACTATGAAGTGCTGGAAACATTTGAAAATAGCAAGATAAATAAATTAAAAAAACAAAAAACTGCTGGGCCTGTCCATTCAGGCCTTATGTTCCTACAAGTGTTTGACCTCGACTGCTTTCCCTGTCCGTCCAGGCCTTATGTTCCTACACGTGTGTGACCTTGATTGCTTTGCCTGTCCATCCAGGTCTTACGTCCCTAGCTGGGATTGAACTCTGTCCTTGAATGCTGTGCCTGTCTATCCAGTCCTTACATCCCTACAAGGGCTTGACCTCTAACGCTGTGCCTGTACGTCCACTGTCAAGGCCTTCCATCCCTACAAGGGCCTGACCTCTAATACTGTGCCTGTCCATGCAGGCCTCCTTACAACCCTACAAGGGCTTGACCTCTTACGCTGTTCCTGTCTGTCCAACTTGGAGCTAGGATATAGTTTTCATGACCTTCATAATACGGGCCATTTTCCCTAGATGTTTCTTAGTTGCCACATTAATGTTTCTAGTGCTATAGAAAACTGGTGGTAGTTGTATTCTAGTTCATCCTCTGTGTTCCCATTGTTTACAGAGGCACTGTAGGGTACAAAATCAACATAGGTTGATATTGTAGATTTGGACTTGAGTAGCAGTTTTCTTATTTCTGAGAGCTCTTCAAGTTCCTTTGTCATCAGCTGAAGTGCATAAGTACAGTCAGTAGCTTCTGGGTATTCACTAGATACCAAAGGAACCACCACACTCTAGGGGCTAACCCATTCTAGGGAGCCCTTTCCTATGCAAAGGAAATGGAACTCTTCCTGGGTGTAGCCAGCCTATCTCTTAACACTCGCTGACCCATGTTGAACCGCTGTTGACATGGAAACCTCCTCTGCCTCTGCCTTCAAAATTCTCTTTTGTATATCTGCTATGTCCACCAGATTTTAAAAGACCAGTGAGAGCTCACTAGACGCCATCGGAAACACCCCACTCTAGGAGTGAACCCGTTCTAGGGAGCCCTTTCCTGCACAAAGGAAAGGGAACTTTCTCCTGGGCCAGCCTGTCTTGCCCCTATCAACTTTCTTCCACTCTGCCTTGCTGCCAAACACCAGACGACTCACTTAACTCCTTGTGGTGTTCTTGCCACTATCATGGTTCCTCAGTGTGTTGGTGCTAGTCTTTCTGCTTGCTATTTTCCCCCTTCATTGGGCTTTAGGATGTCAATGCCACTTGTCTTGCCGCTTTGCCTGTCGTGCTGCCTTCAAGGGTTCATGTGGTGTGTTTTTGACACTCTGACTGCTGCTTTGTGCCTCTGTTAAAGCACTCTTGCCACTTCTGCTACCCCTTTGCACCTTTATAGTGCCTTAGGCTATTCATGCCACTTTGCCACAATCTAAGTACCTTGGAGCTGTTTTCCTGTTCTGATGATTGCTCCCCAGAAGTTTCATCAAAATTGATAATAAAACCCCAGTTCTGCAGCCAAAAATAGGCTGGAAATCCTTCCCCCATTGACTTTAACGGGAACCAGAAAACAAATTAATGTATTAATGTATCGGGGCACCATACGTCCGAATGCAATGGAAATGACCCCCGACGAAAACGTATCATGAATGCAACGAAAATTTTCTGGCTGCACATCCCTAAAAGATATCAGCAATGTGGAAGCACTTTACAGTTATGACATATCAGATATTTTCAGAATGCAATCACGGTGAAAAGGTTATCAGAAGAAAGATAGTGGCAATTCTTAAACAGACTAGCGCTAGAGTAGAAATGCATGACCATTGCTAGGTTTTATTGTTACAGATGGTGGTAGCAATATGATCAAGGCAGACAGCAGTAGAGTTTACCAGATGATCCAATGTTTTGTATACTTGCTGAACCTAGCAGTAAGGGAGGCGCTGAGACTGGGAGGAAAGGAAGACATCAGAGATGCAGGAAAGTAGTGGAACATTTTAACCAGAGCAGGAAGGGTGAGCAGCAGTTCCATGATAAGCAGGCAACAGTTGGGGAACTTGTGCACCACCTTATTCAGGATATAGGCACCAGGTAGAACTCCATCTATCTAATGGTGCAGAGGTCAGTGGAGCAACAGACAATCCTTCACAAGCTATCTGTGGACACCGAGATCGGTATGAATGTCCCCCTTGTGGATTAGGATTGGTTATACCTAGGTACAAGTCCTGAAGCCCTTCAAGGATGCCAGAGTGGATCTGTGTTCAACAACAGCCATCCTGGGTGAAGTTATCACAATAATCAGTATCCTGGAGAGGAAGTTACAAGGTTTCTGGCATGAACAGGATCTGTCAGAAGAGGTGCTATTTCTCAGGATGTCTTGCTGCAGCAAAAGGAAAATCAATTCCAATCCCTCATCCAACTGAGTTTTTTCATACTGAGCACCCTATGTGAGACACAAGTGAAAAGAAGAGTACCACCTTCCAATTTGACACTCGCTTATAGGAAGAAGAAGAAGCTGGTGGCTAGGGTGAAAGAACAGGAATTGCAGTGGCATTGGGCAGTGGAGATGTCCTGCTGGAAAGACCAGATTTTCAAAGGTAAAGCACACTTATTACATTAGCAATATTTATTTTTAAATTATGTTTAATGTTTTATGATGAAGGCTAGTTTTGTATGTCTAGACTTATTATGTTGTTTTTCATGTCTACAATTTTAACATTTTAATGGCCAGGTCATAAAACAAGGACAGTTTTGAAAGGAATTTGTTCAGGCCAATCAGCTGAAAAATGACCTTCGCTCAACGGCTAAAAGTATGTTCACTGTTTCACAGGGTTTGCACTTTTTGCAACAGGATCAAGGAGAGGAACCAGGGGTGGGGCTAGAATGGAGAAGACAAAGTACAGAGAGGGATTTTATTTTTATCAAAGAAATCACCTTTGTGAGGGAAATGCATACTGTATTTGGGTTAGACCCTTCACTGGGCCCAAAGAGAATAGGGAACTATTGTCCCAGAGGTTCTAAATAATATCAATGAATAAATAAAAGTCATCATTTTCTTTTAACTTTAACCTTTCTTTTAATTTTAACTTAGCTTTGTTTTCTTTGTTAGGACATTTTTACCAAATGTCTATACGAATCCTCCTTTCTGTACATAGTTGTCATTTTCTTTGGAATACATCCTAAAAAAAATTAGCTAGAGCTGTGTACATTTAATATGATTTGCATTTGAAAAGTCTTTCTTTGCAATAGAATGCTGTGCCATGCAAACCAGCCATGAAAATATAAGGCACTCAAAATATCATAGACTCAAAAATAAGTTGAAAATCAACGTTTGTGATTTGAAGTGGTTCAATGGGAGGCCCACAGATCCCAGGATTCAAATGGAAAAACCTCTGACACTACACTATTATGCTTCATATACATTCTGAAGAGGATAAATCAGACCAGTTATGGCAGGCAAGCACTCACCAGGTGATAATATAACTGCTGGATGAGACAGACCATTTTCTGCTATGGTCATATTTAATTGTCTTTGTGAATCGGAAATAAAATACTGCCTAATATTAATGCACTTTTCATTTCAGAAAGTTTCTGTGCAGCTTCTTGGGGTTTATTTGTTGTTGTTGTTGTTGTTCAGAATATTTCATTCACAATCATTTAGTTTAAGATTCTGAAAAGTCAAGAAAGTTACTTCTAAATTTGATAAACAGAGATAAAGGCATTGCTGTAAATTGTTATGAAAGATATAATTAACCGCAGAACGTTTTTGTCTTCCAGATTGTTATTGGGGCATGAACAACCAGTCAGTGTCCTCTTTTTGTGCCAAGAAAATGCACATTACAGTCCACTGAGAGAGTACAGATTTAGAGAGAAAATGAAAGATAATAAAAAGCACCAGGCACCCACCTGGGTATTTTTCATTTTAATGGGAAAATAATCAACAAGAGATCAGCATGAAATTTTACATTTTGACTGCATTCTCTTCTTATCTTTTCTCTCCCTTTAGCAGGTCTACATGTGCATCCAGGAAAAAAAAATATATTTGCAATGGTCAAAGCACTGTTTGCCTACCTTGTATTGATCAATGTTTATGTACCATTATGACTGGAATCATGGTGTTTTTGAAATGTGTAATTCCTTATGCATTCAAACTATGTAGTGTAGCCTGTTGTTCAAATTAATTAAACCTTCCAATACATAATGCAATGGGAACATGTAATCACAAAAAAAATAAATAAAAGGTAATGTAAAGCTCCAGCAAGCTTTACATGCCAGATTTTAAATGGCAAAGACATTGAAAGATGAAACATTACAGGTGCACAAATTCTGTCTGTTGGATCATATGCAGTATCATATCCTTGAAAGCTTTTCTTTTAAAATTGTTTACAGGATAAGAATTTGCTCTTTCACTATTCAGGAACCTGCCCAACAAATTTGTGTTGAGGGAAGGCCACAACATTTCTATTGTGTGAGTGCCTGGCCTTCTAATTATATTGAAATGGCTGTAGAATGGCTTGGGAGACTGGGCTTTGCTACCTCCACTACACTACTCTCAGATGAGAAGAGGAAGGGGGAGGCTGTCAGTGGTATCTGGGCACACCTGCAGTCAGAGAACCAACCCTTCCCACCACTGAGTGGAAATATGAATCAGAGGATGGAGGGGGTGGTGGGATTCAGCAACCTTGGCTATTTAGGTCACCTTGAACACATCCCCCACCAGTTTTATTTTTCCGTTTGTGCTGTCTATAACATTTACAAGAGTGTTGCTATATTGTTTGTCAATACATGTGTTTTCTTTTGGAGGGGAATTATTCAACCAAATAATTTAACGCGCTACAAGATGATAATTTCTCAAAATGTTCAATCCACTGAGGAATCTAAAAAGGAAAAGACCAACCAAAATAATGAAATAAATAAAAACATCAAATAGATTCCCAGCATCTAAATAAGAAGAGTTGAAAGCAATTGTAGATTATAGTGATGAAATGATCTCATATTCTGCCGAAAGCTAGACTCTGATCCAGTAGACAGAAAGCAGACTATTGCTGAATCTCCAGATACAGTAAATGTGCACTTACTTGTTCATATAAGGCTATTAAAACAACGTGGACCCTCTTTAGAAATGGAAAAAGAAATTATGGTAACTTGTGCATTTTTCAAAATGAGACTTGACTACTGTTAAGTGCTGCTTTTTAGAATCCCCAATCCCATATGCATAGTCTCCAACGAGAACAAAATACAGCTGCACATACTGGGGAAGATTTTAAAAGCCCTACATGTGCCAAATCAAGGACATACGCACGTCTCTCTGGCGGTGCATGTATTTTAAGAAGCGTCCATGAACGCGCATATCTCCCACTACACGCCCAAAAGAAAAAGTCCCAAAAAGGGGTGAGGTGTGGGCGTGGTCTAGACAGGGCATGGGCATTCCAGGAATTTAAGTGGAAACTAGCGCATAAGCACTAATGCGCACAAGCGCGCACCAAGGTTCGCTACTGCGTAACGTTTCTTCTGCTATAGATGGTGTGTAAGTTATAAAACTAAAAAAAACTAGGCTAGTCAGTGGGGTTTTAAGGGTTGGGGCAGGTAGGGTAAAAAAGAGGTTAGTTAGCTAGGGAGGATAGGAAGTCCTATCTTGTAACTGGGCAAAGTTGGAATGAACTGGTTTAACTGGTAATTCCGTTGGCGCACGTGTATTTTAAACCTCCCCCCTACTTATGCGGTAGAAGTGGCATGTGTATAAAATGGTGCAGATACTTATGTGCATCCAGTCGATTTTATAAGATGTGCGCATAAAAGCGCGCATGTTATAAAATGGCCACGTCCATGGGTGCGCACCAGCATATGCGCATTCATGTACGCCCGCTCGGCTGTTTTAAAGTTACCATCTCTACTTCTGGATGAAATTTCAGAGATAGAATGATACTTGTTTTAAAGAGCTTACATTGGCTACCAACAGTCAGTTGAGTTTATTTTAATCTATTACATTTGGTTTTAAAATATATATGGAAGCTCCTTTAATCCTTAGATTAAAGGATCCCATAGAATTCTAATTGCACTCTCAGATGCTCTACGCATACACACACATTCATACACATAATGGTAGATTTTATGTTCAAACAATTTTTATTAAGTTTCAGAAAATCAGCTTACAAATGGCTGGGCTCGGGTTGTATCTGCCACCGAACCCAGCAATGAACAACAGTAGCTATACAACAAAATGATCATGGACATTCCCCCTCCCCCCCTCCCCCCGCCCCTAACCCCAACCAAGCTAAATGGTCCAGTCCAGTTCGTTCACTTCTGTCCTAAGCAACCAACAGCAACATTTTCGAAGGAATGCAAAGCAGGATGAAGAGCCGTTCAAAGCCTGGCATTAAGAACTCGGCTACGGGCCGGATGCGGAAGGGTCTGCAGGTACGGTTCCCAAATAGCCAAGAAGTTCTGGAGGTGCTGAGGTGAATGCCTGTAAGAAAAAGAATCCATGTGCATCATATTATAGAAGAGGTTTCTCCACACCCAGAAGGAAGGTGGGTCCGCCTCTCTCCATTGTCGTAATACAACCTTCTTACCCACCACTCCAGCCTTTTGAATGAATAAGCGGGTGCCCAAATCTCGAATTCGTATGGGTGGAATAACACCGAACAGTAACCAAAGAGGGGCAATTGGGATAGAGATCCGCAGGACCCCCGCTAGGTACTTAGCAATAAGCTTCCAAAAACGTAGGATGGCGGAACAGGACCA
Organism: Rhinatrema bivittatum; assembly: GCF_901001135.1. Taxonomy (NCBI): domain Eukaryota; kingdom Metazoa; phylum Chordata; class Amphibia; order Gymnophiona; family Rhinatrematidae; genus Rhinatrema; species Rhinatrema bivittatum. Next base: position 95,341,945 of record NC_042618.1, read on the forward strand.
AAAAACATGGGTTAGCGTACCCACGTGACCCTGGCATCTGGGACAAGACTCCGAGGTCACAATACGTTGCTGAAATGCTCTCTGTGGGGAAATGTAGGCCCTACTCAAAAATTGATATTGCAGCTCACAATAAGTGCTATGATTCGAGATTTTGGACACCGCGCCATAGCAACTACATAAAATCTGGGCAGTCAGAGTAAATTCACCATCAGCGGTCCAACGAGCAGCCATTATGTCGAAAAAATCTAGACAACTCCCTTTGTTTAATATGCGATAATACTGCGATATAGAGGGCGCCCTAGACTGTGTGAGGAGCATAGTAGCTTCTAGAGACTGAAACGTTCTACATTGAAGGAAAGCAGGGGGCAAGGAACGCAAGTAATGATCAATGTGAAAGGGAGGAGGAAAATGTTTCTATATTTAACAGGTCAGGTAGGGTGCACTAAAGGTTTTTTGAGCAGTATCTCCTTGCAGTTTGTCTAAAAGTATGTGCACTATGGAAGACTTCATACATTTTTAGCTAGGCAGAAGCAAATTCATTTTAATATGCACTGAGAGGTTAATTTTCAAAGGGACTTCGGTGGGTAAAACAGTGTTTTACATATAAATTATGTTTTACAAAATTTTGAGTCAACATATTCATCATATTCGCACAGAAGTACATCTGGAACGAGCAGAATTGATCCCATAGATGGGGTTGGGGAAAGGTTTGCACTATGCACCTACATTTGCATTTTTAAATGTATGCATTTAAAATCCCCCTAAATTTCTGTGTTCAATTTAACAGATGTAATTGCATGCAGATAATTTTGGTGGGATTATTTTCAAAAGAGAAAGTACATGCATTTGTGTACAAGCATACTTTTCATTTGAAAATTCATGTAACTTATAAAAAAATGTTTTTGAATGAATGATGAATTAACATAAGCATTTTTGCCATCAAATTTATGCAGTCTATTACAAAATTACCCCCAAATGCTTTTAACATGAACACAAACTATTTAGCATATGCCAAATGAACAAAACAATATAAAAAGGAAATGAACTGAAAAATGAAACATTTTTTCCATGTGTATCCCTACATTTTACCTGGGTAAATGATTATTTACTCTGGTAAATGGCTTTGAAAATTGTCTTCCCCATGTGTGTACATTAACCTTTGAGCAAAGGAAATGAATGTATGTAAGTGTGAGCTAGTGCTATAAACCATCAGAATGAATGTGTCTTGCTTGCCAATGTAGTAGCACAGACTGTCTATTTCAGTTAATATCCCTACAGTCTTGAGGATGCATAGAAATACTGATGTGTGCTGTGTGCAAGGGAAAAGTTGTCAATGGGGAAAATGAGCAGTATGCATGTAGAAAATATGTAGTGTGCAAGACCATCATTTTGTATCTAGCATGCCAGTTAACATCAATAATGGCCATTTGTAGGCACAGGTCCTCATGCAGAAGGTAACTTTAAAACAAGTGCACAGCACTTGTAACATGCATGTGTGTGTACTTGAACAGACATACACTGGAATTTAAAATCATGTGTGTATGTGTGCATGGGCCATCCATTGCTCCTTCCATGTGACAGGGGCCACATGGTCACAGTCACATGGTAAGGACACATGGTCACAGTCACATGGTAAGGGCAAAGGGCCACCGGCACCATTTTGTTTACTGGCTGCCAATGGCCCGAGAGCAGGAGATCGCTTCCGGGACCCCCGCTGGACCACCATGGATTTTAGACAAGTTTTGGGGGGTCCAGAGGGTGTGTATGTGTGGGGGGTGTAATTAATGAAATTTGAAGGGTTGGGTGGGTTATTTTTCTTTTGGCAAAAATTGCAGAGAAAAAAAACCCGACCCGATGGAAAACGAAGTTTTCCATGGGTTGGCCGACCCGTAGCCCAACGCGGCATAAGAAAACAAAGCACATCTCTATTATCCAAACCTTTTTTGAACCCAGCTACACTAACTGCACTAACCACATCATCTGGCAACAAATTCCAGAGCTTAATTGTGCACTGAGTGAGAGAGAATTTTCTCCGATTACTCTTAAAAATGCTACTTGCTAACTTCATGGAATGCCAAACTCTAATCTTCTCAAACCTAGACTACTGTAACTCCTTACTACTAGGTTTTCCAACATGTCACTTAAAACCACTACAACTATTACAAAATGCTGCAGCAAGACTCTTATTAGGATCTAGGAAATATGATCACATTACACCCTTGCTTATGTCACCTCACAGGTTAACAGAACAAACCAGAATCTACTATAAAGTAATAATGATAATATTCACCATTATCCATTCCAATAACACCAGCTTGTTAGAACTGACACTACAACCATACAATCCACAGCGAACACTAAGATCCCAAAATAAAGGAGTATTGACTACTCCCACAATACGGAGTACACATCAGATGCATATAAGAGATTGTGTGTTTTCCAAAGCAGGTCCAAAGCTCTGGAATTCTCTGCCTGAGATGTTATGGATTTTACCAGAGAGAATGAGATCTAAATGTGAGCTGAAAGCATGACTATTCAAAAACGCTTATAATCTAACTTAAAAGCATCAGAATATATTTAGCCACAAAGACAGGAAGGACAAAAGATAATAATCGAATTAAGAGTATCTAAGATTCTCTAAACAACCCTTTGACTAAGATGTAAAAAACTATAATTTCATTTTAATTTTAATTTTCCTTTCCCTTTATCTTAAATATTAGATCAATGATTAATACATTCTAAACAATTTCACATGATAAATATGAATGCATGACTATGAATACCACCTCAGTAACAAATCATTGTTGAGTATTGACCATGAATGTCACTTTGCAATCCATTGTGATCTATACATGGAATGATGGTATATAAAATGTCTAAATAATACTGTTCATAGTTCATCTAACCAACATTAGAGCAGATGTGAGTGTATGAGGTACGACGAAGTGTGCATGTGTGAGAGAGGGAATAAATATGTAAATGCAAGGTAAACTAGACTCAGAATAAGTAAGAAACCTGGTAGGTATCATAAAGGACAAAAGATAGGGGAATTTACTCTCACCTTAAATCCTCAAGAAGAATTAGATTGGTTCATCTTAAAAACAAACAAACCAGCGGACTCCCAGGGAAAGCACTGCCTCTTCCAGTTTAAAAACAGGCTGGGAGAAAACAGGAAGTAGAACAAGCTGGAAGCAGAAAGAAAGAAGGAAAGAAACAGGTGGGCAGCCAAGTGAGAAGGTTTACCTGGACACAGAAGCAGAAATGTCTGCAGTCTTTAAAGTTAGGACTTTAAAGCTTCAAAAGGTACAGTTGGAAAGTAAGTGTTATATGGTCCTGAGAAATTGGGTTTACCTACACGTGACTATTAATGGAACTTAATGTGGTGACCTTGAGGTCTCAGAAGAGAAACTGGAAGCTTTAAGTTTGAAGTAAACACTAATACATGGAATAAAGCTATTTTGGCTGCATGTAGCTGGCTCTGAGAAGTAGGTTCCAGAAAACTGTTAGCAGATTGTATAGGGCCCAACCAATGATCTGTCACAGCATGTTACTTAAGATAATGTAGGCATTAGAGGAGCCAAAGTGGTTTTACATGACATGAACTATTACAAACTTGGTGATTTTGCACTGGAAAATAAGTATGCTAAAAATAATTGTGCACTTATTAGATATCAGTAAAGAAGAGAATTTGTTCAAGGTAGCCTTCCTATTTTCATAAGCATAATATTTGTAGGGCAGTGAATTTGTTGGAAGCAAAATGGTAGATTTTAATACAATTTTCCATTCATTTCGATTTTCAAATGAATGGAAAGAAAAACAATTATAATGTCCCCAAGCCCAATTACTTTGCATGGTGTTCCTGGGTCTGACCTAGTGGGAGCCACCTTGGATGGACTGAATTGGCCCTTGTGCTTTTGGTGTCTAGTGACTCCACCTGGGGAAGAAGGGGTTAGTGGGTAGAATTTCCCTCCTTTCACTCTAGTAAACTGATAGAATTGTTTGCTGATCAGGCAGTATTTCCAAATATATACAAATGATCAGTATTAGGTTATATGATTATATACTATGTGACTAGGTACATTGCTACAGGATATCAAGCAGCACGTTTATCAATTCATGGATATTAGTCTTTGACTGTGCAACTATATACATTTTTACTAGATAGTAAGCACATTTAGCTATTTGAGAGTGTTAGTTCCCACAAACACCACCATATAGAATAGAAGGGACTCCATCCCCCATCCCCCTTTTACCCTAAGTCTCACCAATGTGTGAAATGCAACTGGGTCAGTGAGTGGGGAAATCCATTGCTGCTGCTGCCATCTCTTCTGCTCTACTTCTGTTCTACTCTATTGACAGGTCTATGCTCTCCTGGGGGACCTGATTCTACCTTCTGATTTTCTGCTGAGGTCCATGCCCTTTTGGGAAACACAATTCTACCTTATGATCTGCTGCTGGTGTTCCTGTCCTCCTTGGGGACCTGATATCACCTCCCAATCTACTATTGAAGTCCACATTCTCCTAAGGGACATGATGCTGTTTCCCAATCAGCCACTGAGTTCCCTGTCCTCCTGGGGGACCCAATGTCATCTCCTGATCTGCTGATGAGGTCAGAGCCCTCCTGGGGATGCAACATTGCCTCCAAATCAGCCATTGGGGTCTCTGTTCTCCTGAGAGACCCAACATCACTTCCCAATCTGCTGCTATGGTCTCTGTCCTCCTGGGGGACCCAGCATCACCTCTGTACAGCCAGCATCCTTAGGCTTTTTTTCCTTTGGTGGGGAAGGGGAGTAGGATTATCATGCTCTGATTTATAGCTGAACTAGGTTTATAGCTTGCTCAATGTTGTTTAGTGATTATGGCTTTCAGTGATTCCCACTCAAAAAAACACATGAACAGATATATGCTTTTACCCAGCCTGGAGGAGCCAACTTCTCTCGGTCACAAGGCTGTGACCCAGGCAGGATTATGGAAAGAGAATAAATGCAAATTCTTCCATCCTGCTTGGACATTTTTTTTCTGCTCTGAGAACCAGTTATGCATTCTGACTCCCCTTGTCATTCAGGCTGAGAATCTATTAGTTTGCTAGAACTGTTTCTTAGTAGATTTCCCACACTAATCCCTCTTTCCGGCAGTGTTCTATAATTTAGGACTTTTTCAGTCATAGTACTACAATTTAGGACTGTGCCGTTTATTGATTTTGAAGTGATATTTTAATGAAAATCAGTAACTGTAGTCAGGGGGATGTTGCATACAAATCCCCTAACTTGAAACTCAGACTCATCTCTTCAGTAGTTATTTAATTACCTTCACAGCAGGGGGTCTGATAACCTTTTCAGTCTTTCTCTGACTTCCAGGCTGATGGCTTATGTTATACTGCTACATTAACATTTCCCTTGCTGCAGTTCATTTTAATGTTTGCATGCTCTTTATTCCCCTTCTGGGAAGGGGATTTTACAAACAGAATGTCATGTATTTATTTATTTAATAGATTTATAAATCACCTATCAACTATTCCTAGATGTTGTACATAAAAACAATCAAGATGATAACATGGGCAGCAAGGACTTCTGTCCTTATTTCCCACCTGCTCCCAATACACCAAAAATGTACAAGCTATCAAGCAAATAAGACCAACCACAAAATCTTTTGGGAATAAAAATACTTCAGCTTTATTAGGAAAAACACAAGCCAAAATACTTTTATACAAGCATAACAAATAAAACATCACCACAATCTGCCCTGGTGGGCAACCGCTCTATCTAGCAAGTTGCACCACCCCCATGCCACCTGACCTATAGGCATCTACCAGCCCCAACCACCACTCTAATGAGGCCCCCACCACATCCCAGCAAGAAGCCTTGCAAGATGTGATTGTACCCAACACCACCTCACCCAGGGGTCATGGAGAGTGTTCTGTTCGGCCCACCCGGCCAATTGGTCAGCACTGCCCAACCCCCAACTTACTCAGATATTCCACATGCTGGAGAACCAGTTATGTGTCTCACCTCCCCCCTAAAAAAAAAAAAGATGCGGCCTAAGACTCTCTTACCAGCGCATCTTCCAAGGCCTCCTGAAAAGCATTATTGAACAGATCCTGTCCAATATCAGATAAATGTATACCATCATGTCTAAATAAACCTGGACATGTGTCCCATGATCAGGGATGTTTAATGTCAACCTCCCTTTGAGAACACAACCAGGATCCAATTTGTTGATTCAGTTTAGCTCTACCCCATTCCCAAATCATTTGATCCAAAAAAGTAGGCCTTGGAATAATGTCAAAACAATAGATCTTCATCTGTGCTAACCATAACATAATAGCAGAAGCATTCTTATGAACCATATAAATTAACTGTTTACATGTCCATTTTCCAACATCATTCCTTTCCAAGTGTAGAAACAGGACTTCTGGCCCAGACCAGGACTGCAACATCAATGAGAGATATGCCAGTAGCTGAACCCAGTGTATCCTTCTTCTTCCAAACCAGTGAACATTCACTAGGGGTGTGCATTCGTTCCCTACGAATTGGGAATCCACAACGTATAGGGCCATATTTGTTGTATTTGTGGGGAAGCGAAACATATTGCGATTCCTCAAGAATACAACGAATCTTCGCCGAATTATTCAGCCGCCTAAAGGAGCCAATTTAAACAAACCCCCCACACTCCTGACCCCCCAAGACTTACCAAAACTCCCTGGTGGTCCAGCAGGGGGTCCTGGAGCCATCCCCTGCACTCAAACTCTCGGCTGCTGGTTTCAAAATGGCGCCGATAGCCTTTGACCTACTATGTCACAGGAGCTACAGGTGCCATTGGTCAGCCCCTGTCACATGGCCATCAGCACCATCGTGTGCTCCTACCATGTGACGGGGCTGACCAATGGCACTGGTAGCCCTTGTGACATAGTAAGGGCAAAGGCTATCGGCAACATTTTGATTACTGGCAGCCGACGTCCCGAGTGTAGGAGATCGCTCCCGGACCCCCGCTGGACCACCAGGGACTTTTGGCAAGTCTTGGGGGACTCTCCTGACCCCCAAAAGACTTGCCAAAAGTCCAGCGGGGGTCCAGGAGCAACCTCCTGCACTCTGGCCTTCGGCTGCCAGTATTCAAAATGACGCCGATCCATAAGGATGATCCTGTGCACGCCTATATGTGAATACAATATAAGAGTGGCCTCGGATCCAGGCACTCTTACTCCCACACTGATGACCTAAAAAACAAATAAATATTCTGCAATATGCACGCACAACTCAAAGCTCTCCTCTCATCTGTACATAGGACTCAAAAGCTCTTGACTTCCAAAGCTCAATGCAATGAATTACCCCTTCCAGGCTACCCAACACTACTGCTGAAACTGCTGTCCCAAAATAACTCATCTCCAATCCCAAGGCCTCCAAGGCCCTGCATAATACTGCAGTGAACTAGTATTTCATGAGTTGACTCCTATCCCTATGTATTGGAAATTAGGGATGTGCAGAAGGGACGGATTCATCCAATTCGGTATTCGTATTAGTCGGGACCCAAATACGTTGCATTCGTTCAAAGGGGGACCCGATCTGTTGATAAGTTTTATTTGTTTTCCGATTCCTATTAAAGTCAATGGGGGAAGTATTTACAGCCTATTGTTGGCTGCAGAATTGGAGTTTTCTTATCAATTCTGATGAATCTTCTGGGGAGCAATTATCAGAACAAGAAAAGAGCTCCAAGGTACTTAGACTGTGGCAAAGTGGCATGAATATCCTAAGGCACTGTAAAGGGGCAAAGGGGTACCAGAAGTGGCAAGAGTGTTTTAACAGAGGCACAAAGCAATAGCGAGAGTGTCAAAAACATATCAAAGCTTCAAAAGAGAGCACCGATAACAGATGCATGAACCCTCGAAGGCAGCACGACAGGCAAAGTGGCAAGACAAGTGGCATCAACATCCTACAGCACAATGAATAGCAAGCAGAAAGACTAGCATCAACACACTGAGGAACCATGATAGTGGCAAGAACACCACAAGGAGTTGAGTGAGTCATCTGGTGTATGGCAGCAAGACAGAGTAGCAGAAAGCTGAAGGGGCAAGACAGGCTGACAGAGTGGAGGTAGTCTGGTCATTGTGGTTTTGATAGGGGCAAGACAGGATGGCCCCAGGGAGAGTTCCCTTTCCTTTGAGCAGGAAAGGGCTCCATAGAATGGGTTCGCCCCTAGAGTGGGGTGTTTCCATTGGCATCTAGTGAGCTCTCGCTGGTCTTTTAAAATCTGGTGGACATAAAAACGAGAATATTCAAGGCAGAGGCGGAGGAGGTTTCCATGTGAACAGCGGTTCGACATGGGTCAGTGGTTGTTAAGAGATAGGCTGGCTACATCCGGGGAGAGTTCCCTTTCCTTGGGGCAGGAAAGGGCTCCCCGTAATGGGTTGGCCCCTAGACTGGAGCACGAGCTTTCAAAGTGTGGTGATATGGAGGAGGAGGTCTCACTGTGAACGGCAGTTTAACATGGGTCAACAGGTACTAAGAGATAGGCTGGCCGGCTACCCCAGGGAGAGTTCCCTTTCCTTTGATGAGGAAAGGGCTCCTGGATGGTCAGCCACAGCATTAGAGGTCAAACCCTCATATGGGCATAAAGCTTGGAAGGACAGGCACAGCATTAGAGGTCAAGCCCTCATAGGGGCGTAAAGCCTGGACGGATAGGCACAGCATTAGAGGTCAAACCCTCATAGAGACGTAAAGTCTGGACAGACAAGCACAGCATTAGAGGTCAAACACTTTTAGGGACATAAGGCGTGGACGGACAGGCACAGCATTCAAGGATAGAGGTCAAGCCCTTGTAGGGACATAAGGCCTGGACAGACAGGCACAGCATTAGAGGTCAAGCCCTCATAGGGGCATAAAGCCTGGATGGACAGGCAGCATGCACAGCATTCGAGGATAAAGGTCAAGCCATTTTAGGGACATAAGGCCTGGATGGACAGGCAGGCACAGCATTCGAGGATAGAAGTCAAGTCCTTTTAGGGACATAAGGCTGGATGGACAGACAGGCACAGAATTCAAGGATAGAGGTCAAGCCCTCGTAGGGGCTTAAATCCTGGTCGGACAGGCAGCAGGCACAGCATTCAAGGATAGAAGTCAAGCCCTTTTAGGGACATAAGGCCTGGACAGGCAGGCACAGCATTTGAGGTCAAGCCCTCGTAGGGGCATAAAGACTAGACAGACAGGCAGCAGGCACAGCATTTGAGGATAGAGATTGAGCCTTTTTAGGGACATAAGGCCTGGACAGGCAGGCACAGCATTTGAGGTCAAGCCCTCGTAGGGGCATAAAGACTAGACAGACAGGCAGCAGGCACAGCATTTGAGGATAGAGATTGAGCCTTTTTAGGGACATAAGGCCTGGACAGGCAGACACAGCATTTGAGGTCAAGCCCTCGTAGGGGTGTAAAGCCTGGATGGACAGGCAGCAGGCACAGCATTCAAGGATAGAGGTCAAGCCCTTTTAGGGGCATAAGGCCTGGATGGGCAGACACAGCATTCGAGGTCAAACACTTTTAGGGACATAAGGCTTGTATGGACAGGCATAACATTTGAGGTTAAACCCTCATAGAGATGTAAAGCCTGGATGGACAGGCACAGCATTAGAAGTCAAACCCTTATAGGGGCGTAAATCCTGGACAGACAGGCACAGCCTTTGAGGTCAAGCCCTTGTAGAGACATAAATCCTGGATGGACAGGCACAGCATTAGAGGTCAAACCCTCATAGAGACGTAAAGCCTGGATGGACAGGATCAGCATTCGAGGTCAAACCCTCGTAGAGACATAAAGCCTGGATGGACAGGCACAGCATTAGAAGTAAAACCCTCATAGGGGCATAAAGCCTGTACGGATAGGCACAGCATTAGAGGTCAGACACTTTTAGGGACATAAGGCCTGGATGGACAGGCACAGCATTCAAGGTCAAAACCTCATAGGGGCATAAAGCCTTGACGGACAGGCACAGCATTTGCGGTCAAGATCTCATAGGGGCTTAAAGCCTGGACGGACAGGCACAGCATTAGAGGATTTCCTTTCTGCAGGTATGTTGTGGTTTGATCTGTTACTTCTTCTTGAACAGGTTCACTGCAAGAAGGAAATGGCATCTTTTTCATTTCTGAAAGATAATTCAACAGAGGATGCTTTTAGAGCAATAGAGACTGCCATTTGTGAAGCAAGAACTGAGCTGGAGATTATTTGTGAATACCCAGAAGCTATTAACTGTACTTATGCACTTCAGCACTGAAATTAGAAATACGAGAACAAAACTCAGACAGGCACAGCGTTTGAGGTCAGGCCCTTGTAGGGATGTACGGCCTGCACAGTGGACGGACAGGCACAGCGTTTCAGATCAGGCCCTTGTAGGGACAGTGGACGGACAGGCACAGTGTTTTATTCATCTTGCCATTCACAGGGAAAATTTGAAACCCAAGAAAAGGCAGGTTTTGCTTGGGTCAGACAAAGGGTCCATCAAGCCCAGCATCCTGTTTCCAACAGTGGCCAATCCAGGCCAAAAGAACCTGGCAAGTACCCAAAAACTAAGTCTATTCCATATTACCATTGCTAGTAATAGAGGTGGCTATTTTCTAAGTCAACTTAATTAATAGCAGGTAATGGACTTCTCCTTCAAGAACTTATCCAATCCTTTTTTAAACACAGCTATACTAACTGCACTAACCACATCCTCTGGCAACAAATTCCAGAGTTTAATTGTGCGTTGAGTAAAAAATAACTTTCTCCGATTAGTTTTAAATGTGCCCCATGCTAACTTCATGGAGTGCCCCCTAGTCTTTCTATTATCCGAAAGAGTAAATAACCGATTCACATCTAACCGTTCTAGACCTCTCATGATTTTAAACACCTCTATCATATCCACCCTCAGCCGTCTCTTCTCCACGCTGAAAAGTCCTAACCTCTTTAGTCTTTCCTCATAGGGGAGCTGTTCCATTCCCCTTATTATTTTGGAAGCCCTTCTCTGTACCTTTTCCATCGCAATTATATCTTTTTTGAGATGCGGCGACCAGAATTGTGAACAGTATTCAAGGTGTGGTCTCACCATGGAGCGATGCAGAGGCATTATGACATTTTCCGTTTTATTCACCATTCCCTTTCTAATAATTCCCAACATTCTGTTTGCTTTTTTGACTGCTGCAGCACATTGAATCGATGATTTCAATATGTTATCCACTATGACAACTAGATCTCTTTCTTGGGTTGTAGCACCTAATATGGAACCTAACATTGTGTAACTATAGCATGGGTTATTTTTCCCTATATGCATCACCTTGCACTTATCCACATTAAATTTCATCTGCCATTTGGATGCCCAATTTTCCAGTCTCACAAGGTCTTCCTGCAATTTATCACAATCTGCTTATGATTTAACTACTCTGAGCAATTTTGTATCATCTGCAAATTTGATTACCTCACTCTTCCTATTTCTTTCCAGATCATTTATAAACATATTGAACAGTAAGGGTCCCAATACAGATCCCTGAGGCACTCCACTGCCCACTCCCTTCCACTTAGAAAATTATCCATTTAACCCTACTCTCTGCTTCCTGTCTTTCTGCCAGTTTGCAATCCACAAAAGGACATCACCACCTATCCCATGACTTTTACTTTTCCTAGAAGCCTCTCATGAGGAACTTTGTCATATGCCTTCTGAAAATCCAGGTATACTACATCTACCGGTTCACCTTTATCCACATGTTTATTAACTCCTTCAAAAAAGTGAAGCAGGTTTGTGAGGCAAGACCTGCCTTGGGTAAAGCCATGCTGACTTTGTTCCATTAAACCATGTCTTTGTATATGTTCTGTGAATTTGATGTTTAGAACACTTTCCACTATTTTTCAGCTAACCGGTCTGTAGTTTCCTGGATCACCCCTGGAGCCCTTTTTAAATATTGGGGTTACATTTTCTATCCTCCAGTCTTCCGGTACAATGGATGATTTTAATGATAGGTTACAAATTTTTACTAATAGGTCTGAAATTTCATTTTTTAGTTCCTTCAGAACTCTGGGGTGTATACCATCTGGTCAAGGTGAGTGGTGAGGGCTCATGATATCCCCTGCCATTGAAAATACACGTTCACTGTTGGTGAACATGACAGATATCGCTGATCCACTTTGGCTAGGTGTGGCCAGAAAGTGGACTTGTGTGCCCAATATGCCAGCGGATCTGTCTGCATGTCCTCTGTGGGCTCTGAGAGATACAGTGCCACTGACAGTTGTGATGGTGTCTCTTTTGCTTGGCTGGGCTGAGAGTCACTCAAGCCAGCTGCTTTCTCTCTAGCCTGTAGCACAAAAGATGAATTTTTATGGCAAACATGCCTTTGGATTACTGAAGTGGAGGAGGAGTTACTAGATGTCGCTGACAGAGTGCTGCTCCTGCTTTGGCTAGCACAACTCTCTGAAGTGCCCACTGTTTCCTCCTCTGCTTCACGCCTAGTCTGTTTCTGCCTATGGTGCTCCTGTTTACGGATTTTGCTAACAGCAGGTCCTTCACCAATAGGAGACAATCGTACTGTAGGTCAATTTTCCCTTTCACACGGGGATCACAGAATGTGGCGAGCATGTATGTGTGCTCTTCTGTTAATTGCCTTAATCTCTCTTGCACCTGCTGCTGCAAAACATCCAGACAATGCAGAACCTCAGCTGTCATTCTCTCTTCCTGTTTAAAGGCCTCCAAGTTTTCATCCAGGAAATTAACAATAGGGATGATGTCAGCCAAGGTGGCACTTCTGGAACTCAGCTCCTCCGTGGCATCCTTGAAGGGCTGCAAGATTTTTACCAGCTGACTCATGACTAACCAATCATGATGCCCTAGGGGATTCTGCACACCTATGTCCATTGAACCAGAAAGATCATGAAGGGGTGTCTGCATCTCCACTAACCTATGCAGCATCATATAGGCGGAATACCACCGGGTGGCAATGTCTTGAATGAGATGCTTGTGAGGCATCTCCAAATCAGTCTGCTTTTGTCAGAGAACCTGCCCCGCCTTCACACTTCTGTGGAAGTGCCCTGCTATGTCCCTGCACTTGTGTATTAAGTCCTGCAGGTATCCATTTTCATCGTGCTTGGACTCCAACCCCAGAGCTGACTTCACTACCAGGTGCAGAGTGTGTGCAAAACATCGGATGTTCTGAAAGCCCCCGTTGGTTATTGCCTTTACCATGTTTGCACCATAGTCAGTGACAAAGAACCATGTATGAGGATTCCTGTCTCGGTGTAGTTGCCAGCCATCCAGCATCTGTCTGATGCATGCTAGAATATGAAATAATAAATGTGACCACATTACACCAACTCTTATCGATCTCCACTGGCTACCTATACATTCTCAAATCCTTTTCAAGGCTATCTCACTCATCCACAAAAGTATCACTAATGAAAACTCCGACTGGATCAATCCTCCCCTTCTTCCTCGCACCTCCACCCGTCCAACCCATACTGCTCTCCAAGGAACCCTTCGCATCCCTTCCATTAAATCCACCAAACTCAGCTCCACAATGAACATAGCCTTCTCCCTAGCAGGTCCCACCCTTTGGAATTCCATGCCCCCTGACCTACGCACTGAAACCTCCACAGCTAAATTTAACAAAAAACCTAAAAACCTGGCTGTTCATACAGGCCTATCCTTCCTCCATGAACCGCCTTCCTGAAACCACCTAAACCACCTAAACCACCTAAACATCCTTTATCTCCCAGCACTCCCTGCTGCTACTTCCATTTTTAGCAACACTCTCCTTCCCCTCCTCTTCCTCTCCTTGCCTGCCCTCTGATCTTAACGCTTTTGCAACCTAACTTGTCTAATATTTTGTAAATTGTCCATCTTTGCCTTGCCAGTTACCGAAGTTGCATATCTTTTACGATTTGCCCCGCTTGCCTTCCTAGTTTCCAAGCTGTAATTAATCTATTTGTCTCTTACTTTTGTAAATACTATTAATTTGCTTTTAGATGTTTGCTGTTCCCTAGTTCACAGTTTCTGTTCCATGTAAAGGCAATGCCTAAAGTTTTTAGTTATCTGTAAACCGATACGATGTGCAAATAGTTGTCGGTATATAAAAGTTTCTAAATAAATAAATAAGTAAATAAATAATATTGGCTGCAGTATGGGCCTCATCTATCAGGTGGGTGTGCAGTGAAACCCACCTCCACCCTGATACTTGTTCACTAAGAGAGCTGCTGCCTGCCCCTGCCTCAGCCAGGTCCCACCAGTGTGCTGTCAGGGAGAGGTAAGAGTATGCAGCATTCATGGTAGTCCAGATTTCACAGGTGAAATGCACACTCCCCTGTGCCTTAACTAGCAGCACTTGGATGCTACTGTGACACTGCTTGTACAGGCTGGGGATGACCTTTCTGCTAAATGTGGTTCTGGAGGGGACTTTGTAATTTGGAAGTACGACCTTCAGAAAATGCTTGAAACCCACATTCTCCACTATCTGCAATGGCTGGTCATCAAGGACAATCATTTCCCCAATGCTCCTGGTTACAACTTTTGAGGCTGCCTGCCTCCTACCCCGGGATAGTGTTACCAGGGTAGGAGGTTAAAAGGGGAGGTGAAAGAAGCTATTTTAGCCAAAAGATCTTCATTCAAAAATTGGAAGAAGGATACAACACAAGAAAATAGGATAATGCATAAACATTGGCAAGTTAAATGTAAGACATTGATAAGACAGGCTAAGACAGAATTTGAAAAGAAGTTGGCCATAGAGGCAAAAACTCACAGTAAAAACTTTTTAAAATATATCCGAAGCAGAAAACCTGTGAGGGAGTCAGTTGGACTGTTAGATGATCGAGAGGTTAAACGGGCACTTAGAGAAGATAAGGCCATTGCGGAAAGATTAAATGATTTCTTTGCTTCAGTGATTACTGAAGAGGATGTTGGGGAGGTACCTGTACTGGAGAAGGTTTTCATGGGTAATGATTCAGATGGACTGAATCAAATCAAGGTGAACCTAGATGTGGTAGATCTGATTGACAAACTGAAGAGTAGTAAATCACCTGGATCGGATGGTATAGACCCCAGAGTTCTGAAGGAACTAAAAAATGAAATGTCAGACCTATTAGTAAAAATTTGTAACCTATCATTAAAATCATCCATTGTACCTGAAGACTGGAGAATAGATAATGTAACCACAATATTTAAAAAGGGCTCCAGGGGCGATCCAGGAAACTACTGACCGGTTAGCCTGACTTCAGTGCCAGGAAAAATAGTGGAAATTGTTCTAAACATCAAAATCACAGAACATATAGAAAGACATGGTTTAATGAATGAAGAAAATGAATGAAGAAAAGTGGATCTATATACAGACAACAACCAACAAGGACTGAATTACATAGTCTGGGTAAACAAATAATCATGGGTGTAGCTTGCTTATTGCGGCGGTTACTACCCCTAACTAACTAAGCTAGATATTTCACTTAGATGCAGTTCCAACACTGCTCTCTACATTAATGGTGGGGGTGGAAGGAAAATAGAACCAAAAGGTTACTAATAGCCAAGAGTAACAGATAAGTATGAGAGAAAAAAAAAGTGTGAAGCTTGCTGGGCAGACTGGATGGGCCATTTGGTCTTCTTCTGCCATCATTTCTATGTTTCTATGTTTCTATATGTAATAGAATAAAGTCAGCATGGCTTTACCCAAGGCAAGTCTTACCTCACAAATCTGCTTTACTTTTTTGAAGGAGCTAATAAACATGTGGATAAAGGTGAACCGGTAGATGTAATATACTTGGATTTTCAGAAAGCATTTGTCATCAGCCTGGAATGCCCTTCCGGAGGATGTGGTGAAGACCAGAACTGTGAAGGACTTCAAAGGGGCGTGGGATAAACACTGTGGATCCATAAAGTCAAGAGGCCGCCAATGAAGAGTGGGTGACTCACCAGAATGACAGCTACTGCCTGGAGACAATACCCTTATTCAATAAACATACACATGCTTACTGTGACTCCAACATCGCTCTAAACTTCAACAGCAAGAGGAAATGTGGAAAAATGGATTTACACTCACAAAGAGGGGAGTAGCTGGCTTGTTACGGCGGTTACTACCCCAAACCAAATGTGTCTGATACTTCACATTCGATGCATATACAGCATAGTTCTCTGCTTCAACGACAGGGGAGAAGAAAAAAGGGTTCGCACTCACAAAGCGGGGAGTAGCTGGCTTGTTACGGCGGTTACTACCCCAAACCAAATGTGTCTGATACTTCACATTCGATGCATATCCAGCATGGCTCTCTGCTTCAACGGCATGGGAGAAGACTGATACATCACACATTTCCAGCATAGCTCCCTGCTTCAACAGCAGGGGAGAAGAAAAACAACCAATAAGGACTGTATAACATAGTCTGGGTAAAACAAATAAGCATGGGTGTAGCTTGCTTATTGCGGCGGTTACTACCCCTACTACCCCTAACTAATCAAGCTAGATATTTCAATGGTGGGGGTGGAAGGTAAATAGAACCAAGAGCTAAGAGAAACAGATAAGTATGAGAGAAAAAATGTGTGAAGCTTGCTGGGCAGACTGGATGGGCCGTTTGGTCTTCTTCTGCCGTCATTTCTATGTTTCTATGTTTCTATGACAAAGTTCCTCATGAGAGGCTTCTAGGAAAAATAAAAAGTCATGGGATAGGTGGCGATGTCCTTTCGTGGATTGCAAACTGGCTAAAAGACAGCAAACAGAGAGTAAGATTACATGGACAATGTTCTCAGTGAAAGGGAGTGGGCAGTGGAGTGCGTCAGGGATCTGTATTGGGACCCTTACTTTTCAATATATTTTTAAATGATCTGTAAAGAAATACAACGAATGAGATAATCAAATTTGCAGATGATACAAAATTGTTCAGAGTAGTTAAATCACAAGCAGATTGTGATAAATTGCTGGAAGACCTTGTGAGACTGGAAAATTGGGCATCAAAATGGCAGATGAAATTTAATGTGGATAAGTGCAAGGTGATGCATATAGGGAAAAATAACCCATGCTATAATTACACAATGTTGGGTTCCATATTAGGTGCTACAACCCAAGAAAGAGATCTAGGCGTCATAGTGGATAACACATTGAAATCGTCGGTTCAGTGTGCTGCGGCAGTGAAAAAAGCAAACAGAATGTTGGGAATTATTAGAAAGGGAATGGTTAATAAAATGGAAAATGTCATAATGCCTCTGTATCCCCTGGTGATACCGCACCTTTAATACTGTGTACAATTCTGGTCGCCGTATCTCAAAAAAGATATAATTGCGATGGAGAAGGTACAGAGAAGGGCTACCAAAATGATAAGTGGAATGGAACAGCTTCCCTATGAGGAAAGACTAAAGAGGTTAGGACTTTTCATCTTGGAGAAGAGACGGCTGAGGGTGGATATGATAGAGGTGTTTAAAATCATGAGAGGTCTAGAACGGGTAGATGTGAATCGGTTATTTACTCTTTCGGATAATAGAAAGACTAGGGGGCACTCCATGAAGTTAGCATGTGGCACATTTAAAACTAATTGGAGAAAGTTCTTTTTTACTCAACGCACAATTAAACTCTGGAATTTGTTGCCAGAGGATGTGGTTAGTGCAGTTAGTATAGCTGTGTTTAAAAAGGATTGGATAAGTTCTTGGAGGAGAAGTCCATTACCTGCTATTAATTAAGCTGACTTAGAAAATAGCCACTTCTATTACTAGCAATGGTTACATGGAATTGACTTAGTTTTTGGACTTGCCAGGTTCTTATGGACTGGATTGGCCACTGATGGAAACAGGATGCTGGGCTTGATGGACCCTTGGTCTGACCCAGTACACTAATGTAATGTGTGTGCACACACCGAGCTTGTAACTACAAAAGAGGCCCACTGGGGATTTGGCTTCACCAACCACCGCTGTCCCAATATACTTGAGTCTACAAAACTGGCTGCCCACGGGCACAGTGCCTTGATGTGCACTAATGTAATGTGTGTGCACTCACCGAGCTTGTAACTACAAAAGAGGCCCACTGGGGATTTGGCTTCACAGACACCCATTGTCCCAATATACTTGAGTCTGCAAAACTACCCAGTGCCCACTGGCACTGATGTCCAGTGCACAGAGAGACTGAGTGAGTTCAATTAAAAAAATGCAATTAACAAAAAATCTGGAATTGGCACAGCAGGAAAATCGATGAAATATATTTTTCAATGGAAATTCTAGCAAACTATCTAGAAATTGAATATATCTCTCCCACCCGCAACACCCAAATGGTGCTTGCAACCTTCCCCAGGGGGTGAATTAAGCAGCAAAATGCCACTGCTAGTGCTAGTGGCTTCTCTCTGTGGCACAGAGAGACTGTCTCAGATCAACTAAAAAAAGCGCTTAAAAAAAAAACAGGGCTAGCTGGCACTGCAGCCAAATGCAGAACAAATATCTTTTTCTATCAAAGTAGTTAGCTAGCAATTGAATATGAATACAGATTTGAGAACTCAGACTAGCTCTGCGTGCATCCACCTTCCGCAGACCACCACCCCACACCACCCCTGCAAAGAAAGTGCGTGGCTCGCTGCGTGCTTAAGTATATATAGTGCTGGGTCATCAGCAAAAGCGTCACCGACCACTGAGTGAGAGCGCGATTGGCTGCATTGCAACAATTCTTACTGCTGATACGTTGCATTTTGGTCTCCTTGCCAACCTGTTCGACCCACTCTGACAGGGCTGTGAGGTCTCTGATGACTCACAGGAAAGGGCTGTTTTTTGGCTATGGATACACCCAAATGGCGTTCTCCTATTTCAAATAGCCGCTAAGAAATCACTGCGTGCGCGCCAAACGTATGGAACGGATGATATGTTGTATTCGTGGGGGATCGCGATACGTTTCGCAACCCCATGAATACAACGAATATGGACATATAAGTTGCTGATTGCCAATACGTTGCAACGAATGCACACCACTATCAGAAATTGCAGTCTTCCAGAGGGCCACATGTCCATGTATATCATCACATTCATGACTGGACATAATGACAGTCCTCTAATTGCTGATGATGTTGGCCACACATCTCTCACAGCTTGATCAGTTTTAGAACGCTGAATACGTAAGTGGACCTTCTCTCCGTCTAAGACTACATGTTTAAATAAAAGACCTGAAGGAGTCCTAATAATTTTCACCTTCTTCATTAACTCCCCAGTGTGAAAGGCACCAAGGAAGGCTAGAACAATTGCCACTCAAAACAAACGGGTCTCATAATATGAAGTACATTGTGATGGCAAGACTTCCTACACACAAAATAGGAAATCATACATGATGGACAACCTGGTATCCAGCACATTTGATGCATCCCGTGACCATCCTGCTAATAAATACTCAACAAGAGAATGCCCCACTGGACATCTCCAACCATGCACCTTAATACAAAGTGACAAACCCAAAACATGAACTGAAACTGCTGTCTTGACATACCCACCTCCTTTGCAAATGTAAATTATTCCATCAGCAACTCATCAGATATTGGACCCAAAGACCACCCTTTAGTAAATAAGAATTTCAAAATCTTCCCATACCTGCTGGTATATACAGCCCAGGTCGAAGATGCTAGTGAAGCTCGCAGCAGTCGCCATGCTTCAGGACACTGAACCTCCAAAGGGATCTGATACTGCCACTTCATACTGATCTGCCTCGGGTGCCAATGTCCGGAATAGCTACCAATTTGAATGTGAAAGTGAATCTACTATTGCATTATCTATACACAGTACATGATGCACCTGAAATATCAAGTTAAGTTGCAATCAATGCAAAAAAAATTCTCGCAAAAGATCTGCAACTAGCACACACTTACAGGCCGATTCAAAAAACTCCATGGGAGAGCCAGTGCTCCATGGTGAGCATCCGCTTTCCCGACACGTACCCAGGCACCTCTCCTGGGCACGTAATTCTTTATTTAAATCAGAGCCCACGCTAATAAGGAGGCACAAGGAACAATAGAGTGACCCTAGCACCTCCTTATTAGCAGAAGTGGCAGCTGTCAGCGGGTCTGACAACCGACACTTAATTTTACCAGCGTTGGTTGTCAAACCCGCTGACAGCCATGGGTTCAGAAGCAGACACCAGGAACTCCAAAGACCAAGATTGGATTCAAGATATAGGATACAAGGCTCAGGATACAAGGTTCAGGATACTCGGAACTAGGCATTAAAAACAAGGGTCTTCCAGAGGCTAGCGCTGCTGACTGAAGAATGCATTGTACCACCTCGGGACATGAAACAGCAGGACATCTGGACTACAGAGCCCCAGGACACTCAGTCAAGAGCATCAAGGAGGTGCTGAGAGACAGACATCTGGGCATCAGGACATCTGGAAAACAGGACATCTGGATTACGGACCTCCAGAACACTCAGTCAAGAGCATCAAGGAGGTGCTGAGAGATGAAACATCTGGGCATCGGAACATTAGAACAGGACATCTGGAACATCAGGAACATCAATACAATGACATCAGGAAGTGACGAGATGGAGACACGGGATCTGACTAGAGACCAGGAACACAAAAGAAGATGACGAGGGAATTTCCATAAGGAACGGAATGCCTTGAAGAAGCTGGCAACGTAGAGAAGTCCAGGAGTGGACTGGCTCCTTACAAAGGCAACTGACAAAGGACCCTCTTTATAGGGCTGAAGAGGAACACCCAGGATGACATCATCAGGTGGGGCCTTGGGACTACTCCCACTGTGGACCCTATAAAACTGGAGAGAGGCATGGTCATGCTCACTCCACCCGCGGAGCTTAAAATATGGTCAGAGGAAAGAATGATCTTTAATTTAGGTGCACGATCGCTTGAAGCTAAACTTATCACAAAAATCTTAATGTACCGACAGTCTGAACGGCGATGTGGCGATACTTTAAGCTCTGCAGGTGGGTTTGCCATACCCGTGGCTGTGGCTGACTGAGTGAGCAATTCCCACGGACCTTCTGTGATCGCTTCTTTGAATAGTTCAGAGTTTTGGCTCGTAAATCTTACAGATTTTCTCAACTGCATACAATCAATTCACGATCTCTAGCATTGAGCTGCCCTTGATTCCCAGAAGTTGTGGTCCCCCTGACGCAGCCCCTGATGCGAAACATGGCCGTGTTGGGATCCTTGTGTGCACCATTTTTCCATGAATGTATATCTAAATATTTAAAATAACATTTCATGACACACCTGTAATTGTATGCATTGATTAAAAGTTTTTTGTGAGCTCTATTGACCAGTTGATTGTTTGCCACACATTATTCCTCTGTTGGGTTGGTAACATGCCAGTGAGCACATGTAGAGATTCCAGCAGCGGCTCCAAGATAGACAGTTCGGTGCAGGTGCTGTCATGCCATGGAACTAATACTCCACATCACCCACTCAACAGCCAAATGCACACACCTCTCAAACAGACTAGGAGGGAGGAGGCATGACCAGCTCCTCTTAAGAAGTGAGAGACAGATCAGTGTCTGGCATTGGGACTGATGGAGTCCATGGCACATCACTGGCATTGGTGGAGGCTGGATATCCTGCCATGGGGTTCCTTCAGGGCATCACAGCATGAGCTGGCACATCCCCATGCCTGGCACCATGCATTGATAGGGACCGATGCCAATGCTTATTCAGCTTCCCTCAGTGCTCAAAATGGTCTTTTCCCCGGTGCCAAGGCAGATGACGATGAACCTGACATCCTCAGCCTGAAGGAGCTCAATGATGGTCAGTTCCTGGTGCCCTTATCAGCTGATGGCATCGATGGAACCAAAAACCCCACCGATGGTGATGACTTGGTATCCATTGATGCGGCTCCATGGTCCCTTAATACCAATGTCTCCGATGTCAATGCCAATGGCTCAGAATTCTTAGACCCGAAGAAGCACTCCATCTTATTGAGTCAAAGCTTATGTCTTTTGGGGTCATCTGGGTGCATTTGTGGCAACCTTAGATGTCATGTAATGCCCCCATGCAAAGGACACAGTCATTGACGGGTCTGTGATGGTCATGGACCTCGGATACTAAGGCATCACTTTAAAATGTCTCTTTAACAAGATTTTATTATGAATACCCTCATTATATTATACATTCCCATAGAGAAGATTTTATAAAAAAAACATCTAATACTTCTAAAGCCCATCTGCTGCAAACACTTTCAAAACCTACTCATATGTACTATCCAATTCTCACACAAACCTCATTCATCATTATTCATTAAACACAAAATATATCCCTAATTTTCTTTAGGTCCAGCTTGTCTATAAATCTAAAATACTGAGCTACAAATGTTCTGCTAATCTTCTTAATGGTCACATAATAGAGCCAGCCTAGCTGTCAGGGAGAGGGAGAGGGGGAGGGAAAGGGAGAGAGAGGAAGAAGGAGAGGGAGAGAGAGAGAGAGAGACTAGCTATAATGCTATGTTCTCTCAACCTAACTTGATGTTACCCAGGTAGAGAGTCCATCAAGCTAGGTTGAGAGAATATTGCACAAATCTCATCTTTGGGTGCGTTTCCTCACTCTGAAGGTCATCGAATCTTCACAAGAGAGCACTGTTCTGTTTGTACGTCTCACTTTGAATGTCAAAGTGGCCCCTAACCCCTACCTAAATCTCACCTCGAATTACTAGGTGGGCCTCCTATACAGATATAAATACCTACCTAGGATGAGGGTGCTATGCCTAGTCAGTCTCTCTCTCTTTCTCTTTCTCTCTCTATCTATCCCCCCCCCCCCCTGTGGTTGTAGAAGGACCCTGTCAGCTAGGCTGGCTCTCCAGGAGCTTAAAACTACTAAAAACAGCATTTTAAAAAACATCACAACATGCAGTAAAGCCTATCACATGCCTTTACACAAATGAAAAAAGTGTAGTTAAAGCCATGCAATATGGCTTCACAAAAGTATGAGCCCAGCCCACTTGGCAACAAATCCCACTCCAAACTCCTCCTATTTTTCTCATTTGCATCACACCATGCGTTATGGTGCTTTCACATGTGTTAAAGGCATTTTCGCATGTGTTAAAGAAGCATAACGCATGCAAAAACGCCATATAGCACTTTGATAAATGACCCCCTTGTTTGTGGAGTTCCAATCAAAAGTGCATAACATGTTTGCTACATACAAGTCTCCATTTGATTTGAAGATGAAATACTTTCAATCTTGAAAAGTCGTCACATAAGTTTCTAAATTCTTCCAATGTCAGCTATTAAGCTCACTGCCTGGATCTATTACAATCACCTCTCTCCTGTTCAAATCAACATCATTGTCAATAGTAATTTACCCAATGGCTGTTGGATTTAAAGAAAATTATAGAAAAATTGGACCTAAAGAAAATTAGAGATATATATTTAATGATATTTTGTATTTAATGAATAATGATGAATGAGGTTTATATGAGATTTGGAGAATCTTTTGAAAGCATTTGCAGGAGGAGGGCTTTAGAAGTATTATATGTTTTTTATAAAATCTTTTCTATGGGAATGTATAATGTAATGAGGATATTAATCAATGTTGTTAAAGAGACATATTAATGATTGTTGTGCCAATAGTCTTATATGTGATTAGTTCTTTATGATACTGTTCTGGGTTGTATTTTACTTTTCCATATGTCTTGCCAGAAATGAACCACACTCTTAAGCCAGGGGATGTTGCTTCTGATCTTGATCTCTGAAATTTACTGCTAACGCCCTTCTTAATATTTGTATTGTGCCAAATAGAGGTTTCTTCTAGAGTTCATAGGGTGTTATATGCACATACAATGTGTCTAAATGCACTGGAGAAAGTGCAGCGAAGGGCGACCAAAATGATAAGAGGCATGGAACGGCTGCCCTATGAGGAAAGACTAAAGAAGTTAGGGCTGTTTAATTTGGAGAAGAGATGACTGAGAGGGGATATGATAGAAGTCTACAAAATCAAGAAAGGACTTTAATAAATTAATGTAAATTGGTTATTTACTCTCTCAGATATTAGAAGGACCAGGGGGCACTCCATGAAGTTAGCAAGTAGCTCATTTAAAACAAATTGAAGAAAATTCTTTTTCACTCAGCACATAGTTAAGCTCTGGAATTCATTGCCAAAGGATGTGGTTACACAAGTTAGTGTAACTGGGTTTAAAAAAAGGTTTGGATAAGTTCCTAGAGGATACATCCATAAACTGCTATGATGGTAATTAATAAGCAATATTAGCTTGTGATCTATCTAATGTTTGGGTATTTGCCAGGTACTTGTGACTTGGATTGGCCACTTTGGGAAACAGGATACTGGGTTGATGGACCCTTGGAAGGTCTTTTTAATCAGGCCAGTAGCATCCAATAGAATTAAATAAAATTTTATATCTTTCTGCTACATTTTCTTGGTCTCTGATAGCATCATTTGGTATTTGAGGATCTTCTCTTTCTCCATACAATCCACGGAAAAGTCAGTTGAAATTGATACTTCTATCAGCAATGCTGTTCTAGTGCTTTTCTCCTTTGCCGCAATATCCTATTTTCTTTGATCAAGCTTTTCATCCATTGAAATAGGCTTGTCATGGGTGATTACAACCTGTCTGCTCCAGTTAGTGTCCCACTTCTTGGAGACCTTGCGAGCCCCAGATAATATTTCACATCAAGTTGCAACCCCTCTTGCAAATTGCTCACTATCTTCTGACGCTCTCCCTTTCCAGAGGTAGACCAAGGTTCCAAGCATCTGAACCTCTTTTTCATCCTAGGCCAACATTGCTGTCTAAATAGTGCCTTAAACTTCACATGCATTCAGACATACCTTTTACTCCTCCTGCTTCTAATTTTTCCTTCCAGCCTCTCTCTGGCTCTGCCTTTTCCCTGAATTCCATTCCCCAGAGAGCCCTTGTTCAAGTCATCTTCTCCAAGAGATTCTAAATAGTCCTGTTCTTTCTCCTCTAGAACTCCCTCCATATCTCCCTCTGCTGTGCTGGCTGATCATTGCTCTCCCCATTTACATCAGCTTTTGACTGTGTGAGATGCTTGGCTCTTCACAGTCATGTACAACAAATGAAGAATCATTGCATGTTTGTAACAGAGGGATATAATCAACTCAAATCTACAAGTAGTTCTCTTAATTGCTTTTTGCAGTTCCAGACTGGTCATTTTTTTCCCTATTTAGACTTTTGCAATTAAATATTTATCCTAATTGAATTTTCCTGTGACAGCTAAAGCAGCCTATTTCTTTTAAGACTGTTGGAGCTATTTGGAGAAGTGCAAAACCAAAATCAAAAAGTTCAAAAATTGAAATGTTCACCCTTGTACATTCTATGGGAAAGATACCTTTTTGTGCCACACTGGATAAAAGTAGAAAGATAAATGAACTAGTTTGCCACACTCTTTAGATCATTATGCATTCATAATCTAATACATGGGGAGCTCCTTCTGAGCTAAAGAAAGGTCAGATCTTAGAGGTATATGTACTGATGGAAACACTTTTTAAAATAACTCTTCCCTTGCTCAGCCCTAAAGTTTTGTAAAATGGCAAGGTTACTTTTCCTACAGCCTTAGAGATTTATTAATTCCCTGGCTGCTAAAGTATAATTTAAAAATGATACTTCACAAATGTTTTGCTTCTTACCAGTTTATAGAAGAGACTCGAGGCCTTCTAGAAAATAAAGTTATCTACAAATCCCCTTTAAAAAACACACATCCACCAGACCCATCAGGGAATCCTACAAAGAATCACTACAGGTTCCACATGCCAAAACCTACCAACATAAATCTCTCAGTCTCAGAGCTTTCTCCTCAGCAGGTCCACCTCTATGGAACTCTATCCCACCTGACTTGAGACAAGAACCCTGCACACTAACATTTAGGAAAAGACTAAAAACTTGGCTTTTTAAAAAAGCATTCCCAGGCCTTGATTAAAACCGCCACCCAACAGCACTAACTCTTATTCAAAAATTGGATTGAAATAAGAAACCACCAACTTCACACTCATACTCAGCACCTTATATGATACAGTTGCTACACAACTGTATCATATAGATTCATTCTTGCTATACAACTATGCAATTGTCTGCAATGTAAAGATTACACTGCTCTGTTATCTCCCCCCTTTTCCAGATCCAAGTTAATTCTCACTGTTTTATTGTAACTTTCTCACATCCATTCTATTGTTTACTTTTTTGGAGGTTTGATTTTGGAATATTGATTACTATGTTACCCTCTGCTTTACACACATTGTTAATTGTAAACCGGGTTGATGTGATTCTTGTCATGAAATTTGGTATAACAAAAATAATAAATACATAAATAAATAAATCTCTTGAGATTCCATATTTTCTTTAAAAAATACCAATGCTTTGAAAGAATTTTGCAATAGTTGCATAGTGATAACAGTTTTCATAGATCAAACACCTTTTATCTAACCACAAACACAACAAATTATAATATTTGAAAAACCTGACTACCAAGCAGTGAAATCTGTTGTGGGGTAGTCTAGCTATAAATTTTGGTTTATGCTATATTTGATCCCTTCTGATAAGAGAAAGAAAAGAAGAAATACTATTTTCCTCACTCAATTCAGGCTGAGTAAACTTTAACACAGGAGGATGACATGCCTTAGCCATTTCTACACAGAAAATCAAAGAAAGCAGAATTTGAACCACAGCTCTCAGGAACTCCCTCAACCTAACTACCTTTTTGAGTCTTGATCCAAAAGTAATTTGGAAAACCTGAAAATGTTATAGGACCTTGGTCCAAAATAACAAAAAATTAAAGTGCATGTGAATTAAAATGCTGTTATCTAATAGGGATATGCATTTATTTTATTTCATTTCATATCTGTTCATGCATACATTTTTATGCATATAAAATTGATTTTATATACATAATTATTATCTTATGCATATAAATATGACATTAGGTTCATAAAAATGCATACACCCATGCAAAGTAACAAAATAAAATATTGAAAAAATGAAACCAAAAATAGAAAAGAAGAAACAAAACAACATTTTTTCCTTGCACATCCCTATTTCTAAATATGATGGGCCTGATATTGAATGCCATTTCTCCAACTAAGTTCGGACTTAGCTGGATAAATGGTGCTGTTTGACTATCTAGCTATGATAAGTGGCCACTACTTAGCTGGATAACTTTATCTGGCTAAAAGGTTAGCTGCTAAGTGAGGGCTGGAGTGGGCAATTTGTCTGACTAAACACCATTAACCAGCTCAGTTAGCCATATAAGTCTAAGGCCTAGATGCATTATTCTGCTATAAATAAAGAGGGATACTGAGCTATGGCTAGAAAAGGGGCAGAGAGGCAATAGTGTGCAGCCAGCCACATCGTGGTGATACATTTTTGCCTTCCATGGTTTCAGCCATGTTGCGGCATTGGAAAAGGTGATATTATTTCCGGCGCTACTGCCAGCGATAATGTGTAAAACATTTTTACCCACAGTGGTACCGGCATAACATTTTTTTCCCCACCCAAACCCCACCCTAACCCTGCCCTTTTCCCTCGTTTACATGTTAAAGTCATGATGCAGGAGTTATCGCATGCGATAACGCCCTAACATACACAATAATGGCACATCACATTTTAAAGAATGACCCTCCAAGATAGCTATTTGGTTGCCCTAAAGTTATCCGGATAAATTTATCTGGATAATTTTAAGATAGTATACTCAGCAGCATGGAAAGACCAATAAATATCTAAGCCAAGTTTGCTAAATGAATAGAAATATAGATAGTGGGTCAATAATGGGTCCAATGTCTATTATCTGCTTTGGTTGCTTACAGTATCACCTGAAAATCCAGAGGCTTTGCATATTTATTTATTTATTTATTTATTTATTTGTTTGTTTGTTTTTATATACCGACATTCGATATGGCATATCACATCAGTTTACAGAGCAACACATGAAATAATATGACAACGGTGTCTTATTATTATTTACATTATAACAGAGTAACTTAGTTAACAATTTGGCAATTTCATGTGATATATAAAAAACACATGAGTTGATGAGACAGGAGTGTCTTAAATTCACTCAAAGAATCAAATATTTTAGGGAGGAGGTGAGAAACATTTTAAGAACTCTAATTTGAGATGATGAGATACTATGATGTTAATTGTCTGTAGTGGTCAATCTTAGACATTTTAGACAGTTTTTAGATAGGATTTAGTACACAAAAGACAGTTTTTTTCCTCTGTTTTTCTCTAGCTATCAGTCATTTACTGCCTTAAGAGAAGCAAGAAGTCACAGTAGGAAGAATCAGGTAGGAGTGGTGAGTATATGAACAATAAGATAGATTTGAATTTAGTTGCTTTGAATGTCACAGCAAAAGAAAAGTAGGATGTGAATTACCAGCAGGATGTACTAACAAGCTGGACTTTTGATACACATAGATCAGCACAGTACAGCACAAGAAATCTCTGGATGACTAACTATAGATGTAAATCTTTTCTACCAAATAAGATGTTATACTCATCTGACTACAGGGGCAGAATGTCTCTGTAACCAATCATATTCAAAATGAACTCTAGCCAATTAATAACCTGATAATGCACTACTGATATTATAGGGTATTCCCTATCATACTGATTATCATACTCAATCAGTATATGACAGTAACTCAGTCATATTTAATGACATATTTGAAAGGCCTGACTATAAGATGCCATCAAATAAGTGTTTATAAACTTGCTAACCAATGAGAGATGCCTAATACCAGATACCAATCACAGATGAACCAAATAACTACAATGACAGGCTAAGCTCTGCTCATAATACCCACATATGAAAAAGTATGAGCACCAGACCACAATAGAAATTGCTAAAAGCAGATGTTGCAGCGAGCTAAAATATACCCTGTTAGGACTTCAATTGGTATTGATTTCTAAAACAGCTGAAATTCAGGTGAATCTTAGATGGCGATATTAGGTTTCTGTTTAGGTTATCTGCTCACCCACACAGGAAGAGCAAAGAATGTGGCAAACTTGTATAATAGACCTTACATTATTACATTATTGTTTCCTCATCATTTTGTACTATTTAAGAGAGTAATTGGATGGGGGGGGGGGTTCCCTGAAAAGTCCTGCTTACAATATCTCTTATGGTTTTGTTATAGCTCTTAAGCAAGTTCTATTATTTTCTCATACTTCTTAAAGGGCATCCAAACAGGAAAAGTAACAACAGTCAGACCAAAGTTCCCTAATGATAAAATAGTCAAGAACATATAAGCAATCCTTTTGAATTGAATCAACAGCAAATTTGATAAGTTATTTATCTTTAAACATAATAACAAGTACATTGTGTTTATCTAACATAAAAAAATATATCATGAGGTTGGGACAACATTTACTCCCTCCCCCTAAACATCATTATTTGAAGTTGGCTAATTTGGTTGTGACTTTATTTTAAAACCTGACAGGGGAATCTAAGAGGTTGCTTGAATATTACTAATCTCCCTTCCACCCCCACCTTCATTTCTACCACTACCACTACCACTACCTCTACCCCTAACCCTAATCTTTCTTTTCAAAGCAGGAGATACCATCAGGGTTTGATATTCTGCTGATCCTGCCACAAATAACAAGGCCCCAGCCATCAAAACTACAGGGGGCAATGGCTACCACACACAATCACAAGGCTACAGGCCCCCAATAACAATAGATCTAATCCTCGCTGTGATGCAGGATATGGTGTGAGCAGTAACAATGGTAGGGCTCCTTGGAATTAATAATTATAACATTATCAAATTTAAAATAATCACTGAAGGGAGGACATTAAGGAATACTAGTCCAGTAGCATTTAATGTTAAAAAAAGAAACTACGATATAATGAAAAAATTAGATACAACTAAAAGATATGGTTGCAGAGGTTAAAAGTTTGCATGGGGCATGGATGATGCTTAAAAACACCATCTTGGAAGCCCAGACTAGATGTATTCCATGCATTAAAAAAGGAAGAAAGAAGACAAAATGGCTGTTAGCATGGTTAAATAGTGAAGTTAAAAAGGACGGCATTCAAAAACTGAAAGGTGATCCAAATGAAGAAAATAAGAAACAACATAAGCAATGGCAAGTTAAATATAGAACATTAATGAGACAGGCCAAAAGAGATTTTAAAATGAAGCTTTCCAGATTGGCAAACACTCAGAATAAAATATTTTTAAGTATATTTGAAGCAACAAGTCCATGAGAGAGTTGGTCGAATCACCAGATGACTGAGGGGTAAAAGGGAATGCTTGGAGAAGGCAAAGCCTTAGCAGAATAAGTAAATACATTTTTGCTTTGCTATTTACTAAGGAGTGTGCTGGAGAGATATCTATATTGGAAACATTCTTTGATGATGATGATGCCTCAGAAGAACTGAATCATCAATCCAGAGGGAGTATTGAGAGAAGATTTTGCTATGGCTGAAGAGGATTGTTAAGTATTGTTAGCTGGGCAATATTGAGACTTAAAAGTTTGAGGAGAGGTTAAATTGTAGGGTGAACTAACTTCAAGTGTGTGTACCTCGACTAAAAGCCAGAAAAAGTAAAAAAAAATTTAGTGTGGTGTGTGCCTAATTAAAAAAATATATAAAAAAAACATGGAGCAAGATAAGTTCTTTTCTAGTGTTTCTGTGTGTGTCTTTTGATTCACAAGAAGACCATGGGGCTAGGAGCTAGGACTGAGCAGTACTAGAGCCTATGCCTTCTGTTGCAGCACCTGTTCTCTGGAACTCCTTTCCAGAAACATTGTGCCTGGCTGATGGAGTTAAAGCTTTCAAAATGTTGTTGAAACTTGGTTATTTAAACAGGCATAATCTGCTTGCAGCCTTTTCTCTTTGTGCAAGGTCCCTCTTGTCTCAATTTCATGTGTCTTTCTCTCTGGTGATTCCTCCCATGCATAGCAGGCAGGCCTGGCTCACCATTGGGGCCTCCCCATTTCAGTCACTGGCAGGCTATCAATGCTGTTATGGCCTGTTTTGAGACCTGCTCTGGGCTCCATTCTGATTACCGGACCAACACTACAGCCTATTATTGATGCTCACCGAGACCCCTCTTCTTACTGCAGCCTATTGCCACTGCTGCTGCTGCTGTTATTCTATGTTACTGGGCCTTAGACTCTGGCAGTTCCTGGTAGCAGGAGGCTGAGGCCCAGTAGTGAGAAGATGTATGTGTTCACCCAGTACAAAGAGCTCCTGGCTCTCAGAGAATGAGTCCAATCTCTAGAAACTAGAGTGGCAGACCTGGAGGAGCTGAGACAGAGAGGGGTGTATATAGAAGAGACCTTCAGGGACATAGTAGCCAAGTCTCAACTCCACTCTAGAAGCCCCAATGCTGTCTTGGAGGAAGAAGATGTGGTCAGAAAGCATCAGCTTGGTATAGGAGAAAATAATCCTATAGCAAAGACCTGCTCTCCATTGACCTCTTGCACTGAGGACAAGTCTCCCAGGGCTACTGCCTAAAAAGGAAAAGTTAGGTTGGTTGTCATAGTTGGTGATTCAATAATTAGGAATGTAGCTAGCTGGGTAGCTGGTAAATGTGAAGATCACCTGGTAACTGGCCTGCCTGGTATAAAGGAGGCAGACCTCATGTGTTATCTAAATAGGATTCTAGACAGTGCTGGGGAAGCGCCGGCTGTTGTGGTACATGTGGGTACCAATGAGATAGAAGGTGTGGGATGAAGATTCCATAAGCTGAATTTAGGCTTTTAGGTAGAAGGCTGAAATCCAAAACCTTCAGAGCAGCATTCTCTAACATGCTCCCTTTTCCACATGCAGGTCCACAAAAACAGGCAGAACTCCAGAGTCTCAATGCGTAGATGAGACGGTGGTGCTGGGAAGAGGGTTTCAGTTTTGTAAGTAATTGACCAACCTTTTCTGAAAGGACAGGCTCCACCTTAACCATGGTAGAACCAGGCTACCGGTGCTAACCTTTAAAAAGGAGATAGAGCAGCATTCAAACTAGATCAAAGGAGAAAGCCAACAGTCATTCAGCTTGGCTCAGAGGGAGGTATCCTCAAAGGATACTAATAAAACATGAGAATTAGGGCACATAAAAAAAAAACCAAACCCACCCCAACCCTTCAAATTTAATTAATTGCAAACCGGCGCCATCTTAAAAAATGGCGTGGGCTATCCATTGCTCCTACCATGTGACAGGGGCCGACCAATGGCACCGATAATCCCTGTCACATGGTAAGGGCAAAGGGCCATCAGTGCCATTTTGAATAGTGGTAGATGACGGCCTGAGAGGGGGAGATCACTCCTGGGACCCCGCTGGACCACCAGGGACTTTCGGTAAGTCTTGGGGGGGGGGGGGGGGTCGGGTCGGGAGGGTGAGGGGTTTGCAATTAATTAAATTTGAAGGGTTGGGGTGGGTTTGGGTTTTTTTTAATGTGCCATTTCTCCCCTCCCCAAAAACGATTAGAAAACCACATGAAATTTTGTGGGTTTTCTTATCATTCGTCGCCCCTTAAACCGTGACAAAATAGGAAATATCATCTCTATTTCGTCGCAAACGAATGCACATCGCTAATAGCTCTAGCACTAAACTTTAAATAGGAAGACTTTAAAAAATGAGGAAGATAGAAAAAAAATGAATAGTGCAGTTACAAAAGTTAAGAGTGTACAACAGGCATGGACAATGATTAAATATGCCATCTTAAAAGTGCATTCCAGATGTATTCCATGCGCTAAGAAAAGTGGAAGGAAGGCCAAACGCCTGCTGGCTTGGTTAAAATGTGAAGTAAAAGAGGCTAGTTTAGCCAAAAGATCTTTCTTCAAAATTTGGAAGAAGGATCCATCTGAAGAAAACAGGAAAAAGCATAAGCATTAGTAACTTAAATGTAAAACACTGATAAGACAAACTAAGAGAAAATTTGAAAAGAAGTTGGTCGTAGAGTAAAAAACTGGACTGTTAGATGATGAAGGGGTTAAAGGGGCAATTAGGGAATATAACACCATTGCAGAAAGACTAAATAAGTCTTTGCTTAGATATTTACTAATGAAGATGTTGTGGAGATACCTGTTCTGCAGATGGTTTTCAAGGGTGATGATTTAGATGAACTGAACCTGGTGTTATGTTTGCTGGCTCGTGGGATATCCCCATGAGCCAGTGCACTCACATCTGAATGTCACAACAGCAGGCCTAACTTGTGCAAGATGGATGCCACCATCCTCATACTGGCCGACAATTCTTAAAGGATCCGTGGCAAAAAACAGGACATGGTGTCCTTGGATGACATCGTAGGCTTCAGCCCTTAAAAGGGCCTTTCAGACACCCAGATCTCACCTCAGTAAAGTTTCTTCTGCATTCCTTGCAGTGCATATTGCCACCATTCCTGTTCCTTCTTTCTTCTTCCTACATCGCCTCATCCAGCCTTGCCTTGCCTCATCTTCCAGTCTTGCCTTGTCTTCCAATCTAGCCTCATCTTGTCACACTTTCCAGCCTCATCCAGTTTGTCTTCCTTGTTCCCATCCTCAGTGTCTTCCTTGTTCTCAGTGTCCACGTCTCACTCGGCTTGCTGATCAAGATCTGACCTCTTGCCTGGACCTGATCATGATTGCTTGCCCCCTGGACCAGATTACTCGGTCCAGACTACTCTTATTCACTGCCTGCCCAGAACTTGGCTCGCTTCTGACTACCTTGTCTCTGATGTGTCTCTGTAATCTAGCCACCACCACTACCCTAGGCACCCACCTAAGTCCTACTGGCCACCAGAATCTAAGGGGCCACCCTGCAGAGCAGGTAGCTGGTAAAGGTGAAGCTCCAAACTGTCCCAATAAGGGCATGTTCACCAGCTGCTGTTGTGGCCTCAGGGGCTCACTCTTGAGGCTGTGTCAACTGACTTGCAGCACTAAGGGCTCACACATCCGTTACACCTGGAAGATGTAGTAGGCCAGATTGAGAAACTGAAGAGTATAAAATCACCCAGATCAGATGGTAGACACCCCAGGGGATTGAAAAAACTCAAAAATGAAATTTCAGATCTATTACCAGTAATTTGTAACCTATCATTAAAACTGTCCATTGTACCAAAAGATTAGAAGGTGGCCAATGTAACTCCAATATTTAAAAAAGACTCCAGGAGTGATCCAGGAAAATATAAACTCATGAGCCCAATGTCAGTGCTGGAAAAAAACATGGAATCTATTCTAAAAACAAAATCACAAGACATATAGATAAACATAGTTTAATTGGACACAGCCAGCATGGATTTACACAATTGTATGCATCCCATCTGCGCCCGGCCCGCGCACGGGCCTGCTCACCTTCATGGTTCCTTGGCAGATCCCGGGTCGGCCTCCCAAGCAGCAGCTGCTAGTGCTTCCAGGCCCCAGCGTCCTGTGGCGGTAGTTGCCAGGCTTTCTTCTATGCACCCGGCCTCATGTCGGAGCTCGGTGTCCTTGGCTGTGTTGGCCATGCCCCAACGCACGCGCGGACCGCCTGGCCTCTTGTAGGGCCAAGGGCGGGTCTTAGCTCCATGGCACGCCCTGATTGATTCTCTGTTATAAGGAAGTCCTTGCTTGTTCTTCCTTGCCTTGGCAAGATCCCAACACCTGGGCCTCAGCCTAGGTCATGGCCTAATACCATAACCCAGCCCAGAGACGATGTCCTGATGCCAGGGCCTTGGCTCAGAACCAGGCCTGGTGCCAGGGGCTTGACCTGGAGGCTGGGTCCTGATGCCTGGGCCTTGGCATGCCTCAGAGCAGAAACAATGGCTTCCTCTTCTTTCTTTGTAAAATGACACTGTCCACAGGGGGTCGTGCCAGAGTTGGAGTTAATTAACTCGGGCACATTTCCCCTCCCCAGTCAATGCTATTTTGATATACGACATTTCTGTGCAATGCATACATCAACTATATCGCAACCCCAGCTGATGACATCAGTTTACTAAGAAAGAAAAAAGAAGAGGATGTTCTCATTGCTGCTTCAAAACCTGGGTTCCAGGCCTGGACCTGACCTTAGGCTAAGGCTTCAGCAATGGGAACCAGCCTCCTGGCTGGGCTATAGCTTTGGGTCTGGGCCTATGCCCTGGACTTGGCAGAGAGGCATCAGGCTGGGTCCTGTTCAAGGCCACATTGAGACCTAGCCTCTGGACCAGGCCACAGTGTTGGGCCTGACTCTAGGTCAATGCCCCAGCATCAGGATCCAGCCTCTGGGCTGAGCCATAGTGTCAGTCTCCAGACTAGGCTGAGGCCCAGGCATAGGGATCTGGCCTCTGTGCCAGGCTCTGGCACCAGACCTGGGATCAGGCTCCAGCCAAAGTGTTGGCCTTGCATAGGCTGAGGTAGAGATCTTGGCCACTAGATCTCTACCTCAGTGCGTCCTTGGCCTATGCAGATCTCTACCTCAGTGCGTCCTTGGCCTATGCAAATCTAAGGCTTCAGCCTGGGCCTAGGCCTTGCAGGTGGATTCCCATTTAACTGGGTAAGTGGGGGCAGAGGGTATCCTCGCCCCAGCATTTTTCTTGGTGTCAATGATGGGTGGTAGGTATGGGAGGCCTTGTGAGGTGCTAATTTCTTTTTTTGGTTTGTTTCTTGGTTTGTTTGTTTTTTAATGAATGAAACAAATCAAACTTTCCATGAACTGAAATGCATGGGGAGAAAACCTCCCAAAAACAAAGTGAAAAACAAAAATGAATATTTTTTATCCCTGAACACTCCTAATTCTCAATAACTTTCACAACTCTCTCTGCATTGGAAAAGCTAGCAACCACCACAACTTGTCAATCACCATTCAGTTTGCTGTGAGAAAAATAAGCTAATAACAGAGACATTGCATTTGGATCATTATATTGTCATAGGATTCTTGCTGACATTATCCCTTTTAGGTGTTCTGATCTGGTCACATTTTCATTTGCTTTAAGAAAATAATGCACACAAAAAAAAAAGAGAAAAAAATCACCACTTGAACAATTAAACAAACAATGTTATTGTGGAAAAACTGCTTAATTTCTTCTCATTTTAATATACAGGACTGGTGATGTAGCTCTCCTTGTGCTCCGCAGACCACTACCGGATCTACCATCACTGTCTACGTCAACTGTGACTAGGGTTCTTGGCCTACCCCGGCTTTTGCAGGCCCCCCCCCCCCCCCCCACCCTGTGCGATTCACAACGCCGTGGTGTTTTAGAAAATATAGGCCTAAGATAAGTACTTTTACGAGATTTGTCAACATATAGTCAGCATGTGACTTGGGACCATTATAAAGATACAGAATGAATTGTTGGGAATAACAATTTAATTGTAAACCAGTTCTGGAGTGGAGTCTAGTGAATTAGGGAACTTGAAAAAAAGCCTTTGGCAGTCAATTTTGTGCAAAAATGATTTTTCTTTAAAACAATTTATAAGCATGTTTTTGTGGTACTGCAACATTTAAATAAGGTGGTTGGTGGTAAGTTAATAATTACAATCTCAAAAACAAGGTAACCTGGTTGGTACATTAGATTGTGTAAGTATGAAACAACCATTGCCCTCCATTCCTATATATTAATTTGAGAAGAAATTAAGCAATTTTCCCACAATAACATTGTTTGTTTAATTGTTCAAGTGGGTAATTTTTCTCTTTTTTTGTATATCATTTTGCTCACCTGCTGAATTAAGAAAATTATGTGCAGCATATACTGATGAAACAGCTGAAACATCATCTATCAGAACAGATTTTTCTGGATCATAGTGAAAATGCTTTCAGGCACCACAGGCCCCCTTTTTTCAGAGTGTTTCTCCGTTTTACCTCTCAGGCTATCACTGAAAAGTCTG
Source organism: Rhinatrema bivittatum (assembly GCF_901001135.1). Taxonomy (NCBI): domain Eukaryota; kingdom Metazoa; phylum Chordata; class Amphibia; order Gymnophiona; family Rhinatrematidae; genus Rhinatrema; species Rhinatrema bivittatum. The sequence goes on from NC_042618.1 coordinate 95,378,611, forward strand.
GCAAGGGAAAATGTAAAAGCCAATTTAAGGATTACACTACCAGCCCATGCTGCTCAGTGCCATAAATTCAGTTCAGGGTCTGGATTGTTTTCATTTCTCCTTTGATAGCCACTTGCCAGCTTCTCAAGAAAAAACAGAGATAGGGAGAAAGTCATTTGTTTTAACTAAAGATATAACTTTATTTATGTAACTTACATTGAAAAAGAAATTTGTTTCCTCATCAAACCATGAAAATATTACATTTTTATTAAAGGAATGAAAATGATGAATTTTCATCAATTAGCTTTCTGATTTTTTTGTGTAATAGGAAAAGCAAACAGAATTTCTTAATTACCTAGTCCCTATCCTTAAGAGTTTTTTACTTTTTGTTACTTGTAACTTTCTTCTTTGATAGGGATCCAGATCATGAAGTAATCTTCTTTTTTAGGACTATTCTTCTGGCTCCTCAGATTTTAGCAGTCCACTACTCTATCAGAACAAAGTTTCCACAGCTTGAGTCCTGCAGCCCACTCAGGTTACCATTGTTGGCCTCTGGTTTACAGCTATCCTGCTGGCAACGCAGGTCTGCTGCATCCTCCAAGGGTCTACGCAGGACTGAAAAGCCCTTTACAAACTTTTAGCATAATGTTTACATTCTATTAGATTTTATTGCCAAGGTATTTCAGAATTACCTTATACATATATTACACAGGGTTAAATCTGTAGAAATATAACATTATCTGCAAGTGAAACATATACTATCGGATGTGCTTCTTCATAAAATTATTTAGCATTAATCTGAAAGGAAAGTTTTTACAATTCGAGTCCTGCACCCACTCAGATTACCACTGGCCTTTGGCCTGCAACCATCCTGCTGGTAGTGCAGGTCTGCTGTCTCCTCCAGGATCTATGCAGGACTAAAAATATCCCACCCTTCTGCTGGTTGTATGCATTTTTTCCACATGCAGTTTCTCAATTTCTGAGCTGGTACATTGCCCTTAAGCATGGTTGTTGCAAAGCACAGCATCCAACTGAGCATGCTTTATGCCCTTCTCTCTCTTAAGACTTCTTAAAAAGAAACTCCTTTTGTAAATACAATACATGGGGGTTACAGTAGCATTGGATACCAGTTCCAATTTTTCCTATTGTCTCAGGAGTGTCTCCTCTTCCCATTTCAGATCCATCACTGACACAGTCTTAAGGCCCAGTAGCAATACAATTAATTGCTCATGGAGTGGAGGGAAGAGAGATAACATTAGTGCCCGAATGTTTTGGGACACCATATTGGTAGATACCAATGACCTAGAAACAGGTAGGGAGATTCTGTCATTAAGCAGTAGTGGAACAGAGCCCCGGAATGAGCACAAAAGCCAAAGCCACTCCTCTTCCTCAAGTATGATGCAGTTGGATCAGCTCCTTGTTTTCATAGACCTCAGAGAGTTCATCCATTGGTAACAATGGGCTTGATTTTCTAAAGCATTTACAAATTTAAAACTGGGATTTACACATGTAAATACACTTTACCCATGTAAGTGGGCTTTAGAAAATTGCTACAATATAAGCCATTGAATTGTTCATATGATTTGATCACATTAAATGCACTTTCATGGGTAAATGGCTTTTGAAAATTGCTATTATAGTGTGTACATTTACATGTGTAACTCCTTTGAAAATTCACCTGAATGAGCTCGCCAACCGGAAATCTCCAAATTATTTTCTGGCTCTTTGGGAGATTAACCCCAGCCTTTAATTTCTTATGTGGGCGCTATTTTGGGGACATATAATCTCCATGAAGGCTTTGCATGGCTTAACCTTGATAGGTCCTTCATAGAAAGTTTGTAGGCTGTCAGGCATTAACATGGATGATAAACTCAACAACTTGTAGAGATCATTCAAGATTAGTCAATCATTGGATATCAATGCACTTAATTGTTATTTTTGAGGTTCTAACAGCCCCTACATGTCATCATATAAGGGCCCATACACATCTGATGTCTTTGGGTGATTTAATAAAGGGACCTGTTCCCTTACAGAATCCTGATATCACCACATTTGCAGTAAATGCTTGGCTGCACACTGCACTTGTCAGTAATCCAGGAAGGCAACAACCCATGGACTAAATAAAGTCAGATCATTGGCTAGTCTTCCAACTATAGTGTTCATCTAGTGTGTGTCAAAGAGCTTATATGGGTCAGGTGGTGATCCTTGACCCCACTGAGCACTGTTTTATCTGAAGGGTCATTCAGTGTGCCAACATGCCACCTGGAGAAGGCTCAGTAGAATGTGCCTCATTTGTCCCTGCTTTTGCACTATTCAGTGAGTACAGCAGGGGCATACTATCATCCAGTGTTGACCTAGAGTCTACATTTTTTTCTGCTTTCTGTGCATCTCATCATTTACTTAATATTGGTTTTTTTTGTTTTGAAGGGGCTTATTACTATGATAAATGCATGCCTTTTGGCTCCTCTATACCAAGTGCCTACTTTGAGAGGTTAATTACATATGTTCACTGTGTGATCAGTGGTACATTATTCTAATGCATTCTTATTTGCAAATATGAGAGACTTGTCTGAAGGTGCTCAGCTGTTTCAGAAATTTAATGAGATGGCAGAAGATTTTGGTATTTCTCTAATGACAGACAAGATACAACACCTTGGATTCTGAGAAAATTGTATCCAGATTACCACAGCACAAGCTTCAGTGCTTGTCTTCATTAGATTCTGAGTCAGGACGGGCCAACAAGGTGATATTCAAGCATGTGTGATCTTTATTGGTGGTTCGGCAATGCCAATGAGCCATATGTTCTTACACTGGTTGACATTGTCTATGGTCAGTGTATAGGAAGGGCATTCCATGATGATCTGGACTCTGGAATACATACCATTAAGAATTTAAAGTGACATCTTTGTTGCCCATTCTGGTATCCTGCTTCTATTTTGAATTGTTCTTTCATGTGTCAAGTGGGCATAGATTTGATGTGTAAATTTAAAGGAGCATATTGTTCAGGCATGAGGCCACATGAGTGAAGGGAATAGCACATTACTAGAGTAAAAACTTCTCTAGAATTATTTTAATTGTAGTTGTTTTCATGTTTGGGGAAGCCACTTAGGAAGCAGAAATGTGGCATTCTAATTTAATAATATGACAATAGAGGAAGTCATAAACTGCCAATTCAGCAAATGTTCTTTAGTGTCTGAGCTACAAAGAGAGTTTGGGTTAATAAAGTAATTAATTAATTAATTAATTTATTTATTTATTTAATAGACTTTTTTTATATCGATGTTTGGAGCTAGCCGTCACAACGGTTTACAGACAATTTAAAATAGTACATAAAAATCAATAAATTATAAAATAATAGCAGGTATAAAATCATAAGGATCAGTAACAGAAAAATACAGGTCTTCAACTATTAATAAAACTAATAAATTACTGATAATAGAATAAAAACAAGATATTCTAATGATTAAACAAATAATAATTCAAGTGAATAACTTAAGCTTGATGGACCCTTGGTCTGACCCAGTATGGCATGTTCTTATGTTATGTCACTTGCTGGAGATAAATTAAAGGCCCTCCAGACTTCGTTCATAGAAAATACCTGAGATTCATAAATGGAGAAATTACTTACCTGATAATTTAATTTTCCTTAGACAGATGGACTCAGGACCAAAGAGCCATGCTCCCCTGCCAGCAGACGGAGACAGAGCCAGATCTCAAAGCCGACATCATCCCAGACACACCCCTGTTGTGACCCCAGCCCTCCAGTGTTCTCTTCAAAAGCCACTGCTAACCGTAACTATACTCCATCATTCATAAACACTGAACCCCAGTAAGAATATAGGTGCCCTAATGCAGTAGGGCTCAAAAGTAAATGCTACATACACAGTCCTTGAGAACAGAAGCAGCTTCTAGTGTGGTTTTTGTTAGCACCGCCGGCCTCAGCAAGCCGCGACTGGGGCCAGGTGTCATGGCCGCCGGCCACAGCGGACCGCGACTGAGGCCAGGCCGGCGGGTGCTGGGGAAATAGTTACCCGGGGCTTTGGACGGCGTTCAAGGCTCCTGCGGGGTGAGCTGCCCTTCTACTTCTTACTGCATCATTGGCCAGGGACTAAGTATCAGGACCAGGTCTTGAAATCTGGACCTGATGTCTAAGCCCAGGCCAAAAACTCATTCTTGCATAGGCCTATAATGCTGTAGGTCATTGTCAAGGCAGACAATGACTTTATTTTTATTTCATAGCACTAGGATTTCCTGCTAAATTTCATTTCATTTGGGGATCTTTCTTTTTTTTTTATTTCAGAAAATAGTGCATGTTATTTCTTAAAAAAACAAATAACATACAGATTTCAGCAGGATTTTTTTTTTCATTTTCCTTGCAACTGAAATGAAACAAAGATGTTTTGTTGAATTTTTCATTTCAGTTGCAAACAACTGCACATCTTTATACATTGCTATTATATCATACTATTCCCAAAAAGAAGTGTTACACTTTTTGGGGAAATATGTCTGATTCCAAAGGGTCATAAAATAATTTCTTAAACTGGGTTAGATCCTCTGCCATTTCCCAACTCTTCTGTCTCTAAGGGGTGGATTCTTTTCTGGAGGAGGAAGACTAACTTTCTGGGCCTAGGCACTAGAAATCTTATGTGTGTATGTGGAATACCCTTGCTCTTTGGAGAAGGCACTTGAACAAAACAGGCAGAACTTGCTGGATGGGTATTCAAAATAATATTTGTTTACTGATATTGATTATATGAAAATCAATAAAGTGAAATAATAAAGTGTCCTAGAACATCCCGATTCCTTGTCCACTTGGTAGTAGGGATGTGCAATAGGGATGTGAATCGGATCCGATATCGGATCCGATTCTGGTTCCGATTCACATCTCTATAGATGTGAATCGGATCCGATATCGGATGTGAATCGGATCCAATATCGGATCCGATTCACATCCCTAATGTGCAAAGCCCGAACCTTTAGGGCCTTTGAAATTCAGGGGGACATGAATTTCAGGTTAGCGCGCACTAACCCGAAAATGAATTTTTCCCAAATTTTTGGGAAAAATTTGTTCGGGATTCAGGGTCCCCGAACCAGGATGAATCAGGCAATTTCTCCTGACCCCCCCAAGCTGGCCAAAAGTTCTTTTTGGGCCGAACGAGCCGTCCGGCGCGAACTCGCCGGGAATCACGTGACGCCGGCGTCACTCGACGTGCCGCCGACTTCACATGCTTCTCGCCAAGGATTGCAGAAATGACGTCCTCACTCCTCGCTCGATCACCAGGGAGTTGTGGTAAGTCTGGGGGGGGGATTAAGGAGGGTGAGGGGGTTTAAATTTTTTTTTTGCACATATGTACATATACCCAACTCATTGGATTTTTTTTATGTCCATATTGGCCGCAAGTGGGACCCCCTTTCGGACATAAGAAATATGAACATAAAATTTTGCTCTGCACATCCCTGGTAAATCCCTCTGTGGAAGTGTCCCTTGGTAGTGAAACTTGGAACTTGTATTTCATCCATGGTGCAGAATGAATTTGTGTCCCAAGGTGGTTGGGGTATCTTAACCAGGAGGATGTCCCCTTCCCCAACAGTATCTGATTTTCCCAAAGAGCACTTCAGATTTCAAATTTCTGTGCCCTATGTTCCAGGGTGGAAACTCCGATTGGGGGTCTCCAAATGTTCTTTTTCTCTAGTCTCCTCTTCAAAAGATATAACTTGTGTCCCTCCTGGAGGAAAGACCTCTATTGGAACAGTTTGTACAATCCAGCTCTGGGGAAGGAAAGGGGCAGCAAAATACTTCCTGCTCAACCAGATGGTAAAACTCATTCTTGCCAAAAATACTGGATCCTCCCTACAGGTCTCTGCAACCTCCTCTTGATGGGGTGAAGACGTGAACAGATTCCCTCCTGCACCTCTAGGAAGGGAATTTCAGCTTCCCAGAAGGTTCAAACAGCAAAACCCTAAATCTAAATGTAAGAAAAATGACAAAAAACACTCTTCCTTCCAGTCTAACACCAGAATCTGGTAAGGCAGTGTCTTTCCCTTCCTTAACTAGGCTGGGGGCCTTCACTTGAAAAGCACACTTTAAATCCATCTTTCTCCTTCAAAATCAAAACTACACTGCCTCCTAGTCCTTTTCTGCCTAAAGAACCTCTCACCCCTGAAAGTACTCCCTCTGCAGATGTCTAACTAAGGGCTGGGAACTAGGGCCATCTAGTGGAGACATCTTAGTATGTACAGATGTTTTTTCAGAATAGATAATACTAAATTGTAAAGGCAATAATGCACATAGCACTAGTAAAAACAATGTTCATTGCTAAGAGAAATGTTGAAGAAGTCATAAAAAAGCATTCATGCTATAAATATAACATGACAATAAAAATAAATAATACATGTGATTTCCCCAAATGTTGCAATAGGTTTCTGTACTTTGGTGAGTGAAGAAGTTAATGGCTAGGGGGGCAGGTGGGAGGGCACAAAGTCTCACCCTGCTGCTATTAAAAAAAGAGATAAATGATGTGCAGTTTGGCCAATTAAAAGTAAAAATTGGCTAGTATATTTTTTATTGATACTTCTGCTTATTTAACTCTATTTTCACAACAAAAATTATTTTCAAGAGAGGAAAAGACCTCAGTACTGGTTGGAAATGTGCAACACTGATTCCAAATCCAGTTGGTACAGTCACTGGTCTAAGAAACCTCTCCTTTTTTTTTTTATTAATTTAAAAGTCTAACATTCTTCATTTACTTCTTAATTCACCATGTATCCTCTTCTAATTTAATCAAGCAGAAGTATGCTCAGCTGGAAATAAATAAGTATCTTTTGAAACAAGAAATATTTTAACATTCACTTATCTTGATTTTCCATTCTCATCTTGCCCCACTTTCATTAATTCTTTGCAATATTAAAGACCAAACTTCTCAATAATCTAAACAACATTAGATAAAGCATTATTCTACTTTCTCATATGTTGAAAAATCAAATTCTTGCTCAAAAGCATCTTATAACTCACTTTTTATGAAACGTTGTGTATTTGCTTCTCCGTATTCCAGCGGGCTATACTAATAATATTACGGCTCTAGCTTCTCTTTAAAGCACTCCCCCTGATTAAAAAATAAACCAATTTAATTATTTTTTGCTTGTGTTCAGGCAGCAATAAAGTAATGATGTCATAGCACACTTCACATATACATTTGTTCTTTGTTGCACTATCAGATGTAATGACGTCATCACATAGTTACTGAAAATATTGACTTTTTTAATAATTCAAATTTAACACACTATTAGTTATAACAAATAGCCAACTAATAATTCTCTCTCATAACCTTGGCTGGCAGGTTGAGACAGGGGCCTGCACTGCTTAACCTCCTCTTCTGCAGAAATCTTTTTTTCTCCTGCCACTTTAAATGGGCAGTGGGAGCCTTGGGATCTGCATTAGGGTCCTGGGCCTCCCGCCATACATCTAATGCATTTCAAATAGGTGTAAATAAATATTTTATTGCAGCTGACCATCTTCTTAGTTGGCCACAATAAAACATTTACATAAAAATTGATTAGTAATGACCTACTTTGAATGGATTTGCATTATTCATGTATGCAAATTCATGAAGCTGTTTGAAATAGGGGAGGGATCTGGGCAGGGAGATGCAAAATATTGCAGATATCACAGAACATTGCCACAATAGTGCACTATTTGGTGATATTATGTGATATTTGCACTATAACGTGCATTAGAGGACTAAAGTGGCTTGATGAAACACCCAGTAAGTTGACTTCTCTCCAGAATGCAACCTCCCCATCCACAACTTATCCAGCTAACTACTTAGCTGTATAACTATTTATCCGGCTAAGTGGCAGCCATTGAATGGGGTTGGATATTAAACAGCTGACAGGGATAAATGAGGGGTGGGGGTGGAGGCACAATCTGCTCCAAATAAGTAGTAAGGGAAAAAACCCAGCCCACAACCAATGTCTTCTTCGAAGGTGATTCAATCAGTGGCCTGTAAGGCCCCATTTGAATCAAAACTCCAGAGAGGAACAGAGACCAGGAAGGGGTGGGGTGGGGAGGGGGATAACAGGAGCATGAGAGGAGCGAGGGAGGCAACCAGGAACCCACCTTCAGCTCAGGACCCCATAACATAGGGTCACCACATAGCCCATTGGGCAGTGCGGCTACCTGGGGTTTTGATGCCCACCTCACCAATATAAGGGCAATGTTCAGTGCTACTTAGCTAGATAAGCTAGAATTTATCTGGCTAAGTGGCAGCTGTTTAATATCCAACCCCACTCAATAGCTGCCACTTAGCAAGATAAATTCTAACTTATCCAGCTAAGTAGCACTGAATATTGCCCTTATATTGGTGGCCACTGATTGAATCACCTTCAAAGAGGACATTGGTTGTGGGCTGGGTTTTTTTTTACCTACTACTTATTTGGGACAGATTATGCCTCTCCACCCCACCCCTCAGTTTTTCCCTGGGCAGTATTCAAAGTAATTCCTATTAGGGATGTGAATCGTGTGATCGATCGTCTTAACGATCGATTTTGGCTGGGGGGGAGGGAAATCTGATCGTCATGGTTTTTTTGTTAAAAAATCGTAAAAAATCGTAAATCGGGGGAGGGCGGGAAAACCGGCACACCAAAACAACCCTAAAACCCACCCCGACCCTTTAAAACAAATCCCCCCACCCTCCCGAACCCCCCCAAAATGTTTTAAATTACCTGGGGTCCAGTGGGGGGGTCCCGGCACGATCTCCTGCTCTCGGGCCACGGCTGCATTAATAGAAATGGCGCCGGTGGCCTTTTGCCCTTACCATATGACAGGGCAAAGGTAGCGCCGGCGCCATTTTGGTTCTTGTCACCCGACGTCACAAGTGCAGGAGATAGCTCCCGGACCCCCGCTGGACCCCCAGGGACTTTTGGCCAGCTTGGGAGGGCCTCCTGACCCCCACAAGACTTGCCAAAAGTCCAGCGGGGGTCCGGGAGCGACCTCCTGCACTCGGGCCATATTGCCAATATTCAAAATGGCGCCGGCGCTACTTTTGCCCTCACATGATATGGGTCGTATGACATAGTGAGGGCAAAGGTAGTGCCGGCGCCATTTTGAATATTGGCAATACGGCCCGAGTGCAGGAGGTCGCTCCCGGACCCCCGCTGGACTTTTGGCAAGTCTTGTGGGGGTCAGGAGGCCCCCCCAAGCTGGCCAAAAGTCCCTGGCGGTCCAGCGGGGGTCCGGGAGCGATCTCCTGCACTTGTGACGTCGGCTGACAAGAACCAAAATGGCGCCGGCGCTACCTTTGCCCTGTCATATGGTAAGGGCAAAAGGCCACCGGCGCCATTTCTATTAATGCAGCCGTGGCCCGAGAGCAGGAGATCGTGCCGGGACCCCCCCACTGGACCCCAGGTAATTTAAAACATTTTGGGGGGGTTCGGGAGGGTGGGGGGATTTGTTTTAAAGGGTCGGGGTGGGTTTTAGGGTTGTTTTGGTGTGCTGGTTTTCCCGCCCTCCCCCGATTTACGATTTTTTAACGATAAATCGGGGGAATTGCTATTGTATCGCGGCTATAACGATTTTTGACGATTTAAAATATATCTGATGATTGTTTTAAATCGTCAAAAAACGATTCACATCCCTAATTCCTATCACCCTCCCTCCCCTTTATGTTAGTTTTGTTTTTCTTTGTTATTGCAATTATGTTTGCTTTCTTGTTACAGTTTGGCGGGAAACCCAAACCTAGGTTCAAATGTAAATGAGTATACTTTTTATTTGTGTGGATGGCATGTGTAGGGGGGCTGCTACATAATGCAGTGCACATGCAGTGAGCTTACTAACCGGGCAGTGGGTACTCTCCTGTTGGGATGTGCTAGAGAGGACCAGACAGGTGGTGGAGGACTGCCAGGATAGTGTTGGAATCCTTGATGGGTTGTGGAGCAAGTATCACTGGGACTCTGACGCCATGGGAGTCAAGATGAGTAATTGTGTAGCACAGGAGACATTATTAAGCTCAGGTTGTGTTATGTTTGTGACATTAAACTGCAGCCTTTGTTTAACTAATTATATTTCTTGTGTGTTTTTTATGGGGGTAGATGGGGAGAAATGCCATAAGAGTTCTAACTGCTCATATTACTTTTTTTTTACACTGATTAATGTTGATTAGCCATAACATTTAAATAGCCTAGTGAAAGGAACCTAGTGCAATAGTCATTGCAAGAAGTTTTGCCTATTCAAAAATGAATTTATGACAAATTTTCACCATTTAACAAATATATTCAGTTTGGGTTGAGATTATCTAGAGAGTTATCCTTCATTTCCTTTTGCTTTTGCATTTGATAAGTTGTCCATTCTTTGCATCACATGGGAGGTGCTGTCGGGAAAAGGCAAATGCTAGCAGCAGGCTGAAAGTCTTCTTAAATTCCCTCAGGTAGGAAGAAGAAAGAAGTCTTACGAAAGCAAACTATTCTTCAATGAAATCAGTATGAAGCTTTCAAATCAGTTTTAACTTCTCTGTGTTAGTTTGTGTTAAGATGTAAAATAAGATGAGTTTCAGGAGACTTAGCATTATGCAGCTAGAATAGAAATAAACATAATTGCTAAATACCTTGAGGCACAAATGCTTCAAAGTGGTACAGTAAAAGTTGAAGAAAATTATGTTAGTTAGTTGTACTGCATACTTTTCTATCTATAGTGTTAAAGTTGCACCATATCTCTTCCTTCGAAGATTTGATCAAGCTGTGATCAGCTTTCTGGTGACAATCATCATGCAGGAAATGATAAGTTGAGAAGGTATTCCAAAAATCTTATAAGAACATAAGAAATTTCCATACTGGGTCAGACCAAGGGTCTATCAAGCCCAGCATCCTGTTTCCAACAGAGGCCAATCCATGCTACAAGTACCTGGCAAGTACCCAAAAACTAAGTCTATTCCATGCTACTGATGCTAGTAATAGCAGTAGTTATTTTCTAAGTCAACTTGATTAATAGTAGGTAATGGACTTATCCTCCAAGAACTTATCCAAACCTTTTTTAAACCCAGCTACACTAACTGCACTAACCACATCCTCTGGCAACAAATTCCAGAGTTTAATTGTGCATTGAGTGAAAAAGAACATTCTCCAATTAGTTGTAAATGTGCTGCATGCTAACTTCATGGAGTGCCCCCTAGTCCTTCTATTATCCGAAAAAGTAACTGATTCACCTTTACCCATTCTAGACCTCTCATTATGATTATGATTTTAGTAGCATTTGTCACACTTTTATTATCGCTTCAAAGTGGATTACATTCAGGTACTGTAGGTATTTCCCTGTTCTTAGAGGGCTTACAATCTAAGGCCTGGATTCATCATTCATCGCTGAATAATGAATCCAGTGACAATGGGGGGTGGGGTGGGTCTGCGAAAGCCCGCAGCCTTCGCACCACCATGGTGTCTTCGCTGTCAGCTTTCGCACCGAATAGCGCCACCGTGAAAGGTGGTGCTATTCGGTGCGCTACTAGCGATGATAATGTTACTAACCTTATCGCCGCCAGCAAAGACACTGCCGAGTCTGCCCCCTCGCCGCCCCGACTCCACCCCAACTTGATTTTGCATGCTATTGCACGTGAAAAGGGCCTTTTCACGTGCGATAGAGTCTTATCGCACTTGATACAGCTGTATCGCGTGCAATAAGTCTTTAGAAAATAACCCCGTAAATTTGTACCTGAAGCAATGGAGGGTAAAGTGACTTGCCCAAGGTCACAAGGTTGGGCTTGATGGACCCTTGGTCTGACCCAGCATGGCAAATGCTCATGTTCTTATGTTCTTAGGCACAGATAAGAAATGCTGAATGCGTTTGTAGCCCCTTCGAAATCTCTGCTACATTTCTCCCACTCACCACCACTCACTCCATTATAGTTCCCAAGCGGTCAGTGACAGATCATGAAGGGGTTAGATATTGCTCTACCCATTTTCAGTCCCACTCCTGGACCACTAACTCACTACTGTCTTATGACAGGGGAAGGCTTTCAACTGAGAATCAATCATGGGTCACCACTTTATGCATGGCTTATTACATAGGGCCTTCAGCACATGTTGTAGCATGCCTATCAAATGGATATTAGTTTTGGTCAAATTTTCTGCATGTATCTTATTTGCATGCTGTCCCCTTATTGCATCCCATGGAGCCTCCTGCTTTTGCTGCGCAGGCTAAAATAATATGTGCTGAAAAATAGTGCCAATTTCACCATGGGTCTTATTACATTGGCCCAGTATGTGGTATTCTGCCACCAGGTCAGAAATGAAACATGGCCAGGGACAAAATTGACCTGCACCAAAACTTTAGCCATATCTCTTATGCTGTAATTTCTGTAAACTGTACCTTTATTTGACTTGTTTTCTCTTCTTATCCTACCCTTTTTATATTAATCATTCCTCATATTATTTTAGTAGCACATGTAAAATTATCATTCCAATAAAGTTATCTGATTCTGAATCTAGGAGCTCCTTCAGCAATAATTTTTATTTATTTTATGTATTTAAAATTGTTTGTATATACGCCTTTTCAATAAAAAATTGGTCAAAATGGTTTACAGTTAAAACGATCATAAAATTGGTCAAAAACGGTTAACAATAACACAAACATAAATGAGTAAAAACAAAAAGTGAGTAAGTTAAAACATATACTAATGCAACATGGTAAAAATTAAATAACTGACTGTGGCTATGTTAGAATTAGGTGAGTTGTGAAATATGAGAGTTGAAGGCTTTGAAAAATAGGTAGGTTTTTAAATTTTTCTTGAAATCTTTGGAGCAGATAATTTGATGTAATGAATCTAGTAAGCAGTTCCAGAGTGAAGGACTGGCAATGGAAAAGGCTCGTTTACTGGTAACATCTAGTCTGGCAAGATGAACAGATGGAATGTCAAGGAATTTTTTGTTTAAAGATCAAAGATGTCTACTGGGTTTGTACATTTAGAGGGCAAAACATAACCAGATAGAGGAAGGGTTATGTATAAGTGAGTGAATAATAGATAAAATTTTATATTGAATTCTAAAATTAATTGGAAGCCAGTATAGAGAATATAATATGAGGGTTATGTGGTTTTTTAAAGGAGAACCAGTTAAAATGCGAGCGGCCGAATTTTGAATCAATTGTAAAGGATGAAGAGAGGCAACTGGGAGACCAAGATAAACAGCGTTATAGTAATTAAGACCGGAGAAAATTAAAGACTGAAAAACAGTATGTAAATCAGGGGTTTAGTGGGAAAAAAGATTTTTTTTGTTTGGTTTTTGAAGAATAGTTATTAATGTAGTAGCAGAAATAAGGATAAAGGAAGACCAATTGTGATCTGGTGGAGGGAGGGGGATTTAGGAAAGAGCAGATGAGTAAACTCATGAGATATTTTGACCATTTTATTTTTTAAATGTTCAGTGATTTTATTACATCGGGAGGAATCAACTGATATAAATGGGTTTTGATGGGAAAGATTTTACAATATTAAAAATTAGGGATGTGAATCGTTTTTTGACGATTTAAAATATCATCCGATATATTTTAAATCATCAAAAATCGTTAGAGGCGATATACAATAGGAATTCCTCCGATTTATCGTCAAAAATCGTAAATCGGGGGAAGGGGGAGGGGAAGGGGAAGGGGGAGGGCGGGAAAACCGGCACACTAAAACAACCCTAAAACCCACCCCGACCCTTTAAAATAAATCCCCCACCCTCCCGAACCCCCCCAAAATGTCTTAAATTACCTGGGGTCCAGTGGGGGGGTCGAGGTGTGATCTTCCACTCTCTGGCCACGGGTGCATTAATAGAAATGGCGCCGGCACTACCTTTGCCCTGGCAATATGGCCATACGGCCAGCGCCATTTTGCAATACAAAATGGCGCCGGCCGTATGGCCATATTGCCGTATTGCAAAATGGCGCCGGCCATACGGCATAACAATACGAGTGCAGGAGGTCGCTTCCGGACCCCAGCTGGACTTTTGGCAAGTCTTGTGGGGGTCAGGAGGCCCCCCCCCAAGCTGGCCAAAAGTCCCTGGGGGTCCAGCGTGGGTCCGGGAGTGATCTCCTGCGCTCGTGACGTCGGGGGACAGGAACCAAAATGGCGCCGGCGCTACATATGCCCTGTTATATGACTGGGCAAAGGTAGCTCCGGCGCCATTTCTATTAACGCACCCGTGGCCCGAGAGTGGAAGATCACACCGCGACGATCCGATTCCCTCCCCCCCCCAGCCAAAATCGATCGTTAAGACGATCGATCACACGATTCACATCTCTATTAAAAAGTACAGATGGATTATCATTTGTGGCAGAAATATTATCAGTGTAAATGGCAATAATGTGCCATTCTGGCAGAAAGATTAGGTTGAGACAGGCACAGCCAAGTAAAGTGCAGTGAATGATTTGCTTTGTGGGGCAGGAGAGATGATTTATACACCAGGAGAGTCTGCTTCTTGCCTCATGAGACCACAAATTTAAAAGCAAGCTTGTTACGTGTGCCTTCCGCAGCAGACCTGCGGCACGACCCCCTCACCTCTCTGCAGTATCTCCAGCTCCTGGTTCCTCCTCTCTGGCAGCGGTGGGCAGCCAGCTCCATCCTCAGGCCTCCCCTAGTGCCTCTGGCTCAGCTGCAGTCCCTGGCATTCCGGGTCCAGCCACCACGTCCATTGCTTCACGTCGGGCCTCTCCGCATGGCCCATGGAGAGACGCTGCTACTCGGCACCACGCCCCTCCCTAGGTGCACGCGTGCATCACCAATACTTATGTAGGGCCCGCGGCGGGAACCAAGCCGCAGTCCCAGATGATGACATCATCGGAGCTTCAGTATTTAAGCGCAGGCTCTGCTCCCTAGCTTTGCCTTTGCAACAAGTCTCCTCACTGGTCGAGTACTTGTTGCCTCCTTAGAGATTTGTCACACTCCTGTGTTCCTGTTCCTCGTTTGATCCTGGTTCCTGTCTCCTTGTTCCTACATTCCTGCCTTACACCTTACCTCGGATTGCCTATTTGGACTTTGTCTCTGCCTCACTTGACCATGCCTTTGACTCTCTCCAAGCCCGGACCGCTGCTTCGCCTGACCATGCCATTGACTCTCTCCAAGCCCGGACCTCTACTTCATCTGACCACACCATTGATTCTCTCCAAGCCAGGACCTCTGATTCTTCTGACCACGCCATTGCCTCTCTCCAGACCCAGACCTCTGCATTGCCTGACTATGCCGTTGCCTTTCTCCAGACCCAGACCTCAGCATCGTTTGACTATGCTTGATTATCTCTGTGATCAGACCTCAGCCTTGCTTGCCACTGCTTCCAGACAGCCGTGACTCAAGCCTGTCCCTCAACGCCTCTGCAGCTTACTTCCTGGACTTGGTCAATTCAGGCTTTGGCCTGCTCTTGCTTGGGCGCACTCTGTCTGCCTTCATTCGTTTGGTGCCTGAGTCTCCAAGACACTACCTTGTCCGGTGTAAAATGGTACCATCTCTCTCATGCTATCTCTGGGTTGAACGCGATCTCCTCATCGTCTACATAGAGAGGCCCACCTAAGTCCAGCCGGTCCTGGCACCCAAAGGCTCAACCCGCAGGGAACGAGGGCTGGTATTGGTGAACCACCCGCTGGCCTCTGTTCATCAGCCCACTCTGCCTGCTGACGGTGGGGACCCGTAGGTCCCTACCTACAGGTTACGTCAACCCCACCTCAGCCCAAAGGGTCCACCTCCGGCACAACAAAGCTGGTAACATCTTAAGCTGCTTCAGCATAGCTCTGCTGAATTAACTGCATATGCTAATGATCTGTTAGTGGGAGCACTAAGAAGAGAGGATCCTACTGTGGGCTGAAAGGAATCAATAAGTTCTGCTTGGGAAATCTTTTAAAAGAATTGGGGAGAAGTAAACTATTGGGGTATATTAATTCGTGTGTTTGTTTTTTAAATAGTATTTAAATACAGAAGTTAGTTTTTGTTTTTTAAACAGTATTTTTTTATATATATAGTCAGTAAAGCAGCTAATAACTAAGTTAGTGTGTTTGTTTAAAAGAAAAGAGAGAGAGAGAGAGAGAAATGTAACCAGAAGCTAGAAATAAGCTAGGAGCAGTGCACACCTAAGTAAAAAGATTGAAAATTTCAGTTACTCACCTTGGAAAGGTACTAAGGGAGTGTGATTTGGTTTGATTAGGTCACTCAGAACAACTTTGATTTGATTTGGTTTGATTGGTCACTCAGAACAACTAACTAATGTAAATCTCCAAAAGGATTGTTTTGTAATAATTTACCTTAGAAGCACAAGATATATTGGAAGGGAAGCGCTCAGTAACCCACAATCTAGAGGGAGCACTGAGAGGAGAGGATCACATTCCTGAAGGCTGAAAGGAATCAGTAAGTTCTAGGGATGTGAATCGGGTGTCCGATCGTTCCCACTTTCGGGTTTGTCTGGGAAAATGTTGTTTTCCCGCTTTTGGATTTGTTGGGAAAATCTTGTTTTCCAGCGGATCGACGTTTTTTTTCATGAAAAATCGGTTTTCGGCTTAGTGCACACTAACGGGAGTTAGCACGCACTAAAAAAATAGCAAAAAGTAGTTTTTAACCGATATATAATGAATTAAGAAATATCATATGATATTTCAATTCGTTATAAAAATGATTCACATCCCTAGTAAGTTCTGCCTGGGAAAGTTTTTAAAAGAATTGTGGAGAAGTAAACTATTGGGGTATATTACTTAGTGTGGTTTTTTTTTTTTTTAAATAGTGGGTTTTTTTCTTTAGTCAGTAAAGCAGCTAATAAACAAGTTAGTGTGTTTGTCAGCCATCATAGGTGGTGATTTGATTATTAGGAATGTAGATAACTGGGTGGCTGGTGGGCATGACGATCACCTGGTAACATGCCTACCTGGTGCGAAGGTGGCGGACCTCATGCATTACCGAGATAGGTTTTAGACAGTGCTGGGGAGGAGCCAGCTGTCATGGTACAGGTGGGCACCAACAACATAGGAAAATGTGGGAGGGAGTTCTGGAAGCCAAATTTAGGCTCTTAGGTATAAAGCTGAAATCCAGAACCTCCAGGGTAGCATTCTCTGAAATGGTCCCTGTTCCACATGCAGGTCCACAGAGGCAGGCAGAGCTTCGGAATAAGAACATAAGAAATTGCCATGCTGGGTCAGACCAAGGGTCCATCAAGCCCAGCATCCTGTTTTCAACAGAGGCCAAACTAGGCCACAAGAACCTGGCAATTACCCAAACACTAAGAAGATCCCATGCAACTGATGAAGTTAATAGCAGTGGCTTTTCCCTAAGTAAACTTGATTAACAGCAGTTAATGGACTTCTCCTCCAAGAACTTATCCAAACCTTTTTTGAACCCAGATACACTAACTGCACTAACCACATCCTCTGGCAACAAATTCCAGATCTTAATTGTACATTGAGTGAAAAAGAATTTTCTCCAATTAGTCTTAAATGTGCTACTTGCTAATTTCATGGAATGCCACATAGTCCTTCTATTATCTGAAACTGTAAATAACCAATTTACATCAACTCATTCAAGACCGCTCATGATCTTAAAGACCTCTATCATATCCCCCTCAGCCATCTCTTCTGCAAGCTGAACAGCCCTAACCTCTTTAGCCTTTCTCATAAGAGAGCTGTTCCATCCCCTTTATCATTTTGGTTGCCCTTCTCTGTACCTTCTCCATCGCAACTGTATCTTTTTTGAGATGTGGCGACCAGAATTGGTTATAGTATTCAAGGTACGGTCTCACCATGGAGCGATACAGAGGCATTATGACATTTTCCGATTTATTAACCATTCCCTTCATAATAATTCCTAACATTCTGTTTGCTTTTTTGACTGCTGCAGCATAATGAGCTGACAATTTTAAAGTATTATCCATTATGTTGCCTAGATCTTTTTCCTGGGTGGTAGCTCCTAATATGGAATCTAACATCAAGGGTTATTTTTCCCTATATGCAGCACCTTGCACTTGTTCACATTAAATTTCATCTGCCATTTGGATGCCCAATCTTCCAGTCTTGCAAGGTCCTCCTGTAATGTATCACAATCTGCTTGTAGTTTAACTACTCTAAATAATTTTGTATCGTCCGCAAATTTGATAACCTCACTCATCGTATTCCTTTCGAGATCATTTATATATATATATATTGAAAAGCACCAGTCCAAGTACAGATCCCTGAGGCACTCCACTGTTTACCCTTTTCCACTGAGAAAATTGACCATTTAATTCTATTCTCTGTTTCCTGTCTTTTAAGCAGTTTGTAATCCACGAAAGGACATCGCCTCCTATCCCATGACTTTTTAGTTTTCTGAGAAGCCTCTCATGAGGGACTTTGTCAAGCGCCTTCTGAAAATCCAAATACAGTACATCTACCGGTTCACCTTTATCCACATGTTTTATTAACCCCTTCAAAAAAATGAAGCTGATTTATTAGGCAAGACTTCCCTTGCATAAATCCATGTTGACTGTGTTCCAATAAACCATGTCTTTCTATATGTTTTACGATTTTGATTTTTAGAATAGTTTCCACTATTTTTCCCAGCACTGAGGTCAGGCTCAATGGTCTATAGTTACCCAGATTGCCCCTGGAGCCGTTTTTAAATATTGGGGTTATATTGGCCACCCTCCAATCTTCAGGTACCTTGGATGATTTTAATGATAGGTTACAAATTTTAACTGATAGATCAGAAATTTCATTTTTGAGTTCCTTCAGTACCCTAGGATGCATACCATCCGGTCCAGGTGATTTGCTATTCTTTAATTTGTCAATCTGGCCTACTACATCTTCCAGGTTCACAGTGATTTGGTTCAGTTCGTCTGACTCATCACCCCTGAAAACCATCTCTGGAATTGGTATTTCCCCAACATCCTCATTAGTAAACACGGAATCAAAGAATTGATTTAGTCTTTTTGCAATGGCCTTATCTTCCCTAAGAGCCCCTTTAACCCCTCGGTCATCTAATGGTCCAAGCAACTCCCTCACAGGTTTCTTACTTTGGATATATTTTAAAAAGTTTTTATTATGAGTTTTTACCTATGGTGCCAACTTCATTTCAAATTCTCTCTTTGCCTGTCTTATCAACGGTTTAGTCTTAACTTGACAATGCTTATGTTTTATCCTATTTTCTTCAGATGGATCCTTCTTCCAATTTTTGAAGGATTTTTTTTTTGGCTAAAATAGCCTCTTTCACCTCACCTTTTAACCATGATGGTAATCATTTTGCTTTCCTTCCAGTTTTCTTAATTTGTGGAATAAATCTGGACTGCGCCTCTAGGATTGTGTTTTTAAACAATCCCCATGCCTGTTGAACACTTTTAACCTTTGCAGCTCCAACTTTCAGTTTTTTTTTAAACTATTTTCCTCATTTTATCAGTTTCCCCTTTAAAAGTTTAGTGTTAGAGCTGTAGATTTAGTTATTGTCCCCCTTCCAGTTATTAGTTTAAATTTGATCGTGTTATGATCACTATTGCCAAGTAGTCCCACCACTGTTACCTTTCTGTTACAATCCTGCTCGCGGAGCCCATCCCGTGTGCAGGCCTCTCCACCTACCTTTATGCTGTCAGGCTGTCGACACCGCTCTTCGCGGCCCGATGCTGCTGCCTGGGCCACTGCCGCTGATTCCACCCTTGTCGCAGCTTGTAAGCCACTGCCATCTGCGTGGCCTAGTCCTGCTGCTGCTGATGCCGGGACCCTCCATGGTAGGCTGCTGCTGATGCCATCTTTAAGCGGCCTGGAGGCCGCGCCAGTCAGCTGTTCTTCGGTGTGGAGCCACCACCGAAATCCTTCTTGAGCAGCAACGGGAGGCTGCTGCCGCTCCGATGCATTCCTGTGACTTAGAGGCCACTCCTGAAGCCTGCCTGCTGCTCCGTCTATTTCTGGGCGGCAGGGACGCTGCTGTCCAGGGTCCTGCTTCTCTCCAGAGCCTTCCTCTAGGTGCTGGCATGCGCCTCTTCAGTCCATTTAAAGGGCCAGTGGCGGGAAAAGCCCGCGGCCCCACCGGAAGCCAGCTGAGCTCCACTTCCTCTTTCAGCCCTATAAAAAGAGCTCTCTTTAGTCACTCAGGGCCTTCAGATCAGGTTTCCACAGTTTTCTGTGCTCTGTGACTGGTCCAGGTCCTCTGTGGTCTTCATTTGTGTAGATGGCTTCTTGTACAGTGTTCTTCATGTTCCTGGTCCCGATGACCCTGGTCTTGTTGGTTGTCAGAACTCCTTCGGTGTTTTCCTGATGTTCCACATGTTCTGCTTGTTCCATTTATCCTGTTGTTCCATGGTTCCTTTCCTAGTAAGCCTGTTCCACGTCCTGTCATGATTCCTGATGTTTCATAATCTAATCCTGATGTTCCACAATCCAGTCCTGATGTCCTTGATGTTCTGTGATCCAGCCTTGATGTCCTGTACCTCTGTTTCCTCATTGCCACTTTTCCTGGCATGTCATGTCGTGGTCCGTGAGCAGCCCCTCGGGTGGGCTGTGTAGGGCGCCTCATGGCACAAGGCCTGCCTTCTCATCTGCAGTACCAGCCTCCGGAGGGTCATCCTTGCCTGAAGCCAAATCCCATTTTTGGTCCTGTGTCCTGAATCTTGTTCCTGCCCTGGATTTCCTTATGTCTGCTCCATGTGTTAGATGCTGCTGGAACCTGTGCCGCTTCAGCAAGGTCTGCGACCAGCCACAGGCGGCTGTGTAGGGCACACTCCAGTGCAGGCCTCTACAGTATCTGGGACATGTTCTTCGCATTTATTTCACTTCTCATCTGGAGTCTTCCCCGCATCAAGCATGGTCCACGACCAGTCCATGGGTGAGCTGTGTAGGACACGCTGCGTTGCGGCCTCAACCTAGTATTTGACTTTGATCCTGAACCTTGTTCCTGAATCCTCGTCTTCAGTATTTATTTATTTATTTATTTATTTATTTATTTATTTAAAGTCTTTTCTATAACATCGTTAAGCTAGTTGCCGTCACAACGGTTCACAAAAAGGCACATAAATTAAAGTTACCAAATGTGTTAATTATATCAAGTTAAACAGGTGCCATCAAGGTACGGTAACATAGTTTCAAGATAAATACTAATTGTTGGGTGTGATAAAACATATCCATTTCTATCTTTATCAGCTATAAAATGAATTAATGATTAAATCTTATCTTTGGTGTCAATACGAGAATATAAAATAAAATACACACATATTGATTAAGGTGATGTGTGTGGGTGTCTTACTGACCGCATTCTGCACTTTCCTGGATTCTACTCTCTCTGCTCTTTGTGATACGCTTGCTTAAATAGCCATGGTTTTAAACTTTTCCTGAATGTTTTGATGTCTCTTTGCAGTCTGATTTCTAACGGCATGGTGTTCCATATTGTAGGTCCTGCTAGGGATAGAGCCCTTTCCCTTACTTGCATTAGTTTTGCTGTTTTGACTGAAGGAATAGTGAGCAGTAGAGATGTGAATTGTGTCCTCGATCGTCTTAACGATCGATTTCGGCTGGGAGGGGGAGGGAATCGTATCGTTGCCGTTTGGGTGTTTAGAATATCGTGAAAATCGTTAAAATCGTGAACCGGCACACTAAAACCCCCTAAAACCCACCCCCGACCCTTTAAATTAAATCCCCCACCCCCAAATGCCTTAAATTACCCTAGGATCCAGCGGCGGTCCATAGCTAAATCGGGGTAAGGGGGAGGGTAGGAAAACCGGCACACTAAATCCCCCTAAAACCAACCCCCGACCCTTTAAATTAAATCCCCCCCCCAAATGCCTTAAAGTACCCTGGGGTCCAGCGGCGGTCCGAAACGGGCTCCTGCTGTTGAAGCGTGTTGTCTTGAGCCGGCGCCATTTTGCAAAATGGCCGCCCCAAAATGGCGGTGGCCATAGACCAACACGATTTGACCGCAGGAGGTCGCTTCCGGACCCCCGCTGGACTTTTGGCAAGTCTTGTGGGGGTCAGGAGGCCCCCCCAAGCTGGCCAAAAGTCTCTGGGGGTCCAGCGGGCGTCCGTGAGCGATCTCCTGCCGCGAATCGTTTTCCGTACGGAAAATGGCGCCGGCAGGAGATCGACTGCAGGAGGTCGTTCAGCGAGGGTTCCGGACCTCCGCTGAACGACCTCCTGCAGTCGATCTCCTGCCGGCGCCATTTTCCGTACGGAAAATGGCGCCGGCCATACGTGTATGGCCGGCGCCATTATCCATACGGAAAACGATTCGCGGCAGGAGATCGCTCACGGACGCCCGCTGGACCCCCAGAGACTTTTGGCCAGCTTGGGGGGGCCTCCTGACCCCCACAAGACTTGCCAAAAGTCCAGCGGGGGTCCGTAAGCGACCTCCTGCGGTCGAATCGTGTTGGTCTATGGCCGCCGCCATTTTGCGGCGGCCATTTTGCAAAATGGCGCCGGCTGAAGACAACACGCTTCAACAGCAGGAGCCCGTTTCGGACCGCCGCTGGACCCCAGGGTACTTTAAGGCATTTGGGGGGGGATTTAATTTAAAGGGTCGGGGTGGGTTTTAGGGGGATTTAGTGTGCCGGTTTTCCTGCCCCCCCCCTTCCCCCGATTTAGCTATGGACCGCCGCTGGACCCCAGGGTAATTTAAGGCATTTGGGGGGGGGTTCGGGAGGGTGGGGGATTTAATTTAAAGGGTCGGGGTGGGTTTTAGGGGGTTTTAGTGTGCCGGTTTTCCTGCCCTCCCCCTTCCCCCGATTTATGATTTTTTGACGATAAATCGGGGGAATTGGTATTGTATCGTGGCCCTAACGATTTTTGACGATTTAAAATATATCGGACGATATTTTAAATCGTCAAAAAACGATTCACATCCCTAGTGAGCAGTGCTTTGTTTGCTGATCTCAGGTTCCTGTGAGGGACATGTACGCGAAAGGCTGTGTTCAGCCATTCTGTTTTTTAGTTATGTTTTAATTTATGTATGTACATAGTGTTTTGTATTGTATTCTTTGCTCAATGGGTAGCCAATGTAACTCAGGGCTTCGGTGATATGGTCTCTTTAACGTTACTAGTCAGAATTCTAGCAGCCATGTTTTGTAGTATCTGGAGTGGTCTTATCATGGTGTAAGGTAAACCCAGTAGAAGGGCATTACAGTAGTCAGTGCTTGCAAAAATTAAAGCTTGTAACACTGATCGGAAGTTTGTTGGTGTTAGCAGAGGTTTTAGTCTTCTAAGAGTCATAAGTTTGGCATATCCTTCCCTTACTTTTAGAGAAATGTGTTGTTGTTTCATACTTAGTTCCGTATCAATTATCACTCCAAGGTTTCGAACCTTGTTCCTGAATCCTCGTCTTTAGTACCTTGATCCTGAACCTTCGTCCAGAGTCTTCCATGTTCCGAGTGTCTTCACCTGAGGCTTCGTCCAAGTGTCTTCGCCTGGGTCTTCGTCTGATCCTTCCATGCTCCAAGGCCTTCGTCTGCCCCTGGCCTCCGTCCGGCCTGCTGCTTCTTGCCATTACCCAGCGGCAGGTCTGAAAGGGCTTGGAATGGTTGGAGGACCATTCAAAGACCACCACTGCAGGTCCGGTGTGCAGGTCCGGTGGAGAGTCAGTAACTTCAGTCATCCTTGCCTTCGTTCCAGTCTTCTTCTCCTCTGCCCGTGCTTGCATCAGCTCACCTCTCACTGTGCTCTTGGGGATCCTCCCTGAGCGGCATGGCGATCCAAGGGCTCACATCTCCTGTCAGAAGCGATCGTGCCTTCGAGCTCGCAACACTCTCTAACCAAATCCTGCATTCCACTAAGAATAAAATCTAAAATAGTTCCCTCTCTTGTTGGTTCCTGTTGTAAACTATGAGGTTTGGGTGGACCCTTGGACACTGTGGCAGCTGACCACGCCTATGGGGGAAAGTCCCATGAGGGGCCACAGGTCAGGCTTAGCTCAGGACACATTAACACAGGGTTTGATCTTTTATTAGACTGTGTAAGGAAACCACCAGAGGTGGCAGTATTGAGCAGCTGGAATAGCCCGGCAGGGCTGGTATCCTTCAGGCGCTGGAACAGCAACTCCTCCGGTAGCAGTGCTGTAGTGGAAAGAACTGAGAGAATGAGTACAGTGGAGAATATACAAGACCCCAGTATGGAGATCCCCAGAGTAGGGAGAGCAGACCCTCGAGGAGCGAGTATTTGAACCCTGAGAGCTGGGAGGCTTGCCGATGATGAACTTACGCAGCGGTTCCATGGAGATGGCACTGGGGCTGGAACGGAGGCAGGCCCTCGAGGAGCGAGTGCCTGGTTCCAGGGAACAGCTCTAAGGTGAAAATGGTAGAACTCACTGATGTTGAAGATTAGCGAATCCTTCCAGGCAGAAGAGAAGTTAGGAGTAGGCAGCGAGTCAGGGAACATGGTCCCTCGAGGAGCGAGCACCGATTTCCTGATAGCGACCTGGAAAGCAAGTGAGGCCCCCAAGGACCGGGTACCCCATTAGCATTAGAGAGTCCAATAGAGATTGGAGAGGCAAAGTAGCTGGGTACGGAGAGCGAATCCCATCCGTAGGATTCCCATAGGATAACCCTTGTTAACTCAAAGGCTAGCAAACATTGTAAGCTTTAAATATCCAGGCATCATGACATCATCACGGGGGGGGGGGGCACCCCGGAGATTCACGCCAAGTAGGAAATAAGAAGAAGGGCTGTGCGGCGTGCTCGCCCTATGGTACAAGCGGAGCATGGTGGGAGGCAGAGCCTAAGCCAGACCGGGGACGCCGGAGAGGACGGCAGGCAGACGCTGCAGTAGCCAGGCATCCATCCGCAGCATGAGGAGGAGCAAACAAAGAGAGGTAGGCGGAGTGAAGCCGTCGGAAAGGGACAGTTGCAACAGTACCCCCCTTCAAAGGGTGGTCTCCTCTGCGGGTACCAGGTTTTGGTTTCCAAGGATGTGAGAGATAAAACTGATGGAGCATCTCTTTGTCAAGGATATTAGCCAGCGGCTCCAAAGAATTGTCTTCAAGGCCGAAACCTTCCCAAGAGACAAGGTATTCCTAGGTTTTGCCTCGTTTGCGGACATCAAGAATGGCTTCGACCTTGTACTCTAGGTCATCTTCTGCATTAATAGGAGGTGGTTCCTGAGATTTGAAAGATAATTCACTGATGATGAATAGTTTCAGAAGTGAAACATGAAAAGCATTATGGATGTTCAATCCAGGTGGTAACTTCAGACTGTAGGTAACATTGCCAAGACATCGGAGGATAGGGAATGGTCCAACATAGTGAGGAGCAAATCAAGAGGAGGGCAACTTCAGTCTATGGTGCTTAGTGGATAGCCAGATTTTGTCACCAGGTTGAAAGACAGGCGCTTTGGAATGATGAGCGTCGTCAAACCTTTTGGCTCGATAACTCGCTTTGAGTAGCATTGCTTTCATCTGAGTCCATAATTGATGGATTTCTTCAGCAGTGGATTGAGCTGCTGGGGATGTCACTGAGAGCTTCAGTGGAAGTGACGGAGATGAAGAACTCCAAATACCACTTCAAATGGTGTTAATCCAGTTGATGTTGCTGGATGAGAGTTAATGGCTAATTCAGCCCATGGTAACAGCTCAGCCCAACTCACATAGGCCCGAATGAACTGTTTCAGGGTCCTATTCATCCATTCTGTTTGGCCATTAGATTGAGGATGATAGGCAGAGGTATAATCTAGTGAGATATCAAAGAGTTTGCACAGGGCCTTCCAGAATCTTGCTGTGAACTGTGATCTTCGATCCGAGACTATGTGCTTCGGGAGGCCGTGGAGTCGAAAGATATGAATTATGAAGAGCTTCGCAAGTTCTGAGGCTGAAGGCAAGCCAGGTAGTGCCATGTAGTGGGCCAACTTGCTGAAGCAGTCAACTGAGACCCAGATGATATTCATACCTCCAGAAAGGGGAAGATCAACTACAAAATCAGTAGCGATATGCGTCCACAGCTGTTCCGGAGTTAGAAGCGGTTGCAGCAATCCCCACGGTTGGCCAGAAGTAGGTTTGTGCTTGGCACAGTTGGTACATGATGCCACATAGGAGAGAGTGTCTTTCTTGATAGTTGGCCACCAATAATATTTCTGTAGCTTTAGCAGGGTACGGCATTGACCAGGATGGCCAGCCAGCTTGGAATCATGCGCCCAATGGAGCACTTTCTTTCTGAGATGCTTTGGCATGATAGTTTTATCAGCGGGCACAGAATGAGTAACCACCAAGATGACTTTCTTCGGGTCGATTATGTGCTGCGGCTCCTCTGGAATATCCTCTGAGAGAAGGGAGCGTGAAAGAGCATCAGCTCTGGTGTTCTTGTTTCTGGGGTGATATTTGAGCAGGAAGTCAAAGTGGTTGAAAAATAAGGATCATCTAGCTTGTCTGTGATTAAGACGTTGCGCATGGCGGAGATACTCTAGATTCTTATGGTCCGTAAAAATGGTAACTTGATGTTGAGCGCCTTCAAGCCAAGGCCGCCATTCCTCATATGCCAACTTAATAGCTAGGAGCTTTTTGTCACTGATCCTATAATTCTTCTCTGCCAGAGAGAAACGTTGTGAGAAGAAAGAGCAGAGATGTAAGGACTTGGAATCTCCAGTCTGGCTTAGAACAGCCCCCAACCGAAATCAGAGGCATCATCCATAGGAATCCCATAGGATAACCCTTGCTAACTCAAAAGCTAGCAAATATTGTAGGCTTTAAATATCCAGGCATCATGACGTCATCAAGGGGGGACAAATTTGCACCAAGTAGTAAATAAGAAGTAGGGCTGCGCGCCCTATGGTACAAGTGGAGCATGGCGGGAGGCAGCACCCAAGCCGGTCCAGGGACACCGAAGAGGACGGCAGACAGATGCCAAGTAGCCAGGCATCCATCCGCAGCATGAGGAGGAGCAAAGAGAGGTAGGCAGAGTGAAGCCGTCGGAAAGGGATGGTTGCAACAGTTCCTGAACCAATTGTTCCATGAAGCAGTCATTTATTACATCCAAGAACTTTATGTCTCCAGCAAGTCCTGATGATACATTTACCCAGTCAATATTGGGGTAATTGAAATCTCCCATTATTATTGCACTGCCAAATTGGTTAGCTTCCCTGATTTTTCTTAGCATTTCATCATCTGTCTGACCATTTTGTCGAGGTGGATGGTAGTATACTCCTATCACTATATTCTTACCCAACACACATAGGATTTCTATCCATATAGATTCTACTGAGCATTTAGTCTCTTGTATAATCTTTATCCTGTTGGACTCTATACTCTCCTGAACATAAAGTGCCACACCCCCACCAAGTTGATCCTCCATATCATTGCGATATAATTTGTACCCTGGTATAGCACTGCCCCATTGGTTATCTTCCTTCCACCAAGTCTCTGTGATGTCAATTATGTCAATCTCATAATTTACTGCTATACACTCTAACTCTCCCATCTTACTTCTTAGACTTCTGGCATTGGCATATAGACATTTCAAAGTGTGTTTTTTGTTTGTATTAACAACCTGCTTTTCAGTTGTTAGGGATATTTTGGAAATCATTAGCTTCAGTGATTTTTTACATATAGGCACATGAACTACGTTTGCTTTCCTTGGAACCTCTCTGCTGGGATGCCCTAACTCTCTGTTTCATTAGTATCCTTCAAGGATACATTTCTCCGAACCATGCACTGCTAACTGACTGTCAGCTTTCCCCCTTGTTCTAGTTTAAAAGCTGCTCTATCTCCTTTTTGAAAGTTATTGCCAGCAGCTTGGTTCCACTCTGGTTAAGGTGGAGCCAATCCTTTCGGAAAAGTCTCCATCCCCAAAAGTTTCCCCAGTTCCTTACAAAATTGAATCCCTCTTCCCTGCACCATCATCTCATCCACACATTGAAACTCTGGAGCTCTGCCTGCCTCTGGGGACCTGCACGTGGAACAGGAAGCATTTCAGAGAATGCCACCCTGGAGGTTCTGGATTTCAGATTTCTACCTAAAATCCTAAATTTGGCTTCTAAAATCTCTCTCCCACATTTTCCTATGTTGTTTGTGCCCACATGTACCACGACAGCCGGCTCCTCCCCAGCACTGTCTATAATCCTATCTAGGTGATGCGTGAGGTCTGCCACCTTCGCACCAGGCAGGCAAATTACCAGGCGGTCCTCATGTCCACCAGCCACCCTGCTATCTACATTTCTAATAATTGAATCACCAATTATTATGGCCGGCCTAACCCTTCCTTCCTGGGCAGTAGCCCTGGGAGACTTGTCCTCATCTGGAGAACAGGTCCTTGCTACAGGATCAGTTCCTGCTATACCAGGGTAATGTTCTCCTACTGGGAGACCTTTCTCATCCAAGGCAGCACTGGGGCTGCCAGATTGGATTTGGACTTGGCTACTATGTCCCTGAAGAATCTCATCAATGTACCTCTCTGTCTGCCTCAGCTCCTCCAAGTCTGCTACTCTAGCTTCCAGAGATCAGACTCATTCCCTGAGAGCCAGGAGCTCTTTGCACCGAGTGCACACATACAATCTCTCACCGGCAGGTAAAAAATCATACATGTGTCACTCAATACAAAAGATTGGAAAGCCCCCCTCTTGCTGCTGGACTGCTGCCTTCATCTTAGTTTATTGAGTTCCTAGTTAAGTTTAGGATACTAAGGGAGTTGGAATTAGAATACTTTAAATTTACAGGTGAATTTACTAATTAATCAGCTAGTATCCTACAAGGGGATGATTAAACTTTCAATAAGGGCAGGTACAATAGTATGATTTTTAATGAGAAAGTGTCTCTTGCCTAAAAATCAAGGGCTGAGTGGGTGGGAAAGACAGACACTAGAATTAACTATCTCTGGCTTGCTTATTACATCAGATACACACAAACTCTAAAGAATATATCCCTCTATTTCACCTTTCACCAAACTTTTATAAGTCCATAAATTTCCCAAAGCTATACTTACTAGGGGTGTGCATTCGGTCCCTACGTATTGGCAATCTGCAATGGATATGGCCATATTCGTTGTATTCGTGGGGAAGCGAAATGTATCACAATTCCCCACGAATACACGAATCTTTGCCGAATTATTTGGCCGCCTAAAGAAACCAATTCAGACAAACCCCCCACTCTCCTGACCCCCCCCCCCAAGACTTACCAAAACTCCCTGGTGGTCCAGCGGGGGGTCCGGGAGCCATCCCCTGCACTCACACCCTCGGCTGCCATTTCAAAATGGTGCCGATAGCCTTTGACCTATTATGTCACAGGGGCTACCGGTGCCATTGGTCAGCCCCTGTCACACGGCCATCGGTGCCATCTTGTGCTCCTACCATGTGACAGGGGATGACCAATGGCATCGGTAGCCCCTGTGACATAGTATGGGCAAAGGCTATCGGTGCCATTTTGAATACTGGCAGCCGACAGTCCAAGTGCAGGAGGTCGCTCCCAGACCCCCGCTGAACCACCAGGGACTTTTGGAAAGTCTTAGGGGACCATCCTGACCCCCACTAGATTTGCCAAAAGTCCAGCAGGGGTCTGGGAGCGACCTCCTGCACTCCGGCCATTGGATGCCAGTTCTCAAAATGGCGCCGATCGCCTTTGCCCTCACTATGTCACAGGGGCTGACCGTTGGCCCCTGTGACATAGTGAGGGCAAAGGTGATCGGCTGCCAGTATTCAAAATGGCGTCGATCGCCTTTGCCTTCACTATGTCACAGGGGCCGAAGGTTGGCCATTTTGAGTACTGGCATCCAATGGCCGGAGTGCAGGAGGTCTCTCCCGGACCCCCGCTGGACTTTTGGCAAGTCACGTTGAATGTCAATGTGGCCCCTAACCCCCTACACTAATACCTAAACCTCACCTCAACTTACTAGGTGGGCCTCCCTATCTAGGGAGAGGACATTATGTCTTCTCTCTCTCTCTCTCTCTTCCCCCTCCCCTCCTCCTAGGATGGTGCTCTGGGAGCTTCAAACCTACTAAAACATGCCTTTCAGGAGACATCACGAAATGCACTAACACCTTACTGCCCCATAATGCAAGCTATCATACAGCTTAACGCCACTGAAAAAGGTGTAGTTAAAATCAGCATTAAGTCTGTGTGCTATCACTTCACAGACTGGCCAGCCCACTCCTCCTCTTTTTTGGATTTGCATCGCACTATACAATATGGTGCTATCACATGCGTTAACGGGGCTTTTCGCATGCGATAAGCCCTTAACGCATATGAAAACGCCTTGGCGCATTTTGATAAATGACCCCCTATATCTCCTCTCTTATCTCTCACTACAACCCACCTCATGAACTCCATTCATCGGTCAAGTCGCTCTTATTTATGCCTGTGGCACTCGAAAGGTCAGTGGCTTGGTTACAGCCAGAGGAAGCCACATAGGAACTCTGGCTGTGCTTAAAGTGCTCTTTATTTATAGTGATCTTGAATTTACACAAGTGGCAGCAACAACAAACAGGCAGCTTAAACTCAGGCAGTCTCTAAGCTATAAGTAGATGCAATTTACTAAAATTAGAGATAAGTTCTCATTTGGTATGCTGGACCTCTGTCAGCTCTCCAGAGCCTGAATACCTTGTCTAGACCCTCAGGTTTTATGCTCAGGGATTGAACTCCTCCTTCCTCCCAGGACATCTTGGGGAGCCCAAGCTTAAGGAGGTATACCTTAGGGATGTGCAGACAAAAAGTTTATGTTCATAAGTCCATAAGTCGAAAGGGGGGGGGGGGTCAATTTCGGCCAATATGGACATATGTAGAATTCCATAAGTTGAGGCTATGTCCATACGTGCACCGGTTGCCTAAATAAAAATTTAAACCCCTCACCCTCCTTAACCCTCCCCCAAGCTGGCCAAAAGTTCCGGTTGGGTCCAACGAGGGTCCCGGAGCGAATGCGCGGGGAATCACGTGACGTCCGCGTCACTCTGACGTGACGCCGACGTCACGTACTCCTCGCAAAGGAATACAGAAATGGCGTCCTGACTCCCTGCTGGACCACCAGGGAGTTTTGGTAAGTCTTGGGGGGGGGGGGATTAAGGAGGGTGAGGGGTTTAAATTTTTATTTAGGATCAACAATCGTGATTTCCAATGTATTCAACATAGCTATGTTGAATAAGTTGGAAATCCGATCGTTTTCGCCTCATCAATTTTTTAAGTTAAAAAAAAAAAAAGTTGCGTTTTACATATGCGGTCAAAACGAATGCACACCCCTAGTATACCTGAGCTTTGTCCTTTAAGGTAGATTGAGGGAGACGCCTATACACTCCCTCACATATCCCCCTTCAGCTCATCCTTACCAGGCTGAGCTTCCCTTTGTAGAAGGGAGACCTCCCTTGACAGAGAATCAACTGTGGAGTACTGTCTCTCACGTAGTATTAGCTTCCTGCTAATGTAGGACAGTGGATGTCATTGTCCAACTTTCTTCTGGGCAAGTATGGCTTTTTCAACTTCTTCCAACCCTTGGATCTTCTCTGGCAACCTCTTCAGCTGTTGCATTGTGAGCAGTTCTGTCTCCCTTTGCAGGAATGGCACCCAGGGGTAGATTTTAAAAAAAGGCGCCCTCGCGTACTTTTGTAGGCGCATCAGGTGCAAACAAAAGTACGCTGGATTTTAGTAGATACATGTGTAGCCGTGTGTATCTGCTAAAATCCCGGATCGGCGCGCGCAAGGCTGCCGATTTCGTGTAGCCGGCGCGCGCCGAGCCGCGCAGCCTACCTCCGTTCCCTCCGAGGCCGCTCCGAAATCGGAGCGGCCTCGGAGGGAATTCGCTTTCGCCCTCCCCTCACCTTCCCCTCCCTTCCTCTACCTAACCCACCCCCCCGGCCCTGTCGAAACCCCCCCCTACCTTTGTCGGGGGATTTACGCCTCCCAGAGGGAGAAGTAAATCCCCGCGCGCCAGTGGGCCGCTGGCGCACCTAGACGCAACCTGGGGGTGGTTTCGGAAGGCGCGGCCACGCCCCCGGACCGCACTGGGCCGAAACCACGCCCCCGAAATGCCCCCGAAACGCCGCGTCCCGCCCCGAAAACGCCATGCCGATCGGCCCCGCCCCGACACGTCCCCGACACGCCCCCCTCGAAAAACCCCGGGACTTACGCGAGTCCCGGGGCTCTGCGCACGCCGGCAGGCCTATGTAAAATAGGCGCACCGGCACGCAAGGCCCTGCTCGCGTAAATCCGGGCGGATTTACGCGAGCAGGGCTCTTAAAATCCGCCCCCCAGATTATTACCTTGTCCCTCCAGGCCTGTGGATGGACCTTACTCTTTCCCAGGGTATAAAAGAACATGAGAACATAAGAAATTGCCATGTTTGGTCAGACCAAGGGTCCATCAAGCCAAACATCCTGTTTCCAACAGAGGCCAAACCAGGCCACAAGAACCTGGCAATTAACCAAACACTAAGAAGATCCCATGCTACTGATGCAATTAATAGCAGTGGCTATTCCCTAACTAAACTTGATTAATAGCCGTTAATAGACTTCTCCTCCAACAACTTATCCAAACCTTTTTTGAACCCAGCTACACTAACTGCACTAACCACATCCTCTGGCAGAGGATGTGGTTAGTGCAGAGCATTATTGTGCGTTGAGTGAAAAAGAATTTTCTCCGATTAGTCTTAAATGTGCTACTTGCTAACTTCATGGAATGCCCCCTAGTCCTTCTATTATTTGAAAGTGTAAATAATCAATTCACATCTACTCATTCAAGACCTCTCATGATCTTAAAGACCTCTATCATATCCCCCCTCAGCCGTCTCTTCTCCAAACTGAACAGCCCTAACCTCTTCAGCCTTTCCTCATAGGGGAGCTGTTCCATCCTGTTTATCATTTTGGTTGCCCTTCTCCGTACCTTCTCCTTCACAACTATATCTTTTTGGAGATGCGGCGACCAGAATTGTACACAGTTTTCAAGGTGCGGTCTCACCATTGAGCGATATAGAGGCATTATGACATTTTCCGTTTTATTAACCATTCCCTTCATAATAATTCCTAACATTCTGTTTGCTTTTTTGACTGCTTATGAGGTTTAGCGTCCTTATGAACGAGGTCCAGATCTTCCCTTGGAAACAGCTCTTGAACCTCTGGCTCTTTGGGGTCATGGCTAAGTTGTAGGGATGTGCAGCAGGGACGGATTCGTCCCATTCGGTATTCGTATTCGTCGGGACCCAAATCCATTGCATTCATTCTCGGGGGACCCCAAACCATTCAATAGTTACATATTTATTTATTTCCCAAAAAACCCCCATCCCAACCCTTTACATTTAATTTACTACAACCCCCACCCTCCTGACCTCCCAAGATTTGCCAAAAGTCCCTGTTGGTCCTGCGGGGGTCCTGGAGTGATCTCCTGCACTCGAGCTGTCGGCTGCCGGTATTCAAAATGGCACCAATAGCCTTTGCCCTTATTATGTCACAGGGGCTAGCGGTGCCATTGGTCAGCCCCTGTCACATGGTAGGAGCAATGGATGGCCGGCGCCATCTTGTGCTCCTATCATGTGACAGGGGCTGACCAATGGCACCGGTAGCCCCTGTGACATAGTAAGGGCAAAGGCTATCGGCGCCATTTTGAATACTGGCAGCCGACGGTCCAATTGCAGGAGATCGATCCAGGACCCCCACTGCACCACCAGGGATTTTTGACAAGTCTTGGGGGGTTAGGAGGGTGGGGGTTTATTTGTTAGTGATACATTGTATTTGTGGGGGTTCGCCATTCGTTTCATGACCCCCACGAATACAACAAATATGGCATATACGTTTGCACATTGCCAATACTTTGCAATTGAATGCACACCCCTACTAGGTAGATCTGTTGTATGCTGATCAAAAAAGGGCTTTGAAACTCAGGCAATCCCACCCAATAATCATGGGGTAGGGTAACCAGGGAAGTACTCCAACCTCTATCATCCCTTGACTGACGGGTTTTCAGGTGTACCTGGATGGTGGGATATCACTGATGGTCCCCTTGAACACATACCAATGCCACTACTTTTCAGCTTTAAAATGGATCCATTTCAGCAAATCGCTCCGCACCAACACTTTTACTCTAGTGGAGTCCATTAGTGCTTGGGTGGGAATCCCTTTCAGCTCTACTGTATCACACATTTAGAGGCCCCCTGGCTGGAGATATCTACTAAGAAATTACCACTAATGTCCATTGTCTCCAGTTCTTTGCAGTAACAGTCTCTCACAAAGTATCCTCGTTCCCCACATGGAAGCATGTCAAACCAATTGAAGGTTGCTGCTGGGGTGACCGGTTCAGTCAGGCCTGTCCCGGAGGCTCTGGGGTCTGTCATTCCCTCTCAATGTTGAAGGGTTTCTCTCATCAGGATGGTGGTGTGTGGGCATGGTCTGGGCCTGATGGTATGCCCTGGCTACCTCCAGTTCTTTTTCCATCATTGGGTGTGGATGCTGGCGAACCCACTGCTGCATGAGCAGACTGAGACAGTTCTGGAACTACTCCAGTAAAATGACTTCAACCACTTTTTCTCTGGTTTTCCCATCCGGACACAGCCACTTCCAGACGGCATCTTTGAGGAGGTGGAGCAAGTTCCTAGTGTTCTCTCTAGCCTGTATAATTTCTCCTCAAAACCACTGCTAGTATGCTTCTACAGTGATTCCTGCTCTTTATAGGATCATTGCCTTAATCTCCGGATATGTGGCCATCCCCTCTGGATTGGCTGGTTTATAAGCCTCTTGTCACGGTCTGGTAAGTTCATTTCCCAGGTAGACAGCTCACCTATCTTCAGGCCAGCCTGCCAGCCTTGCAGTATTTATTTTTATTTATTTTATTTATAAACTTTTTTATACCGACATTCGTTGGAACATCATGCCGGTTTACATATAACTGAGAAAGGATGGAAGATACAATTAACAGGGACGGGGAAGGGGGAGCAGGTGAGAAAAGAGGAGATGGAAGTGGTGGGGGTGAAGGGGGGGGAAGATATAGTTAAGAGGAAGAAAAAAAAATAGGAACAGTACCAATAAAGGTACAGGCGGTGAATAACCTTATTATGTGAACAAAGTGAGACCATGCAATATGTACAGTAATAACAATTTTACAAACTGTGCATTCTGAGAAGCAAATGGGTTGCATCAGAAGTATATACAGTAATAATATTAACAATTTTTACAGACTGTACAATCTGAGGAATCAGGAAGACCGCATAAGCGCAGTAGCATGTGGGGTACAGGTATAGAATAAGACTTATTATTTAAGCAAATGTGACCATGTTAAATGTACAAGTATAAGAATTTTACAAACTGTGGGCTCTACAAAGGCTTTGGAGCAGGCAAAATTAAACACACAGGAAGAAGAAAAACAGAGGGAGAGAAAAAAAAAAGGGGGGGGGGTTTAGCTACGAAGAGAGGATTAGGGGACTGGAGGGAGGCATGTACTTCTGCATTGAACACAAACCAGGAAAGCAGCTGAATACACTGTTTTGGGCATCTGGCTATGTTTGGTTCGAGTCTGGGTAAGCCTGCTTGAAGAGCCAGGTCTTAATTTTTTTGAAATTGCGCAGACATGGTTCTAATTGGAGTTCGGTGGGTAGGGAGTTCCAGCGGGAGGGGCCAGCAATAGTAAAGCCTCTTTCTCTGATGAAGGCGTGGTGAAGGCGTATGCTCAATGTTCTTCAAGAAACCCTCCAGATCCTCTCCTGGGGTCATCTTGAGGAGGGCTGGCAACACTGGCGGTGGACAGGCCACAGCAGTTTTCACTGCCTGGGCTATCTGCATAAGCACAGTATGTTTCTGCATCACCCACACTTGTAACACTTCCTGCAGAGTAATTTGCACTTGCAGGGCACTCTGCAGCTGCTGTTGGCCAGTGGCAAGAATTTGGATTCCTTGCTCAATTTTAAATGATTCTCTGGTTGTAGGAGAGCAAACAAAGCAAAACAAAAATCTGCTGGCCTCTCCGATCCTTACTTTTCTGCTTGACCCCTCTCTAACCAGGGGGGGATAGCCCCCCTAGGCCTGCATACAAGCTGGGTTGGAGCTAGGAGGGCCCAGGATAAGAGAGAGAAAAAAAAACCTCTGCAAGTGTTTTTGATTTCTTAGGGCTCATTAGAGCCACACCCTTTCTTCAGCTGCTAAGATGCAGTTCAGCAAACACACTGTTCCTCTTCACAGTCCTCCCTAGAGACTGTTTTTTCCCTCTGTGCCCTGCTTAGAGGGATCCCACATAGGACACCATATAAGGCACTCAAGCGGTCAGTAGTCTGGTTACAGTAAGAGGAAACCCACACAGTGATCTTGAAGGGGTAGCAACAACAAACTGACACCTTGAACTCAGGCAGTCTCTAAGCTGTAAGCAGATGCAATTTACCAACCTTACAGATAAGTACTCGGTAGGCTGGAACTCCATCAGCTTCCCAGGGCCTATCTACCATATCTAGGCCCTCAGGTTTTAAGCTCAGGGGTTGGACTCCTCCCAAGATACTTTGGGAAGCCCAAGCTTAAGGAAGACCAGGCAGGATATTTGAGCCCGGTCCTTTAAGGTGGATTGAGGGAGATGCCAGTACACTTCCTCACAATGCCCTTCTCCATCTCCAATCCCAGCTCTGCTCTTTCCACCTTGCTGTACCATATGCTTAGAATAAACTTCCTGAATTTTACATTATGCTCCATCTTTGACCTTATTCTAAGTCTTTTTTAAACCTTAACTCCTGATTCCCCAGATCACAGTTGTGATGGTTTTAACCATTTTCCTAATAAATGAAATTCCCAATTCATTGTTTCTATATTTTGCCTTGACTAGACTGTAAGCTCTACAATGAAAGGACTGTCTCCTTTAAGGGTAATTTTAAAACTGCCCACATTGGTGCAAAGTCCATGGGTATATTTTACTCATGTATTTTACAATTATATTCAAAGTGATATTATACATATACTTACACTTTGTAAATTAATTAGTAAATCTACCCTCATACTATTACACCTGCTAATTTGTGTAGGTAGTTTTTCCATGAAAAACTATGTGCATACTTTTGAAAATCCATAAGTGGAATTACCTTCCCAATTTCACCTCCAAGAATGCCTCCCCTTACTGTTGGTACAGTTAAAAATGGAGTGTCACTATGTGCACATGCTTACTGATAGGGTAGACAATTTTCCAAATGTCCACTTCTGCTGGTAAATCACTATTTTATATGAGGAAATTACTTTTAAAATTACCCTTTATGGATATTTGTACAGTGCTGAGTACATCAAGTGCACTATAGAAATGATTAATAGTAGTTATAGTCTCATTTTGAAATTTGTTTTTGAGTAACATGTAGTACATTTGTATGGATTCTAAAGTTGTTCTTCAAGTCCTCACTGTTGTCGAGTTTTCTTTACTCTCACTAATGAGACTCCTAGCTCCTACATTATTTCTCTACATGTTAACAATAGTCATTGATGAGAGAAATTAATTGGTGACTGTCCCTTGCAGTAATCTACTAGTGCTCCCAAATATATACTTCCACTTTGTTTTTTTGGGTTTTTTTTTTCTTTCTTGTCTCTGCCTGATTTCTTGCTGGCTGAAGTCATGTGGGGGTCTTATTAAATATCAGGTAGTTAAATGAAGAGATCATGCTTTCTTTCTTGCATTTTTTTTTCACTGTCTGAGCACTTTTCTATTAGTATCTTTAGTTTGCCTCAGTGTGATTAAAATTAATGAGAACAGAATAAGTTCTTCAGATAACACCCTGAGATTTAAATCTAATACCTTATCTTTGCTATTCTTTCAGTGAATTCAGTCTGCGTTTGGGGTCCAACAGTTACCTCCTGCTCTTTTGAGCTTGAACGTACATTGAAGCCAGCTTCTTCGGGGGGGGGGGGGGGGGGGTTATGGTGCCAAGACCCTGACATTTTCCCGTTATTTTCCTCATCTTATAAAACCCAGCTATATCTGACTGATAGGTACAGAACAGGACTATCTTTGGAAACCAGCTCGTTTGCTCAAACCAGCCAGTAGGTGTTGCTTTTCTATCGTGATGGAGTCTCTCCCTATGATAGGCTATGGACACTGCCTCTGCAGCATCTCCACCTGTTTAGTTTGCTTTATTCTCCTATTTTCAGTCTCATATGTTAGCATACAGGAAAGGATATTGAAAGCAAAACATGATATTTTGTCTTTCTATTGGCATCTATAAATCAAAATTTAATCGCAGCTACCTCATAAATATTAATATCAAAAACCTTTCACAGCACAGCAAGCTGACAAACATGACTGAAAGTACTATGATGAATCTGTTTTCCAACCTCAAAGTGTGCTACTATTCATGTTATCAATGAATTGTAAGACAATAGACAATAATAGTTTAAAATGCATTTCCATTTAGTTTTTACATGAAAGTATGAGGGCTGGCCTACTAGCTCAGTGCAGAGGACCAGGGGTTGATTCTCAGGTCAGGTTTTCCATTCTCAAGGCTGTGGATGCAATGGAGTCAATGGTGGTTGGGGCAGGGAAAAAAAGGTCCAAGTCACTGGGGAGCAGTGACACCTAGTGACAGAATTTAGGGCTCTTACATGCAGAATTCTAGAAGGGCTGTTGCTGCAATGACTTGGCTATGAATTGGAAGGGGGATATAAAATAAAGACATTTTTTCCTGAAAGCTGCATATAGGGATTGATAACTACAAGCAAAAAGGATCAAGAAGAAATGGCTATACCTCAACCAGAATAAAATTAAAAAAAGCTCAGTATAAAAAAGGATGCAGTATGAATATTTCGTACATATAATAAGGGTTAATAGGTAATAATGTATAAAGAAAATGATACTCAAAAGAATGTCTAATATTCATTATGAAATTAGTCAATATAACTTCCTCATTTCTTTTTGTATGTGAGACCTTCAGATTTGAAACAATTGGTTTTATAACAGTTTTTATTAGGGATTGGTCAATTTCTTGATTCATTGTCTGGAACGCAAGCTTTAGAAACATAGTAATTTGGGAAACATTTTCATTTTTAGATCCAGCACTCTGTAATTTAGAATGAGGCTCATGGATCATGATTTGCATAAGGAAGAAAGACTTTTTGGCCATAAAATGACTAATTTCCCATCAACAGGCAAAAACAATTAAAGCAAGCCTATTGAACTAATTAAAAATTGGCATTATTTGCCTTTTCTAGTCCTAAAGGGGACAATCTTTAACACTAGTGCATTGCTTGTAGGCTGATAAGCACAAGTTTGCTCCCAGAAGCTTTCAAGCACATTTTCAGAGGGAAACACCCCACATAATAGACAACAAATTACGACTGACCTCTACCAAATTTCATGTTTCCCTTGGTTTTGGGAGCTATCGATGTGGCTATCAGGGCATCTGATGGCAACGAGGCCACATTCTGCAACTGCAAGGGCTTCCACTTCAACAAGCAAGTGGTCTGAAATACAAAGATTATTTTGGATGTAGTGCCTGGATTTCCAGGGTCTTGCCACAATCCCTACATCCTTCTCCCCTTTTCTCTCTCTCTGTCTATAGGTGGCCTTGCTGACTTGCCCAAGGAGGGCCATGTCAGCCTCTACCATGGGTCAGCCATACAGTAAAACAGCTTGGAATATCTCACTCTTCTATGCCTTCCTTCCTACAGGTAATAGATGATATCCACTCAAATCTGGCTCATGATTCTCTTGAACAACCTGAGAATGTGGCAAATGAATGCTATAACCAAGTCCATAAGCAGATCAGAGCAGTCGTAGACAGAACTTTTCGCCTATTCAAGATATGTTTCTGCTGCCTGGTCAAATCTGGGTGGATATCTTCTCTACAATGCCATGAAGACCTGTGACATCATTTTAATCTTCTGCATGCTTCATAACCTTTCCAAAACTCACAGCCTGCCTCCTCTTGAGTTTGAGGATGCACTGCATATAGTGCCCAGTGATGATGATGAGGAGGAGGCTAACAATATGGGAAAGGAGGAAATGGAGGAGATACAATGCCAGACTCACCACCAGTTGTGTATGTAAGCAACACAAAAAGAAAAAAAAAAAAACAGTTTTCAAGGTGAATGTGCATTTATTAACAAGTGAAGGGAGATATATGTACATTAGACACTGATTTTATTTTCCGGGATGTTATTTCTTTTTTGGGGGAGCCTCTGTCTAGTGCTTCTGCACTCACTTATTTCTTTATTTTTACACACAATTATATATCACACTTCCCCATTTACATTTCAAGATTGATCACAATAAACATTCATAATAAATAATTACAAAATTAAAAAAATCTGTACAAAATGCATAAAATGTATAAAACAGAAAAGTATAAAAGTAACAAGAAGAACATTTATAAAATCATGTATAGGCCTTTTTAAAATAGAAGGCCTTAACTTTCTTTCTAAAACTGATTATGTCTTGATCTTCCCTCTGTTCTATTAGAAGGGCATTCCAAAGTTATCGCAAGATAAGAGAAAGCCCTGGCAAATATAGGGGCAGATTTTAAAAGCCCTGCGTGTGAAAATCCAGCCGAACTTGTGCGCCAGTGGCCTAAGCAACGCGTAAGTCCCGGGGCTTTGCTTGGGGGGGGGGCGTGTCAGGGGCGGTTGGGGACGTGTCGAGGGGCATGTCGGGGGCATTCTGGGGGCGGGGCTGTGGGTGTGGTGCTGGCCCGGGGGCATTCCAGGGGCGTGGCTGAGGCCTCCAAACCAGCCCCTGACCCAGGGAATGGTGCGCCGGCAGTCTGCCGGCGCGCGCAAGTTACACCTACCTCAGGTAGGCGTAACTTTCTGAATAAAAGTAGGGGGGATTTAGTTAGGGCTGGGGGGTGGGTTAGGTAGGGGAAGGGAGGGGAGGGGAAGGTGGGGGGGGCTGGGAAAAAAGTTCCCTCAGAGGGAACGGAGGCAGGCTGCTCGGCTCGGCACACACAGGTTGTACAATTGTGCACTCCCCTGCGTGCACCAACCCTGGATTTTATAACATGCGCATGGCAGCACGCGCATGTTATAAAATTGGGCATAGATTTGTTTGCGCCGGGTTGCGCAAATAAATCTACACCCGCACATAACTTTAAAAATCTACCCCGTAATGTGCAACTTATATCCTCACAATGAAGGAACAGAAAGCAAATTAGTTCCTAATGAATGGAAAGTATGCATGGGAATGATTTTATCAAATTACTCAAGTAACATAGATTATTCCCATACAACAATTTATGGATTGTATCAACATTTTGAACAGCATACATCATTTCACAGGCATCCAATGGAAATCTGACGGGGTGGGGGGGGGCATGATACTGTTCAAAACATTTCATTCCAAATATTCTTGTAGCTGCATTTTTAAACAATTGTAGTGCTCTCAATTGTGCTTTGAATAAACCCACAAATAGGGCATTGCAATAATCTAGTTGACCAAAGAGCACAACCTGCAATTCAGTTTGAAATAAATCTTGAGATAATAGATTCATTAATGGTTGCATCAGTTTTATTTTATAGAAAGCTGTTCTAAATACATATTGTAGATGTGCCTTCAAAGTTAATTATGAATCTAGTACCACTCCAAATTCCTGGCTAAAAACACAATGTGGCCACGATAAAATATAATAATAAAAACCAACATCGGGCTATTTCAGCCTCTCCCCACTTCCCACACAAAGGGACACACATCACCTTCTAGTCCGCAGCAGCAGCAGGGAGCATAAGAACATAAGATTGCCATACTGGGTCAGAACAAAGATCCATCAAACCCAGTATCCTATTTCCAACAGTGGCCAATCTAGGTCACAAGCACCTGGCAGGATCCCAAAAGGTAGATAGAATCCGTGCTGTTTATCCCAGGGATAAGCAATGGATTCCTGCAATTCCACCTTAATAATGGATTATGGACTTTTCCTCAAGGAATTGTCCAAGCTTTTTATAAAAGCAGCTACACCAAGAGTTTTAATTACATCATCTGGCAACGAATACCAGATCTTAACTATGCATTGAGTAAAAAATTATTTTCTCTTATTAGTTTTAAATGTACAATTTAGTAAAGATGTGCATTCGTTTTTCCGAAATTAGCAATTTCAATGAAATTGCCCAATTCGGTATGGTTCGGGGGATCCGAAAAACGAATGGAATTTTTCGAAATTTGGAAAAATTCATTTTTTGGGTTAGTGCACACTAACTTTGACCTGTTAGTGTGCACTATCGGGAGTTAGCGCTCACTAAACTGAAAATCAGGGCCCCCCCCCTTGAAAAAAAACCCCAAACCGCGGGAAAAATGAAATTTCCCACAGGGGACCCTGAAACAAAGTGCAAAACGATTAAAAAACATGATGCACATCTCTACAATTTAGTAATTTCATTGTGTGTCCCCTAGCCTTTGTACCTTTTGAAAGAATAAACAATCAATTCACATGTACTTGTTCACTCATAATTTAATATACCTCTATTATGTCTCCCCTCAGCCAACTCTTCTCCAAGCTCTTCTTAGTGTTATGCTAGCCTCCTCCAGAGGGGAGGAGTTAGCAATCTGCTGTCACTCACCCCGCCAGGAGGGCGGAGTTAGCAAACTATTCTGCTTTTCTCTTGAAAGGAGGAGGAGTAGCAATCTGTCATGATCTGCTCCTCCAGAAGGGAGGAGTTAGCTATCTGTAGTGCTGACCCTGCCAGGAGGGCAGAGTTAGTAATCTGTAGTGAACTGCTGTTAGATGCTCCTGTAAGGAAAGGAGGTAGCAAGCTGTTATGGACCAACTCCCCAGGGAAGAGGAGTTGGCAATCTGTTCTATGATACTCTTCTGAGGAGAGGAGCTAACAATTGGATATTGTACTTCGCTACTGAGATAGCAATCTATCATGCCTCCACTACGGAGTAGCAATCTGTTATATATAGGCTGCTGGCAAGTCCCATAGAAAGAGAAGGCAGCTAGTTATATAATACTTCCATGAGCGGTGTTAGTGGTCGGTAGTGGTTGGCTCCCACAGAATGATAATAGTGTAAGGAATAACCATTAGAAGGAGATGGTGATCCCCTGGGCTGATGACAGATGACAGCACCCTCAGGAGGAGATCCTGAGAGGAGCCACCGGCTAGGCTAGAATATGAAGTAAACACAAATAGTTCTTTATTAAGCTGGAAGCTGGGCCACCAGTGGTGGCAGTAGTGAGTCGAGGTGTCTGGTAGGGCTGAAGTCCTTCTGATACTGGAATATAATCTCTGGGTCGCTGAGCTGTAGAGAGAGACTA
Organism: Rhinatrema bivittatum; assembly: GCF_901001135.1. Taxonomy (NCBI): domain Eukaryota; kingdom Metazoa; phylum Chordata; class Amphibia; order Gymnophiona; family Rhinatrematidae; genus Rhinatrema; species Rhinatrema bivittatum. The sequence continues at coordinate 95,421,610 of NC_042618.1, forward strand.
GAAGGAGTGAGTAGACAGGATATACTAGATACCAGATGGTACACTCACAATAGTAGATGTCTGCAATGGTCTCTATGCTACAGAGAGCCTTCAGTATATTCAGGAACAGGAGCCGTAGGTGAGTGCTGGTTTCTCTAAACAGTCTGTAATAAGAACTCACAATAGCTGTATATGAAATAGTTTCTAGAGTAGAAGAGAGTCTGTAAAGGATTCTAGGAACATGGGCCCTCGTGGAGCGAGTACCGGTTCCTATCTGCAATCTTGCCAATGTAACTCTTGATCTCCGTACCTGCGATAACTTCTTGGATGGAAGGGAGTCTTCAGAGCTATAGGAATGTAGGCCCTCGTGGAGCGAGTACCGATCCCTATGTACAATAGAACTCACTAGAGATGTGAATCGTTTTTTGACGATTTAAAACAATCGTCAGATATATTTTAAATCGTCAAAAATCATTAGAGCCGCGATACAATAGCAATTCCCCCGATTTATTGTCAAAAAATCATAAATCGGGGGAGGGGGGAGGGTGGGAAAATCGGCACACCAAAACAACCCTAAAACCCACCCCGACCCTTTAAAACAAATCCCCCACCCTCCCGAACCCCCCCAAAATGTTTTAAATTACCTGGGGTCCAGTGAGGGGGGTCCCGGCGCGATCTCCCGCTCTCGGGCCATTGCTGCGTTAATAGAAATGGCGCTGGTGGCCCTTTGCCCTTAACATATGACAGGGCAAAGGTAGCGCCAGCGCCATTTTGGTTCCTGTCACCCGACGTCACGAGTGTAGGAGATCGCTCCCGGACCCTCGCTGGACCCCCAGGGCCTTTTGGCCAGCTTGGGGGGGCCTCCTGACCCCCACAAGACTTGCCAAAAGTCCAGCGGGGGTCCGGGAGCGACCTCCTGCACTCGAGCCATATTGCCAATATTCAAAATGGCGCCGGCGCTACTTTTGCCCTCACTATGTCATACGGGTCACTATGTCATACGGGTCGGCCGACAGTAGGCCCTTGTGACATTGTGAGGGCAAAGGTAGCGCCGACGCCATTTTGAGTACTGGCAATACGGCCGGAGTGCAGGAGGTCGCTCCCGGACCCCTGCTGGACTTTTGGCAAGTCTTGTGGGGGTCAGGAGGCCCCCCCAAGCTGGCCAAAAGTCCCTGGGGGTCCATCGGGGGTCCGGGAGCGATCTCCTGCATGCGGGCCGTATTGCCAATATTCAAAATGGCGCCGGCGCTACCTTTGCCCTGTCACATAGTAAGGGCAAAGGGCCATCGGCGCCATTTTTTTTAGCGCAGCTGATAGCGTGGGAATGGGAGATCGCTGCCCGCGGCTCGACTGGACCACCAGGTATGTGTAAAAAGTTTTTGGGGGGGTAGGGAGAGTGGGGGAGGCTATGGGGGTAATTTTAAAGGATCGGGGTGGGGTTTTTTTTATCGGTGCGGGCCTCACTAAAAACAATTATTGATGTGAATTGGAATCGGAACCGATTCCAATTCACATCTCGTAACGATCAGATTTCCCCGCCCCCCCCCTCCCAGCCAAACTTGATTGTTAAAACGATCGGGCACACGATTCACATCCCTACAAACAATACTCAAGATGAGGTCACACCATGGAATGATACAGAGGAATTTTGATATTCCTTGTTTTATTCTCCATTCTTTCCTAATAATGATAAGCATTCTATTAGCTTTCTTAGCTGCTGCTACACAGAGCAGAAGATTTTGACGTGTTATCAATGATGATGCCTAGATCCTTTTCCTGAATAGTGACTCCTAATGCAGAACCTTGCATTATGTAGCTATACTTTGGGTTATTTTTCCCGATTTGCATCACTTTGCATTTATCTACATTAAAATTCATTTGCCATTTGCATGCCCAATCTCACAGATTTGATAGGACCTTTTGCAATTTCTCACAATCTTCTTGTGATTTAACAACTTTGAATAATTTAGTATCCTCAGCAAATATGATAACCTTACTTGTTTCCATTTTAAGGTCTGACTTGAGAACTGTTAAAAAGCAGTCATCCCAAAACAGATCCCTGGGGCATGCTAGTATTGGCCTTTCTTTATTGAAAAAATTTAACATTTAGCCCTACTCTCTGTTTCTATCTTTTAACCCTCGCTGAACGACCTCCTGCAGTCGATCTCCTGCCGGCGCCATTTTCCGTACGGAAAACGATTCGCGGCGGGAAATCGCTCCCTGACCCCCGTTGGACCTCCAGGAACTTTTGGCCAGCTTGGGGGGGGCCTCCTGACCCCCACAAGACTTGCCAAAAGTCCAGCGGGGGTCCGGAAGGACCTCCTGCCGTGGAATCGTGTTGTTCTATGGCCGCCGCCATTTTTCGGCGCCATTTTGGAAAATGGCGCCGGCTGAAGACAACAAGATTCAATAGCAGGAGCCCGTTCCGGACCGCTGCCGTTCCGGACCGCCGCTGGACACCCAGGTTATTTAAGTCATTTGGGGGGGGGGTTCGGGAGGGTTGGAGATTTAATTTAAAGGGTCGGGGTGGGTTTTAGGAGGTTTTAATGTGCTGGCTCACGATTTAACGATTTTTCACGATATTTTACCCCCCCAAACGGCAACAATACGATTCCCTCCCCCTCCCAGCCGAAATTGATCCTTAAGACGATCGAGGACACGATTCACATCTCTAGTAATTTGTCCTTTATGGTAGTTTTTACTAGGGATGTACATTCGTCCTGGATCGGGGAGGCCGAAACCCAAAGGTTTTTTTCCCAAACTTTCGGGAAAAATTTGTTTCAGGGTTAGTGAGCACTAATGGGGAGTTAGTGCACACTAAACCAAAATTCGGGCCTCCTCGAATTTTGAAGGCCTGAACCACGGGAAATATGAGATTTCCCATGGCGGGCTGAAAATGAAGCCCAAACTGATAGGTTCGGTCTTCGTACATCCCTAGTTTTTACCTTTTTGCCTGGCACTGATGTCAGACTCACTGGTCTGTAGTTTCCTGGATCACATCTGGATCTCTTTTTAAAAATTAGCTTTAAGTTGGCAATCCTCCAGTCTTTAGGTACCATAGGCAATTTTAATGATAGTTTACAAATTACAAAAAGCAGGTTGGTAATTTCATTTTTCAGTACTTTTAGCACTCTGGGATATATGCCATCTGGACAAGGTGATATGCTACTCTAGTTTGTCAATTTACCTTAGTACAACGTCTAGGTTCACTAAGATTTGTTTCTGTTCCTCTGAATCATAATCTTTAAAATCACTTCTGGCATGGTATCTGCCTTACATCTTTCTCAGTGAAGACTGAAACAAAGATTTTATTTAGTCTCTCTGCTATGGCTTTCTCATCCTTAAGTGCCTCTTTTATTCCTCGATCCTCTAATTTTCCAACAGGCTTTTTATTTGGAAGGTACTAGAAAAAGTTTGTATTATGAGTTTTTGCTTCCATGGCAAGCTTCTTTTAAAATTCGCTTTGTCTACTTTATCAATGCTGTGAATCTAATTTGCTAGTGTTTATGCTGTTTCCTGTTTTCTTCATTTATATCCCTTTTCAATTTCTTGAAAGTTGTTCTTTTAGCTATTATAGCTTCTCCCACCTCACCTTTTAACCGTTTCATTAGTTATTTAGCTTTCCTGCTACCTTTTCTAATGCATAGAATGCATCTGATCTGGGTTTCCAAGATAATATCTTTAGACAAGATCCATGCCTGTTGTAAACTTTTAAGCTTTTTAGCTACTCTGTCAGTTTTTTCCTAACCATTTTTCTCATTTTATCATAGTCGCCATTTGGAAAGTTAAATGATGTCTTAGTAGATTTCTTTTGCATCCTCCTTCCAGTTATTAAGTCAAATTTGACTATGTTGTCATCACTATTGCCAAATGGTTCCAATACTCTTACCTTTCACACCAAATCCTATTTTCTACTAAGGACTAAGTCTAAAATAGTTTCCCCTTTTGGTACTTATACCAGCTGTTCCATGCAGCAGTCATTTATTTCATCTAGGAACTTTACCTCTCTAGCATGTCCTGATGTAACATCCACCCCATCAATACTGGAGCAATTGAAACCAACCATTATTATTCTGCTGCTGATTTTCTTAGCCTCCCTAATTTCTTTTAGCATTTCATTGTCTGTTTGTGTATTCTGGCTATTTTATTCCCCTATTCACCCAGAATGTCTATCCATAAATATTCGACATTGTTTTTTTTTTTGTTTCCTGCATAACTTTTATCCCGTTTGACTCAAAGCCCTCTTATTATATAATTCCACTTCCCCACCAATTTGATCCATCCAATCATTACAATATAATTTTCCACTAGGTCTCTGAGATGTCAATTATATCTATCTCTTCATTCAGTGCTATATAATCTAACACTCCTATCTTACTTTTTAAACATCTTGCATTGGTATACAGATATTTCAAAGTATGTTTTTTGTTTACATCCTGCTTGTCAGTTGACAGGGGTAATTTGGAATCTTTCTGCTCTGTTTGCTCTTTACTTAAAGCACCTGGTCCACTTATAGCATTTATTGCAATCTTTCTATTGGGATGCCTTATTTTCCCTGTTCTGTTAGAATCCTTCAAAGATATATCATTCCAAACCATGTGCTCCTGAGTGACTGCCATCTTTCCCTCACCATCCAATTTAAAAAGTGTGCCATCTCCTTCTTAAAGGCTAATGTCAGCTGCCTGATTCCACTCTGGGTATGGTAGAAGCCACCCTTTCAGAGCAGACCCAGATCCTATTCTTATGGGGCCATGTTGAATCCCCCTAACCACCAATATAAGTAAAAATATCTTTTGTTTTACTTATACAGAGGTGCAGGAGAAGAAATGTGAGAGAGAATTCATGTGTGAGACAGAAAGCATGTATATCATTTCCTGAGAGCATGTGTGTCAGTGTGTGTGTGTATGCATCTGTGAGTCAGTGTGAGCAATTGTGAGGGTGTGTGAGAGTCAGGGAGCATGTGTGTCAGCAAGTATGTGTGCATGTGAGCATATGAGCTAGTGAGCATGTCTGTGGGAGTATGTGAAAGCCCATGCGTGAGGGAGCATGCGTGTGAGAGCATGATCATGTGCTTGTGAATGAGCACATGAAAGTTGTGCATGAGAATGAATGTGTGTGAAAGAATATGTATATAAGATAAAAGAAAGTTTATGCTCAGGAAGATTAAACCTTAACCCAGATAATTTCTATACAGTATTACAGGCATTCATTATTACAGGCCTTAATTACTGTAACATGATATATCTGGGTCTTCAAGCTTCCTCTATAAGAGCATTGTATGTAATCCAAAATTCAGCTGTGCAATTCCTTACAGGAACTGATCAATATGAGCATCTCTCTCCTATTTTGTTTACTTTTCATTGGCTTCCTTTCGAATGGTGAATCAATTTCAAAATGGCCGGAGTGCAGGTGGTTGCTCCCGGACCCCCGCTGGACTTTTGGCAAGTCTTGTGGGGGTCAGGAGGCCCCCCCCCAAGCTGGCCAAAAGTCTCTGGGGGTCCAATGGGGGTCCCGGAGCGATCTCCTGATCTCGGGCCATCGGCTACCAGTAATCAAAATGGCGCCGATAGCCTTTGCCCATAATATGTCACAGGGGCTACCGGTGCCATTGGTCAGCCCCTGTCACATGGTAGGAGCACAAGATGGCGCCGATGGCCATGTGACAGGGACCAACCAATGGCACCGGTAGCCCCTGTGACGTAGTAGGTCAAAGGCTATCAGCGCCATGATGAAACCGGCACCGAGGGTATGAGAGTGCAGGATATGGCTCCCGGACCCCCCGCTGGACCACCAGGGAGTTTTGGTAAGTCTTGGGGGGGGGGGGGTCAGGAGGGTGGGGGGTTGTAGTTAATTTTAATTTTAGCTGGGACATGAATAGAAATCGCCGTATTAATGCATCGGGGCGCCATACGGCCGAATGCAACGTATCTGCTCCCCAACGAATCAAAATCCCGAAATGTATGGCGTCCCTCTGCACATCCCTATCAGTTGCTGGATTTTTTTTGCTGTATTTCTCTTTATTCCTGTGTTCTCTTTTGAGTGTTCTGATTTTATCATTATACCATAGTTTATTATTTTTGTTATTGGTGATTTTTTTTTTTTCAGTTATGGGGCTTATCTCTTCTATGATTTCATGGCTCATTTCATTCCACGATTGGATAGCGTTATCCATATTATCTAAGTTTAGTGTATGGATGATTTTATTAATTTTATCTGATCATGTTTTGAAAATGTTTCCCGGAATTTGATTACTTTAGAAATGTCTTTGGTATCTGCTGGTGTATTTGTGATGTTAATGACTGCACTAATTAGACTATGGTCTGACCAAGGGATTGGTGATATTGCAGTGGATAGTGGTATGATTTTTCCGGTAATTATAAATAACATATCGAGGGTGTGGCCTCCTTTGTGTGTTGGACCCGCTATAATTTGGGTCCAGCCCATTGCTGACATGGTGTTAAGAAAAGTTTCACATGCAGTCTGTATTCAAATTGAAATCACCAAAACTTATGGTTGGAAGGTCTATAGATAGGTGATTGGCTGTTATTTTGACAAGAGGTGAACTGTTTGACTCTAAAATTTTTGGTGGGAAATACACTAGGCAAACATATGGGGCCTGATTTTAAAAAGCATTTACTCGAGTAAAAACCAGGTTTACTGGAGTAAATTCACTTTACTTGAGTAAGTGGGTTTTTGAAAATTGCTACAATACATGCCATTGACTTGTCTATAGGATTTACTCACATAAGTGCACTTTACTTGAGTAAATGGCTTTTGAAAATTGCTACACTAGTAGCTACATTTACACATGTAACTCCTTTTGAAAATTACCCCCTGAATGTTTTAAAATTGAGCAAGCATATCTCATAAAATGGCATGATATTAGTCTATGTTATAGAAAGTTTTAAATTCTTTTTGGAATAAATGCATGCAAGTTTTTTTTTAATTGGATATTTGTCACCTCTTGCATTTTATCCTATTAGTAGCATAGTTTTAATATGAATAATGTTTTATATCTCCAATTTTATTGCTTGATGTTTTGAGAGGAATGGTGATGTTTCTGTTTTTCCATTGCTACGCTGCATAACACAGTTGGGCTTGAGGTTTCCAATTCAGTTTTTCTTGGCTCATTTCTATTCTGTATTGGGTGAAGGTCTGTCTGTAATTTAAAGGTCCAGTTCTTGTGTAATTTTCATTCTTTCTGTGAAAATGATAGTACTTATCATTGGCTTTTACGGCATCATGGTTATCTCTTTCTCATTTCTAGTTTAAACAGAATTTTGCTCTTTATGAATTTCACTTGCATACAGAAAGCAATTTTGAATGTTCTTGCAGAAAATATTTTTTTATTCACATATTATATTGTAACTGCTGTTAATAGATTAGGTGTTTATTTTAAGGCAATAGCTAAGGATTGGATTGCTGTGAGCATACATTTCATAGGCTTTTTGCATCAAAGAAAGTAGTGCTCACAGGGTAATGTAAGAGGGTGGGCTGTGTTCTAGGGCACATAGCAGCAGCAAATTTTCTGGTGCGCCACCAACTTCAGCAGTCACCCTATGCCCCTGGTGTGCTCGGACCACTTACATGCATATGTGGCCCTTTTTGCATAAATATCTTTTAAAATTCACCATTAAATGTTTCTATATGCTATTTCATTTTAGTATGCACTATTTTGAAATTTAATGCATGCTATTTTGTTTTTTAGTGAAGTTATTTCAAAATTGTGCATGTTAAAACAAAACAAAGCTGACCACAACAAAATCACATTTAACTTGATGAATGAAATGCCAACTAATGTTGGATGAAAACTCCTGTCAGTAACTAAGGAATCTGAAACTAGTTTGTTATGGATTATTAGGAATATGTGCTTTTATTTCTCTTACTTTGATCTTCAAGATATACTTTTTCCCCAGCTATAATTTGATACTGAAGGTAAAAAAAAACAATCTTTGCTGATATATTTACATCCAGAGCTTTCAGGAGAAAGCAGTAGGATTACATCAAGTTAAAAAAATAATAATTTCTATTTATAGTGATAGCAGGGGTGGTGATAGGAACAATTGAAATAAATCACCCCTTAAAACTAAGTTACAAAGAACCTTTGATCTTAGGCCCTACTTTTCCCGTATCTTTGACAATATAATCTTGGAATTTATAGATGATGGATTCCGATGTAAGCTAAGCTTTGCTTTCCTTTCACCATTCTTGCAAATAAATACCTTTAAAACAAGGGAACATACACTGATCTGCAGATTCTTAATCTTAGTTTATTTGGAAATGAGCCAGAGGTTCTGGACCTGAAGAGCAATTAAGGAGCTCAGGTGTGCAGATACTGCTTATTTGAAAGCTAATTAATACTCTAGGCAACACACTTTCTTTTGAATTACAGCATATATGTGACAGCAGTTGCAATGAGCTCTACGGTTTCAAGTTACAGTATATAAAGTACTAATATGTATCTAATTTATTATCTAGACAAAATTCACTTTTAGAAACAGAGATGCAAATTTTTTATTGGTATATATATAATTCTAAAATGAAAATAAGAATTTTAGATTTGATTACTTAATTGATTCACAGAGAATGTGTCTGGATTATTCCAAAGGCTGAGATATTTTGCTTCAGTCCTGATATTTTATTCTGATTGCAAAGTAGTCTAGGGTTTGTAGTTCTTTTACTTGATTAAAAAAGAATGTAGATACCAAATCCGAAATTAGTAAAATCAATAATGGAACAGAATGCGGAATATGCATGAAGTAACCTGGTCACCCTTCTGTGATATGGCAGAATTTTCCTTTGAAAAAATTAAGCATCATTATTAATAAAAAAAAAATCAGTATCAACTGATTTGTGCATTTCTTCAACTATCAAAATGAGTTATCTACAATTTATTGCAGATATACCAACCTTGCTGAACTACTACAGTACATCATCAATATACCATAGTGTTTTCCAGATTTTCAATGCATAGATAATTTTGATTTATGGTACATTCTGTAAAAATAAAATCATAATACTCAATACTCTACACAACTGTGTTCAAAACTTAAAAGCCTCTTTCATTAATTTTTTTTCACCTATTTACTATCTATATGAAAAGACCTTGATGAATCAGGCCCTTTAATGTATTTTATATGATGCCTCAAGTTGTTAAGAAAACAGTTCATTTTAATTAATATCTTTTTAAAGTCCTACAATTTATTTTATGTTAATACTTGCTGCTTATACAATATTTTCAATGTATCTTCCTCTATTCTAGAGCTCTGCATACACAACCATATCAGGTGAGTACTCACCTCCTCCTGTATATCTTCACTCCTCTCCCTCCTCACAATTCCAGTTAATCTCACTATAAATGAAGCTCTCAACACAACATTATTCACAAAAGATCTTTATTGGATGAATATGGCTTCAGCATAGGTCAAATTAAACTACTATATTCAACCATTAATTAGGCAATTCCTATTGGATGATCACACACTTGCCTGAGTTGCATTTCATAAAAGATCATTATGTATTATGCTATTCCAATATTCTGGCACTGGGGATGCAGGACTGTCGACTTGCCTCTCCGATGATGTCTTGGTCCATACCAAGTGTAGTACTCATGTGTTCAGGATGCAGCAGGAATATTGGGGGTTGATGAAGCCTTATCCCGGCCATCAAAGCCAAAGACATAAGCGGCAGCTTGTTGACACTATCACCCACCCATGCAACACAGTGGCATAGAAACATAGAAACATGAGGGCAGAAAAAGACTGTATGGCCCATCCAATCTGCCTGTCCATCCAATTAATTTAGCATTATAATTGTCATCACTTCCTTAGAGATCCCCTGTACTTATGTTTTCTTGAATTTATATACTATTGTTGTTTCCACCAGTTCCACTGGGAAGCTGTTCTACACATCTACTACCCTCTCCTGAGTCTACCCCCTTTCAACCTCATCTCATGACCCATTATTCTAGAGCATCCATTCCAGTGAAAAAGGCTCACCTTCTACGTATGGAAACCTTTGAGACATTTGAATGTCTCTATCATACCTCTTCTATCTCACCTTTAAGATCTTTAAGTCTATCTCCATATGCATTAGAATGAAGACCACTGACCATTTTTGTAGCCACCCTCTAGGCCAATTCCATCCTGTTTATTAGGGATGTGAATCATGTGCCCGATTGTCTTAATGATCGGGTTCGGCTGGAGGGAGAAAAAAATCTGATCGGTGGAGATGTGAATCGGAATCGGTTCCGATTCACATTATTAATTTTTTTTTAGTGAGGCCCGACCCTTTAAAATTGACCCCTTACCTTCCCCCACCCTCCCAAACCCCCCCAAAACTTTTTACGAGTACCTGGTGGTCCAGTGGGGGCACGGGGACCAATCTCCCGTTCTCGGGCCATCGGCACCATTTTGGCTGCCACTCAAAAATGGCGCCGATGGCCCGATAAAAAAAAGAAAACCCACCCGACCCTTTAAAAATGACTCCTTAGCTTCCCCCACCCTCCTGATCCCCCCAAAACATTTTAAAATTACCTGGTGGTATTTTTTGTATTCTCTAATATCAAAACCATAAGGTCATAAGAACATTTATTCAGAATGGAATTCCATTTCTGAATAAAGATCTCATCATCAGTGAATAGGGATGGCCCTTTATGTATTCACAGACCCCGTGGGATCCGTTTTACATGGCAGTATTCTGCTAGGGTAGCTGCATGAAGTTCCATCCTTTTTATTACTTTCTTCCAATTCTTTCTTCCTATTACTTTCTTCCTATTCTTCACATAATTCTCCCAGTTACCAGTCTTTCCTTCTATAGAGGGTGCATCAAAAAGATGTAATCCTGATAAAATATAATTAGCTGCCTGTTCAGTATATGATAACATATGCTCCATATTACTCCCTAAATAGGTAACCAAACAGTAAACAATACACAGGGATATTTCAAAATAATTCTCTATCCATCTGATAGTTACATACACATAAAGAGAATAATTTATGCATATATGTCAATACAATAACTTTATTGATATCACAAAATATAAAATCACATCTCTTGCTAGACAATGTTAAAACTCATAACCATCACTAACCATCACATACACACCTACCATTCATACTATTAAAAAATACCACCTGAAAACATAGTGACACTACATATATTTATCAATACATTTTAAATACATATTTCTATCCATGTGTGCAATATGTACTCCACTAGTTATTACTTATTCTTACTTATCTGTTACCCGGTATATCCACAAGCCTTAAACTGATTATCTCATCAAACGTGTTTGAAATATATATTTTATATCGCTAAACATTCAAGTTCCTCCTCAATAATTCTTCTCTCTTAAATTCTTTTGCACACCACGGTCAAGTATCTCCCGATCCGATCGGGCTCTTCTCCAAGTCGCTTTTACAGAGAACAATAATATTCCTTCCAGTCCGTCCGTTCCATCCAATCCTTCCGGGGCTTCCTCAGGGACTCACCAGTGTAACAGGTACCGACTCCCCACCTACTCCCACAAAAAACATAAAACCACATTTAGACATCCCTATAACTTATCAATGTCTTAAACCCGTAAATTTTCAAAAAGGCTCCAAACTAACCTTCAAGTACCCAAGCCGTCTCACAAACGATATTAAACTTCAAACCTCCGTTTTATCAATATCCATTAACATCTACAAGGGCTTGACCTCTAATGCTGTGCCTGTCCATCCAGGCCTTACACCCCTACAATGGCTTGACCTCTAATGCTATGCCTATCCGTCTAAGCCTTATGTCCATACAAGTGCTTGAACTCTATCCTCTAATGCTGTGCCTGTCCATCCATGATTAGGTCCCTACAAGGGTTTGACCTCTAATGCTGTGTCTGTCCATCCAGGCCTTATGTCCCTTCAAGGGCTTGACTTCTAACACTGTGCCTGTCCATCCAGGCCTTACGTCCCTACAAGGGCATCATCTGACCCATGTTGAACCGCTGTTCACATGGAAACCTCCTCCGCCTTGGCCTTGAAAATTCTCGTTTGTATATCTGCTACATCCACCAGATTTTAAAAGACCAGTGAGAGCTCACTAGATGCCAATGGAAACACCCCACACTAGGGGCGAACCCATTCTAGGGAACCTGTCTTGCCCCTATCAAAACCACAGGGACCTGACTACCTCAGCTCTGCCAGCCTGTCTTGCCCCTATCAAAACCACAGGGACCAGACTTCCTCCGCTCTGCCAGCCTGTCTTGCCCTTATCAACTTTCTGCCACTCTGCCTTGCTACCATACACCAGATGACTCATTCTACTTCTTGTGGTGTTCTTGCCACTAGAATGGTTTCTCAATGTGTTGGTGCTAGTCTTTCTGCTGCTTTGTCCCTTTATCAGCGCCTCATGGTTTTTTCTGACACTCTTTCTGCTTGCTATGTTCCCCCTTTATTGTGCTGTTGGATGTTGATGCCACTTGTCTTGCCACTTTGCCTGTCGTGCTGCCTTTGAGGGTTCATGCAACTGTTATCCCTGCTCTCTTTTGAAGCTGTGGTGTGTTTTTCATACTCTGGCTGCTGGTTTGCACCTCTTTTAAAGCACTCTGCGACTCCTGGTACACATTTGCCTCTTTACAGTGCCTTAGGCTATTCATTCCACTTTGGTGCCACTTTGCCACAGTCTAAGTACCTTGGAGCTCTTTTCTCATTCTGATGATTGCTCCCCAGAAGTTTCATCAGAATTGATAAGAAAACACCAATTCTGCAGCCAAAAATAGGCTGCAAATTCTTCCCCCATTGACTTTAATGGGAAAATGGACAACAAATAAAACTAATCAACAAATTGGTTTTCCCCACTATGAAACTAATGCAATGAATTTGAGTCCCAGTGAAATGAAAACCTAATCAAAACAATTTTTTTTCCTTCTGCACATCCCTATCCTCTAATGTTGTGCCTGTCCTTCTAGGCCTTACATCCCTACAAGGGCTTGAACTCTAATGGTGTGCCTGTCTGTCCAGGCCTTATGTCCCTACAAGGGCTTGACCTCTAATGCTGGGCCTGTCCATCCAGGTCTTATGTCTCTACAAGGGCTTGACCTCTATCCTCTAATGCTGTGCCTGTCTGTCCAGGCCTTATGTCCCTACAAGGGCTTGACTTCAATTCTCTAATGCTGTGCCTGTCCATCCAGGCTTTACATCCCTACAAGGGCTTGACCACTAATGCTGTGCCTGTCCATCCGGGATTTACGTCCCTACAAGGGCTTGACTTCTAGTGCTGTGCCTGTCCATCCAGGCCTTACATCTCTACAGGGGCCTGACCTCTAACGCTGTCCCTGTCTGTCCAGCGTGGAGATTCGTTATTTCATATGCTCAATACTTTTTATGACCTTCATAATACCAGCCATTTTCCCTAGATGTTTCTTAGGTGCCAACATTAATGTTTTCTAGTGCTATAGAAAACTGGTGGTAGTTGTACTCTAGTTCATCCTCTGTGTTCCCATAGTTTACAGAGGCACTGTGTAAACTACAAAGTCAACATAGGTTGACATTGTAGATGTGTTCTGTGATGGTGAATGAGATACCTCACGCTGATTGTTCTTTTATTCCTGTGATTTTAGGTAATGGTATTTATGGTCCTCTTTCCAAGGTTTCCCAGAAACGTTATTCATCTCGTTCCTCTTATCTTAATATTCCACAGTCTTCATTCAATGCTGTTTCAGCTTCATAACAATTAAACATTTTTCTAATTAATTCCCAGTCAGTAAGAAAGAAGACTCAAGTCATATATGATTTAATTGTTGATAAGAATCCGGATGTGGTATGTATAGTAGAAAGTTGGTTGTTAGATTCTGACTTAGTCATTGTTCAGTCAATGTGTCCTTTAGGCTATACCTTTTCTCCCAACCTAGGGCAAAGGGGAGGGGAGGAGGATTATTAATTATTTTTAAAGCTTCTTTGAATTTGAAATCACAAAATCTGAGTGGTGTTGCTAATCAAGAATTAATGCTTGCATATTCCTCTAGTTATTCGATTTGTCTTGTTTATTTTCCTCCTAAAGTTCTACATTCGAACCTGTCATTGCTCTTTGAGCAATTACTGTCTGCTTCAATAAATTTAAACAACTTGATTTTATTAGGAGATTTTAATTTACCTTTTAATTGTATGTCAGAGGACTCTCAGATTTCTTTGTTTAATGATATTTTAGGATTGTTAGGTTGGTCTCAAGTTGTATTAGCACCCACTCATTGTCAGGGAAATATACTTGATCTGGTGTTTATTAACAATGGTGCTACATTTCAATTATTGAAGGTTCCTGAAGTTATAGCGGTCCCTTGGTCTGACCATTTTTTGATTAGCTTTTCAGTAAATGGTATAATCAGTGATGAGAATGTTGTATCTTCATCTAGTAATGTTTTGAAAAGATCCTTTGTTGATATTAACAAATTAAAAGATCATTGTGTTTCAGTCCCTGATGTTTCTGAAGCCAGTGATCTCAATGTTTTTTTTTGATGATTGGGTTGCTTTTCTAACGACGGCTTTGAATTCTATTGCCCCGTTGAAAGTTTGTTCATTCTCTAATCAAAAGAGTAATAGGTCTAGGCTGTGGAATAATTTGGTCTTAATGTTATCCCATCAATGTCTACGGAAACTGGAACGTAAATGGTCTAATCACCCTTCTCGTGAAAATGTGTTAGCTTTTCGTGAGGCTTTAGCTAAATATCAATTGGATACTTTAACTGCTAAAAAGGAATATTATTCCAAAAAAATACATGAATTAGGTAATTCCCCGAAAGCTCTATTTAATTTAGTTCGTAAGTTATCAGATGTACCGAAACCATTTAGCCTTGACTCTGCTTCTCTCTCAGCTGATATGTTCGCAAACATTTTGCAGTTAAGTTAGAAAATCTTTTGTTGAATTTTAAAGATGTGAATGTTTCCTTCAGTCACTCTATGAGTGGTAATGCTGCTATTTGGACAGAGTTTGATTTAGTCTCCTCTATGGAAATTCTGAATGTAATTTCACAATTGAATAACACCATTTGTCCTATTTTGAATATCTCAACAGTTACTTTCAGAGAAATCTTTGTCCTTTTGAAAGTCTCTATCACACATATTGTGAATACTTCATTGTCAGTGGGTACATTACCTAAGGCTTTGAAATCGGCAGTGGTGAAACCTTTATTAAAAAAGGCAAATTTAGATAGTGGCAATTTGATTAACTATAGGCCTATTTCTTCTCTTCCTATATTAGCGAAAGTGATTGAAGGTATTGTTCTTAAACAACTGACTGACTTTATGGACACTAATGAGATCTTGAGTCCGCATCAATTCGGCTTTCGTCGTGGTTTCAGTACAGAATTACTTCTTAGAGAATACAAAAAATAAAGTGGAAGAGATTCGAGGTGAAATTGATTTGGAATTGGAAAAGATACAAGAAGAATTCCCTAAGGAAGTATTGGATGAACATGTAAAGGATCCGCAGTCAGCTAGATAAATATAGAAACAACACTAAAAAAATAAAAGTGAGTAAATTTCATCGAGATGAGAAGGATTATTTAAGTGGGTATGTGTATCCTTGGATGCAACCCAATAGAAAACAATATAGACAGAAGGGGGATTTTTCATCTTCGGAAGATTTGAATGATGAATTAGAGGGGGTTGCCAAAAAACAGCAGAAAGACCCATGGCATGTCAGATTTAAAGATAGTGAATCAAGGAATAGATCTGATACTGATCAGCGTTCAGATTTTTTAGAACAGCATTCTCGAGGACAAAAATCTGGGAGGGAACCCAAATTCCAAAAAGGCAGGAATATAAGTACGAGGTACAATCTGCGGAAATGAACCTCGTGCCAGTGTTCATACCCCATGTTAGGCAAGAAAGATTTATCAACCACCTATGGCAAAGCAGTGGCCCTGGTTGCCAATGACCATAGGACTGGCATCTGGAACAAGGACAGTGAGTGTGGATCAACACACCCCCAAACGGGAATGGGCTACAGCATTCCAGCACTGAGTAGCAGATAGTGCTGCAGCGATGCCAAGCCAGCTGGAGTTTGGGTGTGTGGAAAGGGATTGTTGATGATGCTGATTCCACCCCTTCCCCTCCCCAACTCTTCCCCTCCCCGCCCTGACTCTTCACCTCCCCTTAATTTGCATTATATTGCAAGCAAAAAGGCACTTTTCACATGCGATATGGCCTTATCGCGTGCGTTAGGGCCCTAACGCACGCAATAAAGCTTTAGAAAATAACCCCCTCAATGATAAAAAAGTTAGGTACATGTTTTGCAAATTTCTTAATTGGAGAATCTCTTCAATGATGGCAAGTGTTTCAGTATGCGGTATATTGGTGTATAATGATTCTAAATCTAAACATACTATGAAAATATATTCATCTGTAATGTGGAGATTTTCTAGAACAGTAATGACATCTTCAGAATCCATTCCATAAGATGGGTTCATGGGCATGACAGGTTTTAGGAAGCAATCAATAAAAATGGAAAGGGGGTTCACTAAGGGAACCAAGTGCTAAAATGATGAGCCTGTCTGGTGTGGAGGTAATTGATTCATGTATTTTTGGTAAAATATATATTGTAGGAATGATTGAGTGTTTTACTATTAGGAAATCTATTTCTTTGTTAGTCAGATAACCTGCTGTTTTTGCTATTATTAAGAGACAGTCAATTTCTTGTTTAATATAGTTACTTGGATCACTGCTTAATTAATATAAAATGTAGTGTATGAAAGTTGTCTTCTCATCTTAGATATATATTTAGATCGATTTATGATTACTATGTTACCAACTTTATCTGCAGCTTTAATTTTAATATAGGTGTCTAAGCATGTGTTGATCGCTTCTCTCTCTTCCTTTTTATTGTTAGGAAAACATTTGTTTGCCTTCTGCTCTAGTTTTTCCAAATCTTTTAAAACTGGAGTTTCATAGGTGTGTATAGGCACCCAAGTACTGCGTCATTTAACAATTGATTGTTCTAACTTCTCTCCCTTTACATTTGAAAATGCAACAGTAATCTTAAGTTTTCTAATGAACTTGAAAAGTTCAATTCTAGTATGAAATGCATTGCATTTAGGTGTTGGTACAAAAGACAAGCCCTTATTTAGAATTGGAATTTCATCCTTATTCCAAATGTGTTCCGAAATATTAATAATTCTGTTATCCTCAATTTGAGGGGTACCTAATGGCCTGGGTTGTAGTACCCTCTCCTTCTCCTTCTGTTTTTCCCTCTTCCTCTTTCTCTGAATCCTGGGCTTTCCCATTTGTTTTGATTTAGCTCGTGATTCACAGAATCTCTCCTCCATATATTTTCTAACTGAAAAACCTGTTGCTTCTTAAGATCAGTATTGATGTGTTGAGGTACATGTGTTGTTCCTTTTGTGAATATTGATGCCCATGGATCCGAAGCATCAATTGCGATGCTACGCAATTGTTTTTTGCTTCTGTCATTGACAGGATTATCATCTGGTCTACTCTCTTTTTCTTTTTGAACTTGATTCATTTTTGCTCTGTATTTAAAAGAGTTATCCTCTTATTGTACTTATTTATTGATTTAATTTGATGATGCCATCCAATTCATCACACTTAAATTTCTCTAATTTGGATGATTTTAGTTCCTTTGTAAAATTTTCCAAATTTCTTTTATAAACTGTGTATATAACATCAAAACAAAAGTAATTTAGTTTCAAATATTCTAGATAATATGCATCTAACTCCTCTTTGATTTTCTCTTCTCTCTTTTTCAATGTTTTGAGAATCAGAATCATAAGGTTTAAGGAGCACTTAAAGAGGAAGGCTTCCCAAGAGCTCTGTTGTGAATCTATACATTACTAATTTTGAGAAAAGATTTTTACAAGATAATGTATATGCAAACAACAAAGTATTATAGTGCAGATACAGTGATGATGTATTCCTGATATGGAAGGGTGATGTTGAGAGATTACATTTATTTTTTGTATGGCTGAATGGTCTAGACAACAATCTGAGATTCAATATGATGTTTGATAAGAGAACCATTTCCTTTTTGAATATTTGCATCACATATAAGGAAGGTAGATTCTGTATTGATATATACCACAAGCCTATAGACACTAACAAATTAAATTATTAGACTACACCAGTTGCCATAGCAAGCCTCTAAAAAATAACCTTCCCTACTCACAATTCTTGAGGCTTCAGAGATTATGCGCTAAAGATGAGATATTTAAGTTAAGATCTGTTGAAATGAAATCTAGGTTTGTAAATAAAATGTACCCAGAGAAATATATTGATGGTCTGTGTAAGCATGCATTAGAACAAAATATAAATGATTTATTGAAACTTAAAAGAAAGAGCATCTTAATAGCATTGTCTGCCCATTAACCTTTAATAACATGTCAATGAAGATTTGTAAGGTGTGAAAGAAACATTGGACAATATTACAAAGCCTCAAGTGTTTTGAGAAGAAAAGGTTATTAATAGCTAATAAATGTGAAAGTAATTTAAGTGACATGATAGTGCCATCTGCACTCCCACAGAAGGAATTTACTGATATTAGACCACCTGGGCATCGTCTCTGTGGGTCATGCTCATTTTGTAAAGTTAACCTTAAGACAAATAGTATTAATATACCTGGCCAAGCAAAACCCTTTATAATAAAGAGTTTTACAAACTGTAAGAGTAGTGGTATAATCTATGCAGCCATTTCTCCATGTGATAAATGGTACATAGGCAAAACCATTCGACTGCTTAATAAAAGAATAATCAAACATAGGAACGCTATTAATAGTAAAATAGAAGGCAAATCAATGGTGGAACTTTAAGAACATAAGAACATAAGAAATTGCCATGCTGGGTCAGACCAAGGGTCCATCAAGCCCAGCATCCTGTTTCCAACAGAGGCCAAACCAGGTCACCAGAGCCTGGCAATTACCCAAACACTAAGAAGATCCCATGCTACTGATGCAATTAATAGCAGTAGCTATTCCCTAGCTAAACTTGATTAATAGCCGTTAATGGACTTCCCCTCCAAGAACGTATCCAAACCTTTTTTGAACCCAGCTACACTAACTGCACTAACCACATCCTCTGGCAACAAATTCCAGAGCTTTATTGTGTGCTGAGTGAAAAAGATTTTTTTCTGATTAGTCTTAAATGTGCTACTTGCTAACATCATGGAATACCCCCTAGTCCTTCTATTATTCGAAAGTGTAAATAACCGAATCACATCTACTCATTCAAGACCTCTCATGATCTTAAAGACCTCTATCATATCATATTCTCACCGCACCTTGAAAAGCAGTTCATACTTTTGAAAACTGTGAGTTCTGTGTAATACACAAAACAGTACTAAACTAGAGAGGTGGTGATTTATACAATTTATTGTTGAGACTGGAAAAGAGTTATATTTTTAAACTCAACACCATTTCCGCTTCCGGACTTAAACAGGATATTGATTTTTCTGTTTTTTTTATAAAGCTTCTTGTTTTACTGTTTGTCTTTTGAACCTCCCCTTTTTTCCTTTCCCTTCCTTTTTGCATCTATTCACAGTGGGGTAGATTTTCAAAGGGGTACGCACGTAAGATACGTGCGTACCCCCAGAAAACCTACCCCAAACCCCCCCTGCGTGCGCCGAGCGTATTTTGCATAGGCTCGGCGGCGCGCGCAAGCCCTAGGACGCGCGTAAGTCCCAGGGCTTGCAAAAAGGGGCGGTCGGGGGCGTGGCCAGGAGGCACGGTTAGGAATTGTGGGCGTGTCTGGGGCGTGTGGGTGGTCCGGGGGCGTGGTCGAGTGCCCCAACACAGCGGCCTGTGTCAGGGCCTGCCGCGCCGGCGCGCGTAAATTACTACTGCCCGGAGGCAGTAGTAACTTCTCCGATAAAGGTAGGGGGGTCTAGATAGGGCCGGGGGGTAGGTTAGGTAGGGGAAGGGAAGGGAAGGTGCGGGGGGGGGTTAGAAATAAAGTTCCCTCCTAGGCCGCTCCGATTTCGGAGCGGCCTCGGAGGGAATGGGAAGCGCGCGCAGGGCTCGGTGCGCGCAAGTTGCACAAATGTGCACCCCCTTGCGTGCGCCAACCCCAGCTACACGCGTATCTTATAAAATCCAGCGTACATTTGTTCGCGCCTGGTGCACGAACAAAAGTACACGTGCATATGTTTTTAAAATCTACCTCAGTATGCTTGATTGTATTTCAATAACATCCGCTGTTAAATTTGTATTTGTATCCCCCTCTCTTTTTAACTTTATATTTATTCCTTTTCATAATTTTTATTATTTTGTATTTATAATCTATTTTTTATTATTTTATTACTTTATATTTTTACATCACTTATTATTATATTTTACTTTTAATGTGTTATCAAGTATTATTTGTTATCCTTTTTCTTATTTTGTTTTAATATTTATTTGATCGAAATGATTTTGTCTTCTTATTTATTTAGGCATTTTCCTCAGCTTTCAATTTATTTTGTACTAATAGACACTATGCATGTTATTGTCAATCATACTGTTGATCCATGGGAAATGATCTCATTCTACTTTTGGTGCATTTTATTTGTTTATATTTCAATCCAACTTGCTGACAACCAGTTTCTGACTGATGTTTCCTGATGTGCTGTAATAAATGTTATGTCGATGCAGGTATGATAGCTATTTTTTTCCTTTCTTTTAAACAAGCTTTGAACCCCCCTTACCTTTATAAATCGACACTATTTTCACAGTCATTTGATGATTCCTGAGTGGGAAAAGTCAGTTAGTAGCCACTTCGATGCATGCACTCGCATACAAACTCACTCTAAAATTAATACACAATCCACAATTTGAATGTTCCAACCGGTTAGTTGAATATTTAAGTATTAAAATGCAGCATATACATTTGTTTATAAACATGGCATTCTTCTGTTTTAATTAGCCATAGGTATTTTTTGTAACACTGTATTACTATTACTGTTCAATGTGAACTGGAGCAATCTCATTATTATGTGCTGCTATATATAATTAAAAATATTTCTGCTTTCTATCTGAGGGGGTTATTTTCCAACTCACGTTATGTCCTTTTCACTTGCGTTAAGGCGTTTTTGATTAACACATGCGAAAAGCACCATAACGCATGGTGCGATGCAAAGTTTAAAAGGGAAGGAGTTGAGGGTGGGATTTTGGGAAAAGTGGCTGCTTTTGCACTTTGAAAAGCCATATGGCACAGTTTTATCACCAAAAATAACTACACCTTTATCATTGGCGTTAATCCCATAACACAAATTCCATTTCTAGGCTGGGCAAGGATTGAAGGAGGGCCCTGAGATGAGAGAGGGAGGGATGGGAAGGAAAGAGAGAGAGAGAGAGAGCACATAGCTATAAGGCCCTTCTAGTAATTAGCTATTTATATCTCTATAGGAGGCCCACCTGGTAACTCACGGTAAGGTTTAGGTAGCAGTGTAGTAGGGATGTGAATCGTGTGATCGATCGTCTTAACGATCGATTTTGGCTAAGGGGGGGGGGGGAATCTGATCGTCATGGTTTTTTTGGTTAAAAAATCGTTTTATCGCGGGAGGTGGGAGGGCAGGAAAACCGGCACACCAAAACAACCCTAAAACCCACCCCGACCCTTTAAAACAAATCCCCCACCCTCCCGAACCCCCCCAAAATGTTTTAAATTACCTGGGGTCCAGTGGGGGGGGTGTCCCGGTGTGATCTCCCGCTCTCGGGCCATGGCTGCGTTAATAGAAATAGCGCCGGTGGCCCTTTGCCCTTACCATATGACAGGGCAAAGGTAGCGCTGGTGCCATTTTGGTTCCTGGCACCCAACGTCACGAGTGCAGGAGATCGCTCCCGGACCCCCGCTGGACTTTTGGCAAGTCTTGTGGGGGTCAGGAGGCCCCCCCAAGCTGGCCAAAAGTCCCTGGGGGTCCAGCGGGGGTCCAGAAGCGATCTCGCCATGGCCAGAGAGCAGGAGATCGCGCCAGGACCCCCCCCCACTGGACCCCAGGTAATTTAAAATATTTGGGGGGGGGATTCGGGAGGGTGGGGGATTTGTTTTAAAGGGTCGGGGTGGGTTTAGGGTTGTTTTGGTGTGCTGGTTTTCCCGCCCTCCCCCTCCCCCGATTTACAATTTTTTGACGATAAATAGGGGGAATTGCTATTGTATCGCGGCTCTAACAATTTTTGACGATTTAAAATATATCTGACGATTGTTTTAAATCGTCAAAAAACGATTCACATCCCTACAGTGTAGGGGTTAGGGGCCACTTTGACATGCAGAGTGAGATGTACAAACAGAACAGTGCATTCTTGTGAAGATTTGACATCCTTCAGAGTGAGGAAACTCACACAAAGATGAGACTTTTACAATGTTCTCTCAACTTAGCTTGATGTTACCCAGGTAGAGAATCCTCTGTTGACCCGTGCTGCTATAGACAATCACAAAGTTTCTGCAATCCAATTAAAACTTTTTAGCATAGCACAAAAACTTTTAATATCTTTCATATTTTTAGCAGTATTACAAAGAGCACCTGTTTGTGTGACTGATGCCTCCGAACTATTCCTGTTTTACAGTGGCAATGTTTAGAGGTAAAATCAATACATCATGCTTGGTATCCTGTCAGGAACATTAATCAGTTGCTTAATTTGATATATTTTCTTTTGCTACATCAGTAATTTGGCGCCTTATAAGTTATTAAATATGTAACATTTCAGAGAACTGACACTATCCGTGTCCAAAAACTATAGCGGCATTGACTGCAAAGAAATAATATTTAACATTCGGTGGATTTTTGTTTTGTGGGTGATACTTTGGACCCAGCCAGAATTGCTGTCAAACTGGAAGGAATCAATTTGGTTATTATTATCATTTTTTAAAACTTTTTAAAAAACATTTTCTTTCTTTCTTTCTTCTCTTTCATTTGGTTCTTTTCCTTTTCTCTCATGCAAATATTATTAAATTTGTTGCGCCCCCTTTTTTTACAATATCACTTGATCTATTATTTTTTACAATGTAAGTTGATATAGTATCTTTTTTATATAACACTATTTTTATTTGTGATAACCGATTTTTGTTTATGTCTCTCATTAGCTATTTCAATCTTTTTTATTGGTGTAATATATTTTCAAATATGTGATGTAATTTTCATTGATTACAGTATTTTATTTATTTATTTGATATTAATAGTATGTTTATTAAACCCTTTCTTGTATATCTTGCAGCTTCTGACAAGGCCCTGCTTTTGGGCGAAACTCAGCCTGAGTTGGGCATATTTTAAGTTGTTTTATATAACTGTATTTCAAATAAAAGAATCCCTACACCTAAGGTGATCGGCCTTTTTCCACTTTATCTGCCAGATACCAATGCCCCATTTTCCCCTGGGGAATACAAGGCATTAGCATTCGGCACTTCCCCTAGGCAGAAAGGGTTCGTCAGCCTGCTGGCTTGTTTTTTCTTTTAAATAATGCACATCCCAGTAGCGGTCCCAGATCCTAACTCCTTAATGTAGAAGCTGGGAGCATGGCCACCAATTGCCTGGTCAAGGGAGAAGGAGTGTTACTCCCTGTTATGTTCTTGTAAGGATGTGAACCCTGGGCCGAGGTAAGAGGTGTCTCCACCCACAGGGAGGAGCCCTGTGGGCCTCACCGCCAGTAGGCATGGTCTCAGTGGTGTAGGGCACAGCTAGAGCTGGAGACTTTATTATGAAGGAAGGAAAGCAGAGCCCACAGAGCAGGGTATGCCGAGGATGTCTGTTCAGAGGTGATGATGATGATGCAGTCTTAGGTGTAGGAACTTGAAGAAGATCCTGTAGTGGATGAGGCACCAACCTGCAACGCAGATAAACTGGAGCGACTCCGACTGAGAAGGCACGGTTATGGCCCAAGGCACGGGGTACACCGCAGAGAGTCTTCAGTAGGGAACAAGTCATAGAGATACAAGGTAAAGTACTCACAGGAGATAGTTCCCAGGAGAGTGTCCCAAGAAGAGGAACAGGCAGCAGTCCAAGGTAGGAAGGCCCTCTGAGGAGCGGATAGCCAAGAATGCAGAAGGGCCCCCAAGGAGCGGGTACCCAGAGCGTTCTGATGCCAAATAGGAACTGGAACCAGAAGTCCAAGAATAGAGTGGATTCAGCAATGAGTGAACTCCTTGCTAACTTGTTGAAGCATAGGGCGAGTCAGCTTAAGTACTGTAGTGGGTTGACGTCATCCGGATGGGACGCCCCCTGAGATTCCCGCCATGACGTGTACAAAGGTGGCCCTTGCACATGCGCCTACGTGATTTCAGAAACAAAATGGCGGTCGGGAGTGCCCACGCTGTCCCAGGGAACGCTGAGCTTGTCGGCAGAGGTTAGCGGAAGCCTCATTCTTCCAAGAATCAATAATGCAGCAAAGAAAGAGGTGAGCCTGTGTGGTCACAGCCATCTGCGACCGACAGTTGTAACAGTAATCCCCTTCTTAGGGCCCCTCCCCAGGGGTGTTGTTTTCCTAGGATGTGCAATGTGGAATTGTCTAATCAAATCCTTGTCGAGGATGTTGCTTGCAGCCTCCCAACTATTTTCCTCCGGGCCGAATCTCTCCCATGATAGGAGGTACTCCCAGTGTTGTCCATGTTTCCTGACATCAAGTATATCCTCGACCTGATAAGTGATGTCTCTTCAGCAGTAAGAGGTTGAGTTTCAGGTGTCTTTTTTGAGAATTCTGACAAGATGAGCGTTTTTAGCAGGGTTATGTGGAAGGCGTTGTGTATCCAAAGAGAAGAGGTTAACTGCAGGCTGTAAGTGACTGGACCCTGGCGGTGAAGAAATGCGACAGGTCCTATGTATCTGGGAGCTAATCGAGCAGAGGGCAGCTTTAAGTGGATAAGAACTTAAGAATATAAGAACATGCCATACTGGGTCAGACTAAGGGTCCATCAAGCCCAGCATCCTGGGGGGGGGGGGGGGGGGGGTACTGAGCCATACCTTGTCTCTGGGTTGTAACTGCAGGGCTGCTCAGTGATGGGCATTATAGAACTTCTTAGCCTTTTGTCCAGCCTTTTGAAGAAGTTCTTTGGTATGTTCCCAGAGTTGGTGTAGTTCTTGTGCTGAGGCCTGGGCTACAGGAGATGACACTGACAAAGACACTGGCAGAGGAGGTAGAGGTTGATGCCCACAGTCGACTTGAAAAGGTGAGATCCTGTCGAAGCTGACTGATGGGAATTCAGTGCAAACTCAGCCCAGGGGAACAGCTTGGACCAGTCTTCTTGTCTGGAGTTGACATAAGCCCGAAGAAACTGTTTTAGCATGCGGTTTATCCTCTCTGTCTGTCCGTTAGCCTGCGGGTGATATGCTGATGTAAGATCCAAGGAGATGTCAAATTTCTGACATAGGGATCTCCATAACTTCACTGTAAACTGGACTCCCCGGTCAGATAGGATGTGTTTAGGCAGGCCATGGAGACGAAAGATGTGGTGGATGGATAGCTTTGCTAACTCTGGAGCAGAAGGAAACCCGGGTAATGCCATGAAATGAGCTATTTTAGAAAAGTGACCCAGATGGATTTGTTGCCGTTAGATATTGGTGAGTCAACAATAAAGTCCATGGCCACATGAGTCCATGATTCACTGGGAGCAGGGAGCAGTTGAGGAAGTCCCCAAGGACGACCGACTGGTGTTTTCTGTCTAGCGCAGGTAGGACATGACTCCATGTAGGCCCATACATCTTCTTTCATTGAGGGCCACCAATGAAATCTTTGCAGTGTGGCGAGCATTCTGGATTGTCCAGGATGACCTGCGAGCAGATAGTCATGTGTCCATCTGAGTATCTTCTTCCTAAGTGTTCAGGGCACCACCGACTTCCCGACTGGAACCGTGTGGGTGGCAGAGAGAAGGACCCTAGTAGGGTAATTGATATGATATGCACTATCAGGTACATCTTCCATTGAAAAGGAATGGGAAAGCACGTCAGCACGGGTGTTCTTGTCTGCTGGGCAGCACTTCAAAAGGAAGTCGAAGCGGTTGAAAAATAGGGACCGTCAGGCTTGTCTGTGATTCAGACATTGCACATGACGTAAGTATTCAAGGTTCTTGTGGTCGGTGTAAACCGAGATTTGATGTTGTGCACCTTTGAGCCATGGGCGCCATTCTTCAATTGCCAATTTAATCACTAGCAGCTCCTTGTCTCCTATACCATAGTTTCACTCGGCAGGGGAGAAACGTTTAGAAAAAGGAACAGGGGTGTAAGGTGTGGTTGTCAGAGTGTTGACTAAGGACTGTACCAACCCCGACGTGAGATGAATTCACCTTGAGGATGAAAGGTCATCGAGGATCTGGGTGGCGAAGACATGGATCTTGAAGAAACACCTTCTTGAGTACCTGGAATGTGTTCATGGGTTCTGGAGACCATTGAGAGGGATTGGCTCCCTTTTGTGTCATGGCAGTAAGGGGTACAATCAAGGTGGAATAGTGATGAATGAATAATCTGTAGTAGTTGGTGAATCCGAGGAATCTGCGCAGAGCCTTAAGTGCAGTTGGTTGGGGCTCTTGGTTTTATGTGGATCCATCTGGAACCCCTGGCTGGATACTACGTACCCTAAAAAGGGAACTGATTCCTGGTGAAAAGAGCATTTCTCTAATTTGGCATATAGATGATTATCTTTTAATCTCTGCAACACTTTAGTGACATCTGCTTGATAACTCTGGAGGTTCTAAGAAAAGACCAGTATGTCATCTAGATATACTACTACACAGGTATAGAGCATGTCCCTGAAGATTTCATTCATCATGTTTTGAAATACGGCCGGGGCGTTGCAAAGGCCAAAGGGCATGACTAAACATTCAAAATGGCCGACACTGTCGTCCATTCATCGCCCTGTCATATTTGGACCAAGTTATATGCCCCTCTGAGGACCAGCTTTGTGAATATTTTGGCTCCTTGGAGCCTATCAAAAAGTTCAGAGATCAATGGCAGCAGGTAGCAATCCTTCATAGTGATCTCATTTAAGCCGCGGTAGTCTATACATGGGCAAAGGATGCCATCCTTTTTACCCACAAAAAAGAACCTGGCTCCAGCAGGAGATTTAGAAGGTTGAATGAAGCCCTTCGCCAAGTTCTCTTGAATATAGGTGGACATCGCCTTGATTTCTGACAGAGAAAGGGGGTACACCCTTCCTCTGGGAGGTTCGGTATTGGGTAATAAGTTTATGGCACAGTCAAAAGATCGTTGGGTAGTAGAATATCATCTGCCTTTTTAGAGAATACGTCTTGATAAGAGGAGTACTGCAGAGGTAGACCCGGAAGAGAAGTGGTAGTGGTCAGGCAATGCATAGGAGTTACTACTTCTAGGCACTTTCCATGGCATGACTTTCCCAATTGGGACAATTGCAGGGTTCTCCAATCGAATTGGGGTGTGTGTGTTTGCAGCCATAGCAGTCCAAGTACCACCGGATGTACTGCTTTATCTAGGATCAGGAACAAAATGGTCTCCATGTGCAGAGATCTTGTGTGGAGGCGAATAGGTTGGGTGGAATAAGAAACCTCACTAGGTAACGGTTCACCATGAATAGATGATAATAGCAGATGCGTGGGTGTCCAAGCAGTGGGAATTCGTAGGTGTTCCATGAGTTGCCTGAGTATGATGTTCCCACTGGCACTGGAGTCCACTAGGGCTAATGTGTGGAATTCAAGGGCATCTGAGATAATGGAAACTGGAAGTGTTAGTGGAGGAGATGGAGAGGTTAGACCTAGGAGGAGTCCACCGACAGATCCTAGGTCTGCGAGTTTTCTGGACAGATAGGACAGGAGGGCACAGCATGACCAGGTTGTCCACAGTACATGCAGAGGCCTAGTCTTTTTCAGTAATGCCTCTCTTTAGCTGATAGGTGGCTGCGGCCTAGTTGCATGGGTTCTTCCTCCTCGATACTGGGTGCGGAAGCAGTCTGGGAAACCGGTGTTGAACAAGAGCGTGGAGCCCCCGATGGCATCCTCTTAGTACCTTTTAGCTCCTGGAACCGTTCACGCAGATGGCGATCAACATGTCCAGCTAGGTCAATGAGAGAGTCCAAGTTATCAGGGAGCTCATGTGTTGCTAGTTCGTCTTTGATGTGAGAGTTAAGACTTTCTAGAAAAATAGCCCGCAGACAACCCAGGTCCTAATATAATTCTGAGGACAAGGTTTTAAACTCAATAACATAGTCAGTCAAAGGTTTGGTACCTTGTTGTAATATCTATCTAGATTTATATTCCGCTTTTTGCACTTTTTTCAGTGCTTCAGAGTGGATTACATTCAGGTACTTAGGTATTTCGCTATCCCCAGAGGGCTCACAATCTAAGTTTTTGTACCTGAGGCAATGGAGGGTAAAGTGACTTGCCCAACGTCACAAGGAGTAACAGCAGGACTCAATCCCTGGTCTCCTGGTTCATAGCCCACTGCTCTAACCACTAGGCTAGCAGATCCAGCAATCCATAGCCCACTGCTCTAACCACTAGGCTAGCAGATCCAGCAATCCATAGCCCACTGCTCCAACCACTAGGAGAGCAGATCCAGCGACAATCTTGCGAGCAGGGTCGTCAAACACAGAACGAAAGAGAGCAAGGAAGCCTGTCAAGCCACTGAAAATTGGATCATTACGCTCTCAAAGAGGTGATGCCCAAACCATGGCTTTTCCATCCAAGAGAGACAGTATATACGTAGTGTTGGACACAACATCTGGAAAGTAGGTAGGTTGTAATGAAAAGTACATACAGCACTGATTTAGAAAAGCCCCTACATAACAGGGGATGACCTGTAAACGAGTAGGTGCTGGCAAAGGCACGGAGAGTCGTATAGGCAATGCATGTGAAGCGGAAGTGGGCTTGTCAGACGTCAAGGCAGTGTCCAGCCGAGAGCTTAACTGGTTAAAGGCATTGGCCAAAGTCTCTAATGTCCTTTACTGGTCAGAGAGTCATTGGAACAGGCCAGGAATGGCCTGGATGACTGAGACCTGAGCCAGGTGCACTGAGTTAGCAATCTGTTATGTTTTTGTAAGGATGTGAACCCTGGGCCGAGGTGAGAGGTATCTCCGCCCACAGGGAGAAGTCCTGTGGGCCTCACCATCAGTAGGCGCGGTCTCAGTGGGGTAGGACACAGCTAGAGCCAGAGACTTTATTATGAAGGAAGGAAAGCAGAGCCCGTGGAGCAAGATACACTGAGGATGTCTCTTCAGAGGTGATGATGATGAAGCAGTCTGAGGTGCAGGAACTTGGAGAAGATCCTGTAGTGGATGAGGCACCAACCTTCAGCGCAGGTTAATTGGAGCGACTCCTACTGAGAAGGCATGGTAGTGGCCCGAGGCACAGGCTACACCTCAGAGAGTCTTCAGTAGGGAAGATGTCATAGAGATATGTAGTAAAGTACTCACAGGAGATAGTTCCAGGAGAGTGTTCTGAGAAGCGGAACAGGCAGTGGTCCAAGAAGCGGGTATCCAGAGCGTTCTGATGCTAAATATTTACTGGAACCAGAAGTCCAAGAATAGAGTGGATTCAGCAATGAGTGAACTCCTTGCTATCTCATTGAAGCATAGAGCCAGTCAGCTTAAGTACCGTAGCGGGTTGATGTCATCAGGCGGGGACACCCCCAAGGAGTGCCCACGCCGTCCCGGGAACACCAAGCTGGTCGGCAGTGGTTAGCGGAGGCCGCCATTCGTCCAAGAATCGATAATGCAGCAAAGAAAGAGGTGAGCCTGGGTGGTTGCAACCATCTGTGACCAACGGGAGTAACACTCCCTATATACCTAGCCAGACAGAGGGCTTGTATGCCGGCTGCATGAGACCCCACAAATTGCCTCTTCCTGCTAAGCAGTCTCACTGAAGTTCCACACTCTCCCTGACTAATAGGAAGTCACAGCCACATGAATGTATTATTATTATCATTTTTAATATTAAACAAGCACCAGAGTAGCTGCCTGCTGCAGCAGCCTTCTCACACCATCAGAGATTTAATTGGTCCTACTGTGCTCACGAACTGCCCTAGACCCTGGAAACATATGCATAGTGGGAAACCACAGCCTATGCTTCATGAGGCTGCCTGAGAGCTGGTATTGCCTGGACACCAAAGCTTTGCTCAGCAGAATGAGAAAGAGAAGGATCTAAATCCTTACCCACAAAAACCCCTGAAAAGAAGAGGCTGGTAGGAAGACTGCTTCTGCTTTAAATTGAACTCACTAACCCTCCCATCAGCCTCTGTACCCCTCCCTGGAGATGGAGCACCTCCACTGTTATGGCCTTCCCACCTAAGCTGGGATGGGGATTGGACTCCTTTTCTGCTGAGTTATGCAGTAATGCCATTGGATTTATTGCTAGAATGAGTTGTTTTACTCCAGGAATATTCTATTGGATGCATCTTATTTTGTAAATTTTGCAGTCTACATTAGCTTTGAAATAATAAACCTTGGTCTATTTTGTTGGCAAAGCTAATCTTTGCTAAAGCAGACATAATCCATCACAGTGATGTTCTTCTAAGCCATGGCAAACACTTCAGAGAAAACTAATACTTTCTCTTGCCTGTTTTTCCTAGTATCTTTAAAATGTGTCCAGAAGCAATTAACAATTATCTAGATATGAAACAAAAGTCAACAGTTTATACTGTTTAATAATAAAAATGTAGATATGTATGAATTTTTGTAAAAGTGTTTCTATGAATCATTTTGTAGAACCCACAGAAAATCCATCACTTTGTCAAACTGTTTGAACCTTTTTATTAATGGTATTGTGCTGGTATGGAAAAATACAATTTCTAATTTGAGTTTAAGCAATTATTTCACGTATGTAAGATAAAATGTATTGCAAAGGAAACATCTCAAAGAATTAAAATGAGAAATGTTTTTACCTGCTCTATTAGATTTCAGATATTTTAATGCCTTCTTTAACCATAAAGCACAAAAACCCAACAGGGTCATTCATCAAAATTCATTATGGCGTTAATGAATGCGATAAGGAGTCAACGCATGCATTAATGCCATAACACATGCGATAATTGTATTAATGCATTGGTGCGAATGCAAATTTGTAGAAGTGGTGGGATTCGGGAGGGGTTTTGTTGCGCCCCTGCCACATTTCATGTGGACAGGGCCTTACCTCCGCAGCCTTGTGCCACCACTGACGTTGCCGGGCTCTGCTCCCAGACACCATCACTCCCCATGGCTTGGAGCTTTGGCCGGTCACCGCTCCTCTTCACGGCCTGAGGCTGCCACCAATGCCTCTGCTCTTCGTGGCATGAGCCGCTGCCCATGCCTGTCCTCTTGCAGCCTGGAGGCCACCCCGAGGGCCTTCTCCAGCAGCAGAATGCCGCGTTGCTCCACTTCCCACGTCGGGGCCGGCGTGGCCCAGCTCCAGGTCCTCCCTGCTTCGGCATCTGCAGGGCCTCTGTCCAGGGTCCTGCAGACTTCCTCTGACTGCTCCTCCTAAGGGGCAGGCCCACGGCTTTCCCCCATTCTTATGGGGCCAGCCAACATGGTCCTCCTGGTAGCTCCTCCCAGGGAGTTGCCTCTCAGCCCTACTTCATCGTCACTTCACCTTTGTCTTCGCATCTATCCAGATGCTCCTGAAGACGTCTCTTCAGTCCTGATGCTGTTCCAAGTCCGGATGTCCATGAGTCCAGATCTTGATGCTGTTCCAAGTCCGTATGTCCATGAGTCAGGGTCCTGATGCTGTTCCAAGTCCAGATGTCCATGAATCTAGATCCTGGTCCATGTTCCAAGATGTCCCATGTTCCAAGATGTTCCATGATCCAAGATGTTCCATGTTCCTAGCTGTTCCATGTCCCAAGTCCTGCAGTCCATTCTAATATGTTCCTAGTTCCAAGATGTTCCTAGTTCCAATATGTCTGTGAGTCCAAGTCCAGTGATGTTCCTTGTTCCCTTCCTGATGTTGTCCCGGTTCAGATGTTCCAGGTCCTGAAGAACCCATTCCTCTGGAGTGTCCTTGTTTTTAAAGTGCGAGGTTCGGTCCTCAAGTGCTAAGTGCCAAGTTTTACCTCCTTGTATCCAGTCCCAACTCTGGAAGCCCAGAGGGGTTGCTTCGCTCCTGTGCTATGAGACTTCCTGAGCTCGCCCTTCTCCCCTTGTGGTCTGTGACCAGCCTCCCGGGTGTGTAGGGCGCGTAGGGGACAGTGTTGTCTGGGACCAGCCCTACGTGCTGTGTAGGATCCCTGAGGGTCTTGCTCATTCCTGCCTGTGTCCTTGTTCCATGTTCTTCATCCAAATCTTCAGTGTGGTCTGACCAGCCCTTCATGCTGTGTAGGGCACCTGAAGGTCTTGCTCATCCCTCCTTGTCTCTTGTCTTCATCTCCTCATCTCTTCAGTTCCAAGTCTACATTCCAAGTCTCCTGAGTCCCAAGCTCCACGTCATACTCCTCCAGATTCCCAAGCTCCACGTCGTACTCCTCAAGAGTCCCAAGCTCCACGTCAGACTCCTCAGTCTCAAGTTTCAAGCCCCTAATCTTGCCTGAGACTTGTCTTAGCCTTGTTTTCTTAGATCTGTCCAGCTCTGTTCCAGTGCTGCCCATTCCCACACACATACCTCACCACAGGTGCGACTCATGTCCTGACCTGAGCCGCCTTGTAGCCCAAGGGTTCCGCTTTCCCATGAGCTAAGTGATGCACGCCAAGCCCGCACCATCGACCCTGAAGGCTATGCTCGCCACAGGTTTGGGTGTGATAAATTAAAATGAGGGGCAATATTGCAACGTGTGATAGCATAATGCATGCTATGGCATGGTTTTAATGCCAGAAATAACTACACTTTTGTTTCCTGGTGTTAAGCTGTGTAATATGGCCAAAATTGCTGTAATGCAATTTCTGATGAAGATTTCAAACTGCATTTTGGCCATTTCTAGGCTGGGGGAGAGGGTGATAGGAGAGAAGAGAGAGGAGTGGAGTGGTATATAGAGAGAGAAACTCTGGGGTGGTTTTTGCAGTATTCAACTATTTATATCACTATAAGAGGGCCAGCTAATACCTCAAGGTAAGGTGTTGGTGGTGATTTAGGGTTTAGAGGCCAGTCTTAGATGCAGAGTGAGATGTACAAACAGCACAGTACACCGAGGTAAATATCTGACATCATTTGGAGTGAAGAAAGTCTCACAAAGATGAGATTTCTCTATGTTCTCTCACCCTAGCTTGATGATACCCTGTTGTAGAGTCCATCATACTAGGGTGAGAGAACATTGTAGAAATCTCATCTTTGTGAGACTTTCCTCACCCCAAATGATGTCAGATATTTACCTCGGTGTACTGTGCTGTTCGTACATCTCACTCTGCATCTAAGACTGGCCTCTAAACCCTAAACCACCACCAACACCTCACCTCGAACTATTAACTGGTCCTCCTAATGAGATATAAATAGTTGACTACTATGAAGGTCTTATAAATAGTTTCTCTCTCTCTCTCTCTCACACCTGTCTGGGCATCACAAGCTCCAAAATAGAAGTATCAAAGGGTACCACAACTTTACTGAGCCCTATGATACAGTCTCTATGTTAGGATGTGGTAATTTTACAATTACCATAAACACACCCCTTTTACTTAACACAGGCGCTAATATAGCATTTTGATGGATCTAGGGGCAAAGTTGGTGATATGTATATATGCTGCAGCAAACCACAAAGTAAGCACATTTACTTGAGAGTTTTAGGATGGTAAAATAAATAAATAAATGCATAAATATCTATGGAGAATGAGATACTGAACCCAGCAAATATTTCACATGGAAGCATTCTTGTGAGGTCCAAAAATATTTTAGTATTTTATTGCTGACAGAGTATCCTAAAACAAATATCATCCAAACCCATTCAGTCAGATCCTCCCTGATTCATGTCCATGATTGGACAGACAGACATTGTGCTGCTAATAGGCACTTTTGCTTCAATAAAAAATGTACCGTATTTTTCGGACTATAAGGTGCACATAAAAACCTACGATTTTCTCAGAAATCGGAAGTGCGCCTTATAATCCGGTGTGCCTTATATAT
Source organism: Rhinatrema bivittatum (assembly GCF_901001135.1). Classification (NCBI taxonomy): domain Eukaryota; kingdom Metazoa; phylum Chordata; class Amphibia; order Gymnophiona; family Rhinatrematidae; genus Rhinatrema; species Rhinatrema bivittatum. Next base: position 95,455,515 of record NC_042618.1, read on the forward strand.
GAATTCTTCTGCTGCCACTCCTTTTATATTGTCTTTTTTTCTGTTTCTTTTCTCTCCATCTTCTTCCCTCAAACACACAGGTTCTCATTCTCACATGCATTTCTCTCTCTCACACACACACACTGGCTCTCACTCTCACATGCTGTGTCTCATACAATCATTCATACACTCAGTCTCTCACTCCCACATGCTGTGTTGCTCAAGCACAGGCTCTCACTCACCTCTAGGCCTCCTCTTTGCGGGTCGCCGCAGGATGGGCTCTGCAGTGGCCCTGCTACCGGGCCTCTTCTTCTTCTCGGGCTGCTGCGACTTGAGATTTGCGGCGGTCCGTAAACGCAAGTGCTGCTCCACTTCTGCACGCACTGATGCTTCCCCTCCTTCCTGCCCATGCGGCTCCGGCAACGTTTACTTCCGGGGACACACAGGCAGGAAGGAGGAGGAGCATCAGCGCGTTTAAACGCAATCTTTTTCTTGGCCTTGCCGATCTGTCTTTCGCTGCGCCTGGGGGCATTATATGCGCCTTATAATCCGGTGCGCCTTATATATGAACCTGGACGCCTTAGCAGGCGCTCATTGATAATGCGCCTTATAATCCGGTGCGCCTTATAGTCCGAAAAATACGGTACCTAAAATTTGTGATTTAAAAGACAATGAAATCTAAACATTAGTATAGCAGCTATTCTGGTGTACAAGGTCCTGAAATTTCAGTGATATATTGTAGATGATGATGTAACAGCACAGTGCTAGAAATGGCATGCATAAAGGTCAGGCAGAGAAAGAAAGTGCATGGGGGATGCAAATTAGAAGGCAATTGAGGTAGAAAAACTGAAAATCTTAGAAATGGATGATTATATGTGCTTGCTGAAATAGAAAATGGTCATCACATCTGACAAATCTTGTACTGTAAGAGATTTTCTTTTATAATTCTGTCAGTGAGAGAAATGAATCTTTCCATATGCCAAGAAATAATGCCCTTCCGGCTTTAATGCAATGGGATCAAATTACCAAATACATCTTGGAGTGCAACAAGCATTCTACCAGAAATTGAGGAAAGCACAATTTAAGACCCAATCACAACAAACCCAGAGAAGCAAAACACAGAAAATACCAGGAAAAATGTTTCAGAAGCTGCCTCAGGTAGAAAAGTAAAGGAAAAAAGTGACTCTTCAAAATATCTATCTACTGTATTAAAATAAGGAAAAATACCATAATAAGGAACATTTCTTAGATGATATTTGGATGATATTACTTATATCAAGCACGTTTTAAATGTAAGACTTTATTTTGTAAGTAAATAAGCAAGATAGTTTGCAACTAAATTAGTAATATCTCTAAAATTATTAAGTTAACATATCAACTTGGCAAAATTAAATCACATATTTCCAATTATTTTTTCTTAACATTTAATTTATTTAAACATTTGATTTAATTTATAACATTGAAAGGTGATTTATGAGAATAAAAACAAGTTTATATCACATACAAACATTTCTAATTCTATGATCTCCTACTGCATTTTAGGTACATGCATTCATTTAAAATGAAAAAGGAATTCAAACTAATAGGTAGATTTACTAAGCCGTGATAAGACAATATTGCGAGTTATACAGCATTTAATGTGTTAAATTCTGTTTATTTTGCAATATTACCATATCGCAGTGCTATTACACAAGATTTTCTCCCCCATGGAAATAAGCTGCTTTGCATGCATTTGCATGCATAAAATTGCTTAATGCATGCAAAGTAGATTCAGCCTGATTTTAAATGGCTTGCATGCATAAAAAACAGGGGTTATGCGTGCATCTTATAAAATTGCGCATCCATATGCAGGTAGCGCACGCACATGGACGCATGTGTATATCTTTTTAAAATCTATCCCTTTATGAATAAACAATCCTATGTTAATAAAAAAAAACAGGTCTGAGAAAAAAAAAAGGCAACCCAGTTATTTTAGCACAAATGAGGGAGCTGTAGTTATTTTCCTGAGGGAACTTCAAGATTCTAATGCAGGTCCCCAATAGTCCCATGTAAAAATTAAAGGGCTTGAGACCTAGAAAATTGCAACCCCTCAAGCCTTAAAAAATTAACCCAATGATCTTTGGAAACCCCTACTGCCTATCAAGATTTCACTGGTTCCCAATGAGTCCAACAACATGGCGATGGCCCACTCTCTTTCCCGCCCTCTCCCTTGACCCCTAGATTCATCAAAATGCTATAATAATGCATGGATAATGTCAGCAGTAAAAAAATGGGACATGTTTATGGTAAATTTAGAATAACTGCACCATGTGCTAACATACAGCTTCACATGGATAGTGTATCACAGGGTGTGGTAAAGTTTTTGCATGCTATAATATTTCTCTTTTGTAGTTTGTGAAGTGCCCAGAGAGAGCCTATGTATAAGGTTGCTGTTGTAATCAATTATTTATATCTCTATAGGAGGGCCAGCTAATAGGGATGTGAATCGGGCTTCGGATGATTGAAAATATCGGACGATATTTTCAAAATCATCAGAAATCGGGGGCTCCCCCAAAACGATAGAAAAACCCCACGATATTGATCGTGGGGGTTCTCTTATCGTATTGGGGGAGGGCAGGAAAAACAGCACACAAAAATAACCCCTAAACCCACCCCGACCCTTTAAAACTAATACCTTAGCTTCCCCCACCCTCCCGACCCCCAAAAAAACTTTTTACAGGTACCTGGTGGTCCAGTGGGGGTCCCTGGAGCGATCTCCCGCTCCCGGGCCGTCGGCTGCCACTAATCAAAATGGCGCCTATGGCCCTTTGCCCTTACCATGTGACAGGGTATCCGTGCCATTGGCCGGACCCTGTCATATGTTAGGAGCACTGGATGGCCGGCGCCATCTTGTGCTAGAATATTGTCATGGGGAAGGGGGGTATAGAAGTGCCCAGGCAGGCCTCAGGACTCCTCAGGAAGTGGCAGCAGAGGACTGGCAAGACCTGTTTTAATTACTTATTTTATGTTATTTTCAGTTTGATAAACAAGCCAAATTAAAAAAAAACAAACAAACATTAAAACAAACTCAAAGAAATTAGAGTTTTTCTGGAATACTTCTGGAGCCACCTATAATAACATAATAAATTATGGCAGATAAATACTCAACCGGTCCATTTAGTCTCCCTAGCAGGTTGTTTAGTGTTGTAAATGCCAGTCTCTGCAGATTACCCCCATTCCTTCTGCTTAGGGTTGTAAGTGCTGCTCTGTGCAGGTTTCTTCCACGCAGACTTGTTATACCAAATGTTACCTCAGGTTACCAGGTTTATTCCTCTCCATCCTCTAGTCACTAGGGATCCTCTGTGTCTATATCATACCCTTGAGAATGCTGTTATTTTTTTTTTTGTCTTCAACACCTTTTCTGGGAGGGCATTCCATGCATCCACAATCCTTTCCATGAAAAAATATTTTCTGACATTGTTCCTGGTTCTTCCCACCTTGAAGTTTCATATCATGACCTCTAGTTCTACTGTTTCATTTCAATGGAAAACATTCAATTCATGTGCTTCAGAAATACCTTTCAGGTAGTTAAAAGTCTGTATCATATTTCCCCTATCTCTTCTGTCCTTCAGGGTATACAATGAAACATTACTTTTTGAGAGAGGATTTTAGAACAGTTGAAATAGCATTAGTACTCAGTCATTTTTAGAATATTGAATTCTCTGTGCATACTGCTTTCTGTTGCAGGTGTGGACCCTTGGATCAAGGTGAAGTTGGTCCAACCTGCAGGGAGGAGCTCTGTAAGTCTCCACCATCAGCTGATGGAACTGGCTATGGAAGAGGGCCCAACTGGAGCTTTACCTATACCAGCCCTCATTCCTCTTAGGTTGAGCCCTTGGGTGCTAGGGACAACAGGATTTTGGTGCTCATCTCTGTTGATGACGTGGAGATCTGTTGAGATGGATCAGTCACAGGCCAGGGTCCAAGGCAGGCAGCGTAGCAGCATAGTCAAAGATAAGATAGGTGTCAGGGCAGCGGCATTCAGGCTTGGTCTAAGGTCAGGCAGTGGTCAATGACAGGCAGAGTTTAGTCGTAGATTTGAATGAAACAGTAGTTTGTGGCAGGCAGAGTTCAGTCATAGTCAAGAGTCAAGCAAGCTGATATCAGAACCAGAAATATGTCCGAGGAAAGATATTATGGAAAGGCAGGCAGGGAAGTGAGGAACAGCACAGGAAAGCAGGAGAAAACACTGAAGAAAAGAAGACTGACCACAGGATAAAGATGAAGGACTCAGGAATGAAGACCAGGGGATGCCAAGACGAAGACCAAGAACACAGGAATGACCTCACATATAAAACAAAGATAGAAGAAAGCATTTTATTTTCAGTTACTAACTCAAATATGTTATACAATGTTCTAGTAGCTGTAGGGTTCCTGAGGTAAACTGATTTCTTTGTATATGTGATGACTTTTATTGGTTCAATGAAAGTATTATCCAAAAGTACTATATATGAGCTATCAAAAACGATTCCTTCTTCAGATGTGAATAATGCCTCTGATGTGACATTTGAAGAAGAAACTTTCATTGATATAATAGAACATTCTGGCAGCCCCTATGCTACTTTTGAAGAGCAAGAAGAAAGGAGATTATCATCTTGGTGTGGCAGGAAGTGATCTTCTATATTGGTCATAAACTTCAGGTGATTCCTTATCCTTTCATAATGAGAATGTGTCTCCAGGGGTTAGGATTGCTGTTATAGTTAGTGATTCAATCAGTAGGAATATAGATAGTTGGGTGGCTGGTGGGTATGAGAATTTCTTGGTAGCTTGCCTGCCTGGTGCAAAGGTAGTGGAACTCACATCACCTAGACAGAATTTTAGAGGGTGCTGGGAAGGAGCAAGCTGTTATGGTATATAGGTACCTACAACATAGGAAGGTGCAGGAGAGAGGTTCTGAGAACTAAATTTAGACTTTTAGGTAGGGAATTTATATTCGGGATTTTAAGGGTTGCATTTTCAAAAAGTCTCCCCATAACATGCACAAGAGCTGAAAAAATTAATTTGACAGTTGGCCTGGATAGGACCTAGATAAAATAAAATAAACTTAAAGAAATATGCTGTCTGTTGTTTGTGTCTTTCCAACTGAAAATGCTGGGTATCACCAACATAGGTGGAAGTCTCAACTGTTAGGTCATGGGACCAATTTGGCAGAGGATGGTGAAGGGAGCAATGTACCTTGTAGAGAGTTGCATAGAGGGCATTCTTAGGTGTATGTGGCAAGTGCTTATCCACACATTCTCACCTGCCTTAAACGCATAAGATTTTTAAAATCTGGCCATTAATATTTAGTTCAAGGATAAAGAAGGGACCTTAAGAGATAGACCAAAAGGTGACATTTTTAACTAGACGCAGAGTCTCAGATTTACAGATTTCAGTACCTGGATGTACATTCTAAGAAAGACTGGTTGAAATTGAAAGTGCCATTTTTCATGTTTGAACTATTCATGTTGGAACACCAGCAATGTGTGTAGCTTCATCATTGGCCTTTATTAATGTACACATAACTAATGCCGAGGGCCCCAGTGGAGAACTCCCACCTCCACCCTGACTGAGGACTCTGCATCAGAGAAGAGAGATAAAAAATGTGGTGGAACTCTAGATATATCCCTGGTTTTAAAATGTACCCTGTATCTTATTTAAGATTACCCTAGCTCAAGGGTTAAACAAAGAAATCTAAAAAATATGTTTAGCCATCTTGCATTAGTTGTTCATATGCACTAGACAGATATTGTGAAAACTATTTCTGCTTCATCTCAGGCAACCCTGTTCCTTTACAAATCTATTGCCCTTACTATATTTCCTTTAGAAAGTAATACAAACCAAAATAACTTCTTTAAAGTATTCACCCAAATCAACATCATATTGAAAACATAAGCCTAAAGTTTTCCTTTAAGTGTCTTTCTTTCTAACAACAGATACACTTTCAGCTGTTCAACCTTTTACTCAACAAATAGTCACCTGTCAATACAGTCTAAAGAAAAAATATAAACAATCTTATAAAAATCTTAACCTAAGAGGAATGGTGAGCATCAGAGAAAGAGAGATACAGTGTCATGGAGGATGTAGAGTGAGATCCTAACAACTGTTAATTTCAAGCAGATGACTTGTTCTGCTTATGCCATTAGGACATCCCAAGAATGACAGTCACATCAAAAGGCTTACACTAATGTTTTAATAATAAAGATTCAAAATAGTTTGCGTTAACTGATTAGTGTAAGCCTTTTGATGTGATTGTCATTCCTGATTGTATAGTGTGAGGACAGCTTTAAGCGGTTGATTCTGCGTTTAGTATTGTCTGCTTATGCCATTACCTATTATTCTCTGCACTGTAGCTTTAATAAATTCCTTCTTTGCTACCATCAAATCACCAAGAAAAAAAGCAGAAAGTAAGAAATAAATTCTCTCTCATACAACCTTTTCTGTTAACTCTAAACTCAGAAAAATGTTAAAGGAGGACAAATGGGATGAAGTTATCTTTATAGTCAATGCAGGCTTTCCCTTTCCTTCTTTTGACTTAGCCAAAGCAAATGAGATAACCATAAAAATTATAGAAAATGCAGATATATATTTTCTCATCTTCATTACAATGAAGGAAATTATGTATGGAAGAACAATGCTGTCTGAATTTTAATATTGTTTTTCTGTTTTTCATTTGCATATGACGGTTATTTTTATGAATATTTTACAATTAACATGGAAGCATTTCCAAATCATTTCTGAATACACAGCTGTCAATTCTAATTCTAGGTTTGCACACAAGGAGGATAATTTTCATTCCCACTGCTACTGTTCAGAGTGATAAATGCTAATCACGTGTCTGCTTGTTTAACTAGAGGGTATGATTTTAAGTGCTGTATGTTTTCCTTCAGTCTATCTGAGTTGTTAATGTTAATTAGAGTATCACAAACAAAACAGACAATTGAAATGGGTATATATTTAAAAATAATGTCAAGAGAGAAATATGAAACTAAGTCTCAAAAGAAACAAAAGTTTTGAGAGTTAATTTCCTCTATATTTGGGTATTTATTTCATACTAATACCTTGCCAGTTTTTCAAATAACCTACGGAATTTGCTAGACTTGCTACTAAAGATGTGCAAACATTTTTGCATCATAAATAGAAAATGTGGAAACTAGAGAGATTTCTTTGTTTTTTGTTTTTTTTTTATTTGAGCTTCACTTTTGAACATTTGACTTTTCACACACTGGTAAATAGTGTCATTAGTCCAGTGTTTTAACACTATTTATCTGCAAAAGAAGATAGCCTGGTGGTTAAATTAATGGATTGGAAGCCATGAGACCTAGAATCAACTCCTATTTCTGCCACTGCCACTCATTTTAACCTTGGGCATGTCTCATCTCTCCCATTGCCTCAGGTACCCACTTAGATTATTCATTTTCTGGGTCAGGCACTTATTGTACCTATTTGCAATTTGCTATAAAGTGCCCTACCAATATTGTAATACAAGAATTCAGAAGTCTTAGAATTCAGTGATACCGAAACTTTAAAAACCACACAGATCCCTACTTCTGATGTCCCCACTTGGCATCATTTAAATATGATTTCAAACACATACATTCTACTGCTCCTTAGCAAATAATAGGAAAAATGTAGAAACTGTAAATCTAGCACAGTAGTACAAACAGCCTATGAGTTTATTCTTTGTGTGGATATTTTACATTTTATTTTCCTTGGTTTGTGAACCAGCTAGATTCTGCCATAAATTGGCTTAATTCAGCCAGCCAAAATTGGGGGAAGAGAGAGAGAGAGAGAACCCAGCTATAAGGCCCTCATAGTAGTTAGGTATGTATACCTCTATAGGAGGCCAACCTAGTTACTTGAAGTGAGGTTTAGGTATTAGTGTAGGGGTAGGGGCCACTTTGACATTCAGAGTGAGACATACAAACAGAACAGTACACTCTTGTGAAGATTTGATGTCCTTTGGAGTGAGGAAACTCACCCAAAGATGTGATTTGTACAATGTTCTCTCAACCTAGCTTGATGGACTCTCTACCTGGGTAACATCAAGCTAGGTTGAAAGAACATTTTACAAATGAAGTGGTCTACGGACGACTACCTTTACCACTTCCACTTTTAGTGTCATCCCCGGCAGCTCAGTCTACTGCCAATGACATTCAATCACTCTGGAGAAAGACTAAAGAGATGCTCCAAAAACCAGGACCATGAGCAAAGAAAGGCTATGATGCTCACCACAGCAAGGTTCCTGAATTCCAGCCTGATGACAAGGTCTGGCTGTCTATCAAACATCTAAGACTCAAGCTTCCATCAGCTCGATTTGCTCCATGCTTTGTCATACCCTTTCCCATCCTCTGACGTCTGGGGATGCTCATGTATAGTCTGAAACTTCCTCCAGCAATGAAGATTCATAATGCATTCCATGTCTTTTCACCAAGACACCTGAACCCACACCCATTGATGCAGAAGAACACATCGAGTACAAAGTTGAGGCCATCCTTGATGTAAGAAAGAGAGGCAGAGTTTGGGAATACCTCCTGTCATAAAAGGAGGGTTATGGACCTGAAGAAAACTCTTGGGAACCTTTGGCTAATATCATGGATAAAGAGATGCTTTGTCAATTCCACGACTGCATCCTCGAAAACCAAGACCAGGTAGGGGGTCTGGAGCGATCCCTTTGAAGGGGGGTACTGTTGCGTCCATCGGTCTCAGACAGCTTCGACCTCTGTGCCTCACCATTCTCTCTGCTCTCCCCACTAGCCTTGGGAAGATGGCTACTGCTGCATCTGCATGCTGCTCTCTCTGGCATCCCCAGAATGGCAATGGCAAGGTAATCTGCCATGTTTCTCCTGAGGGCCTCCTAGGGTACATGTGCGCATGCCACCCACATCTTTATCCACGTCATGACGGGAACCTCGGGGGCAGCCCCCTCAAGTGATGTCACGCCATCTGGGTATTTAGCCTGCCCTTCATTTGCTAACAAATCGAGTTAGCAAGGATTGGACTTGTCCGGTCTAAGCTACTCTTCCACTTCCCTGCTGCCACTGGAAGCTCTTTCTACCCTTTGGGGTATTTCTTTAACCTGGGTACCCGCTCCTTGGGGGTCCTTTGCTTTATTTCAGGTGCCTATCAGGGATCAGGTACTCACTCCTCGAGGGTCTGCTCTCCCTGCCTCGGTGCCTGTATTCAACTACTTCTGCCTGCTGGATTCTTCATCTATACAGCTACCAACTTAGTGAGTAATCTAACATTGTCAGTCTGTCTCATCTACAGATCAGCACTGGGAATCTGCATCCTGCACTCCTATATTATCATTGAGAGACGGGTCTCCTCTGCCGAGGGCCCCTGGACTGCTACCTCTGGATAACCTCACTACTTCCACCTCTGGTGGTATCATTCTGCTGTATAATAAAAGACAAATCTCTGTGTTTGCATGTCTAGAGTCTAGCCTAGTACTGTGGTTCCTCACGGGGCTTCTCCTCGTGGGAGTGGTCATCACCACAGTACCCAAGAATCCACTCCAACACCTCAAAACCATAACACTCTTTCTCTCTCTCTTTCCCATTGGTTGTCAGTAGTAATTGTGGCACTTAGTGCAAACATGTTTTTGCACTCTGCAGTAATATCTATGCGAAGTGCTAATATAGTGCACTATGTGATAAATAAGCTATTACCATAAAACATGCCCCTCTTCTTGAATTCAGATGCTGTTCTAGGGCCTCATTTTCCAATATCGCATTGGGGGGCATTACCAATGCAAATGAGGCTTCTTTTGTGCAGTGGATGAGGGGAGAGAGAGAGAGAGAGAGAGAGAGAGAGAGAGAGAGAGAGAGAGAGAGAGAGAGAGAGAGAGAGAGAGAGAGAGAGAGAGAGAGAGGAGAGAGAGGAGAGAGAGAGAGAGAGAGAGAGAGAGAGAGAGAGAGAGAGAGAGAGAGAGAGAGAGAGAGAGAGAGAGAGCCTTACTATAGTGCCTATGCCCTACATAGGTATTTGAATCCCTATGGGAGGGCTACCTACTAACTCGGGGTGGGGATTAGGTATGAGCGTCGGGGGTTGGGGACCACTTTCGCATTCCACATGAGACCTACGGACAGAACAGTGGTCTCTAGTGCAGATTTGCTGGCCGTCGGAGTGAGGACGCTCACTCCAAGAAGTGGTTTGGGCAACGTTCTCTCTACCTAGCTTGATGGACACTCTACCTGGGCAACAACATGCTAGGTGGAGAGAACGTTGCCCAAATCTCCTCTTGGAGTGAGCATCCTCACTCCGACGGCCAGCAAATCTGCACTAGAGACCACTGTTCTGTCCGTAGGTCTCATGTGGAATTCGAAAGTGGTCCCCAACCCCCGACGCTCATACCTAATCCCCACCCCGAGTTAGTAGGTAGCCCTCCCATAGGGATTCAAATACCTATGTAGGGCATAGGCACTATAGTAAGGCTTGCTCTCTCTCTCTCTCTCTCTCTCTCTCTCTCTCTCTCTCTCTCTCTCTCTCTCTCTCTCTCTCTCTCTCTCTCTCTCTCTCTCTGGCTGTCTGGAACTATCGTGGATGGCAATAATCCTTTTCTGGCCCGTAGCGCAGTCCATAACGCAAAGTTGGAGTTGTAGTTATTAGCCGCGCTAACACTGTGGCTGTTTCGCCGCACACGATAAACAGGTTCCCGCTTTACATATGCTCTGCCCCCTGAATACCAAATTACTAATTTGCATTCGCAAATCACGTTAACAGCTGTTAACGCGATTTGCAAATTTATCGCACGCGGTAAAGTGCTTGGAAATGAGGCCCCTAGTCTCCAACATCTCCACGGGGAGTCTGTTCCTTGAATCTATCACCCTCGTTGTAAGAAATATTTCCTAAGATTACTCCTTAGATTACTCTCTTTTACCCTCATCCAATGACCACTAGTTCTAGAGCCTCCTTTCCATTGACAGAGTCTTGCTTCCTGTGTATGGAAACCTTGAAGGTATTTAAATATCTCTGCCATATTTATTTATTTGTTTACCTTATACACAATCCGCCGAATGCACATTTTCTTGTATTTGAAAAATATATATGCTTGCACAAGTGGTAAAAATGATTGCAGCAAATTGAAACTTCCTGACTTTTAATCATTTTTGCCAACCGTCAATTTCTGATAATTTGATACCCCCAGCCCCTTTGATTTTCCCTAAAAAAAATTGAAAAACCTTAAAATCACCAAGAACCCATTTTTGTGCACATGTACTTGTACTGTACATATTAGGGATGTGAATCGGGCTTCGGACGATTGAAAATATTGTCGATATTTTCAAAATCGTCAGAAATCGGGGGCTCCCCCAAAATGATAGGAAAACCCCACGATATTGATCGTGGGGGTTCCCTTATCATTTTGGGGGAGGGCGGGAAAAACGGCACACAAAAATAACCCCTAAACCCACCCTGACCCTTTAAAAGTAACCCCTTAGCATCCCCCACCCTCCCGACCCCCCAAAAAAACGTTTTACAGGTACCTGGTGGTTCAGTGGGGGTCCCGGGAGTGATCTCCCACGATCTCCCACTCCGGGCTCTCCTCCCGCTCCCGGGCTGTCTGCTGCCACTAATCAAAATGGCGCCAATGGCCTTTTGCCCTTACCATGTGACAGGGTATCCGTGCCATTGGCCGGATCCTGTCACATGGTAGGAGCACTGGATGGCCAGCGCCATCTTGTGCTCCTTCCATGTGACAGGGGCTGACCAATGCTCCTGGATGGCCGGTGCCATCCAGGAGCATCCTTCAATACCCCATCCTTCAATACCCCATTTTTTTATTCTTCCTAAAGTACACAAATCGTTGTCCTCTCCACCTGGAAGACCAATTGTGTCAGGCATTGGCTCTGTTTTAGAGCCTTTAGTGAAATCTTGCAACCTAAACTATTACTGATTCCATCATACATTAGGGATTCTATTGATTTCATTAATCAAGTAGGTCAACTTTCAGCTTTTGTAGATGAAGTTTTGTTATCTACAGCAGATATCACGGCGCTTTATACAAACGTACCTCAATGGGCAGCGCTGGAGATTATAAAAGCCGAATTAACAGTGATGGATTTTTCTGATAGGAAGTTGCAATTTCTGATTAATATTGCGGAAGTGGTGTTAACATGTAACTGTTTCTCTTATAAAGCGCGTTTTTTCTTACAGATCACAGGGATTCCTATGGGTTCTCCCATAGCTCCAACGGTAGCGTGTTTATAAGTTTCTTGTTTTGAAAACAGAGTGGTGTATACTTCTCCCTGGTGGGACCGGGTGGTTTGGTGGGCAAGATATATTGATGATGTTTTTTTGATTTGGAGGGGGACTGTAAATGATTTGGGGACTTTTTGGGAAGAGATTAATGAGGGTGATCCACATCTGAAATTCACTGCTACTGTGGATCCATGCTCGGTTTCATTTTTGGATTTGAAGGTTTATTTGGTTGAGAACAAGATTGCCACCACATTATATAGGAAACCTACTGATAAAAACAATCTACTGCATTTTCGGAGTTTTCACTCTAGACAGTTAAAGAACAACATTCCCACTGGCCAGTTTTTGCGATATAGATGTTTATGTTCATCTGTGGATGATTTTAAACAGCAAACACAAGTATTAAGTGACAAATTTTTGGCACGTGGCTATTCAAGATCAGTGGTTAAAAAAGTTTACAAAAGGGCATTATTTTGTAACAGAGACAATTTATTGATTAAATCTCAGAAGGAAACCCCATCCAGAATGATTTGCTCCATCCCATACTCATCGAAGTCATCAAAGATTAAAGATTTGTTGTGGAGACATTGGAGTATTCTTTCTCCTTTAAAAATATTTGATTAAAACCCTATTTTTGCGATTTAAAAACACAGAGGTTTGTGGGATAACTTGAAACAACAGGGTATAAAAGTTGGTGTGGAATCCATTCGTGGACAACAAAAGTGTGGTTCCTGTTCTATTTGTTGTCATGTATTGACTATACAGAGGTATGGGCACTCTAATTTGAAACGTCCTTATATTCTTCCAGATTCATTTACTTGTGACACTGCGGGTGTTATATATGCAATTGTTTGTCCTTGTTTGTTGATTTATATTGGGCAAACTTCAAGGCCGGTGAGGTTGAGTATTATTTATTTATTTATTTATTTAAAGACTTTTTATATACCGAAGATCATGTACTAGTACATTTCGCTTCGGTTTACAGATAACCAGCATTAGAATTACCATATACATGGTGTACATAGAACAGTAAACAATCAACAGTGCACAGTTAATTAAAAAAGGTATACATTAAACATGGAAATATTATGAATTAGGCATTGGAATTTTTACAGAGAGCAATTAATGAATGGGTATGCATTGAACATGACGTAATATACAAGTGAAACATTAATGTTTATGGTATATTATAGGTAGTCTGGTACTTTATAATTAGCATGGGAATTTAAGTGAAGGCTTTGGTGAAGAGCCAGGTTTTCAGATTCTTCTTGAATGTCCGCAGGCATGGTTCTAGGCGCAAGTCCGAAGGCAGATTGTTCCAGTGATAGGGACATGCAATCGAGAAGGCACGTTTCTTCATTGAGGACTTAGCAGGGGGTATATAAAGGGTGCCTAAATACATTGTTCTAGTGGGTCTGGAGGTAGATTGAGATCGGAGAGGGCAGGTTAATTCGAGTGTGGTTTGTGAGTGGATGGTTTTGTGTATTATAGTTAGCACTTTGTATATAATTCTGAACTTAATGGGGAGCCAGTGAAGACTCTTAAGTATAGTATTAGTGAACATAAAAGTAGGATTAGAATGTGCAAAGAGAATGCCCCTTTAGTTAAGCATTGGATGGATGCAAAACATGGGGTAGAGCAATTACAGTTTTTTGTGGTTAAAAAAATCAAACTGGAGTGGGGGGGAGATTTGTCTTCTATTCTGAGATGGGTGGAACAAAGATTCATTTATGAATGGCAAACCAGTTCCCCTCATGGACTTAATGGCCCGATAGAATGGATGGCGTTTCTGTGATTGAAGTTAGGAGCTTACGTTTTTATGGATTTTTGTTGATATTATAAACAGTGAGCGGAGACAGTGTAATTAGAGTCATCAGTGGGTTGTTTTTTAGGTAGTTTCGCTTTAAGGGACAGATTGATGTTGTGTATTTCTAATTGGTAGATGAATTTATTAGCTCCGAGTCTAAGGGGCAATTTGGTAATTATTAATTGTTTAAGTGTGCTCATTTTGGGGTAGATTTTAAAAGAAGCGCGATCAGCCTACTTTTGCTTGCGCATCAGACTCAAGCAAAAGTACGCTGGATTTTAGTAGATACGCGCGGAGCCACGCGTATCCACTAAAATCCCTGGATCGGCGCGCGCAAGGCTATTGATTTTGTATAGCCGGCGCGCGCCGAGCCGCGCTGCCTAACCCGTTCCCTCCGAGGCCGCTCCGAAATCGGAGCGGCCTCGGAGGGAACTTTCCTTTGCCCTCCCCTCACCTTCCCCTCCCTTCCCCTACCTAACCCATCCGCCCGGCCCTGTCTAAACCCCCCCCTTACCTTTGTCGGGGGATTTACGCCTCCCGGAGGGAGACGTAAATCCCCGCGCGCCAGCGGGCCTCCTGCGCGCCGGGCCGCGACCTGGGGGCGGGTACGGAGGGCGCGGCCACGCCCCCGGACCGCCCCGGGCCGTAGCCACGCCTCCGTACCCGCCCCCAAAACGCTCCCGACACGCCCCCGAAACGCCGCGACGACCGGGCCCGCCCCCGACACGCCCCCCTCCGAAAACCCCGGGACGTACGCGAGTCCCGGGGTCTGCACGCGCCGGTAGGCCTATGTAAAATAGGCTTACCGGCGCGCAGGGCCCTGCTCGCGTAAATCCGGGCGGATTTACGCGAGCAGGGCTCTTAAAATCCACCCCTTTCTGGTTATATAAGTGTGGGGAGCGACGACGTGTTTGAGTCATCATTTGCGGTATGATTTCGTCAGTTCCGGTTTTGACGTGAGTATAGGGTCAGTCAGGCGTTTGTTCAGGTAAGCGTGCTTTTTGGTGAATTTAATTAAGTATTATCTTTTTTGGTTGCAGTTTCTGCGACCGGGAACAATGATATGAAGCATTAGATTTGAAGCAATCTTTATTATATTTACATTCCTGAAGTTATGATGTTACGTTTGAGACCAGCGTTTAAGTGATTCAGGAGTGTGAAAGCAGGTCTGCGGTGTAAGGTATATTTTGAATTATAAAGTGCTAGGGAGTGGATGTGTGTGTTTTTTAGGATTTTTTCATTTGTTGCTTTTTTCCTTTATGTAGAATTGGTGGCGAGTATAGCATTGGTGAGATTTTTCCCTGATGAAGCCCGGTGTGTTCAGGTGAAACAAGGATTCCTTGTCCGATGAGTCCATTGGACGGTGCCGATTCTATATGTGGATACCGGATATTGGAAGAATTCAGTGGGAGTATGTTTTCAAGAGATTTAAGTGCATCAGAGAGTGCTGCTTCTACATGTGTTTATTTGTTATAGGGGGATTAAGGACATTGTAGCTTTAGTAGTACCTAAATTGTACTTAGATATATATGGGTATTGTGCAATACATTGTGTGTTATTTTAGTGTGTGGGATTGAATGGTTTGGCTGTGATGGGGTGTATGAGCTAGATAGTATTTATTGTCTAGATAGGACTGTTTTATTATATGGTCTCATGAATAAAGAAATATATTTGTATTGATTAAGGTATGAGTAAGTTTGTGTGTTCTCTTATGTGCATGTGATTGTATATTCCATCCTGTAGCCATGCCCTGGAAGTGCCACAAGCACCTCTGCCCTCTGAGGATAATTTAAGCAGTGGGAGGAGTCCCCTGCTCCGGAGCACCCGGATGGGCCAGTCTAAGCTACCTGATGGTCGTAGATGATGATGGCCGAGGAAGTGAACTGTTACAATGTTTCAGTTGTTCCTTTTTACTTTTATTTAATTATCACTTTTTTGACACACTTGTTAATAAATGCACATTTATCACCTATGGAAATGGCTTTCTATGAGAGTGTTCCTTTCTCATATTGCCCGCCTTTGGCTCAAGCGATGTATTTCTGCCAATTTCTCCATGGACAGCTGTATGTCCTCATCCTCCTCATTCTCTTTAGGGGCCTCCTCTGGTACAGGGATGTGTCTGTTAAGTGCCAGATTATGTAGAATACAGCAGGCTAGGAATATCTTACACACCTTAGAGGGGAAGTACAAGAGGCATCCACCAGATCTGTCCAGACAGTGGAAGTGTGATTTCAGGATGCCAAATGTTCTCTCTATGACAGCCCTGGTCCTATGGTGTGCCCTGTTGTAGCGAGTCTCAGCTGCAGTGTTGGGGCTGGCCATGGGAATCATGAGCCATGATTTCAGTGGATAGCCTCTATCACCTGTAGCATAAGAGAAAAGCAGAAGGTTACAAGCTGTCTGTGCTTCACTGGGGTACAGCTCACAGGCCTTACAAGCCCAATGCCTACTGTGGCACCCTACATATAGGGATTCTACTAATATAGGTGGGGGCTCATGTGTGCAGTTGGTTACTGTACTACCTAGGAGCCAGCCTCCAGTATGTGATGCAGCTGGAACTCTTCATAGATCCTGGATTGGGTGAGAATGTAGGCGTCGTGGGTAGATCCAGGAAAGCGGGCCACCACATTGGTGATGAGACCCTTGGCATTGCACACCACCTGCATGTTTAGTGACTGAATCCCTTGCGATTGCGGTAGATGGCCTCATCTCCTCCTGGTGCCCTTAGGGCCACGTGGGTGCAATCAATAGCTCCCAAGACTGAGGGGAAGTGTGCTATTTGGTAGAAGTCTCTCATGGTTTCATGCTGTTCCTCTCTTCCGATGGGGAAGGAGATAAAGTTGTGTGTGTGTCGCAGCAGGGCAGCCAGGGCCTGCTCCATACACCTTGAGGTGGCACCCTGAGTGATTCCAGACGTCAGGTCAAGCGGTGTTTGGAAGGTGCTGGTAGCCATAAATGCCAGGAATGTAGTCACCTTGATGTGGACCCAAAAAGCACGAAGGAAGGCGATCTATAATAGCCGTCAGGATGAAAGAAAAGAAATAGATGCCTGTAGTCTTAAAACAATCCTTTATTGCAGTGGAGACACAAGGGTAGCCCGACTCTGGCCGAGTTTCGCCGTTTCAAAACGGCTGCCTCAGGGGCTTACAATAATCTTCTTGAATTCATTAGTTATATATCGACTAAGAATATAATGTGATCATATAAAGAGCTGTATGATCTCTTATGTTGCGTCTTGAAGCATTCGCGATAGCAGAACTCCACTAGCAAAGGCAAACATGGACCATGTTTGCCTTTGCTAGTGGAGTTCTGCTATCGCGAATGCTTCAAGACGCAACATAAGAGATCATACAGCTCTTTATATGATCACATTATATTCTTAGTCGATATATAACTAATGAATTCAAGAAGATTATTGTAAGCCCCTGAGGCAGCCGTTTTGAAACGGCGAAACTCGGCCAGAGTCGGGCTACCCTTGTGTCTCCACTGCAATAAAGGATTGTTTTAAGACTACAGGCATCTATTTCTTTTCTTTCATCCTGTCACCTTGATGTGTACAGGCAAGGCATGGCCCCTTTAGATGAGGGGTTGCAGGCCACCCTCTAACATTCGGCAGAGGGACAGTATGGTCTCCTTATTAAATCTGAGATGAGTCATTACTTCTCCTCAGACAGATCCAGAAATTGGGTGCGAATCCTGTAGACTCTGTGTAACGGGTACCGCCTCTGTCTCAGCAGTCTTCTCCTCCTCCTCTCTCTTTCTTTCTCTTCTTAGCCATATGGATTGCAGGAGCCATATTGCTGCTGTGAACATGTATAGACAGGGAATAACCAAAGAATGGCTGGCTTTAGACGCTCCTAAGGCTCTCTCCTACCGTTATACGCACATTAACGGTGGCTATGGGAAACGCTTCTACTGTCCCAGTTTACACCGGTTACTCCCCACGGCCTCTTCTTTCCACATTCTGCCCTTATGCTGGATGTCTGGCCCTTTAGCAATGTCAGCCAGCAGCTACAGACCCTTCACTCGTACCTTGCGCACACAGAAAAGCAGTAGTAAATATACGCACTTGAACTAGGCAGTGCGCGCCGGTGGATTTATGCGTGTCGCTTATAAAATATGTTTTAAGCGCGTATGTTCGGTCTCCGCCCATACACACCCCGACACGCCCCTTTGTTCTTTGCGTAAGGTTGTGCGCGCAGGGCCATTTACGCGCACAAATACCCCTATGCAAAATTCGGGTTGTGCGCGCCCCGGGCATTTACGCGCGTAAGTGCCCTTTTTTGCGCGCTTGCGGCTTTGAAAATCTACCCAATAACCTTTGAAAATCTGCCCCTAAATGCATAACTGCATTTTTTTGGCATTAAGTCATATCTGCCAGAGACTGGACCATTCCTTGAGTTTCGCTAAATCCCTCCTCATATTTTTTTACAGTTTCCTAGTTATCTACCCTGTTGCAGATTTTAGTATCATTGGCAAAAAGACAAACCCTTCCAAATAATCCTTCCACAATTTCGCTCATGAAAATGTTAAAAAGAACCTGTCCAAGTACCAATCCCTGAGGCATACCACTAGCAATGCCCCCCTCCTTGGAGTGAACTCCATTTACCACTATTCTTTGCCTCCCACTCAGCCACTTTCTAAGCCAGTCAGTCATTCTAGGACCCATACCCTGGAGTCTATATTCAAAAGATCTAGGAACCTAGCTTTGAACTGTTTCATTTTGAAAACAGGACACAGCAGGGAAGAATGACTAGGAATCATTCGGCCTCATTTTAACCTCTACAATCTCATGAAGAGGGAAAGATTGGTAAGGGGAGGGTGGGAGGATGGGGATGGCTTGGAGGGGAGAGGAGTTAATTTTTTTTGTTGGGGTGGGGATGGTGGCAGTGGTAGGGGGAACCCAGTCCATGCCATTCCTTTTTTTCTTTTGTTTTTGTTTTCTTTAGCTTTATTTTTCTATTTTAGGGTACATTTTGTTTCAATTAAATTAAACAAAATAAATATCAAACAAAATAAAAAAACAAATAAAAAAAAAGGAGGAGAGAAGGAGTTTGAGAGCTGAGAAACATTGCATTCCGGGGGTAAGGGCTATTCCTGGCCCCGGCGGTGTTGCCTAACCACGCACTCCCTCCCGTGTGACGTCGACCGGCGGGTCCTTTTGAAAAACCGGAACTGTTTGTGATCTCTCGAGGAGAGAAGGAGTTTGAGAGCTGAGAAACATCACATTCCGGGGGTAAGGGCTATTCCTGGCCCCGACGGTGTTGCCTAACCATGCCCTCTCTCCCTTGTGACATCGACCGGAGGGTCCTTAAATTTGGATTCACTGCGGCGCATCGCGTCTGCCGGTGCGTCGCCTAAGCCTTAGCTTCAACTTTGCTGTAGACTTTGATTTAGACTTGATTCTCCTTCTCTTCTTTACTAAGGGTCGGTGTTTCAATTAGGAGGACCCGTGGAGGTAAGCCCTCATTTACTAAATTTCCTTAAATATCATGCCCCATATGAAGCAGAAAGGATGTTTGAGGTTGGAGCCCTCTACCACCACCTCAAATACCCCTGCACAAATGAAGATTGAGGGTTTTTTCTCCCCGGTAACAGCCTCAACACCTGGAGAGAGGTCCGCGGAGGGAATAGGTGGGGAACATAGCCTATCCCTTATGGACAATCAGACATCCTTGAGCCCAGGTGCTCCTGTAATACCCCCACCTCCAAACCCAGGATAAAACTAAGACTCTATTCAGAAGAACCAGTCAAATGATCTAAAGATTCTGAATATAGAGGGAGGAATTGGTGAAACAACTGGGGAGTCCTCTAAAGACTCGTTGGAAGATCTAGAAAGGGGGGGTGATTCGGCTAGCGAAATGCACTTTATTTCACGGGCTAGCCGAATGGGGTTGGTGAATTCTGATCTCTTATTGCCTAAATTGGATAAACCTGATATTATAACTTTAGAATCAATATGGCAAGCGATAGTGACTATAGAGAAATCTGTTTCTATGCTAGCTGGGTCATTGAATAACTCACAAAATGTGGTACAATTGTTAGAACCAAGGGTGAAAATACAAGAGGAACAAATTAAAGAAATGACGAACAAGATATCAGCAGTTCAAGAGGTACAATCCACATTGATACAATCTGAGTGTATGTTGAAGAGGAGGTTAGAAAATATGGAAAATAAGTTAAGATATTTAAACTGGAGAGTTCTTAACTTTCCTAGTGTAAAGTTAATTTCACCTAAGGAACAATTTAAAAAATATCTCAAAGATATTTTATTGATACCTCCAGGTAAAGTATTAGAAATATCAAAAATGTATTTTGTTCCATTGTTAAAAAGTGGGGACGAGTTGAAATTAGGAGATCGAAATTTGAATTTGGAAACAGACCTCACTGCATATTTAGAAGCTCCATCTGAGGAGCAATTAGAACAGAGAGGAACTTTATTAGTATCCTTTACTCATTCAGTAGGTAGAGATTTAGTCCTTAGGACTTTTTTGAAAAATCGTGAAAAATTGTACTACGGACAAAAACTCTGGATTTATCCAGATATAGTGAAAGATACCCAGACTCGCAGGAAGACCTTTGTGGGTTTAGCTAAGGAAGCTAGAGATAGAGGAGCGCAGGTTAATATTAGGTATCCCTGCAAATGCCTAATGAGGCATAAAGGAAATAGGTATATTTTTTATGATCCTCAGGACATGAAAAATTACCTGGAGAAAAATAAAGTAGAGGTCAGTTAACCTACCACGTCAAGTGAAAGAAATAAGGCTGATGTTTCACTCCTTATAAGTTTATTTTGTGTTTTGAAATAATTGTTCCAATATTGCACCATAAGACCCTTTTTCTTTCTTTATATATATATATATATATATATATATATATATATATATATATATATATATATATATGAAGCAGTAATATAAGGTTTACTGTATCTTTTCTTCTCTGAATTAGAATATGATTATGTAATTTTAGTGATGTAAACAATCTGCTTTGAAAGAATGTTAAAAATTAATAAATAAAGAATTAAAAAACAAACAAACAAAAAAAAACAATGAAACCAAAAAATATTTTCTATGCATTTTCCTACCAGTTGACTTCCTAAACCTAGGAACCTAAAAAGTGGGAGGTGCCTCAGTATGGGGAGTAAATTAGGCAATCAATGTTGATTTACAGCATTAGGTGAAAAAATAGCAGGCCTAGACTCAGGAGCCTCAGTTCTAGACTCCTAAATTTAATGGAATTTCAGCATAGCAGGCCCGACAACCCAACGGCATGGAGGGAGAGATTGCTTGCAGGACCCCGCTGGACTACCAGGGCTTTTAGTAAGTCTTGGGGAGGGATCAGGATTGGGGGGGGGGGGTTGTAAGAAAGTAAAATTGAAGGGTTGGGGTGGGTTGTTTTGTTTTTTTTAATAAATGTTCCCCCCCCCCCCCACACTAACCTGAAAAACCAAAAAATCTGTTTCATGGTTCAGGTCCCCCGAACCACTATGAATTAGGCAATTTTGTTGAAATTGCCTAATTCATGATAAATGAATGCACATCTCTAGCTCTCAATGCTAAGCTATGTTGTAATAATAGCTATAATATGAAGTATTCATCAATCAACCACCAGACTACAACATAACAATATGAGAAGAAAATGGATCACTCAGTAAAGTAAGTGGGCCACACAATGAAGCACAGACACCAACCTTGTCTAGCAAACTTAACCCTAGATTCATCAAGCCATGATGCCTTTTTGCAGGAGGTGTCTCGCTATCACGGGAGGTGTTTATTTATTTAGCATTTTTATATACCGATTTTCCAGTAACAGAATTACTAATCAAGTCGGTTTACATTCAAAACAATAACCATGACAAGGAGTTGTTTTACAAGAAACAGGATGATTCGAATTTGGATACAAATAACTGGGAGTAACAACGTAGAATAAAATAATTAAGGAGCATAATGTAGGCTGTAGTTAAGACAGATGTTAAGAGTAGGACAAGGTTTATAAGATTTGACTGCATAGAGATAAATAGATAGCACGTTCTCTTGGAGGGGTTACCAATGAAAGGGTTCATTGGTTAGAGTTCTAATAAGCTACTGAAGTTATGAGAAAGCTTGGTTGAACAACCAGGTCTTTAGTCTTTTTTTAACTGTAGTTGGGCATTGTACTAGTCTGAGGTCTAAAGGAAGAGAGTTCCAAAGTTTAGGACCGGCAGTGGAGAAAGCTCTTTTACTTAATGCTGTCTTGATCGGTGGGGCCTGTAGATTATCTCTATATGCTTGTCTCACCGGTCTGGCTGAAGTGCGAGGTTGAAGTGGGATCATGAGTTTGAGTGGGGTGATGTTATTTATTGCTTTGTGGATTGATGAGAGGGCTTTGAAAAGATTTCTGAATTTGATGGGTAGCCAATGTAGGTTCTTTAAGATGGGTGTTATATGGTCTCTTTTGTTTGTTTTGGTTAGAATCCTTGCTGTAGCGTTTTGCAACATCTGTAAAGGTTTTGTGGAGTTAGCGGGGAGGCCAAGTAGCAGTGAATTGCAATAGTCAATTTTAGTGAGAATGATTGTTTGTAAAACTGATCGGAAATCTTGAAAGTGAAGGAGGGGTCTCGATCTTTTTAAGACTTGTAGTTTGTAAAATCCATCCTTTACGGTGTTGTTGATGAAGGATCTGTAGTTCATTTGGTTATCTAGGATGACTCCCAAGTTTCTGACTTGGGGGGATAGGATTAGTTGGGATGCGAGGTTTGTAATGGTTAGTGGGTGGTTTCCATCTTGGGTAATGAGTAGATACTCTGTCTTGTTTTGATTGAGAATCAAATTGAGACTTGTCAGAAGGTTGTTGATGGCTTGTAGGCAGGAGTTCCAGAAGACCAATGTTTTGTGAAGTGATTCATTAATTGGAATCAGAATCTGAATGTCATCAGCGTATAAATAATGGATTAGATTTAGCTTGAGGAGGAGCTGGCAGAGTGGGAGCAAGTATATGTTGAGTAAAGTTGGCGATAGTGAAGAGCCTTGTGGGACTCCCAGACCGCAGTTGACTGGTTGAGATTCCTCCCTGTTGACCTTGACCTTAAAATGCCTGTTCTGAAGGAAAGATTTGAACCAGTTGAGGGCAACGCCTTTGATGCCAATGTCTGACAGACGATCAACCATTATATTATGATTTACCGTGTCAAATGCTGCTGTTAGGTCTAGGAGGATGAGTAGACAAGGTTGTTTTTTTTCAAGGTTCATAGAATAGAGTCCGTTAATGAGATAAGAAGAGCTTCTGTGTTTCGGGATTGGCGGAAACCGAATTGCGAAGAGGAAAGAATGTTATTGTTGTTCAAGTATTCTGTTAGCTGTTTATTTACAATTCTTTCCAGAATTTTTGCGATGAAGGGCAGGTTTGCTATTGGGCGAAAATTGGCCGGGTTATCTGGAGAGAGATTTGGTTTTTTTAGGAGAGGTTTTAGGATGGCCAGTTTGAGAGGGTCAGGAACTAGCCCTTGAGATAGGGAGCAGTTGATAATATGGGCGATAGGTTTGGAGATGGTTTTGGCGCAGGTGATGAGGAGGTTGGTTGGGATGGCGTCCAGAGGATGAGAAGCTGGTTTAAGTGTTGCTGTGATAGTGAAGCCCCTCCCCTTAAAAAATTTCTCAACTGCATGATACAATCTTTTATCGCACAAGCAAACCCCGCAGGGCAAAAGAACACACCTAGAAGCCCTTTAAGGCAATAGCAGCCCCAACCTCAAGGGATTGCCATCGCCTTAAAGTAGTGGTTCTCACCGTTTTCCCATCGTGACACACCTGAAAGATCACGCTCACATAGTGACACACCTGACAGACCACGCTCACATGTGGGACCCACTGCTTATTATAGTTCACGGCGGAAATAAAAAAATAAAGGTTCAGTATTATTTTTATTGTTAAGAATGACAAAAGGGAAAGATAAGTAATCTGTCTGAACAGAAATTTCATAAATAGTAAACATCCCATACCAAAACACCAATTTCCAGCATTCACACAGTAACCATGTTACTTAAAAAAGGCAACACTGAAAATATTACACTAGGCCTTAAAACTCCAGTACTTCTCTTATTAGGAAAATGGAACAAGCCAGGCTGCTATAGAGCCCTATATAGAACCTAGATGCCAGCAGAATACCTCACCTCAGTCACATGTGCAGACCGTCAAATAACAAAGAATAAAGAGACCATAAATTAAATATAAACATGCAGACCAAAACTGACCTGGAAACCACAAGAAGCCAGAGAGACTGTATGCAGTGTAACAAAGGAAAAAGAGAAACTTCACCAGTCCTCATAAAACAAATCAAGAAATATATTAGATCAATAGCAGTAAAACTATAGTAGCATTTTTATATATCGATTTTCCAGTAACAGAATTACTAATCAAGTCGGTTTACATTCAAAACAATAACCATGACAAGGAGTTGTTTTACAAGAAACAGGATGATTCAAATTTGGATACAAATAACTGGGAGTAACAACGTTACTGGATATGCCATTCATATGCTGATGAATGGCATATCCAATAATTAAAAAAATATACAAAATTTCTAGCTACCAATAAAATATTTCAAAACACTAGAGACAAAGACCCAATAATGAAAAGTAAGGATAAAAAAATGTTTTGCTCTGCATACCTGGGAACATTTGATATCCAGGTGCCCTGAGATTGTTTTGCATTTGCAGGAAGAGGGAGGGTTTGCTTGCAACTTTCTCCTCTCTCTGTCACACACAAGCTTTCTCTCTTATACTGGCTCTCAGTCACAAGCCGATACAGTAAAGTGGGACCGCATTACTCCGCTCCTAACCCGCTTTCTACTCACTTTCCGGCCGCGTTAGCCCTTCCTGCGATACACTATCCCCTTTAACCCATCCTTACCGCCTCTTTAAATCCCCGGGTAACCCCTTCCGCACGCGGCATGTATATTAAATGT
Organism: Rhinatrema bivittatum; assembly: GCF_901001135.1. Taxonomy (NCBI): domain Eukaryota; kingdom Metazoa; phylum Chordata; class Amphibia; order Gymnophiona; family Rhinatrematidae; genus Rhinatrema; species Rhinatrema bivittatum. Next base: position 95,480,464 of record NC_042618.1, read on the forward strand.
AAACGATCGAATTAGCTATTCCCTCCCATACAGTAATGCCCGCCCTGACTATTGCTATTTTACCCTGCCGTTTTGCCGCGCGTTTAACCTAACTTACCGCCTACCCTTACCCCTGCGTTAGAGGCAGGGGTAAGGGTAGGCGGCAAACTTTCCCCCAAAGGAAACCTCTAAAAACCTAAAATCCCCTCCTCCCCTCCTCCCGAAGCGACTTTTTGTTGTTTTCTTACTTTTTGTTGCTTTCAGCTCCTTCCCTTCTCTGCCGTCCTCTGGAGGGGCAGCCGGCAGCGAAAGCGGCTTGCAGCGTTCCCTCGCGACCATGTGCAGCGTCTCTTGGGAGGAACCGGAGTCCTAGCGCCTCCAGTGCCCTGGAGGAAAAATCCTCCCCACCCCCCGGAGAACCCAGCTGTGGTTGAGAGGCGCGAGTACTGAGTGAATCCCCTTCCCCAGGGCAGTGCCCCTGACAGGGGCTGCAAGGTAGCGAAGCGTACTTTCATTGGCCTGAGCGCCTGTCAATTTGGGCGCTCCAGCCAATGAAAGCACATAGACGGGCGCGCGTGACGCACGCCGTGACATCACGCACGCCTGTCTATGTGCTTTCATTGACTGGAGCGCCCAAATTGACGGGCGCTCAGGCCAATGAAAACACGCCCGTCTGTGCTTTCATTGGCTGGAGCGCCCGTCAATTTGGGCGCCACAGCCATTGAAAGCACATAGACGGGTGTGACGCACATCAATGGAAGTGGCGGTGATAGGGTACGTCCAACCCCACGTCTAAAGGTATCTCTTCAGTAATAACGGAATGAGCTCTTGCATACAGCAGCAATAGCTCAGCTGCCATGACATCAGTGTACCATCAGCGAAAGTGGCAATGTTGGTGAACGTCCAACCTCACTACTAAGGGTAATTTCTTCAGTCAAGTAAGTGGATGAAGTATTGGATTCCGTAGCAATAGCTCAACAGCTATGACGTCACTGAACCTTCAGCAAAAGTGGCGATGTTGGGGTATGTCCAACCCACTTCACAAAGAATTTCTTCAAAGCTGGATGAGTAGTGAAATTCAGCAGCAATATCTTAGCTGCTATGGACGTTAATGAAACTTGTCAAGAAGTGGCAAGTTAATGAAACTTGCCAAGAAGTGGCAAGAAGTGGCAAGCTGATGTACGTCCAAAACCCACTTCTGGATAACTCTTCCGTAGAATTGCTGGTAGAGAGATGGTGGCAGCACCAGCAAATCAAACAGGCTGGTAGCTAGAGATATTTTCTTTGGAATCAACAGTGCCGTAATCCTTCAGGCATGACTTCCGAATAGAGATATCTTCTTCAGAACTGATGGCAGCACCAGCAATCAAACAGGCTGGTAGCTAGAGATATCTTCTTCAGAATCAACAGTGCTGTAATCCTTCAAGCATGACTTCCAAGTGAACCAATCTTAGCAGATATCTCACAATAATAGTCCATGAAGACAATAAGGATCTAGAGCGCCATCTAGCCATGGCGAGCATAGCAACCATTATGTCAGTAGTAGCACTGCTGTGGACGTCATAAGATCTTCAAGAGAAATGGAGATGTAAAGGAACGTCCAAGGCCCACTTCAAATTGTAATACAATAATGGATCTTCTAATTTGACGAAGGGACTCCTCAGGTTTTCCACAAAACATCTGAGATTAAAGTTGCCTCCTGCCCCTGAGTCCTCCTGGGCAGGGGTCCGAACCATCGCTGGTTCAGAGGTTACAGAGACTAAACGAGAAAGTGGAGGAGATAACACCATATGGCCCAAGAACAGTCCTCCCGTGGGACTTAGGCCCGTCCGTTTCCCGGACGTAAGGAGCATGTAAAGACATCATGGCCGGGCTGACCACAGTACATGCACAGGCCGCATTTCTTCTGGAATCTTCTCACTTTAGAGTTCAAGTGACCATGACCAAGTTGCATCGGTTCCTCTTTATCAACAGCAGGAATTGCTGGACCCATCCGTGGTGCAGGGGTACTGGCCTGTTTCAACCCAGGTAACACCTTAGGCCAGAAATCCTTCACCTTGTTTCTGAGCCGACAATCAATCCGAGTAGCTAAGGCTATCAATTGTTCCAGCGAATCAGGTGTCTGACAAGCGGCCAGCTCGTCTTTCACATGGGTATCCAGGCCTCTGCAGAAGAGTGTCTTGAGACATCTGGGGTCCCAGCGAAGTTCCGCTGCAAGAGTCTTGAATTCTATGGCAAATTCAGCCAGCAATCTGTTGCCTTGCTTCAAGTCCACTAAAGCAAACCCGACAACAGACATACGAGCATGGTCATCACAAATGGATTTAAACAAGTCCATAAATCCTTCTATGTCCTGCAGAATAGGGTCTTTGCATTCCCACAAGATAGATGCCCACAACAAGGCTCTCCCATCCAAGAATGATAGGATGTAGCTGGTCTTAGAGAGACCCATGGGAAACAATGAAGGTTGTAAGGTGAAATGTAAGCTGCACTGGTTCAAAAAGCCCCGAGTCTTCTGGAGTTCTCCGGAGAATAGAATAGGCACTGCCAGTGGAACAGCTGCTTTTAAAGTTACCTCCTGTAACTGACCTTCTTGTGTAGAAGCTGTGTCTTGTATCTTCTGTGTGTGAAGCTGATGAAATGCTGCAGTAAATTTCTCCAAGGTTTCTTGCTGTTTTGAGATGCATTGAGCCAGGCCCGGTATAGCCTGCAAAGCAGAGAGGTGTGCCGGGTCCATGGGTTACTGACAACCCGTACCTTAAGCTGGATTCCCAGGAGTACTGCTTCTCCAATTTTAAAGCCGGATTCACTGGAGTTAGCAATCTGTTATGCTCAGTTCCTGAAGTGGGAGGAGTTAGCAATCTATTGTATTTGCTGCCACTCTACTTGGCTGGGAATGCTATCATCCTCTTCGAATGGCCTGTCACTAAGTGCTCATCAGCATTTGAAGGCCCCACAGCAGGAAACCAGTCCTCTGGCACTCCCTGATGACAGGGAGTGCCAGAGGACCATGGCTGTGCAACACTCAGAAACCTCAGCACAGGTTGACTACCATCCCAGTAGTGTGATTTTGCTGCATTGGTGCCTTACCTCAGCCTTCTCCAGCCATGCCTTATTTTCATCGCCTCCAGCCTTGTCCAGCCTTGCCTTGTCTTTGTTGTCTCCAGCCTTGTCCAGACTTGCCTACAGCCTCATCCAGCCTTGCCTCGCCTTCAATGACTTCAGAATCATCTAGCCTTGTCTTGCCTTTTTTCTCTCCAGCCTTGTCCAGCCTTGCCTACTGCCTCATCCAGCCCTTGTTGTCTCCCTCCTGCCTAGCCTTGGATTGATCTTCAGTAATGACCATAGTCTGTGACCTGACCATCCTTGTCTGCCGCCCATCTTGACCTTAGCCTGTGACCTGACCATCCTTGTCTGCTGCCTGCCTCAAATATAGCCTATGATCACCATTCATTCTTGCTTGCCACCAACCTTGACCACAGCCTGACTTCAGATCCTTTATAAGCGACCTAAGACCTAGAACCACACTGCTGAATATACCTAGATAAGTTACAGTTAACCGGATATATGGTATCCGGTTAACTTTAGACCTGCCCTATTGCTAACCAGCTAACTCCGCTCCTCCCCAGAATACCTACCTTCTGCCCCAGGAATGCCCCTGACTCATCCAGCTCAATTCTAGCCAGATAATTTGTTAACCGGTTAGAATTTAGCCTGTTAAGCCTTTTAAATATGCGACTAAGTCATTTAGGGCCTCATTTTCTAAAGTATCACAGGCCTGCGATACTTTAGAAAAATGCAGTAATGAGGGGTGGGGGGCCAAAACGGGGGGGCGGTCCTGCGCTAGCCGGCAGTGATCGCACCTCCGCAGTGCAATCGCTACCGGCATCGTGCCCACAAGAACTCCACAATAGAAGGTGTAGTTAATGGGCGCGAAATAGGCAGCGAAAAGGCTCCTTACCTTTTCACTGTCTGCGCCGTCGTCGCAGAGTCAGCCCTGGTGATGCCCCGATTCCTCCTCTTCTGGGGCCAACTCCGTCCCAATGTAGGTAGCGCAGGAGAGCGCTACCTTCGCTAGCTATCGCAATCTTGCACTGTTAGCGCAAGCCTGCGATAGCCTTGGAAAATAAGGTCCTTAGACGGCTAGCTTTCCTGTTATCCATTTAAATGGCTTTTTAAAATGTACCCCTTTATTTATAGCTAAATTGTGTTATATTTTTGCATGTTTCAACTGTTTCAATTATGTATATTCATTGCATGCTCTGTTGGATAATTTATGGATTCACAGATTAAAAGAATATTAACTAAAAGAAATATTATGAATACAAATCTGGAAAATTTCAGATTAAATTGCAGAATCAAGAAATAATCACCCTGCTCTAGTTTTGGGTTTTTTTTCCTTCTACTCAGATAATGCTATCCTTTGTCTGAAAGCTAGGTTACACTATAATTCAAAGCACATAACATCATTTAGCTTTAAAAATATTTCTCTGACTTGTGTGTTCCTGATGAGTGCAATAAAAACTGACAAGTGTAGATGATTATATTTGAGAGTTTGGGAGCCCAAAACAGTGTACATAAATAAAATAATTAAGCTATGCAATACTTTATTGTGCTTTCAATAATCCAGCTATTGCCTAGAAAGCACAGTTTATTAAGAAGTGCATTTGCAAATACAAATAGGTGCACGGAATACTAATATCTTCAGGCACATACAATTTGAAACATCACTGTCTTTAACATGCAATGCATGCAAATACAATTGCATAGAAATGAAAGATAGAGATTTATCACAGCAGAAATTTAATAAACAGTTTCTGAAATAGACAATTATGAAAGATATGGTTTTTTTTTTACTTTTTATTTATAATTTTCCAAAATTACAAAGAACAAATCTTTGCACAGAAACATCGAGAGTTTAACAAAAGTAAAGAGAAAAAATATATCAAACAGCATAATTCACAAAAATACAAAACCCTCTGAATTTAGACTTTCTAACTGTGAAAGAAGGGAGGAAAGAAATACAGGAGATATATAGAATAGAGAAAAAAACACATTAGGAAATTGGGCTGACCTGACCTAAGCCAGTTTCTCAAATAGGAAAGTCACAACCTATATAGAGGAGGTTCTGGAGAAAGGACTATTTTCTTCCCATCAATAAAGGATTTAAGTTGTTTTGGACAAAAATTATGTAAGAATCATTCCCATATATCCCCTACAAGGATATCTATAAAAGAAGCCCCCAGATGCTGGACCTCCGAACGTAAGGCCAAGAAATTCCTATGTCTTTCCTGTGTTACTCTAGCTAGGTCAGGATAAATCATGACTGGGTGTCCCAAAAAATCCACCAGCATATTTTTTTAAGTAATTTCTCATAATGAAAGAGACATCATGCTCACTAAAAATAGAAACTAATATCGTAGCCCTCTCAATTATCTCAACAGAAGTGGATTTAAAAAACTGAGTTGAATTAGACAAATCTAAAGCTGCTTGAGAGGCATCCCCCAGGCTAGAAATCTTCTTAAATGGAAGAAAATATATTTTATTAATTACAGGTATAGACTCAACCAGAATATGTAAAATGTCTGAAAAGAATTTCCTAAGAGTCAAGTGTGTGATTTTTATGTTGCTCACACACAAGTGCAAACATGATATAAAATACGTGTAATTTTAATATATACAAAGAGGTAGATCTTTAAAAAGTACGCCGGATTTTATAAGATATGCGCGTAGCCACGCGTATCTTATAAAATCCGGGGTCGGCGTGCGCAAGGCTGTGCAAAATCGGCAGAATGCGTGCGCCGAGCCACGCAGCCTGCCTCCGTTCCCTCCGAGGCCGCTCCGAAATCGGAGCGGCCTCGGAGGGAACTTTCCTTCTGCGTCCCCCCACCTTCCCCTCCCTAACCCCCCCCCCGGCCCTACCTAAATCCCCCCCCTACCTTTGTTGGGCAAGTTACGCCTGCTTGAAGCAGGCGTAACTTGCGCGCGCCGCCTCGCATCTCCCGGCACAGGCCGCAGTGCCGGGGGACTCGGGACCGCCCTCCCGGCCTGCCCCCGAACCGTCACCATGCCCCCGGACCCACCCCCAGACCCCAGACACGCCCCACACATGCCCCCTCCTGCCCCTTTTACGAAGCCCCGGGACTTACGCACATCCCGGGGCTTTGCGCGCGCCGGCAGCTTATGCAAAATAGGTGCACCGGCGCGCACAGGGCTTTTAAAATCTAGCCCATTGCATGTAAAAGTTGTGCATACATTTACATGCATTTTGTTTATGCAAAAATTTGCACACAACACATGCACGCTTCGGTAACATGCAACTTCCAGTTCCTTCGGGGTACAGTCATTCCATGATGTCACCATTAGTGCAGTAGCCCAAGTTCACCACCAGAGACACCATCCAAATGGCATCCCTAGTAGTGGATCATGAGAGAGCTGTTCCCCATCCCAGAAGTGAGTAAAATCTCAGAGTGATGAAGCAGGCCTGGAAAGGTCAGCAAACCATGACGCATCAAACCCATGTGGGGTAAGTTGATTGTGGGTAGGAGCTCCTTAGGGTGTGCATGGGGGATCACTAAGAGGTTATATGGATGTAAGGATGAAGGTTGGACTGCTTAGGGTATGTATGAAGAGTCACTGAGGGTACTATAGGGGTATGGGGGAGGGGCAGCTTAGCTGGCTAAATGCTTCTAAATATTCTCCTCACCATTTTTTAAACATTTCATATTTTCATAAAAATTTTTATTATTTATTTTCATTTTAGGTTTTTGTCTCCATTATTTGTTGCATCCAATGGTTTATTTTCTTTAATAGTAAAGTTCCTCTAAGGTCATCCTATAGCCATAACTCTTTGACCCACACATGGAACTGCATGTCACAAGTCATGCTGCTTTGAACACTATTTGTTATTCTTCTGTTAGCTACCCAAACATGCATTTATATTTGGTTTAGTTATGTTAACTTTGCACCCCTAAAACAGCTACCAGTAAGTGATACCATAAATCAAAGGTATAAATTTACATGTACCATGTACCTTTCCAAAGAGCAACAGATATGAGTGCAGCCAAGCCACAAGCAGGGATTTTGTATATAACATTAACATTGTTTTATTTATCCCCTCAATTAAATTCATCTGATAGGGAGATAAGGAGAACACATGAGGTGGCCCATTCTGAATCTGGTACACATTATAATTGAGAAGATATGTCATATAGATGTGTTAGTAGGAGGTGCATTCATCTGAAGCTTGCAGCAGCTGAAAGGTCTACTAATTTACTTTGATGTCCCATAGCTTTCAAATGTTACAGAAAAGAAATACTATATTTTATATACTACTGAGATTGAATGTCTCCCAGCCTTAAAATAAGTATCTGATATCTGTACAGCACCAAGCCTTCACTTCTCCATGTTCACACTGATTATACTTGCTATGAGGATTTTTAGATTTTAGACACCTTAGGCTTACCCTAGATACACTGGGATAATTCCCCTAGTATATTCCAGATCTCAGATTCAACTTTAGTCATCAATGTTGTAAGGAGATGTCAAATTACCAACCACACTCAAATTATTTTAAATCTAACCAAACATTTGGAAGAAAATTACAATTTACCTCTAACTGGTTAGCTGGGCCTGAGTACACAAGCCCTTCCTATCACTCTAGGAACAGATAAAAGATTGAGAGACAAATGTGCTTATATACCTTGCTATTGGCCTAGGGGGCTGCATTGTATGCATAAAGACTATTCTTCATCAAGTGGTTGTCCCCCATGTGCCTTCTGCACCTCTACTGATCCCTGACACCAATACTGATGCCTCCCCTTCTGTGCTGTTATGAGCCAAACACGCTTATGGCATTTCTCCATGTGTACAAGACAAGAATACTTAGATTTTGTAGAAAGTATAATTTTTTATTGAGCAAAATAAGTATTCTTTCCTCTAAATAGTTCCGTGCCCTATGTGCCTGTTCTATACAATGATGCCTTCCCTGCAGATATGTTATATGCTCCTGCTTCACCAGCACAGGATATATATTTATTTATTTATCTATTTATTTATTGGTTCTTATATACCCACATTCATCAAAGATATCACATCGATTTACAGTATAACAAAAACATACGCATGGAGAGCGTTTGACATAGAAGAGGATTGGTTAAAAAATAAACCAGTCTTGTACGGATTGGCAATACAACAGTGATTATATTTTCTTTTGCCAATCTTCTCCACAGTTGAATTTCCCACTTTCTAGGGCAATATACAGAAATCCTCCTGAATTATTTGACCTTCATGAGGGTTGAGGTAAAAGACATGGTGGTAGCATTACCGTCTTTCTACCCACCTTTGTGGCTTCTGTTGAGAAACTGCATTCTCTTGTCACTGCTGTTCACTGTAAGGTCATAGCCATATGCACTGACCCTCACCATCCCTCCTGCCTCCCTGTAGCATCTGTCTTCATCATATAACCATTGTTTATGAAGTTTGGTTTCTCATACATTCCACCAAGCTTCAAAAGGGAAATGTGGAAAACACCGATTTAGGTGTAAGTGTCAGAGCATAAAGGAAATGGCAAAACCTTCAGAGAAAGAGGCATGGGAGAGGGGAAATTAGCATGCAGAGAAAAACAGGTTGCCATGACGTAGAGATTAATTAAGTTTGACCACGGGCATTATGGTTGGGGAACTGCACAACAAGAGGGAACAGGCACATATGAAATAAAAGAAAGACGATGATGCTGGGGAAATTGTGAGTTGGATATAGGAAATAGATAGATGGTGTGATGATGTACTGTAGAGGATTAAAACTTGGCAAAGGAAAGAAGAAAAATAATTGTATATACATGTCTTTGTAACAAGCATTCAAGGAAGGAAGTTTGTGCTCACCCAAGCCTTTTGAGGTATCTTTCTTCCTTCCTGATACTCTATTCTGCTCAAGGTATACCAATAAACATTTTATTCTTGCTTTGTGGCCGTGTTGCTCTGTACATGGGGAATACACTCACAAGTTAGTACATATTTCTGGTAAAGAAAACCAGAGGTTTGTTAAACCCTCCCCCTTGTTTTTCAAATTTGAGTTGATGTCACAAATGTATTTCACATAAAAAATATCAGAAATCACATGGAAAGTATACAAAAACCCATTTCTGTTGTATGCACATATGCACATTTATCTCAACAGCTCTACACCTGGTATAGGCAGTCTATTACATGGTTTCTTCTCCAACCTAAAACACAATTTAAATCCTTTAATGATGATTAACAGATTGATTTATTTTTCACCTTCATTCCGTATCAAAGAAACTCCAATTCACCAACAGCCCAGGGCATGACTCCATGGCAAGAGGCCATAATGTGAATCATGACACCCAAAAGAATGGAGGTTTACTCCATTACCCCTTCTCAAATGTGATCCACCACTCTGCGCAATGGCCACCCATTCATGACACAGTTTAAAACTAAAGAACTACCCAACAATACATGGTAAATGGAAAAATTGTATTAATACAAAGCACTCTCACTGCTAGGATATGGCAGGATCCTCTCATGATCCAGTTGAATCAAGATTCTCTCACCACTCTGTGAATTTACTCAAAACATTTATACACACCACAATATTCCATTTGTAACCTGAAAAGGAATAAAGGAGATTAAAAATACATGAGAGACAATACATATCTTTCATTCAAGATATTCTCTCAAATTTTGGGCCCTATTAAGATGGTAACTTTTAAACAGGCATGCGGGTGCACATGTGCGTGTGTTTGCCCGCACCCAGGGGACGTAGAATTTTCTAACATGTGCGCATATATACACACGTTATAAAATAACCTGACTGTATGCACGTTCATGCAATTTTATGTGGACATGCATTATAAACGCAAATGCTACTTCGACTGAAGAAGTGGAGGGATTTTAATAGACATATGTGCAAACGCCATTGCAAGTTTTCCCAGCTCTTTCCAAGTTCACCTAAGTAAGGGATAGGATTTCTAAACCCTCCTAAATTTGTAGCCTCCCTTCTCCTCTGTTAGCCCTGACCTTCAAAATCCCGCTGATCTACGTAGAATGTTTGGTTTTACAGCTTACACATCATCCATAGCAGAAGTAAAGTTATGCGGCAGGGGACCCCATCCCATGCCTGTGCATGTAAGTATTAATGTACTAATTCCAATGTTAAATCAAGGAATACACATGCCCTACCCAGACCACACCCATGCCCCTCCCCTTTTTTGGAACTTTTCATTTGTGCATGTAGCAGCAAGTATGCACGTTCTTGGGTGATTTTTAAAATCTGCTCAGCGTGCGCCGGCCTGATTTATGCACATATTTCCCAGTTTTAGCACACACCAGGCTTTTAAAATTAACATTTAAATAATTTTTCCATAGACACAAAATGGGAGAAAACCTTTAGTAAATAGGACCCTATATCTTCAATATATTTTTCTACCTAAAAATAAAACCTCAAACACTTAAGTTATAGATTATATCTCATTTTGGCCATCAATAAAAATACTCCTGTAATGAACCTGACTTCTAGGCAGTCCCCCCCACCCCTTACTGCCGTCAAAGGCCCTCCATGAGCCATTCTCACAGCCACTCTAGTCATTGCCTTGAAAACTGCATGATGTAACAAGGCCAGTCATATTTAATCTTGCCTTCAACTTGAGGCCCTCATCATAGAGTCTCCTCGTCTCCTTGCTTGGCCCTCCTTGCCTTGTTACTGTGTGGCCCTTGTAGGCTTCTTGCTTTCCCTTGCCTTGCGGCCTTCATGGTCTTCTTACCTTGCTCTGTGGCCTTTTGGTCTTCTAGGTTTTCCTAACCTTGTGTCCTGTTTAGGCCTTCTTGTTTGTTGTCTGTCTCATATGTATCTTGTTTGCCTTGATTCCTGGTTGCCTGTGTATGTGTGACCTTGTCTACATTCTGGTTTGTTTGATCCTTATCTGTCTGTTATTATTTGTTCCTTGTAGGCCTCTCAATGATCCTTTTGCCAGTGTTTCTAGGTCCCCCAGTGGCCTATTTTCCAGTGCATTCCCTGCCTTTCCATTGCCCTGCATGGCCTCCTTGTGGCCTATCCCCTCCTGTGTGATCTTGCCCCCTGGCCTTGTCTGTCTGTGCCCTGCCTAGTCTACGTCCTCTGTTCCAGTTTACCCTGCCTTGCTGTGTGCCTGTTGTCTCCAACTCCTGCCTTTGCCTCCAGTTCCTTCCCTGGTCTCCAGCTCCTGCCTTTTCCTCCAGATTCTGCCTCACTGCAGCTTTGCCTCTACATTGCCTTCCAAGTTAGCCTTCCTCAGACTGATCTTTTTGCCTGACCTGGGCTGTCTCTCATTCTGTCTCTGTTTTGATTTCTGCTTGTCCTGACTTTGGCCTGGACTCTGACCTTGCCTGACTGCCTTGCACTATACCCAAGAAATCATACTTCACCAGAACCTGTGGGCCCAATCCTATAGGGAGGTGGCTGGACAGGCAGTAGATCCTGTTCTGCTCTGCCATAGTACCCTGCAGCACTTCTGCTGGGGCAATTCCCCTAACCGGTTAGACCCTCCACAATACTCGATCCCTGAAACATAAAGAAAACCTTCCATCTAAAAGCAGATTGTCTCTATCTACACCTTAAACAATTTCACTTTACCCAGAAATACCTTTATGTTACTATGGTCAATATTCATATGAATTGGTGATTAAGGTATGACCATTAACAATATCACCATCAACTCTCCTCATTTCTGCAAAACACATATTCAATCCTTCTGGATCCCATTTCATGAGACTATCACTTTTTAACTCCAAATCTTCCCACTACTGCAATAGGTCACAGTCTCCCTTTTACTCCTATTTTTCCTAAAATATAAAAATATTACTTGTATGGTTCTAAGAAAAATATGAATTAGTACTAGGTATAGTTATGTCCTATGATTATTCACTATGTTTTGCTTTAGCCTTGCACTTCAAAAAAGTAGAATAATCTCTAGAGTTCCTCTAATAGGAACCTTTGAGAGAATTAGAAACAGCATGCTGCTAAGAAGGATGCCAGGAAAGACTATAAATCCCAGAAGTCCTGAGAGTAACTTGCTATGATGATTTGAGTAGGCAGGTATGGCAGATGTGGCTATCCACTCCTGCAGTGGTAGGCTAGCTCCTGTAAAAGTGAGTATTGCCAGTAATGAAAGGGGGGGAGAGGAACACACAAAAACACAGCAGCCCAGACAACACAGCTACAGAGATTGAGCCCTCATGACCATAGAGGAAGCTCAGCCTAAGAGCTTGGTGAAACTGAGGAAGAGTCAAAGAATACAGATCCAGAAGAAGGATTTAACAAGCATCCCATAAGACTAAATTTTCCTTTTTTTGAGGTTAGAAGGAAAGCTGATATATTTAAGCTTCAGAACTACTACTGCTACTACTTAGCATTTCTATAGCTCTACACAACATACGCAATACTGTACAAACATACAAAAAAGACAGTCCTTGCTCCACAGAGAGTCAGGAACACAATTTTCAAGACAGATATCATCATACACTTTGCAGTGAACAGCATGGCAGGGAGGACATGTTATTCCATACATCTCCTTCCTGTGTTGACCCAGGACCAGCACTCCCCATTCCCCAGTAAGGGAAAAAGGCCCCTCAGGAGCTGTGACATGCCATGTGGCTCCCTTCACTGAATCCTGATAAGGAGATACCTCTGTTGCAGCTCCTTATTCAGGTCTAACTATTCCTGTAAATTGTCTGGCTTAGGAGATTCTAATGGTGGGATTTTTCGGAAACTTGATGTTTCACCTTCATCGTCATTCAGGTTTAACTCCATTTGACAAAGCTCCTCTAAGGCCTCATTTCACTTCTCAATGGCATTAGCAAATAGTGTGAGTTATTGCAAGAGGCAGCTTAGCAATTTCCATCTCATATACCTGCTATAACATGCTGCAACCTCTTCCTATAGTGCAACTAGGAACCCTGGGTGGAGGAGACGTCCGAACTCCTTGAGTATCTGACATTTCCACTTGAACCGAAACAGTAAACTCGTGCACTGAGGTTGAAATTCACTGGGCCATATGTATACACAGGGGTAAAAATTTCATTTAATTTTTTAATGTCATTATCGTGATGCTTTTTTTCAAGAATTTGATTTTGTTTAATGTTTATTTCAGTTTACAAAACAACATAAACATTAAAATCTCACCCCAAAACATATTTTAAAAAAAGAAATGGAGCCTCCCAAGGTTACCCATCCCCAACACTCTTCCCTCCCACCTGCAAAAATGTCAGTGCCAAGATTCTCCCTGACCCCACTTACCCAGTTGGGGGGAGGGGGGGGGGGAGATACACTGATGAGGCCTAGGCTCAGGCCAAAGCCTTGCCCTTGCATAGGATTAGGCCATGGTAGGTTGCTGCGATTATGGTCTAAGCCATATACAAAGACCAGGCTTCAGGGCCTGGCCCTGATGCTGGGGCCTCGGCTACTGCCAATGCCCAGGCCCAATGCAGGGGCCTGTTCCAGAGGCTGGATCACAATGCTGGGGTCTTGGCCCGGGCCAAGGCCTTACAAGGTCTCAGTCCGGAAGTTGGGTCCTGACATCGGGGCCTAGGCCTATGCCAAGGCTTGAGCCCAGGCATGATGCTGGGGCCCACTTCAGAGGCCGGGTCCTGACACTGAGGATTCTGCCTCGGCCCAAGCCTGGAGGCTAGAGCCTAGGACTTTGATGAATCATTCTCTTCTTCTTTATTTTTTGCAATAATGGCATCTTCTGGGGACCCGCCAGAGTTAATTAACTCTCTTCTTAGCAGAGGCTATCATTTTCTGGTACGGCAGTTGAAATGACTGCCGTACAACAATATGGCAGCCTCCGCTTAGGAAGGGGTCCTGAAGTTAATTAACTCTGATGCATCCCCAGCGGATGTCATTGTAAATAAGAAAGAAGAGGATGTCAAGTCAGAAATCTAAGCTCTGGCCTCCAGGCCTGGTCCTTGGCCTGGGCCAAAACCAAGGCCCCTGCATCAGTCCTGGGTCTTGGCTGAGGCCAAGTCACTGGGACCCAGTCTCTGGACCAGGCCTCTATATCAGGTCTGGGCTCAGGCTTTGGCCTAGACCATGGCCCAGATATTTGGACTTGGCCCGGACTTCATATAAGGTAAATGGAGGTCAGGTTGTTTCACAGCCCTGTAAAAACTTTTGGGGTATGGGCCTTTGCTCAGCCTAGACCCTGGCATTGGCCCCAGGCCTAGGCCTAGACCTTGTCATTGCACCCAGGTATAGCCCATGGCCTTTGGTTGGGTCTTAGCCAGGGCCTTTGCTCGGGCATAGGCCGAGGCCTAATGGGTGACTTTTTATTTTTGTTTGCAGTTCTCAAAAAGAAACATGAAAACCAACAAAATTTCTACAGATTTTCCATAGTTTCATTTTAAGAACAAAATGAAACAAAATAGGATATTTTGTTCTTGTTTCTATTTCATTTCTCCCTAATACACATGTCTACTGGGCAGCTTTTTCTCTCATCTCACCAGTGGACGGTAAGACCCCCACCAGACGCTCATCCTGGATCCCCAGATGGAGCAGGTCCTACTTCAGAGATTTATTTATTTATTTGAAAATTCTTATATACCACCTATATGATTTGTGGTGGATCTAAGCGGTTTACAAATTAACATAAGAAAATGCCATACTGGGTCAGATCAAGGGTCCATCAAGCCCAGCATCCTGTTTCCAACAGTGGCCAATCCAGGCCATAAGAACCTGGCAAGTACCCAAAAACTAAGTCTATTCCATGTTACCATAATTAAAACATAACACAGGACAACTTATCAATACATGGGAATAAACATAGCAGTAAGAGATTATTGGAGCAAGAGGGTCATAGTCTGACAGAAAATAATCCACCTCTTTTTGGGTTGGCCAAGTCCCTTGGGCTAGGCAGTCCCCCTTCAGAATTACATGGTCTGCTAGCACTCCCAAAAGAAATCAATGGAAACACCTTCCAAATCAGCTTCAAAATTTCCACCGATCTGGCCAGAAGGACTAGACCACAAAAGATCAGAAACAATCGTCTGTTAGTCACTTGATGATCACTCTCATCTATGAACAAGGTGGCTTGACACCATTTGGCAGTAAGAGCAGAATCCAACATTGTCACATGTAGCAGCAAATACACTTTATGCTAGGGATGTGCAGCAGGGACAGATTTGTCCCTTTCGGTATTCGTATTCATGGGGAGCCAAATCCTTTGCATCCATTTTTGGGGGACCCCGATCCATTCATTAGTTACGTATGTATTTGTTTCCCAAATAAAAACCCCATCCCAACCCTTTAAATGTAATTAACTACAACCCCCCACCCTCCTGACCCCAAAGACTTACCAAAAGTCCCTGGTGGTCCAGTGGTGGTCCTGGAGGTAGGAGCACAAGATGGTGCCAGCCGTCCATTGCTCCTACCATGTGACAGGGGCCGACCAATGGCACCGGTAGCCCCTGTGACATAGTGAGGGCAAAGGCTATCAGTGCCATTTTGAATACCGGCAGCCGAAGCCCAAGTCCAGGAGATCACGGCAGGACCTCCACTGGACCACCAGGGACTTTTGGTAAGTCTTGGGGGGGGGTCAGAGGGGGGGGGGTTATTCATTAGATACGTTGCATTTGTGGGGGTTCGCCATATCTTTCGTGACCCCACAAATACAACGAATAGGGACATATATGTTGCGGATTGCCAATACGTCGAAAACGAATGCACACCCCTATGTTATGCTCATATGGGGCAAAATTCTTTCAAGACCCAACCCCACCCATCTGGGCACTCGGTATACATGTGGATGCTCAATATGATATTCCCAAGCAATACTTGTTGGCAGCATTTTTCTTACAGTGATATTAATGGCAATGGGGCCTTCAGAATCTGATGTTCAATGACACTTCCCATCCCAGATCAGCCTTGGCTGCTTCAAAAGCTCTACTGCAAGTTACAACTGTCCCAGTTTGGGATCGAGGATGGTTGGTCTCAGTGCGAAGATGGAAAAAGTGCCAGAGCAATCTTGAGCGATCCCACTTTATGTCTTGATACTGGTAAACAAAGTCTGGTTTAATTCCAGCAAAATGGGGCTCAAAACAGCACAATCACCAGGTTTTCTCTTGTATCTGCACCATGCTCTATTCCTTGAACTTTCACACTGTTGAAAAGTCTAAGTTTATAAAATTGCTATTTATATATGTATATGCTACTTTAATTCACAGATGCCCTTTGAGAATTCATTCCTATGAGAGCAATTGTCAAACTGACAGAAGAAATGCAAAGTCTGTGAATACTTTTTACCTGCAGAATTTACACCAGTTTTCAATGGAAAAACATTCCTTTTCAAAATTTTATTAGAAAAAATTGACCCGATTTTAAATGGCTGGCACGCGTAAAAAACAGGGGTTACGCGCACAAGAGCCGGGCCGAAGAAAAGGTGTGGTCCGGGGCGGGGCGGAGCTGGAGGTGGTACCGGAGCTGGCATAAGTTCTAAAACAAAGGAAAAAAAAGGTAGGGCCTTTGAAAAGGTTGGGGGGTGGGACAGGGGAAGAGGGAGGGAGTATAGGCAGGGGGGTAGGGAAGAGAAGGGAGCGAACTGGAAGGGAACTGGGGAAGGCCACAATGTGTCTCTGTGCAACAATTGCATTTTTCAATCCCCCCTTGCGTTCGCTGCCCTGGATTTTATAACATGCATGCACCAGCATGCGCATGTTATAAAATCACGCATCCATGTGTGCGAGCTGGGTAGCACATGCACATTGTCTCGCACACATATGTTTTTAAAATCTACCCCAATAGGCACACAAATTTGTGCTGGTACTTTTTCCAGATAAATTGCACAAATCTGTGCAAACATACACATATAAATGTAAACTTCTCCCTAACCCAGCCCTTGGAAATGCCTCCCCTCTCTGTGAGTAAAGTTACATGTATAGGGCATTAGGTACATACATACGTTTACCCACATATAGAGCAAGCAGATTTCATAGGTCCCATTAACATGTGGAATTGGCTTCCCAAACCTGCCCTGTATGTCAAAGCTGGAAAAAAAATAAACTATGATGGCTTAAGCAATGCAATAATTTGTCCAATTATGATGGTAAAATGGTAGATGGACAATTCTCTCTAGATACAGTTAGAACTGGATTTGTCAAAGGTGTTTCCCATTGATGTGGAATGGGAGAAAATCCTTAAGCATAAGCAACTGAGCCCAAGGTTCCTATCATATACTAACAGCAAACTTAAATTTGTGTTTATACCATTGTGAAGCATTTCCTATTGTCATAGAGAAAGGATAAAGAACATATTACAGTATTTGTTAAACAAAAGTAGTAGGTAGGCCATAAATATTTCACAAATTTGGAAAATGAAAAAAGATTTGAAGTAAACATGGTAGTTGCCCAATGTCTAGGATGAGAGAGACATCCAAGTAGGTGCTCTGAGATCTCAAGTCCCCATTAGGAGAGAGATCCAATCTCTTAGGTTAGTTTGACAGAACTGCAGGAGCAGCAACTTGATGGACTATGGAGGCAGACTATGGAGACAGATAGATAAGGTCGCCATCTAGCTACCTGTTACAAGAAAAGCAGGACTATAACCTCATGCCTCTAATAGGGTAGTAATTCTTAACCCTCTCTTAGAAGTTCAGTTCAGGATAGCCACAAAGAATATGAAAGATATACATTTACATATAAAGGAGACCCAGTGTATGCAAATCTATCTCATTCATATTCATTTTGGATATTCTGATAACCAGGCTGGGTAGTTGAAAATTCAGGACAGGATTAAGATCTACTGCAATAGGATAAAACCAGGACTAGCTTAGCCTGCTCAGGTGTTTTTTTTTGTTTTTATAACATGCAACCAGGTGGCAACCCTAATCACAAACACCTTGGACCTTGTTGAAACATCTTCTCCAAGGATTTAATGCTACTTATTCTATCTCTCATCAATTATAATCTACATCTCTGCAACATTTTATGATAGTATTTTAATTTGTCCTTTGTTGGTATATTATTGTGTATTCAAAAACATTGCATGATTAAGACTAGATGGACCATGTTGGTCTTTTTCTGCCATCATTACTATGTTACTATGTTACAAGAATACTTTTTCTTTTCTGAAACTTCTGAATATCAATTTGCAATGTCAATTTTTTATCACTTTAACATGTTAAGAGATTGTACTTCATTAAACCCTGGTGATAGAATCAAAGTCAGAGGTACAGTATCTGACTCTGGGAAACATTTAATTAAAACGGAGATTGCATCTTCTGATTTCGTTAAGAAAACTGTTTCACCTCAGGGTTCATTTGCTTAAAGAGGCTTTGGGGAGATGTTCTGGCCTCTTAGGCAGCTTTATATAAAAAAGGCTTTTGGCTTTCAGACAGATGAAGAGTTTTTACCTCTGAGAGTAAATTTGTTTAAAGAGGTTTCTTTTTGTTGCATAGTTCATTTAGTGAGCCTTTTTGTTCTCTTACAGTTTATTTCAATTACATTTTAGTATTTAAATGATATTAATCATTTTAACTCCACTCTATAAAGAGCACATTCCACTGAAAGTGTACCTGCCTTTCATCCAATCACTGCAAAAACATTCTAACATTGATTTGTTTTTATTCACATGCTTCAAACTTCCTGACTCTTTTTATGCATCCAAAATTTTCTTCTATTCATGCCACATGTGGGGGATGGAGAAAATAAATGAATCACTGTGGAACATGATATTTTAACACCACTTGGCGTAGATGTATTAACATACTATAAGGAATTTATTAGGTCTGTTTTACTAAGGCTTTTTTTTCACTCTGTGCCTATGGGAAACTAAGGCTTAGTAAATCAGGCCTATTGTGTGGTAAATCCATTTACCATATGATGGATGTCTAGCCTTATGAATTAAACATTTATCATTGTCTCTTAAGATGCAATAAATAGGATTACTACAGCTGCCTTTGTGAATATGGTAATCGACATGCAAATAAAGAACACTGAGCTGATTAGCTAATCCACCAGTATGCACTAAAGAGTGATAAGTGCTGTGATGTTTATTACATGATATTTAAGTAAAAAATAACAACTTGCACCATGGAAGGTATCATTAAGTACACATAGTATAACCTGATAAGGGCTCCCGTCATCTACAATTCTCCCTAGCCAATTCTCTCCACCCTCCAACCCATCACAGATTGGGCAGCAGGAGGAGAATAGCAGTGGCAGCACATAGGGCTGCATCTTATATGGACAATCTTCTTCCTCTGCTGCCGGGGACCCAACAGCATCTTTGAGTCATGAGGTAGCACAGCCTCAGTACAAAGCAGCAATCAGGCCAGGGTAGCACAGGAAGAAGACAGAGCTTGATGTGCTGATGTTGCTCTCCTCTTCCTGCCAGCCAGTCTGCAGGGAGGGGGGAAAGTGGTGGGGGAAAGTGGGGCTCGAGGATGATTGTTTAATTTTTTTTTTCCTTGCCAAAGGGGAGTGGGTTGTAAAAGAGAAGCTGGAGGATGGTTGTAATTATATTTTTGGGGGGCAGGAGAGTGAAAGAATAGCAGAGGGCTAAGAGATAGGCTATGAAAGAGGATCTGAGAGTATGTGAAATCAGGGATGGGATTGTGTGAAAGTGGAGCTGAGGGGCTGGGGGAGGGAGAAGTGTGTATGAAAGGGAGGCCAGAGTAATTGGGTTTGTGTGACAGAGGGGATAGGGTGTGAAATGCACTGAGGAAATGTGTGGGGGAGGAGGGGTTAACTGAAAGAGGGGGTGTGCACATTTGTGTAATATTTGCCCTGGGGATGTGGAAAATGAGAGATGACATCTGGTATGGGGAGAGGAAGGGAGAGAAGAGATAAGGGGTGAGGAAAGGAAGAGATGGAAAGAGGACAGTAGTCAGGATGCAAGAAGAAGCAAGGCTGGAGTTAAGACTGGAACACCTGTCTCTCCCTCCTTGATTCCCCAAGATCCCAGAACGTCTCTCTGCTTCTACTCTTCCCCTTTCCCTGATTTTCTCTCTTTTAGGCCCCCATCCCCTAATTTTGATCTTCCTTCTATCATGATTTCTCCCAGTCTCCAATCCCCCCTGCTTTTCTCTCCCAATTTCTGAGATCTCCTTTCTCTCCTCTTCCACATCCTAGCCAAGATGCTCCACCTATAAGACAGAAGAACAAAATATTTACTCAGAATTAAAAACAAGTATGGAAAACTTTATTTGCATTATTCAGATATAAATTTGCATTATTTGATAAATAAAATGATTCTGATTTATGCAAATGTGCCACAGAATTGCCATAGAATGTCCTAACCCCTGTTGCAGAATTTATCCCTGAGCTGCCATAAGAAGCTGGGTACTGTGTATATATCCTCTTATTGTACTCTGGTTCCAGCAGCAGACACAAAGAGAGGGAGAGAGGAAGAAAGGGAAGGACGTAGATAGATAGGTAGCTCCCACCATGTAGAATGCTTTACCTTCAAACGTAATAAAGATTAGGGATGTGCATTCATTTTCAACGAATGTGCAATCCGCAACACATAAGTCCCTATTCGTTGTATTCATGGGTTCGTGAAACGCATCGCGATCCCCCATGAATAAAACATATCATATTAGTTTCATTCTTTTGGTTCGCAGTGATTTCTTAGCGGCCATTTGAAATAGGAGAAGGCCATGTGGGAGTATCCATAGCATAAACCAGCCCTTTCCTGTGAGTCATAAGTGACCTCACAGCCCTGTCATAGAGTGGGTCAGACAGGTTGACAAGGAGATGAGAATGCAACTTATCAGAGCTAAGCATTTCTCTAATGCAGCCAATCACCGCTCTCACTCAGTGCTCTGTGACGCTGTTCCTGATGATGCTATACTATTTATACATTAAGCACACGGCGTGCCATGTTATTTCTTTGCGGGGGTGGTCCGGGGAGGTGGCTGTACTCAGAGCTAGTCTGAGTGTCTAAAATCTATATTCAATTGCTAGCTACTTTGATAGAATGTGCCATTGAAAAAGATATTTGTTCGATTTTGCTGCAGTGCCAGCTAGCCATGCTTTTTTTGACTGCACATTTTTTTATTGATCTCAGACGGTCTCTCTGTCTGTCCCACTGAGATAAGCTGCTAACAGTGGCATTTTGCTGCTTATTTTTATATTTTACCCCCTGGGGTAGATTGCAAGCAGGATTTGGGTGTTGTGGGTGGGAGATATATTTAATTTCCAGCTAGTTTGATAGAATTTTTCATTGAAAAAGATATTTGTTCATTTTTGCTGTATGCCAAGCCAGGCTTTTTTTAAACTGCAGTTTATTTTATTGAACTCAGACTGTTTCTCTGTGCTCTTTTAAACCAAGAAGGCAGTGCACTGGGCGTCAGTGGGCAGTTTTGCAAACTCACATATATTGGGACAGCTGTGCTCTTTGAAGCCAAGAAGGCAGTGCACTGCGTGTCAGTGGGCAGTTTTTCAGACTCACATATATTGGGACAGCTGTGCTCTTTTAAGCCAAGAAGGCAGTGCACTGCGTGTCAGTGGGCAGTTTTTCAGACTCACATATATTGGGACAGCTGTGCTCTTTTCAGCCAAGAAGGCAGTGCACTGCGTGTCAGTGGGCAATTTTTCAGACTCACATATATTGAGACAGCAGTGCTCTTTTAAGCCAAGAAGGCAGTGCACTGGGCGTCAGTGGGCAGTTTTGCAGACTCACATATATTGGGACAGCAGTGCTCTTTTAAGCCAAGAAGGCAGTGCACTGCGCATCAGTGGGCAGTTTTTCAGACTCACATATATTGGGACAGCAGTGCTCTTTTAAGCCACGAACACAACAAGTAGCAGTTTTCTTATTTCTGAGAGCTCTTCAAGTTCCTTTATCATCAGCTGAAGTGAATAAGTAAAGTTAATAGCTTCTGGGTATTTACAATGGCTTGACCTCAAACGCTTTGCTGTCTGTCCAGGCCTTACATCCCTGCAATGGCTTGACCTCTAACTCTGTGCCTGTCCATCCAGGCTTTACATCCCTACAAGGGCCTGACCTCTAATTCTGTGCCTGTCCGTCCAGGCCTTATGTCCCTACAAGGGCTTGACCTCTAATGCTGTGCCTGTCTGAGTTTAGTTCTAGTATTTCTAATTTCAGTTTTAAGTATTTGTGCATCACTTCTTTCCAGAATATTATTTTTCCTGTTTTGCAACATTTGGAATATAAGAACATAAAAAGCTGACTTACGATGTTTGGAGCTTGCATATTTCATATGCTCAATAGTTTTCAAGACCTTCACAATATGGGCCATTTTCCCTAAATCTTTCTTAGGTGCCAACATTAATGTTTCTAGTTCGATGGAAAACTGGTGGTAGTTGCACTCTAGTTCATCCTCTGTGTTCCCATAGTTTACAGAGGCACTGTGTAAACTACAAAGTCAACATAGATTGAAATTTTAGATTTGGACTTGAGTAGCGGTTTTCTTATTTCTAAGAGCTCTTCAAGTTCCTTTGTCATCAGCTGAAGTGCAAAAGTACAGTTAATAGCTTCTGGGTATTTACAAGGGCTTGTCCTCAAATGCTGTGCCTGTCCATCCAGGCCTTATGTCCCTACAAGGGCTTGACCTCTAATGCTGTGCCTGTCCGTCCAGGTTTATGTCCCCACAAGGGCCTGTCCTCTAATGTTGTGCTTGTCCGTCTAGGCCTTATGTCCCTACAAGGGCTTGACCTCTAATACTGTGCCTGTCTGTCCAGGCCATACATCCCTACAAGGGCTTGACCTCTAATGCTGTGCCTATCCATCCACTGTCCAGGCCTTATGTCCCTACAAGGGCCTGACCTCAAACGCTGTGCCTGTCTGTCCAGCTTGGAGCTTGGATATTTCATATGCTCAATAGTTTTCATGACCTTCATAATAAGGGCCATTTTCTCTAAATCTTTGTTAGGTGCCAACATTAATGTTTCTAGTACTATAGAAAACTGGTGGTAGTTGTACTCTAGTTCATCCTCTGTGTTCTCATAGTTTACAGATGCACTATGTAAACTACAAAGTCAACATAGGTTGATATTGTAGATTTCAACTTGAGTAGCAGTTTTCTTATTTCTGAGAGCTCTTCAAGTTCCTTTCTCATCAGCTGGTGCATAAGTATAGTTAATAGCTTCTGGGTATTTACAACGGCTTGACCTCGAATGTTGTGCCTGTCCATCCAGGCCTTACATCCCTACAAGGGATTGACTTCTAATGCTGTGCCTGTCCATCCAGGCCTTATGTCCCTACAAGGGCCTGACCTCTATTGCTGTGCCTGTCCATTAAGGCTTTACGTCCCTACAAGGGCCTGACCTCTAATGCTGTGCCTGTCCTTCCAGGCTTTATGTCCCTAAAGGGGCTTGACTTCTAATGCTGTGCCTGTCCATGCAGGCTTTACATCCCTACAAGGGCTTGACATCTAATGCTGTGCCTGTCCATCCAGGCCTTATATCCCTACAAGAGCTTGACCTCTAATGCGGTGCCTGTTTGTCCAGGCTTTAAGTCCTTACAAGGGACTGAGCTCTTATGCTGTGCCTGTATGTCCAGGCCTTATGTCCCTACAAGGGCTTGACTTCTAATGCTGTGCCTGTCCATCCAGGCTTTACATCCCTACAAGGGCTTGACATCTAATGCTGTGCCTGTCCGTCCAGGCCTTACATCCATAAAATGGCTTGACCTCTAATGCTGTGCCTGTCTGTCCAGGATTAACATCCCTACAAGGGCCTGACCTTTAATGCTGTGCCTGCCGTCCAGGCCTTATGTCCCTACAAGGGCTTTACCTCTAATTATGTGCTTGTCCATCCAGGTGTTATGTCCCTACAAGGGCCTGACCACTAATGCTGTGCCTGTCTGTCCAGGCCTTACATCTCTACAAGGGCCTGACCTCTAATGCTGTGCCTGTCCATCCAGGCTTTACATCCCTACAAGGGCCTGACCTCTAATGCTGTGCCTGTCCGTCAAGGCCTTACGTCCCTACAAGGGCTTGTCCTCAATCACTGTGCCTGTCTGTCCAGCTTGGAGCTTGCATATTTCATATGCTGAATAGTTTTCCTGACCTTCATAATTTGGGCCATTTTCCCTAAATCTTTCTAAGGTGCTAACATTAATGTTTCTAGTACTATAGAAAACTGGTGGTAGTTGCACTCTAGTTCATTCTCTGTTTTCCCATAGTTTACAGAGGCACTGTGTAAACTACAAAGTAAACATAGGTTGATATTGTAGATTTGGACTTAAGTAGCGGTTTTCTTATTACTGAGAGCTCTTCAAGTTCCTTTTTCATCAGCTGAAGTGCATAAGTACAGTTAATAGCTTCTTGGTATTCACTAGATGCCAACGAACCACCACACTCTAGGGGCCAACCCATTTCAGGGAGTTCTTTCCTGTGCAAAGGAAAGGGAACTCTTCCTGGGTGTAGCCAACCTATCTCTTAGTACCTCTGACCCCTGTTGAACCAGAATTGCTGTTCACATGGAAACCACCTCAATGTCGACTAGCCACGCTTAAAGGCTCTTGCTCCACTCTAGAGGGCAACCCATTTCAGGGAGCCCTTTCCTGTGCAAAGGAAAGGGAACTCTCCCTGGGTGTAGCCAGCCTTTCTCTTAGCACCCATTGACCCATGTTTAACCACTATTCACATGGAAACCTCCTCCACGTCAACTCACCACATTTGAAGGCTTGTGCTCCACTCTACTGGCCAACAACCCATTCTAGGGAGCTCTTTCCTGCGCAAAGGAAAGGGAACTCTCTCTGGGTGTGGCCAGCCTATCTCTTAACACTCGCTGACCCATGTTGAATCGCTGTTCACATGGAAACCTCCTCCGCCACGGCCTTCAAAATTCTCGATTGTATATCTGCTACATCCACCAGATTTTAAAAGACCAGCAAGAGCTCACTAGACGCCAACGGAAACACCCCACTCTAGGGGGAACCCATTTTAGGGAGCCCTTTCCTGCACAAAGGAAAGGGAACTCTCCCCGGGGCCAGCCTGTCTTGCCCCTATCAAAACCACAGGGATCGGACTACCTCAGCTCTGCCAGCCTGCCTTGCCCCAATCAACTTTCTGCCACTCTGCCTTGCAGCCATACAGCAGATGACTCACTCTACTCATTGTGGTTTTCTTGCCATTATCATGGTTCCTCAGTGTGTTGGTGCTAGTCTTTCTGCTGCTTTGTCCCTTTATCGGTGCCTTGTGGTTTTTTCTGACACTCTTTCTGCTTGCTATGTTCCCCCTTCATTGTGCTATAGGATGTTGATGCCACTTGTCTTGCCACTTTGCCTGTCGTGCTGCCCTCGAGGGTTCATGCAACTGTTATCAGTGCTCTCTTTGAAGCTGTGGTGTGTTTTTGACACTCTCGCTGCTGCTTTGCACCTCTGTTAAAGCACTCTTGCCACTCCTGATACCCATTTTCCCCTTTATAGTGCCTTAGGATATTCATGCCACTTTGGTGCCACTTTGCCACAGTCTAAGTACCTTGGAGCTCTTTTCTTGTTCTGATGATTGCTCCCCAGAAGTTTCATCAGAATTGATAATAAAACACCAATTCTGCAGCCAAAAATGGGCTGCAAATACGTCCCCTAATGCAATGAATTTGGGTCCCGGTGAAACGAAAACCAAATCGAAACAAATTTTTTCCTTCTGCACATCCCTAATAAAGATTACAAATGTAATACTGTTCAGAAAGTGCATTAAAACTTTGATTTTTCAGGAGACATTTGAGGATTGATGAAGTTTGTGTTCTTATAGTGGTAATTTTAATTATTATGCCTGTTTAATAATTTTAATAATTTTAAAGTTTTTGATATTGTGCATGTTATTTGTAAGCCATACTGAACGGGGTTTTGTATGGAAGCTTGTGGCAAATAAGATGTTAAAATAAATAAATAAACACGTAATACATTTTGAGTAAAAAATGGGGTCGATTTTAAGACATGCACAGTTCCTTGCATGTGCATATGGACGCGCTGATTTCATAATATGCGCCCACCAACACGTGCATGTTATAAAATCTGATGGCCGTGCGCACATGTGCACTGGATTTTAAAATCTGCACGTGCATGTGCGGGCAGCCCCTGACTCACGTGCACAGTGGGGGAAGATTCTAGCAAAATACGAGTGGCGATGCAATCAGGACTCCCCCAGTTCCTTCCCAGTCCACTTCTAACCCTACCCTTCCTACCTCTTTCCCTCTTCTCCCTGACCTCTAACCTAACCCTACCTATGCCTAATTTTTTTATTTTAATACTTACTGCCCTCTGGGAGCACAAGTAATTTCTGTGCTTGCTTCCCCGGGACAACAGTTAATGGCGTTATCCCAGCCTACCCCCCCCCCCCCACCCCTCCCTACCCAGATCACACCCCAGACCTCCCCTTTTGCAGGGCCCAGCATTTTGTCACAGAACGGGGGTTATGCGCATGGCCAGGCTAATTCTAAAATGTGTGTGGTGCATGCAAGGCTTGGCCAAGTGCATAACTCCCATTTTTTACGCGCATGGCCCTTTTAAAATCAGGCTGAAAATGCGTTAAATAAAATAAGGGTGCAAATGCATTCAGAGTTTTTAAAAAAAAGCATGCTAAGAAGAAATATGCAATAAAACTTGATTAAAAAGTTATACTAACTTTTGCACACTTTTTTCATTGTCCTAGAAGTAGTAGAAAAATGTGAATGTTACTACTGTTTTTAACACAAAAGTGTGTAGGCTCTATGACCCAGTCTATGACCCCCATGCCAGAAACCTTTTGCCCTGAGACTCCTGAGCCAGAGATACTCTATTCTGGGACTTCCAAGACAGGGAGATTCTGCCCTAGGTCCTCCCAGTACAAGAGTCTCTTACCCTAAGACCTCCAAGAAAAAAGGACTCTGTGCCGGGAATCTTGAGTCATAGAGATTTTGTCCTGAGACTCTCAAGTCAGAGACCATCTACTCCAAGACAAGAGAGCTCCCAGCCACCTCTCACCCACCCACTATCTCAACCACTCACTACAACTTTACCCTTCCCACTAGCATTCACCACCTACCCACCTAACTACCCATTCACTCACTAAACCACTCACCTACTCTCACCCACTATGTAACACAGCTTCCCCACCTGCCTAAGGATCCCAAAACTTACCTATCCTATAGAATACCTTATTTTCCTTAGGTGAGGAATGTAGGAGGCTAGTGGGGAAGACAAGAAGTGGAGAAATTCTTCTGTATAGGTACATAAGTGGGTCTATAAGCTAGGTGAGGGGTTGATTAGTGAGTTGGTGAGGATAGAGAGTTGGGGATTGTTTATTAGGAGAGTACAGGGTAAGTAGGTAGGTAGTAGATGGTTAAGTGAGTAGGTGGGAGGCTCTCTGGTCCTGGGGCTAAGTCTCTCTGACTCAGGGGTCCCAGAGCAGAACATATGTGACTTGGACTTGGAGGTCCAGAACTTGGGTACATAAGAACATAAGACTTGCCATATTGGGTCAGAACAAAGGGGTAGATAGATTCCATGTTGCTATCCCAGAGAAAAGCTGTGGATTTCAACAGCTCCACCTAAATAGTTGTTTATGGACATTATATTTACCTGTCATGCCCCTTATATGCCACTTTAGTGGTCTTGCTGCTACTCTGCCAAAACTTTTATTTAAACACACCTATACTAATAGCTTTCACCATATCCCCTGGCAATGAATTCCAGAACTTAATTATGAGTTGAGTAAAAAAAATATTTTCTCTTAATAGTTTTAAATGTGTCACCTAATAACTTCATTGTGTGTCTCCTAGTCTTTGTACTCTTTGAAAGAGTAAACAAGCAATTAACATTAACTCAAGCCTAAAACAACACATATCTTTAAAGGTGAAAGAAGGCTAAGCCAAACTTATGGTCCTCAGGAGACTAAAACCATTATTAACACCAACAAACTTTCGAACAGTGTTACAAGCACTAATATTTGCTAGTACAGACTACTGTAACACACTTTTTTTGGGATTACCATACACAACTATAAGACCACTCCAAATTTTACAAAACTCTGCCGCAAGAATACTTACTAGTAAAAAGAAAAGTGATCATATTATTGAAACCCTACCAAAATTACACTGGCTACCCATAGAACACATTACAAAACACTATGCACAATACACAAACTAATTAACAATGAAAATGCGGAGTGGCTGAACACAGCACTGCGCGTGCATGTCCCTTGTAGAAATCTCAGATCGGCCAACAAAGCCCTCCTAACTATTCCTTCAGTTAGGACAGCAAGACTGACACAAGTTAGAGAGCGAGCACTATCATTAGAGGGACCGATACTATGGAACACCATGCCCCTTGAAATTAGACTGCAGAAAAATTTCAAACTTTTTAAAAAAAGTTTAAAAACCTGGTTTTTCAAACAAGCATTTTACAAAGAGAACGGAGAAATGGAAAAATAAAGCAGGCAGTAGAACATCAACGCACAGCACATAATTTTGTTATGTTTACTATTTCACCATTAATTGTAAATAAAATATACAGTACAAAGAGTATACATACAAGGTAAATCTTTCCACATATAATTGGACAAGATTCATAACATTCATCTAGATACTTTATTTTTGAAACTATGTAACCGGACCTTTACTGGCACTCTGTTAGAAGTATTACCCAATGCAATTTTTTACATTACTATATGTGCCTATATGTAAACCATTGTGATGGTATATAATTTAACGACGGTATAAAAAAGATTAAAAATAAATAAATAAATAAATTCCACACCACTCTATTTTATAGACCTCTATCACATCTCCCCTTAGCCATCTCTTCTCCAAGCTGAAGAGACCTAACCTCTTTAGATTTTCCTCTTAGGGGAATCATTCCATCCCCTTTATCACTAGAGCTTACCTCACTTTTTTAATGCTTACAATTTAACTCCTGGGTCAAAGATAAAATAAGATTAACTCACGTTTCTGGGACTAATGTTAGTGCATGATGTTAGTGCATGATGCTGCTAGGATAGCACCATAGACCATAGACCATAGCACCATAGACCTGGGATTCCCCAAACTGTAGGTCAAGACCCAATGGGATCACAAAATCTTCAACTGGGTCACAAGTGCCTCAAATGGCAGCATTCTTTAGGCACCAGTAGCAGCAGCATTAGAATGTAAGAACATAAAATTTTCCATACTGAATCAGACCAAAGGGCTATCAAGCCCAATATCTTGTTTCCAACAGTGGCAAATCCAGGTTGCAAGTACCTGGCAGGATTCCAAAAGTTTGAAAGATTCCATGGTGCTTATCCCATGAATAAGTAGTGGATTTACCGAAGTCCACCTTATTTATTTATTTTGATTTATATTCTGCCTTTCAGATAATTATGGTTTATGGATGTTTCTTCCAGAAACTTGTTCAAACCTTTTATAAATCCAATTATCACATCTTCTGGCAACAAATTCCAGAGTTTAATTATGTGGTGAGTAAATAAAATACTTTCTCCTGTTTGTTTAAATGTATTACCTAGTCTTTGTATGTTTTGAAAGATTAAACAACCAAGGACAAATTAGGCAATTTCGTTGAAATTGCCTAATTTGTGATAAAAGAATGCACATCTCTAGTATTTTTCCCCACTAAAAACTGTATCAGTTGGGATGGGTCAAAGAAAACATATGTATTACTTCTATATTTTATTATGCAGTTGCATGGGAACTTTAAAAAGCCCCCCTAACTGATAATACCTGAGGACTTAACAGCAGGAAATCCTTCCTTCTTTTCTGTTTCTCTCGTGCGACATCAGGAAAAGCTCTAACACTACAACCAAGAAACAATTCACTCCTATGATGAAGACATAATCTCAACAGCCATTCATTGTCATGTTCCAGTGCTAGCATCACTAGTAGAGTAGCTGGCGTCGCCAGTTCTGTATCTGAAGTCTCCAGTATATGCGAAATATTTATTTATTCTATTTATTTAAAAACTTTTCTATACCGTCGTTAAGTACCATCACAACGGTTTACAGTAAGGCACATAAATCAATTTTGAATAAGTGTATAGTACCAAATAATCTAAATAGGTGTCATAAAGATTTGGTTACATAATTTTGTGATAAATACTATTTGGTGAGTGTGATAAATCTTGTTCTTTTATAACTGTATCATATTTAATAACAAGTATAATTTTAAAAACTGAATTTTTCTTTTAGTAGTAAGATAAAATAAAAAAATAAAAAAAATAAAAAATACGCACATATTGGGTTAGGCGATGTGCATGGATGTTCTACTGCCCGCTCCCTATTCCTTTCTGTTTTCTATTCTCCATTCTCTTTGTGATAAGCTTGTTTAAAGAGCCATGTTTTTAAACTTTTTTTTAAAGTTTTGATATCTCTTTGTAATCTGATCGCTAGAGGCATGGTGTTCCATAGTATAGGTCCTGCTAATGATAATGCCCTTTCTCTTACTTGGGTTAGTTTTGCTGTTCTGATGATTGGTTCAATGATTGGTTCAATGATTGGTTCTGTAAAGGCTCAGCTAAAGTCCCAACCTCCATTTGTCCTCTAGGTTTAGGCAAATAAAATATCTTTATCGGAGGGATAGCATTCTCAGCTATCTGTAAAATGTCCAACAGATATTTCTTGAACATTTCCCTTGGGGGGTTTAGTGGAACCTGTGGGAAATTTATAAATCGTAAATTTCTGTTTTTAATCAGGTTCTCCCTGCGCACAATGGGGTAGATCTTAAAAAAATACGCGATCGCGTACTTTTGTTCGCGCACCAGGCGCGAACAAAAGTACACTGAATTTTATAAGATACGCGCGTAGCCACGCGTATCTTACAAAATCTGGGGTCGGCACGCGCAAGGGGGTACCTAACCCACCCCCCCGGCCCTATCTAAACCCCCCCTAACTTTGCGCGCGCCGGCTGGCAGCCCCGCTCCATGTTCCAGTCCCAGGGGCTGGTCCGGAGGCCTCAACCACACCCCTGGGCCGGCACCACGCCCCGGGGCCACCCCCGAAATGCCACGGCATGCCCCTGACACGCCCCCTCCCCGCCCCTTTTCCAAAGCCACGGGACTTACGCACGTCCCGGGGCTTTATGCACGCCGGCGGCCTATGCAAAATAGGCGTGCCGGTGCGCGCGGGCCTTTTAAAATCCGCCCCAGTGTGAGCATCCAAAGGTCCTGAGACAGGCGTCGACACAGAGGGGACTGCAGGATAAGACTCCTCCCCGTGGTTTCCGCTTTTTCCCCATTAGGAAAATTATTACAGCAAGAAAAATTTTTACCAGACTTCAGGAGCTCAGATCACGTCTCCCTACCTAGCGACCATCTTGGAACCAGAAATATTTTAACTTAAATTTGTGGGTTCCTTCCATTCATTTTGTGGCTCTACAAATGAAACAAAAATGATTTCATTTGTTGCATTTTACCTATTTATTTCAAACAAATGCACATCTCTAATGAAGTGTCTTGTCTTGTTCTTTCAGCTAGAATATGTTTTAATATTCTATGAAGCTATATAGTTTAGTTTAGTTTAGCTCCCTTTCTAGAATCTTGTTGCTTAGTCTAAAAGGAGACCAGAACAACTAGAAATAATTACTACAAAGATTTATTATGATGCTACCAATCAAGCTCCTTTAGAAATATACTTAATTATTTATTCTATTTGCAGATGACAAAAATTTAACCTAAATCACATACTAAATCTCCCCTTCCTGGTACAAAGCAATACTTTCTCTAACCGATAGGGATGTGAATCGTTTTTTGATGATTTAAAATATCGTCCGATATATTTTAAATCGTCAAAAATCGTTAGGGCCATGATACAATACCAATTCCCCCGATTTATCGTCAAAAAATCGTAAATCGGGGGAAGGGGGAGGGCAGGAAAACTGGCACACTAAAACCCCCTAAAACCCACCCGCAACCCTTTAAATTAAATCCCCCACCCTCCCGAACCCCCCCAAATGCCTTAAATTACCTGGGGGTCCAGCGGCGGTCCGGAACGGCAGCGGTCCGGAACGGCTTCCTGCAATTGAATTGTGTTGTCTTCAGCCGGCGCCATTTTTCAAAATGGCTGCGCAAAATGGCGGCGGCCATAGACCAACACGATTCGACTGCAGGAGGTCGTTCCTGACCCCCACTGGACTTTTGGCAAGTCTTGTGGGGGTCAGGAGGCCCCCCCAAGCTGGCCAAAAGTCCCTGGGGGTCCAGCGGGGGTCCGGAAAACGATCTCCTGCCGCGAATCGTTTTCCGTACGGAAAATGGCGCCGGCAGGAGATCGACTGCAGGAGGTCGTTCAGGCGAGCCATTTTGAAAAATGGCGCCGGCTGAAGACAACACGATTCAATTGCAGGAGGCCGTTCTGGACTGCTGCCGTTCCGGACCGCCGCTGGACCCCCAGGTAATTTAAGGCATTGGGGGGGGGGGGGGGGGGGGGGGGGGGGGGGTTTAATTTAAAGGGTGGGGGGTGGGTTTTAGGGGATTTTAGTGTGCCGGCTCACGATTTTCACGATTTTCACGATACTTTAAACACCCAAACGGCAACAATACGATTCCCTCCCCCTCCCAGCCGAATCGATCGTTAAGACGATCGAGGACACGATTCACATCTCTACTAACCGATGACTAGTAATTTATCCTAATCTATGATTCTAATTTGTTTACCCTCAATTTCTAATTGACCTATTATAACTTTTAATTTTAGTCAGGATTAATTTTGCACTTATTTTTATAAGGCCACTAATTTTTAGGGATGTGAATCGTGCTTCTGATGATTGAAAATATCGTATGATATTTTCAAAATCATCAGAAATCGGGGGCTCCCGAAACCGATAGGAAAACCCCACGAAATTGTTCGTGGGGTTCTCTTATCATTTTGGGGGAGGGCGGGAAAAACGGCACACCAAAACAATCCCTAAACCCACCCGACCCTTTAAAACTGATCCCTTAACTTCGCCCACACTCCTGAACCCCCCAAAACTTTTTACAAGTACCTGATGGTCCAGTGGGAGTCCCGGGAGCGATCTCCCACTCTTGGGCTGTCGACGCCATTTTTATTAGTGGCAGCTGACGGCCCGAGAGCGGGAGATTGCTCCCGGGACTCCCACTGGACCACCAGGTACTTGTAAAAAGTTTGGGGGGGGGGGTGTTCGGGAGGGTGGGGGAAGCTAAGGGGTCAGTTTTAAAGGGTTGGGTGGGTTTTTTTGTTTATCGGCTCGGGCGCAGCCGATAAAGAAAACTGCGATCGGGCCGCACAAAAAAAAATTAACGAGGTGAATCAGAACCAGAATCGGAATCGATTCCGGTTCCGATTCACATCTCTACTAATTGTTACTATTATACATACATTATACATACATTATCCCAAACCCCTTAAATGGGCAGCACACTTTGTACTGTTTTGTTTGCTTGTACTCCATGATGAATTTTATTAGAATCATGCAATATAAGATAATTCAAATTAAATAAATAAATAAATAAATACCAAGATTGAGTGAGAGCTTATTTTGCAAAGTACTAGTAGTTGGCTCCTATTATTTGTTATTTGTTATTAGTTATTTATTCAGTTTTCTCCAAGTTCATGTTATTTGTTATTAGTTATTTATTCAATTTTCTCCAAGTTCATTTTCCTGTTCTATGTAAGACACACATGTTAAGTCACTCCAATGTTATATGTAAACCGAAGTGATTAGCAACATTGTTGCTAGAACTTCGGTATATAAAAAAAATGTTAAATAAATAAATAAATAAATAAATAAATATTATGAAATTTTTTTCCCCTGCCCCTTTATTGGGCAATTCCATAGGTATGAAACAGAGATTGGCAAGAGTTGGGTAGGGGGGTGGGGAGAAAAGAAGTAAACAGATCTATCACACTCTTAAACAGAAAGAAAGAAATGTCAAAAATACAACCTAACTTCTGAGCGAAGGGAAGAAGCAACAAGAGCACAATCAGGCAAGCTTCCCTACGCAGAGAGAATTACACTTCAAAATACTTAAAACAATCAAACAAAATCATAAACTTCAAAGGCCCACAGCAAGGAAACTTCCCAGCAAAGAAACAAGTTTAGTAAGAAAAGAATACAGACCTAATTAATTAGCCAGTTCCAAGTCCCAACCTCTGCAGCTCCTGCTTCAATAGCAATTCCCTTAAGACTTTCTTTTTCTTCTCGACCTCTAATTCTAGCCCTAATCCAGAAGAGGGAGCCAAGTAGCATAAAGCATTGCATGTAAATCATGAGAAGCTGACAGGGCAACCTACACTAACACTAGCAGGCAAAAAGTGCAATAATTTTACTCTACTTCAGGACGCGGGGAGTGAAATTTCATGCATAAAATAAACATGGCTTAAGCCTGTGGTTGTTTTTGCATATTTCCTTGCATTGAAGAGTATAGTTTCCTAATGCCTTCATTTTGCATTGAATTTACATGCACAGCCACATCTAACCCCATACTACATTGTTACGCACACATTTTCTGCATGCAAAACTCCCTCCTGCATCAAGATTAAACTCTGTGTATATAATATTGCCAAACATAGATGCACTTAAAACCATGTGCACATTCTAATGCACCTTATTATATCAGGCTCACTCTTGCCACTGTAGTCATAGAAGTATCACTAGAATAAATCAGAATTGCAAACCATTTGACATGAAGAAAAATCACATTGCTGAAGCTAAAGTCATTCAAAGTAAACTTCCAATTTGCATCATTTTACTGAGATCCATAAACTTATTAACAGATTTGGCTAAAAATATTTAAAAAATACATAAACATGTGCTATTTTTAAAAATGTTTTGTCATAGACTTACAATGCTATAAACATTTTTATAAATTTCTACTGATCTTTTGTTCTTCACTTTTACTTAGTAGGTAAAGATGGTGATGACTGGAGTAAAGTTGCCTTTGATTTACCAGTTGTTCCTTTAAAGTAGTTCCTAAGCACAATCCACAAGCTGTAATAGCACATGTATATTTTCTCTGCATACCTCTAGCCATTTGTAGTTAAGCTCACATCTCTTAAGAAATATAAATCACCTATGTGATTGTTTAAACTTAGCATGAAGCATAAATGAAACGTGTTTCACTCTCTGCCTTCTTTAGCACATTCATTTTTCCCAGTGCAAAGTGCCTTGAGTTCATTTTAAAAATGAAACTGTGATCATAAATGAGAATAAATTAATGGAGGAGCACAGAGAAAAAAATACTACAGTAATTGCTTGGAACAATACAATAAAATTCAATGACATGTTTAATAGTGTTGGAGAAGCAAAATCCCATTATTAGCAGTTGGTTGTCAGAAGATCTGTATCTTCCAGTTAGCAAGACCAATGCATGCAATAATAATGTGCTTTTCCATGAGATACAAGTCAATACCAGTTTAATATGTTAGCCAGGAATCTGTTTCATCATTTAAACACAATAAACATTGTTTCTACTTATTTTCTAAGTGATTATGCTCTATTTTTAATTGATTCTATAAGCAGAGAGGAGTGTTGTCATCCTAAGTGAGTGAGCAGGTGAAGAAAAAGCATTTAGTAATATAAAAGGTAAGATTAATTTACTTGAAAATAAAGCCTGTAGAAATTTCATATTCAAGTACTTTAGCAAGTATTTTGCCTTCAAACAGTTCTGTTCTGTGCCTTAGTTTTGCTTCTTCCTGTGCTATAACTAATTTTTGCTGTAATTATGATAGCATCTTTAAATATATAATATTTATTTTTTTTTATTATATTCTGTGGAGTTTTCTTTGCAGAGAAACAAAGCATTGACATTTATAGATTTCAGTATGAAAATTGTTTATTAATTCATGTGATGCAGAAATTTAACTTGTCATTCTTGTTATCTACAACTGCATGTAGATTTGGCAGCCTACTTGCATAATTTTACACCTGCTAATTATCTTATGTAAGTGATATCAGACATGATTATACTGCATTATTGTGTGGGTGAGAGGTTTGGATAGACCCAGGGGAATTCAGGCTGGAGAACCAGCAGGGTCTCAATGTCCTAAAGATGTACTGGGCAAACTGGTGGAAGAATTGAAAAATGGATTGATTTGCTTATGCGCACATGTTAGAATATTTCAAGACTTGCACATATAAATAGGGACTTACATGGGTAAATCCTACTTAATTTTCACACATAAATTTATCCACAAGTATAATTTTAAAACAGATTGGAAAAATACATGTGTTTTTTGCACCATATACACATTCAGTGGTTCAGCGCTACTTAGCCAGATAAGTTTCAAAAAGTGTGACTTATCTGGCTAATTTAATTAAATATTTGCATTTATCTATACATACGTGTGAATGTTGCAGGGTAAATTTACAGATATTTTCTGACTAGTGTATATGATATGCATCAGTTATAAAATACTAGGCAGATCTGCTGCGGCCATATATACACATATATCGGGTCACATGCAATTCTTTAAGAGCTATCCTCCAGTGTAAAGTTATTTTTGCTAAGGGAGCGCAATACATGATCTGTGCAGATCATATTCAAATTCTTTCTCATTCCTTGTGAGCCAGGAGGCCAGCTTCCTTTGCAGACTGTTAGGATGTTTCAACTAAATAAATTCATAAATTCAGGTATCACTCAACCCTCCCCGCCTCATTGCGCCCATATTCTATGGTCAGACCATCGGATGATCACAACTGATCTTGTTATCAAGGAAAACCCAGCTCCCACCTTCTCCAAAACCACGATTCATTACAGAAAATCCTGTACCTTAGAGGACCTTAGATCCCAACTCTCGACAGAACTTGCCAACTTGGATTTCTCAGACGCAGATTCAGCCATCGCCTCCTTGCACAATATCACAAATAAGGTAGCTGAAAAAATGTGCCCTTTAAAAACAAAAGAGCTAGACCCTCACACATTGAACAAAAAACCTTGGTTCACACAGGAATTGAAAAAAATCAAACTAGAATTAAGACGCAAAGAACACTTATGGCAAAAGAGACCTACCACTGATAATGTAACCGAGTATAAAACCCTCATGCACATCTACAGAATATCCTCCGAACAAAAAGAGACTATTATGCCAGCAAAATTCACAATTTCTTCTTTGACGCCAAAGCATTGTTCTCCTACGTCACAGAGCTCACAAAACCCAACTCTCCAGTTATCCTAGATGACCAAGCCCACTCAAGGTGCACAGAACTTGCACTATTCTTTGAAAATAAAATCCTTAAACTAATAGCCCCACTGGCATCCTTAAATACAGGAACACCTTCACACTTCTCCCCCAGCATAGACCAGAAAGCACAACTAAATTTTTTCGAACCCACTACTTCCCTCAAAATTGAATCCATGCTCAAAAAGATGAAGCCCTCCACTCATCCAACTGACTCTATTCCCTCTAAATTATTGCTCACCATTCCCGAAATTATCTCCAAGCCTCTAGCGGAGATTATCAACTGTTCGCTAACTCAAGGAGCTGTACTGGACACACTGAAACTCTCCACCCTCAAGCCACTTCTCAAGAAACCCAACCTGAACCCAATAAACCCAGCAAATTTTCACCCCATTGCTAACCTGCCATTTGTAGCCAAACTCATGGAGAAAGTAGTGAACAGACAACTTTCGGAATACCTAGAGGAAAATAAGATTCTAGCTCAGCACAATTTGGTTTCCGTAAATCCCTCAATACGGAATCCCTTATTATTTCGCTGACGGACAGAATCTACACTGGCCTTGAAAAAAAGACCCCCTACTTGCTGGCTCTACTCGACATATCCGCAGCCTTTGACACGGTGAAGCACTCCATACTTATCAATCGCCTATCAGACATCGGTATATCAGGAACGGCCCTGGACTGGTTCAAGTCATTCCTCGACAATAGAAAATTCAAGGTCAGAATAAATAAAGATTCACACCCGGTCAAAGCCACTCTTGGAGTCCCTCAAGGATCCTCTTTATCCCCCATTCTATTTAACATCTATCTTCTACCCCTCTGTCAACTTCTCACAAACCTAAATGTTACGCATTTTATTTACGCCGACGACGTCCAGATCCTGATACCAGTCTCAGAATCAATAGCTAAAACATTTAATTTTTGGAACAACTGCCTACAATCCATAAACACACTCCTCACCAGCCTTAATTTAGTGCTCAACACCTCAAAAACTGAACTTCTGCTCATCAATCAGGATGAAAACTCTCCATCAACTCAAATGACCTTGACCACACATGTAAGAGATCTAAGAGTAACCATAGACAACCGGCTGAACTTAGAAAAATTCATCAATAACACAACAAAAGAATGTTTTCACAAACTACATATATTAAAAAACTTGAAACCTCTCCTCCATCTCCATGACTTCCGTACAGTTCTCCAAGCTATCCTATTTTCAAAAATTGACTACTGCAACTCCATTCTAATCGGCCTTCCAGCTGTCACTACAAAGCCATTACAAATGCTACAGAACTCCGCAGCCAGGATCCTAACCAATACCAGCAGAAGTGAACACATCACTCCTATATTTAAGAGCCTACACTGGCTCCACATTAAGTTTAGAATTCTTTACAAAGAGCTAACTATTATACACAAAACCATCCACTCACAAACAGCACTAGAATTAAATCGCCCTCTCCGAGTGCAAACAGCATCCAGACCCATTAGAACATATCTAGGCACCCTTTATGTACCCCCGGCCAAGTCTTCAATGAAGAAACGTGCCTTCTCGATAGCCGGTCCTACTCACTGGAACAATCTACCATCGGACCTTTGCTTAGAACCCTGCCTGCGGACATTCAAGAAAAAATTGAAAACCTGGCTCTTCACAGAAGCCTTCACTTAAAGTCCCATGCTAATAATAAAGTCCTATACTACTTAAACTGTATCATACATATTTAATGTTGTTCCATACATAATACTTCCAATGTACTCCATGTTCAATGTATACCCTGTTTATTGCTTGTTCACTGTTTATTGTCTACTGTTTATTATTCATTGTTTATTGTTCTATGTACACTATGTCTATGGTAATTCCAATTCTGGTTATCTGTAAACCAAAGCAATATGTACTAGTACATGATCTTCGGTATATAAAAGTCTTTAAATAAATAAATAAATAAATAAATATGCAATTGGATAATAGCTAATGGATTGATATTAAATTTCCAAAGGATAATGTGTTGCGACTGTCGCTGCTTGATGTCCTCACTCCACCCTCTTTACCTCTGTGGTGACTCCCTCCGGGTCTGATGGACGGCTGGCTGCCACAGCGTCTCATGCCGTCTCCCTCCAGAATCCCCGGACCAGCTCGACGTTGCAGATCCACCATGTTGCAAGGGCGCGAACCTCAGGGGCGTCCCCCTGAGATGACATCATCCGCTTCCAATATTTAAAGGTCTTTAATTCACTATCTGGTAGGAGCACAAGATGGCGCCGGCCATCCAGTGCTCCTACCATGTGACAGGATCCGGCCAACGGCACGGATACCCTGTCACATGGTAAGGGCAAAGGGCCATCAGCGCCATTTTGATTAGTGGCAGCCGACGGCCCGGGAGCAGGAGGATGGCCCGGAGCAGGAGATCGCGGGAGATCGCTCCCGGGACCCCCACTGTACCACCAGGTACCTGTAAACAGTTTTTTGGGGGGGTCGGGAGAGTGGGGGAAGCTAAGGGGTTACTTTTAAAGAGTCGGTGGGTTTAGGGGTTATTTTTGTGTGCCGTTTTTCCCGCCCTCCCCAAAAATGATAAGGGAACCCCCACGATCAATATCGTGGGGTTTTCCTATCATTTTGAGGGAGCCCCCATTTCTGACGATTTTGAAAATATCGACAATATTTTCAATTGTCCGAAGCCCGAT
This sequence comes from Rhinatrema bivittatum, assembly GCF_901001135.1. Lineage (NCBI taxonomy): Eukaryota > Metazoa > Chordata > Amphibia > Gymnophiona > Rhinatrematidae > Rhinatrema > Rhinatrema bivittatum. Next base: position 95,520,179 of record NC_042618.1, read on the forward strand.
TCACATCCCTACTCTTTTCTTTACTTTCAGATTACAGATAGGAACCGGTACTCGCTCCTCGAGGACCCATGCTCCTGGACACTCTGAAGATTCTCTACTGCCTGGAAGCTATCGCTGCTACAAACAACTGTGAGTTACCATCGCTGACCCAGTTTTAAACCAGGCCAGCTCCAGTTTTTACCCTCTCCCTGCTGGTCTGAAGACCAGATCTCATTAGTTCCCCCACCCCATCCCTTGCATACTGTTATGTGGCTTGTCAATTAATTATAGAATTCTTCTTATTACCCCTGTCACACTAGGGTTCTTGAGCTTAGTTCTAGGGGGAAGCAAAGCAAAAGAGGGGCTGAAGGGCTCAAGCAAGAAGGCACAACTTGGGTTGTCACCTTAGGTAAATTGAGGGGAAGACCCTGTTATAGTGCCCAAATTAGATTCCTATGTCCTAAATTTATCATTCTGCTAAATATATAGCAGAATGATGGTCCGAGAACAAAAAAGGGGCAGGGGGTGCGATATTGTGCAGTCGGCCGCATTGCAGCAGTCTGGTTTTGCTTGTTGTTGTGTGGCTGCGCTGCACATTATCACCCCCATAGCGCCATGGAAAAGGTGTGTAGTTTTCCCCCAGTGCTGCCAGCAATAATGTGAAACATAACTCTGCCCAAACCCCGCCCACTCTCCTCCCCTTCCATTAGTTTGAATAGTACCATGGCGATGCAGCCAGTATCACATGCGGTAGGGCGTTATCGCAGGTGACAAGGCCCAAACACACGCGATAAGGCCACATTGCAGCTTGATGAATGACCTGGTAAGTTAGATATCTAATAAAGGCTGTGGCTATTGATATCCAATATTTTCTTGTCATGTTTTGATTGTTGAATGGATTTGTGTATATGGTAGAGGGCATCACTGCCGGATGTGTTGTAGCTAGCCCAGTTATTTGGCAACTTGTCTGACTCTTTTGCTTTTATTACCTTAATTGATCTGTAATTTTTCTACACCTTTTTGGCAGGCATGCCTCTTGCTTGATTGCTGTTTATTCTACTTGGGCTTCGCTTCTGGGCAATGGTTATGTTATGGTCCCGGGCCATGCCCCGGTCCCTCCACCTAACTCGGGAACGGCCCGGGCTGTTTCAGGGGGTTCCTCGGGCCTGCAGGCCCTCCAGTGCATCTCTCCCTCCTCGGGAAAGACGCCGACGGTCCGGCATGGCTGGCCCCACCCACTGATGCGTGCGCGCAGGGAGGAGCTCCATTTAAAGGGGCCAGTACGGGAAAAACCTCAGTCCTGCCGTAGGTGACATCAGACGCCCTCCAGTGCCTTGGAACGAGGTTCATCAGGATCCCTGACTGCTAGTTGCTGCGTATTAGTGATTGCTTCCTGTCTTCGACCCGGCTTGCCTCCTGACTCGTCTCCTCCCTCCGTCCCCTGGTTCTGGTATCTACTTCTGACCTTTGGCTTTCGACCCGGCTTCGTTCCTGGACTCCACCCTCAGCTTCCTCCGCACCTCAGTTACTCAGAGCTCCCTGGCCCAGAAGATTTGCCTAAGTCCCAGCGGCCAGGACCCTACGGGCTCCTCCCAGGGGGGCTTTGGCTTCCAGGGTGAATCTCCTAAGTCCCAGCAGCCGGACTCCTATGGGCTCCTCCCTGGGGAGTACCGGCTTCTCGGGTGAAGACTCTCCAGCTGCCCGGACCCAACCATCGTCCGTCTCTTCAGCCACTGCCTAGGGTCCTTGGTCGCATAGGACTCCACCTAGTCCGAGGGGGTCCTCAGACTTCCAGCAACGAAACCTTCCCTGACCCTCTTCTGCACCGCCTCCCGGCTGGGACGCTTGCTGTGGTCATCCATAGCACACCATCCTCTGTCCCAACCGGCCCAAGGGTCCACAACCGTAACAGTTTGCAAGGCCATGGACCCGGCGGACCTCGTAGGCCTGAAAGCCATTCCGGGTATAGCCCAGAGGCTACAACAACAGCAGACTTGCCTCGACACCCTGACAGCGACAGTACAAGGGCTAGCCGACCGTATCAGCGGAGCCATGGTTGCCAGCTCCACGGCACCCAGAGCTGGGGCCAATCTCGCCGCTACAGTCCCCATCCAGATGCCGGCACCTTCGCGGTTTTCAGGAGACGCGAAGCTCTGCCGGGGATTCTTAAACCAGTGTTATATTCGGTTTAACCTCCTCCCGCTTCAGTTCCCAACAGACCGGGTCAAGACAACTTTTATTATTTCCCTGCTGGATGGGAAACCCTTGGCCTGGGCCTCCAACCTCTGGGAGTGCCAGGACCCTCGCCTGGACAACCTGGTACACTTTGTCTCTGCGTTTAGGTGGGTCTTCGACGAGGCCGCCCGCAAACCCACCGCTGCCTCTGAGCTGCTCCACCTGCGGCAGGGTAACCGGCCCCTAGCGGAACATGCCGTGGATTTTCAGACTCTCACCGCTGAGTTAAACTGGGGGAATGACAGCTTGCACTGTATTTTCCTGGAGAGTCTCTCCCCGAGATTGCAGGATGAATTGGCGGCCAGAGATCTGAACGATCTTATTGATTTGGCAGGTCGGGTGGACCGTCGCATCCAGCGCCGCTTTCGAGAGAAGAGTACGGCTCCTAGGTCTGGGACATTTGGACCTGCTCCTTCCCGCAGTGGGAATTCCCCGCCGGTTTCCTCTTGGGGGCCAGGACATTGAACCCATTGCAGGTGGGCCGAGGACCCCTCTCCCAAGAAGAAAGAAGGAGACGCGTTCGCTGGGCCTCTGCCTGTATTGCATTGGTAAAGGTCATTTCCTTGCTCATGTGTAGCGAGCGCCCAGGAAACGCTTGGACCTAGGTGACCGTTGGGGAGCTAACCCTAGGTCACACTGCTCCGACTCTCCAGGCTTTCGTTCTCCAGTGACTTTACTCCTCCCGGAGGAGAGTTTGAGACACAAGCCCTGATCGACTCGAGGTGCCAGAGAAAAACTTTCATCCTCCAGGAACTAGCTCAGCAACTCCAGATTGCAGAACAAACCCCAAAGGCCCCCCGCTCCTCATATCCTCCATTCAGGGGAGGCTCCTTCCAGGCACCATTGCTACGCGCACCCAGCCGCTCATCTTACGTACTGGTGTCCTGCACCAGGAGGAGATCTCCTTCCTTATTTTAGAGAAGTCTATGCCCCCGATCATCCTGGGGCTGCCCTGGCTCCGGAAACACTCGCCAGTCGTCGCCTGGGATTTCCTCCAGGTGGCGTCCTGGGGGCCTGCTTTAGCTCCTGCCTGACGAAGCTGCCTCAGGCCCTGATACTGCTCCTGATGACTCCCTTGGCATTACCTCCTCATTACCAAGAGTTCCACTATGTCTTCTCCAAAGAAAGAGCCGAGATTCTTCCAGAACATTGCCCATTCGATTGTGCGATCAATCTGCTGCCCGGTACCACACCACCTCGAGGTCGGGTATATCCTTTGTCTCTTCCAGAAACCCAAGCCATGTCTGCATACATCCGGGAGGACCTGGATAGAGGGTTCATCCGACCCTCCAAGTCCCCGGTAGGAGCGGGCTTCTTCTTCGTGGCAAAGAAGGATGGGTCCCTCCACCCTTGCATAGATTACCGTGGCTTGAACAACATTACTCGACGAGACCGGTACCCTCTGCCTCTGATACCGGAAACTCCTGGATAGGTTACAGGGGGGCCAAGGTAGTCACTAAATTAGATCTCCGAGGAGCATACAAACTGGTGTGGATTCTTCCCCGGCGATGAATGGAAAACCGCATTCAATACGAGGGATGGCCATTACGAATACTGGTCATGCCCTTTGGCTTCTGCAATTGCCCCGGCGGTTTTTCAAAACCTCATGAATGAGGTTCTCAGAGATATGCTACATTCCTCGGTCATAGTCTACCTTGATGATGTCCTTATATATTCCAAGGACTTGGAAACGCAACGCCAAAATGTCCGACGAGTACTGTGGAAGCTGCGAGACAACCGACTTTACGCGAAGTTGGAAAAGTGAGTTTTTGAACAGGTGTCATTACCCTTCCTAGGGTACATTGTGTCTTCCACCGGCTTTTTAATGGATCCCGAGAAGGTGGCTGTGATTAGAGACTGGCCACAACCTCAGGGGGTGAAGGCACTCCAACGATTCCTGGGATTTGCCAATTTTTATCAGCAATTCATTCCCCACTACTTTCAGATGGTGGCTCCTCTGACGGCCCTCACCAGGAAAGGGGCCGATGCCAAGAATTGGCCGACGGAGGCCACAAGGGCCTTCCATGAGTTGAAAGACACATTCCTCCAAGACACCTGCCTGGGCCATCCAGACCCCCAACGCCAGTTTTCGTAGAGGCAGATGCCTCGGATATAGCCGTGGGGGCAGTACTAAGCCAACTGTCTGCCGGAGGCAAGCTCCTGCCATGTTCATTTTACTCCCGGAAGTTCACACCGGCGGAGAGGAACTAAAGCATCGGTGAGAAAGAGCAGTTGGCTATCAAGCTAGCTTTCAAAGAATGGCGTCAATGGCTTGAAGGGGCCCAGCACCCGATCGTTGTCTACACTGACCACAAGAACCTCGAATACCTGTGCCGGGCTCAGCACTTTAATCCCCGGCAGGCACGCTGGTCGCTCTTTTTCAGTCGGTTCAATTTCTCTCTCCGATACCGACCGGCGGCCAGGAACATATGGGCGGATGCGCTCTCACCGTACAACGGAAGCCTGAGGATGCACCCAACCCGCCTCAGTACATCTAGATCCAGCAAGGTCCTGCTAGCAGCTTCCGAGGTGGCTCCCGCGGGTTAAGGCGGTGGTGCCCACCCGTTCTCGCAAGAAGGTTTTAGGCCTGGGCCCACGATTCTCTGACTGCCGGACATCCAGGGATCACCAGGACTCTGGAACTTCTGACTGAGTTCTATTGGTGGCCGTGGGGCAAGGAGGACGTGCACCGTTATGTCCAGTCATGTCCTACCTGTGCCCAACAGAAACCTCTGCATGGACATCCCTGGGGGCTCCTACAGCCGCTGCCCACTCCCTTGGAGCCCTGGACTCACTTGTCCACTGATTTTCTTGTGGATCTGCCAGTTTCCGATGGGAAGACCGTGATCTGGGTCACGGTCGACCGCTTTTCAAAGATGGCCCACTTCGTGCCTCTCGCCAAGCTACCATCAGTGCCAGAAACTGGCTAACCTCTTCATACAAACATGTCTTCCGTTTACATGGCCTGCCTTCGCACATTACCTCTGACCATGGGCCACAGTTTACGGCAAAGTATTGGAGGGCTCTCTGCAAGACGTTTGGATTGCACCTGGATCTCACTACCACCTTTCACCCTCAAGCCAATGGCCAGGCCGAGTGGACTAACCGAACACTGAAGGCCTTCCTCCGAGCTTTCGTTGGGGATCTACAGAATGACTGGGTCACTCTCTTACCATGGGCTTTTTCATATAACCGCCACAAGCACTCCACTACTGACCAGTCCAGATTTCAGCTTGTCTACGGAAAGAGCCCCAGGCCTCCATTACCTTTGCCTCTGACTGTCTCCTCACCAGCGGTTCAGCTTACGGCCCAGCAGTTGCATGCTCTGTGGATGTCTACCCAGGAAAAGCTCCGAACTGCCTCCGCTAAGGCGAAGAAGTACGCCGACCGTTTATGGCGACCAGCCCCGGTCCTTCTTCCAGGGAGTAAAGTCTGGTTGAGCACCAGAAATATTCGTCTACGGGTCCCTTCTATGCGCCTGGCTCCCAGATATATTGGTCCGTTCCCCATAGCGGAACGAGTTGGGGCGGTGTCATACAGCCTGCGATTACCCTCCACTTTACGGATTCACGACATGTTCCACGTGTCTTTGCTTAAGCCTGTGGTGCTCTCCTCCTTTCACGATAAACTTCCGGAACCCACCGCTTCTGAAGCTGAGACTGACGGCACCTATATGGTGAAGGAAGTTCTGGACATACGATTCCACCATCGTCGGTGGGAATACTTCCTCTCGTGGGAGGGCTACGGTCCGGAGGAAAACTCCTGGGAGCCTTCTTCCCATATCTTGGATAAAGACCTCCTCTGCCAGTTCCATCTGGATCACCCAAGTAAACCCAGGCCCTCCAGGGAGGGGGCGTAGGAGAGGGGGTACTGTTACGGTCCCGGGCCGTCCCCGAGGTAGGTGGAGGGACCGGGGGTTCCTCAGGCCTGCAGGCCCTCCAGCGTGTCTCTCCCTCCTCGGGAGAGATGCCGACGGTCCAGCACGGCTTGCCCCGCCCCCTGACACGCGCACGCGGGGAGGAGCTCCATTTAAAGGGGCCAGCGCGGGAAAAACCTCAGTCCTACCGTAGGTGATATCAGACGCCCTCAGGGTGAATCTCCTAAGTCTCAGCGGCCGGACTCCTACAGGCTCCTCCTGGAGGAGTACCGGCTTCTTGGGTGAAGACTCTCCAGCCGCCCGGAGCCAACCATTGTCTGTCTCTTCAGCCACTGCCTAGGGTCCTTGGTCGCATAGGACTCCACCTAGTCCGAGGGGGCCCTCAGACTTCCAGCGACGAAACCTTCCTGGCCCTCTTCTGCACGCCTCCCGGCTGGGACACTTGCTGTGGTCATCCATAGCACCCCATCCTCTGTCCCAACCGGCCCAAGGGTCCACAACTGTAACAGGTTAATTACCCTCAGTTAAATTTCTGTTCTGGGCTTAGACTGAATGTTATTGGGTAGGGTCTGAATCTTTTAGAATTTGGCTCTTTATTTTATTGTTCATTTTATGTTTATAAATTATGTAATTTTATCTTGGTTGTTTGTACTTTGTAATTTGGGTTGGCTTGCATTAAACCGCTTAAGAAGTATTCTGCCTTGAAATATATTAATATAAAACATTTTTGCTGTAATCTGCCTTGAACATGAAAATTCCATGTAAAGGTGAAATAGAAATACCTATCTGAAATAAATTAAATTATATACAAGACGCATGTACATCTGAGGATGCAGGACTGTACATTGGGTCTGTCCTTTCTTTCTAAACAAAATAAACATTCAAAATGTGTTCTGACTGATGAAGATTGTCTGGTATCTTATATTCAGTGTTACTGGTATTCAACGTAGATATTCTTTTGTTTAGAACTATAAATGTATTTTATTTTTTACTTTTTAATCTTATTTGTTGCATTTATATTTATGCCTATTTACAAAGTATTCTAATCAGTATGGATAAAATCAAATAAAGTGTTTCCTACTGTACTAGCTTTGCACTAGGTGGTGCATTTCACAGAACAACAGACTATGGGCCTGGTTTACTAAGGATTTTTCTCATTTTATGTCTATAGAATAAAAGTTTAGCATATCAGACCCTATATAGAAAAATAAGATCTTCAGAAACAATTCTTTCAACTAATAATGTTAACATTATTGAAACTTTGTTTTTTGTTAGAACATTAGCTTTCTATAGATGAACCCTTTTAACTTACTGTAGAAAATGATATCCTGAATTAAAGCTGTGCTATCTGGTATATGACTTAACTTTAATGCTACTAATAGGTTCTCTTCACTATTTCTCTGTATATTAACTTACTGAAAGTTAACCAGTTATTGTTAATTAAGGAGGAAGTAGAGATATTTGCTAAGATTTACTGTGATTAGTAGGTACAAAGTGGGTAAGAGTAAAAAAAAAATAAATAGCAGTATTTTTTTGATCTAATCTTTTTTAAATTCTATTATATAATTACAATGAATGATAACCATGAGTACTATTTATAATCTTGTCTCCAGAACTACAAAACCTTTTAAAAAATGTTGTCTTTTTAAAGAATATGTAACAAGTCCTTCCAGATCACTGGTTTGAATCAAAGTTTAGTAATCTTAAAGAACAGCTACTTTTATCTTTTACCATGGTTTTAACAACTGAACTGAACAACCCAGCATTCATCACTATGCCATAACAAATGTCAATAGTTCATACTGCATCCAGAAGGAGAAAAATTCATTTTTCAACAAATGGTTTGAAAGACCAACACATTTTGTTATAAAGCCATAATTGTACAGAGTAACTTGAAAATTACCCTCCCCTCAGCAGCTAAAGTATGAGTGCTGTTTCACAGCATGTGTTAGGGATGTACATTTGTCCTGGTTCAGGGATCCTGAAACCCTAAGAAATGTTTCCTGAAATTTCGGGAAAAATTCATTTTTGGGTTTAGTGTGGACTAAAACGAAATTCGGGTCTCCCCAAAGTTTAAAGACATGAACTATGGGAAATATGAAATTTTCCTTGGTGGGCCAAAAATGAAGCCTGAACCGATAGGTTTGGGATTCACACATCCCTAGCATGTGTACTTTTGACTATTGATAAACAGAGGTGTGGCCGGGAATAGGGTGAACATGGGGAGTTAAAAAATACATGAGAATTTCATTTTGAAATCTCTGTACATTCTTTGCACCAGTTGTAAAACAGGTGCAAAGTCCATGGGAACCTTTGCACACTGGCCTCAAATTTTCATGATGACAAATGCAGAGACAAATGCAGAGACTATACAACTACACCAGAAATATTTCAAGGTTATTTATTTATTTAAAAACATTTATGTTCCACCTGAGTCAATCCTGTTGTTCTAAGCAGATTACAGTGCAATATTAAAATAAGATTATACAAATAAAATATCAATTCAAAACAATTCACATGCTTAATGATATTATATTAAAAAACAAAGACAATTAATATGAAAACAATAGAAAACGTAGCCAAAGACTTCAGTAAACAACCATGATTTTAATTGCTTGCGAAGAAGCAAGCCCTAATGGTGGAGGCAGACTTGGACATTATTGCTCTTATGGAGACATGGTTCACAGAATCTCACGATTGGGATCCAGCCATACTGGGCTATAACTTGTTGAGGAAGGACAGAAAAGGGGAAGGAGTAGCTCTTTATGTCAAAAACAATATCCAAGCAGCTGAACTGCAAGGAATAGGGGGTAGAGAAGAAGCATTATGAGCCATCCTAAAAATGAGGATGGCACATCCATTTTTACTGGAGAGGTTTACAGGCCTCTGACTCAAATGAAAGAACTAGTCGGAGAGCTGGTGGAAGACATCCAAAAGATTGTAAAGAAGGGAGAATTGTTGATTGTTGGAGATTTTAATCTGCCGGATATAGACTGGAGGATCCCTTCTCCAGAATCTAACAGAAGTAGAGAGCTAGTGGATGCCCTGCAAGGGGCTGTGTTCAAACAAATGGTAATGGAACCCACAAGGGAGGGAGTTATTCTTGACTTAGTGCTTACAAACGGGGATAGTGTTTCAAATGTCCAGGTGCGGGACCACCTCAGCACGAGTGATCATCAAATGGTATGGTTTGATATCGCAAATAGGATACAGAGAAGTCACACGAAGACCCGAGTTTGGAACTTGAAAAATAAGGACTTTGTTGAAATGGGGAAATTCTTAGAAGTGGAACTTGAAGACTGGGAGAAAATGGAAGAAGTGGAGCAAATGTGGAACAAACTAAAATAAGCAATTTCAAAGGCAACTAATCTATATGTTAGAAAAGTAAATAAAAGCAGGAGAAATAAGAAACCTATCTGGTTCTCAAAGGAGGTGGCTGATATAATAAAAATAAAAAGAACAGCATTCCTATGACCCTCCCCCATTCACCCATTCCCCCCCCCTTTTTTTTTCCCTCTCCCCTCTCGCCAGCCCCAGTCACCCTCCCTCCTTAATTCAATTGGGGCTTAAGTACTACTTTCAGGTTACCTTGTCATTCAGTTGTGTTCATCCTCCCACCCCTACCCCCAATAGCTCCTCTATCCTGGCAGCCCTGTCCTTCCTCAAGATCTGAGTTAAGTTCTGAGTTAAGTTCTAAGTTATCTTTATACTAAGATATCCTTAAGTTATCTTGATTACTCCCTTGTTATATGTAACTTATCTATGTTTTGATGTAAACCGGTGTGATATGACTTTGCCCTGAACGTCGGTATAGTAAAAAGAAGTAAATAAATAAATAAGAAATATGAAGGATCCCAGAAAAGGGGACACATGGAAGAATATCTGGTTAAACTGAGGGAAACGAAAAAAGTAATCAGGAAAGTAGAAAGTCAGGTGGAAGAAAAGATTGCCAAAGAGGTAAAGAGAGTTGACAAATCATTATTCAGATAAATCAGAGAAAGGAGAAAGGTCTGAAGTGGTATATTGAAACTGAAAGGTGAGAAGGTTTATGTGCCAGACCCAAGGAGGTCCGTGGACCGGTCCCCCACTTACCCCGGGGCGTCTTGTGGCAGCGGCAGCATGGCTGAGGCCTAGTCAGACCCGCAGCCTCTTTCGCAGCTTTCCCTCAGCAAGGGAGACACTGCCGATGTCGGTGCATGCCCCTAGGTGTGCGCGCGCACGCAGGGGCTTGGTTATTTAAAGGGACCAGCACGGGAATACCCTGCCCTGCCTCAGGACATGACATAAGACGCTGCCAGTATTTAAACTGGCTTGACAAGCGTCTCAGGGCCTTGCAACGAGGTTCACTCTGTTTTACAGTTGCTAGCTGCTGTTCCTGACTTTGGCTTCCGTCCACTGGCTTCTGACTCTGGCTTTCGTCCACTGGCTTCTGACTTCAGCTTTCATCCATTGGCTTCTGACTCCGGCTTTTGTCCACTGGCTTCTGACTCCAGCTTTCGTCCACTGGCTTCTGACTCCAGCTTTTGTCTACTGGTTCCTGACTTCGGCATTCATCCAGCAGGTCTCGCCTAAGTCCAAGCGGCTCGGGTCCTCACAAGCTCCTCTCGGGGGGACCGCGGGCTTCCAGTGGTGAAGTTCCAGTTGGCTTCCTGGCTCCAGCTTCTTCTCCTTCATCGGGAAACCGACTCGCCGGAGACCGCTCGTAAGTCCAAGCGGCCCGGGTCCTCACGGGCTCCTCCTGGGTGGACCTCGGGTCTCCAGTGGTGAATATCCTCCTAGTCTCCTGCCTGTGCCGCCTCTCGGCTTCAACATCTACTGTGTACCTCCACAGTGTGCCCCTATGACATAGTGAGGGCAAAGGTAGCGCTGGCGCCATTTTGAATACTGGCAATACGGCCGGAGTGCAGGAGGTCGCTCCTGGACACCCGCTGGACTTTTGGCAAGTCTTGTGGGGGTCAGGAGGCCCCCCCCAAGCTGGACAAAAGTCCAGCAGGGGTCCAGCAGGGGTCCAGGAGCGATCTCCTGCATGCGGGCCGTATTGCCAATATTCAAAATGGCGCCGGCGCTACCTTTGCCCTGTCACATGGTAAGGGCAAAGGGCCATCAGCGCCATTTTTTTTAGTGCAGCTGATAGCGTGGGAACGGGAGATCGCTGCCCGCGGCCCCCCTGGACCACCAGGTATGTGTAAAAAGTTTTGGGGGGGTGTCGGGAGAGTGGGGGAAGCTAAGGGGGTAATTTTAAAGGGTCGGGTGGGGGGGGTTATCGGGCCATCGGCGCCATTTATATTAGTGGCAGCCAAAATGGCGCTGATGGCCCGAGAGCAGGAGATCGCGCCGGGACCCCCCCACTGGACCACCAGGTAATTTAAAACATGTTGGGGGGGGGGGTCGGGAGGGTGGGGGATTTGTTTTAAAGGGTCGGGTGGGTTTTAGGGTTGTTTTGGTGTGCCGGTTTTCCCACCCTCCCCCTCCCCCCTCCCCCGATTTATGATTTTTAACGATAAATCGGGGGAATTTCTATTGTATCTCGACTCTAACGATTTTTGACGATTTAAAATATATCTGACGATTTTTTTAAATCGTCAAAAAACGATTCACATCCCTAGTGCATATAGTTAGAAAATCATTAAGTTTCTGAGGAGCCCTAAGAAGGACAATTTTATAAACAAAAGTTAAAATTATAAATCTTACACACTGCTTTATAGGCATCCAATGCAAATATTTCAGCATAGGGTTCACATGATCTTGTGGAACACAGGATTTGGTGGGAGAGGTAACGGTGGTGGGGCCACTTGCAACAGTTATCATAACATGATCAAATTTAAACTAATAACTGGAAGAGGGACAGTAAGTAAATTTGCAGCTCTAACACTAAACTTTCAAAAGGGAAACTTTGATAAAATGAGGAAAATAGAAAAAAACTGAAAGGTGCAGCTGCAGAGGTTAAAAGTGTTCAACAGGCTTGGACATTGTTTAAAAATGCAATCCTAGAGACGCAGTCCATATGTATTCCACACATTTAGAAAGGTGGAAGGAAGGCAAAATGACTACCGTCATGGTTAAAAGGTGAGGTGAAAGAGGCTATTTTAGCCGAAAAAACATCCTTCAAAAATTGGAAGAAGAATCCATCTGAAGAAAATAGGATAAAACATAAGCATTTTCAAGTTAAGTGTAAAACATTGATAAGACAGGCAAAGAGAGAATTTGAAATGAAGTTAGCCACAGAGCAAAAACTCATAATAAAAACTTTTTAAAATATATCTGAAGCAAGAAACCTGTGAGTGAGTCGGTTGAAAAATTAGATGACCAAGGTGTTAAAGGGGCTCTTAGGGAAGATAAGGCCATTGCGGAAAGACTAAATGAATTCTTTGCTTCTGTGTTTACTAAAGAGGATGTTGGGGAGATACCAGTTCTGGAGATGGTTTTCAGGGGTGATGAGTCAGACGAACTGAACGAAATCACTGTGAACCTGGAAGATGTACTAGGCCAGATGGACAAACTAAAGAGTAGCAAATCACCTGGACTGGATGGTATGCATCCTAGTGTACTGAAGGAACTAAAAAATGAAATTTCTGATCTATTAGTTAAAGTTTGTAACCTATCATTAATATCATGCATTGTATCTGAAGACTGGAGGGTGGCCAATGTAACCGCAATATTTAAAAAAGGCTCCAGGGGCGATCCAGGTAACTATAGACCAGTGAGCCTGACTTCAGTGCTGAGAAAAATAGTGGAAACTATTCTCAAGATCAAAATAGCAGAGCATATAGAAAGACATGGTTTAATGGAACACAGTAAACATGGATTTACCAAAAGGAAGTCTTGCATAACAAATCTGCTTCATTTTTTTGAATGGGTTAATAAACATGTGGATAAAGGTAAACTGGTAGATGTAGTGTATTTGGATTTTCAGAAGGCGTTTGACAAAGTCCCTCATGAGAGGCTTCTACGAAAACTAAAAAGTCATGGGATAGGAGGCGAAACACAGGAGGACAGGAAACAGAGGAGGCAAAAGACAGGAGGTGAAAGACAGGAAACAGAGAGTAGGATTAAATAGTCAATTTTCTCAGTGGAAAAGGGTAAACAGTAGAGTGCCTCAGGGATGTGTACTTGGACCGGTACTTTTCAATATATATATAAATGATCTGGAAAGGAATACGACGAGTGAGGTTATCAAATTTGCGAATGATACAAAATTATTCAGAGTGGTTAAATCACAAGCAGACTATGATACATTACAGGAGGACCTTGCAAGACTGGAAGATTGGGCATCCAAATGGCAGATGAAATTTAATGTGGACAAGTGCAAGGTGTTACATATAGGGAAAAATAACCCTTGCTTAAGTTACACAATGTTAGGTTCCATATTAGGAGCTACCACCCAGGAAAAAGATCTAGGCATCATAGTGGATAATACATTAAAATTGTCAGCTCAGTGTGCTGCAGAAGTCAAAAAAGCAAACAGAATGTTAGGAATTATTAGGAAGGGAATGGTTAATAAAACAGAAAATGTCATAATGCCTCTATATCACTCCATGGTGAGACCGCATCTTGAACACTGTGTACAATTCTGGTCACCGCATCTAAAAAATGATATAGTTGCGATGGAGAAGGTACAGAGAAGGGCAACCAAATGATAAAGGGGATGGAACAGCTCCCCTATGAGGAAAGGCTGAAGAGGTTAGGGCCGTTCAGCTTGGAGAAGAGACAGCTGATAGGGGATATGATAGAGGTCTTTAAGATCATGAGAGGTCTTGAATGAGTAGATGTGACTCGGTTATTTACACTTTCGAATAATAGAAGGACTAGGGGGCATTCCATGAAGTTAGCAAGTAGCACATTTAAGACTAATCGGAGAAAATTCTTTTTCACTCAACACACAATAAAGCTCTGGAATTTGTTGCCAGAAGATGTGGTTAGTGCAGTTAGTGTTGCTGGGTTCAAAAAAGGTTTGGATAAGTTCTTGGAGGAGAAGTCCATTAATGGATATTAATCAAGTTTACTTAGGGAATAGCCACTACTATTAATTGCATCAGTATCATGTGATCTTCTTAGTTTTTGGGTAATTGCCAGATTCTTGTGGCCTGGTTTGACCTCTGTTGGAAACAGGATGCTGGGCTTGATGGACCCTTGGTCTGACCCAGCATGGCAATTTCTTATGTTCTTATGTTCTGTGTAGACTCAAGTTCCTTTAAAGAAAGATAGTCAAAATTAGATCATTTTACAGCCTCAGGTCCTGCCAACATGATATGTTGATCATTCATGTTTATTTATTTATTTATTTATTTATTTAACAGTTTTATATACCGACCTTCATAGTAAATAACCATACCGGATCGGTTTACAATTAACAAGAATAAAAAACTGGGGTAACTATTCAAGTAAACGAAAGATAAACAGTAAGTAGGAATGAGTCAAAGTTACAATCAACAGGGAAGAGAACTTGGAAGCTTGCAACAAGCTGGAAAGAAGATAAGGCAGGAAATAAATATGAAGTGATGCCATAGGGCGTACGGGTTAAAGCTTAATGGTGCTTTAACCTGGGAGAGTCAGAGTCCATTCGTGAGTATAATCATCATAACGGGTAAGCGTGAAGGACAACTAGTGATTGTCTGGTGGGTCGGTGAAGGCTTGGTGAAAGAGCCAGGTTTTAAGTCTTTTTCTAAAAGTTAACAGGCAAGGCTCCACTCTGAGACTTGAAGGGATGCTATTCCAGATAGATGGGCCAGCTATCAAAAAAGCTCTGTCTTTGGTCATCGAGAGGCGTGAAGCTTTAGTAGGGGGAAATTTCAGGTTACATGTTACAGAATAATGTCTTGAGAGGCATTTTATAAATTCTCCAAAGACATATTATCTCCCCATAAAGCAAGGATAGGGAACCTCCAGTCATTGATCCTCCCCGGCCCCCACTTATCTAGTCTGGTAGGGATCTGATGCTGATGTCTAGGCCCAGGCAGAAGCCTAGGCATTGTATAGGCGCCTAAGCAGAGGTTGCAGTGACCTACAGTGGCCTTAGATTACTGAAGCCCAAGGCTTCAGCCTGGGCTTAGACATCAGTACCAAGGTTTGAGTCTTAGGTCCTGACACCTAGACCGAGACCAAAGCCTCAGTCTTGTATAGATCTAGGCTGTCATAGTTTGCCAGGACTTTGGCCTAGGACCTAAGCGAGGTCCAGATTTTGAGGCCTGGACCCAACATCTTGGCCTCAGCTTTGACCAGGGCCTAGTCCCAGGCCTAACACCAGGGCCCAGTCTAAAAATTGGGTCCCTGACACCAGGGCCTCAGCTCAGGACCCAAGCTTGATGCCAGGACCCAACCAGGAGGCTGGGTCATGACACATGGGCCTAGGCCAGGGACCGGGCACAGGCCCAATGCCATAGCTCTGTCTTGGGTCCCAATGCCAGGGTCTCAGTCTGAACCCATGCCCAACATTGGGCCACAACCCAGAGACAGGTTCACAATACCTGTACCTTGGCCTTGGCTGGGGTCCAGGCCCAGGTCCAACACTGCGGGCTGGTCTGGAGATCAGGACTCAACACAGGGGCCTCAGCCTGAACCCATGACAGACACTGGGACCTGACCCGGAGATGGTCCCAATGCCTGGGCCCAGTACCCAGGCCTCAGAAGTCTTTTGTATTCTGTCTTCTTTCTTCTTTAATGAAATGGCGCTGTCCACTTGGGAGGTGCCAGTGTTAATTATCTCTGGGTGACTCGCCAGAATGATGGCTACTGCCTGGAGTCAAAACCCTTATTAAATAAACATACACATGCTTACTGTGACTCCAACATCGCTCTAAGCTTCAACAGCAAGAGGAAATGTGGAAAAAAGGATTCACACTCACAAAGAGGGGAGTAGCTGGCTTGTTACGGCGGTTACTACCCCAAATCAAATAAGCCTGATACTTCACTTTCAATGCATTTACAGCAAAGTTCTCTGATTCAACGGCAGGGGAGAAGAAAAACTGATACTTCACACATCCAGCAGAGCTCTCTGCTTCAACGGCAGTGGAGAAGAAAAGAGGGTTCGCACTCACAAAGCGGGGAGTAGCTGGCTTGTTACGGCGGTTACTACCCCAAACCAAATGTGCCTGATACTTCACTTTCGATGCACATCCAGCATGGCTCTCTGCTTCAACGGCATGGGAGAAGACTTATACGTCACGCATATCCAGCATAGCTCCCTGCTTCAACGGCAGGGGAGAAGAAAAACAACCAATAAGGGCTAATAACATAGTCTGGGTAAAACAAATAAGCATGGGTGCAGCTTGCTTATTGCGGCGGCTACTACCCCTAACGAATCAAGCTAGATATTTCACTTGGATGCAGCTCCATCACTGCTCTCTACAGTAAAGGTGGGGGTGGAAGGGAAATAGAACCAAGAGCTAAGAGAAACAGATAAGTATGAGAGAAAATATGTGTGAAGCTTGCTGGGCAGACTAGATGGGCCATTTGGTCTTCTTCTGCCGTCATTTCTATGTTTCTATGTTTCCTCTCATGTTGCAGTTTTTGGTTTTAAAATATTGAGTTATGCATTAAAGTGTTGGCTCCACCCTGGAATGCCCATGCCTTGCCACATTCCTCTCCTGCGTTGTTCTGGATAATTCCAGAAACATTCAGATTTTTTTACCTTTGAGCAAAACATCTTTCTTGCGAAAATAAAGGCAAAATATATTATGCCGATCTTGCATAAAGACAAAAGGTCACCAACAAAGTAGCCCCAACAGCAACATTTTCTTCTTTAGAATTCCCCAGAAAATCAGTCAAATTGGCGGGTACATCCATTAAGACATTATCCACAGATCTCTTAGAAATAGGCAAATAAAAGATCTTCTCGATAGTGGTAATGCGTTTTCTGAGATAGACAAAACATTTTTCATATAAGAAGGAAAAAGCTCAGCAGGTGTCTTCGAAAGAATATGAGGGAAATTAAATATTCTCTGATTCAAAGATCTGAGAGAGTTCTCAATGTTCTCAATTCTAGACAAAGTAGGCATTAGATCTTTAAAAATATTGACCTGCACATCTTGAATCTTATTTAAAGATGACTCACCTTCAGAAACTTTCTTCTCCATTGAACTTCAATGAAGTTCTTGAATGTGGGAGTTATTATGCAAGTCTGTTATTAAAGAGACTAAAGAAGAAACTGACTTATTGATGGATATCATTACAGTCCAAAGACTGTCCAAAGTTATTACTGTAGGTTTTACCAGGGAAACAGAATCAAGAAAATTTGAAGCAGGGGCCACAGAAGGCAATATAGATTCCTTAGAACTTTCTTCAGGTAATCCAGCCATCATTGTTGAATGACAAGCTGTTCTCTCTGCTCCAGTCAATGTTTCCAGAAGCTCAGGCTTCTCCTTCACCGAATCTGCCTTAAATTGGCAGAATGAGCAGGAACAGGAGACGAAAGAGTGCCCTCTGAGAGACCAAGGGCCCCAGGGTGAAGCAGTGGTAGTTGTTGGCAAATGCGGACTAGAGTAGCAGTCAGGATTTAAGAAAACATCTGCCGTTGACAGGCTGGCACACCGAGATCCAGCCAAGTCGGCTTCAACTGCCAAAATAAAGGTATGAGCATGTTCCGGCATTGGGGTCTGCCAAAGGGAAGCCATTATTTCCATAGGCTTACCCTTCCTTATGGCTGCTTTTCATTTCCCCATCAAGCATGAAAGGTTCAAAGCAATTCAATAAGAAAAACAGAGAAAGTACTGGAGCTGCTCAGAAATGCGTCTGCTTAGGAACGGCCATCTTGATTCCCCAACACACATTAAATTTATCAAACCTGTGTTATTTTCACAGCACAAGCTGAAAAGTCCATCATATGTTGTGGTACTGACCAGACAGGCTTTTATCACAATTGGTGTTTTGGGCTTCTGGCTAGAGAGAGAGAGAGAGAGAGAGAGCCTCTGTAGATGCTCACAAAAAAGTTAACTATTTATATCACTGTAAGAGGGGGCATTATTAAGTAACTCGGTACACTAGTAACTTTAGCAAGGTAAAGAGAACATGGTACAAATCTACTCTTCTTTCACCTTTCATCAAATTACATTAAATCCTCACTGATGGTAACTGTGCTGTTCATACATATGACTGTGCATGTAAAACTTCCCCCCCAAAACCCAACTCACCCCCCAAACTTTACCCCCCATTCATAATGTCCCCTCTTACAATGGCATAAAAAGTTCAGATATGTGGGACTCCACAGAGGCTCTCTTTCTCTTTCTCTTTTTACCTCCTTCCTTTCCAAACCACAATAAAAATGTTTTTGGCTGTTAACACAGGCACAACGCACAGGAAAAAGGTCTAGTTATTACTTGTGTTAGTCTATCACACGCCATGCTTACTGATCCTCATTTCCATTTACTCCTCCCACTTAAATACAAATGAAAAATTTGCAGACACAATTTGTGATGCGTTATTTATCCTAGGCGTTAGGGCCCTAACATGCTCAATAATAGGGATGTGAATCGTGTCCTCGATCGTCTTAACGATCGATTTCGGCTGGGAGGGGGAGGGAATCGTATTGTTGCCGTTTGGGGGGGTAAAATATCGTGAAAAATCGTGAAAAATCTAAAAATCTAAAAATCGCAAAACCGGCACATTAAAACCCCCTAAAACCCACCCCGACCCTTTAAATTAAATCCCCCACCCTCCCGAACCCCCCCCAAATGAGTTAAATAATCTGCGGGTCCAGCGGCGGTCCGGAACGGCAGCGGTCCAGAACGGGCTCCTGCTCCTGAATCTTGTTGTCTTCAGCCGGCGCCATTTTCCAAAATGGCGCCGAAAAATGGCGGCGGCCATAGACGAACACGATTGGACGGCAGGAGGTCCTTCCGGACCCCCGCTGGACTTTTGGCAAGTCTCGTGGGGGTCAGGAGGCCCCCCACAAGCTGGCCAAAAGTTCCTGGAGGTCCAGCGGGGGTCAGGGAGCGATTTCCCGCCGCGAATCGTTTTCGTACGGAAAATGGCGCCGGCAGGAGATCGACTGCAGGAGGTCGTTCAGCGAGGGTTCCGGCGCCTCGCTGAACAACCTCCTGCAGTCGATCTCCTGCCGGCGCCATTTTCCGTATGGAAAATGGCGCCGGCCATACGCGTATGGCCGGCGCCATTTTCCGTACGAAAACGATTCGCGGCGGGAAATCGCTCCCTGACCCCCGCTGGACCTCCAGGAACTTTTGGCCAGCTTGTGGGGGCCTCCTGACCCCCACGAGACTTGCCAAAAGTCCAGCGGGGGTCCGGAAGGACCTCCTGCCATCCAATCGTGTTCGTCTATGGCCGCCGCCATTTTTTGGCGCCATTTTGGAAAATGGCGCCGGCTGAAGACAACAAGATTCAGGAGCAGGAGCCCGCTCCGGACCGCTGCCGTTCCGGACCGCAGCTGGACCCGCAGGTTATTTAACTCATTTGGGGGGGGTTCGGGAGGGTGGGGGATTTAATTTAAAGGGTCGGGGGTGGGTTTTAGGGGGTTTTAGTGTGCCGGCTCACGATTCTAACGATTTATAACGATAAATCGTTAGAATCTCTATTGTATTGTGTTCCATAACGGTTTAAGACGATATTAAAATTATCGGACGATAATTTTAATCGTCCTAAAACGATTCACATCCCTACTCAATAATGCCCTAATGCACTTTGTTAAATGACCCTCTATGTATGTTAAGGTGTAATCCGCATTGAATAAGCTCATTTGGAAAGTGCGGCTTATAAGACTTTTTTTCAATAAATAAATGCGCAGAGAAGTTCAGTTGTTCAAAAATATTTCATACACTTTGAAAACACAATGAGTGACTTTTATGTAGAGCATATTGATATGAATTTCTAACTATATAAAAATGTGATTGTAATGTAGCAACAAAACATTAGTTTCATTGGTCTGCTGATAATTGAAAGCAGATGTCCCCAAATCTGTTTGTCTAGGAGAACAAATCAGTCTGGTTTTCAGGATTTCCAGAATGAATGTGCATGCATGAGACGTACTTGCATAAAACAGATGCCATGCATGCAAATATATCTCATGCATATTCATTGTGAAAATTCTGAAACTAGATCAGTTTGGAGCCTTTGAGAATCAGCTTTGGGAATCTCACATTTAAGGAAAAAAAAAAGATTTGCAATATTAAGAGCTTTGCATATTCAAAGGAGGGGCCTATGTATTATAAATTACTTTTGTTGCTCTAATGAGAAGTGTCATAACTTACAATTATTCTAGTTTTCTAATATAACATGAACTAAGAACAATTTACAATGTTTCTATAAATGAATATAAATTTCTAGTGCCAACAAATAAAAAAGAAACACTAGCAATGTGGGAAATCTATTCATATCTGCATATGTGTGATTGGAAAAAATGTTCAGCATAACTAAAAATGAGGGTGCGAAAGTGATAGAGATTCTGATGATGTTTATATTAAAACAGACTAATGGATGTTTTTCTTGATGTTTCAAAATAATAGCACTGTACACAGCAAATCACATGACTGCAATGTCAAGCTAATTTTGAGTTTACATAAATTAAGGGTCTAAGTCAATGTCATAGCTGAACTGGAGGATTAATGAATTATATTGCTAACTTCATTGGAAATTCTACACTTTTTCGAGTAATAATTTTCTTTTCCAGAGTTTAAACATGCTAATTTTTTTCATTGGTCTATAAAACTACAGGAATGCAACCTGGGTTAAAAATTTATAATAGCATGAATAACTACAAGGCTAAATAGCTTTGTCAAAGCACCGTTTGCCATTCTACAGATGATATACTGTCATTTGTCCACTGTTTATCATTCTGATTTAGTTTCACACAGCAGGATAGGCATGAGTATGTTCTGAAGAACTGAGATTTATAACACAAGCAGGAGGCTATCATTCTGAGTTATAGTGTTGAGTGTTTTGAAATGTGCATACAACATGATATAACACAACATCTTCTCTTAAAAACCATTCATAATTCCTTAGAATTGGTCACTGTAGAAGTGCATCATTTCTAGAATGCTTGTCATTATAATTTAAATCAAAAAGGCAAAATATCAGGATCTCATAAAACTGGATATCCATACTAATATTTGGAGATCTATAAAGAAACTTATCGTGCAAAATGGGCCAAATATGTAGATTTTTATCAGTTGCTGAACATTTGTATCATACAAGCCTCCATTCTGCAAACAAAACAAACCAAAAAACTATCATTAAGAACCGTAAAGAAAAAAAAATCATTTTTTTGGGCACTTTTAAATTGTTAATCATGGTCTGTGAATTTTAAAGGGTACAACTTTTTTCTTAAGTCAAAGACAGTAGAAAATCATTTTTATCAAAACATTCATGCTACCATTTGTTGAATGCTAATTAATATTGTGACAGATACAGAACAGCTTCAATGTATTAGAGTAGAATTTCATATCCATCTGTTCATAGTAACATTATTTACAGCATAAGTAAAGATAAAAATTGACTAATTGTGAAAAGGAGAGAAAGAATGCCATATTCCTTGGATGAATATTCATCTCTATGATGGCTAGTCTAGGACTTGCTGATAGGCAGGGGCGGATTGTGGGAAAATAGTGGCCCAGGGGATTTTTTTCCATACTGGCCCATGGGTACCCAATTATATATACAATATAATTTACATATATAATTTACATATATATGTACACACCCCTTAAAACATAAAAAAAAGCTACCCGGCATGCACATGTTATAAAATCTCACCAAATACAGAATAAAGCCACATAAAATATAAATAGAAATGTACAGACAAAAACTAAACTGTAAAATGTATCTCACCAGACTCTATACAGTGCAACAATGGAAAAACAAAAATGTCACCATTCTTCATGAAACAATAAAATCAAGATATATAAATCATGAATCATAATTACAAAATCATACTAATAAAATAATTTCAAAACAGCTGATGAATAGAATATCCAATAATTAAAGACTCAAGCACATTTTGAAACCTTTACCAAACACCAATAAAATATTTCAAACAGCAGACACATCACATACTACCCAATAATTAAAATGATAGTCAGTCAAGAAAAATGAACTTAAAAAGCCACCTTTACTTACCCTCTCCAGCAGTTTTCCTACTCCTTTCCCTTGCAGGCCACACCAGAAGCAGCAGTAGCTGCTGAAGCTGTCCTCACATTCCTCTTCCTTAGGGACCACAACCACTCTCTCTCACACACACCAGTCACACCCTCAAGACCAGTTTCTGTCTCTCACACACCAATCATCTCCCCAACCAGTCTCTCTCTCTTTCACACACACAAGCACACACATACCACCAGTCATCTCCCTGATCAGTCTCACATATACACACGTCACCTCACTGGCCAGACTTTCTCAATCACACAATGCTCTCGCTCCCCTTACTTACACACAGGATTTCAATCACACACATGATCTCTCTATTTCACTTACACACAAGCTCTCAATCACACACATGTTCTATCTCACTTACATGGTCAAATATATACTGTTAAAGCTATCCCGGGTTTACCACAGGTATTATCACTAGTAAGTTCACAAACAATATACCCGTGTTTACAATTAAATATTTTCAATTTTATTCCTTAACAATTTGTTAAAATACATAAAACATACCCTATTACATCAAAACCATTCATACCTCATTCATTCATTCATTCATCTAAACATCATACAATGTTAAAATTTAACAATACAAACTTGTTACACCTTAACTTCCAACATACAAAAATATTGCAACAAACCCTAATTACAATGTAAACATTCTCTTCATTTACTAAGTATCCCTACTCCAATCACATTTAACAAAGATTCCCTTTCATCTAATGAACCCTATTAAATGTTATTAATGAATTCCCTTTAAGCTGCCTTTAAATTAATATTTCATGTTAAATTAAACAATATTCCACTGCCTTTAAGTTAATTCTTGTTAAATTTAAACAGTGTCCCTTCTTGTTAAATTTAAACAATGACCCTTATTAAATTGTTTACATTTAATAAGGGTCATTGTTTAAATTTAATAAGGGTCATTGAACAATTACCATTCTAAAGTATTTTCCATGAAAATCATCCCAAGAATAAACCAAAATAAACTTTAAACAAACCAAATCCTGAACCCCACCCCTGAAAACAAAAAACTAACCAGAAAGAGAATTTGGCCCAGGCACATCCCCAGTTGATGGATATCTATTCCAACAGACTCACAGTTGGAAATGCTGGCAAAGGTGTGTCAACCAAGTATTGACTCAGGTAAGAGGAGACTTATCCACGAGTATGTGTGTGTATGTGTGTGTGTGTATGATGACTTATCTAATTGTTGGATTTCAGTTTTTTTTAGTTATACTCTATGGGGTAGATTTTAAAAGGTTGCGCGAGCGCGTCCGTGTGCACATGCTACCCGGCGCGTGCACATGGGCACCAGGTTTTATAACATGCATGCGCAGGTGTGCGCATGTTATAAAATCGGGGGTCGGTGCACACAAGGGGGTGCACAATTGTGCAACTTGCATGCGCTGATGTACGCGGCCTTCCCCCGTTCCCTCCCAGGCCGCTCCAATTTCTGAGCAGCCTCGGAGGGAACTTCCCAACCCCATAACCTAACCTAACCTCCCTTCCCCTAACCCTCCCACCCCCACCCCCAGCCCTATCCTAACCCCCCCCCCCCCGACCTTTATTTTACCTGTTGCGCCTGCCTCTGCATGCGATCCTCCGACACAGCAGCAAATGGCCACTGTGCCAGAGGCCTCTGGCCCCTCCCCACCCCACCCTGCACCTTTTTCAAAGCCCCTGGACATACACGTGTCAATGGACCTTTCTATAATAGGCCCGGTGCGTGTAACCCAATTTACTCGCTTAGGCTTTTTAAAATCTACCCCTATATGTTTTGACCTCCAATAAAATGTAGAGATCTCTTGGATCCCTACTAGGAACATGTGTAGGAGTAAATTACTTTTGTTCTGGGAGGAAATATAGTAACTATAGTGTGGGTGTATAGCTCCCCCATGTGGATGGTTTATTCCTCTGCTATATAAGCTCTGACCCCATCTTAGGCATAGATTTATTTTCTTTTTCCAGAGGCAGCATATCTTGCCTGTCCTCAGCTGTTTTCTCTTTTTTGACTCTTAACTTCTACATGGAGACTTTTGTTTTGGATATGTGAGTTTCTGTCCAGCCTCCCTATCCTTTTTATATTTTTATGATAATTTCTTGAGTTCTGCGTACCCATTAGCTAGGGACTTAATTAAGCTATTTTGTTACTTTAACATCAAAAGGAGAGGTTACTTCCCTGAGGAGGAACATGCAGATCTTCAATATCCAAAGGAGGGATGACTTATTGCCATCCAGAAGAAAAGAAGGAGCAAGGGGAGAAAGGTGTTGGGATGGACCCCTTATAGAGCCCATGAATATGTACTGGAGATTTGGAGAAGAGGAGAAACAGGATAGCAATATAATGGGTACACAAACAATCAAACTGATTGACAGGCGAGATAAGGATGACAGCAGCCAATCAGTGTTCACTTCCGGTCTAAGCCCCACCCATACCCCCGCCCACTCCCCATAGACGTGAATGGGGGCATAGCCACACCCGCTCCTGCCTCATCCTGCCCTTGACCATGCCCCCAGGCCACACACCTTCCGCCCATGGCCACGCCCCTGGCCCTGCCCCAGACCCCATCAATGCTTCTCCCCCCCAAAAGAAGTGAATGGGGAGCCCCTCCACACCCCACACCCCAAACCGTTCCCCCCATGATGTCACAGGTGGCTCCGCCTACACCCCCAGCCCCCAAGCTACACCCCCTGTGACATCACGGTTATGACATCACCAGAAGTCCACCCCTCACCACCCCCCAAAAACACCCCCCCTAAAACGTCATCAGAAAGGGTCCTGTCGCTTTTTTAATGATGCCAGAATTAATGGACCCTGGCTGTTTTTGATGATCTCACCAGAAGTACAATACAAAAGCCCCAAAATATGTGCTCCTAGAACATCCTGACGCCTTTTAATGATGACGGAGCCAGAAGTATGCTTTTAAAATGTGCCCCTAGAACATCCTGACATCTTATAATGATGACAGAGCTTAGGAAGTATGCTTTTTTCTAGCCCCTCTGTTTTAAAAAAAAATTACAAGCTGTAAGATGGCAGGAAAACTGTGGCTCATTCTGTTGACAAGGATTTGGTTTATAAAAGAAGTGATTGCTTGAAACTACATGTGGTGAACTGCATGAACTGCAGACTATGTATTTTTTCACACAGGCATGATCAAACTTTGCAAAGACAGGTTTTTTTTTGCAAAGACCGGGACCAGGTAGTATAAAGGGTATGCTGTCACTCAAACCCCCAAGTTAAACCCTCCAGTGATGTCACCAGAAGTCCACGCCTCCCCTCCAACCCCTCGCTGTAGATAGGCATGCCCCGATAAAAGTTACCAGTGAGGTGGCAGGAAGCTGTGACTCATTCTGTACACAGAGACAGGGAGAATCTTCCCCACACCCCTTCCCTCCTCCCATCACTGTAGATACACATGCCTCAACCCTCCCTGCCCAGCCCTAAACCTGAGCAGAGGATAATTGACAGCAGTGTGAGGGGGAGGGGGGGTGTTGTGTGTAGGTTTGCAAAGGTAAAACACAAGGCTTTAGTTTTGTTTTTTAAAAAAACAGACCTCTGTATCTACAGCCATATAAAAAACAAGAATGCACCAGTGGATCTTAAAGAAAACTTATTATGACCCAGGCTCTATAGGTAGCTTTGCCGGTATAAGACCTCTTTTTCAGACAGCAAAAACATGTTTGCCGACTGTGACCAAGAAACAGGTGATTGATTGGCTTACAGAGCAAGATGCTTATTCTTTACACAAGCCTGCTAGGGTACAATTTAAAAGAAATAAAACCATAGTGTCTGATGTGGATGTGCAATGGCAAGCAGATCTGGTTGACATGACCGCCTTGTCTGGTTATAACAGAGGTGACAAATACATTTTGACGGTGATAGATGTTTTGTCAAAACATGATCCCCCCCCCCCCCATTTAAATAGCCAGGTTTTTAAATCAGCTTTAAATTTTTTCTTATCGATCGTTAATCTCAGTTCTGTTGGTAAACTGTTCCAAAGTTTGGACCCTGCTATCAACAGTGCTTGTTCTCTCACCTGACTCAATCTTGCCAATCGTATTGTTGGTATTGAGAGGAGAGCCTTATTTGCGGACCTTAAGTTTTTTTGTGGTACATGTAATTTTAAAGATAAGTTCAGCCATTCTGTTCAGTCTCCATATATCAAATTGTGTATAAGGCAGGCGGCTTTGTATTGTATTCGATAGCTGATGGGTAACCAGTGAAGAGAAACCAGTGAAGAGAAACCAGTGAAGAGTAATATGGTTGAACTTCCCCTTTCCCGTCAGCATCTCGCCGCCGCATTCTGTAATACCTGAAGTGGTCTAATGGTTGATGCAGGTAAGCCAAGAAACAGAGTATTACAATAGTCAATGTTCATAAATATGAGAGATTGCAGCACAGTTCTGAAATTTTGATGGTCCAAGAGAACTTTTAATCTTCTCATTGTTAGTAGTTTACAATATCCATCCCTCAATTTCAAAGCAATATGTTTTCTCATATTCAATTCTGTGTCGATAATTACTCTCAAATTACGGGCAAAATGTAGTGGGGATATATTGATGTTATTTTCCAGGGTTAAAACTGGAATATCTTTATAGCTACATTTTCTTTCTATTAGAATAATTTCTGTTTTATCCATATTTAATATCAATTTCAATTGTTGTAAAACTTGTTTTATTTCTGATATGTAAATGTTAATGATTTTAAATGCATGCTCAATAGATTCTTCTATGGGGACTAGAAACCACTGGACAACAATGAAAGTGTTACTGACCTAAAAATGTCCTACTCTGTAGTATCTTAATGTGCTGAACATGAATAAGACCATGAAAAGTTTTTATTGGCTCTCATTTTAAAGATATTTAATATAGTTCACTCTCTATGTTTAGTCATGTAAATTATCCAGTAGGACTGTAAATAAGCCTAGAATGATGTAATATTGCATCATATTGCATAATACCATCATGCACACATCATCCAGAGTTTGTTACATCATTTTCTGATGCAATGCAGTTCTACTGCCATGCTGCTGCTGAGTAAGCTGACGTCAGCAGTGTACTATATGAAGCCCAGTCAGAAAGGGTGAGCATTTGAAATATTCATGCTGGCTGACTACTGCTGGACACTCCACAGAGATGCTCCCGAACAGGTGTACAAGAGACAAGCAAAGAAATCTAAGACGTAGTCTATGACTTCATTTTTCAAACAGTATTAACCGTAGGTCTCCTACTATTGGCATACAATTCAAGATGTAATTATATTATTGCATATTACAAAAAAACTAGAGCCAGTTTTGCATTTTCACAGTCACATTCATGTTTAGCACATGGAAATTTATAAGAATTGACTAATTTCATTTCAGTAACATGACTTTTGTGAAAATTTGTTGCCCAGTGAGCTATTGGCATACAGTTCAAGATGTAATTATATTATTGCATATTACAAAAAAACTAGAGCCAATTTTGCATTTTCACAGTCACATTCATGTTTAGCACATGGAAATGTATAATAATTGACTAATTTCATTTCCGTAACATGACTTTTGTGAAAATTTGTTGCCCAGTGAACTGAATGTAATCAGCATACTTATAAAATTTCAAACCTAGCCTGCTAATAAATGACATAAAGGCAGGACATAAATATTGAACAGAGTGGCTGATAACGTAGAACCCTGAGGTACACTTGTCTGAATTGGAAATTTATCTGAATAAGAGTTATTGATTTTGATTTGAAAAGACCTGTTTGACAAAAAAGATTCAAACCACAAAAGAGTTGTCCCTGAGATCCCTATCTCTTTTAAACGATTTATTAAAATTGCTTGATCGACGGTATCAAATGCCGCGGACAAATCTAAAAGTATAAAAAAATAACTCTGTCCTGCGTCGAAGCCCCTTAAGATGGTGTCTGTAAGGGCAATTAAAAGAGTTTCAGTACTAAAATTTTTTCTAAAACCAAATTGATTTGGAAATAAAATATTGTTGTTTTCCAAAAAGTTGTCGAGTTGTTTTTGTATGATTTTTTCAATAATTTGAGCTAAAAAAGATAAGTTAGATATGGGCCTAAAATTATTGAATTGGGAGGGATCAAGATTGGGTTTTTTTAATATAGGTTTAATAATAGCATTCTTAAGAATTTCTGGCAGCAAACCTTCAGATAAAGATAAGTTGACAATTTTCATCACAGCAGGAGTAATAGTCAGGGTGTTCTAGGGGCACATTTTAAAAGCATACTTCCGGCTCCGTCATCATTAAAAGGCGTCAGGATGTTCTAGGAGCACATATTTTGGGGCTTTTGTATTGTACTTCCGGTGAGATCATCAAAAACAGCCAGAGTCCATTAATTCTGGCATCATTAAAAAAGCGACAGGACCCTTTCTGATTATATTTTAGGGGGTGTGTTTTTGGGGGGTGGTGAGGGGTGGACTTCCAGTGATGTCATACCCGTGACATCACAGGGGGTGTGGATTGGGGATGGGGGTGTGGATGGGGCCAGCTATGACATCATGGGGGGATGACTTGGGGGGTGGTGGGTGAGAGGGGCTCCCCATTCACTTCTATTGGGGGAGGAGCATCGATGGGATCTGGGGCAGAAGGGGTGTGGCTTGGGGCATGTTTGAGGGTGGGATGAGGTGGGAGGGGGCATGGCTATGCCCCCATTCACTTCTATGGGGAGTGGGTGGGGTGTGGGCAGGGCTTAGACTGGAAGTGAACACTGATTGGCTGCTGTCATCCTTATCTCACCTGTTAATCAGTTTGATTATTCGTGTACCCATTATACTACTCAGGATTATTATTCTGATACTGGAAAGGAGGAGTTTACTTGGTGCCATTCAGGTACTAAGAGGAAACTAAGGAGTTTAGAGGAGAAAACTATGTAGAGAAGTAGGAGATAAATAATAACTGTAAAATGGATTTTAACTTTAATACTTCAGCAACATTGGAAGGCTAGTATAAACTTGCCCTATGTCAGTGGAATGGGAGAAACATCAGACTGACTCAATTGAGTTTAATATCTTAAACTTAAGCAAAACTATAAGAAGTTACATATGTATTTAAAGCACTTTTACCATTGAATCATGAACTGAACTGCTGTAAAGAAAGTTCTCATTATTTCACACTATATCAGTAAAAGTATTGTTAGAAATCAAAGTTAGTTTTCAGTGTATTTTTGCTGCATAGTAACAATGCTCATCAGTGCTATTATCACTACTGAATACAAGACATTGAACTGGGAATTTAGGGAATGCAATGCGTGTGCCTTGTAAGTAATCCCCCCCCCCCCACCACACACACTCAGGGAACCCTGAAGTTTGAGATATTTTAATGTTTAATGTTTTAATGTTTAATGTTTTAATGTTTATTAACGCTGGCAGCCACCACTTACTCTCTGTGCTCGGCGTCCTTTTTCTTGCCGACCTCCCCCCCTCCCCCCCTCCACACCTTTAACACTTTAACCCTCCCACTTGTTACACTTTTATCCTTGTTAAGTGACCACACACTGAAACAGTTGTTGGTATCAAAAGGCCGCAGCTTTATTTCTTTTAACATATTATTCAACTTCATGGGGCTACCTGAGCCGGTGTGCTGTCCGTGACTACCCACCGTAACTGAGCCAGGCGTCCTATAGCCGTGGGCCCCCGCCGAGTCCCTGCTCCCAGGCGGGGGTCCCACCATTGGCGCATTCGGCGCCCCACCTTTGCACCTCCCCCGGCGCTGACCAGTTCCCATGCCGTCCGGTGATGCCGCCGGCACCACTTCCAATATATATCCGCCTGCCCGGGTAACCACCTAACACCCGCCACCAAGCTGCAACAATCACCCCAACATTACACATATTTGTTTTTACTAACTGACAAGTAAGTACTCTGGGTATTGTCCTTGCTCCTAGCCTGCCATTCTTCCCAGCCCTTCTTTTGGGGAGGGTGGGTGGGTATCGTCTGGCAGCCCTCAGGGGGGAAAAGGGTGGGCCCGCTCCGAACGCGGCCCTTTAACGGGGGCGCCACATCATCGGCCCGCGCCGCTGTCGCCCTCCGATGACGCGGCGCCCCTGAGTGGGACGCGTCATCAGAGGCGCCCGTGCCGCCGCCGATGACCCGCCCCACTTCCGCCCACCTCGCCTGGCTCTCCCCACCCGCCCCCGACAGCCACCACACATCGTGGGTGGCGCGCTGTTACAGGGGGGGCCTGACCAGTCGTCTCGTGCCCCCCTATATACCGCCTTTTCAAGTCAAAGAATTAATCAAAACGGTTTACAGAA
This sequence comes from Rhinatrema bivittatum, assembly GCF_901001135.1. Classification (NCBI taxonomy): domain Eukaryota; kingdom Metazoa; phylum Chordata; class Amphibia; order Gymnophiona; family Rhinatrematidae; genus Rhinatrema; species Rhinatrema bivittatum. Next base: position 95,550,616 of record NC_042618.1, read on the forward strand.
AACATACACAAATTTCCATAAATTAAGCCACCAAAACATTCAATAAAAATTAACAATATATGACATAAACAATTAAAACAAATAATAAAAACTATAAAATGCATCAAATCAGTAAAATATTGAAATGTGAAAAAGTGAAAAAATTATTTTATGATGGTAAGAAGTACAACAAAATGACATGATACCAGGGTTATGAACTGGTTAATGAACTATAAGCTTTTTGAAATAAATAAGTTTGTTTTGAGTTTACCACTTGAAACTGTGATTTGAGATATGGCCTTTTGTACCACTATATGCGTACGACCAGCCCAGGGGTTACAAAAATATTTGTGATCCCCAAAAGGTGCTATGTGGAAAAAATTCCTCATTTCAATTCATGCAAATCTGAAGCACTAACACAACAAAATGTGTGAAATATTTTCAAGGAGGTATGGACATTCAATAGCCACTGTGTGTTTATGCATGAGTGTATTATCAATGTCACTTCACTATAAATAGTTATGATTAAAAAGTTATTCCTTATGTAGATGGTCTGTTAATGGGCATGGTGTTGTATTTCTTCAGGTACTGATTCTGTCTTCTCTTCCTCCTCCTCAATGTCTGGGGGTCTTTGCATGATTATGAAGCAAGCCAAAAACATGTGAGAGACCTTAATCTGGCAGTATAGCACTCACCTTGATTAATCCAAACATCTCAAGTTGGTTTTGAGGAGGCTAAAAGTCTTCTGTATTACAGCTCTGGTTTGCCTCTGAACCTTACTGTAAAGCTCACCTGCAGAACTCTCAGGGTATGTTGAGGGTACCATAAGCCAGGTTTTGAAGGGATAGCCTCTATCACCTTTGGGAGAGGAAGCAAAGAATAAGAGTATTAGAGAGGAAACACTGGAAGATGTAGTGCACTGTTCTTGGCCATGGGTTAGGCTAGGGTGTTCCTCCTTTTGCAGAACTGCACAACAAGTTAGAAACATAATGAGAGAATAGAGCAATGCTTAGATGGAGACTAGTGGTTAGCAGAGCTGTGTACTTACCTAGAAGCCATCTCACTGTGATTTGGCTATTCTTGTACTGGTCATGCATGTCTCATTGTGTCAGAATATTAGAGGTGTGCATTCGTTTGCAATGTATTGGTAATCCGCAACGAATAGGGCCATATTCGTTGTATTCATGAGGAAGCGAAACGTATCACGATTCCCCATGAACACAATGAATCTTCACTGAATTATTCGGCCATCTAAAGGAGCGAATTTAAACAAACCCCCCACCCTCATGACCCCCCAAGACTTACCAAAACACGCTGGTGGTCCAGCGGGGGGTCCTGGAGCCATCTCCTGCACTCACACCGTCGGCTGCCGGTATTCAAAATGGCGCCAATAGCCTTTGCTCTTACTATGTCACAAGGGCTACTGGTACCATTAGTCAGCCCCTGTCACATGGTAGGAGCACAAGATGGCTCCGGCCGTCCATTGCTCCTACCATGAGACAGGGGCCGACCAATGGCACCGGTAGCCCCTGTGACATAGTAAGGTCAAAGGCTATCGGCGCCATTTTGAATACCGGTAGCCGTCGGCGTGAAGGCAGGAGATGGCTCCCTGACCCCCCGCTGGACCACCAGGGAGTTTTGGTAAGTCTTGGGGGGGGGGTCAGGAGGGTGGGGGGTTGTAGTTAATTAAATTTTAGCCGGGAAACGAATAAGAATGAACGCATGAACGTATCGGGGGGCCCCCCTTGCCGAATGCAACATATCTGCCCCCCGACGAATACGAATATCAAATGCAACATATGTGGTCCCTCTGAACGTCCCTACAGAATATAGGTATTATGCTATAAGCTCTGAAACCTAGGAAAGACATCAGTTATGACATCTGTGGCATTGCAAATCTGCAGGTTGTTGAAGTGAAAACCCTTTTGGTGTCAGTAACTGCCCTCACTCCCAGCAGGTGGCTTAATTGCAAATGAGTGCAATGTGTGTGTAATCTCCAAAACTGATGGAAAGTGAGCAATGTCATTAAATGTTGTCATTGTTTGCTGTTGGTTCTATATATCTACAGGAAAAGGTATATTGATTTGCTCTCCTGAGATGAGCACTCATAAACTGTGTAATGCAGTGCAAGGTGGCTACTTTATTCCCCCTGTCTCCCTGACAGAGGTTTTGAAGCTGCAAATGACAAGAAAAACTCAGGCTATAGTGACTTTGAGGTGGACTGGCAAACCATAACTTCCCTATGTAGAAAGCTGCAGATCTCCCTCCAACTGCTGGCACAGGTATAGAATGGTTTCCTTATTGAACCCAGGGCTGGAGGAACCACTAGACGAGCTAGGCCTGTGCCTAGGGTGCCGCGATTTAAGGGGGGCTGCGGCAGGTGGCAAAATTTTGAAAGGGCAAAAAGTGCCATTCCAAAATTCTGCCAGCCCCCACCTCACCGTGCCACCCTCCCGATGTCCCGCTTGTGGTCCAGCGGAGGGCCTGGGAGCGATCTGCCGCTCCCGGGGCCTCGGCTTCCACTAAGCAAAATGGTGCCGGTGGCCTTTAGCCCCTACCATGTGACAGGGGCCAACCAATGGCACCGGTAGCCCTGATTGAACCTAAATCTGCAAAACACTTGCTCCTCTGACAAATCCCAAAACTCTCTTTTCATATGCATTTATTTATTTATTTGTTCACTTTTATAAACCGGTATTCAAAAGAAAGAATCATATCAGTGTACATAGTAAACATACACATTCAGCATAAAATATTAAAACAAACATTATCAAAGCATTCTAAAAGTAATACAAAAATAATCAATAAAAACCTAAAAAGCATAACATTCCTACCCTAAAACTTCCTGTTAATACCTTGTAAATACCTAAAATAACACTAAAATAATCCTACAATAAGACTACCTGTTAGGACTAATGCTAATGGGGACAGAAGGGTAAGTGATAAGGGGAGTACTCTTAGTTAACAAAAGGCCTGCTCAAATAACCAAGTTTTTAATTTTTTCTTAAATGTATTTGACTGTGATTCCAATCTTATCTCTGTTGGTAAACCATTCCATATCTTAGGGCCTGCCAATGACAATGCTCGTTCCCTAACTGAGTTCAAATGAGCCAATCTGGGTGATGGTATTGATAATAGGGCTTGCCTGCTGAACGTAAATTGCGCTGTGGAGTGTGCATGTGTAACGCTGAATTTAACCACTCTATTCCATCTCCATATAACGATTTGTATATAATGGACAGACATTTAAATTGTATTCTATAATAAACTGGAAGCCAATGAAGTTCTTTTAACACTGGTGTAATATGGTCCTGTATCATACTTCCCATTAACATGCGAGCCACAGCATTTTGCAAAAGCTGCAAGGGATTTTCACATGACATTTGGAGTATGCACATTTTTCAAATATTATGAAAATTCACTTGGTCTTCACAAAGGCCACGTATTCATGTACTACATGATTTTATGTGCATAAACCCTGCATAACTCTTTAAAAATTTACCCCAATCATGGCAGTAGAGTTTTTCCATTTAATTAAGTCCAGGCACATCACAAATAACAATTATAAAATCTTTAACTACTGTATAAAGAAAAAACATATTGCTCACATGATATAAGGACTATGTTTTGACTTTTCAGGTGGTCAATTTTGTTTCTTTCTCTATGTATTTTTAGACTTGAAATCACATAAATATATTTTCAAGTTCATTAAGCCCTTATTGTCATTTTTCTGTATCTCCTAATATCAGTAATATGATAACATGTGGAACTGGGATGATGATGAAGCCCATTCAGCCTGCTCCCACTGTGCTGACACTTCAAAGGCCAAAAATTAAAAAATGCTTGCCCATATACTTCACTACTTTATTTAAATAAAGCCCTATTCCTTAGGAAACAATGGGGATGCATTTAAAAGAAAAATGAAGTTTTGTCTTTCCTGACAAAAAAATAAATACTATTATAATTAGAAGGAAGTTAAAGACAATGTTTTAATCATTATAGAAGGCTCTCAGCTGAGCAGACAAAAATAAAGGCTTTTGCTTTTTGTGATTTTTTTATTTTGTAATCATTTAATTCTGACAGAAGCTTTCTTTTGACTTTTGACAATTTTCAGATGAAAATCTTAATGAAAACTTGGGCATTCTGATGTCCATCCAAACTTTCCTGAAACATCTGCACTGCCAGAGCTATCAACAGCAACAAGAAGACAGTGCTGCTTGCAATAAGGAGCTTCTCATAGCATAGGCGGCTTAACTTTTGTGAGGCTTCTGGGAATCACTGGTACCCAGAAGAAACATCTCCTTCTCTATCTCCTTCCCAATCTCCTCCACCAGCTACCGCCAGTGACCCACCTCATTTTCCTCTTCAGTGGTCAGGATGGTGGGCTTGGACAGCCATTCCTTATCACCTCTGGGATGACATAGGTATGAGTTCTTCAAAATTTGTGAACTGCCCCCTCACCCCCTACTTTGCTGAACTCTCAATACAGAAGATCAACAATACTGGACTGTATAGTTTTTAATGAAATAGATGGTGCTATGTGCTGGGTGGGCAACTCAGAGGTGAGTGGAATTTATTTATATCATTATATTTCTTAATTGCCCTTTCTGAGAGACAGAACAAATGGTATGCATGTCCATCTAAAGTACATCCATTAGGCATACACCATTTTTGTGCATACTTTCATTTATTTGTTAGATATGTAAATAGGCATCCAAATGAATGGATACAAATGCACATTTCTACTAATCATCATTATGTATTTATTTTACACTTTTCCAACAAGTGAGCTTAAGGTATGCTACAACAGGTCAACTTTTACACAAGTGAGATTAAGGTATGCTACAACAGGTCAACATTTACATGCATGACATCTCAAATAAAAAGGCGCAGTGAATGTTAACCGTTCTAACATTTCAAATAAATAAAAGGCACAGAAATCATTAGTGTATAAAAGTATACCAAAAACAAATAGGTGAGGGATGAAATCATCAGAGGTCCTTAAGACTCATCCGTGGATTACTAACAGGTCAATACAGTAAAATGCGGCCGCGGTTACCCTGCTTCTAACCCGCTTTCTACTCACTTTTCGGCCGCGTTAGACCAACCCGCGATACACTATCCCCTTTAACCCATTCTTACCGCCTCTTTAAATCACCGGGTAACCCCTCCGCCCGCGGCATGTATATTAGATGTAAAAGATTGAATTAGCTATTCATTCCCATACAGTAACGCGCGCCCCGACTATCACTTTTTTAACCTGCAGTTTTGCCGCACATTTAACCTGCTAATTTACCGCCTACCCCTACCCCTGCTTTAGAGGCAGGGGTAAGGGTAGATGGCAAACTTTCCCCCAAAAGGAAACCTAAAAACCTAAAATCCCCTCCTCCCGAAGCGACTCGACATGTACCAACTTACCTTTTGTTGCTTTTTCAGCCCTTTAAGCCTCATCTCCGCCGTCCTCCGGAGGGGGCAGCCGACGGCGAAAGCGGCTTCCATTGGTCCCCCGCGCAGGTCCCGGTTCTCCTGGCTCTCGATGATGTTCCAGCAGGTAGTCCGCGGCGCGGTTCGGGCTCTCGGCTCCAATGGCTAGAGCCAGCGAAGTGCCTGACGTAACGGCGCGAGCGAAGCGAAGCGTACTTTCATTGGCTTGAGCGCCCAAATTGACGGGTGCTCAAGCCAATGAAAGTATGCTTTGCTTCGCTCGCGCCGTTACGTCATGCGCTTCGCTGGCTCTAGCCATTGGAGCCGAGAGCCCGAACCGCGCCGCGGAGTACCTGCTGGAACATCATCGAGAGCCAGGAGAACCGGGACCTGTGCGGGGGACCAATGGAAGCCGCTTTCGCCGCCGGCTGCCCCCTCCGGAGGACGGTAGAGAAGGCTGAAAGGGCTGAAAAGCAACAAAAGGTAAGTTGGTACATGTCGAGCCGCTTCGGGAGGAGGGGATTTTAGGTTTTTAGGTTTTCATGGGTTAAAGTTAGGATCCACTTCCTGGTGCCTGTCATTTCAAATGTCATTTGAAATGACAGGTACCAGCGCACCCAGGATACTGTATAGGCGCTGTATTAAGCCCCGCACTAACGCAGCTCTTCCTACCGCTCCTTACTGTATCGGCCCGTAAGGCACTGCAAGTTAGAACAAAAGAAATAAGGCACTTGTAAGGTAGAGCAATGAAGAAAAGCATCTGATTATAGTTTTAGTATGCTAGAATGCAGAGGTGTACAGTGACATTTATATCAGGGGATTTAGTCTCACTCCCCCCCACAAGTGCTGCTCACTCTCCCCACCTCCCCTCCCCGGTGTACAACAATCTCACTTTCTAAACCCTCTCTTCCTAGAACAGAACCTTTTTAATATTAGGTCACACTTTCAAGTTTGCTTGATCCTCATGGTGCACTGAACAAATTTTACAGTGTCACATATATTCATACACACTGGTCACTGGTCATGTGACTATGAAAATGCAAGAAAATGTACTTTTAACTAAACTGAACAGCACTACCTTCCCCTCCACAAAGGCAAACACAAACTGCAATATTTTTCTTTCTAAGCTGAACCCCCCCCCTCAAGATCCAATCCCAATCTCCTTCTCCCCAATGCCCAGTATTTCCTTTAAGGTTTGTTTGCTGTGCGCAAAACATTTTGGAGAGCACTACTTTCTTTGATGCAAAAAGACTATCAATTTTATGCTCACAGCAACCCAGTCTTTAAAGAGGACATTGGCTAAGTCCATCCCATGCTTAAAATAATCACCTAATATCTACTAACAACAGTGAAAATAAAGGGGTAGATTTTAAAAGGTGCACGCGTGCTTCCCAGCATGCACACATGAACGTGCCAATTTTATAACATGCGCACGCCGGCATGCACATGTTATAAAATCAGATGGCTGTGCGCACATGCACACTGGATTTTATAATCCGCGAGCGCATGTGTGTGCAGCGTGCGCAAGGGGGAGTGTACTTTTGCGAAGGACGCACGGCGACACAATCGGCACATCCCCAGTTCCATCCCAGTCCACTCCAGTTAAGGAGCGGACTGGTAGAGAACTTCCCTAACCCCTGCCTAACCTTCCTTCCCCTTTCCCTTCCCCTCTCCTCCCCACCCCCTAAACCTATCCTACCTTACCTTTTTTTTTTTTTGTTTCTTGCTGCTTCTCGGGAGAAGAAGTAATTTATGAGCACCAGCCGGATGCCAGTGTGCGCTTCCCCAGGACAGCAGCTAATGGCCGCTGTCATGGCCAGCCTCCGTTTCACCCTGCCCTTCCCCACCCATGACATGCCCCCCGGCCCACCCCCTTTTCAGGGCCCGGCAATTATGCCCGTATTGTCACTTACACACGAGCCGGGCCATTTTGAAGATGCACGCAGTGGGGCAGATTTTTAAGCTTATGCGCGCGGGGTACATTTGTGCGCGCTACCCGGTGCGCACAAATGTACACCTGATTTTATAAATGCGCGCGCTGCCGCGCGCATGTTATAAAATCCAGGGTCAGTGCGTGCAAGGGGGTGCACACTTGTGTACCTTGTGCACGTCGAGCCCTAGGGGAGGCCTGATGGCTTTCCCCATTCCCTCTGAGACTGCTTCAAAATTGGCAGGCGTAACTTGCGTGCTACAGCTGGCTGCTGGTGCGCCAACCCCCGGCACAGCCGCTGTGCCGGAAGACTCAGGACCACCCCCGGACTGCCGCCCCGCCCCCAGCCTCTCCCCAGGACCGCCCCTTTTTCAAAACCCCGGGACATACGCACATCCTGGGGCTTGCGCACGCCGCCGAGCCTATGCAATATTGGTTTTAAATCTACCCCAGTGCGCGCAGGGCCCAGCCACACGCGTAAGTGACAATATTTGCGCACATGACCGATTTAAAATTCGGCCAAAAATGTGTATGAAAAAAATATTTTCAGCAATAACATTCAAAGCTTTCTACATGCAGGCAAAATTAATAAAGAGCAAACTTTTATTAAAATAGAAATGAAGAAGGGATGACCATAATGCTGTAAAAGCCAGTGATGATAAGTACCATCATTTTCACAGCAAGAATTAAAGTTACAGTACATAAGTCAGACCCTCACCAAAAGAAAATAGAAAGACCATAAAGTAAAGTAGAAATCCATGAACAAAATCTGAATTGGAAACCACATCTGTATTATTCAGTACAACAAAGAAAAAACAGAAACATCATCATTCCTCACAAAACATCAAGCAATAAAATAAAGACATAAAACATTCATAATATTAAAAACATACTAATAAAAAGACTAAATGTTAAAACAGCTGATCAACATCCAATAATTAAAAAAAACTTGTTAAATATTTCCCAAAACACCAATAAAATATTTCAAAATAGCAGAAACATCAAACACCACCGAATAATTAAAATGAAAAAGATTTTAAAATTTCCAGCTCTCCATACCAGGGATCTTTTGATTTCCATTCACCCTGAGATTGCTGTGGATTATGGGAGGGAGGACCGCACAAACTTTATCTTCTCTCTCATACACATATACAATAACACATTCATTATTTCACACATTACCTCTCTCATATACAAGCTTATGCTCTCACACACACTCCTCTCTCAGATAGACAGGCTTTCTCTCTCCCACAGAGATACATTATGTGTGTGTGCCTGTGAGCCTGTTGTGCAAATTCTTTTCATAGGCATGCATGTTTACACAGACACACAAATGCAGGTTCTCAAACAGGCACACACACTAAACAGGTTCCCAATCATTCTCACAGGCACACAAACATGCAGACTCCCAATTTCTGTCTCACTCTCTCATAGGCACATATACACAAGCAGGCTCTCAATCTCTTTCTCTCACAAACACATACACAAGCAGATTCTAGGGATGTGCAGAGCAAAATTTTATGTTCATATTTTTTATGTCCGAAAGGGGGTCCCACTTGCGGCCAATATGGACATAAAAAAAATCCAATGAGTTGGGTATATGTACATATGTGCAAAAAAAAATTTAAACCCCCTCACCCTCCTTAATCCCCCCCCCAGACTTACCACAACTCCCTGGTGATCAAGCGAGGAGTGAGGACGTCATTTCTGCAATCCTTGGCGAGAAGCATGTGACGTCGGTGGCACGTCGAGTGACGCGGCGTCACGTGATTCCCGGCTCGTTCGCGCCGGACGGCTCGTTCGGCCCAAAAAGAACTTTTGGCCAGCTTGGGGGGGTCAGGAGGCCCCCCCAAGCTGGCCAAAAGTTCTTTTTGGGCCGAACGAGCCGTCCGGCGCGAACGAGCCGGGAATCACGTGACGCCAGCGTCACTCGACGTGCCGCCGACGTCACATGCTTCTCGCCAAGGATTGCAGAAATGGCGTCCTCACTCCTCGCTCCATCACCAGGGAGTTGTGGTAAGTCGGGGGGGGGGGGGGGATTAAGGGGGGTGAGGGGGTTTATATTTTTATTTTGGCTCAACAATCGCGATTTCCCACATATCGAACATATCTATGTTCGATATGTGGGAAATCCGATCGTTTATGTCGAATCAATTTTTTAAGTAAAAAAAAAATATGAGTTGCGTTTTACTAATGCGGTCAATCCGAATGCACACCCCTAGCAGATTCCCATTCACTCCTACAGGCACATAAACAAGTATGCTCCCAATCTCTTTCTCCTAGGCACACATAAAAGCAGGCTCCTAATCTCTTTCTCACAGGCACACACATAAAAGCAGGCTCTCAATCTCCCTCTCTCTCACAGGCACACACACAAGTAATCTCCCAATCTCTCTCTCTCTCTCACAGGTGCACACACACAAATAATCTCCCAATCTCTCTCTCTCTCTCCTTCTCTCTCTCTCACAGACAAACACACAAGCATGCTCCCAATCTCTTTCTTTCTCTCTCCCAAGTACACACATGCAAGCAGACTCCCAATCCCTCTTTTTCTGTCTCACAGGCACACACACAAGCAGCTCTCTGACCCTGCCAGGCCTGTTTCTTCTTTGGCAATGAGCGGGCTAGGCTCTGTTCATGGCTCCACTATGCCTCTCTTCTTTGGCCGTGAGCAGGATGGGTTCCGCTCACAGCCTCTCCAAAGCTTTTTCTCTTTCTTCAGCATGAGTGGGTACACACTGCTAGGGATGTGAATCGTGTGCCCGATCGTCTTAACGATCGAAATCGTCTGGCAGGAGAAGAAAATCATGTTTGGCACGATTTTTTAGTAAAAAAATCGGTTTTTCGGATTAGTGCGCACTAACAGGAGTTAGTGCGCGCTAACAGAAAATGATACAATTTGACACTTTTCAGGTCAGTTAAGGTCAGTATAGGAATGAATATGTATTCCTATTGGCTGCCCTCTTATTTATTCATGTTACCAAGGTTTTCACTGACAATATATGGGGGATGGGAAATGGAAACAGTTGGTAGCTTGACAAAAAAAGTAATGTGATCAGTCAATGTGACTAGAACTTGTGCCCTTTCCCTGATACCGGAAGTGTTGTGATCTTCCTGCATGCAGTGCCGTATCCCTGATACCTGGAGTGTTGTGATCTTCCTGCAAGGTAGTGCCCTATCCCTGATACCAGGGGTGTTGTGATCTTCCTGCATGCAGTGCCCTATCCCTGATACCGGGGGTGTTGTGATCTTCCTGCACTCAGTGCCCTATCCCTGATAGGGGAGTGTTGTGATCTTCCTGCACACAGTGCCCTATCCCTGATACCGGGAGTGTTGTGATCTTCCTGCACGCATGGACATGTCTTGCCTGCCTCGGTACCGCCTTGGAGCCCTCTGGGGTTGTGCTGAGGTCCAAGAGCACACTATCTCCTCGGAAATGGGACCGCTTTCCTAGCGCTCCCTAACATATGTGATGTATTTTTTTATTTTTGCTAACGCGAGAAGCATAAAGTGTTCTAACTTTGCCAGCTCCCTTATGGGTAGATTATTAAAAAATACACACATGCGTCCATGTGCATATGTTACCTGGGGGGGGGGGGGGGGGGGGGTAGATTTGCCCAGTTTTCGCACGGCAACAAGATCGGTCCTCCGCCACTTCCCTCCCAGTCCGCTCCAATTAAGTAGCTGACTAGGAGGGAAATTTCCTACCCCCTTACCTACCCTCTCTCCCTCTCTCCCTCTCCTCCCTGAATACTTTGAAGGCCCTACCTTTTTTTGGGGGTTCTTGTTTTCAAAATTATGCCAGCTCCTGATCAAGGTTCAGGAACAAAGTCTCGCTTTTGTGTGGCCTAGTGCCACTGCTAAGGATGCTGCCAGGACCTTCAAGTGGCAGGAAGCTTCCGCTGCCATTGCTTTGTGCTTCGAGGCCTAGTGCCACCCTGGGACATCCTTACCTTTGCGGCAGGGAGCCACCACCGTTTCTCCATCTTTGCAGCCCAGTGGCCGCCGCCAGGGATTCTCTTCATGGCCTGTGCGCCATTGGGATGCTTCACCACCGCCATCTCCAATACCTCTGCCTGCTTTTTCACTATGCAGCAGGGACATCACTGTCCTTGGTGCTGCCTCACTTCCTGGGTCCTTCCTAGGTGCCGTCGTGTGCCTCTTCACTCTATTTAAAGGGCCAGTGGCAGGAAAAGCCCGCGGCCCCACCGGAAGCCAGCCTCAATCTATTTCCTGTTTCATCCCTATAAAAGGGCTCAGTTCCTGTTCCTCAGGGCCTTCATATCAGAATCCATGGTTGTCCATGTCCTTCTTAGCTGGTCAAGGTCCTCCGTGGTCTTCATTTGTCTAAGATGGCTCTTCGTTCCATGTCTTCGATGTTCCTGGTCTCGTCTTCATCGGAGCTCCTTCGTTGCCTTGTCCTAGTTTCAGATGTCCTGATGTTCCAGATGTCCTGAAGTCCTGATGTTCCAGAGGTCCCGTTGTTCTGTTCCTGAAATTCTGATTTCCTGAAGTCCTGATGTTCGAATCTTCCAAGTTCCGAGTCCTCCAAGTTCTGAGTCTCCCAGCTCTTTGAATTCTCCAGAAGGCCACCCTGAGGGTAAATCCGTTATGATCCGGTTCCTGTATCCGGTCATTGGAGCCTCGTTTGGTTGGATCCCCTTCTGGCGCTTGTCTCACTCCTGCATGGTTTGTGTCCAGCTTTCCCAGGTTGTGTAGGGCATGCAAGCAGACAGGGTGGTCCATGACAAGACCATGAGGGGCTGTGTAGGCACCCTGAGAGACAGTGCCCACCTGTACCTTCCAAGTTCCAAGTCCTCGTCTGAGTCCTTCTAAGTTCCAAGTCCTCATCTGAGTCTTTCCAAGTTCCAAGTCCTCGTCTGAGTTCTTTCAAGTTCCAAGTCCTCAGCCTCTGTCTGGCTTCATGCACTTGTAGTTCCCAAGCGGCAGGTCCGGAAGGGCTTTCAAGTGGCCGGATGTCTACTCCTGAGACCAGTATTATGTTGCTGGGTCTCATTGGTGCGTGTAGGTCCAATGGAGGGCTGATCCTGCCTTGTTCCTGTTCCAAAGTTCCTTGCCTTAGTTATAGTCCTACCTTGTTCCTGTTCCACCCATGCTTTCATGCTCTCACTGCCCACAATGTGCCTTGGGGCTCCTCCCTGAGTCATTCCGTGGTTCAGGGGCTCATGTTCTCCCATGAGCTAGTGACCATGCCTCCATGCCCTCAACACCAGCCGTAGGCCGCGCCCACAACAGGATTTGAAGGCCCCACGGTCACAACAGATACTATCATGTCCTTCTTGAAATTTCCTAGCAACAATGAGCTGATAATGTTAATATAACCAAAAGTTATCTGATGTCTCTTAACACCTGGGGAGATCAAAGACTAAGACATCAGGTGTCTCTTAACACCTGTGAAGATCAAATACTAAAGACTGGTACTGATACCAGTGAGCTGATAATGAGTTAAGACATTTGGAATCTCTTAACACATGGGGAGATCAAAGACTAGTACTGAAATACCTTCCTGGATAAAGTGCAAATTGAAACACTTAACTTTCAGACCTATTAGTAAAAAATTTGTAACTTATCATTAAAATCATCCATTGTACCTGAAGACTGGAGGATAGCAAATGTAACCCCAATATTTAAAAAGGGCTCCAGGGGCGATCCGGGAAACTACAGACCGGTTAGCCTGACTTCAGTGCCAGGAAAAATAGTGGAAAGTGTTCTAAACATCAAAATCACAGAACATATAGAAAGACATGGTTTAATGGAACAAAGTCAGCATGGCTTTACCCAGGGCAAGTCTTGCCACACAAATCTGCTTCACTTTTTTGAAGGAGTTAATAAACATGTGGATAAAGGTGAACCAATAGATATAGTATACTTGGATTTTCAGAAGGCATTTGACAAAGTTCCTCATGAGAGGCTTCTAGGAAAAGTAAAAAGTCATGGGATAGGTGGTGATGTCCTTTCGTGGATTGCAAACTGGCTAAAAGACAGGAAACAGAGAGTAGGATTAAATGGGCAATTTTCTCAGTGGAAGGGAGTGGACAGTGGAGTGCCTCAGGGATCTGTATTGGGACCCTTACTTTTCAATATATTTATAAATGATCTGGAAAGAAATACGACGAGTGAGATAATCAAATTTGCAGATGACACAAAATTGTTCAGAGTAGTTAAATCACAAGCAGATTGTATTAAATTGCAGGAAGACCTTGTGAGACTGGAAAATTGGGCATCCAAATGGCAGATGAAATTTAATGTGGGTAAGTGCAAGGAGATGCATATAGGGAAAAATAACCCATGCTATAATTACACAATGTTGGGTTCCATATTAGGTGCTACAACCCAAGAAAGAGATCTAGGTGTCATAGTGGATAACACGTTGAAATTGTCGGTACAGTGTGCTGCGGCAGTCAAGAAAGCAAACAGAATGTTGGGAATTATTAGAAAGGGAATGGTGAATAAAATGGAGAATGTCATAATGCCTCTGTATCGCTCCATGGTGAGACCGCACCTTGAGTATTGTGTGCAATTCTGGTCGCCGCATCTCAAAAAAGATATAATTGCGATGGAGAAGGTACAGAGAAGGGTTACCAAAATGATAAGGGGAATGGAACAACTCCCCTATGAGGAAAGACTAAAGAGGTTAGGACTTTTCAGCTTGGAGAAGAGACGACTGAGGGGGGATATGATAGAGGTGTTTAAAATCATGAGAGGTCTAGAACGGGTAGATGTGAATCGGTTATTTACTCTTTCGGATAGTAGAAAGACTAGGGGGCACTCCATGAAGTTAGCATGGGGCACATTTAAAACTAATCGGAGAAAGTTCTTTTTTACTCAACGCACAATTAAACTCTGGAATTTGTTGCCAGAGGATGTGGTTAGTGCAGTTAGTATAGCTGTGTTTAAAAAAGGATTGGATAAGTTCTTGGAGGAGAAGTCCATTACCTGCTATTAAGTTCACTTAGAGAATAGCCACTGCCATTAGCAATGGTTACATGGAATAGACTTAGTTTTTGGGTACTTGCCAGGTTCTTGTGGCCTGGATTGGCCACTGTTGGAGACAGGATGCTGGGCTTGATGGACCCTTGGTCTGACCCAGTATGGCATTTTCTTATGTTCTTATGTTCTTATGTAATAGATATGGGAATTGATGCCGGAATCGGTTCCAGTTTCGGTATTGTGGACCTGTGGGAAATTCATTTCCTGCAGTCCGGTCGTTTTTTTTTTTTTGGCTGTCCCAAGCCGAAAAAGAAAAAATCCACCCTGACCCTTTAGATCTAATTATTTACAATCCCCCACCCTCCCGACCCGCCCAAAACTTGCCTAAACTCCCTGGTGGTCCAGGGTTGTCCCGGGAGCAATCTCCCACTCTTGGGCCATCGGCTACCAGTAAACAAAATGGTGCCGATGGCCCTTTGCCCTTACCATGTGACAGGGGCTATCGGTGCCATTGGCCAGCTCCTGTCACATGGTAGGAGCAATGGACAGCTAGCGCCTCCTTTTACTGTGGGCCCTAATTTGCATAGGCCACCCTCCTGAATCACACACCCAGGAGAGTGGCCTGTGCGCACGCCGGGAAAGCGAGCGCTCGCCAGCTCTCCCGTGCGTTTTTCTGTATCGGCCAGTTAGTAAATTAAGTTTTGCTTTACCAGATTATGTGTAGAATGTTCTATGACATTACATAAAATATACCCCCATATGGCCACTGTGTACAGCTCTCTTTCCCCTTACATTTTTGATCTCGTTATAGAGATTCTGGTGCATAAGCTCAGGTCTAGTCCAGTAATTGCTGGGTTTCGTGCAGGAGTTTCTGAGCATTTAATTTCAATTTGGGTGTGGCTCTCCGAGTAATTTTATAGCCCTGTTAACCTGTCCACACGTTGTATTAGATATGAGACATTTGCTCTCCCGTCTCTTCATAATGTTTGGAATCTTTATGATGTACATAAGTTTTCTTTGCTGATTTCTAGCCTTAAGCTTTTGCTCCCCCGTGCAACTGTCTCTGCACTTCCCAGTTCTCTGTTAATCTGGTTTTTTGTAACTGTTCTCTTCCTGCTTTATTGTTTACCCCTGTTACATGTAAACCGGCATGATATCTCTGATGATGGACGGTCAAGAAAAAACACAAATAAATAAATAAAAATAAATAAATATACCCAGACAATGTACTTTTGTTCTTGTCTAACCCTAGAACCTCAAGGCCAGAGCTCCTCAGGTTTATATTTGATTATGATAGATTGTCAGGATACAAGGTAAATTACTTAAATAAGAGGTCATGCTAATAGGGGTGGCGTTGGGGGTGGGGGTGGGGGCAATATCCCTAATAGTTTTGGGGGCTTCAAAAAAGCTGAGTCTGGTATGAAATATTTAAGCATTTTTGTTCCTTGTGACTTCAATGATCTTTACAAAACAAATGTTGCGCCTAGTTTTCATAAAATCCAGAGGGATGCTTGGAAGTGGGGAGACATATTTGTCCTGGGCAGGGTGTATTGCTGTGATGAGAATGAATATCCTACTTCGCTTAATGTCTGTGTTTCAGCATGTTCCATGTTATCTCCCAGACTCCTTTTTTTGGTAATAGCCTTATTTCTAAATGTATCTAGGATAACAAATACCCATGCAGTAAGATGCGTACTCTGTGGAAGTGCAAGGAGGACGGGGGTATGGAACTTCCTAATCTGCAGGCATATTTCTGGGCAACACTTATGCATGGGGTTATGGTCTGGCTGCACAGAGACATGGCTTTGCCTTGGTATTCTATAGAGTTGCAACTGGCCAAGGGCAGGGATTTGTTGCAGCTCCTGCTGCAGACACCTGATTCAGCATGGGTTCACCAGGTTAGCTGGACAGTCCCCTTTATTTCCTGAGTCTTGAAAATATGGAGGAGGTTCTGCCAGAGGACTGGCAGTTGTTTGGGATGGGTATCTGTTTTGTCTCCTTTATGGGGGAATCCATTTCTTTCCTTCATTACCTATTGCAGGGATGCCTCTATGTGGTAGAAGCAGGGGTTAAAATTTGTAGGGCAGCTATGGGAAGAGGAGAGCATTATCCCTAATTCATTTCAAGAAGTTTTGTTTTGACTACTCGATAGAGGAGAGTTTCTGTGGCTTTTATAAGATGTTAGAGGTGTTAAGGAGTTGTGGTATGGGTAGCCAGTTCTCCAAACCTGCCAAATATGGTGGAGTGCCTACTCATTAAAGAGTAAATTCCTATGTGAAGTATTTCTAAATTGTATAAAGAAATAATGAGTTGTATCTGTTTGCAGGATCCTCCCCTAGGTTTGTCCAGGCTTGAAACAGAGATCTCCAGATGAGTTGGATGAAACTGACTGGAAGACTATTTGGAGGTTGACCCATAAGGCATCAGTTTGCAATAGAAAATTGGAGATGATAATTAAGTTATTACATCACTGTAATAGATGTTCTTTATTTCATGCTAACTTTTCACCTAGCTCTTCTAGACTATATTGGAGAGGCTGTGGACTAGAAGGTTCATATCTTCATGTTTGGTGGGACTGTCCTCTGATAGTTGCTTTCTGGGAGAGTATTTGCGTGCCTGTTTTAGAAATGATTAGGGGTGTGCATTCGTTTTGAACGCATATGTAAAACGCAACTTTTTTTTTTTTTACTTAAAAAAAGTGATGATGCACAATGCATCGCATTTTCAACTTATTCAACATAGCTACGTTGAATACGTTGAATCTAAATAAACACTTAAACCCCCCACTCTCCTGACCCCCCCAAGACTTACCAAAACTCCCTGGTGGTCCAGCGGGGAGTCAGGAAGCCATCGCTGTTTTCCTTTGCGAGGAGCATGTGACGTCGGCGTCACGTCGGAGTGACGCGGACGTCACGTGTTTCTCCGCGCCTCCGCTCCGGGACCCCCGTTGGACCCAACCGGAACTTTTGGCCAGCTTGGGGGGGCCTCCTGACCCTCCTGTGGGTCCAACGGGGGTCCCGGAGTGGAGGCGCGGAGAAACACGTGACGTCGGTGTCACTCCGACGTGACGGCGACGTCACGTGCTCCTCGCAGAGGAAAACAGCGATGGCTTCCTGATTCCCCGCTGGACCACCAGGGAGTTTTGGTAAGTCTTGGGGGGGGGATTAAGGAGGGTGAGGGGTTTAAATTTTTATTTAGGGAACCGGTGAACGTATGGACAGATCCTCAACTTATGGGATTCTCCATATGTCCATATTGAACGAAATTGACCCGCAACTTCAACTTATCAACTTATCAACGCAAACTTTTTGTCTGCACATCCCTAGAAATGATAGGCATAGAGATTTTATTTTCACCTTTTTTATGACTGTTGGGCAGATGGGGTTAAAGGCACCTGTTCTCCTCTAAAAAATATTGGCCAATCACTTAATACATGCACAATTGCATTGATGAGGAAATTGATGCCTACTTAAGCTATGTGGTATAGTCAGGTATTGTATGTAGCTAATATTGAAAGATTGACTTACGTACTGAAACACACTCTGCTAATCTATGAAAAGATATGGGGAGGTTTTTGGGAATATTGGAACATCTGATCTTTAATGTAGAATTATTTGTAACTATTTGTTCCTATTTTGCTGTTCAGTATACCGATGTCTTTAGTTTGTGTAATGGCAATCTTGCCTGGTCTTTCTTCACTCCATTTTTTTTAATCACATGGTGTGGAGGCTTTTGTAATGTTGATCCTCATGTTTCTAAATAAACAGTTTAAAAAAAATGAGATTCCCTGAGTCAGGGACCCCTAGACAAGAGACCCTTAGACTCATGATCCTCACACCTAGAACCCCAAACCAGAGACCTCTGACCCAGATTCCCTGGACCTTCTGAATTAGAACCCCTGAACCAGAGACACTGAAATGGGACCCCAGGTAAAAAATTATGCTGAACTTATCTGATACTCTGTGAAGAATAGAGGTGGTACCAGTGGCAGGGTTAGCGTGGGACCTTTCAAGTAAATGTGGGGATTACATTTTGAAATCCCTGTATATTGTTTACCCCACATATTCTGCACCTGCATACAGGGATAGCTGCATCACTTAGCAAGCTAGCCTTAAAATTTCAGCACTAGTCAGCTGTTCTCCCTCTCCCACACATGCACATACAATACATTCAACCAGGCTTCCAGGAACACACAAAATTTGAGCAGTTATATTTAGTCACCCAGTTTTAATAGACATCTATATGTAGCTGCTTTGTGGTGATACATTTTCAAAGTCATTTTCATAGTTAAGTGGCTATATATATTTTAATATCTATCTGTATTCATTGTATTGATTTTATACTACCTGAGGGACAACTCATGTGCTCTATGATAGTTTCTCCCTGTGGCTCTGTAGATAAAGCTTTTCTTGAGAAAGAGTTCCTGTGCTACAAATACTGTAGTTAAATGATAGCTGAAGTTAGGTTTTGTTATTATTTCATTATTCTGTTCTGTTTAAAGAGCTACTCCTATTTGGCCCTGAGTCTGCTTAGGGTACCACTTATTTTGTAAAGAATTGTAAATAAATCCCCCATACTATTTGTTGCACTGAATTCTATCTTATGGTGTTTTCCTGGGTGACTCTACAGCCTCCAGTTAAACATTCTGCAACAAAGTGAAGGAAAACATTCTGCAACAAAGTTAAACATTCTGCAACAAAGTGAAGGAAAACAGCAGCCATGCCCTTTCACAAAATATACATATATATGCACAGATCTACAAAATCGCATAGGGTTCTTTGCTGAAAAGCTGTGAATGGCAATATGG
Source organism: Rhinatrema bivittatum (assembly GCF_901001135.1). Classification (NCBI taxonomy): domain Eukaryota; kingdom Metazoa; phylum Chordata; class Amphibia; order Gymnophiona; family Rhinatrematidae; genus Rhinatrema; species Rhinatrema bivittatum. Next base: position 95,569,707 of record NC_042618.1, read on the forward strand.
AGTCACTAGCTACAGAAAATTACAGAATATCTTATGATCTCAGTCGAAATGTGTATTTCTCCTATCCATTGATGGCTAACACAGGTGGTGGGTTTCTGTTTTGAGGGTGTGCTATGGAGATGTCATAGATAGCAGACTCCTTTCTGTAGTGCTGGAGGTGGACCCTTGGCCTGGTGCAGGATTGGTAGGGCCCTTCGGTCGGATCCAGAGAGCACCTGCCACCAGGAGGCGGAGCACAGGAGGAGACAGAGGCTAGCTGGGGCTTCGCCAATAGCAACCCGGGGTTCCCTCAGGTTGAGCCCTTGGCTACCCGGGCCACTTGGTCTTAGGTGGGCCTCGCAGGGTCTCCTAGAGAGGAAGCATAAGGGAGTGCCCACCATGAACAAGGGTGCACGGTCGAGGTTCAGGCAAGAGTGTCTAGAGGTCACAGAGGCCAGAAGAGAGTGTCCAAGTGGATAGTGAGGATCAAGGCCAGAGTATCAGTCCAGAATGGTCAGCTGAAGCAGGAGTCAGTACCTGTAGTCAATCCAGGAGTAGTCAGGCCAGGCAGAGGTCAAGTTCCAGGTAGCGATCAGGAGTAGTCGGTGGACAGGCCGAGGTCGGTTCCAGGCAGCGATCAGGAGTAATCAGTGAACAGGCAGAGGTCAGGCCCAGGCAGCAATCAGGAGTAGTCAGTGAATAGGCAGAGGTCAGATCCAGGCAGCAGGCAGACGAAGTCAGAAGCAAGCAAAGGTCAGTACTGTGAGATCAGTCCAAAGGGTACTACCAGGGATGGAGAGATGAAGGAACAGGAGATGCTGGAACTGGAGATGCTGGAACAGGAGACACAGGAGACGCAGGAACAAGACACGCTGGAACAGGCAAATTAGATAACACCGGAGTGTATGACCAGATTGCCAAGGCAAGGAAGTGGTGTCTGATCACTTCCTTATATCTGGCTGTCAATCAGGGTGCGCCGCGGAGCTGGAAAACACCCTGGCCCTTTAAGAGGCCGGGCGGTCCACACCTAGGGGCGGGGCCAACACCATGGAGGACGCTGAGCCCCGTTGTGAGGCCTGGTGAGCAGTGGAAGGCCTGGCGGATGCCACCATGGGATGCTGAGGACAAGCAGAACTGGCAGCAGCAGTGGGGGATGATGACCCGGGACACGCCGGAGCAGGGACAAGGTGAGCAGGACCGGGCGCAGGCCGAGTGCGGAGGGACGCGCAACACTTTCATTCAAGAATAAACATTTATTCTCTTAGCTTGTGCAAATAAAGCAAAACAGCTTACCTGGCCCCTATCCTTCTGGTCTTCCACAAAACATGGGATACATCTCTTTGGCTGTCTTGGCAAACAAGGTCTCAGTAAGCACCTGGTCAGAATCCTTTATAAGATTTCATTTGAACAGTACAATCTGTACTTCCAGAGTGCTACACTTATTTTTTTCAAATGAATGACACTATGTAGTTTCAGATTCAAATAAGAAAATAAGAAAAAAAAAAGAATTATATGACCTTGGAATGTGAAAATTGTGCTTGTAAAAAAATGTGTAATTTAAGGTGCCTTTGTGTTGGTGGGGTTACTCCAATCTGTGTGCGTGTATTGTATCAAAAATGAAACCAGCAATTTGATTTCTCAGTAGAGAGAAGATAACTGCTTGGGGTCAGAAGAGTAGTAATGCTATGAGCAATAACTCAGGCCGTTAGAAACCAAAATAACTGTCAGTGTTAAACCTACAATAAAGCAATAGGAATCAGGAGAATAATTTCATACATTTTCTCCAGAGAGATTTGATTTTGGTAAACCAGTAGATTGTCCTAAAGCGATAAAAGTATTTGATTGGTCTGAGAAAGCCTCAAGCTTTAAATGAAAAAAAAAACATATCAACAACATCAGTTTACTGTACAAAAAAAAGATGAAGCAGAGACTACGTAGCAAGCGAGATCCTCTGGTAATTTTATGGATTGTATTTGAACCAATAAAGGAAGGAAGACTGGCATTTTTAGTATCAATATAATTCACTGTAGTCTTGTCCAGCAGGGTTCAAGATTTTCTTCATTCTTGCATTTTGAAGTCTTTCTGCAAATCTTTTCATGTAATAGCCATTAAAATGGTAATTTTCAAAGACTTAAGAAGATCTTAGGGGGGTGCGTAATTTAGGAATAGTGAAACAAAGTATATAGCTCACTCTGTCAGCCACCCAATGCATTCAGCAAATATAGGTTTTGATATTTTCAGTACAGGTTTTTCAAGGTGGTTGGTTCAGTAGTCATGTGGGTGGGTAACTGGGCCCAAGTGAGGTGTAACTGGCCCTCCCTGGTGGTGGGACCTCATTGGCAGATAGGTGGTACTGCCCAAAGAGTAATTTTCAGCACTGTTATCATTGGGGCACTTAAGTTAGTGGTGTTCAGTCACTGCGATACATGGAGTGTCTGGTCTTGCTAAGACAAGAGGGTTCGGGTGTTGGTACACATGGGGCATCTCGGCCTATTTAAAGCCATAGTATGGTTTGGGACCATAGTTGGGTAAAGAAAAGGTATCCAGTTCAGCATAATAGGTGCAGGTGGGGTAAAAGGAAAAGGAAAAGGACCTATCTCTACAGAAATAGGGCAGGCTGAGGTGATAGACACAAGGAGGCAAGATAATTGCAAGGAACTTTGATTACTCTTGGGAATTCAACCATTGTCTCACACACAAAGTGGTCTGAGACAGACAATGTCTCCACTAAAGTTTGATCATTATATTAAAATGGATATAGTGCTCTCTTATGCTGGTGAAGAAATTATTTAAAGGGTTTTATAGTAAAGCTTTATTGGCAACTTTGTATGTTAAATATAAACAAAAATCATAGGGGTAGATTTTCAAAACATACACGTGCACATGGCCGCACAATTTTATTACATGCGTGTACTGGCGCACGCATGTTAAAAATTTTGGGTCGGCGCGTGCAAGGGGGGGTATAATTTTGCAAATATGCGCTGCAACGCATTGGGGCCTTCCCCATTTCCCTCTCACTCTGCTCCAATTAAGGAGCAGACTGGGAGGGAACTTCCTAACCTCCCTTCCTCTTCCCCTATCCTAACTATCCCAGTTTGTTTTGTTTTACCTTTTCCTCCTGCCAAGGAGCAGGAACAAGTTGCGCATGCCGGCAGGGTGCCGGCATGTGAACCCCCAGCACAGCAGCAAATGGCCGCTCTACTGGGCGCCTCTAGCCCCACCCCCCGGACCACCCCATTTTAAAGCCCTGCCACTTGCACGCTTCCTGGGGTATACATGCGTGGCCGGGCCTGTTTGAAAATTGGCCCGGCGCGCATAAGGCCTGCCCATGCACGTAAACCCCAGGATTTATGCACATCGGGGTTTTAAAATCTACTCCAAGTTTTATTTCCACTAATAGAAACATTGCTGTTGTGTTATTACTGCATAGAGGTTAGGGTGTGTGTGATTCTACAGGGTCAAACAAGAAGGATACAGTGTGCCCTTATTATATATGTGAATTATTTTTAAAAAAATCTAAGTTTGCAACTAGATTAATTAAAAGATGCAAAAATGCATAAGGCAGCATTCTCACAAAAACAGATTTCAAACAGAGAAATTCATGTATTCCTAGCTTCCATAATAATTTAGATCTATAGCACCAACCCTCTGATATATTTTAAAATTTTAATATGAAATGTTTGCAGCAAGCTATGGCAAATTGAGTTTTAAAAGTAATAATCTGGCCTTGCATGCTACATACACATAATTCCAAATATATAATATTCATAAACCAAAACTTCTTTTAGGGATGTGCAGAGGAAACATTTTCAGTTTGGTTCATTCATTTGTTTCATAGACATATCCTTTTGGTTCATTAGTTTCCAATGGGAAAAAATAAAAACATTTTCATTTATTTTAGTAAATAATAAATAGCAAAGCCTATTAATTGTCTGACTGCCCAAGGATCTTGCCTGCATCATTGAATTATGAGATCATCTCCAACCCTCTCCCGCTCTGCACCTAAATTATCTCAGAACTAGTAGAAAAAGCCCGTTGAAGGAAGAGGAAATACCGTGAGGTATAGGAAGTACACAATTGAGATGAGTGGTAGAGAGTGCATACATACTGAACTCGGGTGTACTGTGTGGTAGTAGAAAACAGATTGACTATTCAGAGAGAGAGAGGGGCAGAACTCAATTTCCATATGTTGTAGAAGAGTGGATTAGACTATACAGAGAGGGGAAGAGCTGAAGAGTACAGGGAAAGAAGGGTGCGCTCAGTTTCCATACAGAGAAAAAGGTGGAGTTAGAGAATACAGGGAGGGAGAAGGGTAAAGCTCATTTTGTAAACTGGCTATGCAGATGCAAGACAACTTTCCACTTTATTATAGTTAAGATGTCTTATCTGCTCTTAGAAACTTCCAAGGACTGAGCCTAGCCTATAGCCAGGAAGGCATGGAAAACATGAGAAGAGATCTAGCAAAGTTCAAGAAATGTTCTAGGTTCTGGCAGATAAGACAATGCTAAAAAATGCAAAGTAATGCATTTAGGATGCAAAAACACATGGGAGAGGTGCAGTATTAGAGGTAAACATGACAGGAATAGAGTGGCACTTTATAGACTAACACATTTATTAAAGCATGAGTTTTTGAGGGCAGAGCCACTTCATTAGATGCTCCTCGTGGCTGGTTGTCAATGCTATAATAAGAAGTAGGAGATTATCTGGACTGTTAAAGAGGAGATAAGAAGAGAACAAGAGACCACATAAGAAAAAGGAACAAGATATTATGGACAAGTTTTGGTTTATTGCAGCACCTGGAGTAGAAGGGAGAGTTCTGGAGAAGACAGTGCAAAAAGTAGGGATGTATATGTAAAAAAATTGGGGTTTGGTGGAATCATTTAGTTCATTTGGTTCAATGATTCATTTAATTCATTCCAAGCTCAAAGAATACAATTATTTATTCATGTCATTTGGTTATTAATTTTCCATTAAAGTCAATGGGGAAAGCAATCCATCTTATTTTGGGATCTAAAATTTAGATTTTCTATCCAAGTTTAGTCAAATTTATAGGGAGATAGCAACAGTAGAAGGAAGAGAACTCCAAGTCACCAAGACTGAGGCAAAGTGGCACCAAGAGTGGCATGCAATAAAATAGACACCATGAGAGGGGCAAAGGGCATGAACCATAGAGGCATGAATATCCCAAGGCACAGAATGATGGGATATGGCAGCAAATACAGTGGTATAACCAGCCCAAGGCATGAAAAGGGGAGCAAAGCAACACCAACAGTGGCATGAATACCTCAAGGTAACAACAGAGGGGCATAGGCAGCAACAAAAGTGGCAAGAATATTCAAAACATATAATGAGGGATATGGCTGCAAGCACAGTGACATGAGGACCCAATAGCACCATGAGAAGGGCAAAGAGCACCAATAACAATGGCATAAAAACTTCAAGGCAATAAAAGAGGGAAAAAGAGCACCAATGACAGTGACATGAACAGCCCACAGTGCCATGAGAGGAACAGGCCAGGGAGTAGCAATGGCAGAGCAATGCAGCAAGGCACTGAACCAGGAGACAGGCATTGCAGGAGGGGCAAACTAGGTTGCAAGAGCAAGTGTGGCAACTGGCAACAACTTAGCAAGACATAGGCATTTGTTAAGTCTAGCACTGAACTCAGCCCTTCTGCCACTCATATGGAAATTTAGGAAATCAAGCAGAGAGAGTTTTATTTTAAATATGATCACCATTTTAATTAACTTTAGTGCCAACCATGAATAATATGAACTCTCCAGTTCATTATGAATGCTGCTTGGTGGGTATATAAAGGAAATGCTGTGCCACCTTGGTTAGCAATGCCAGTTCACAGAGTTGTGTACCCAATAAGTCAACAGATCTGTGGTGAAACAGCGCGTGACTGAAATTTGTGCAGAGGTGTCCTATGCTGGGGAGTAATGATGGTGATGGCCTCTGCTGCCAACTATTTTATCAATGGCCTGTGTCTGGAGAGTTTATTCTGCAGTGGCCATAGCGAAGGGGGTGGCAGATGATATTGGGGATAGAAATGGTATAACAGGGGCTGCTCTGCTCAGGCTGACAGTACTGTGCTGGGTAGCCACTCTTTCTTCTATTGCATCCCCAATGCTCTTCTGCAGTTTCTGCTGTATAACCTTTTGTACCAGCCCCAGGCTGAATGCAGGATTTTGAAAATCCATAGCTGCGGGGCAGGAATGACTGGAGATCACTCCTGCCCCTGGAAATCCACAAATGGGAAAATGACTGAGATGGAAGGGTGGTGAGATGTTGGAAGGGACTTTGGGTTTTGAGGGGATTTAAGTGGGTTTTGTGAACAGGAGAAAAGGAGATTTTCATTTTGTTTTGTGTTTGTTTTTTTCCTTCTTTTTACTTTTTGATAAATAAAAAAAATAAAATAAAATGAAACAAAAATACAAAACAAAATAAATATTTTTCAAGTCCACCTCTCTAATCACTAAGGCATCAGGGGCTAGCTGGTGAGTTATCTGCATGACAATAATGACAACTAGGAACACACAGCTAAAATTCACTAATGTTAATTGCAGGGATGCCTGTCAAGCCCTGATTGGCCTATAAAGCCCATTAGAGGAGTTTTTGGTGGGATTTGGTCTGGATTTGGTCCAAATCTGGTCCAAGAACTTTGAAGGTATTTGGGGATTTGGTTGGACACTCAATTAAATCAGGATGAGGGAATTGTTAGGTAAGGCTGGTGCTATAGATGAGCCAAACTTCAACTCACAGGATTTGTAGAAAGCATGCAAGACCCTACAGCTGCCAACAGCCAGTGTAATTGGAAGAAGAATTTAATATCCTGTTCCTGGAACCTTGCCTCAAATACCAATGACGACTTACCCATACCTACTGACAATACTCAGTCAGGAAATTCAAGAAGGAGAAGGAATGGAATCATAAAGTGTATTTGCCAGCCCTGGCAGATTAAACCCTTTACTTCCAGTGAGAAAGCTGTCAGCCCAGAATCAAGGGTCCTTATGTTGTGAGGGCCTAAAATGTCTAAGGAAAGAGTTCCACATTTTAATTAAATGAATTGGTTACATGAAAAAAGCTATTAAAACCTAGACCAGTCTTCAGGATAAGGCTTGTAGGCCTCTTTGGAGAGACTCACCACAACTATGACAGACTTCAAGTGACTAATATTACCATCAGGGTCCCCATCAAAATAATTGATTCCCACTGCTTCCACTACCTCCATTCCATTCATGTAATACTAGAGCACTCATTTCAGAGGACCATACCATAGAGGTGGCAAGGCTGAACATGAGCATCAATGTTTCAATGAGAAGACGCAGCCTCCAGTCCTGAACATTCTTAACATTTCTCAAAATTCTCACTCAACATCTTCTTTCAGAGACTTTGTGCTGTATAGTTTCTACCTTGTGAGAGGATACTTACCAACCATCTAGCCTCTCCACTACAATATGTCTTGTAGGCTGTTTATACCAATAAAAGTCAAGCTGTAGGACATACAAAACATGCTATGAATATTTGTGGACATTCAAGCCATTCTATATGATCTTGTGGGATAACTCGTTTCTGAGAGTTCAGATATCGTGCCTTATACAGTAAATTCTAAAGCATACAAGACTTGTCATGTGTTTTATAGTATAAATAAAGATGGATTTATTTTCTAAATAAAAGTGTGTGTTAGTTTCTTTTTCTTTTCTAGAGACAAAAGTGGAAACATAGGTTACAAGTCAAGGGCATATCTGAAGACTGGTTTCCAATAGCTTATGAAGCGTGTTCCCCTAGGTACCAGTCACTTTGCATTCAGTATGTCAGACCTAGTGAGGTGCTTCCAATAAAGCCTGTAGTGTGCTAGTAAATGCCTATGCTAAAGACTTAAAGGGAACCCTTTCACTCAGAAAGCATATATTTATTGTGCAAAAGTGGGACATTCTTACCTTTCATCTATGAGTGTAGCTGAAGAAGTCAACAGAGGAAAAATATGAGGGACATTTACCCTCTGTAAAAGGGAATGTGGATGACTTCTTCCTCTATCAGGTCTGGCAGGGTAGTTCTGTGTCAAAAAATGCATACTGCCTCTTTGATCAACTCAGCTTTTCCTGTAGTCCTTCAGTATCAAATCACCATTTCACAGATTAATTTTCAACTCTAACTTAGTATATAGTGCTAACTGAATAATTTATAGACTAACCTTTTACTATCAGCTAATATAGCAAATATAAGGGGTTATTTACTAAACAGTTTTCCCATAGACACAAAATGGGAGGAATGCCTTAGTAAAACAGGTAAATAGTAACATGGCAGATGATGGAAGATAAAATTAACCGAAAATCCTGCTTTGCACAGTTATTTTATTTTATATTGTCAATGATACATCTCAGCTGCCATAGAAGACTGACTGCTCAAGGATATTGTTCTTTATCAACACCAGTTTTTGTCTTCCTCATTAGTACTTTACCATCTTGGATAGATAAGCATACAGATTCCCCATACTTAATCCAACATCCACCCCCCCCCCCTTCCAATGCATAATTCATGTTCTACCATCGATCTTTGTATTATTCAAAACAGCTAAGCAAAACCAGTGAGGCTGTTTCCTGAACATCTGACTGCCTAAATTACCATGGCCTTGCTGGATGATACTCAGCCTCCACCAGAGTTGCCAACTGTCTGTAAATTGACTGACAGTCAGTGAAAAAGGACCAAAAAGATGTATCCATAAAAATAATTTCATTTAAAAACAAAAACAAACCATCATGAATGATAGACCTGTTTCTCCAGTGCCATGGGCTCAGGATCTGTAAGGTTACAATACTCAGGAGTGAAGGACCATGTCTTGGTACATAAAGGAGTGAGCCTTATCATCGTAAATTCCACTGTGCACAAAATAGCAATGGTATAACATATATCAGTAAAAAAAATTAGGTTGCTGTAAAAAATCTGGAAGACGGTAAATACTATTTATTTTCATGAATTGGTAATACTGGCTTCTTACAACCTGCCAACTTCAATCTGTTTGGTTTCTTGGGAGTTTTAGCCTATTGGTTCCAATCCTGTCAATAAAAGATGGATTCTACTCACTGCTTAATTCCAACTAATTAATAACTGATAATTTAAAATTTTAGAAAATGTATTTGATTGTTTTGTCAAACTCATTTTGGTATATTTAAGGTTCATATCTTTGTTTCTCACTATTTTCTTGCTTACAGGGGCAATATAAGGGTTAATAATTACAATTTTCTTATGGTCTCTGTAAATTAGCTCTGCAATATGAACAGCTTTTTCACATATTATTTTCTTTGTGTCTGTGAACTGACAGTAGTTTTAAAAGGCCTGCTCTATACTGCAAAGGATGCCTCATATTTCCTGCTAAAAGAAAATGTAAATAGGCCCTGTGGATAATTTATGTTTAAAGAATGCATTTCCTACTCTGTATGAAAGAAGTATTGTTATACTCTACCACTGTTTGATAAAAACTAACTTCTCCAAGCTTAATTTCACTTCTCTGGTCATATACACAAACAGAGAGATCATTAAAAGTAATCATCTTGTTTACCAAGTAAGTTTCAAAGTTTAAGTGATATATAACACATTCTTGTGATATTACTTTAAATGGTGAAGTAAAACATTGTTATACCTGAGAGGGCAAGGTTTTCATATATATTACACAGTGCACTGGCATGCTATTTTAAATATAAATGAGTACATTTATACATTATTGAACATAACCCATACTTATTTAAATATATTTGTAAATGTAAGTGTATAGTTAAACTGAAAAGATTTTCTAGCTGCAAGATTTTGAATAGCACTGAAAAGACAGGGACAGAGATGGGGGAGGAAAAGTGGGATATATTACACTTCTTAAACATTATACTCTTATGTGAACTGAGTAAATCCCGTTTTTAAAAATCTGTTGCCCCATCCACTTTAAAGTTCTAGTAAGTATAGCTAATCCTCTGCAACAGCATTAGTATATAAAAAATACAGAGAACTACCAAAAACAAGCCTCCAAAAAATTTATAACAATGCACCAATCCTTCAGGAGCTTATTAAATATGGATCAAATACATAATAGAGCATCCTCTTCCATAATTTTCAACCAAAATTTCACATGGATAATAACCGTCCAATTTTTTTTTACTGTGCATCTCCAAGTTTTGCTTTGTCTCATGATTTTAGCTTGTGGATTGTCCTCTCATCAGAAACAATGGATATTAAGAGATGTCAAAGAAAATCATGTTCGATGGGACAACTGAAATGGTGATAACTTAATTATGGGGAAATGCATAAACTGTAATGCATGGCTAGAAGAAACAAAGAAAACTTGTGTGGTGGCAATAGGAGCGAGTGGTATGTGTGAGAGTAGTATTCAAACAACAGTATGTGAAAAGGTGTGGCAGTTATGCTTGTGACTGTAGAGAGTGGAGAGAATGAACACAAAATATGTAAAAAGGTAGAGAAAGAGAGAAAGGGGTAAGAGAAATAAAGGGGAAGGGGAGAGGATAATTTAAAGGAATATGAGGGAGAATGAGAGAGAGAAAAAAGTGATACAAGAGCACTGAGAGGAGAGGATCACCTTGCTGGTGGCTGAAAGAAATCAGTAAGTTCTGTTTGGGAAATTTTTTAAAAGTATTGGGGAGAAGTAAACCATTAGGGTATATTAATTAGTGTGTTTGTTTTTTAGATAGTGTTTATAAACAGAAGTTAGTGTTTGTTTTTTAAATAGTGTTTTTTTTTAATAGTCAGTAAAGCAGGTAATAAACAAAATAGTGGTCGAGCCGTATTGAATTGAACAATTAAAAGAAGTTACTTTTCATTTTCTACAAAAATTTGTGGACTGTGTATATATCCTTTGCACCTCCCTTACCCTTATACAATGACATGATTCCCTCACCCCATCTAGGTGCTATGAACACTAACCCAAGTACTAGAAAACCCAACTCAGGGATTGAACCAAGGACAGTCAGCATACAAGTGCACTGCATGTGCCAGCTGAGCAACCTTAGGACCTCAATTATTAAACATTCTTCTCATAGACACATAATTGGAGAAAAGCGTTAGTAAATCAGGCCCTTAGTTGGCTTCTTTTACTTTGGAAAGAAGAATCAGATTTTAGAGTGTCCCTTTTTATTTTCTTGAACAAAACGGTATCATTAAACACTTTCTCTCATACAACACGAGCAGTAATAAATGATCATTAAGTATGATTCATAGAGGTCCACAAAAATTGTAAACTGTAAATGTTAGAGGAGGGTTCTGGAACAGTGAGAAAGAAATCAGTCATAGATGTTAATAACTAGGAAATGGCATCATAAACAAAAGACCTCATCATTTTTCCCAGGGTCACAAAATTCAGGAAACCTTTTAATAAATCTCACTCAAAAGGTTTTAGATTCCAGTTTTCTAATTGAAAATTAAATACCAGCAATAAGACAAATAACTCTGTCAATTATTTCTTGTTAGTTAAAGCATGATTGCTTATTATATATCCACTATATATATATATATATATATATATATATATATTTAGTGGAAAATGGGAAGCTGAAAGAATAAGAACTGAAGCTATTTCTTTACCCGTGCATTATTAAATACAGCTCCATAATTATCACCTGAGCTCCATCCATCCACTGAACTGTGATCTAAGAAAATTCAACTGCAGGAGGCAGCATCTCCTGCTCCTGTGCAGCTCTATCACTATGACTTGTTGGAGGCTGAGTTGTCATTGCTTGCTCTACAAAGTCTCTGAAATGTCATAGAAGAAAAGCTGCAATGATGGTTCTGTAATACATAAGCAATACATGAATTGAAATAAGTCCTTTGAAGAAGGATTCAATAATGAAATGCAATACATGTGTTTCAAACCTAGATGATGCTGGTATTTATGACTTTAAATGATAAAATAAGGAAAGCTTTATTTCTCTCTGAAGTGTATTACAAATGGTGAGTGCCTCAACTTTTCTTGCTTCTTGAGGGGGTAATTTTCAAATGTATTTCCATGTGCTTTGTACGTGCAGGAATGGGGTTTGATAAAAAATGCCCATCTGATATGTGAATAAAATTTATATTATAAGGAAACAAAAAAAGAGGCACATCCACCACAAGCAATGTCAAACCAAGGGAAGTGATACAACAGCAAATGGAAAAATAGCAATAATTAAAATAGTAATGAATAAGACACAGATAAAAAATCATAAATTAAAATAAAGGTAAACCATAAATAATAAATAGTAAATAGTGAGAAATATAAAAATAGTATGAAATAAAAATAAGAAAATTATGAAAATCTACTTAAAACTTGAGAGAGAAAGAGAACACAACTCTGGAGGGGTGGCACCATAGTAAGCAGCTATTTATACTACTATAGGAGGCCCACCTAGTAACTTAAAGGTGAGGTTTAGGTAATAGTGTAGGAATTAGGGGCCACTTTTACATGCAGAATGAGACGTACGAACAGAATAATACACTCTTGTGAAGATTTGATGTCCTTCAGAGTGAGGAAACTCACACAACGATGAGATTTGTAAAATGTTCTCAAAACCTAGTTTGATGTTACCCAGGAAGAGAGTCCATCAAGCAAGGCAGCTAAAGTGCAGCTATGGAGGGCAATAGGCGACAACATCAGCCAGCACAGTGGGATAACACAAACATGGGAGCAGGTATCGCACCAATATCGCGATATCAAGGCCCAGCTGAAATCCAAAGTTACCGCACGCCGGAAGTACCAGCAGCAGACTGGTGGAGGGGCACCCTGTCCAATTGTCATTACCCCCATGGAGCAGAGGTTTCTAGACCGTCTGGGCCCGGACGTGTTTGAAGGCTTGGAGCTGAGGCTGGACACCTCACACGTCGCGGCTGGTAAGTTCTCGTGAGCCATAAAGGCCCACACAGCAACTGATACACACCTACTGTGTCACACACTATGTGTTTTTGCCATTCACAAGGAATGACACAAACACTGTAGTGAAACACACACAGAAATTGGCATTAGATGATCATTTTCAAATCCCACAAAGTGCTCCTCTGATGCCAAAATGCTTGAAAGCTTGCTATGCCATATATAATTATGATGTTTTTCTATTTCTTTTCTGTTTCCACAGCTCGCCTTCAGGAACGTCTGGGTCCCAGCCAGGAATTGCCAGGACCCAGCTGGTAAGGGGCAGGTGTGAGCCAGGCCATCCCTGTATTGCAGCGTCCAATACTGCTGGATTCAGAGACACAGGTAGAGCAGGAGGAGCTGATTACCTAGGATTCCCCACCATTCACAGGGCTTAATGTGTCCCTGGATCTCGACTAGGGATGTGAATCGTTTCTGAACGATTAAAATTATCATCAGATAATTTTAAAATCGTCCTAAATCGTTAGAGTGCACGATACAATACAAATGCCCCCGATTTATCATCAGGGGCATTTGTATTGTATCGTTAAATAGGGCACGGGAATTATTTGGGGGAGGGCGGGAAAACCGGCACACCAAAACAACCCCTAAACCCACCCCGACCCTTTAAAACCAATTCCTTACCCTCCCCCACCCTCCCGAACCCCCCCAAAATGTTAAGTTACCTGGTGGTCCAGTGGGGGGGGGGGGGTGTCCCGGCGCGATCTCCCGCTCTTGGGCCATCGGTGCCATTTTGGCTGCCACTACTTAAAATGGCGCCGATGGCCCGATAAAAAAAACAACCCACCCGACCCTTTAAATCGACCCCCCTTAGCCTCCCCCACCCTCCCAACCCAACCCATCGCTAATTTTTTTTTAGGGAGGCCCGCGCCGCAAAAATTAAGATATGAGAATTGGAATCGTTTCTGATTCCAATTCACATCGCTAATTTTTTTTTTAGGGAGGCCCGCGCTGCTAAAAAAAAACAACCCACCCAACCCTTTAAATTGACCCCTCCAAAACCTTTTAAAGTTACCTGGTGGTCCAGGGGGGCCTCGGGGGCCCTCGGGGAGAGATCCAGGGTGGCCTCGGGTAGAGGAGAGTTCCAGGGGGGCCTCGGGGAAAGATTTCCCGTTCCCAGGCATCAGCTGTTCTAAAAAAAAAAAATGGCGCCGATGCCCCTTTGCCCTTACCATGTGACAGGGTATCCGTGCCATTGGCCGGCCCCTGTCACATGGTAGGAGCACTGGATGGCCGGCGCCATCTTTAAAGATGGCGCCGGCCATCTACTCATCAGCCCATAGTATAATATAGGCTGATGAGTATAATAGGGGCTGATGAGTAGATGGCTGGCGCCATCTTTCGTTTACTTGAATTGCTACCCCAGTTATTCTTGTTTATTGTAAACCGATCTGATATGGTTATTTACTATGAAGGTCGGTATATAAAACTGTTAAATAAATAAATAAATCTTTAAAGATGGCGCCGGCCATCCAGTGCTCCTACCATGTGACAGGGGCCGGCCAATGGCACAGATACCCTGTCACATGGTAAGGGCAAAGGGTCATCGGCGCCATTTTTTTTTTTAGAACAGATGATGCCTGGGAACGGGAAATCTTTCCCTGAGGCCCCCCTGGATCTCTCCTCTCCCCGAGGCCCCCCTGGATCTCTCCCCGAGGCCCCCCTGGACCACCAGGTAACTTTAAAAGGTTTTGGAGGGGTCAATTTAAAGGGTCGGGTGGGTTTTTTTTTTTTAGCAGCGCGGGCCTCCCTAAAAAAAAAATTAGCGATGTGAATTGGAATCAGAAACAATTCCAATTCACATATCTTAATGATCAGATTCGCCCCCCCCCCCCCAGCCGAATCTGATCGTTAAGACGATCTGGCACACGATTCACATCTCTAATCTCGACTCCCTCATGCCCGACACAGCAGGCTGAAGGGCAAGAACACGCACCCCTGTGTACTCTGCAGCCAGCGACAGGATGCAGTATTGAGGCCTCATGGCCTCAGTACCCCATCTAGGCAGCCAGCATATTCTACACCAGAACCATCACCCCCTGCAGCACCCCGTGCAGCACCACTGGATGAGCCCAGGACATCCTCACAAGGGCAGCTCCTGCGAATGGATATCCAAAGCCTGCGACGGGTCATGCAATGGCACAACCGGATCCAGCAGCAGGGGATTGCTGCCAGGTCCCGGGATACGATCAGGATCACTGCCGCCATCAGCACCCTGACCAATATAATTACACAGATCCTGGAGCGGATGCCCTACCCAATGTCAGAGTCCTCCTCACTGGCATCAACCCCCCGCAGCAGTCCAGCACGGAGACGAGGCCGCAGGGTTCGGCCCTCCAAAGCCATGCCACCTCCAAGAGGCAAGGGCCCGTGTGGCAAAGGGCCCTGAAGTGGAACTTCATGGCCAACAAAGCCCTTCTCTCCAGGTTTTCTGTGTGGGCCCTCCACACAGTTCCTGTGCTGTTATGATGGAATATAATGGATGAGCATGGGCCCTTCACAGAGTTTCAGTGCCATCTAGATGGAAGGAACCAGATCAACGTGGGCCCTTCACAGAGTTCCAGTGCCCTCTGTGCTGCTGTGTCTTATCCTGGCTCTCCTGCTCCCATGGTGCTGTGTCTTGACCAGCTCCATCAGTGCTGGTTCTCCTGCTGCCTGCATGCTGGAATTTTGCTGCTGTGGCTCTTTGGCTGTCCCCTTTCAGTGCACTCTTTCAACATGGACAGTCTGGGGCCTTTGCGTTTGCTCACATTGTACAGCAACATGGACTTATCTCTTACCAGCAGTACTTAAGCTTTAGGGGTGCCAGTTCCAGTTTCTAGATGTTCTTTGTGTAATCATGATTCTGCTATATGATTAACATGCAATACCTGTTATATGTAATTCAGCGGTTTGCATATATATTTGGTATTGGCTCCAAATGAAAGTGCTGTTCAGTTAAAATGCATAATTGTAAGATGTTTCTTCACTTGTCCTGGCAGATTGTGATTACCTAAGACATTGCCATTATTGCCAGCAGTGCAATACTTCTATGTGCTAATAAACAGCTAACACCTAGAATAAGGGATCTTGATGTGTCTCTGCTCTCATTGTGTTTCTTTAATGTTAAGGGTTGCACATGGGTGAAGTCATGTTTATGTGGCTTTCATTCTCCGGTGTGACACAGCTGTGTACATTAATTGGCAGCACTTCATACAGTGTGCATTTACAGGCTGGGTGTTGAAGGAAACGAAGGTGAAGTTTCAAGGAAGGTACTGTATAGTTAATGTGAAAAGTTTAAAAAGTCCAATACAAGGGTATGTCACTACATACAAGTAATGTTTTTCTACAACAAAGTGTTGTAGTTAATACTGATTGCAAATAAGAAGGCATGGTGTGTTGCACACTGTATTGTGACCTGTGTACATTGCCAGAGACAGTGTGACAATGAAAGTGCTTATAGAAATATAAAACTTGATAGTGGTAGTACATGGAAGATTCAAATATTCCAAGATACCTTTTCTAAGCAAGCCATGTTTTCTGTCCATACCTTTTGGCCATGGGACAGTGCTATCTGACTTTTTCCTATGAAAGTTGATTTCACAGCACATTAACTCCCTGTCTAAGATGCAGCAGACAAAGAACATGGCAAGCTATGCAGATTCACATGGGTGTACAATATACCCATATACTGTATGTTCTACCTATATCTGTTTATTTCCATGATATTCCTAGTTATTGCCAAACAGCTATGCTATTAGCCTATTACAGTATTTGAGGTCACTACATGGTACACATGCTATTCTAATAGTTTTTAGGCCTTCAGTGTAGCACTGGTATAATACCGTTAAGGGTAATTAGTGCACACTCAGCCCAAGCCAGATCAGTAGGCCTGACAATTTTTCCTGTACTATATAAAGCATTATGGCACTGTCCATCTGCATATGCTCTTGCTTTCAGAGTGTGTACAGTAGGTATTAGGGAAGCCTTAGTTGAAACTTACTTAAGACACCCACAAGGTAGGCCAGCATAGGCATGGGAGTCTTACTGTAGAGGTGTTCCTGATACACAGCAGCATACCACTCTGCTACTTGCCACCTCAGCAGATGCTGTTCCACGCAGAACTGATGTAGTCCTGCAGTGCACTTGTAGGAATGCAATTTAGACTGTGTAAGAACACTCACGCCAAGCACAGCTACCATGAACACAATGGTGGTATTATGTATTTTGGACAATACACAGATATGTTAATGGGGAGCCCCAGGCGTAATGAAAAAGTATATTTAGGTAAATGGTTGCATGACACCCAAAAAAGTAGGTATATCATATGACCCATACAGAGCTGGTGTAGGCTGAATATGTGAGGCCAGCAAATAGGTGGTGCTGCAAAAGGTGTTGTGCTGTGGGGAATGCTACGGCCGTCGGCCATACCATCTGATCATGAAAAATTACATAAAGTGAGTGAAAGCTTTTGCAGAATCCCGGCAGCTTTTCCAGAATCCCGGTATGTGGAGGGTTATTGAAAGCCTGTCCAGACACACAGAAAGGTAAGGAGGCACCTTTCTATAATTGCATAATACCACCATGCAATGTGTGAAGCTGCATGCTGGGAATAAGGCAGTGATAACTATTGTTAGTACAAGGTGTAAATATTCATTATGTACTGTGACTGCACACAGGCATGTGCCTTGCAAATCAGTATAGAAGCTGACAGCATAAATACTAAACGGTCAGTGAAAGGTGGCTTTGCCAAGGTACACATAAACAGCACCTGAGGGGACTTCGTATAAGCACTTGCAGCCCAACCATTGCTGTGGTGCTCAGTACAGGCTGAGTCAATATACCAGATAGTAGCAAACAAATATTATTAAACTATGGCCACTGCCATACATCTGCACCTGCAAGAACAGCACATTCACCTAGTGCAGGGGTCGGGAACCCATGGCTCTCGAGCCAGATATGGCTCTTTTGATGGCTGCATCTGGCTCGCCACACTTTCCAGTCCCCCGCTGACCCAGCTGCTCCCTGGTCCTTCTCCGCCCGGGCTTAAAATGCTGTCAGCCCGGGCGGAACGCGGCAGAATAGCTGGAGTCGGCGGCACCGGCATGGTCTCTTCTTCCTGCCCCCCCCCCCCCCCCCCCCGCGGCCCGGAAGAGGAAGTGGGGAGCATCGGGTGTGTGCGCGGGAAGAAGAGACCACGCTAGTGTGGTCAGCGTCGGCCCGAAGAGCAGAAGAGAGGGCGCAGAAAAATGAAGAAGAACGTCAACCCCTGCGGCCGATGGGACTCCTCCTCCGCCCGGGCAGAACGCGGCAGAACAGCTGGAGTCGGCGGCACCGGCATGGTCTCTTCTTCCTGCCCCCCCCCCCCCCCCCTGTGAGTGACTGAGAGCATGTGTGTATAGGTGTGCAATTGAGAGCCAGAGTGAGAGAGAGCGCTGGTATGTGACTGAGAGAGGAAAAAGTTCCAAGCAAACCACCCCTCCTCCTGCTAATTCAGAACAATCTCAGGACACCTGGATATCAAACGTTCCCAGGTATGCAGAGCAAAGAATTTTTTGTATCCTTATTATTTTCATTACTGGGTCTTTGTGTCTGCTATTTTGAAATATTTTGTTGGTATCTGGAAATTTTTTATATGAGTTTTTAATTATTGGATATTCCACTCATCAGCTGTTTCGAAATATGTTCTTTTTGTTAATACAGTTTTACTGCTGATGATTTTATATTTCTTGATTTGTTTTATAAGGATGGGTGATGTTTCTTTTTTCCTTTGTTACACTCCATACAGAGACTCTGGCTTGTTGCAGTTTCCAATTCAGTTTTTCCTGCATGCTTCTAGTTATGCGTTTTGGTCTCTTTATTCTATGTTAGGTCAGGGTAAGCACGTGATTCAGGTGAGGTTTTATGCTGGCGTGTAGTTTCTGTGTAGGACTCTATAGCAGCCTGACTTGTTCCGTTTTCCTAATAGGAGATGTATTGGTGTCTTAAGGCCTGGTGTAATATTTTCAGAGACTTATTGTACTTTAAAAGTGTGATCTTACATAAAATGCACACATTTACTTGTATTTAGTTTTAAACATATAGTATGGCTCTCATGGAATTACATTTTAAAATATGTGGCGTTTATGGCTCTCTCAGCCAAAAAGGTTCCTGACCCCTGACCTAGTGCATTCAAAAGTTATTGAAATAGATATATTGGGTCACTGTCAGAGGGCCATGAGCTACAGACAGCTTCTACTATGTCAAAGCACAAAAATGATTATAATTTGAAATAAACCTAGAACATGATTACATCCTATTCTTTTCTGTTAAATACACACAAAGGCGGAAGGGCCAAAAGCTGCAGGCCCCGCACACAACAAGTGGATGAGAGAGCATGGTGCCTTCTGAACAACATAACCTACGTATCACGCGCATGTATGTTAGCAGTACCCAGTACAGGTTGCTGTCCCTTCACAGAGACTTTGTTCAACTGTACTCTGTTAATGGCAAGCATTAACAGAGTCCCGTCGGTCACAGCCATTTTTAACCTAAAGTTCATGGCTGATTGGCTAAAGGGCCACAGAATGTACAGGGTAGCTTGGCACAATGCCAACATGTTATGGACATCATCAAGCATGATATACACCTGATGTTTGTGGTAGCAGTAGTCCAAGTAAATGAGAATGGAGTGCATCTGAGGATGCTTGCTGAGTCTTTCAGGTTCACTTGACCATAGTTATGGTGGTGAGAAAGCCATATAGGCCAACCTGCATGGACTGGATAGGACCAAAGGACAGGTAAGGAATCATAAAAATGACAAAAGGGTACAGCACAATCAATGATCAGCTTTGCTGCTGTTCACAGACCTTCACCCACATGTGGAAGAGATGAAGGTATACATGCTGAAAGCCTGCAAGTGTTTAGCAATAGGTAGTTACAATATGGTGAGACTAGGTGCTTTGCAAGGCCTCACACATATGACATGCACAGTCGATTCAGTATGTTTGCAGTTTCTGTAATGGTTATAATGAAGGAACAAACTGAAGTGCTGATAGTTACAGCTGAATATTATGTGACACAGTGTAATGACTTTTACTTAACAAATGGAACACATAAGGATATTAGGGTTAGTCATCATGTAAAAGACAACTGAAATGATGGTTAACCCTTGGTCTGCATGATGTTAACATCTGTTAATGTGAATTGAGGCAGCAATATGACTGGTGAGTCACGTGACTAATGCAGAGTGGGTTGGGCATTAATTCATAGCTTTATATTCCTTCTTAGTCCAGCAAGTGGAGAATAACTTATTACTATGAGGGGAAACCTGTCATACCAGCATGATATCAACACAGCCAATAGCCTGGCCTTGGGACCATCTACTCAGTAAACCTTGCATTGTGAAAGGCCAATGGCAGGTTCAAAGGAGCTATGCACATTGTTAAACCTGACAGTAATAGCACCATGACCTTCTGCCTGCTTGTAAGGAAAGGTAACAGAGCTCAACTTTGTGATGTGTGCTGTACTGTGGGCCCCCCTGGTACAGACATCCAAACTACAGGAAGCACTAAGAACATAAGAAATTGCCATGCTGGGTCAGACCAAGGGTCCATCAAGCCCAGCATCCTGTTTCCAACAGAGGCCAAACCAGGCCACAAGAACCTGGCAATTACCCAAACTGTCAGCTCAAGGTTAATCATATCCACTGCTAACTGCTAACAGGCAATGTGAGGAAGGCCAGGTTTGACATTTTACTGAGAAGGTCCTTGTAAATACACACAGACACACAACAAATGTACAACAACCACTGTGCATGGTCGTGAAGCATGTTCTCCATGTCAACTGTTATAACAGTGTGACATGCACATTTCAAAAAGAGTGAGAGGTCCACCCTGATGGCTGGCTGCCCTCATGGTTCTAGGTAGGTGACAGACTGTGTTATCAAGTGTGCCTCTTTTTTTGTGACATGCTGGCAGAACCAAAGGTGGATACACCATGTAAAAAAACGTTAACTTGGCAGCACAGCTTTTATTCCAACAACAGTGCAGAGGTGCATACTCCAGAAATTAATTAACATAGGCCTGATACTTAGGCATACACATACAAAAAAAATTAGCGTTATGAGTGGAAGCGCTGCTCATTATCTTCAGATACACCTACCAATGCTAATACATTCCATAGCCCAGACCCATCAGGCAAAGAGTGAAACTATAAGGTTCTGGCAAATCTGGCTGCCAGTCGCTAGGGCCTCCTGGGCTCGCGCATTTACACACGCGGGATCCTGTGGGAGATCTGGACATATATCCATTGCTAGTCCATGACGTACTGCCACATTATGGAAAATACAGCACAGCAGGATAATCTTGGCAGCTTTTTCTGGGGCATACATTAAAGCTCCCCCTGTCTTGTCCAAACAGCGAAAGCAGCTTTTAAGAAGGCCAAAGGTGTGTTCAATGACTGCGCGGGTACCACATAAAGCCTCATTGTATCTCATCTCTGCAGGCGTGTTAGGCATGTGTATGGGGGTGAGAACTCATGGCCGGCAACCATAACCTAAATCTCCTGCACCAATGACATAAGAAACACATTACTGTTTGCTATGTTAAAAGGTGAACCGGTAGATATAGTATACTTGGATTTTCAGAAGGCGTTTGACAAAGTTCCTCATGAGAGGCTTCTAGGAAAAGTAAAAAGTCATGGGATAGGTGGCGATGTCCTTTCGTGGATTGCAAACTGGCTAAAAGACAGGAAACAGAGAGTAGGATTAAATGGGCAATTTTCTCAGTGTAAGGGAGTGGACAGTGGAGTACCTCAGGGTTCTGTGTTGGGACCCTTACTGTTCAATATATTTATAAATGATCTGGAAAGAAATACGACGAGTGAGATAATCAAATTTGCAGATGACACAAAATTGTGCAGAGTAGTTAAATCACAAGCAGATTGTGATAAATTGCAGGAAGACCTTGTGAGACTGGAAAATTGGGCATCCAAATGGCAGATGAAATTTAATGTGGATAAGTGCAAGGTGATGCATATAGGGAAAAATAACCCATGCTATATTTACACGATGTTGGGTTCCATATTAGGTGCTACAACCCAAGAAAGAGATCTAGGTGTCATAGTGGATAACACATTGAAATTGTCGGTTCAGTGTGCTGCGGCAGTCAAAAAAGCAAACAGAATGTTGGGAATTATTAGAAAAGGAATGATGAATAAAACGGAAAATGTCATAATGCCTCTGTATCGCTCCATGGTGAGACCACACCTTGAATACTGTGTACAATTCTGGTCGCCGCATCTCAAAAAAGATATAATTGCGATGGAGAAGGTACAGAGAAGGGCTACCAAAATGATAAGGGGAATGGAACAACTCCCCTATGAGGAAAGACTAAAGAGGTTAGGACTTTTCAGCTTGGAGAAGAGACGACTGAGGGGGGATATGATAGAGGTGTTTAAAATCATGAGAGGTCTAGAACGGGTAGATGTGAATCGGTTATTTACTCTTTCGGATAGTAGAAGGACTAGGGGACACTCCATGAAGTTAGCATGGGGCACATTTAAAACTAATCGGAGAAAGTTCTTTTTTACTCAACGCACAATTAAACTCTGGAATTTGTTGCCAGAGAATGTGGTTCGTGCAGTTAGTATAGCTGTGTTTAAAAAAGGATTGGATAAGTTCTTGGAGGAGAAGTCCATTACCTGCTATTAAGTTCACTTAGAGAATAGCCACTGCCATTAGCAATGGTTACATGGAATAGACTTAGTTTTTGGGTACTTGCCAGGTTCTTATGGCCTGGATTGGCCACTGTTGGAAACAGGATGCTGGGCTTGATGGACCCTTGGTCTGACCCAGTATGGCATTTTCTTATGTTCTTATGTTCTTAAAGCCACATGTGACTGCCTACCCACACAATCCTGTTATACACTGCAAGATAGCCTGGAACATTGCTGAGTCTTAACAGCTCATTAGTGTTGCCTGACTGCAGTATAGTTAGCAGTTGTCACCTATTGTGCTAACATCTGATATGTTCATAGGTACAGCACTGGATGTGCATCTGGCAAGGGTGGCCTAACTGGCCCTTCTCATCTAGCAAAGGGTACTGAGGTGTAGCTGCCAGCCAACTGTAAAGACAGACATTACAGCAGTGAGACCTGCAGTGAAAGTCTTGACCGTAGCTTATGTTGTAATGGTCATTGTCCATTGCAGGTGTTCAGGCTGTGCTGTCTGGCACGTTGTGGCAAAATAGTCTATAGAAGCAACAACAGAGGCCAGCAACATGAAGGGCACAATACTTGGAGTACAGGAATGTAAGGGTACACATTAACACTAGCAGCCAATGTGCAAAATGTCTTGCTATATTATCATACATACAGGAAGAGTGGCTGCAGTGTACAGTGTGCAGGCAGTGTGCAGTGTGCACTGTGCAGGCATTGTAAAGGCACCACAGGGAATAAAAGGACAAGGTACATATGTATAAAAAGTACTAGGAACCTAGATACATCTTACAATTTCACCACATTATTGACTACTTTGCACACAGAACTTCAGCAGGACAGTGAACAAGGGTGTTCAAAAGCCATACATTTACCTTATGACTTGCTTGGGAACCGTGGCAAGCTATGCATACTGGGTTGGTACCCTGAACATGGCCATGGCAACCCCAGAACTATGATTCCCCCCCCCCCCCTTTTTGGGTGATTTAACACACATCAACATTCCATGACATGGAATAGATAAAAGAAAAAGTCTGTTACCTGCAAGCCAAGCATCACCGTATAGGCCAGCCTCAAAGTAGTCAAAAAGGACTGATTGCCTTAGTATAAAGGAATCATGCATTCCTCCCGGGTACCTGGCCACCACGTCTAGAATGTGCATTCCTGCATCACAGACCATTTGAACCTTGAGGGAGTGGAATAGCTTTCTTTTGCGGTACGCTGCCTCCCTTTCAAGTGGTGGAATGATGGCCACATGAGTGCAGTCAATAGCGCCAATAACATTGGGGAACTGTGCAAAGTCATAAAAAGCTCTCTTCAAGTCCGGCAAGTCCTGCCTGTTGCGAGGAAAGTATATGTAGTGATGAATGCGATCCATGACTGCTTCAATGACCTGATCCAGACAGCATGAAAATGTGCTTTGAAACATTCCACCCACAACTCCAACTGTGGTTTGGAAGGAGCCACTGGCAGTGAAATGGAGTGCAGCCAACAATTTGGTCATGCCAGGGATGGCATGGGACCTTGTGTTTCCAGGTTCCAGATCAACTCGCATGTCTTCATATAACTCATGTATTGCCTGAGAGCTGAGACGATACCTGCTCACCACTAAGTCCTCAGGCATGCCCTCCAAGGAAGTATGTGGAGGATATATACGGTCCCTATTTATCCTCGCCTGGGCCCTGGCATGGGGCCTGCCCTGAGCAGGCCTCTGACCCTGTGGAAGTGCAGCCTCTGCCTGCACTGCTGGTAACTCCCTGTGATGTATTAGATGTGGCCTGGGCCGTTGTTCATGTTGTCCTTCTTCCACATGCTGTGGTCTGCGATGGGACTGGCGAGGCATGAAGTGGACTCTATATATGCACCTGGCAGTGAGCAAATGGTCTCATGAAGGTTCACTAATAAAAACAGGCTTTTTTATTGGTCCAGAAAGGCTGGGGAGCTCTTTATAGTTTTTATCGCATGCGGTATACGCTGCGATAATAGCGCGATATGCACTTTTTTCTTTTCTTTTTTTTAAACTGTGGGCCACTGCCTCAGCACTCTGTCCACCAGTGCGCGAGCATCGCGACAGTCTCTTGGCACTGCATCGCTCCTAAGGGCCTTCACTCCCCCTTTTAGCGGTCCTTCTCTTCTTTCCTTTTGCAGTCACGACGGCACCTTCCTCTTTCTGCAGTCTCAGCGGCATGATCTGGAAAGCGCGATACTCAAATGTCCCTCACCACTCAGGCCCTTTTTTTTCTATTTTATCTTCATGGCCTCTTGTGGTGAGGAACTATTGCGGCCCTTTCTTCCTGTTCCGGTGTGTTCAGGTTTGTCTTCCAGATCTGCAGAGTTCTCTCTCTTCACTCTTCTCTTTTCAAGGCCTCTGTTTTTTACTTTAGTGGATCTGTGCATTCTTTTCCCCAATCTGCTATCTTCTTATTCTGTGGGCAGTTGAAGAAGCTTGCCGGTACCAGGTTGTAACCTTCTTCTTTTCTTCCTGATCTCAATTTCTTTCTTTTTCTTTTATTTTGCAGGTCTCTACTTGAACTGGTTCTGGCCTTTAGCCCTTGGCAGTTCCTTGTAGCCACTAAGAGCACTGTTCTCAGCCTTTCTCATGCTGCTGCCACTGCCCTTGGACCATTCAACTCAGGCTTTACTCCTCTTCAGACTCATCTGGACATCATCAACCTCCCTGGAGTACAAAGATCAAGTAAGTTTCACTTTTTTTCTTTTTAATTATCTACCCTTGTACATAGACACGGCTTGATACAAAAGAAAATCTCATTATTTATAGGTTCTAATCATAATCATCCCTGAAAAAAGGGTTAAAGACTATTAATTGTTTACCTAGAAAAAAATGGCTAAGAGGCCTATAGTAGGGATGTGATTCATTTTTTGTTTTGGGGTGGTTTTTGCATTCAGGCATAACCCAGACCACTTTTTGGGTTACTAATAGGTCATGCCACAGCCTAGTGCATTTAAGAGAAATAATTAGGGGAGTGTCCATTCATGGGCAGCCATCCACTGACAGAGTTGTAATAGACACCCTTGGATCTGAGGTTTTATAGAGGAGATATGCAATAGGCTCTGGGGAAAGTATTATTTGGAAGTCCAAATAATTCTACTCCAAATAATCCTAAATTGGATTTTGGTCCTACCTGGAGCCACAGAAACTCTCCAGTAAAGCCAAAGGGGCTCCACTGCTGTACTCTCCCCATGATGTGCCAGGGCTCCGCTGCTGTACTCTCCCCACAAGGTGCAGGGTGGCTGCTCTGGGCCTGACTGTTGATATTTTGAGCCTTTATTTAGAGGAGCCCTGCTGAAGGCTTGGGCCTTTCCGAAACCTAGGGAATGGGGAACCCTGAGCTGAAGACACCATGTTTATGGAAGGTGTGCCAAACAATGGTGGTGACCCTTTGCAGCAGATTCCTGTAGTTATCTAAGTTGAGGAAAGAAGATTTTGTTTCCAACATCTGGGAGGAAGTGTTTTCTGCCCCTCTTCCTGCCCATCAAGGTGACTGGTAAATCCTGCAGTCCACTGAGGATTCCTACCATGAGGGTCACTTCAGAAGATTAATCAACTGTGAATAAAGAACCACATTCAAGATAGGACACCCATCTGGTGTCCAGCAAGTCCCTGAGGGATGGAGACATTAAACTCTGTGCCAAGATAGATTTTTGTGCCATCGGGAGCGGTTTCCCATCCATCTAAGGGGGCCTAGCCCAGAGAGACCACTGCACAATCTAATCCAGGCCTAATAAAGACTAATGCGCAGATAGAGGAGAAAAGATCTGTAATTAAGAGAGAAGCTACACAAACTGTGGTGTGTGATTTATCATATTCAATTGTGTCATTCAATGAAACTGTATCAGTAAAGCATTATTTTGGACACTGCCTACATAGTTTGAGTGTGGTTTGTTGGGCACACAACACCCAGTGCACAGCAGAATGAGAGAGCTCCTCCACAGCTCACTAGTCACCCCATACTAGTCATCGGAGAGGACTCTTTTCCACTCCTAGTCTGAAGGACTTACAACTTGGAATGGGAAGAGAAGTAAAAGCCAGGGTCCCTGCCCCAAAGAACTTATAAATCACTTTATGTTCCCCTCCGTACCCAACTTATACCTTAAGGAGGGGTTACATACATAGTATCATTAATTAAATGTTTTTAGTTTGGTTTTGTTTGCTCAGCTGAAATAAACAGAACATTAATTTTTACCACCCCACAAGAAAGAAAAGAAAAAAAAAAAAAAAGAAATACTTCCCCTCATAATCTGGGCCATGTTTACCCCTGCTGTGTGGGTCTCCAATACAGAAATCTAAAATCCATTGAATTCACTCCAAATCAAGTCAATGCATTTTTCTATTTCATTATAATTTCATACAAATCAATTATATTACCTAGCTGAGATACAATCTTCTATATATATATAATGTGCTTGGTTTCAGAGGTTTTCTGTTTGATGCTGGCTATTGGGATGCACATGCACATGCTAGCTTGCATGCACACACTGCTAATAACTGATGGACAGACCCAACTACCGTGGCAGCTTCTGAGACAGAGAGTTAGTATAGTGTGCATGTGCATCAGCGATCATGTGCATTTCACCAACCATTAAGCATCAATTCTATTAAAAAATAGAGTTTTATTTTATTTATTTATTGATTTATTTATTTAACACTTTTCTATACCGACCTTCATGGTAGAGACCATATCAGATCGGTTTACATCGAATTGGGGAACTGAACCAAGAACAGTAACCAAAAAACAATAGGTTGAACATGAAAAAACAAAGTTACATTTAACAGGGAAATTAAACTTGGAAGCATAGACTGCTGGAAGGAAGGAAAGGCTTGAGATAGCGGAGAAATTATTAGTATAAACAAAGCAGAGTCCGGGCTCTTATTCTGGATTTAGGGGTAATATGGAGATCCATTGCTCCTGAAGGAAGTTCTGTCGACTATTGTGTGTCATGGGTATCTGAGAAGGCTTGGCGGAAAAGCCAGGTCTTAAGTTTTTTCTTAAATGTTAGTAGGCAGGGTTCCATTCTGAGGTCAGCTGGGATGTTGTTCCAGA
This sequence comes from Rhinatrema bivittatum, assembly GCF_901001135.1. Classification (NCBI taxonomy): domain Eukaryota; kingdom Metazoa; phylum Chordata; class Amphibia; order Gymnophiona; family Rhinatrematidae; genus Rhinatrema; species Rhinatrema bivittatum. The sequence continues at coordinate 95,597,328 of NC_042618.1, forward strand.
TAGTTGGGCCTGCTGTTGAAAAGGATCGGTCTTTAGTTGAGGTGAGACGTGTGGCTTTTGTAGGTGGGGTCTGTAGGGTTCCTTTATATATTTCTCTAGTCGGTCTGTTGGTGAGGTGGAGATTGAGGGGGAATTTGAGGTCCAGATGCAAGTGATTGTAGATGGCTTTGTGGATTAAAGTGAGTGATTTGTGGAGTTCCAGTGCTGGGCCCCCTTACCAAACCCACCAAACCCACTTAAAACAAGATGTGCTGGACCTTGGGTGTTCCACTGAACCCCAACAACCTAACCCCATTCCCTATCCAATCGCAGGTCTGGATCTTTCTAGGGCAGAAATGACTAAGGCTTACTCCTGTCTACAGAAGACTGTGAACAATGCGTTTAGTAAGGGCTGGGGTGGAGGGAGGTCTTAGAGATTGGCAAGGCCTGTTTACATGGATTTAGTTAGTAAAATGATCCAGAACAGTGGCTTCATTTTTTTAAAGAAATTATGGTTAGTAGCTGGTAGTGGGCAGGGGACCCAGAATGCCTACACACTCATGATGGAGTAAGGTTGGGGTGAAAGAAGACTGGGGGTAGGATCTTAGGCCTGGATTTATCAAAATGCAGTAAGTATCGCATGTGATAGCAAAAGGGGTGTGATTTATGCAAATATTCATTTTATTATCCTTGCAAAGAGCTAAGTTAATGCAAATTGTGATAACATTATCAGACTTTGTGATAGGAGCCAGACCTGTTGTATTTCTCACATATAACCACTGGGGGGACCATGTTTAGTATCTTTAAGCTCCTGGAGAGCCTCCAACCACCACTGGGGGGGGGGGGGGAGAGGGGGAGGGAGAGGGAGTGAGAGAGAGCACCTGGCCATAATGTTATCTCCCAAGATAGGTATTTGTATCCCTATGGTAGGCTTATCTAGTAACTCGAGGTGAGGTTTAGGTATCAGTGTAGGGGGTTAGGGGCCCCTTTGACATTCAATGTTAGATGTACGAACAGAACAGTGGTCTCTTGTGAACATTTGATGACCCTAGGAGTGAGGAAACTCACTCCAAGATGAGATTTGGGCAATGTTCTCTCCACCTAGCTTGATGTTACTATCCCTAACCCAAACTTACTTCCAGCTTGGGTTAGGGATAGTAGACTTTCCTGAAATTGAGCTGTGGATGAAAGGCAGATTGTGCTGAGGTCGAGCTGGGGAGGAGGGGCAGACTATGTTAGGATCAAGCTGGGGAAGGAGGGTTTCAGTTTGTGCTGGGGTCGAGCTGGAAAAGGAGGTTGGCAGACTGTAATGAAACTGAGCTAGGGAAAGGGGACAGATTGTGCAGGGGTTTATTTGGGGAAGAAAGGGGCAGACTCGTGAAGTCAATGGGAAAAAAGAGGGAAAGTGTGATGGGTTTGAGCTGGGAGGGGGGAGACAGTGCTGGGGCTGGGATAAGAAGGAAGGGGGAAAGTCTGAACTGGGATCAGGCCAGTAAGGGGGGCCACGTGTGCAGGGGTCAGGGCAGTAAGAAAGTGTGTCAGGGTGGAGCTATGGGGGGGTGTCACAATGTGCTGGAGACAGACTGCAGAGAGGGGTGGAGTGTGCTGGGGCTGGCCTAGTGAGGAGAGTTACAGTGTGCATGGTAGGGATGTTCATTCATTTCAAACAAATGCAAAAAATGCAATGAATGAGGCCATTCTTACTTTTTCTTAATGGAATAAACCAAAAATAGCATCCTACAAAAATACCCCAACATTTTCATATATTTTCGTATTTGTTGCATTTTAAAATTGTGCCTCCTGTGGCCCTAGAACCCCCTCCCCCCAAAAAAAAACAAAAAAACCCCCAAAACAAAACAAAACAAAAAAAAAAAAAACATATATCAAGGGTCTCAGTTTGACCAACTAGACCTCAGTGAGCCCCTCCAACCTCTACTTCTGGTCCAGATCCTGCTTGGGGGCCAGCCTGGTACCAACTGTACCAGAGGAAGACACTAAAATGATATCACTTCAGTGCCATCCTCTACGCAGACATGCCATTTTTAAAGGATCAGAACCCAGGTGGATGCAAGTAGGAATCTCTCCTTCCTTTTTCAACCAAGGATACAGGAAGAGGGTACGTGTAAGCTAGTGTAAACTGCTAACTCCATGGGGGGGATCTCCGTTGTGGCCAAGGATGTTGGATTTGTCAATTGTAGTTGAGTCTTCTATGGCAGCGGGTCCTTTGATGTTGTCCCACAGGGTGCTTGGTTCAATGCTATCCTCTCAATCAGGTCTCCCAGAAGGAAAGGGGTGCACAAACCCCAGCACAGTCTCCTGGGGAATGAAGGTGAGGCAAGGATATGATAAAGGAATATATTCTCCTTTTAAGTATTAATTTTAACAATTTTATTCAATTTCTCAAAATAAACATTTATCAACAATGTACCTTTCTTTTCTTTTTCAGCTTAACATCTAAGAAGATCCAGTTCAAGAACATACAGAACAATATTCAGATAAGTAATATTCTATTTTTAACTTTTCTTAACTACTGTTTATTTTACTAAATACTGTATCTATATACTATAAACTGGACAGGAAGCGGATGCTGCAACAAAGTTCAAGATGAACTGCCCATGGGGATCCTAGACTCTGGGGACAGGAAGAAGCAGTTGAAACAGTAGATGGAGGATCCTGAGGAGGATGTGTCGTGGGCCAACACCAATTGGTGCTGGCTCAGAAGGAGGTAGACGATGTGACATATATGGTAGAGTCCATGAACCAGGAAGTAAACACACTGTGCAGTCTTTTCAGGCAAAGCCCTAATTCACCACGATTCGGCAGGAGTACCATCTGGAAAGAGTTTCCAATGAAGAACTATAAGATGCCTATGGAGAGGCAGCCTCCAACCTTCAGCCAGAGCAGCCCCAGCCTGAATGAGAAGAGGGAAGAGGATGATGGTAGGAGAGGGATAGGGCTCACTCCTCCTTCATAAGAACATAAGAACATGCCATTCTGGGTCAGACCAAGGGTCCATCAAGCCCAGCATTCTGTTTCCAACAGTGGCCAATTCAGGCCATAAGAACCTGGCAAGTACCCAAAAACTAAGTTTATTCCATGCTACTGTTGCTAGTAATAGCAGTGCCTATTTCTAAGTCAACAATTAATAGAAGGTAATGGACTTCTCCTCCAAGAACTTATCCAATCCATTTTTAAACACAGCTATACTAACTAGGGATGTGAATCATTTTAGGACGATTAAAATTATCGTCCGATAATTTTAATATCGTCTTAAACCGTTATGGAACACAATACAATACAGATTCTAACGATTTATCGTTATAAATCGTTAGAATCGTGAGCCGGCACACTAAAACACCCTAAAACCCACCCCCGACCCTTTAAATTAAATCCCCCACCCTCCCGAACCCCCCCCCAAATAACTTAAATAACCTGCGGGTCCAGCGGCGGTCCGGAACGGCAGCGGTCCGGAACGGGCTCCTGCTCTGAATCTTGTCGTCTTCAGCCGGCGCCATTTTCCAAAATGGCGCCGAAAATGGCGGCGGCCATAGAAGAAAAAGATTGGACGGCAGGAGGTCCTTCCGGACCCCCGCTGGACTTTTGGCAAGTCTCGTGGGGGTCAGGAGGCCCCCCACAAGCTGGCCAAAAGTTCCTGGAGGTCCAGCGGGGGTCAGGGAGTGATTTCCCGCCGCGAATCGTTTTCGTACGGAAAATGGCGCCGGCAGGAGATCGACTGCAGGAGGTCGTTCAGCGAGGGTTCCGGCGCCTCGCTGAACGACCTCCTGCAGTCAATCTCCTGCCGGCGCCATTTTCCGTACGAAAACGATTCGCGGCGGGAAATCGCTCCCTGACCCCCGCTGGACCTCCAGGAACTTTTGGCCAGCTTGTGGGGGGCCTCCTGACCCCCACGAGACTTGCCAAAAGTCCAGCGGGGGTCCGGAAGGACCTCCTGCCGTCCAATCTTTTTCGTCTATGGCCGCCGCCATTTTCGGCGCCATTTTGGAAAATGGCGCCGGCTGAAGACGACAAGATTCAGAGCAGGAGCCCGTTCCGGACCGCTGCCGTTCCGGACCGCCGCTGGACCCGCAGGTTATTTAAGTTATTTGGTGGGGGATTTAATTTAAAGGGTCGGGGGTGGGTTTTAGGGGGTTTTAATGTGCCGGTTTTTCGATTTTTCGATTTTTCGATTTTTAACGATTTTTAACGATTTTTCACGATATTTTACCCCCCCAAACGGCAACAATACGATTCCCTCCCCCTCCCAGCCGAAATCGATCGTTAAGACGATCGAGGACACGATTCACATCCCTAATACTAACTGCACTAACCACATCCTCTGGCAACAAATTCCAGAGTTTAATTGTGCGATGAGTGAAAAAGAACTTTCTCCGATTAGTTTTAAATGTGCCACATGCTAACTTCATGGAGTGCCCCCTAGTCTTTCTATTATCTGAAAAAGTAAATAACCAATTCACATCTACCCATTCTAGACCTTGCATGATTTTAAATACCTCTATCATATCCCCCCTCAGCCGTCTCTTCTCCAAGCTGAGCTCCTCTTTAGTCTTTCCTCATAGGGAAGCTGTTCCATTCCCCTTATCATTTTGGTCGCCCTTCTCTGTACCTTCTCCATCACAATTATATCTTTTTTGAGAGGCGGCAACCAGAATTGTACACAGTATTCAAGGTGCGGTCTCACTATGGAGCGATACAGAAGCATTATGACATTTTCCATTTTATTCACCATTCCCTTTCTAATAATTGTCTACCAGTTATACTGAAATTGTCTACCAGTTATACTGTTCCATATGTTCTACAGTTCCATGTAAAGCTCCGCTCTCTGTTGAGCAGTTCTTTGTTCTATGTAAACCGGAGTGATTTGTAGTCCCTACAAGAACTTCGGTATATAAAAAATTAAAAATAAATAAATAAAATAAATAAATAATTCCAAATACTTGTAAATAGCCTCATGGACAAACTCCCTTCAAAGAAAAGATAACATCTCCCCATCCTTCCTGCTAACTGTGATGTACCAGCACAGAAACATCTTCAAATTGCTCTGGGGCAAGACTTGATTCTGATCCCCCATGCCCAGCGTCGGCTATGGATATTAATAGAAGATGGATCCTCCTCTCTATAACAATACAGGGGAAGCCCTCAAATCCCCTATCCCACCCTTGCGTGAAAGATGGGACTGGGTCAGCAAGACACTGCCCTTAAAAGCTGTATGCTAGAGTTGAGTCAACCCCCCCCCCCCCCCCTCCATTATCTGTAGGCCTAGAAGCAAAAGCAGGATCGGCATTTTAGACTGTTAAAGAAAGAGGATTCTCATGTGAAGTCTCAAGATGATGTGCCCATAGGTTAGAATAAAAAGACCCAGTGGACAGGTGGGATATGAGTCTGTGAAGGTAGAGAAAGGAATGAATGAGGGAGTGAAGGAAGTGAGTGAAGGAGAGGGGATGGACACAAGTGAGTGATAAGAAGAGATGGGAGGGAGAGGATGAGTTAGAAAGGATGGAAGGAAGTGAGTGGGAAGAGAAGGGGTAGGTGGGAAAGGATAGAAGGAAGATGGTGACTGAGAAGGAAGGGAAAAGTAGGTGATGTTGGGATAGGATAGGAGGGAAGAGGGTGAACGAGAAGAGTTGGAAGAGAGAAGAGGAAAGGGCTAGGGTGAATGAATGGGAAGAGGAGTGTAAGTGAAAAGCGAGAGGTCTTATTTATTTATTTATATATTTGTTTACTTATTTATTTAAAAGAACTTGTTAGCCATGACCTCCAATGTTCAGGGCAGGTTACAATAAAACATTCACAGTAAAGTAAAAATCAACTGCTACCAGTATATGGTACTGAAACTCTAGATATATCCAAGACCCTATATCAATCATAATAGTTTACTGCATTCAGGAAAACTGGGGACTCAATATAAAATCAAGCCATCAGCTTCAGGCAATTCTGCACAATTGTAAATAAAAAACTTAAATAACCTGAGTTATCTATTATCAAAATCTTCAATTTTCTGAATTTCTGCATCATTGCCTAAATACTGATTTTACTGCCATAGGCTCTGGGTGCCCCAAGAGTACTAAATAACCCTAATTTTTACACAAGGCATGAGACAAACTAACAATGTTAGCAGCATGATATTGGGTAAGTTTGTTTTTAACTGCTATAAACAGGATTGTCAAAATTAAATTGCAAAAAATGTAGTTTCAGAAAGTTTTGAAAAGAAAACAGGTTAGGAAATAAAAGCACATTGTTGGTAGGAGGGAAATCTGATGAGCTAGAGCTTCTCATTTTGAAAAGTTCTTGACATTCAATAAATAACTTTACTTAGCTTTTTGTTATTGACACTCCTCACATGCAAGTCATTTATGTTTTCTTTTGATCCCATAAATTTAAACATAAAGCAGAAAAGTTTATTTTCTGAAGCTGACATCTACTAACATAAGAACATAAGAACATAAGAAAATGCCATACTGGGTCAGACCAAGGGTCCATCAAGCCCTGTATCCTGTTTCCAACAGTGGCCATAAGAACCTGGCAAGTACCCAAAAACTAAGTCTATCCATGTTACCATTGCTAATGGCAGTGGTTATTCTCTAAGGGGTGGATTTTAAAAGGCCTGCGCGCCGGCGCGCCTATTTTGCATAGGCTGCCGGCGCGCGTAAAGCCCCGGGATGCGCGCAAGTCCCGGGGCTTTCGAAAATGGGCGGGAGGGGGCGTGTCTGGGGCGTTCCCAAAATGACGCGGCGTTTCGGGGGCATGCCGCGGTGTTTCGGGGGCGGGCCCGAGGGCGTGGTGCCGGCCACGGGGTGTGGTCGAGGCCTCCGGACCAGCCCCCGGGACCGGAGGACGGAGCGGGGCTGCCAGCCAGCTCACGCAAAGTTACGCCTGAAAGCAGGCGTAACTTTGCCGACAAAGGTAGGGGGGGGGGGGTTTAGATAGGGCCAGGGGGTGGGTTAGGTAGGGGAAGGGAGGGGAAGGTGGGGGGAGGGCGAAGGAAAGTTCCCTCCGAGGCCGCTCCAAAATCGGAGCGGCCTCGGAGGGAATAGGCACTGCGCGCTGGGCTCGGCGCGAGCAGGTTGCACAAATGTGCACCCCCTTGCGCGCGCCGACCCCGGATTTTATAAGATACGCGCAGCTACGCGCGTATCTTATAAAATCCAGCGTACTTTTGTTCGCGCCTGGTGCGCGAACAAAAGTACGCAATCACGTATTTTTTAAAGATCTACCCCTAAGTGAACTTAATAGCAGGTAATGAACTTCTCCTCCAAGAACTCATCCAATCCTTTTTTAAACACCGCTATACTAACTGCACTAACCACATCCTCTGGCAACAAATTCCAGAGTTTAATTGTGCGTTGAGTAAAAAAGAACTTTCTCCGATTAGTTTTAAATGTGCCCCATGCTAACTTCATGGAGTGCCCCCTAGTCTTTCTACTATCCGAAAGAGTAAAAAAATGATTCACATCTACCTGTTCTAGACCTCTCATGATTTTAAAAACCACTATCATATCCCCCCTCAGCCGTCTCTTCTCCAAGCTGAAAAGTCCTAACCTCTTTAGTCTTTCCTCATAGGGGAGCTGTTCCATTCCCTTTATCATTTTGGTAGCCCTTCTCTGTAGTTTCTCCATCGCAATTATATTTTTTTGAGATGCAGAAGTAGTAACTATGGCAGCAGCTTTGCTGGAATGTTTTCCAGCCATCCTTCTATCCTTCTTATGTTCTTGATGCCTGTAGAAAGAAATGAGAAAAGACACTTACCAAAATCCCTACATTTTTCTGAGCTATCTTCCAAGTAAATTTAGCTGACTTTCTTTCTGTGAAATCTAGCATCTACACACTGAATGCCTTTGTGAGGTCCTGTTTCCTTGCTCATGTACAATTATGAGGTATAGAGCAATGAATCTTACTTTTTACTTTATAAAATATGCTTTTTTATCTCTTTGGTATGCAAATAATCCTGTTAGCTTGGCTACAAAATATCAAATCAACTAAAAAAAACTACCTAAAAGATTTAGGGGGTCATTTTCTACAGCTTTCGCACGCGATAGCTAGATCGGGGCGGAGTCGAGGCGGAGTCGGCACCGGAAGGGGAGGAGTCGGGGCATCGCTGGCGAAGACATCGCTGACGGCGAAAAAGTAAGGCCCTTTATGGCCTCCAGTAACGCGCCCAATAGCAGCACCTTTCACTGTGGCGCTATTGGTTTGTGAAAGCTGGCAGCGATAGCACCGCAGTGGTTCGATCACTGCCGGTGTTCACAGGCCCGCCCCCCACCCACCCCCCGGTACCACACGATTCACTAAGGCCTGTGATTTTTAGAAAATCCAGGCCTTAGTTATGATATTACTAATTAAGCTTCCTCTGAATTTTAGTTAAGAGTTTTACTTTCACAAATAAATATCTATTAATCTAAATTACTTCTTTATGCTTCTCTGCCAACCAAAGTAAACTTATTCCGTGTAATCCAACCATCTTTTTTTTTTTATATTTATATTTTATTGCATTTTTAACATTTTAAGAAGAATGTATACAATGTTTATACAGAATGATCAGATAACCAAATAGCTGAAAGAAAATTCAAAATATTCATATCAATAATAATATCTGATCTTTCTCACATTGAACAAATCATAGGTAATATGGAGAACCAAGAGGAGAAATATAGCAGATACTTTAAGAAATATATCAAATTAAACAATACTGACTTGTAAATAGTAACCCGACTAATTCTATTGTACACCATTCCTTACAGAGGTTATTTAGGATTGCATAGAAGAGTCCAGATAAGTTCGAAGTTGCATAGGATCATTAAATATATACTTAGTGTCACCACAAAGCAAAACACATCTGTTATGCTGGTGGACCCTTGACCCAGAGTGAAAGTCACCCACCTGAGGAACCTAGGTGCCTTTCGTCTCTGGAAGGTGGAAGTCCCAGTATCGTAACCCCTCAGTACCCTACGCTGGGCCTTAGCGTGAACTGGGTACAGGCCGGAAACAACCAGGTACAGCGTCCTGGTTCCAGGCAGGAGTCAGTGTCCGATCCGAGGTCCGGGTAGGCAGCAGGCAAGGCGAAGTCAGAGTCCAATCCGAGGTCCAGGCAGGCAGCAGGCGAAGCAAAGTAAAAGTCCAATCCGAGGTCCAGGCAGGTAGCAGGCAAGGCAAAGTCAGAGTCCAATCCGAGGTCCAGGCAGGCAGCAGGCGAAGCAAAGTCAGAGTCCAATCCGAGGTCCCGGCAGGCAGCAGGCAAGGCGAAGTCAGAGTCCAATCCGAGGTCCAGACAGGCAGCAGGCAAAGCAAAGTCAAAGTCCAATTCGAGGTCCAAATCAGTAATCCACAGCAGCGAGAACACAGCAACCACAAGACCTGTTGTGAAGGCAATCAGTCCTTCACTGCAGGCGATTTAAATATCCTTCCTAGCTGACGTCTTCTTCCGGGGCCGGCCCCTGCTCCGAGTCCCGGCCCCTTTAAGAGGTGGGGCTAACCGCGGGCCTGACGACGCTGCTCCTCGGAGGGAGGCCATCTTGCTGCTACAGCCCATGCGCTGCGGACTGCTGGGAGGGGGACCCGAGCCGGCCTGGCTAGAGGAGGTAGGAGAGCCCGATCGCATGCCAACGCGATCGGGATTCACAACAACATCGACAAGGAAATCGCAAAATGAACTTAACTCCCCTATTTGTCACTTCCTCCCTCATAGCAAGGAATTCTTTCCTCTTAGATTGAGTTATTCGTGCTATGTCCGGAAAAATTTGGATTGAATAACCATAAAACTTTAATTTCTGATATCGAAAATAAGTTTTCAAAACGTTATCCCTTTCTGTTAGAAAAGAGAACTGTACAAATAGAGTTGCTCTCAAGCGTATATCCATCTCAAATGATTTCTCAAGAAAGTCAGATATATTTAGATGTTCTTCTTGACAAACCTCCTCTTTAGATCTTTCTCCTTGTAATGGCCTCTGAGGTAGGTAGTAAAACGATGATATCACAGGAATTTCTTCAAGTTTAAACTTTAGTATATTCAAGAGATAGCTCTTAAATAAGTCCATTGGTGACATTAATTTGGTTTTGGGAAAATTTAAGATTCTCAAGTTCGCCCTTTTAGCCTGGTTCTCAAAGATCTCCATTTTACTTTCAAACATTTTTTCTGACTTTATTAAATTTATTTGCACATTCTCAATTTCTTTTACCTTAACTTGCATTGCACCAAGCTGTTTTTCCATATTAATTATTTTTTCTTCTACTATCTGTGTTTTCTTTATCGCCTCTTGCACTGTTGTTGTTAATGAGTTTATGGACTTCTGCATCACCAGTAAAATATTTCTGATCTCTTCCAAAGAGGGAACGAGGGTCGGAACCGAACTAGATAGGGTTATACTGTCCTCTTTCAACATTCCTACCTCTGTAAGGCCTTCTCCACCATTGCGTTGTTCCTTGCAATGTTGTGCATTCTGGGCGTGGGACCTGGAACCTGAATCCTCAGAGTTCACCGGAGAGAGTTCCATTTCTCTCCTCTGGTTTCCCCTCTCGTCTGGCAAGCTTTCAGCATAGCCAGACCGCCCTGTTGATGGGTCAGGAATAATAGGTGCACCCGGGCTCAGTGTGGTCTCCAGCGTCAAGGGGCTCAGCAGCTGCTCCTTGCTGGCCCCAGTGACTCCTTCCGGGTGACTCGTTGGCGTTTTCGCAAAAGCAGCCTCAATCCGTGGCTGTCGGATATCATGCTCAGGTGTTGAAGTAGAATCTCTCACGTGAGCCTTCCCCTTCGTTTGCGGCATTTTGTCCTTTCAAAGAAATATTTTAATAGTCAGGCTCGAAAATTTCCTCTGATAGCCAGGAGCTGCTACTTGCACGTCTTTACAAGTCGGCGGCCATCTTGGATCTCCCAACCATCTAATTAATGGATTAGTCTATATAGTAAAGTATGGAAAGTGGGGTGGGCAGGAGTTGTGATTGGAAGGATGAATAAAAGTAGAAAACAAGCCATGAAAAATATATCTTTTTCAAAATAATTTGACCTCACTTGAATCAAAAGCCAGAAAAAATATCACTGTTTTTAATTGTAACCCTCTAAGAATGGCAGATCCTTTTTGGCTGACTTATAAATAGAACTCAGGCCCTGATTCCTAGGAAAAACAGTGAACACAAAAACAACAAACAGGCCAATTGAAACTGCTAAGACTTCAAATTTCACCTTTTAACTACTAATCCATAGCTTCCTATATGAGAAATTTATGAAAATATTTTTTTCCTTACTTCGAACTGACGTCATAGTATATGCAGGCTCTGTGTCAGGTAACTTTTGTGTTAAAAAGGTCATATATGCATATCTGTGGCCTGAGCATGTGCAATGTATATTTTAAAAAGGGTCCACATACACATGTATATGCATGTACGCGAGCAAAAGTATACACACAAAAAAGGGATGTGTTTGGGGCATTATGGAACAAGGTTTGTATGTGCATTCATAACGAGGTATTTTAAAAGTGATATACATGTGAACGTCATTCAAATTATGTGTGTTCTTTTGCTACTGCTCATTTATGCACATAAGTGCAAACTTTCATTTTGATTTTTGATTTGGCATTTGGTGAGTTAGTTTCTTCAGGTGAATGGACAGAGAAGCAGGCTATACAGTACACAACTGGATCATACAGGGGGATCACTTAGATAGACTGGGTCATACGGAGTGGGTAGGAAGAAATGTATCTGGGATAGATAGGGTCACAAAAGGATTGAAGTAAGAGTACTTGGAATATACTTGGCCATGCTGGGTGGTAACAGGTATACAGATTTCTATTGGGAGTAACTGAAAATGATTGAAGTGTAACTGGCAACAATTTTGGCTCCATCCCCTGATGTCATCACCTGTGCGATCATGGACCTAGAACTCACTATTGTACAAAGATAGTTTTATAAAGTGTATATTTTACAAAAATTGAAACCTTATTTTGACATGAGTGATTTTCAGACAGTCAAGCAATCATTGGTTATATCTGGTATGAACTATTGTAATACTGTTCTATTAGGATTACAAAACTCCAATCTGAAAGCTCTTCAAATAGTATAAAATTCTGCTGCCAGGATTCTCACTGACACTACTAAATATGATCATCTTACTGCAAATCTGATTTTCTCCATTGGCTTCCAGTAGAATGGAGGATCCAGTTTAAAATCATGCAATAGATCATGGTTAAAAATTTACCATCTATCAAGAAGCCTACGTTCCATTGATCAATGTTTATTGGAAATACTGAGGCAGAAGACCTTCAGGCTTGTTAATACTTGAGAGAGGGTTTTGGAGGTTGCAAGTCCAACTCTATGGAACTGTCTACTAGTCAGTTTACACAAAAAGACATATGCTAAAACTTTCAGGAAGCATCTTAAAGCACTTTTGTTTTAAAAACAACATTTGGAGAATTATTTTGAGGAAGTCTGTTTTTATGTTATTGTTATATCTAATCTGTTGTTTATTATGTATGTTTCTTTGAGAACCACCTAGACTTATGGAATAATGCTGTATACAAATTTTTAAAAATTGAATTGAATACTTAGAACAGGGATCAGGAAACTTGGGGAAGTACACTTATTAGATTTTCAGGATATCCTAATTAGCATGTATGGGATGGATTTGCATGCACTCTTCCACAACTGCATACAAATGTATCTCATTCATGTTTTGTTGGATATCCTGAAAACTCAGCTGGTATGCAGCTCTCAAGGTCTGAATGATCCTCACCCCTACTTTAGAAAGTAGTATTTTATAACTCGTTTCTTTGTTTTTTTTATGTTCAGTGAATGGCATTACAATATTATTTATACAGAAAAGCCAAAAAACTAAAAAGGAAAGAACTGTAGTAAACAAAAATAAAAATCCTGATGAATAATAATTAGATTAAATTATTAAAATATGGAGGACCATTCTATTATTAATCATCATAGACAGTAAACTTTATGCCAATGATATACTATACCATTGTAGTTAAGTTTACCGCCTCTGGTTATACTAAGTAGAAAGGCAGATAGATATACAACAAATGCCAGATCATAACATGAAAAGGAATTTTTCAGTGAATCATGAGTGATCAGCACTAAATTGATCACTAATCTTATTCAATGTCAAAATTAATCTGTTATTAATATTTATTTTTGCAATATTTGCAGTTTAATACTACATAATGACCTTTCCCTTAAGAATGGAAGTTTTTTTGAAAAAGCAGTAATAACCACATTCTGAGAACATTAAATGCATTATTCTCTCTATATATTTTTTCTGTAACCTTTAAAGAGCTGCAGGTATGTTTTCACTGACAACAAGGCAAAAATCATACTTGCTCAGCCCATGTTCCAAAACTAAAGTGTCTGAGTTAATTAATTGAATGAGACACAGCAAGGTCTATTGGCCACCTGTAGCCTTGTGAGGGCTGCTGTTCTATTGATCTGAGTAGTACAGTTGGGGGAAAGCTGTTATAAGAACTAGATGATACATATCTGTAAACCCACTCCTTTTTGTTCTCAAATAGTTCATTCCTTTATTTGGCAGATTGAATTGAAATGAAAGGACATGACTCGAATATTTCATGCTGTGCAGGTATATATTATTCATAATAAAATTCTTCAGAAAGAAATAGATAAGTAGTAAAAGCTTTAAATGAAGTATTCTCCATAGTTAGCAAAGAGACTGCTGATAGATTCCTTTGTCCTTCTTTATCTTGACATTACAACCACAATTAGAAAATAACTTTCAATGGCAAGGGCAGGCAGCAGTATTAAACTGATAGTCAGAACTGTTAGGATCCAACTCATGTTCCAGCTAAGATTAGGTAGACTTGGCTCAGACAACAGTCTGACTTTCCAAACTGGCAGTTATGCTGGATGGAAAAAAATTCCAATTTTTGTGACCAACTCTATTTTGCTTAACTTGCTTCAACTTGATGGGGCAGGAAGCCTTTTATGAGACCTTTTCAGTTAATTCTACAATTTATTTTGTTGAAGAGGGAAATTGGGGGTAAAATACAGTAATACACATAAAAAGGGCCCTACCCACAACATGTGACATCATTTTAACGGGAGGATACTGCTCCTATATGAACAGTCTTTTGGTCTGCTTTTCTAATGCTACTCTTAGAACCTAGCATGAAGCACTTAGAAGAAGGAAGGTGTGTCACTGTCAAGCCCTTCCAGGCATCCTTCTTGACTGCCTGCTATTTCATTCCCAGTTCCTGTGCTTCTACCTGCCTGTCTGGCCCTGCCTACAACATGTGAAATCATCATAAAGGGCCAATGCTACCCTTATAAGAGGGACAGCCTTCAAGCATAGACGTGCATCTTTGTGTGCCCCTTCACTTGCTTTTTGGGCACTTTTGTTGGATCCTGAATGGCAATTGTTTTTTAATATTTTTATTGGTTTGTGAGTTGTTAGTGTATTTTGTTTTTCTATTATCATGACTAGTACTATCTCTAAATTTATACAATCAATCACCACTCTTGGTGAGGTAAAAAATATATTCAATCTATCAAACATTTCTCTATATCCCACTTATGAACAAAATTAATGGCGTATGATGAGGAAGGTTTCATACATCTTCTGTAACATGCCTCCTCAGCCTTGAACACAGAATGCTATGTATTGTAATCATGAACCAACCTCCTTCCTACCCTTGATTTTTTTAGTTGTTTTTTTAAAAGTTTTTTGTGAAAAATTCTCCATATCTTCTTTTTAAAAAACATATTTTAATTAAGAACATAAGAACATAAGAAAATGCCATACTGGGTCAGACCAAGGGTCCATCAAGCCCAGCATCCTGTTTCCAACAGTGGCCAATCCAAGCCATATGAACCTGGCAAGTACCCAAAAGCTAAGAGGTAGATTTTTAAAAACTGCGCAATCGCGTACTTTTGCTTGCACAGCAGGCGCAAACAAAAGTACGCTGGATTTTATAAGATACGCGCATAGACGCGCATATCCTCTAAAATCCTGGATCGGCGCGCGCAAGGCTGCCGATTTTGGGCAGCCGGCGCGCGCCAAGCCGCGCAGCTTGCCTCCGTTCCCTCCGAGGCCGCTCCGAAATCGGAGCGACCTCAGAGGGAACTCTCTTTCGCCCTTCCCTCCCCTTCCCCTCCCTTCCTCTACCTAACCCACCCCCCCCCCGGCCCTATCTAAACCCCCCCCTACCTTTATCCATGGATTTACGCCTCCCGGAGGGAGACGTAAATCCACGCACGCCAGCGGGCTACTGGCGCGCCGAGACCCGACCCGGGGGCGGTTCCGGAGGGCGCGGCCTACAGAAGATACGCGCGGTTACGCGCGTATCTTCTAAAATCCTGGATTGGCGCGCGCAAGGCTGCCGATTTTGGGCAGCCGGCGTGCGCCAAGCCACGCAGCCTGTCTCCAGAGGGCGCGGCCACACCCCGAAACGCCCCGGGCAGAAACCACGCCCCCTGCCCCGCCCCCGAAACGCCCCGCCCCACCCCTGAAATGCCGCATCATCGGATCCCCCCCCCGGCACGCCTCCGACACGCCCCCTTCCAAAAACCCCGGGACCTACGCGCGTCCCGGGGCTCTGCGCGCGCCGGCGTATTTTCCATAGGCCGCCCTGCTCGCGTAAATCCGGGCGGATTTACGTGAGCAGGGCTTTTAAAATCCGCCCGTAAGTGAACTTAATAGCAGGTAATGAACTTCTCCTCCAAGAACTTATCCAATCCTTTTTTAAACACAGCTATACTAACTGCACTAACCACATCCTCTGGCAACAAATTCCAGAGTTTAATTGTGCGTTGAGTAAAAAAGAACTTTCTCCGATTAGTTTTAAATGTGCCCCATGCTAACTTCATGGAGTGCCCCCTAGTCTTTTTATTATCCGAAAGAGTAAATAACCGATTCACATCTACCCGTTCTAGACCTCTCATAATTTTAAACATCTCTATCATATCCCCCCTCAGCCGTCTCTTCTCCAAGCTGAAAAGTCCTAACCTCTTTAGTCTTTTCTCATAGGGGAGCTGTTCCATTCCCCTTATCATTTTGGTAGCCCTTCTCTGTACCATCTCCATTGCAATTATATCTTTTTTGAGATGCGGCGACCAGAATTGTACACAGTATTCAAGGTGCGGTCTCACCATGGAGCGATACATTATTCCATTAGAAAGGAAATCAACATCAACTAGACTTCACAGACTTGAATTTACAAAGTATTACTCTTGTATTGCATTACATTTTCTAGCTCAACATTAGCACCACCGTAGTGGCTAGGGATGTGCAGACCAAAGGTTTATGTTCATAAGTCCATAAGTCGAAAGGGGGGGTCAATTTCGGTCAATATGGACATATGGAGAATTCCATAAGTTGAGTCTATGTCCATACTTGCACCGGTTCCCTAAATAAAAATTTAAACCCCTCACCCTTCTTAATCCCCCCCCATGACTTACCAAAACTCCCTGGTGGTCCAGCGGGGAGTCAGGACACCATTTCTGTACTCCTTTGCGAGGAGCACGTGACGTCGGCGTCACGTCGGAGTGACGCGGACGTCCGACCCCCCCAAGCTGGCCAAAAGTTCCTTTTGGGCCCAACGAGGGTCCCGGAGCGAACGCGCTGGGAATCACGTGACGTCGGCGTGACGTCGGAGTGACGCGGACGTCACGTGGTCCCCCCCAGCTTGGGGGGGCCTCCTGACCCCCAAGAAGAATTTTCAAAATCTTACATACATAAAAATAGCATAAATGGGTAAATAGCCTCTATCTTTGTACTCCGCACTTTATAAAAGTAAAAAATAAATGCATATTTTCATTTTCACTTGCACTCATACATGTGTAAAAAAGGGGTTGTCATTTACATGCATAATTTGCTATCTTAAAAGATATGTTTGTATATTTCCAACTTATGTATTTTTACATCTGCTAATGATCAGGTACAAGTGATATTAAACAGGTTTATTGTGTTGTACCAACTGGGTAGGAGGACTGTTGTGCTCGGGGGTGGACCCTTGTCCTGGGGCAGTAGAGAACTGCTCCCTGGTAGGGACCATGAAGCTCCTGCCCCCAGGGGGCGGAGCACTGGAGGAGACAGAGGCTGAGATGAGCTTCACCACAGGAAGCCCGCGGTCCCCCTGGGTGGAGCCCGTAGGGACCCGGGACGCTTGGACTTTGGTGGGCCTCGCAGGGTCTCCTGGAGGGTTAGCAGACAGGCATGCCCACGTGCAACAAGGGAGCATGGGCGGACTTGAGGCTGTAGGTCTGTTGGAGCAAGGAGGACCAGAACAACGTAGGCAATGACAAGACTAGGGACAGAGTCATAATCAGAGACGTGTTCAAGGGCAGCCGAGGTCAGAATCCAAGGATCAGTCTGAGGAGTGGTCAAAGAGGCAGGGGTCAGGGACAGGAGGTCAGACGAGGTCACAAGGCAGTGTTGCGTTCGTGGCTGCTATTCGTCCTCTCTCCACCCTCTCTACCTATGTGGCAACTCCCTCTGACCTGATGGACAGCTTGCTGCCACGGCGTCTCCATGCCGCTTCTCCCCGGTGTCCCCGGGCCGGCTCGATGCTGCGGATCTGCCATGTTCCTGATGACGTAGGGCACGTGCGCATGTCCCGAAGTATTTACCAGCAAGGGCGAGAACCTCAGGGATGGTCCCCCTGTATTGACGTCATCCGCTTCCAACATAAAAGGTCTTCACAGTTAGCAAGGATTGATTTTGTGGATTCATCTGGACCTGCTTCTCTCTACACAACTCTGTCTCCTCGGACTTACCAGGGGTACCCGCTCCTCGAGGGCCTCGCTCTCTTTTCTCTATTTCAGATTGCAGATAGGAACCGGTACTCACTCCACAAGGGACCATGTTCCTAAACCCTCTGAAGATCTCTATTGCCTGGAAGTGATCACAGATACGGACATTGTGAGTTACTATTTCAGATTACATATAGGAACCGGACCCGGTACTTGCTCCTCGAGGGCCCATGTTCCCAAGCACTCTGAATATTCTCTACTGTCTAGAAGCTATCGCAGGTACAGACATTTGTGAGTTACTATTTAAGACCACCAGGTCTCAGGCCGTCGGCGGCCACTCATAAAGATGGCGCTGATGGCCCTTTGCCCTTACCATATGACAGGGTATCCGTGCCATTGGCCGGCCCCTGTCACATGGTAGGAGCACTGACTGGCTGCCGCCATCTCCCGCGCCCCCACTGGACCACCAGGTAATCGTAAAAAGTTTTGGGGGGGTTCGAGAGGGTGGGGGAAGATAAGGGGTTAATTTGAAAGGGTCGGGCCTCACTACAAAAAAAATGATGTGAATCGGAACTAATTCCGATTCACATCACTCACGATCAGATTAAGACGATCGGGCACATCTCTACTGGAGGAGTAGATCCTAACAGATTGCTACTCCCATCTGTTTGCTCCTCCCATCAGCATAGCAGATCATAACAGGCAGACAGAGGTCAGGATCCAGGCAGCAGGCAGAATGGTCGAGGAACAGGCTGAGGTCAGTACCAGAGAGACAGTCCGAAGGTACTACCTGGGGAGACAAGACAGATGGACACTGGAAAAGAAGTACGTAGGGACAAGGCTGGAACAAGACTGGAACGAGACTGGAACAAGGCTGGAACAAAACTGGAACAAGACTGTGAATGCGGAGGCAAACTTGCACACATACAGTGTCGACCTGATTCCCAAGGCAAGGAAGTGCAGGCAGGAACTTCCTTATATTGGGCAATCAATCAGGGCGTGCCATGGAGCTAGGACCCAACCCCGGCCCTACAAGGGACCGAGCAGAGCGTGAGCACCTGCGTAGGGGCATGGCCAATGACACTGAGGATGGATGCCAAACTCCGGCGTGAGGCCTGGTGCACAGTGGAAGGCCTGGCGACCGCTGCCGCGGGATGCCGAGGCCTGGAGGAGCTTGCGGCTGCCACTGGGGAGGCCAACCCGTGACCTGCAGAGGAGCTAACGAGGTGAGCAGGCCCATGTGAGGGCCTGGCGCGGACAGGGAGCATAACAGTTCCCCCCCCCCACCCCCTTCAAGCCTCCCTCTATGCAGTCTAGGCTTATTAGGATTAGTCCTGTGGAAGGTTCTGAGGAGCTTTTTATCGAGAATGTTATGGGAGGGTTCCCTAAGTTCTCCTCGGCTCCATAACCCTCCCAGGCTAAGAGGTATTCCCATCTACCTCGACGCCGATGGACGTCGAGGACCTCTCTTACCTGGAGAGATGAATCTGGTTCAGTAGAGATCCGCGGAAGTGAAGGGTCTCTACGAGAGAGCCAGGAGAGAACCAAAGCCTTCAACAGCGAGACATGGAATGTGTTGTGTATACCAATGGCACGAGGTAGCTGGAGCTGATACAATACTGCTCCTACTCTTTGAAGCACTGAAAATGGGCTGATGTACTTGGGAGCCAGGCGAAGAGAAGGAAGACTCAGTCTTATGTGGCGAGTGCTTAGCTACACCTTCTGACAATGGCAGAAGAGTGGAGCGGTACATCTATAGGCCTCAGAAGTACGCTTGGAACATTCAGCGGCCTGGGTAAGGCATTCTTTGACTTGATTCCATACCTGACAAATGGTATGGGCCGTGGATTGCGCAGATGGAGAAGGAACAGTCAGCGGAACTGGAAGTGGAAGCTGAGGTTGTCGTCCGAATACCACGGAGAATGGAGATACATTGGTGGCAGCAGCGATATGGGTATTGTGCGACAGTTCAGCCCAGGGTAGTAGATCAGACCAGTTGTCCTGCTGATCATTCACGTGGGAATGAAGGAATGTTTTCTAGGTTCGGTTTATCCTTTCAGCTTGACCATTGGCCTGTGGGTGATAGGCCGACGTGAAACTCAAGGCAATGTTAAACTTCTTATATAGGGAGCGCCAGTACCTGGTGGCAAACTGTGGTCCTCGGTTGGATATAATCTCCTTTGGGAGTCCATGGAGATGAAAGATATGTTTCAGAAACAACTTGGCTAATTCTGGGGCCGATGGGAGGCCCGGCAAGGGAATGAAGTGACCCATTTTCGAAAAACAGTCGAAGATGACCCAGATTACAGTATTGTTCTGAGATGGAGGGAGATCTGTGATAAAGTCCATTGAGATGCTGGACCATGGCTCGGTAGGTGCTGGAAGTGATTGGAGTAGACCCCTAAGGCTGTCCAGTAGGCGGCTTCTGTTGGGCACAGACGGGGCATGAATCTACATAGTTACAAGAGTCTTGCACCATGTTGGGCCACCAATAGTATTGTCGCAACATCTCTAGGGTCCTGGCATGACCCGGGTGTCCTGCCAACTTGGAATCATGAGCCCATTTCAGAAATCGCTCACGTAATCTACGTGGAACGACGGTTTTCCCAGCTGAGACTGTAGTGGTCACGGCAAGGGATATGCAGGCAGGATCTATGATGTAAATGGGGACGTCAGGGGCAACCTCAAGTTCAAAGGATCTAGAGAGTGCATCAGCACAGAGGTTCTTGAAAGTTGGGCAATAACAGAGAATGAAGTGGAACTGATCAAAGAAAAGCGCCCATCGGGCTTGTCGAGGATTCAGGAGTTGAGCTTCTTTAAGGTGCTCAAGATTCTTATCGTTGGTGAATATGGTAAACTTGTGTTGCGCCCTTTCCAACCAGGGGCGCCACTCTTAGTGCCAACTTGACGGCAAGGAGTTCTTGGTCACCAATGGTGTAGTGTTGCTTCATAGGAGAGAACTTGTGTGAGTAGAAAGAACAAGGTATCAATTTACCCTTGGGAGAATACTTGCTTAAGACGGCTCCTGCTCCAATTGCAGAGGCGTCGACTTTGACGACGAATGGACGTCTTGGGTCTGGATGCTGAAGACAAGGGCCGGAACAGAAAGCTTCTTTGAGTGTCTGCAAGGCAGCTTGTGTTTTGGGAGCCCACACACGAGTGGTAGCCCCTTTCTTGGTCATGGCAGTGAGCGGACCAGCTAGGGTAGAATAATTGGCAATAAGCTCCAGTAGTGATTAGTAAAGCCAAGGAAACATTGTAAGGCCCATAGACCTACTGGCTGGGGCCAGTCTTGGATCCCCTGGAGAAATCTTGATCGGATATGATGTATCCTAAGAAGGGTAAGTGATTTCATTCGAAGAGGCACTTCTCTAACTTGGCATAGAGATGGTTTTATCTTAGACGTTGGAGGATAATTCGAACATGATCTTGTTGGGATTCCAGGTCTTTGGAAAAGATCAGGATGTTGTCAAGATATATGACTATGAAGGAGTATAAGAGGTCATGGAGTATTTCTTTCATAAGTCGTTGAAAGACCGCTGGGGCATTGCATAGCCCAAAGGGCATCACGGTATATTCATAGTGACCATCCCTCATGTTGAATGCGGTTTTCCAGATATCTTCAGGTTGGATGCGTACCAAATTGTACACACCCCTCAGATCCAACTTGGTGAAGATCTGTGTCCCTTGAAGGCAGTCAAACAGTTCACTGATAAGGGGCAGTGGGTATCGGTCTTTATGAGTTATAGCGTTGAGCCCTCTGTAGTCAATACACGGGCAGAAACTGCTGTCCTTTTTCTTGATGAAGAAAAGGCCTGCTCCCACAGGAGAATCAGATGGATGAATGAACCCCTTTTCTAGGTTCTCTTTGATATATTCAGACATGGCTTGGGTTTCTGGGCGAGACAATGGATAAGTTCTGCCTTTGGGAAGCGTAGTGCACGGCAGAAGTTCTATGGGGCAATTGAACTTGTGTAGCGGAGGTAAGGTATCTGCCTTCTGCTTCGAGAAGACGTCTTCAAAGTCAACATACTGAGTAGGCAAACCAGATAGAGTGGTAGAGTTCAGGATAGAG
The DNA here is from genome assembly GCF_901001135.1 of Rhinatrema bivittatum. NCBI lineage: Eukaryota > Metazoa > Chordata > Amphibia > Gymnophiona > Rhinatrematidae > Rhinatrema > Rhinatrema bivittatum. The sequence continues at coordinate 95,619,097 of NC_042618.1, forward strand.
ACTACTGGAGACACTTGACATAGCCATGTCTTCTGGCATTTGGAGCCCCACTGCACCAACTGCAGGGAATGCCAATCGAACTGAGGTTCGTGGGCCTGGAGCCAGGGCAGCCCTAGGATAACTGGATGCATAGAATGTTTTAACACATAGAAGGACATCTCCTCCTCATGGAGAGTGCCCACGGTAAGATGGACAGCCACTGTTCGATGAGTGATGAGTCCTGGAAGATGTTCTCCTTGAATGGAGGCGATGCGGAGACTCACATCTAAAGGCTGAAGAGAAATGTTCAGAAGCTTGACAATGTCATCCATGATGAAGCTGCCACTTGCTTCTGTATCGACAAGAGCAGAGGTGGCGAAGGAATGGGCCTTGATGCCCAGAGAGACGGGAAGCAAGAGTTGGGGGCCGGTGGCAGTAGCACCTAATCTCTGGACCTTCGCCAGTCTCAGGCATTGCAGTTTTCTGGATGAGCCGGACAAGACTGTCGAAGATGCCCGGAAGTGCCACAGTAAAGGCAAAGACCCTCCTTCCTCCAATGGAAATGTTTGGTCGGAGACAGTCGCCCATGGTTTACCTCCATGGGTTCCACTACCGAAAAGGGCGGTGGTGCTGGATTCTTGGCTGGAGGACTCTGAACACGCGTGGGATGCGATGTAGGAGAGCAGAAAGCCTTTACTTCTAGGCGCCTTTGCCGGAGATGATGGTTGATCTTCCCGGTGAGGGAAATCAGGTCCTCTAGAGACGTGGGAGTCTCACGGATGGAGAGTTCATCTTTGAGAGCGCTGGAGAGTCCATCTAAGAAGATGTCTTGCAGACAATCTTCTTGCCACGCAAGCTCAGTAGCCAGGGTCCTGAACCCTACTGTATACTCAGAGAGGGTCCATGACACTCGACGGAGGTGGAGTAGACAATGGCTGGCGACAGCTTGATGGGCTGGGTATCTGAAAGTCTGCGTGAAGAGAGCAATAAACTCGGATAACTTGAAAAGTAGTTATTTATTTATTTATTTATTTATTTATGGATTTTTATATACCTACATTCATCACAGAGATATCACATCTGTTTACAGAAAACAGTAACTTACGCAAAGGATGCATTTGACATAAAACATGCGAGGATAAACCAGAACATCATAACAACAGAATGTGTGGTAAACCAAATACATTCAATAGGACATTATATTTATTTATTTATTTATTTCAGAGCTTTTATATACTGAGGTTTAGCAATTAGCCTTCACCCCGGTTTACAGTAGAACAACTTGTTACATAGAACAGTACATGGAATATAGAATGGAATAGGTTACATCAAACTGTTAGGAGACTGTCCTAGAACTAATTTTAAACGCTTGAACCAGGTTGCGTCAAGTTTAATTTAAAACTTTAACAGTAGTAAAGGAACTCAGATACATTGCATTAGGACATTATATACATTAGGACATTATATACATTATATCTACTATATAGAGTGTAGTAAAAGGACTGGTCAGAATGTTTCAACTGGGGGTTGAATACAATGCAAGGGGTTTCCAGGGAGAAGAGAGTAAAAGGCTTTTAGGGGGAGATTAGGGCTGTAAGGGTCAAGGGGGAAGGCTGGGAGGTGTAAGGTGTGTGTCTGGGGGAGGTTAGTAGAGACTATGGGGGGAAATTGGGGATGGGGAGGTCGAAGGAGGGGGTGGTGGTGTTAGGTGTAGGCTTTAGTGAATAGCCATGTCTTGAGTTTCTGCTTGAATATTTTTTGGCAGTCCTCCTGGCGTAGCTCTACTGGCATTGTATTCCAGAGGGCAGGGCCAGCTACAGAGAGTGCACGTGCTCTTGTGGATGCAAGATTGGTATTTTTGGGGGAGGGGGTATGAATGGTGGCGAGGTATTGATGTCTGATGGGTTTAGTTGGCTGGTGGAAACTTAACGAATTTTTAAGCCAATTCATCTCAGGATTGTGCAGAGCTTTGTGTATAATAGAGAGGGTCTTATATTGGATACGGGATGCAATTGGGAGCCAATAGGGGTGTGCATTCGGATTGACCGCATTAGTAAAACGCAACTCATATTTTTTTTTTACTTAAAAAATTGATTCGACATAAACGATCGGATTTCCCACATATCGAACATAGATATGTTCGATATGTGGGAAATCGCGATTGTTGAGCCAAAATAAAAATATAAACCCCCTCACCCTCCTTAATCCCCCCCCCGACTTACCACAACTCCCTGGTGATGGAGCGAGGAGTGAGGACGCCATTTCTGCAATCCTTGGCGAGAAGCATGTGACGTCGGCGGCACGTCGAGTGACGCCGGCGTCACGTGATTCCCGGCTCGTTCGCGCCGGACGGCTCGTTCGGCCCAAAAAGAACTTTTGGCCAGCTTGGGGGGGCCTCCTGACCCCCCCAAGCTGGGGGCCTCCTGACCCCCCCCAAGCCGGACGGCTCGTTCGGCCCAAAAAGAACTTTGGGCCAGCTTGGGGGGGTCAGGAGGCCCCCCCAAGCTGGCCAAAAGTTCTTTTTGGGCCGAACGAGCCGTCCGGCGCGAACTTGCCGGGAATCACGTGACGCCGCGTCACTCGACGTGCCACCGACGTCACATGCTTCTCGCCAAGGATTGCAGAAATGACGTCCTCACTCCTCGCTCGATCACCAGGGAGTTGTGGTAAGTCTGGGGGGGGGATTAAGGAGGGTGAGGGGGTTTAAATTTTTTTTTTGCACATATGTACATATACCCAACTCATTGGATTTTTTTTATGTCCATATTGGCCGCAAGTGGGACCCCCTTTCGGACATAAAAAATATGAACATAAAATTTTGCTCTGCACATCCCTAGGAGCCAATGTAGTTCCTTTAGTATGGGAGTTATGTGTTTGTTTCGTCGTGTGTTAGTGAGAATCTGGGCAACTGTGTTTTGTAGAATTTGTAGAGGGTGGATAGAATTTTTAGGTAGGCCTAGGAGGAGTGAATTACAGAAATCAAGTTTGAAGAATATTGTGGTTTGAAGTACTGTACGAAAATCTGGGGGGTGGAGTAAGGGTCTTAATTTTTTAAGTGTGTGCATTTTAAAGAAGCATTCTTTTACAGTGTTGTTTATGAATTTCTTGAGGTTGATGTAATTATCCAGGATGACGCCTAGGTCCCGTACCTGTTGGGAGAATGGGGTTGGTGGTGATTGAGATTGAGGCAGGTGAAACGTGTTAGGGTGATTTTGGGGGGAGATAAGCATGATTTCGGTTTTTGTAGTGTTTAGGGCAAGGTGAATATGAGTTAGGAGTTTGTTGATTGAAAGAAGAGTGGAATTCCAGATGTTCATGGCATTAGGAAGTGCGTCAGATACAGGTATAAGTATCTGCACGTCGTCGGCATAGATGTAGTGGGGAAGTTTGAGGCTGGATAGAAGATGAAATAGAGGTAGTATATAAATGTTGAAGAGGGTGGAGGAAAGAGAGGAGCCTTGTGGGACTCCTTGGTTAAGGGGAATAGCTTTGGATTCATGGTTTCCTATTTTGACTTTGAAGTTTCGATTACTGAGATAGGATTTGAACCAGTTGAATGCAACACCTATTATTCCAATTTCACTTAGTCGTTGCAGGAGGATATCGTGGCTGATGGTGTCAAAAGCTGAAGATATGTCTAGGAAGGCTAGTATATAGGATTGACCTTTGTCCAGGCCTTTGAGAAGTTGGTTGGACAGTGAAAGAAGGAGGGTTTCTGTGCTATGTAGTTTCCGGAAGCTGTACTGTGTGGGGGCGAGGAGTTGATTGTCCTCAAGGTATTCTGACAGTTGTTTATTGATTGTTTTTTCGAGGAGTTTTGAAATGAATGGGAGGTTTGAGATAGGGTGGTAATTGGATAGATCAGTGGGATCGAGTTTCGGTTTCTTATTGGCTTGAGAATAGCTTGTTTGAGGGGGTTGGGAACATGATCTGAGATAATGGAGGAATTTATAATGTTAGCTATAGGTTGTGCAATTAAATTAGGGATAGAGAGGAGATGTTTTGTAGGGATAGTGTCTGAAGGGTGAGAGGATGGACTGGCTTTCTTGATAAATGATTCTATTTCGAGGGTGGTGGTGTGTTCTAGAGATATGAGGCCTTTAGCGGAGTCTCTAGGGGGGGCCTGGTAGACTTCTTGGTAGGCTTGCGTAAGTGGAGGGGTGGTGGGGAAGCATGTCAGCAGTTTGTTGATTTTGTGTTGGAAGAATGTAGCAAGTTCTTCACATTTGGTTTTAGCTGCATTGTCGGGAATATCAGGGGGTGATGATTTGGTAAGCGAGGCCACGTAGTCATAAAGGGCTCACGGGTTATATTGATATTGGTGAATTCTGGAAGAGTAGAAATCTCTTTTAACATTATTTAGCCTTACACTGAAACAATGTAGAGAGGATTTGAATTGTGCCAGGCGAGTGGGGGTGGGATCATTACACCAGGCCTTTTCGGATTTTCTAAGGTGATGTTTCAGATCTTTTAGTTCTTGTGAGTACCAGGGGTTCTTTGATTTATTGTGCTGTTGGTATAATTGCTTAGATTGTAGAGGGCATATTTTGTTGGCTACAATGTTAGTTATGTCGTGCTATGAAGCAAGGGCAGAATCTGCATTTGAAAGATCTAGGTCATTTAATTTGTTAGATAGTTCTGAGATGAGATCGTCTCTTTTACAGTTTTTCCTGTAGCGTATGGTGTGGTTTGTATTGTGAAGGCTGGGGAGTTTCTTAACATAACAGGTGGTTCTGATGAGGTAATGGTCAGACCAGGGGATGGGAGTGCCCGTTGGGGGGCCAACCTGTATCTGGTAATTGGTGAAAAGGAGATCAAGGGTATGACCCGCTTTGTGGGTTGGGAAGTTGATGGACTGCTTGAAACCTAAAGCTTCCAAGGAATCAAGAATGGTGTTGCATGAGGAAGTTCGAGGTGTGCTATCGACATGTAGGTTCAGGTCTCCTAGGATGATTGCTGGGGTGTCTATGGAAATGTTTTTAGCAATATATTCAATAAAGGAGGAAGGGTTGCTATCAAGAGATCCTGGAAAGGGGGGGGGGCTAGATTAAACACATTTGCAGTGAAGGGGATTTAAAGAGGCCTATTTCAAGTTTAGGAGGAGAAGCAATAGATTGCTGTATCATGTTGAATTATTTTTTAATGGATAATAGAATTCCTCCACCTTTCTTTTTGGGCCTGGGGATAGAGAAAAAGTTGTAAGAGTTAGTGGGGAGTTGGTTTAGGAGAACTGTGTCAGTTTCCTTAAGCCATGTTTCTGTTATTGCACAGATGTCCGGGTTCTCATCAATGAGAAGGTCATTTAGAATAGGGGAGTTTTTGCTTAGCGATTGTGCGTTGATTAGGATGAGTGAGAGGGCGGCGAGACCGAATATCTGGGAGAGTGGGGGGGGGAATCATAGTGGGGAGAATTGGTTTGAGGTGAGAGTGTTGCTCTGGATGGTAGTAGGTAGTAGGTCTGTGTTTCTTGTGTTTGAGTGTGGTAATGTTATGATATTGCATGTTGAAGGTGGGGATTGTGTATGTTTGCTGAGTGTTACGATAGGGAATAGAATGAGGGGAATGGGGAGCTGTGATATTCTTGAAACACTTGCAATATCAGTATCAGTATCAGTGACAATACCAGTGGCAGTATTATTAGCAAGATCAATAAAAGTGGCAAAGTCAATAGCAAGATCAATAACAGTGGTAATAGCAAGATCAATAAGAGTGGCAAAGACAATAGGAAGGACAATAATAATACCATTAGCAGTGGCAGAAATCTTAATCAATCTCAGAGACGGGAAATAATTAGAAGGCAATGCCTCACGACGGTTGATTCACAATGGAATAGTAGAGAAGGAGGATAGGTCGCGGAGGAGTGGTATTAAAGCTGCAACCAGTGGTATAAGGTGATTACATGCAGAGGAGTAGCGGGAGGGTCAGCAGATACTGTGGTTGATTTACGTAAATTTCATCAAGTCCTGTTCCGGGAAAGTACGGGATCAGAGTGTTCCCACAAGGGAGAGGCCCATGCAAGAGCCTTCCCTTCCAGGTGGGAAAGGATGAAGGTCACTTTTGTGGTTTCCTTCAGGAACAAGGAGGGTTGCAGTGTAAATTGCATGAAGCACTGATTGAGGAAGCCACGACAGGAGCATGGGTCCCCATTGTTACGAGGAGGTGCAGGGAGTGCCAACAATGCTTTAGGAAGCATAGAGGCAGATAGGCACACGGGATTGACCAAAGCTGTATCTCACAGCTGAGAACAAATCTCTTCCACTGAAGAGGCCAGCGATTCCAAGGCTTGCTGATGTTCTTTGACTGTTGCGGCCAAACCCGGTAGGGTCCTGGAGGCGGGAGACCCCACCGAATCCATGGGCTTGGCAACCTGTTGCGCTCGGTGGTTGACCCTTGTCCTGGGGCAGTGGAGAACTGCTCCCTGGTAGGGACCAGGAAGCACCTGCCCCCAGCGGGTGGAGCACTGGAGGAGACAGAAGCTGAGATGAGCTTCACCACTGGAAGCCTGCGGTCTCCCCGAGTGGAGCCCGTAGGGACCTAGGCCGCTTGGACTTAGGTGGGCCTCGCAGGGTCTCCTGGAGGGTTAGCAGATAGGTGTGCTCACGGACAACAAGGGACTGTGGTCAGACTCGAGGCTGTAGGTCTCATGGAGCAAGGAGGACCAGAACAATGTAGGCGATGACAAGGCTAGGGACAGAGCCAGAATCAGAGATGTGGTCAAGGGCAGCCAAGGTCAGAATCCGAGGATCAGTCCGAGGAGTGGTCAACGAGGCAGGGGTCAGGTTCTGGAGGTCAGGTGAGGTCACAAGGCAAGCAGAGGTCAGGATCCAGGCAGCAGGCAGAATGGTCGAGGAACAGGCTGAGGTCAGTACCAGAGAGACAGTCCGAAGGTATTACCTGGGGAGACCAGACAGACAGACACTGGAACGGAAGGACTTTGGGACAAGGCTGGAAAATAGGACACCGGAACAAGGCTGGAACAAGACTGGAACAAGACTAGAACAAGGCTGGAACAAGTCTGGAACAAGACTGTGAACGCGGTTGCAAACTTGCACACATACAGTGTCGACCCGATTGCCAAGGCAAGGAAGTGCAGGTAGGAACTTCCTTATATTGGGCAATCAATCAGGGCGTGCCGCGGAGCTAGGACCTGCCCCCGGCCCTACAAGGGACCGAGCGGAGCTCACGTACATAGGGGCACGGCCAACACCACTGAGGATGCCAAACTCCAGCATGAGGCCTAGTGCACAGTGGAAGGCCCGGTGACCACCGCCTAAGGATGCCGAGGCCTAGAGGAGCTCGTGGCTGCCACTGGGGAGGCCGACCCGTGACCTGCAGAGGAGCCAACGAGGTGAGCAGGTCCATGCGCGGGCTGGCCGCGGACGGGACGCCTAACAAGGACTAGTGAACTGGGAGGAGTTTAGGCTGAAGAACCAGGAAGATCTTGATGACCTGGAGAAGGATTGAGCAATAGGGATGAACATTTCTTTAAAAACAAATGAATAAGGTTTGTTTCATTCGGGGGGGGGGGGGCACTGAATGAAACAAACCTTTTTTTTTTTTTTTTAATTCTTTATTTGTCAATTTTTTCATGTTTCAGATATACAGAAAGTTTGCTCATGTTTAAATCTTTCACAAACATTATCCATTATATAAAGATTCTCAATAGTAATACATCATAAAAAGAACATTTTTGAAGATAAAGATACATAATCAAAAACAAGAATCTATAATTGCATATTTTAAACATAAAAGAGTATAACTATTTCTCTCTCATATTGAGGAAATATGAGGCTATTAAGGATGAAAATAAAGGAGATTAACTATGAAATATCTGTATGGTAGCTATACATAATATCAGCTGGATTATTTCTAATAAGCTCACTATAACAGATCACTCACTTATATGTATCTCCTCGTTAGTTGTCATCTCATTAGGCAGTAGGGTAGATGCAGAGGGTAGTTGGGTCCAGCGGGGGTCCGGGAGCGAACTCCTGCACTCGTGCCGTATTGCCAATATTCAAAATGGCGCCGGCGCTACTTTTGCCATACGGCGCGAGTGCAGGAGGTCGCTCCCGGACCCCCGCTGGACTTTTGGCAAGTCTTGTGGGCGTCAGGAGGCCCCCCCAAGCTGGCCAAAAGTCCCTGGGGGTCCAGCGGGGGTCCGGGAGCGATCTCCTGCACTCGTGACGTCGGTTGACAGGAACCAAAATGGCGCCGGCGCTACCTTTGCCCTGTCATATGGTAAGGGCAAAGGGCCACCGGCGCCATTTCTATTAAGGCAGCCGTGGCCCGAGAGCAGGAGATCACGGGAGATCGCGCCGGGACCCCCCACTGGACCCCAGGTAATTTAAAACATTTTCGGGTGGTTCGGGAGGGTGGGGGATTTGTTTTAAAGGGTCGGGGTGGGTTTTAGGGTTGTTTTGGTGTGCCGGTTTTCCCGCCCTCCCCCGATTTATGATTTTTTATGATTTAAAAAAAAAAACAAAACATGACGATCAGATTTCCCTCCTCCCCCAGCCAAAATCGATCGTTAAGACGATCGATCACACGATTCACATCCTTAGACTCCAACTAATGTCCCACAAATTCAATATCCATAACACAGCCAGCTCAATTTCCAGTTTGCTGTAAATCTTTTAACTGCTGTTAACCTTTTCTTTTATTTCCCTCCTCTCCCAGTTTAATCATCCTTGTTTTTTGTAACTGCTTTCTTCCGCACTATAGTTCCTGTTTGTATTTTTATGCACCCCTGTTTAACTGTAAACCAGCATGATGTGATTATATCATGAATGCAGGTATATAAAAACCTTAAATAAATAAAAGAAATAAATGTTGTCCTCGAAATTAGAAAATTTGGAAAATCAGATGAGATCAAGAAATTTAAGATTTATCAACTTTCCCTAGAGACCAACTTACAGCCCCCAAAAGAAATGTTAAAAAAAAGTATATGTTAGAAATCCTGAAAATTCCTGAGCAGGCCCTCCCTATTACATCTAGGGTTTTTTATATCCCCCCTTAAAAAAGGGGAGAGGTATTAAACCAAAATGATGCACAGAAATTGATTCCAACTGAACCATCTTTGTTCAATCTCACAGAAATATTGGAAACATCTCAGGAGAATTTGGTTGCCCCTGCTACATTGGTGGCATCATTCCTCCTGGAATCAGATAAGCAGTGGGTATTGAAAATGTTTTTTAGAAACAGTTCAGCTACATTTCTAAAAATGAAAGTACGCATCTTCCCAGACTTTTCTAGGTTGACGCAGAAAAAGAGGAAATAGTTTCTCTCTTTAAAAATTAAAGTAACTAAAATAGGAGCAATGTTTCTTCTTAAATTCCCATGTAAGTGCATTGTAAAGCTGCAAGGTATAAAATATGTTTTTTATACCCCTGATCAGAATTTTGCTTTTCTGTTAAATAAGAAACCACTACTGACTAGTTCCTCTCTGATAGTGACAAAACAGATTAATAGAGGTATTGATCCCAAAAAGAAGTAATTAAACTCTCCGTTTGTAGGTATTTCCTAGTGGTATAAGTGGATCATGTAAACAGGTCCAGAGTGAGCACTAATATTTTGTGAGAGATTTGTATGTTAATTTTCTTTTAAAGTGGTAATAAAAATAGTTTGGATAATTGGTAGTAAAGATTAGTGGCATGGCTATGTATGGAATAACTAAGAGGAATCATTTTGCTTAAAAATCTCTCTAAATATTTCAAGACAAAATGTTAATGCTCATATATAAATTTGTGAAAATTAATAAAGTATAAAAAAAAAAAAAAATTAGGTTGCCGGTACCCCGGCAACCGATATAGATTTTTATTTTTGGTTGCCGGTGCCCTGGCAACCAACATAGATTTTTTAATTTTGGCCCCATCAAGCAACACAGATTTTTTAATTTTGGTTGGCAAGGCCCCGACAACCGACACAGATTTTTATTTTTAGTTGCTGGCACCATGGCAACCGACAGAGAATTTTTTTTGTTCCCAGGGCCCCAGCAACAGACATAACATTTTTTTTAGGTTGCCAGGGCCCCGACAACCGACATGGAGTTTTTAATTTTCATTGCCAGGGCCCTGGCAACTGACATATATATTTTATTTGGTTGCCAGGGCCCCAACATAGAATTTTGGTTGCCGGGGCTCCGGCAACTGACATAGATTCTAAGATAAGAACATAGAATATGCCATGCATTGTCAGACCAAGGGTCCATCAAGCCCAGCATCCTGTCTCCAATAGTGGCCAATCCAGGCCATAAGAACTTGGCACCTAGTAACTCGAGGTTGAGAGAACATTGTACAAATCTCATCTTTGGGTGAGTTTCCTCACTCCGAAGGCCATCAAATCTTCACAGGAGACCACTGTTCTGTTCGTACGTCTCACGTTGAATGTCAAAGTGGCCCCTAACTCCCTACACTAATACCTAAACCTCACCTCGAGTTACTAGGTGGGCCTCCCATAGGGATACAAATACCTATCTAGGGAGAGGCCATTAGGTCTAGTCTCTCTCCCTCTCTCTCTCTCTCTCTCTCTCCCCCCAATGGCTAGGCTGGTGTTCCAGGAGCCTCAAATCTACTAAAACAGGCCTTTCAGGAGACATCGCGATATGCGATAAAACTTTACCGCCCCGTAATGCAAGCTATTGCACGGCTTAACGCTAATGAAAAAGATGTAGTTAAAACTGAAGTTAAGTCTGTGCGATAGCACTTCGCAGACTGGCTAACCCAGCCCACTCCCCGTCCCTAACTCCTCCCGCTTTTCGAATTTGCATCGCACCATACGATATGGTGCTATTGCATGCGTTAAAGACATGTTTGCATGCAGTAAGGGCCTATCGTATGAATTAATGGGACTTTTCGCATGTGATAAGCCCTTAATGCATGCGAAAACACCTTAGTGCATTTTGATAAATGAGGGGGTTAGTTGGATAATGCTAAGCCTGTCTGAGAGCAGGTTTAAAGTTATCTGGCCTTGTGTGGCCAGATAGCTTAAGACTTAACCAGCTATGTTCAAAAGAATAAAGCCAATTAAGTCCACTGTTTGTTTAAATTAAAAAAAAAGTACAGTACAGACCTGCAGTCCAATTTCTTACCCCCTGCATGAAATATTTCCCAAAAGCATTCCCAAATCATTCTGAAAGTGCAGAGAAAATATGTTGGAGCCCACAGGGCAGCCCTGTCCTCTCCACCTCATCCCCAGCCGGGTAGGAGTAGAAGGGTTGGGGTAGAAGGAGGAAGAGTGGAAGAAAAGAGACACTTAGAACCATTTTCTATGGAATTAGGAAGGGAATGGGGGAGGGGGCCAACCTGCTGACCCCAACACATTTTTATGCAGCTTCAGAGGGATTGGGACCATAGGAGTGCTTGGCTTAGAAGGGCAATTTGTGAAATGTTTGGGTGGGAGGACTGCAAACTAGAGTTATTTTTTGTTTTTTAAACAAAAAATAGTGTCACTTAACCAGCTATATTCTTTTAAAGGCTAGATAAATTTAAAACCTAACTGGTTACATTCAAAAATACCCGAATAGGATTTTAAAGATTATCTGGCTGTATGTAGCTAGATAATTTTAGGCAAATATATTCAGCAGACATTTATCCCCTGAATATCCAGAACAAGTTATCTGGTTAACCATAGTCTGATAAGTTGTCCGCTCACTGATTTACTGAATATTGGCCACATAGTCTGGTATTTTATGCAGCTTAAAATATGCACATACACTTAAACCATATAATACTTTAAGAGGCAATTTTCATACTACTCGCATATCTGTGAAGTCTGTAAGTTCTTTTTACTTTCACCTTTGCACCAGTTTTGAAAGAGATAGTATGAGGCAGATTTTAAAAGCTCTATGCGCGCGTGTAAAGCCCCGGGATGAGTGTAAGTCCTGGGGCTTGCAAAAAGGGGCGGGGCGTGGGCGGTCGGGGGCGGTCCGGGGCAGTCCAGGGGCTGGGGCAGAGCCTCCAGGCACAGTGGCCATTTGCTGCTGTGTCCGGGATCGCGCACCGACACTCGGCTGGCACGCGCAATTTGAGCCTGCCCAAGGCAGGCATAACTTGTACGTTTATTTTTTTAGGGTGGTTTAGTTTAGGGCTGGGGGTCGGGAGAGTTAGGGGAAGGGAAGGGAAGGTGGTGTGGAGGGGTAGGGAACGGAAGAAGGCAATGAGGCTTGGCGCGCGCAAGGTGCACAATTGTGCACCCCCTTGCGCGCTTCGACCCCGGATTTTATAACATGCGTGTGGTTGCTCGCGCATGTTATAAAATCAGGCGTACATTTGTGCACACCGGGTAGTGGGCACAAATGTACGCCGCGTGTGTAGGTTTTAAAATCCGGCCCTATGAGTATACTTTCTCTTCAAAAATTGCCCAAGGAAAAAATATCTGCAAAGATGTGCTCGTCCTTTTTGTGTGGATGTTTTTTCCAATCAAAGAAAGAAGCATATTTTTGAAAATGTTGTTTTCTCCCCTAACCAAAGCCTGCCCAAGTAATACCTCCACTACAATGTGAGTACATGTAAGTGCATTGTTGAATTGTGCACATACTTTTCCCCCACAAACAGTTGGGCAATTTTCAAAGAGTCTATTTCCAAGGGTAAAACACTATTTTGCTAGTGGAAATTGTTTTAAAAATGGCCCTCTTAAGTAGTAATTGTGTAACAGCCTGCATAAAGTTGCACCAGTTTTCATAGTGAAATGCACATATGTTTGAAAATGATCCCACCAAAACTACATATACACAACTGCATGACTATTATGAGCATGGAAATTTTCTGGGAAATTTTACGTGAATACTTTTGAAAATGAAAACATATACAAATACATATAATATAAGAGAGAGAGAGAGGGACAGGGAATAAATCCACTGTTGGTTTTTACATATTTCTACTCTGGACTTTAATCCCTCCCACCTATCCTTTGCCCACACACCCCTGGGCCTTCCTTTCTTAAATAACCATACAGCATTCTCATGGACATTTAAATTAATTGATGTATTAGTTCTCTAAAGGCCTCATTTACTTTTCCCATAGACATAGAATGGTAAAAAAAAGCCATAGTAAATCAGGCTCTAAGTGATTAGGATTCTTAATAATAAATATATTAGTATTCTACAGAGGCAAATTGACATAATGACTCTTATTCAGTGTAATAATTGTGGATCTCCATTCCAAAGGCAGACCATCTGGAAACTTAGAGCTTGTACCACCTGTCTGCAGTTATCTGCACTAAAAATGGAATTGGCTGACCTTAGAGAAGAGCTGGCTAAAATTAAGGAAAACTCCATTAATACACAACATCCAGAAAATCTACCACTCCTACAAAGGAGCCAAAAAAAAAAAAAAAAAAGAAATAGATGGGTTTCAGTGAGCTCTGGTAGGACAAGACCTGTGACAAACAGAAATCTTCCTCAAATCATTACCCACACAAATTTCCTTCACAGTATTAGAAACATATAGGGGAAGATTTTCAAACTTGCGTGAGTGCGTTCATGTGTGCGCCCTACCCGGCGCGCACGCAATTGACACGCAATTTTATAACAGGCTCGCCTGTTATGATATCGGGGGTCGGTGCGTGCCAAGCCGCGCAGCCTTCCCCTATTCCCTCCCAGGCCGCTCCAAAATCAGAGCAGCCTCAGAGGGAACTTCCCTACCCCCCCCCCCACCCCACCCCACCTTCCCTTCCTTTCCCCTACTTCCCCCTACTTCCCCTGCCCTTTCCCCCTACCTTTTCCTTTTGTTTTAAAACTTACTTTAGCCTTGGGGCTGAAGTAAGTTGCGTGCGCCGGCCAACTGCCAGCGCACGATCCCCGGCCCAGTGGCAAATGGCCACTGTGCTGGAAGCCTCTGACCCCACCCCGTCCCCGGACCACCCCTTTTTGCAAGCCCCAGGAGTTACACGCGTCCCGGGGCTTTATGCGCATCGCCAGGGTTTTTGAAAATTGGCCCGGCGCACGTAACCTTTTGAAAATCCGGCCCATAATACTCTCCAAGGTATACCTCAAGTGGTAGGTGATTTAAAAAAAAAAAGACACCCACTGTTCACAGAAACCCATAGGCACTATTTAAAAATCCCAAAATAGAAACATTCTTCTCTTGGGACATAATTTGGGGACAAACTTGGACGGCGACAATACTTTTGAATGCCTATCGGGATCCTCAGCTAGCAGGAACACAAACCAGATTTTTGGTATTATCGCAGAAGAATGGAATTCTGACATTGATCTTATAATCCCTTTGGGTACCAATGACCTGGCAATATATGAGGTGAGTATAATACAGAGAGATTTCCAGACATTGGGAAATGGGCTCAAGCATCAGGTAAGAACAGTAGCATTTTCAGAGGTATTTCTTCAGGGTGAGGGAGATGGAAAGCTTAAATGTATAGTCCGCTTTAATGGTTGCAGCCTAAGGCAGCAGTCATATGGCTGCATTGTGCTTCCAGGAAGGCAGGAGATAACCAACACAGAGTGGCAGTTGCAATCCTAGAGGAAACACAACTGGATTGGGGGTGGATTTCATGTGGGAATTTGATCTAAATTGGAAAGATGCACATAAAAGCAAAGCTGGGCAGAATAGATGGGCCCATTGGTCATTATCTGCCATCATATACAAGGTTATATTATTATAAATGCAAAACTCTCTCAAAGCCTTCCCTCTAAACCACCTCTGCTCAGTGCTGAGAAACTGACGTTCATTCATGACATACATGTGCAGGTTCACTTGCAGTTTTATAAAAGGCATTACCATGGGTAAAGCACCATTTTAACAGGGGTGAGATTGTAATACAGAGAAAAATAGAGGAATGTGTGGAGGATGGCAAAGAAACGGTTGAAACCCAGGGATGGTAATTTTCAAACTGGAGAGTGGGCACAGGGACAGTAACTTTCAAACTGGAGAGTGCACACACATTGATGTGAATGCATCAGTGCACGCCTAGGGACACAGCCATTGTGTAACTTACACGCACATATACACACATATTACAAAATAGACTGGCCACGTGCACACGTGCGCCAAATTTATAAGTGGGCACTCACATGAGCACGCAAATCCTGCTTGTAAATTGGGGGATTTTAAAAAGGGCATGCGCCAATTCCAAGTTTACCAGTTTGCCCATCAGTTAGCCCAGTTAACAGCTAGATCCTCCAAACCCCCCTGGTTTGATAGCCTAAACTTCTCTCATTTATCTCAGACCTTTTAAATCCCTCAGAAGTGGCTCAATACTTTTATTTTTCAACTTACAGGTCATCCATAGCAGAAGTAAAGTTATATTGCAGGGGACCTTGGTTCACACTGTGGCACATAAGTATTTACGAGCACATCTCTTGGTCAGGTCCCAAAATTCCCATGCCCCACCCCTTTTTGGAAAATTTCATAGGTGTTTGCAAACACATCAAACACCCAATAATTAAAACTAATAAGGATTTTGAAAATCCCCTTTACTCCATATCTGTCACCCTAAGATTGTCATAGATAGGGGGGTGTACATGCATACACAAGTACTTAATATGCTCCTTCTGTCTTTCACCTATGTGAATGCTCAATGAGAGATAGGGGGAGCATGTGTGAGACACACACACACACTTCTTCTGTCTCTCACACGCTCATGCTTCCTCTGTCTGTCTCACACACACACACACACATACACACACACACACACACACACTTCTTCTGTTTCTCACACGCTCATGCTTCCTCTGTCTGTCTCACACACACACACACACACACACACACACAGACACACACACATTCTTCTTGTTTCACACATGCTTCTTCTGCCTCTCACACACTTTACAGGGCCCCATGGGACTGGTACAGACAGAGACTGGAGACAGGCACAGTATAGCAACAGGCAGCAGCACAAGGAGGTACAAGCCCTTAATTTTACAAAGACCAACATGTAGCAGGCGGCAACTTTAATTTTTGAAGGTTGCAGTGGTAGCAGCTCTTGTAGAAGACTCAGAGATAGCTAGAAATGGACAGGAGTGGACTCTGAGAGATTGCTGGGCCAGCCCAGAACTTGGAGGGAGGTAGGAAGGCAGCAGGCTCTAGCAGATAGCAGAATAGCAGGCAATGCAGTGAAAACCACGACGAGAGGCTGGGGATGGTCTCTTTGTAGGCCCAAAGGACTTGGCTACAGTGGGCCAACAGCGTGTGCAGCTCATGCACCTCGAAGTCAGACAGTGAAAAAGATCAGCAGGGTCTGTGCAAACTTGCAGCTCTCCGTTGTCAACAGTGGACAGAAAACAATCATAGCTGCACCGAGCCTTCTCTGCCCATCGCAATTGTACAAGCTCTGCTTGAGCCGCAGCAAGGAAGGAGCTAGGAGTAGAGGTACAGGGATAGGACAGAAGCCGGTTCCAGAATACATAGCACCAGAGGCACGCGCTCAGGGCAGGCAAAGCATGCATTATTTTCTTTTCTGCTGCTGTGCTACCAGACCAGACTTAAGGCAGCTGACTTGTGCTATGCCGGGGGCAGGGGCAGCTCAAGGTAATTTGTTGCCTGAGGTGAGGAAAGAGATGGTACCCCCCTTCCCCTACACAAATTACAGCACAGGTCTAATCATCAAGAGGGCCAAGAGGAGATTCCTCTTGGAGTCTGGTCCTTTTGATGATTTGAAATGCTACAGAAGGGGGGAAAGCAGGGGTTAGGGTTCCCAGAGGAGCAGCAGATAATGATAATATTTCTAGGAAGCTGACAAACCTGCAGCACACTCCCAGGAACCCTACAGCCTACCTCCATTCCCTCAGTATTTGCCCCGTGTATAGTGGATTCTCCAGATTGGTACAAGAGTATTAGGTGCCCTAGAGGAACTTTATTGCCTTGCTCCCCCTTGCTCCCAGCTCTCATCATACATAATAATAAAGTTACGCATTTATAACACATTTTCCATGAAAAAGGACATTCATAGTTTTCTGAGATAAAAATATCCCAACATGTATATTATTTTTACATGCACTGCTATATGCCAACCAGAAAACATTGCAAAAAAGACATTTTGAACATATATGGTATTAGGGTTATTGTAAAGTGTATTTGATGAGGGCTAGGCCCTCAGAAAGCCATATGAAACTAAATAACAAATACAATTTAGTAAACCTCCCATACAACCCTACCTATGAAAAAGCAACACTGCAAATATTACACTAGGCCCTAAAACACCAAATGAAATAAGCCATTCTGCTATAGATCCCTACACAGAAATTATATGCCAGCAGACCACCTCACCTTGGTCACACATGCAGAACACAGACGGACCCTCACCAAATACAGAATCCAAACGCTGTAAAGTAAAAATTGAAATGTGCAGAGAAAAACTGAACTGGAAAACACAAGAAGCCAGACAGTGTGCAGTGTAACAATGGAAAAACAAACCCACCATCTAACTGTTTAAACAACTATAAAATCCCAAAATATCACACGCTAATCATACATTTTTTTATTTATTTAAAAATTAATTGTTAATCACCTAACTGATAAAACTTTTTCTAAACTATTTACAATATATCACAAAAAAATCTACACAAATCCTGTTTAGTAAAACTCTAAAAAAAGAAATATTTCAAAAACAGCTGATGAGCAGATCATCATCCACTAACTAAATTGAAAAAAATGTTTTTAAAGTTTTCAAAAATCCAATAAAATATTTCAAAACAGAAATATCAAATAACATCCAACAATTAAGAACATAAGAACATAAGAAATTGCCATGCTGGGTCAGACCAAGGGTCCATCAAGCCCAGCATCCTGTTTCCAACAGAGGCCAAACCAGGCCACAAGAACCTGGTAATTACCCAATCACTAAGAAGATCCCATGATATTGATGCAATTAATAGCAGTGGCTATTCCCTAAGTAAACTTGATTAATAGCAGTTAATGGACTTCTCCTCCGGAACTTATCCAAACCTTTTTTTGAACCCAGCTACACTAACTGCACTAACCACATCCTCCGATAACAAATTCCAGAGCTTTATTGTGCATTGAGTGAAAAAATAATTTTCTATGATTAGTCTTAAATGTGCTACTTGCTAACTTCATGGAATGCCCCCTAGTCCTTCTATTATTAAAAGTATAAAAAAAAAAAATTCTCCACTCCATACCTGGCAGCTTTTGATTTCCAATCACCCTAAAATTGCAGTGGATTAAGGGGAAAAGATGCACAAACTTTATCCTATCTCTCTCACAGACACACACATAAGTTATCTCACACATATACAGGCTCTCTTGCACACAAGAAAGCTGACTCTCTCTCACACACACAAGCAAGCTATACCTCATGAACACACACAAGCAAGCAAGCCTCTCCCACACACACACACAAGCTGCCTCTCCCCCACAAACAGAAGCTGAATATCCCACACTCATTCACACACACAAACACACAAACACACACACACACACACACACACATACACACACAAGCTGCTCCTCTTATACCCAAGTGCAAGCTTCTCATCAAACACACACACCCCCAAGCAGCCTCTCCCACACATATACAAGCTGCTTCTCTCACACAGATACACAGATACACACAAGCTGCCTTCCCCCCTCACACAAGCTACCTCTCCCCCACATACAAGCTACTTCTCCCCCACACATAATCTACTTTCCCCCCCCCCCCCCACACACACACACACACAAGCAAGCCTCTCCCACACACAGAAAAATGATGGATGTGATACAGATATTTAAATACCTTAAAGGTATAAATAGTGCAACATAAGCAAACCTTTTTCATAGGAAACAAGGTTATAGAACAAGAGATCACAGAATGTTACTTCAAATAGGTAGACTCCAGAGCAGGGTTGTGCAGGGAAAAGAAATTCATGGGTATCATTTCATGTAATGTTTATTTTGTTCTTCTCATTTGCAGAAAAAGTAATACACATTAAAAAACACAAAATGGGATCTCCCCAGGCCCCACTGTGCCCCATCTCACCAATCATCCCCAAATTGCTGGGGCTGAAAACCCATTTGGTCCCCATTTACCCCGTCCATAGGAAGTCCCATTGGCAGGACATTATATGGAGGCCAGATCTCAATGCTGGGGCTAAGCTGGATGCATGCCTGATACCAAGACTCAACCTGGAGGCCAAATCCAGATGCTCTGGCCTTAGCCTTATCCCAGGCAGAAGTCAGTGCTCAGCCCAAAGGCCGGGCCCCAATGCTTTAGTAGAGGCCTCAGTCTAGGCCCAGGCAGTATCTTAACACCAAAGACTTGTCCTAGGCCCAGGACTGATGCTAGGTCCCATCACCTAGGCCCAAGACCTGGGCCAGGCTCAATATTGGAATATGGCCCAAAGGATCAGGCACAGGACCAGGCTTCCATATATCCTCTTTCATCAGATGTCCTCCACTTGAAGGATGCATCAAAGAAACATCACTCTGGTACCTTCTCCTGAGTGGAAAGCACTATTTTGATGTGCAGACATTGAAATGTATGACCATACATCAAAATGGTACTCTCCATTCAGGAGAAAGGTATCAGAGTGATGTCACTCTGGTTCATCCTCCAAATGGAAGGCATCATTTGAAGACATATAATAGAAGAGGATATATGGAGGCCTTGTCCTAGGCCTCTGGGCCTGGGCCATGGAGTCAGGATCCAACCTCAGGGATGAGGCCTAGCATTGTGTCATGGCTTAGGCCTCAGCCTCGGTGATGGGTCTGGCATCTAGGCTGGGTCCTGGTGTTGGTCCTAGGCCTTGGTGACCTTACCCAACCTCTGGGCAGAGCCCCAACATCAGGCCTGGTCCTTGAAATTGGGACCTGAACTCTGGACCATGCTCCCGTATTGATCCTGGGCCTAGGCCTTACTTAGGTGAGGGGATCTTGCCTCTAAGCTGGGCCCTGTCTTTGAGTTCTGGAGTTAGGACTTGGCTTGGGCCTAGGCCTTGACAATGCAACTCGGCTTCTGGATTGAGCCCTAGCATCGGGCCTAGGTCTAGGCCAAGGCCTTGGCAATGCGACTCAGTCTCTAAGCCAGGCAACAGCATCAGCCTGGGCCTGTGCCTGGGCAATAGGATAAATAAAGGGACAAGATTTTTTTTAGATATATTAGTGATAGAAGGAAATATAAAAGTAGCATTGTGAAACTGAAAGGTAAAGGGAAGAAATATGTAAAGGCTGACAAGAAAAAAGCTGAATTGCTTAACAAATATTTCTGTTCAGTGTTCAGTGTTCAGTGTTCATTGAGGAAGGACCAGGAGTAGGACCACAGAAAATGGACACAAATAGACTTGGAGGAAAACTAAACCTTAAATGATTATAAGAAAGGTGTGTTTATGAGTAGCAAGCTCATGATGGAGCTGGATGAGATATATCCGAGGGTTTTAAGGGAACTTAAAGTTCTGGCAGCAACTCTAACTGATCTTTTTAATGCTTCTTTAGAGTCTGAAGTAATTCTGGAGGTCTGGAGACAAATGAATGTGGTTCTTCACAAAAGTTGAAGAGGAGGCTGATTAGTATGACCTCAGTATTGAGTAAATTAATGTAATCGCTGCTAAAAGAGAGAATAGTAAAGTTTCTGGAATCCAATGGAGGAAGTATAGTTTTTACCAGAGGTAGGTCTTGTCTGCAAAAATATAATCAACTTTTTTGACTGGGTGAACAGAGAGTTGGATCAAGAGAGTATTAGATATAGTATACTTGGAAATCATTAAGGTCTTTGACTTGCTTCTATATTGGAAACTTATAAATAAACTGAGCCTCCTTGTTATGGGCCACAGACTGCTAAAACTGGTTGAGCGGAAGGTGACAAAAGATAGTAGAATATTGCATTCACTCTAAGAAGAGTGTTATTACTTTCATGCAGCAGAGATTGGTCCTTGAATCAGTTCTTTTCAACATTTTTGTAAGCGATACTGCAGAAGGAGTTTTGGTAAGGGATTGTTATTTTATGAATGATACCAAAATCTTCACACGGTAGATACTCTAGATACTCGGGAAGGTGTGGAAAATAATAGGAATGATCTAGTGAAGCTTGAAGAATTTTCTCAAGTCTGACAACTAAGATTTAATGCAGCTAGATATGCCAGATAAATTGGAGGCATTTTGAAGGTATTCTTGGGTAGAGTTGACAGGTAAATTTTAAAAGGAATTACATTTATGAATGTAAGATACAATCATAGTAATTAAAAATATATATATATTTACGAGCATAAAGTATACTTACACATGTATAACCTATGGACAATTCTATGGCATATACAATAACAATTTTCAAAAGCCCACTTACATGGCTAAAGTACAGGACGCAGGTAGGCTTTGCTGCACATTCACCAGGCAAACGGTTCCCATATCTTTGACAATATTTTATCAGCAATTCAAGAAATGCTGGAGAGCTGGCAGCTGGATCAGAGAGCCAGAAGTCTCAACGCTGGATCAGAGAGCCAGAAGTCTCTTTATCACTGATAATAACTCTAATATGATCAATGCATTATCCAATGGTGGATATCAGAGTGCACGATGCTTCTCTCACACCCTGCACCTAGCAGTGAAGGAGGGCCTAGGGCTGGGGTCCAAGGATTCAGAAAATGCCTACCTGCACGGCTTACTAGAGAAGTGTAAAAATATAGCTGGACACTTCCACCAAAGTGTGAAGGCGGTGTCCTTCTCCATGAAAAGCAGGAGGAATTAGAGATGCCTCATAAGCGTCTCATCATAGATGTGGGTACCTGCTAGAATTTAACCTACATGATGCTGCAGAGGCTAGTGGAGAAGCAGACACCCCTGCATGATCTGTCTTGGGAAATGGAAATTGGTGTGCAGGCTCTCGTAGGGCATCATGACTGATCAGTCATGAGACAGCTTGTGAAAATCCTGTATGCCACAGAGGACCCACCGGAATGCTACAAGCACCACTTTGGGAGATGTCATCCCAATAGTAAACATCTTGTTAGAAAAGTAGGAGGGCTTTCAACAGGAAGAGGGTAAGAGAGGCAAGGTGCTGTGCTGTTTGGTGACTTTGAAAAAGCAGTTGACAGAGGAGACTAGGACCTCTGACCAGAAACCCCACATACATGCTCACTACATTATGTGATCCACGTGTGAAAGGAGACTTGCACTGTAGGTAAACAAACTGACACATATGAAGAGCATGCTGACAGAGGAAGTCTGTAAGCTAGAGCGCCACAGGTTGAGGCACAGGAGGAAACACCCTCACTGTCCAGATCAGACAGTAATGCAAGTCAGAGCAGCACCCCGTCATTGCCACCTAGCACACCCTCCACAGAAAAATGGAAACAATCCTCACTTCTGTCCCAGGCAATCGCTAAAGCAACTGGGAAGAAAAATTCATATCCAGTACCACCACAGGAGATGGCAGCTCAAATCTTAGTGACGCGCTATCTCACTGAGACCATAGAGGACATGGAGACAAATGTGCTGGTATATATTGATCTCACAAGTATAACATCTGGCCAGACCTAGCAAGAGTGGCTCAGTGCGATCTCTCTTGTCCACCAAGTGAATCCAGTAAAAGAGTGTTTTCTGTGACAGGAGATTTCACAAGCCCTCATCATTCAAGGCTGTCACCACACTTGATGGAAAAGCTAGTCTTCCTTAAAATTAATCTGCCTTTACTTGGCTATCCAGATTTGCCATGCGAGTGGCAAGATGAATGAATGGAACATGAAGGTCCTGTAGCTGCTGGCTGCTCTGTCTTTCTGCATGCCATGCCTCAATAACAGCAATGGGGCTTACATCCAGCATCCAGCAAAATCCAGTAACTGTGATTAACTAACTGCATCTGCCTGTTCTGTCCAAAAGACCATCAATTGGACCACACTTCACCAACTACATTGATGCTGTTGTCCCAGGCCTGAGATGCCAGATTGAGGACTGGAAAGATTTACAACGCAAGTCCTGCTGTGCCTCCAACACTGCCAGTTGGGCCATACTTCAACAATCACACTGGTGCTCTTGTCCATGTCTAAGATAAATGATTGAGGGCTGGAAGAAATGCCATGCTATGTCCTGCTGTGTCCCCAGCACTGCCAGTTGGGGCACACTACAATCAAAACACTGCTACTCCTATCCAGGCCTGAGATTAAAGATCAAGGGTTGGAAGAGATGCAGTGCTGTGTCTCCAACACCACCAGCTGGGGCACACTACAACCATCGTCACACTGCTGCTACCTCCATGGTCCAAAAAGCCAATCCAAGAGCCACAATCATCAATGCTGAGACCTGCTGAATGCTGTGCCCCTAACACCAACACTCCGGCCACACTTCAACCAACACACTACTGCTCCTGTCCAGGCCTGAGATGCAAGAATGAGGGCTGAAAGAGATGACTTATTGTATCCAGCTGTGTCCCCAACACCGCCAGCTGGGGCACACTACAATTGCCTCACTACTGCTGCCTCCATGGTCCAAAAAGCCAATCCAAGGGCCACAACAGAAGAATGCTGTGTCCTGCTGTGTCCCCAATTCCACCAGTTGGTTCACATTACAACCACCACACTGTTACTCCTGTCCAGGCCAGATATACAAGATCAAAGGCTAGAAGAGATGCTATGCTGTGTCCTGGAGAAGGACCGTCGCTAGTTAACAAGAAACTGGAGGGGAGTGGAGTAGATGTAACTCCATTTACAGTAGAGAATGTATGGGAAGAGCTGGGGAAACTGAAAGTGGACAAAGCCATGGGACCTGATGAAGTTCACCCCAGGATACTGAGGGAGCTCAGAGATGTGCTGGCGAGTCGACTGTGTGACCTGTTCAATAGAACCCTAGAAACGGGAGTGGTGCCGAGTGATTGGAAAAGAGCGGTGGTGGTCCCGCTTCAAAAGAGTGAGAACAGAGAAGAGGCTGGTAACTACAGACTGGTTAGCCTCACTTCAGTGGTGGGAAAGGTTATGGAGTCACTGTTGAAAGAGAGAATAGTGAACTATCTACCGTCGGGAGAATTGCTGGACCAGAGGCAGCATGGATTCACCAGGGGAAGATCCTGTCAGACAAATCTGATTGAATTTTTTGACTGAGTAACCAAGGAATTGGATCAAGGAAGAGCACTCGATGTCATCTACTTGGATTTCAGCAAAGCTTTTGATATGGTCCCACACAGGAGACTGGTGAATAAAATGAGAAGCTTAGGAGTGAGTGCCGAGGTGGTGGCCTGGATTGCAAACTGGTTGATGGACAGAAGACAATGTGTGAATGTAAATGGAACTCTCTCTGAAGAAAGAGTGGTTTTAAGCGGTGTACCGCAAGGATCGGTGTTGGGACCGGTCCTGTTCAATATCTTTGTGAGCAACATTGCGGACGGGATAGAAGGTAAGGTTTATCTTTTTGCCGATGACACTAAGATCTGCAACAGAGTGGACACGCCAGAAGGAATGGAGAGAATGAGATGGGATTTAAGGAAGCTGGAAGAGTGGTCAAAGATATGGCAGCTGAGATTCAATGCCAAGAAGTGCAGAGTCATGCATATGGGGAGTGGAAATCCGAATGAACTGTATTCGATGGGAGGAGAAAGGTTGATGTGCACGGAGCAGGAGAGAGACCTTGGGGTGATAGTGTCTAATGATCTGAAGTCGGCGAAACAATGTGACAAGGAGATAGCTAAAGCCAGAAGAATTCTGGGCTGCATAGAGAGAGGAATATCGAGTAAGAAAAGGGAAGTGATTATCCCTTTGTACAGGTCCTTGGTGAGGCCTCACCTGGAGTACTCTGTTCAGTTCTGGAGACCGTATCTCCAAAGAGACAGAGACAAGATGGAGGCGGTCCAGAGAAGGGCGAACAAAATGGTGGAGGGTCTTCATCAAATGACTTATGAGGAGAGATTGAAGAATCTAAATATGTACACCCTAGAGGAAAGGAGGAGCAGAGGTGATATGATACAGACTTTCAGATACTTGAAAGGTTTTAATGATCCAAAGACAATGACAAACCTTTTCCGTCGGAAAAAAAATCAACAGAACCAGGGGTCACAATTTGAAGCTCCAGGGAGGAAAACTCAGAATCAATGTCAGGAAGTATTTCTTCATGGAGAAGGTGGTGGATGCCTGGAATGCCCTTCTGGAGGAAGTGGTGAAGACCAGAACTGTGAAGGACTTCAAAGAGGCGTGGGATAAACACTGTGGATCCATAAAGTCTAGAGGACGTGAATGAAGAGTGGGTGGCTCGTGGGAATGACGGCTACTACCTGGAGATAATACCCTTATTCAATAAACATACACACGGTTAATGCAACTCCAACATTGCTCTAAGCTTCAACGGCAAGAGGAAATGTGGAAAAAAGGATTTGCATTCACAAAAAAGCGGGGAGTAGCTAGCTTGTTACTGCGGTTACTACCCCAAACCAAATAAGCCTGATACTTCACTTTCAATGCATATCCAGCATAGCTCTCTGCTTCAATGGCAGGGAAGTAAGACTGATACTTCATGCATATCCAGCATAGCTCTCTGCTTCAACGGTAGGGGAGAAAGACTGATACTTCATGCATTTCCAGCATAGCTCTCTGCTTCAACGGCAGGGAAGAAAGTCTGATACGTCACGCATATCCAGTATAGCTCTCTGCTTCAACGACAGGGGAAAAAGTCTGATACTTCACTTTCAATGCATATCCAGCATAACTCTCTGCTTCAACGGCAGGAGGGAATGAAGAAAATTGGATCTATATACAGACAAGGACTGAATTATATAGTCTGGGTAAACAAATAAGCATGGGTGTAGCTTGTTTATTGTGGCGGTTACTTCCCCTAACTAATTAAGCTAGATATTTCACTTAGATCCAGTTCCAACACTGCTCTCTACATTAATGGTGGAGGTGGAAGAGAAATAGAACCAAAAGGTTACTAAGAGCCAAGAGTAACAGATAAGTATGAGAAAAAAAAAGTGCAAATCTTGCTGGGCAGACTGGATGGGCCGTTTGGTCTTCTTCTGCCGTCATTTCTATGTATGTTTCTATGTCCTGCTATATCACAAACAACTCAACATCGACACTGCTGCTGCCTCCACGGCCCAAACAGCTAATACAAGGGTCACAATGGAAAAATGCTGTTTCCTGTGTCTCAACACTGCCAGTTGGGACACACTACAACAACTACACTGCTGCTCCTGGGCAGGCGTGAGATTAAAGACTGAGGGCTTGAAGAAAAGCCATGTTGTGTCCTGCTGTGGCACCAACACAGCCAGTTGGGTCACACTACAGCAACTATACTGCTACTCCTAACCAGGCCTGAGATTAAAGATCGAGGGCTGAAGATATACGCCACTGTGTCCAGCTGTGTCCCCAACACTGCTAGTTGGGGCACACCTCAACAACCCCACTGCTGCTGACTCCATGGCCCAAAAAGTCAATCCAAGGCCATATCAGAAGAATGATGTATCTTACTATGTACCCAACACCGCCAGTTGGGGTACACTACAACCGCCTCACTGCTGCTGCCTCAATGGTCCAAAAATCCAATCCAAGGACCATAGCACACTGCTGCTGGAAGACATGTTATGCTGTGTCGTGTTGTGACCCCAACATGCCAGTTGGGGCACACTACAACAACTACACTGCTGCTCCTGTCCAGACCTAAGATTAAAGATTGAGGGATGGAAGAGATGCCATGCTGTGTCCTGCTATGTCCCCATCACTGCCAGTAGGGGGAACACTATAATAAGTATGCTGTTGCTGTCTCCAAGGCTATAACAGAAGAAAACAGTGTCCTGCTGTGTCCCTAACACCACCAGTTCTGGCACACTACAACAACTACACTGCTGCTCCTTTCCAGGCCAGCTATGCAAGATTGAGGGCTGGAAGAGATGCCATTCTGTATCCTGCAGTGTTCCCAACACCCCAGTTGGGGCACATTACAACCACCATACTGCTGTTCCTATCCAGACCAGATATGCAAGATCGAGGGCTAAAAGAGAAGCTATGCTGTGTCCACAACACCGCCAGTTGGGGCACACCTCAACAACCACACTGCTGCTGCCTCCACGGCTCAAAAAGACAATACAAGGGCTACAAGGGAAGAATGCTGTGTTTTTCAGTGTTCCCAACACCGCCAATTGGGGTATACTACAACAACTATACTCCTGCTCCTGTCCAGGCCTGAGATTAAAGATTGAGGGCTGGAAGAAAAGCTATGCTGTGTCCAGCTGTGTCCCCAATACTGCCAGTTGGGGCACATCTCAACAACCACACTATTACTGCCTCCATGGCCCAAAAAGCCAATCCAAGGGCCACACAGAAGAATGCTGTGTCCTGCTGTGTCCCCAACACTGCCAGTTGGGGCACACTACAACCACCACACTGCTGCTCCTGTCCAGGTATGACATTAAAGATTGATGGCTGGAAGACATGCTATATTCTGTGTCCTGCTGTGTCCCCAACATGCCAGTTGGGGGATACTACAACTACACTGCTGCTCCTGTCCAGGCCTGAGATTAAAGATTGAGGGCTGGAAGAAATGCCATGCTGTGTTCTGCTTTATCCCCATCATCGCCAGTAGGGGGAACACTATAACAAGTACGCTGCTGCTGCCTGCATGGCCCGAAAAGCAAATCCAAGGGCCTCAACACAACAATGCTGAGTCCTGCTGTGTCAACAAAATCATCACAGGGGCCAGCATATACTGAAAAATGTTTCCTACCTTGCCCTTACCAACATCACAGGGGACAACATGCACTGACTCTCTCTGCCTGCATGAAGACGAATCCCCATCCACCAAACTGGAGCTTGTCACACCCTGCTGCCTCATAACTTGTTGCCATCAACAAATTGGGTCTTACTCAGCTTTCTTCCTCCTGACACATTCCCAAGAAAAAAATACTGGGCCATAACACTATAGGGGTCTGACAGGACATCCATTAGCAGCCTTTAACTTCTATACCCCAACATGAATAACACAGGGGTCTAGCAGCAGATCCTACAGCAGCCTGACATTACAGTACCCTTATACCAATAGCACAGGGGTCACATCCAGTAGCAGCCTTACTCTGTCATACACCTCACACCTGCTTTCTTCCAAGCACAACTGCAGAGTCATGACTCCACTGAGTTCATCTTGTTCAAGTCATCTCCAAAGCATGACTCCACTGGGTTTTTCTGCCTCCTTTTTCCCAACATCCGCCTCCAAGTCATGCGTGACATCACTATTTTCCTCTGCCTCCTTTAAAAAATCATACCTCCAAGGCATGACTGTGTTGATTTCCTCTACCTCCTTTTAACAAACTCTGCCTTCAAGACATGACTCCACTCAGATCCTCTGTCTTCTTTCCCCAGATGCCACCACTGAAGCATGACTCCACTGACTTCACCTGCCTGCTTCACCCCAAACAGTTGTTAAGGAGAAGCAGCCAAGGGGACACAGGGGAGTATTACCTCAGTAGGGGTGAAAACACCTCCACTTTGCCCATATTTCACTGACCTCCCCTGCCCACCTTGACTCGGCAACTGCTTGGAGCAAATTAGGCAGGGGAGGTCAGTGGAATTAGACCTCAGAGGTGGTGTTTGCCAAACACCACTGAGGTATGATTCCACTGAGATCCTTTGCCTCCTTTTAACAAATGCTACCTCAGAGGCATGACTCTGTTGAGTTCCTCTGCCTCCTTTAAACAAACACTTCCTACAAGGCATAACTCGGCTGAGTTCCTCTGCCTCCTTTTAACAAATGCAATCTCCGAGGCATGACTCTGCTGAGCTCCTCTGCCTTTTTTCCCCAGATGCCACCTCTGAGGCATGACTCCACTGACTTACCCTGCCTGCTTCATCCCACACAGTTGTTGAGGTGAAACAGGCAGGTGAGGTCAGAGGAATCAGGTCTCAGTACACTATTTGACAAACCACAGGGGTATAACTCCATTGAGATCCTTTGACTCTTGTACTAAAAACCATCATTTAAGAATAACGTATCATTTATCAGCCTGATTTTCTCCAACCGTAACCAGTGAGATTTGTCACTTATAGTAGCATGCCATTTTCCAACCATTACCAATGAGGCCTGTCACTGATATGGCATGCCATGTTCCAAACATTACCAATGAAGCCTGTCATGTAAAAACTACGCATTCCATATTCCAACTATTAACACTGAGACCTGTCACTTACATGTATGGCATGCCATGTTCCAACCATTATCAATTAGGCCTGTCACTTACAGCTGCTAAGGCATGCCTTGTTCCAATCTTTGCCAATGAGGCCTGTCATTTACAGCTACAGCATGCCATTTTCCAGCAATAAGCAATGAGGCCTATCACTTACAACTATAGCATGCCATGTTCCAAACATCAGCAATTAGTCATATCACTTACATCAGCTATGGCATGCCATTTTTCAACCATTAACAATGAGGCCTATCACTTACAGCTACAACATGCTATCTTCCAACCAATACCACTGTGGCCTGTCACAACTACGGCATGCCATGTTCCAAACACTAACAATGAGGCCCTAGCCATAGATTGCATTACCAACTTACTGAAATACTCCTCAGGATTTTTAGACCTTTCTTCATCTATGGTATTCACTTTCTTGTCATTTCTTGCTCTTGCCATAGCTATCCATTCTTTTGCACACTTGTGGAACCTCTTAATGAACCATAACTTATTTCATGGCCCACTAAGAATTTCTCTGTACTGTGTATTTGGCTACCTACCTATTACCTTGCTGTGATGTGCTTGGCTTACTCCATGGCACAAACATATCCTACTGGACTGGTGGATCGTCCAGGTGCAGCCATACTTTGACAGGAAGAGTCATCCGCCCTCTCTATGGTTGTCTGCATGCTTCAACAGAATGACTGGTATCTCCCATGCCACTCTGCCTTAATGCTATGCCCCTCATCCTACATCTTCAGTGCCTTGCTCCTCTTAGCCTTGCTGCCATGCGTAGATTTTACACCTTGATATTCTTAACTTATTTCTGCCTGTATCTTCCTGGCATACTCCAGCTCCTACACTTCTTGCCAATCTGGGATTCAGCTGTGCACCTCTCCTATGTTTTTGTATTCTTTATCTTGATACCACTCTTTCTGATTCTTGATCACTTCATCTGTACCTTGAGATTTTTTTGTGCCACATTTTCTGCTTCCCCCTTTATGTTGCCTTAGGGTCCTGATGTCACTTTGCCTCTCGTGTTGCCATCAACTGTTCAAGACACTATTGGTGGGCAGACATCCTCTTTCTAAACCTTGAGGTGTTCTTCCTCTTCTTACTACTTCTTTACTTCACTTGCATTGCATTAGAAATTGCCTGCCAGTTCTGTAAGCCTCATACCCCTTTGCAGAGTCTTGGGCTACTTTATGGCACTTTTTTGATGCCACTTTGCCATTTTCTAAAGTACCGTGTGACTCTTTCCCCCTTTTGATGATTTCTCCTCCCACGTTTCATTGCAATTGATATAAAATTCACTATTCTAGAGCCCATTATAAACTGTAATAATTCTCCCATATGTTTTAATGGAAAACGAATGAAAGGAATGGAATGAATAAACTAAATTTTTGTTTGTTTTTAAACTAATGAGGCAAATATGAGTCCAAACAAAATGAATGAACGAACCAAAACAATTTTTTTGGTCTGCACATCCCTACAATGTATTATCAATGATGACACCTAGATCATTTTTCTGAGTGGTGACCACTAATGTAGAACATTGCATCGTGTAGCTATAATTTGGATTACTCTTCCCTATGCACATCACTTTACACTTGTCCACATTAAATTTCATTTGCCAATTGCATGCTCAGTCTCCCAATTCTTCAAGGTCCTCTTTAGGGATGTGAATCGTTTTTCAACGATTAAAATTATCGTCCGATAATGTTAATATCGTCTTAAATCGTTATAGAACACGATACAATAGAAATTCTAACGATTTATCGTTAAAAATCGTTAAATCGTGTTAGTGCGCACTAAATCGAGTTAGTGCGTACTAACTCCCCGTTAGTGCGCACTAACTCGATTTAGTGCGCACTAACTGAAAATGATACAAATAAACACTTTCCAGGTCACTGAAGGTCAGTTAGGAATGAATATGTGTTCCTATTGGCTGGCTGCCCTCTTATCTATTGATGTTACCAAGGTTACCACTGAGGTGATGGTTGGGGGGATGGGAAATGGAACTGGAAACTAATGAACACCAACAGAAAATGAAACAAAGTGTTCACACTTCCCAGGTCAGTAAAGGTCACTTAGGAATGAATATGTATGTATGTATTCCTATTGGCTGGCTGTGCTCTTATCTATTGATGTTACCAAGGCTAACACTGAGGTAATGGTTGGGGGGATGTGAAATGGAAACAGTTGGAAGCTTGACAAAAAAAGTAATGTAATGATCAGCACTCACGTGACTAGAACTTGTTTGTTTATTATTTTTGTTAGCAGGCACCTGAAATGCTAGTGCATGTTGAATTTGCCAATCACTGTGCATTTTAGAAAGGTGGTCCTGGCTGGCACTGTACACAGTTCAAATATATGTAATTGATTGTTGGTAAGTGTATTTTTTAAGTAGCCACACTGGCACAAGTATGTTTACTTTTCCTCCTAATTAACTCACTAGCTCAGCTTTGTAAGAAGGGCTTCTCTGCTTGTGTGTTGTTTTTGTTTGGTGTGAGGAGAGCAGAAACATCAGATCTTTATTCAATCTACTACAGTCATCTCTTACAGTGCCCTATCCCTATTAATACCAGGAGTGTTGTGATCTTCCTGCACACAGTGCCCTAACCCTGATACCAGTCTGAGACAGCTCCCTCCCTGCATTACTAGTGAGAGGCTGGCTTCACAGACAGGGGGGAGCTGCCTGACCCTCACTCCTGACTTCCCCCATGTCCCAGCTAGTGAATGGTGTGTGGGTGAGGGGGGGGGGGGGGGAGGAGGATGGTGAAGTCTGAGACAGCTCCCTTCCTGCATTACTAGTGAGAGGCTGGCTTCACAGACAGGGGGGAGCTGCCTGACCCTCACTCCTGACTTCCCCCATGTCCCAGCTAGTGAATGGTGTGTGGGTGAGGGGGGGGGAGGATGGTGAAGTCTGAGACAGCTCCCTCCCTGCATTACTAGTGAGAGCCTGGCTTCACAGACAGGGGGGAGCTGCCTGACCCTCACTCCTGACTTCCCCCATGTCCCAGCTAGTGAATGGTGTGTGGGTGAGGGGGGGGGAGGAGGATGGTGAAGTCTGAGACAGCTCCCTCCCTGCATTACTAGTGAGAGGCTGGCTTCACAGACAGGGGAGAGCTGCCTGACCCTCACTCCTGACTTCCCCCATGTCCCAGCTAGTGAATGGTGTGTGGGTGAGGAGGGGGGGGGGGGAGGATGGTGAAGTCTGAGACAGCTCCCTCCCTGCATTACTAGTGAGAGACTGGCTTCACAGACAGGGGGGAGCTGCCTGACCCTCACTCAAGCAGAGAAGCCCTTCTTACAAAGCTGAGCTAGTGAGTTAAGTAGGAGGAAAAGTAAACATACTTGTGCCAGTGTGGCTACTTAAAAAATACACTTACCAACAATCAATTACATATATTTGAACTGTGTACAGTTCCAGCCAGGACCACCTTTCTAAAATGCACAGTGATTGGCAAATTCAACATGCACGTGTCTGCTAACAAAAATAATAAACAAAGAAGTTCTAGTCACGTGAGTGCTGATCATCACATGTCAAGCTTCCAACTGTTTCCATTTCACATCCCCCCAACCATTACCTCAGTGGTAACCTTGGTAACATCAATAGATAAGAGCACAGCCAGCCAATAGGAATACATATTCATTCCTAAGTGACCTTTACTGACCTGGGAAGTGTGAACACTTTGTTTCATTTTCTGTTGGTGTTCATGAGTTTCCAGTTCCATTTCCCATCCCCCCAACCATCACCTCAGTGGTAACTTTGTAACATCAATAGATAAGAGGGCTGCCAGCCAATAGGAACACATATTCATTCCTAACTGACCTTCAGTGACCTGGAAAGTGTCTATTTGTATCATTTTGAGTTAGTGCGCACTAACGGGGAGTTGGTGCGCACTAACTCGAGTTAGTGCACACTAATCGGAAAAAACGATTTTTAACTATTTTTCAACGAAATAATCGTGCCAAACACGATTTTCTTCTCCTGCCACACGATTTCTATCGTTAAGACGATATGGAAAACGATTCACATCTCTAGTCCTCTTGCAATTTCTCACAATCCTCTTGTGATTTACAGAAAACAGAAAGTAGGGCAAAATGGTACATTTTCCAAATGAAGAAAGGTAAATAGCGAAGTGCCTAGGGATCAGTTCTGGAACCACTGCTTTTTAATATATTTATAAATAACCTGGAAATAGGAACACAGAATGAGGTCATCAAATTTATCACATCACTCATTGGTCACTTTAAAGGTTTTTCTTATTTTATTTCCCTGAGATTTTCCCATGAGTTTGATGCAATCAGCAATTTTTATTTTCAGGGAATATTTTTATCTGTAAATAAAATACACTTCCCATGTCAATGACAGAGTATTATTCTGTCTGGTTTCTTCTTGAACTTGTTACACAAGTTTCCTCTCACATTTGCTTTCCCAATAAATGGAATTAATTTTCTTAGCTGGGAGGGCTTCAACACTTTTGTTACTTCTATCTTTGTGAGTTCTATGGTTTCAAAAGTCCTCACTCACTCTTCTCTTTAATTTGTCTTCTCTTCACACTTGGTGTTTTTTCAGACTCTCTCTAAACTATAAAAGCTCACAATATTGGTTAGAGATTCAATTGCTCCATTTGTCTCATGTTTGGTAAATCTCTCCCTATCATCAGGTACCTTACATTCTATATTAAAACAGGCATTGGTTAGGCCAATCTTTAAAAAGCTTCTGCTGATCCTTCTGTTTATTTGATTTATAATCTGCTTTTCTGCATTTCAACATTCAGGTACTGTAGGTACTTCCCTATCCCCAGAGGGCTAACAGTCTAGCTGCCTGATTCACTAAGGGGTAGATTTTAAAAGTTATGCGCGGGCGTAGATTTCTTCGCGCAACCCGGCACGAACAAATCTACGCCTGATTTTATAACATGCGCGCGCTGCCACGCACATGTTATAAAATCCAGGGTCGGCACATGTAGGGGGGTGCACAATTGTGCAACCTGCGTGCGCCGAGCAGCCTGTCTCCGTTCCCTCCGAGGCCGCTCCGCAATCGGAGCGGCCTCGGAGGGAACTTTTTTCCGGCCCCCCCCCACCTTCCCCTCCCTTCCTCTACCTAACCCACCCCCCAGCCCTAACTAAATCCCCCCCCCACCTTTGTTCTGAAAGTTACGTGCACCGGCAGCCAGCCGGCCCGAGGGCTGGTTCGGAGGCCTCAGCCACACCCCGGGCCGGCACCATGCCCATGGCCCCACCCCCAGAACGCCCCTGAATGCCATACCGCCCCCCGTCATGCCCCCAGCCACACACTCGGCACTCCCCCCCCCCCCCCCCAAGCAAAGCCCTGGGACTTACGCACGTCCCGGGTCTTTGCGCGTGCCGGCGGCCTATGCAACATGGGCACTCCGGCACGCAAGTCCCCTACGCGCATAAATCGGGCTGGATTTACACGCGCAGGGCTTTTAAAATCTGCCCCTAAGGCTTTTCTCCCATTCTGTGTCTATGGGCGAATACCTTCATGAATCTTAAGTTTGTAACTGAGGCAAAGGATAGTATAGTGACTTGCCCAAGGTCACAAGGAGTGACAGTAGAATTTGAATGCTGGTTTCCCTGTTTTGTAGCCCACTGCTCTAACCACTAAGCTAGTCCTCCATTCCACTCCTACACTCTATTGTCTAATTTCCTCTCTCTATTTCTTTTCAAAGTCATAGAACCAATTGGTTTATCAGAACTAACACATTTCTTGGAAGATAATACACTTGTCTATACATTCCAATTTGGATTTAGGAAAAGAAAACCTCAATACTGAGATTCTTCTCAGCTCTTCATTCAATACTATCAGAGTTTTTGACAGCGGCACAGATTTTGTCCTTATTTTACTAGATATGTCAAGCATATTTGATACCATAGACCACACCATTCTCTTACATCATCTCCAATCTCTAGGAATTATGGCTTCCATCCTAAATAGATTTTTATCTTATTTGTCTGGGCATACTTATCAAGTGCAACTAGGAAACCACATCTTGGACTGGATTCCTTTAACAGTTAGGGATGGGCAGATATTTTAATGAAACAATCGCAATGAAATTGTCTATTTCATCTCATTTTGGGAGACCCAGAAAATGAAGGAAAAATGCCGCAAATTTTGTTCTAAATCCAATTTTTCATATTACTTCATGGAAACACTGTAACCGCGCAGCAACTGATGTATCTCACAGTAAATGAAAGTACATGATCAGCAAGTGCATTTTTTAAAATTTGACAATCTCTGTTTATTTTAAGAAAGGGGCCCTGGTATTTTGTGAGTAATGACAGTACCTTTAATACTGGCGAATGGGTGTGTATACATGACTTGCATCCAGAGATGCATCCATTTTATAACTTATGTCCATACATATGCATGTACATGCACACATGGTATAAAATAGCCTGGCTGCACATACGTTTGCAAACTAATTTATATGGAAGCAAGCATGTGCATGTAAATGCATGCAGATTTCAGGTTAAATTCCCGGAATGACTATGTCCCGCCCATGCACCCAGTGCCATTGGGCAGCCCCTTTCAAATATGTTAAGATATATGACTAACTCATTCCATCCATGATCCACCCAGTACATGACTACTTTTTGTGCGTGTAACTTTTAGCTGTATAAGGAACATTATAGGGATGTGAATCGGGCTTCGGACGATTGAAAATATCATATGATATTTTCAAAATCGTCAGAAATCAGGGGCTCCCCCAAAACGATAGGAAACCCTCACAAAATTGTTCATGGGGGTTCTCTTATCGTTTTGGGGAGGGTGAGAAAAACGGCACACAAAAATAACCCCTAAACCCACCCCGACCCATTAAAACGAATCCCTTAGTTTCCCCCACCCTCCTGTACCTCCCAAAAACTTTTTACAGGTACCTGGCGGTGCAGTGGGGGTCCCGGGAGTGATCTCCCGCTCCCTGGATGGCTGGCACCATCTTTAAAAATGGCGCGGGCTATCCAGTGCTCCTACCATGTGACAGGGGCCGGCTAATGGCACGGATACCCTGTCACATGGTAAGGGCAAAGGCCATCACCACCATTTTATTAGTAGCAGCCGACGGCCCGAGAGCGGGAGATCGCTCCCGGGACCCCCACTGGACCACCAGGTACCTGTAAAACATTTTTTGGGGGGTTGGGAGGATGGGGGAAGCTAAGGGATTAGTTTTAAAGGGTCGGGGTGGGTTTTTTGTTTATCGGCTCGGGCGCAGCAGATAAACAAAACCATGATCGTGCCGGACAAAAAAAAACACGATGTGAATCGGAACCGGAATCAGAACCGATTCCGGTTCCGATTCACATCTCTAGGGACATATAGCTAAGCGGCAGCTGCTGAATGTAGGTGAATATTCAGCGGCTGCTACTTAACTGTATAAGTCCAGCTTATCCAGCTAAATAGCACTGAATATTCTTTGAATATTGGGCCCTCTGAGTTTCACCATGCTGATTCCTTTTTTAAATTTAAAAATAAAACTTTAAACATTCACACTACCACTCACACTAATGTGTCTGGCTACTGTTCTGTTCAGATATTGTGTGCTTTTGTGATTTTTCCTCACCCTCTGAGAGGAGTATGGGTATAGGGGAACCCTTTGTGCTCCTTTTCTCTGTCCACCTGAATCCTGTATTTTTATTTATTTCTGATTTGTATATTTATTTTTATTATTTTTACACTTTCCTCAAGTTGTGTACACTGACATCACCTGCATTGCAATCTTCATCACCTCTTAGCACCGTGGTTTTGCCAGGGACTCCTGGATGCGATAACACACATCTACCATTAAAACCACAGCAGCATATGATCCAATATGCCCCCCATTGTAGCCAGAACACTGGTGGGAACATGGTCAGCAGCAGCAGCCTGATGTTACACTGCTTGCTCTGCCCATTCCTTACACAGCCAAGTGTTGACTTACATTATGCCAGAGAAAGCTCCCCTTGCTCTCTTGGTGATCCTCAAATGTGGCTCCATGCCTCCTGGGACAGGATGCTACCTTCTTGCCTTACAAGATGGGCCACTGTGAGTTGTCCTCCAGCACTTGCGGCAAACTTCAGACTCAGGCCCATGTTCCTTGTGCCTACATCAGGCCATTTTTTTTATAGCCATCAGCCCGGACAGTACTGATGGAGCCTTATGCTGTCATAATCCTCAAGCTATCCACCATATCCTGGCCCCAAAGGATCCCAAAAGACCCCAGGACACCAACCCCTAGTCTTCAAGGAGCTCCCCCCTTCCAGGTCCGGGCCTCCACCACATCTACTGGCACACCAGGACTTTGGGCTATAGCTCAGACTCTGGGCCACCTCCTAGGGACCCCTCAGAACCATCCCAGAATACAGGAAATATTTATTCTTTTTATTAGTATGATTTATTTTCTTGATTTTATTGTTTGAAGTTGTATAAGGAATGGTAATATTGCATTGCACATAGCATCTGGCTTGATGCAATTTCCAGTTCAGTTTTTGTCTTCACATTTCTATTTATTCTTTATGGATTTTTTTTATTCTGTATTTGTCTCCAACAGTTAACTGACATTGTGGGTATATTTTGATTAATCTATTAGATGTTACATATCTTCGGAATAAGATTTTGTATCCATTTTCTAAAATTGTTGATGCAATTTTGTCAATTGATTAAAACAATAGTTATTCTGGGTGGCTAGAACGGGCCATCACTTTATTTTTTTGCATATAGGGCTCTTAGGAGTTTTTCTTGTAATATTGTATAGCCAGGTTTCCAGAAAGGGATGTGCAGAAGGAAAACATTTGATGCGATTTGGTTTTCATTTCGCCGGGACCCAAATTTGTTGCATTCGTTTCATAGGGGTGAAAACCAATTAGTTGATTAGTTTTATTTGTTTTCCGATTTCCCATTAAAGTCAATGGGGGAAGTATTTGCAGCCTATTTTTGGCTACAGTACTGGAGTTTTTTTTATCAATTCTGATGAAACTTCTGGGGAGCAATCATCAAAACGAGAAAAGAGCTCCAAGGTACTTAGACTATGGCAAAGTGACACCAAAGTGGCTTGAATAGCCTAAGGCACTTTAAAGGGGCAAAGGGGTACCAGGAGTGGCAAGA
This sequence comes from Rhinatrema bivittatum, assembly GCF_901001135.1. Taxonomy (NCBI): domain Eukaryota; kingdom Metazoa; phylum Chordata; class Amphibia; order Gymnophiona; family Rhinatrematidae; genus Rhinatrema; species Rhinatrema bivittatum. Next base: position 95,657,216 of record NC_042618.1, read on the forward strand.
CTGCTTTAACAGAGGTTCAAAGCAGCAGCGAGAGTGTCAAAAACACACCACAGCTTCAAAAGAGAGCACCAATAACAGTCACATGAACCCACAAAGGCAGCATGAGAGGCAAAGTGGCAAGACAAGTGGCATCAGCATCCTACAGCACAATGAAGGGGGAACATAGCAAACAGAAAGACCAGCACCAACACACTGAGGAACCATGATAGTGGCTAGAACACCACAAGGAGTTGAGTGAGTCATCTGGTGTAAGGCAGCAAGGCAGAGTGGCAGAAAGCTGATAGGGGAAAGACAGGCTAGAAGAATTGAGGTAGTCAGGTCCCTGTGGTTTTGATAGCGGCAAGACAGGCTAGCCCCGGGGAGAGTTCCCTTTCTTTGCGCAGGAAAGGGCTCCCTAGAATGGGTTCGCCCCTAGAGTGGGGTGTTTCTGTTGGCGTCAAGTGAGCTCTCACTTGCCTTTTAAAATCTGGTGGAGTTAGCAGATATACAAGTGAGAATTTTCAAGCCTGAGGCGGAGGAAGGTGCCATGTGAACAGCGGTTCAACATGGGTCAACAGGTACTAATAGATAGGCTGGCTACCCTAGGGGAGAGTTCCCTTTCCTTTGAGCAGGAAAGGGCTCCCCAGAATGGATTGGCCCCTAGAGTGGAGCACAAGCCTTCAAAGCATTTGTTTTAATTAAGGATCCATGCTGTGAAGGTTTAGTATTTTGAATTTCCAGAGACTGAGGGTTCCCTTTGCAACGAAGGTTCAGCCGTTAGGACCAAAAGAAGTACTGACGTCATCTCCCGCCCAAATCTACAATATCAACCTATGTTAACTTTGTAGTTTACACAGTGCCTATGGCCTGTGCCATTTTTAAAGATGGCGCCGGTCGTCCATTACTCCTACCATGTGACAGGGGCTGGCCAATGGCATGGATACCCTGTCACATGGTAAGGGCAAAGGGCCATCGGCACCATTTTTATTAGTGGCAACCGATGGCCCAAGAGTGGGAGATTGCTCCTGGGACCCCCACAGGACCACCAGGTAATTTCAAAAGGTTTTTTGGGGGTCGGGAGGGTGGGGGAAGCTAAGGGAGCTTTTTTTCCTGGCACTGAAGTTAGGCTAACCGGTCTGTAGTTTCTCGGATCACCCCTGGAGCCCTTTTTAAATATTGGGGTTACATTAGCTATCCTCCAGTCTTCAGGAACAATGGATGCTTTTAATGATAGTTTACAAATTTTTACTAATAGGTCTGAAATTTCATTTTTTAGTTCCTTCAGAACTCTGGGGTGTATACCATCCGGTCCAGGTGATTTACTACTCTTCAGTTTTTCAATCAGGTCTACTACATCTTCTAGGTTCACTGTGATTTGGTTCAGTCCATCTGAATCATTACCCATGAAAACCTTCTCCTGTATGGGTAACTCCCCAACATTCTTTTCAGTAAACACCGAAGCAAAGAAATCATTTAATCTTTCCGCGATGGCCTTATATTCTCTAAGTGCCCCTTTAACCCCTCAATCATCTAACGGTCCAACTGACTCCCTCTCAGGCTTTCTGCTTCAGATATATTTTAAAAAGTTTTTATTTGAGTTTTTGCCTCTATGGCCAACTTCTTTTCAAATTCTCTCTTAGCCTGTCTTATTAATGTCTTACATTTAACTTGCCAGTGCTTATGCATTATCCTATTTTCTTCTGTTGGTTCCTTCTTTCAATTTTTGAATGAAGATCTTTTGGCTAAAATAGCTTCCTTGACCTCCCCTTTTAACGATGCCAGCAATCGTTTTGCCTTCTTTCCACCTTTCTTAATGTGTGGAATACATCTGGACTGTGCTTCTAGGATGGTATTTTTTTAACAATGACCACACCTCTTGCACACTTTTAACTTTTATAGCTGCTCCTTTCAGTTTTTTTCTAACTATTTTCTCATTTTATCAAAGTTTCCCTTTTGAAAGTTTAGCACGAGAGCCGTGGATTTGCTTACTGTCACCCTTCCAGTCATTTATACAAATTTGATCATATTATGATCACTATTGCCAAGCTGCCCCACCACTGTTACCTCTCTCACCAAATCCTGTGCTCCACTGAGAATTAGATATAAAATTGCTCCCTCTCTCGTCAGTTCCTGAACCAATTGATCCATAAAGCTATCATTTATTCCATCCAGGAACGTTATCTCTCTAGCATGTCCCGATGATACATTTACCCAGTCAATATTGGGGTAATTGAATTCTCCCATTATTACCGCACTACCAATTTGGTTAGTTTCCCTAATTTCTCTTAGCAATTCACTGTCAGTCTCACCATCTTGACCAGGTGGACGGTAGTATACTCCTATCACTATAGTCTTCCCCGACACACAAGGGATTTCTACCCATAAAGATTCAATTGTGCATTTAGTCTCATGCAGGATGTTTATCCTGTTGGACTCTATCCATCCCGGACATAAAGTGCCACACTGCCTCCTGGGTGCTCCTCTCTGTCATTGTGATATAATTTGTACCCCGGTATAGCACTGTCCCATTGGTTGTCCTCCTTCCACCATGTCTCTGAGATGCCAATTAAGTCTATGTCATCATTCACTGCTAATTCTCCCATCTTACTTCTTAGACTTCTGGCATTAGCATACAAACATTTCAAAGTTTGTTTTTTGTTTGTATTTTCATTATGCTTTTTAATTGATAGGGATAAGTTAGAATTTTTAGCTCAGGTGAGTTTTTAGTTATAGGCACTTGGACTACTTTTCTTATTATTGGAACCTCACTGTTGGGATGCCCTAATTCTAATGCATCAGTAGTATCCTTTGAAGATACCTCTCTCTGAACCATGCGCTGCTGAGCGACAGTCTTTGTTCTAGTTTAAAAACTGCTCTATCTACTTTTTGAAGGTTAGCGCCTGCAGTCTGGTTCAAGCCTGGTTAAGGTGGAGCCCATCCCTTCGGAAGAGACTTCCCCTTCCCCAAAAGGTTCCCCAGTTCCTAACAAAACTGAATCCCTCTTCCTTGCACCATCGTCTCATCCACGCATTAAGAATCCAGAGCTCTGCCTGCCTCTGGTGACCTGCGCATGGAACAGGGAGCATTTCAGAGAATGCTACCCTGGAGGTTCTGGATTTAAGCTTTCTACCTAAGAGCCTAAATTTGGCTTCCAGAACCTCCCTCCCACATTTTCCTATGTTGTTGGTGCCCACATGTACCACGACAGCCGGCTCCTCCCCAGCACTGTCTAAAATCCGATCTAGGTGACGCGTGAGGTCCGCCACCTTCGCACCAGGTAGGCATGTTACCAAGCGATCCTCACGCCCCCCAGCCACCCAACTGTCTACATTCCTAATAATCGAATCACCAACTATGACGGCTGACCTAACCCTTCCATCCTGGGCTGTAGGCCTTGGGGAGATATCCTCGGTGCGAAAGGACAATGCATCACCTGGAGAGCAGGTCCTTGCTACAGGATCCTTTCCTGCTGCACCAGGTTAATGCTCTCCCATCATGAGACCTTCTTCCTCCAAGGCAGCAGCAGGGCTGCCAGTCTGAAGTTGGGACTTGGCTATTATGTCCCTGAAGGTATCTATTAGAGATGTGAATCGTTTTCCATATCGTCTTAACGATAGAAATCGTGTGGCAGGAGAAGAAAATCGTGTTTGGCACGATTATTTCGTTGAAAAATCGTTAAAAATCGTTTTTTCCGATTAGTGCACACTAACTCCCCGTTAGTGCGCACTAACTCGAGTTAGTGCGCACTAACTCAAAATGATACAAATAGACACTTTCCAGGTCACTGAAGGTCAGTTAGGAATGAATATGTGTTCCTATTGGCTGGCAGCCCTCTTATCTATTGATGTTACCAAGGTTACCACTGAGGTGATGGTTGGGGGGATGGGAAATGGAACTGGAAACTAACGAACACCAACAGAAAATGAAACAAAGTGTTCACACTTCCCAGGTCAGTAAAGGTCACTTAGGAATGAATATGTATTCCTATTGGCTGGCTGTGCTCTTATCTATTGATGTTACCAAGGTTACCACTGAGGTAATGGTTGGGGGGATGTGAAATGGAAACAGTTGGAAGCTTGAAATGTGATGATCAGCACTCACGTGACTAGAACTTCTTTGTTTATTATTTTTGTTAGCAGACACTTGCATGTTAAATTTGCCAATCACTGTGCATTTTAGAAAGGTGGTCCTGGCTGGAACTGTACACAGTTCAAATATATGTAATTGATTGTTGGTAAGTGTATTTTTTAAGTAGCCACACTGGCACAAGTATGTTTACTTTTCCTCCTACTTAACTCACTAGCTCAGCTTTGTAAGAAGGGCTTCTCTGCTTGAGTGAGGGTCAGGCAGCTCCCCCCTGTCTGTGAAGCCAGCCTCTCACTAGTAATGCAGGGAGGGAGCTGTCTCAGACTTCACCATCCTCCCCCCCCCTCACCCACACACCATTCACTAGCTGGTACATGGGGGAAGTCAGGAGTGAGGGTCAGGCAGCTCCCCCCTGTCTGTGAAGCCAGCCTCTCACTAGTAATGCAGGGAGGGAGCTGTCTCAGACTTCACCATCCTCCCCCCCCCCTCACCCACACACCATTCACTAGCTGGGACAGGGGGAAGTCAGGAGTGAGGGTCAGGCAACTCCCCCCTGTCTGTGAAGCCAGCCTCTCACTAGTAATGCAGGGAGGGAGCTGTCTCAGACTTCACCATCCTCCTCCCCCCCCCCCCCTCACCCACACACCATTCACTAGCTGGGACATGGGGGAAGTCAGGAGTGAGGGTCAGGCAGCTCCCCCCTGTCTGTGAAGCCAGCCTCTCACTAGTAATGCAGGGAGGGAGCTGTCTCAGACTTCACCATCCTCCCCCCCCCCTCACCCACACAGCATTCACTAGCTGGGACATGGGGGAAGTCAGGAGTGAGGGTCAGGCAGCTCCCCCCTGTCTGTGAAGCCAGCCTCTCACTAGTAATGCAGGGAGGGAGCTGTCTCAGACTTCACCATCCTCCCCCCCCCCCTCACCCACACACCATTCACTAGCTGGGACATGGGGGAAGTCAGGAGTGAGGGTCAGGCAGCTCCCCCCTGTCTGTGAAGCCAGCCTCTCACTAGTAATGCAGGGAGGGAGCTGTCTCAGACTTCACCATCCTCCTCCCCCCCCCCCCCCCATCACCCACACACCATTCACTAGCTGGGACATGGGGGAAGTCAGGAGTGAGGGTCAGGCAGCTCCCCCCTGTCTGTGAAGCCAGCCTCTCACTAGTAATGCAGGGAGGGAGCTGTCTCAGTCTTCACCATCCTCCCCCCCCCCTCACCCACACACCATTCACTAGCTGGGACATGGGGGAAGTCAGGAGTGAGGGTCAGGCAGCTCCCCCCTGTCTGTGAAGCCAGCCTCTCACTAGTAATGCAGGGAGGGAGTTGTCTCAGACTTCACCATCCTCCCCCCCCCCTCACCCACACACCATTCACTAGCTGGGACATGAGGGAAGTCAGGAGTGAGGGTCAGGCAGCTCCCCCCTGTCTGTGAAGCCAGCCTCTCACTAGTAATGCAGGGAGGGAGCTGTCTCAGACTTCACCATCCTCCTCCCCCCCCCTCACCCACACACCATTCACTAGCTGGGACATGGGGGAAGTCAGGAGTGAGGGTCAGGCAGCTCCCCCCTGTCTGTGAAGCCAGCCTCTCACTAGTAATGCAGGGAGGGAGCTGTCTCAGACTGGTATCAGGGTTAGGGCACTGTGTGCAGGAAGATCACAACACTCCTGGTATTAATAGGGATAGGGCACTGTAAGAGATGACTGTAGTAGATTGAATAAAGATCTGATGTTTCTGCTCTCCTCACACCAAACAAAAACAACACACAAGCAGAGAAGCCCTTCTTACAAAGCTGAGCTAGTGAGTTAAGTAGGAGGAAAAGTAAACATACTTGTGCCAGTGTGGCTACTTAAAAAATACACTTACCAACAATCAATTACATATATTTGAACTGTGTACAGTTCCAGCCAGGACCACCTTTCTAAAATGCACAGTGATTGGCAAATTCAACATGCACTAGCATTTCAGGTGCCTGCTAACAAAAATAATAAACAAACAAGTTCTAGTCACGTGAGTGCTGATCATTACATTACTTTTTTTGTCAAGCTTCCAACTGTTTCCATTTCACATCCCCCCAACCATTACCTCAGTGTTAGCCTTGGTAACATCAATAGATAAGAGCACAGCCAGCCAATAGGAATACATACATACATATTCATTCCTAAGTGACCTTTACTGACCTGGGAAGTGTGAACACTTTGTTTCATTTTCTGTTGGTGTTCGTTAGTTTCCAGTTCCCTTTCCCATCCCCCCAACCATCACCTCAGTGGTAACCTTGGTAACATCAATAGATAAGAGGGCAGCCAGCCTATAGGAACACATATTCATTCCTAACTGACCTTCAGTGACCTGGAACGTGTTTATTTGTATCATTTTCAGTTAGTGCGCACTAACTCCCGTTAGTGCGCACTAACACGATTTAACGATTTTTAACGATAAATCGTTAGAATTTCTATTGTATCGTGTTCTATAACGATTTAAGACGATATTAACATTATCGGACGATAATTTTAATCGTTGAAAAACGATTCACATCCCTAGTATCTATATACTTCTCTGTCTGCCTCAGCTCCTCCAGGTCTGCCTCGCTAGCCTCCAGAGATCGGACTCGTTCTCTGAGTGCCAGGAGCTCTTTGCATCGCATGCACATGTACAACTTCTCGCCAGTGGGTAAAAAATCATACATGTGACACTCGATGCAAAAGACTAGGAAGCCCCCCTCTTGCTTCTGGACTGCTGCCTTGATCTCAATTTTGTTCAGTTCCTTGTTAAGTTTTAGGTTGCTATGGGAGTAGGAATGTGTCTAAATAACGTCCTTTAAATGATTTAGTGAATTCACTATATGTCTGGTAGTGGCCTACAGAGGACTGATCAAACTTTCAATAAAGATTTTGTTGTTGTGTTGTTTGTTTGTTTTTTTGTGAAAGTGGCACCTGCCTATAAATTAAAGGATGAGCTAGGGGTAGGTGGGAGAGGGGTGGAAGGGTTGGGAAATACAAACAGTCTAACTTCAGTTAGTCAGCCAGAGTGACTCACTGCTCTCTTGATTAACAAATGTTGGTACCTATTCAAACCAAAACACACTACCTCAACACCTTTCCAAAGTGAGTAACTGAACTGAACTTTTCAACCTTTTTTACTTAGATATACACTGTTCCTAGTTTATTTCTAGCTTCTGGCTACTTTTTTTTTTTTTTTTTTAAATACAAACACTCAGTTCTGCTTACTAGCTGCCTTACAAACTTTTAAAAATAAACACACTAACTACTGCTTACTAGCTGCCTTACTGACTGACTATTAAAAAATACAGTCTAACTTGTTTATTCACTACCTTACCAACTATTAAAAGCACAAACACACAAACACACTAAATAATATTCCCAAAAAGTTAACTTTTCCCCAATACTTTTAAAAAAGACAATGTCCCAAGCAAAAACTTACTGATTCCTTTCAGCTACCAGCAAGGTGATCCTCTCCTCTCAGTGCTTTTACTGGAAGCACTGAGAGGAGATAAAAGTCAAGCCCTCATAGGGACGTAAAGCCTGGAAGGATAGGCAGCCACAGCTTTCGAGGATAGAGGTCAAGCCCTCATAGGGATGTAAAGTCTGGATGAACAGGCAGGCACAGCATTTAAGGATAGAGGTCAAGCCCTCATAGGAATATAAGGCCTGAATGGATAGGCACAGCATTTGAGATCAAACCTTGTAGAGACGTACATCCTGGACGGACAGACACAGCATTAGTGGTCAAGCACTTGTAGGGATATAAGGCCTGGATGGACGAGCACAGCATTAGAGGTCAAGCCATTGTAGGGACATAAGGCCTGGACGGACAGGCACAGCATTCAAGGTCAAATATTTGTAGAGACATAAAGCCTGGACAGACAGGCACAGCGTTAGAGGTCAAGCCCTTGTAGGGACATAAGGCCTGGATGGACAGGCACAGCATTCGAGTTCAAACCCTTGTAGAGATGTAAATCCTGGACGGACAAGCGCAGCATTAGAGGTCAAGCCCTTTTAGGCACATAAGACCTGGATGGCAGACACAGCATTAGAGGTCAAGCCCTTGTAATTCAACAGAGGATGCTTTTAGAGCATTAGAGACTGCCATTTGTGAAGCAAGAAATGAGCTGGAGATTATTTGTGAATACCCAGAAGCTTCAAGCTATTAACATCTGTAGTGAGCTTTTTATGATCTTTCATTCAAAATGTGGAAGGATAGGCACAGCATTCGAGGATAGAGGTCAAACCCTTGTAGGCACGTAAAGCCTGGATGGACAGGCACAGCATTCCAGGTCAAGCCTTTGCAGGGACTTATGGCCTAGATGGACAGGCACGGCATTCTAGGTCAAGCCCTTATAGGGACATAAGGCCTGGATGGACAGGCACAGCATTAAAGGTCAAGCCCTTTTAGGGACATTAATCCTGGACAGACAGGCACAGTGTTAGAGTCAAGCCCTTGTAATTCAACAGCGGATGCCATTTGTGAAGCAAGAAACGAGCTGGAGATTATTTTTGAATACCCAGAAGCTATTAACTGTACTTATGCACTTCAGCTGATGACAAAGGAACATGAAGCGCTCTCAGAAATAAGAAAACCGCTACTCAAGTCCAATCTACTATATCAACCTATGTTGATATAGGTTGATATATATATATTAGATACAAAATATATATATACATTATATACAAAACCATCCATCAACATGCCCCACTTGACCTTCAAATCCCTTTCCAATTACATAATTCTTCAAGACCGACAAGAGACGTATTCAGAGGTTCCCTCCAGGTACCTCCTGCCAAAACCACCAGACATATTACCTTAAGAGATCGGGCCTTTTCTACAGCCGCCCCTCCTTTATGGAACTCCATTCCCTCTGATCTTAGACAGGAACCCTGCCTCCCAACCTTCAGGAAAAGACTCAAGACCTGGCTGTTTAAACAAGCATTCCCGGACACCAATTAATTCCTCTCACCATCTACTTACGTTACACAGCCAGGTCAGCCTCTTCTCCTTGTACATAACCTAATCTCATGTTAACCTCTTCTTTATTTCTCTTCTCCCAGTTCTATCCTCCCTGTTATTTGTAACTGCATCCTTCTACACCACTAGTTCAATTTGTCGTTATTTATTATGCACCCCTGTTTAAATGTAAACCAGCATGATGTGAGTGTATCATGAATGCCGGTATATAAAAATCTTAAATAAATAAATAAAATAATGTTGTCTTTGTAGTTTACACAGTGCCTCTGTAAACTATGGGAAGGCAGCGGATGAACTAGAGTGCAACTACCACCAGTTTTTTATAGTACTAGAAACATTACTGTTGGCACCTAAGAAAGATTTCAGGAACATGGCCCATATTATGAAGGTCATGAAAACTATTAGGCATATGAAATATGCAAGCTTCAAATATCTGAAGTCAGCTTTTTATGTTTTTACATTCCAAATGTTGCAAAACAGGAAAACAATATTCTGGAAAGAAGTGATGCACAAATACATGAAACTGAAATTAGAAATACTAGAACTAAACTCAGACAGGCACAGTGTTTGAGGTCAGGCCCTTGTAGTGACATAAGGGCTGGACAGACAGGCACAGCATTTGAGATCAGGCCCTTGTAGGGACGTAAGGCCTGGACAGTGGATGGACAGGCACAGCATTTCAGGTCAGGCCCTTGTAGGGATGTACGGCCTGGACAGTGGACGGACAGGCACAGTGTTTCATGTCAGGTAAATGTGCTGATATTATCTGGAGCATAGGAGGCAGTTGGAGCTGCTGCAAGGCTTTCAATTTCTTTTATTCATCTTGCCATTCACAGGGAAAATTTGGAAACCCAAGCAAAGGCAGGCTTATTTTCAAAAACACTATTTCCATCAACTCTGGTGCCAGCCTTGAGCGGTGAGGGCTCATGATATCCCCTGTCATTGAAAATACACATTCACTGGGCACACTGGTTGGTGGACATGACAGATATCGCTGAGCCACTTTGGCTAGGTGTGGCCAGACAGTGGACTTGTGTGCCCAATATGCCAGTGGATCTGTCTGCATGTCCTCTGTGGGCTCTGAGAGATACTGTGTCACTGACAGTTGTGCTGGTGTCTCCTTTGCTTGGGTTGGCTGAGTCACTTATGCCAGCTGCTTTCTCTCTAGCCCATAGCAGAACAGATGATTCTTTATGGGCAACATGTCTTTGGTGTACTGAAGTGGAGGAAGAGGAGATAGTAGCTGTCAGTGACAGAGTGCTGCTCCTGCCTGAGCTAGCACAACTCTCTGAAATGCCCACCGCTGTTTCCTCTTCTGCTTCATGCCTAATCTGTCTCTGCCTATGGTGCTCCTGATCACGGACTTTTGCTAACAGCAGGTCCTTCACAAATGAGAGACAATTGGACTGTAGGGTGAGTTTCCCTTTTACATGGGGATCAAAGACTGTGGTGAGCATGTATGTGTGGTCCTCTGTTAAAGGCCTTAATCTCTCTTGCACCTGCTGCTGCAGCACCTCAGCTGTCATTCCCTCTTCCTGTTTAAAGCCCTCCAAGTTTTCATCCAGGAAATTAACTATAGGGATGATGTCAGCCAAGGTAGCACTTCTGGAATTCAGCTCCTCCATGACATCCTTGAAGGGCTGCAGGATTTTTACCAGCTGACTCATGACTAACCAATCATGATGCCCTAGGGGCTTCTGCACAACTAAGTCCATTGAACCAGAAAGTTCATGAAGGGGTGTCTGCAGTTCCACTAACCTCTTCAGCATCATAAATGTGGAATTTCACCTGGTGGCAAAGTCTTGAATGAGACACTTGTGAGGCATGTCCAAATCAGTCTGCTTTTGTCGCAGAACCTGCCCCGCCTTCACACTTCTGTGTAAGTGTGCTGCTATGTTCCTGCACTTGTGTATTAACCTATGCAGGTATTCATTCTCTTGGTCACTGGTCTCCAACCCCAGATCACTGGACTCCAATCCCAGAGCTGACTTTACTACCAGGTGCAGAGTGTCTGCAAAACATTGGATGTTCTTAAAGCGCCCGTCGTATATTGCCTTAACCATGTTTGCACCATTGTCTGTAACAAAGAACCCTGCCTGAGGATTCCTCTCTCACTGGTGTAGTTGCCAGCCCGCTAGCATCTGTCTGATATATGCTAGATTATTGGCTGAGGTATGGGCCTGGTCCATCAGGTGGGTGTGCAGTAAAGCCCACCTCTACCCTGATACTTGTTCACTAATAGAGCTGATGCCTGCCCCTGCCTCAGCCAGGTCCCACCAGTGTGCTGTCAGGGAGAGGTAAGAGTGTACAGCATTCATGGCGGTCCAGATATCACAGGTGAAATGCACACTCCCCTGTGCTTTAGCTAGCAGTGCTTGGATGTGACTGTGAAACTGGTTGTACAGGCTGGGGATGACCTTTCTGCTAAATGTGGTTCTGGAGGGGACTTTTTAATTTGGAACTAAGACCTTCAGCAAATGCTCGAAACCCACATTCTCCACTATCTGCAAGGGTTGGTCATCAAGGGCAATCATTTCCCCAATGCTTCTTGTTACAACTTTTGAGGCTGCCTGCCTCCTACCCCGGAATAGTGTTACCGCACACCACCCCATTTCATCCATGGTGGGTTGTCCCTTCTGCCACATGGCAGGGGGCTGCTGGCCTGCCACCTGACTGCTAGAAGGGGTGACTCTGCTCAACCACTTTAAGCTGCCTGGAAAAAGGCATCCCCTGACTGGTATTGCCACCATACCCAGATAGCAGTACTGTTGTTGGATGTTGCCTCTTCATATGATGCGTCATCCAAAATTAGATAGATGTCCCATTTGCTTGCCTCTGCTAATAGCCCTGGCACAGTAATTACACTGAGCAAAACGCGGGTCCTCCGTCACTTTAAAGTGGCTCCAGATTGCAGATTTCTGTTGTTATCTCTTCTCTATCGCCTTCGGGCTGGATGCTGGCACTGGAGCTGAAGTAGTGGGTGCACCCTGAGAAGCAATGCCAGGGGCATCAGTCACACTCTGGGCCTGCGCTGACTGCTCTTCCTCCTCCTCCTCATCAGTTTCATCTCTCCCCTGCAGCACTGAAGTGGAGGCTAAGACAAGACTAACTAAGCCTCCTAATCCTTCTTCAGCTATTACTTCTTCCATTTCTGATGATGAGAATCCCACACAAGATGATTCTTCATCGGAATCAGAAGCAAACAGTGCCTGCGCTACATTGTCAATTCTAAGTCGAGTCTGCTGTCACACTGCTGCTTTTGGGTGTGCCATTTTGCCTGGCATGACTTGGCCTCCCTTTCCCTCATCTCCAAACTACAGGGTCAGAAAGAGGTGGTGGTGATGCATCATCTTTAAATTTCATTTTTTCCCGGATGGAACTGCCTTCCCCTCCAGAGATTTTAGATTGGAACAGGTCCCTTTTTAACTTTAATGGGGGATTGGCACTGCCTTTTGAAGTGCCTCCTGTGCCAGTCCCAATAATTTGACCACATCTAGCTTTCCCTGACATTATGGATTTAATGTCACTGCCTACTAGGGATTTCAATTAAAATAATTATTTACAAAAGAGATCCACTGGGGATTTGGCTTCAGAGAGCACCACTGTCCCAATATAGGTGAGTCTGGAAAATGTCCCCAGACCCCCACGAGGCAGTGCCTTCTTGGCTTAAAAGAGCACTGCTGTCCCAATATAGGTGAGTCTGGAAAACTGCCCCAAGACCCCTACAAGGCAGTGCCTTATTGGCTTAAAAGAGCACTGCTGTCCCAATATAGGTGAGTCTGGAAAACTACCCCCAGACCCATATGAGGCAGTACCTTCTTGGCTTAAAAGAGCACAATAAAAAAATGCAGTTAAATAAAAAGCCTGGCTTGCACAGCAGCAAAAATGATGAAATATATTTTCCTTAGGCTATTGTCCTTAAGCTGTCAAATATGAGTTTAATGAAGAGAAAATATTTAAGTCCTCTATTTGTTTTCATGTTTTACAAAATTAAATTTTGTAATCTTAAAAATGATAAAGAATTAAAAAAAAAAAAGAAATATCTTTTTCAATGGCAATTCTATCAAACTAGCTAGAAATTGTATATATCTCCCACCCACAACACCCAAATCCTGCTTGCAACCTACCCTAGGGGGTAAAATAAGCATAAAAATGTCACTGCTAGCAGCTTGTCTCAGTGGCACAGACAGAGAGACTGTCTCAGATCAATAAAAAAAAGTGGAGTCAAAAAAAGTATGGCTAGCTGGCGACAGCACTGCAGCAAAATCGAACAAATATATTTTTCAATGGAAAATTCTATCAAAGTAGCTAGCAATTGAATACAGATTTGAGAGACTAGCTCTGAGTTCAGCCTCCTCTCCGGACCACCTCCCCAGACCATCCCTGCCAAGAAAGTGCATGGCACGCCGTGTGCTTAATATATAAATAGTGCTGCGTCATCAAGAATAGCGTCACAGAGCACTGAGTGAGAGCGGCGATTGGCCACATTAGAAAAATACTTAGCTCTGATAGGTTGCATTCTGGTCTCCTTGCCAACCTGCCTGACCCACTCTATGACAGGGCTGTGAGGTCACTTATGACTCACAGGAAAGGGCTGATTTTTGCTATCTCCTGTTTCAAACAGCCGCTAAGAAATCACTGCGAGCCAAAAGAATGAAACTAATACGATACATTGTATTTGTGGGGGATCACGATGCGTTTCGTGAACCCATGAATACAACGAATAGGGACTTATGCATTGCAGATTGCCAATGCGTTGAATATGAATGCACATCCCTATTTCCAGATAGAGTTAATGGCATGCTATGATATGAATGATCTAGGGGTGTGCTCTACTTCTTGGTTATTTAGATAAAATTTGAAATTTGAGTTGGACATTTTTTGACTCTTCTGCTAATGATGATTGATAGAAAATTTAAAAACATACTTTTTTTTATTCTGCAAATGAAGCATTTCTATATCTAGAGAATGTGTGTTTCTATATTTCTAAGGCTAGCATAGAAGTGAGGGCAAGGGGGAGAGGGAATTGGGAGAGTGCTGAGATCAGGAGAAGAGATTCAAGGGGTCATTCATCATTTTATGATAGGCTGTTATTGTGTTATTAGGATAAGAAAGGAGGTAGATGCCAAGGTCTTTTTCAATTCTTTATTGAAGTGGATACTTATTAAAAAATACAGTCCGACTCTGGCCGAGTTTCGCCATCTACATAACGGCTGCTCAGGGGCTTATATATGTATCTCTGGACTCAGGAATACTGGGCAAGCATATGTGCTTGTGCATCAAATGGATCTGTGCATTTGCGATCCGCAGTAGCTTTGAATCTTATCTCTTATGAAAGTAAATCCTAATCATGTGGATTCAATTCTTCTATAATCACCTTATGTATCCTTTAAAGATCTGGGTCTCCACTTCAGGTAAAAAAAACGTTTTGAATCCACATGATTAGGATTTACTTTCATAAGAGATAAGATTCAAAGCTACTGCGGATCGCAAATGCACAGATCCATTTGATGCACAAGTACATATGCTTGCCCAGTATTCCTGAGTCCAGACATACATATCTAAGCCCCTGAGGCAGCTGTTATGTAGACGGCAAAACTTGGCCAGAGTCGGGCTGTATTTTTTAATACGTCTCCACTTCAATAAAGAATTGAAAAAGACCTTGGCATCTACCTCCTTCGTTATTGTGTTATTACACGCAATAACACCTTAACACACATGATAAACAATGCATCGCAAATTGCTTATGCAAATAGGCCATTTGTATGTAAGTGGGCAGAGTTTGGGTGTGGTTAATGCAAAGTAGGGGGTGCTAGTGCTACATGCAATACTATATCGCACATTAACGTGGGTATTTTTTGCAGGAAATAGCTACACCTTTTTTTTTTGGCAGTATGGGCGTTATCACGGATCGCACTATCATCACAGCTATTATTGCGTGCGATAAAAACTCCAGTGACAACCAACATACCTAACAGGCCTTCCTGGCCCAATAAAAATGATTGTTTTTCTCAGAGCAACCTTTCCAAAGCCATATTGTTTGTGGCAAGTGTACTTGTACAGGCATACTTGATGCCTCATCAGGCTCACCGCAGAAGACACGTGGAAGAAGAACAATCTGAACAACAGCCAAAGCCACTTCCAAGACCTCCGAGGGAAGTACCAGTAGTGCAGGCAAAGTCTCTGGTGCCATCTGGTCAGGCCCCAGCCCATCTTCCAGCATGCAGTCAGCCAAGGCACTGGAGATACAAGGAGCATATCTTTCCTCCTTGCATCTCCTTGCTGGGCATGCCAGAGTACTTTGTGGTTGGCAGGTATGACTTCAGCTCTCGGACAATCCAGGAATTATATGAAGACATCCGAGGGGATCTGGATCTAGTCACTGAAAGGTCCTACACTGTCCCCGGCCTCACCAAACTCTTGTTCACCCTGCATTTCATTGCAAGTGGCTCCTTCAAAACCACAGTGTTGGTAATGAGGGGAATGTCCCAAATCACTTTCTCACGCAGTCTCAACCAGGTCATCGAAGCAGTCACTGACCACATTAATCACTACATAAAATTTCCTCATGATAGGCAGGACTTGATGGACTTGAAGAGAGGTTTTCATGCTTTCGCACACTTTCCCAATGTTGTTGGAGCTATTGACTGCACTCACGTGGCCATCTTTCCACCCTGTCTGAAGGAGGAGATGTTCCGCAACAGAAAGCTCTTCCACATCTTCAACATGCAAGTGGTCTACGATGCTTGAATGCATATCCTGGATGCGGTGGCCAGGTACCTGGGAGCCGTGCATGATTCCTTTATACTTAGGCACACGGGCCTCTTTGACAGTTTTGAGGTCGGCCTATACAGTGACACTTGGCTCATAGTTAAGACACACTTTTCTTTGTCAATTCCATCTCTGCCTATGTGTATGTGGCTAATGGCACCCAAATGGGGGGGTTGCTATGGGGGAGTACATGATTGGTGGCTTGTCAACTATCTTGTGCAGTTACATATGCAGGCCATTGCCCCAGGCCATGTCTTTTTGTCACCATGTTTCATAGTCCTGCAAAATGAGTGAGAGCAAACAATGCACAGGATCTAAAGGTTGCTGATTGAGGAACCACATTATACACTTTGTAGGTCTACATTATCAAAATGGTCCCATTCCTATCCTCCTCTTGAGAGCTCTTACAATGTCACTAGTGAATCTCAAGCTTGACCTGTGCACACTGGAGGCACAGCACAATCACATGTGGGCCATTACCTAGGCATCAGGAAGATTGTCGCACACTGTTTCTGTATAGCCTGACACATCAGTACCACGACCAGTATACTGTACATTTTGGTGGCCTGGAATATTCTCTATGTGTGGGTTCACTAATGAGTTTCTATGGAGGACAGACTGCAGAGCTGCCATGGACATTTGCATCGACAACATGAGGTACCGTTTTTGCTGCTAAGACAGGTGTGTTACCTCTTATGCATCTCTTCAAGGTTGGTAGGCAGCTACACACCAGCAGCCTTTGCTGGGTTGGGAGGGCCTGTCATACAATACTTCCAATAGCCACATCTTATTTAGTAGTCATGAACAGATGAGCTTCTTTAACCTACAGCTAGCTTGCACATATAGTGGCCAACAACTATGTGAAAGGCATTTAGGCCACGCTAATCATCCTTTAAGGCTCAGCATAGATATAGGCTACATTATACAGTCTTACTGGATGCTGAGTTTGCTACTCACATTTGCCAGTGACAATGCTATCATTCATGTGTTACTTCTGTCATTGCTGCAGAAGATTCAGGGTATGGTTGCAGGCCCTGGCTTTTCACCTCCCTTGCCATTCCCAACATGCCGGCAGAGACAAGGTACAATGAGGCCTTATGTGCTACATGCTGTGTCATAGAATGCACCTTCAGCCTTCTGAAAAGTCATTTTTGCTGTTTGGACAAGACAGGTGGAGTTTTAATGTATGCCCCACCCAAAGTTGCAAAGATTGTGTTTCTGTGCTGCATATTCCATAATCTGGCTGTTCTCCACAGAGTACCAATGGACCTATGTCCAGACCTTCCCCAGGATCCCCCCTGCACAAGCCCAGGAGACCACGCTGAGTAGCAGCCAGATTTGGCAAAACCATATACAAAGACACTTTGCCTGATAGGCCTCACATACCACTTCCCCTTCCAGGGGAGAGCCGCCTGCAACCTGTTTGCCACTCCTCTCCTTGCTAGCCCTTTTCTTTCTCTCACTGCTTGGCTGTGTAGGTCACCGTGTTGCATAAACCATGTATGGTGACTCTAGTTTCGTCTTCACAATGCACCAATACACTGTACTTGAAATACAGTTGTGAAAGTAAACATTACATGAAAGACTAGTTGCTGCCACCATATGTTCTATCTGATAGTGACGGTAAAAAAGGCAAGTGTAGCATTACACTTAGTGGCCTGCCTAGCACGGTGTGAGCTATGAGCCATCAACAGAGGACTGCATTCTAGTGCTTACATGTGGATGACAAGCTGCCATAAGTGAGATTGCACCCCACATGTTCCTCAACCCTGAAGAGCTACACCTATACAAATGATGTAAATCTCAAATAGCAGTGAAGGTGAAATGCCTATGTGAAAGTAAAAGGTATGCAGTTAAATGTTTGAGTGACAGATTTCCAATATTAAACCCTCATTCCTAAGTGCATTAAGGTATGCAGGTGAAGTTATACCCTTGTAGTGAGTGTGCTTATAGTAATATGGGCATACCCAGACCAATGTGACATCAGTGTCTCATCAGTTAAAGAGCCACTGTACAATAGGATTTAGAACTGCATAGCCATTTGCAGGATATGTACATCTAGTCCTCGTCTTACTGGCATATCTGCAGGTATTGAGAGTCTTGGTTTAGCTTCAGGAACATTTAGATAAATGTGATGAAATGGAAGCATGTACATACTTCAAAAGCAGGACAGGATTTACATGTCCATAAATTTGGAGCTATGTGACAACAGTACTGCACACATCACAGTGCTGTAGGAGGATACCTTCCATTAAAGCCTTGGTGAAAGCAACTGTGCTACCTGCTGCAGTTTTCAGTATATGTACAGCTCCTTCCAAGGTAGCATTCCTCTTTGTGGTTGCATACACCCCCACACCCATGCATCCCTACTACACCTAGCTAGGCAATTTAGAAATATTAATGTGCAAAATGTGATGAGCTTGCCATTCATTATGTCATGTAGGTCGCTTTGGTTTCTTGGGGAGCCAACAGGAGCATGCACATGCAGCTCAGTGAAGGCATGATTGGGAATCAGATAGTGTCCTTTCTTCACTTAACTTTTCCTCTGACCTCTGACATGTCACCGTGACAGTATAGTTTATAAGCACTCCTACAGCAGCCACATTGATCCTCATCAAATGCTCACATCATACAGGCCAACGAATCACATGTATGAACCTCCTGCCTTAAACTGTGCCAACACACATAGCCTCACTGATCTGCAGTGGTCAGGTTGGTGCAAGGTCATTGTGCGTTATGCATTGCTGATAGTCATTTGGTATAGCTGTATGCACATGTGTATGTCCCCTGACCATATGCTCATTCTTAACCTTTAACCTATACCTTCTAGAGATGTGCATTTGTTTATTATGAATTAGGCAATTTCAACAAAATTGCCTAATTCGTTGTGGTTTGGGGGGGACCTGAACCACGAAAAGTGCCAAAAGTCCCTGGAGGTCCAGTGGAGGTCCTGAGCGATCTCCTGCACTCAGGCCGTCGGCTGCCAGTATTCAAAATGGCGCCGATAGCCTTGCCCTTACGATGTTACAGGGGCTACCGGTGCCATTGGTCAGCTCTTATTTATTTATTTATTTAGCATTTTTATATACCGATATTCATGTAACAGGTTACAAATCACCTCGGTTTACATTATAACAATAACCATTGCATAAGAATGCATTACATTGAACAGGGATGAATCAAACTTGGATCAGTGGAATTGGGTTTAACATAGAGGTAAGAGAAGGAAATTTTAACCAGCGGGCCGGGTGCTAACATAGGAGTATAGCCAGGTGTCTAAGAGGTGACACTGGTAAGAGGTATTGAGGAGGAAAATTATTAACTCGTCTGTAAAGTGTGCGGCTTGTTAGTGAAGATGGTCTACTATCGAAACCGTAAGAGGTTCCATGGGTCATCAGAGTTAGGCGAAGGCTTGGCAGAACAACCATGTCTTGAGTCTTTTTTTAAAGGTGATTGGGCATTGTTCGAGCCGAAGATCTGGAGTGAGAGAGTTCCATTGCGTTGGTCCAGACATGGAAAGAGCTCTCTTCGTTAATGAGGTTTTAATGGGGTGGGCCTGGAAGGTGTCTCTATAAGCTGCTCTCACCGGTCTGGAAGATAAGCGAGGTCGAAGTGGGATCTTGAGATCCAGTGGAGTGATGTTGTGAATGGATTTATGAATGATCGTTAAAACTTTGTCACATGGTAGGAGCACAAGATGGTGCCGGCCGGCCATTGCTCCTACCATGTGACAGGGGCTGACCAATGGCACAGATAGCCCCTGTGACATCGTAAGGGCAAGGCTATCGGCGCCATTTTGAGTCATAGCAGGCCCGACAGCCCGATGGCATGGAGGGAGAAGATCGCTCGCGGGACCCCGCTGGTCCACCAGGGACTTTTGGTAAGTCTTGGGGAGGGATCGGGATGGTGGGGGGGGGGGTGTAAGAAAGTAAAATTAAAGGGTTTGGGGGGGTTTTTTTTCCCGATTC
Organism: Rhinatrema bivittatum; assembly: GCF_901001135.1. Classification (NCBI taxonomy): domain Eukaryota; kingdom Metazoa; phylum Chordata; class Amphibia; order Gymnophiona; family Rhinatrematidae; genus Rhinatrema; species Rhinatrema bivittatum. The sequence continues at coordinate 95,677,000 of NC_042618.1, forward strand.
ATGTTTTTTTTTTAATTTGTTTTTGGCAAAAAACAATCCGTGGGGAATTGCCCGAACCGAAACCCGACCCGAGCCAGAAAAATGAAGCTCATCTCTAATAGAAATCAACTACAACGCCAACATCCCTCCAAGCAACTCACTCTCCTCCCAAGTCAGAGACCTAGGAGCTTTAATTGATAACAAGATGAACATGAAAGCATTTGTCAACCGTACTACCAAGGACTGCTTCCACAAACTCCAAGTGCTGAAAAGGATAAAACCGCTTTTCCATTTCCATGACTTTAGAACAATTCTTCAAGCAATTATCTTTACAAAATTAGATTACTGTAACGCTATCCTACTATACATCGAGCCAGACGATAAAAATTTTAAGATTTTGAATCAGAACCGGAACCAATCAGATTCTGGTTCCGATTCACATCTCTAGTATTTATACAGAAAAAAAATAATGCGCCCCATGATACAGAACACGGCGCGTGATGACGCAGCACGGTACATGAAACTGCAATGCCATGTGCAAAACCACAGTGCCACATGCATTATTTGGCTATGAGATGCAGCAGGCCGGCTATTAGAATACACAAGCCTATTTTTTTTCTCTCTCATGTTATTCATGCGATAAACATAGCAAAATGATGAATCTAGGTCAAAGTGTACCCACTGCCACTAATCCATATCAATCTGAAGGGGGGTGCCCTTCTCCTGCCTCCTTCCAGTCTGAAATTAATTACCTTTTGCCCCCAAGGATCAGGGATCAGTTGGAGAGCTGCCATCAATGATATTTGCACAGTGCTCCATTTGCTCTAGAGCTGAACCTAGTTCTAAATATTGTACAAAAGCAATAGCTTGGAAAGATGTGATAATATCTGGATAATTTGCATTAGCTTCATTTATGTATAGGAACACAGAAAATGTCAGATGAGGACCGCTTGGTTCACCTATTCTGCCTGCTGAACTTGTATAGGTCTTAGTTTGTGGTCTTGTCCTTTCTTCCCCTTGTCACAAAGGTCCCTGTGTATTTTTGTCAGGGCTTCATACCGACGTGTGCGATGGGCCCGCTGTTAACAGCAAGCCTGGACCGCCCTGGCTTCCCATTCCTGCCATCAGGATTGTTCTCTGGGTGGAGTGAGGAGAGGGGGAGGTGGAGGGCAACACATGCTGCACGAGCCTGTTAGACATCTGAATGTTTGTATCATTTTCCCTTTTTCTTTCTAGATACATGATTTTTTAATTCCTTATAAAACTGTCCAATTCTAATTTAACATCCTCAAATGGGCTTCACATACAATCATTAAGCCAATTATTTTTATTTGTGCATGTATTTTGATTATTTTATTCTTAATATGGCTACCACAGCTTTGCAGATTATTTGTAAAATACAGTGGATTCTGGCAGAAAGAGTATCAGCCCTTCTAATGAGTGTGAATGGGATTTATCTGAAAGTGGTTTAAGCATTTTATGTTTAAATCATATATGAATACTCATAGTTGGGAACTGACAAGGCTTTCTTTTAGCTTAACGCTATACCAATAGGACAATTCATAGTGATAGTTTACATATGGATAAATATATATATCAGTTTTCTCCACTGTTCAATACAAATTTAATCAGAGTTTAATTAATCTGTCTCTTAGATTAGAAACCGTGCTATGAAGACACAAAGTGTCTTATGTGGCATTGGACATTTTGTTTACTCTTTATAATAAGAGACATGCTTATCACTTTGCAATTTGCAATGGTTTTATTGCCTTTTCTCTTTCTCCCTCTAATTCATATGCAGTTTTGTAATGTGATACAAAGGACAAGATCAGTGATTACATTTGAGCAGTCTTTAGTGTTATGAATGTAAAAGCTTTCAGAATGTGTGTTATACTGATTTTGAAAATTCATAGAATATCCCAACTTTATATTTTCCCCATACATACAGCAGAATGTTATTTAAAAATGGCCTAGGTCCATGGATGAATACACAGATTACTGCTTTGTAGGCACTCTGATTTTAGAAGTAAAAAACGTGAACTGTTTCTGGAACTGAAATAACCTTGTATGTGAAAGTGAAAGACATAGATCTGATAATAAAATAAAGACATTACTCTCATACAGAGCCTGTAGGCATCTGGTTATATGCTCCCTTATGATTTGCAATTGATATACAGAGATGTAGCTAGTCAAAAAGCAAAAGCAAGGGGAAAAAGAAGAAAAAAAAACCAATAAAAATGTTGAGGATTCACCAGAACCATAAGAGAATTGATAAGATATGAGACAATAACAAAGGAATGTAAGAGACTATATAGATAGAATGTGAAGGCCTATACTATGCATAGGGAAGGCATCTATTTAACATAGACCTCTACATATTACAATTGACCTCAAAGATGATTATTGAAATATTGTATTGGAAGGAATAAGGAGAAAGTTAGAAACAATTGATTACTGATCCAACTTAAAGGCACATGCCATAGGTTGAGAAGGAATCCAAAAAGATTGCCTGACCCTGTTTGTAACAAGGACTGGTGACCTACAAATGAGATATGCTAAAATTAAATCACTTATCCATGACTGATAAGTGGGGACCTGGGAGTTCATGGGCTAACTATAAACAGCTGCATCAGATTGCATAGAGCTGTGATTGTGCAGTATTTGGTAAATTTAATCTATACTGAGTTAAATGATAAGAGAGGCAGAATCCCTAGGGATGTGAATCGTGTCCTCGATCGTCTTAACGATCGATTTCGGCTGGGAGGGGGAGGGAATCGTATTGTTGCCGTTTGGGGGGGTAAAATATCGTGAAAAATCGTGAAAATCGTTAAAAAATCGAAAAATCGAAAAATCGAAAAACCGGCACATTAAAACCCCCTAAAACCCACCCCCGACCCTTTAAATTAAATCCCCCACCCCCAAATAACTTAAATAACCTGCGGGTCCAGCGGCGGTCCGGAACGGCAGCGGTCCGGAACGGGCTCCTGCTCCTGCATCTTGTCGTCTTCGGCCGGCGCCATTTTCCAAAATGGCGCCGAAAAATGGCGGCGGCCATAGACGAAAAAGATTGGACGGCAGGAGGTCCTTCCGGACCCCCGCTGGACTTTTGGCAAGTCTCGTGGGGGTCAGGAGGCCCCCCAAAAGCTGGCCAAAAGTTCCTGGAGGTCCAGCGGGGGTCAGGGAGCGATTTCCCGCCGCGAATCGTTTTCGTACGGAAAATGGCGCCGGCAGGAGATCGACTGCAGGAGGTCGTTCAGCGAGGGTTCCGGCGCCTCGCTGAACGACCTCCTGCAGTCGATCTCCTGCCGGCGCCATTTTCCGTACGAAAATGATTCGCGGCGGGAAATCGCTCCCTGACCCCCGCTGGACCTCCAGGAACTTTTGGCCAGCTTGTGGGGGGCCTCCTGACCCCCACGAGACTTGCCAAAAGTCCAGCGGGGGTCCGGAAAGACCTCCTGCCGTCCAATCTTTTTCGTCTATGGCCGCCGCCATTTTTCGGCGCCATTTTGGAAAATGGCGCCGGCCGAAGACGACAAGATGCAGGAGCAGGAGCCCGTTCCGGACCGCTGCCATTCCGGACCGCCGCTGGACCCGCAGGTTATTTAAGTTATTTGGGGGGGGTTCGGGAGGGTGGGGGATTTAATTTAAAGGGTCGGGGGTGGGTTTTAGGGGGTTTTAGTGTGCCGGCTCACGATTCTAACGATTTATAACGATAAATCGTTAGAATCTGTATTGTATTGTGTTCCATAACGGTTTAAGACGATATTAAAATTATCGGACGATAATTTTAATCGTCCTAAAACGATTCACATCCCTACTATGTATACAGGGAGCCAGATAAGAAAGGTGTCTACCCAAAATGGTAGAGGGACAGGTAATCTTTTGGTAAATGTCTAGCTTGTATTGCCATTATTTACTTTGTTGCAGGCCGATACAGTACAGTGTGCTCCAGCGAAGCGCACTGTTAACCCGCGATTGGACGCGCGTTGTCGACGCGCTAGCTTTACCCCTTATTCAGTAAGGGGTAATAGCGCGTTGAAAACACGCGTCCAACCCACCCGAACCTAATAGCGCCTAATAGGGCACCTAATAGGGCCATCAACATGCAAATGCATGTTGATGGGCCTATTAGGTATTCCTGTGCGATTCAGTAAGTAAAATCTGCAGCCAAGCCGCACATTTTACTTTAAGAAATTAGCGCCTACCAAAAGGTAGGCGTTAATTTCTGCCGGTGCTGGGGAAGTGCACAGTCAGAGGTCCCGAAAGTTAAAAAAAGTAAAGAAAAAAAGAAAAAAAATTTTGAAATAGGCCCGCGGCTTGAAAACCGGATGCTCAATTTTGCCAACGTCCTGTTTCCGAACCCGTGGCTGTCAGTGGGCTCGAGAATCGACGCTGGCAAAATTGAGCATCGCCTGTCAAACCCGCTGATAGCCGCCTGTCCGAAAAGAGGCGTTAGGGACGTGCTAGTGTCCCTAGCACCTCTTTTTACCGCCGGCCCTAATTTAAATAAATTAAATTACTGTATCGCGCACACAGGAGAGTGTCCTGTGCGCGTGCTGGGAGAGCGGGCACTCGCCTCCTCTCCCGCAATTTTTACTGTATCGGCCCGTTGGTTGGCAAAGCTAGTCTTTTAATGGTGGGGAGTATTTTAACATTTCAAGAGTTCAAAATTATTTGTTTTGTGAATTTAATGTATGGCCTCTTATCTATTGTTTTCTAGGGAGGTGAAGGAAAATAAATAATTATATTCTTATTCAGTATACCGGCGATTGGACATGTTATCCAGCTAAAATAAAGTCAGATAACTTGTCCAAGATATTCAGCAAGAACAACATCCCATTGAATATACTCACCTAAAGGTATCTGGCTACATGTAGCCAGGTAACTTAAAAACCTAATCAGCTATGTTTGAATATATCTTGTATGGTTTTTTAGTTATCCGACCTTATATGGCCAGATAACTTGCTACTTAACCGGATATCTTAAAAAGAAAAATAATAGGAGTAAAGGGATCTGTAGCCCATTTCTCTCCTTTCCTGCTCCCCAAATTTCATATATGGCCATCAAGCCTTTCACCCCTCACCCCCTTACCCCTTCCTAAAATTCAAAAATTGTTCTGGGCCTGCAGATTGCACCCTCCAACCCCTTCCCCAGTTATATTAATATTACATTGTGCTGCCACCAAACCCTCCCACCCCTTGTAGTTGTAATGTTTTATGGTGCATATTCTCCTCCCCCCCCCCAACCCCCAACCTCCTTTGAATCTTTATAGACCCTTCTGGGAGTAGGGTATTAACTTACCTGATTCTGGTACTCCTGCGCTGCTTGTGTCAGAAGCAGCAATGGATATAGGTGTGCATTCGTTTTCGACGTATTGGCAATCCGCAACATATATGTCCCTATTCGTTGTATTTGTTGGGTCACAAAACGTATGGCAAACCCCCACGAATACAACGTATCTAACGAATAAACCCCCACCCTCCTGACCCCCCCAAGACTTACCAAAAGTCCCTGGTGGTCCAGTAGGGGTCCTGGCACGATCTCCTGCACTCGGACTGTTGACTGCCGGTATTCAAAATGGCGCCAATAGCCTTTGCCCTCGCTATGTCACAGGGGCTACCGGTGCCATTGGTCGGCCCCTGTCACATGGTAGGAGCCAGGGGCTACCGGTGCCATTGGTCGGTCCCTGTCACATGGTAGGAGCAAATGGGCTTCAAGTGTTCAAGAGAGCAAATGGGCTCCTACCATGTGACAGGGGCCAACCAGTGGCACCGATAGCCCCTGTGACAAAGCGAGGGCAAAGGCTATCAGTGCCATTTTGACAGCCCGCATGCAGAGATCATGCAAGGACCTCTGCTGGACCACCAGGGACTTTTGGTAAGTGTTGGGGAGGTCAGGAGGGTGGGGGGTTGTAGTTAATTAAATTGAAAGGGTTGGGATGGGGGGTTTTTTGGGGAAGCAAATACATATGTAACTAATGAACGGATCGGGGTTCCCCGAGAACGGATGCAACATATTTGGCTCCCCACGAATACGAATACTGAATGGGACGAATCCGTCCCTGCAGCACATCCCTAGCACTGGAACATAAACTATATAATCTAGCTGGATAAGTAGTTCACTATTCAGAAACTTGCCATTTAGATGGATATCTTATGCATTATCCATTTAAATGGCTTTGCATTTTGACCCAGTGAGTTTAGGGGTGGGAGAGAGATGAGAAAAGAATAACATGCTAATATGTTGCCCTTCATTGGTTGCATTCAGATAGTTTCTAAGGAATGCTCGCCTATGAAGTTAGACTTGCACATTACAACTCATCTCATTTGTAGACTGTTAAAATATTATCTGTAATGGAAGGGGAAAAGTAAATGAAGTTTCATGTAATAATATAAAATATTTATCATGTACAAGTTCAGTATTTGTATAATCTTAGAAACTCCTCATGACCCCCCGGTAACTCTCATAACCCCTGTATATTTTGTTTAATTGCTTTCATGACCCACCGGTCCCTGGCTACACTTGTATATTTTGTATATTTTGTATTCTTGCACCTTAACTAACCTTTTGTTAACGTTCCTCTCACCTTCTCTCCTTCCTCTCTAATTTTTGGGGTCAGCCCTTCCGACCCCCAGGTCTCAGTTCTCCTCCTCCCCTCCCCCTGTTATTTGTATTTTCTACCTTTTTGTTATTATGTAAACCGATATGATGTGTACTTTAATGTCGGTATAGAAAAACTGTTAAATAAATAAATAAGTAAGCAAATAAATAAATAAATAAATAAACTTCTCCCTAATCTTTACACCAATTTGTACACGGTATTCCATCTAAATGTAAAGAATCTTAATACCAGAAAAGGACCATCAGAAACAGAAACCAATCGTTGATGTCATATGGAGGTTCAAAGATATAATCATAAATCCAATTATAGTTCAGTCTTGATGTGGACCATTTTTTAGAAATCTATTTCATACTAGCTGTGCCCGGCCACGCGTTGCAGTGGCAGAGTCAGGTTCTTTTCCCCCCTCCCCCTTCCCTTTGCTCATATACCTCAGTCACACATCGTCTTCCTCCTTGGTCACTCACCCCCCCCTTTCCTCCCCTGTCCCCACTCCAGGTCTCTCCCCTCACATTCACCCCTCCCCCTTCAGTCACTAACCCCCCCTTCACTCCCCTGTACCCAGTCCAACTCTCACCCCTCACACTCACCTCTCTCCTCTGTGTCTCTCCACTGACACTCACTGCCCCCTTCATTCACCCTCCCCTCACTGTCACCTCTCCCCGCCTACTCCCTACCCTTTTGTGAGTGACATCACACCCTCTCTCAATCTCCTTTCCTGATTCTGATCCCCTCCGGCTCACAATGCCCTCCCAGCTGCCCCCCCCCCCCGTCCCTCTCCCTCTTGTGCGGTTCTGCGTGGCCCGCTCCCGAAGGCGCGAGGTCAGCGAGGATCCCTCCCTGTCATGCACGTGATCATACCAGATCGCTGCCGCAGCTCCTCCCAGGTGTCAAAATTCGGCCGGCCGACACCACCACGCCCGATATTGCCACCGGTCCGCCGCTGCTGCTCCTCCCAGCGCCATGTTGGTCCCGCTGTGCGTGACGTGCACCGCTGCTGCCCCTCCCAGCACCATGTTGGTCCTGCTGTGCCCGACGTGCGCTCCTGCCCGCGCATGCGCAGTACAGCAGCTTCATTTCCCAAGGTAGATAGCGTGTGTTGCATGTCTGTCCAACAGATGTCGCTGTTTTCCCCACACACATGTAAAAACATGTTTTTTTTCTGTAACCGTGTGACATCTATGTAATCTAGATAAAGAAGAACATGCCACTCTCAACTCAAGCAACTAAGAACTCCCGTCAGGGTAATGAACAACCTTTGACAAATCAATAATGTTCTCTCTTTTTTAATGAGGCAGGTTTATTTACCTTGGTTTTATTTACCTTGGTCATTCTTTTGTTATCTCAGTGTTAATCTCTCTTTTGCCTTCTCTTCATTCCAAGTTGCATTTTATCCCTGTTTTATTGTAACTGCTACCTTATTCTTCTATCACATGTTAATGTTTTTAAGTTATTAAGTATTTATTCTGTTGTCACACCTTGTTATTTGTAAACCGGCATGATGCAACTCCCATCGCGAATGCCAGTATATAAGAAATTTAAATAAATAAATAAATAAATGCCGAAAGCGAAAGCAAGGTTGTGTCCAAATTTGAAACCAATTGGTGCAGTAGCTGAGCCTGGTTAAGTTGAAAAAACAGAACAGTGCAGTAAAGGTTACATTTTGTGTTTTGTTTTTTTTTTTACCCCAAATGAACAGCACCAGTAAAGAATAGTTTAAATATGCAAGCACGCCTTCCTGGCAGGCGTGTGGGTGGGGGTGTGTGGTGTGATGCGTGTGGATTTCTGTGTGTTATGAGGGAGTGTGAATGAAAGACAATAGCCCTGTGTGGGGGTGGGGTGTGGTGTGTGAGTGTGTGTGAAAGGTGTAAGAAGTTGCGCTTGCGCTGACGGCCACCAGATGTCGCTGTTTTGTGTAAGCAATTTTTAAACTTGTATTACCTGTCACAGGTGTGACCTATATGTAATGTAAGTGTATAAGATCCTTCCCGTATGGGAAGTGAATGTTGTGTGCAAATTTGAACGCATTCGGTTAAGCGGTTGGCGAGATTAGCGACGACGTACAAACTATTTAACATTTTTATTTATATAGATTGAAATAAAAATTCACTCAGCTGAGAAACTTGGGGCAAGATTTTGCCTTTTTGAAGCTAAGTGAAATTGTATTTGTATAATTAAATAGATTTCTAATAAAAGGTTCAAAGCAATACTGAACTATAGTGGTCTGATAATTATACTTTTGAACCTCCATAAGTCATCCATGATTGGTTCGTGTTTACGATGGTCCTTTCGTGGTAAGAAAATTACTTAAATTTAGGGACATTCTATGTAAAAATTGGTGTAAAGATTAGTGAAAAGCTTTTTTTGTTTATATTCATTTCCCTGTGTGGGCTTCTTGGAGTTTTGGTAAGTTCAGTATTTATCATGTTGACATTTCATACTGAAAAGTTAAAGCTATTTAAAACTACTCTTTTGGAGCACTTTACTTATTAAAAGCATATGCTTGTATGTACATTATCATGATGATCAAGATTTATTTATTTAACACTTTCCAGAGTAACCACAAAGTGAGTTACAAGAATTATAATCCAAGGAATAAATAAATAATAATTCAATTATGTGCATCAAAAATTTTTGAAAACAAGATGAATTAAAAAAACAACATGCTATACATCTTAAAGAAGAGAAACCCTATTTAAAAAAGACTCATAGTTAAATAAATGGTAAAGTAATTCAATTTTGTAGCAATTATAAAAATCCATTGAAATGGCATAAGTTAGAATGAGATGGGTAGAGCATTATTAATAATCACATTTCAAAAGCCTTTTCAAAAAGTCACATTTTCAGTAATTTGAAAAAGACCAGCAAATCATTAGATGTTTATTAGTAAGGAATAATGCTAGCAGCCGCAACCGTAACCTCGTGTCACCGGCGTCCCTTCTATCTGTACCCCCTTTTACCTTATTGAGCTTATTTATGCATACAACGTTCATTAACAAAGAAATACTAATACTGTTATTGGAGTAATAAGGCCGCAGCTTTATTTAACACATGATTAAAACCTAAACAATTGGGACCCAAGCTGGTATGTCTCTCTGTTGCTACCCGCCGTGAGGACCAAGCAGGGCAGCCTTGATCTATGAGCTCCCTGACTTGTCCCCAAGCAAGGGGGCCCCGACCATCGGCGCATTTCGTGCCCCCTCTTTGCACCACCCAAGGTGCTGATTGGCTGCTACGTCATCCTGTTCTGCCACCAGCACCACTTGCAAGATGCCCCACCAGCCTGGGTAACCGCCATGAACACGAAGTAAAGCGGACCTTTGCCTTGTGTCCTCCACTAACAAACCAGCTGCAGCCCGTGGCTTTTTCCATAAATTCATTCCTCTATGGCATCCTGGAAAGCTTTGTTAAAGATATCGTAACCAATGTCAGACAGGTGTACTTTGTCTGGTCTGAACAGACCCTGGCAAAGATCATCTACCCACTGGTGCCTTATCTGTCGACTGCCAAGTTTTTGTATCCAGACATCGATCTGCCAGTTGACTTTCTTCCCACCCCTACTCCACAGTCTGGAGTCTTTCCACTTAGGCTGCGGGATAATGACCGACCAGAAGAGGGCGACATTCAGGTACCAGTCGGATAGCTTGGCGAAGTCTATTTTTGCCTTTTTTTTTATCAGCTGCTTACATGAAAATGAGCACAGATCATTGCCCCCCAGATGTATTAATATGACATCCGGAACAGCCCTTGAGTCTCTCAGGCACCATAGAAGGGGCAATAACTGGTCCCAGTGCATGCCAGGCTTTCCCATCCATGTGACGACCTACCCGCAAGGTGCCAATCGTAAATGTGGTCCATAGGATCATTTCTGTGTTCTCCTAGCTGCCCAATGTATATGAGTGACCAATGATCCAAAGAACTTTGGTAAGAGGCACTCGCTCTGTCCATTTGGACGTATGCATTTACTGTGTCAGATTGCAATTGTCTGATTCTCTGTATCGTGACTGCTTGTAGTCCAGCTTGTGCTACGCTTGTAGCTGTACCAATTCTAAAGGACTGGTGAATTGTTTTGTGTCCAGATTCATATTTGCCACTGCTGTTTTGAGCTCTGTGGAGAATTGATATCTGGTTAGTGGGGCCCTGTCAGCGTGCATCAACAGGTGCACAACCCCGCTTGGCCACACCACCAAGTATTTCTTTGTACTGTAGATTGGGCAGGTGTCACATGCCTCGATATGCTTTAGTGACAAAATAGCCCCTTTTCCAGACTGGTCTGTTTTTGACTTGTGAATCATGATGGTTAGTATATCAGGAGTCCACAACACATTCCGTGGAAGTATGCCACCGTTGCCTGTGTCATTTTTGTTGGCGGCGACCAACTTGCTCATCTGTAAAACTCCAAAGAATGCGAGTGAAAATGCGAGCTGAAATAAATGTTTTGAGATTGGATGAGCAGATTGATGCTAATAGTACCCAAAGGGTCCCCAGCAGGTTGTGTGTGATGGAATGTCATCTGTCGATGATTGGCCCTACCTTTTTCAAGCATCCTGTCAACATCTTCTTCAGTATGAAGGGCTTGGTGGGGTCTCCCCATCCATGCACCTTTGGAAAGATTGACAGGCCTGCCAAGTGTTTGACCATGGAACTTCTGGATGCTCCTTTACCTTAGCCACAGAGACAAATTTAATGATTAGGTTGACAGCAACTGGGCCTTTACTCCACCCATTTCTCCTTAGGAATTCCGTCACATGGTTGTAGCTTCAGCAATATGACAGCCATGTAGTTGGTACGATGGATCGCTGGACTAAATCGAAGGTGGTTGCAGACCATAAGAAACATAAGAAAATGCCAAACTGGGTCAGACCAAGGGTCCATCAAGCCCAGCATCCTGTTTCCAACAGTGGCCAATCCAGGCCATAAGAACCTGGTAAGTACCCAAAAACTAAGTCTATTCCATGTTACCATTGCTAATGGCAGTGGCTATTCTCTAAGTGAACTTAATAGCAGGTAATGGACTTCTCCTCCAAGAACTTATCCAATCCTTTTTTAAACACAGCTATACTAACTGCACTAACCACATCCTCTGGCAACAAATTCCAGAGTTTAATTATGCGTTGAGTAAAAAAGAACTTTCTCTGATTAGTTTTAATTGTGCCCCATGCTTCATGGAGTGCCCCCTAGTCTTTCTACTATCCGAAAGAGTAAATAACCGATTCACATCTACCCGTTCTAGACCTCTAATGATTTTAAACATCTCTTATCATATCCCCACTCAGCCGTCTCTTCTCCAAGCTGAAAAGTCCTAACTTCTTTAGTCTTTCCTCATAGGGGAGCTGTTCTATTCTCCTTATCATTTTGGTAGCCCTTCTCTGTACCTTCTCCATCCATTGGTGTGCTGGCATGTGTGTCCCCCACTTTATCTGGTGTAGGTACCTGCTTGTGAAACAAATCCCATTTAGCATGAGAAAGGGCATCAGCAACCCCGTTACATACCCCTGGAACATGATTAGCTCATAACTGTATTGCTGTGCAAAGCCGCTAATACTACTTCCCTAAAGAGGTCAAAAACCTTCGGGTACTTGGCTCATTGCAAGTTCAATACCTGAACTACTGCTTGGTTGTCGAACCAGAATATTATGTGCTTGGTTTTGAGACTGTCGCTCCATAATACTAGTGCTACCCATATAGGGAAGAGTTCCAGAAATGTTATGTTCTTCGTGAGTCCAATGTTGACCCATTCCACTGGCAACAGCTCCGCACACCATGCACTTTGGCAGAATGCTCTGAAACCCCAAGCCCTGACACATCCATGTGAATGTCCAGATCTTTGCTAAAAAGCAGGGGTCCCTGTAGAATGGATACACCATTGAATTTTTTGAGGAATGAAGCTCCACACATTAAAATCTGCATGTATGACCTTTGACACTCTTAAGAAGTGATGGGGACGCTGTATCCCGACTGTGGCCACTGCCAGTCTTCTCATAAAAGCTCGTCCCATGAGAATTATTGACATGCAAAGTTCAAGGTTCCTAAGATGGACTGAGCAACTCGTAGTGCTATCTTCTTCACCATCGCCACCTACTGTATCATTATGTGCAGTTTTTCAATTTTTTCCCTTGGGAGCCTAGTGACCATCTTGTTTGAATCCAGCTCGTTGCCGAGGAAGGAAATGGTCATTGTCGGACCTTCTCTTTTGCTGTATGCCAAAGGCACGCCGAAATCTTCAGCAAAGTTCTGATATGTAGAGTGGGGAGCAGTGTATGGCTGGTTGCCATGTCCGGGCAGTCCTTGCATCCATCCTAAGAAAGAGAGGGGTGGCTCGACGTTCATTGAACACAGGTTGTTGCGGTCCCGGTCGCGACCCTTGCGACCGGACCCTTACCTCTTCCCGGCGAGGGAGACGCTGGCCGGACCGCAGATCCCCCGGGCCTGCTTGGGCCTATATCGCAGCATCCCCACGAGGGAGACACCGCCGAACGCCATGATAACCCCGCCCCTTAGGCTCATGCGCGCGCGTGCCAGAGGGAACCCTTTTAAAGGGCCTCTGGCGCGAAAGACAGAGCCAGCCCCCTCGCTGACGTCAGACACCAAGGGGGATTTAAACTCGGCGTCTGGCCCCTGTTCTTCGCCTTGCAATGCGGTCGACTCACTTGAGTGAAGAGTTGCTGATCCTGAACCTGCCTGCCTGATTCTGCCTGCCTGCTTGATCCTGCCTGCCTGATCCTGACCCAGCCTGATACTGATCCTGAGCCTGTTTCGCCCTGCCTGTTCCTGCCTGCCTAGTTCGCCGTCCCGCTCCAGTCCGTGGTGAGGAACCAATCTTCGGAGTGTCTTCTGGTCTTGATCCTGGTCTGTTCTCTCGTCTACGTCTTCAGCTGCCTGCCCTGAACCTGGTCTGTCCTCTCATTGCCGCCTCTAGCCAGTCTCCTAAGTCCCAGCAGCCCGGGTCCCTACGGGCTCCTCCTGGGGGGACCACAGGCTTCCAGGGTGAATCCACCTAAGTCCCGGCGGTCCGGGCCTCCACTGGACCCGCCTGGAGGGGTCACAGACTTCCAGGGTGAAGATCGTTGGCCTTCTGCAATGACACCGCCTTCCGACCTATTCCATCTGCGGAGAACTACTTCTTCCCTTCTTCACCGGTCAGACCAAGGATCCACTTCCTGACTCACAACAGTTTGCAAGGCCATGGATCCGGCGGACCTTGCGGGTCTCCAGGCCATACCCGGAATAGCGCAGCTTATACAGCAGCAACAACACTGCTTGGACGCCTTGGCAGCCATGGTGGAGCGCTTGGCTAATCGATTAGACGCCACACCCCCGGAACCGGCCTGGGAGCAAGTACCGCCCCCGGTAGTGACCATTCACGCCCCCACCCAGCTACCAGCCCCGTCTCACTTTTCAGGGGAGTCGAAAGCCTGTCGGGGCTTCCTGAGCCAGTGCTTCATGCGGTTCTCCTTGCTACCCGCACAGTTCCCCACGGACTCGATCAAGGTAGCCTACATCTTCTCCCTTTTGGATGGACGGGCGTTGAACTGGGCATCTCCCATGTGGGAGCGGAATGACACCATGTTAAACGATCTCTCCCTGTTTGTGGAGAACTTCAAATTGGCATTCGATGAACCTGCACGTATGGCTTCCGCAACCTCTGAGTTGCTTCAGCTACGGCAGGGAGCTCGTCCCCTGGCGGAGTATGCCCTGGAATTTCGTACCCTGGCCCTGGAGGTTGGTTGGCGCGATGACGCCCTGCGTGGAATATTTTTAGAAGGCCTCGCAGCAAGAATTAAGGATGAGTTAGCAGCCCGAGACCTTCCCGAGGACCTCAACGCGCTAATTGAGGTAGCAGGGCGCATAGATCGGCGTCTCCAACAAAGGGCTAGGGAGGCGCGGCCTCCACATCGGATGACTCCTCTGGCTCCAACCTTTTCCAGGCCGCTGGCAATTGTATGTCTTTGGTATTCGTTCCGGCTGGCTTGTGGCTATGGACCTCCGTGGGGGCTTTGGTGTGATACGTGAGAAGCCGTCGCCCTCTTGGGGGTGAGCTGCTACAGCTCTAACTCTGTGGTCCCTTCTGCCCTTGCCTCCTTAGGATGGCTGATGGTTGGCGTCATGTCATTCATATGGAGTTTGTTTGAGGTGCCCGCTAGCTGGTCTGTCAGCTCCCAACTCGTTCCTCATCCACCCTGACTTCTTCTTCGATTGCTCGCCTTGCGGGCACCATGGTCTCTACATTGGTAATCTCAGTGATGTCTCTCTCCTTCAAAGCTGTCTTTGCTTCGTTCCTCGACTGCTGCCATTGTGCCCAGGGGAGTGTTGAGGGCTGGACCGGAGGCTGTGTGTCTTGGTTTGTTCCTGGGATGGTAGCTGCACAAGTACCAATTTTGTACACCCCTCTCCTAAATGTTTGGGACTTGAACCCTACTCTCTTCTTGGATTGCTCCTGATACGACGGCAGCTATAGAAGTGCCTACTTGCCCCCCCCCCTCCCCCTCGGTCTTCTAGTTCTGAGCCCGCTGCTCTGACAGATAGGCCTCTCTGCCACCCTCTTCTTTTTTTTTTTTTTTAATTGAAATCAACTCCCCCCCCCCCCCCCCCCCCCCCCCCCCCTTTGGCACGCCAGGCATAAATGCTTTTCTGCCCTGGCTACCAGCCCCCAGCATACACGCCTCTATGAGGCTAGCTGACTCGGCTTATTTTTTTTTTTTTATCAATTTCTTTCACACAATGTTCATCAGTGCTGGAGCATTAAATTTTTTTTTTTTAATGTCTTAGATATAGTGGGAATCAAACCCCTGGCCTGCAATGTTTCCATGTGTTCCTGAGCAATCTTTATCTCCCGGAATCCTTACTCCTTCTGTTCAGCTCCCAGCCCTATCTGTGATTGGGAGCTCAACTTCCCAAGACCCCCTCTGTGCATGGGAGCTCCTTCCTGAGAACCACAGGTTGGTCAAGGAACTGGCCTGCCCCCACCCCCCCCGTCCCCTCTCAAATGTGATTGTGAGTGTTCTATGTGCTCGCAGTGCAAGCTGTGCTGTCCCCTCTCAATCTTGATTGCTCGCAGTGCTGGCCCCTCTAGGTGTTCACTCTTGCCTGAATCAGGGTGGCAACCCGAGATACACGATAGCTTACCCCCCACCACCACACAAGTTCGGGCCTGGGCTCTCTGTCCATGAGGGGAAGGATCGGGTCATGCCGGCGAGATGATGTGGCCGGCTGCGAAGGTGCGAGTTGCACCAATGAGATGATGTAGCTGGCCAGGAAGGATCAGGTCTTGCCAGCAAGAGGCAAAAAAGAGGCCGTATGGCCTCTGTCACGGCCCTTTAATGGGTCATTGATATCATCTCTGTGTGCCGCTGCTCTGCCCCTCCCCCAGCTCCGATTGCGATGATGTGCCCTGCCGGGGGGAGGGGAGAAATCGAGCCACGCTGTGGCTCGCCACACTACCGTACTGTATGCTCGCCCCCTCCCCCCCCCCCTCAGGTGCGTTGTCTCTTGTGCGGTGCTTCAGTTATGGGTGGGCACTAGTCATGCAGGCGCAGGCCCACCTATTTCTAAAGTTTCAGAGCTACTCCTGAGAATGTTCTCTTCCTAATATTTGTAAGTCTCATACTTAAGTGAGCGAGTAACCAAAAAATCTGGTGAAGCTGAGCACAGGGAATGAAAGGGCTTATAAGGTTTTAAGTGATTACTTAAATATAAAAAGAATAGAACTCTATAACTGAAGGTAATTCAAGACATAAATAGTGATTTGATATTTTATCTCAATAGGTGGGGCTTGTGATTTGTTCTCGTTTTCTGCTTGATGTTGTTTATATTGCTGTGAATATATTTTATTCATTTTTATTTTTAATTGTTCTATTTATTTGTGCATTATAAAGTATATTGTTATTTTAGGCTACAGTTTGTTACTAACTTGTACTTTTAAATGTTTTGTCATAGAGCCAAATTATAGGGTAGGCAACTTAAATTTAATTAAAATTTTATAAATAAAGAGTTAACTGCAGAATTTTGAATTTAGCTCAATAGTAAATGGGAAGCTAATGCATATATAAGACTGGAACAATCCTGTCAACTTTTCTAGAATTCATCAATAGTTTAGCAGTGGGATTTTATATTAACAGAAGATACCAGAATAATTTTTGGGATGCTTTCCTACAATGAATTACAATAGCAAAGGCTGATCCATCTAAAAAGTTTGAAGATTATGTATGTAGCCTTTGATGCAGCTGAGACCTGGCCTTTACTGGAAGTTTAGAGTACAGGAGAAATATTAAACTCTATTAACAACTAATGAGAAGAACCACTCCAAAGTTTAAAATACTCATTTGTTTGTTTTTTTAACCTAGAATACTTCTGTCTTACATGATTTTAATTTTAGCTTGCAGGAATAAAGCCAATAGGAGATCTATTCTAAGCAACCATCTAAGTTTCCATTGGCCTGATTTGGGTCTGACCTAAAAGTAATCAATATAAAATATTTGATCCCATGAGAACTAATGATCCTAATGAAAAAAGAAACATACAAATTGAACAAGGATGGAGAAAGAATTGATCCTTGTAGTACTCCACACAGTAAGGATTTTGGATGCGAGGAGGTTGAACTAAGTTATATAACCTGGAAATATTTTGTTTTGTTTTTAAAGATGAAAAGATAAATTAAAACTGCATCCTTAATGCCCATATTCAATGGGCAGGAATACAGGACATTATAATTGAAGGTGTCATATGCTGCAGAAAATTCATGGAGTTCCAGTTGTGCTGCCTGACCTTATTCAATACACTGGTGATATCATTAATAAGACTAAAATTGGGTCAACTCTTTGTAACAGATAAAAATCTGATAATTATAAAAGCACCACTATTTCAATTATCTTACCAAGAAATGTATTCCAGCATGTGTTGCTTTCCTTGTCTCGATCTTGCCTAATGCCTTGTTCTGTGTTTCTTGTCTTGATTCTGTGTGTTGTCCTTCCTCCTCCGTTCTCTGTTCCATGTCTGGTTCCTTGCCTATCTGCTCTTTTTCCTGGCCCTGCTTGTTTCCTTCCTTGCTTGTCTTGTTGGCCTTGTCTGCCTTGACTGTCTGTCTAGGACCGACTACCTGGATCCTGAACCAGGCCCAGCCCTGACCTTCCACTGTCTGCTGCTTGCCCTGACTCCTGGCCTGTTACCTGTTCTGCTGTCTGCCTTAACATTTGGCCTGTAACCCATTCTGCTGTCACCTGCTACGACTTTTGCTCTGATCAGACTTTTGTTCATCTTAGCCCCAGGTACCCACCTAAGTCCTGCCAGCCACCAGAACCCAAGAGCTCAACCTGTGGGGGAGGAGACTGCTATAGGTGAAGCTCCAGCTGTTCCCACCTACAGGCTTCTCCATCAGCTGCCAGTGTGGGCCTAGTGAGTTTCCTCACTAGGTGGTGCCAACCATACCGCAGCCATAAGGGTTCACTTCTTTTGACACTGTTACACATGCTTGTAGATTAATAAAATTACATAATGGTAACTTTGAAACACAAGGGAATGCTAGACCAGACATTTGAGTAGATGGAAGCCATAGAGTTAGGCCTTTTGATCTGTTCTTCATGCCTATAAGAAAGGTCCATGGGTGTGAAAAACAAAGTTCAGATAGAAAAAGTCAGTAGTAACAGTTTGTGCACTTCATCTTTTCACAGAGGGAACAAACTGTACATGATTGACCGACTGGGATTAAGTATCCTGGTAAGGGCTCAGAAACATATTAGAGTGCCACAGAATAGTCTGGAAGCATGAGGATAAAGAGGATGGGGTCTGAATAGTCTGGTGATGACAGATGGGAGCCTGAGAAGGATGCATCTACAGATAAGATGACACTCAGACTTTGTTGTAGGACAAAACCATGCCTGCATGCAATGAACAACCTACTCCTGAAGTCTTGCAACAAGCTGATGAAGGGGGAAGACAGAAACATGGAAGAGTATAGCTTTTCTACTAGAGAAGAGGATGTGGTGCTTTAACTCCATGCTACAAAAAAATGAAGGAGTGACAGAACTGCTTGTCAGTCTAAGACAGAACATCTAGAGCCTGAAGAAAGTGGTACAGGAGGAGATACAGAGCCTAAGTCAAGAGATGCAGGATTCTGTCTGGATGTTGTAGAAAGAGCTGCAGGTAATGACTGAGATCTCGAGGAAGATGCTCCAAATATTGCTACTATGCCAACACCAGACTGCATGGAATACTTCTGGGCCAACACAGGTACTCTGGATGCTACCTCCCCCAACACATGCACCACCCACATTCTGGCATGTTCCTCCACATGCTGTAGTTCTACCAGCCTAATGAGAGGCTGTTTGTCTACCACCACCTATGACATCACCTCACCCTCATATGGCTCTATCACCTGCACAGATACATCCTTCAACAACACCTCAATTATCACAGAGCAAGGCTCCCCCCTCTATGATGGTACACCAGTGTTAGTAGGCCCCTCTAACATAAGCTTTCAAGAGTATCACTCCCATCCAGAGTTCTCTTCCAGCTATAACCCATTGTCATTGCCCTCAATATCTATGTCCATGGCCTTTGAAGTCACTTGGCTATTTTAGCCAAACCATCTTCATTCAAAAATTGGAAGAAGGATCCAACAGAAGAAAATAGGATAAATCATTAGCGTTGGCAAGTTTAATATAAGACATTGATAAGACAGATTAAGAGAGAATTTAAAAAGAAGTTGGTCGTAGAGGCAAAAACTCACAGTAAAAACTTTTAAAATATATCTGAAGCAGAAAGCCTGTGAGGGAGTCAGTTGGACTGTTAGATAATCAAGGGGTTAAAGGGGCACTTAGAGAAGATAAGGCCATCACAGAAAGATTAAACAATTTCGTTGCTTCGGTGTTTACTTAAGAGGATGTTGGGAAGATACTTAATCTGGAGAAGGTTTTCTGGGTAAAGATTCAGATGGACTGAACCAAATCATGGTAAACCTAAAACATGTGGTAGGCCTTACAAATTGAAGAGTAGTAAATCACCTGGACCGGATGGTATATACCCTAGGGTTCTGATGGAACTCAAAAATGAAATTTCAGATCTATTAGTAAAAATTAGTAACCTATCATTAAAATCATCCATTGTACCTGAAGACTGGAGGGTGGCTAATGTAACCCCAATATTTAAAAAGGGCTCCAGAGGTGATCTGGGAAACTACAGACCAGTAAGCCTGGCTTCAGTGCCAGGAAAAATAGTGGAAAATGTACTTAAGATCAAAATCACAGAACATACAGAAAGGCATGGCTTAGTGGAACAAAGTCAACATGGCTTTACCCAAGGTAAGTCTTGCCTCACAAACCTGCTTCACTTTTTTGAAGGGGTTAATAAACATGTAGATAAAGGTGATATAGTGTATTTGAATTTTTAGAAGGCATTTCACAAAGTTCCTCATGAGAGGCTTCTAGGAAAAATAAAAGTCATGGGATAAGTGGCGATGTCCTTTCATGGATTACAAACTGGTTAAAATACAGGAAACAGAAGGGCGGATTTTAAATGCCCTGCTCACGTAAATCCGCCCGGATTTACGCGAGCAGGGCCCTCGCGCGCCAGCCCGCCTATTTTGCATAGGCCGCTGGCTCGCGCAGAGCCCCGGGATGCGCGTAAGTCCCGGGGTTTTTTAAAAGGGGCGGGAGGGGGCGTGTTGGGGGGCGTGGCCGAACGACGCGGCGTTTCAGGGGTGTGACGCGGCATTTTGGGGCGGTGACACGGGCATGGTTTTGGCCCAGGGGCGTGGCCGCGGCCTCCGGACCACCCCCGGGACCGGAACACGGACGGGGCAGCCGGCCGATGTGCGCAGATTTACGTCTGCTTTTTGCAGGTGTAAATCGTGCGATAAAGGTAAGGGGGGGGGTTTAGATAGGGCCGGGGGGGGTGGGTTAGGTAGGGGAAGGGAGGGGAAGGTGGGGGAAGGGTGAAGGAAAGTTCCCTCCGAGCCCGCTCCGAAATCGGAGCGGCTTCGGGGGGGAACAGGCAGCGCGCGCTGGGCTCGGCGCGCGTAGGTTGCACAAATGCGCACCCCCTTGCGCACGCCGACCCTGGATTTTATGATACGCTCGGCTACGTGCGTATCTTATAAAATCCAGCGTACTTTTGTTTGCACCTGGTGCGCAAACAAAAGTACGCGATCGAGCAATTTTTTAAAATCTACCCGAGAGAGTAGGATTAAATGGACAATTTTCTCAGTGGAGGGGGGTGGCAGTGGAGTGCCTCAGGGATCTGCACTGGGACCCATGCTTTTCAATATATTTATAAATAATCTGGAAAGGAATACGACAAGTGAGGTAATCAAATTTTAGGTTGATAGAAAATTATTCAGAGTAGTTAAATCACAAGCGGATTGTGATAAATTGCAGGAAGACCTTGTGAGACTGGAAAATTGGGCATCCAAATGGCAGATGAAATTTAGCGTGGATAAGTGCAAGGTGATGCATATAGAGAAAAATAACCCATGCTATAGTTATACAATGTTAGGTTCCATATTAGGAACTACCACCCAGGAAAGAGATCTAGGTGTCATAGTGAATAATACATTGAAATTGTTGGCTCAGTGTACTGCGGTAGTCAAAAAAGCAAACAAAATTTTAGGAATTATTAGTAAGGGAATGGTGAATAAAATGGAAAATGTCATAATGCCTCTGTATCGCTCCATGGTGAGACCGCACTTTGAATACTGAGTACAATTCTGGTTGTCGCATCTAAAAAAAGATATAGTTGTGATGGAGGAGGTACAGAGAAGGGCGACCAAAATTATAAAGGGGATGGAACAGCTCCCCTATGAGGAAAGACTAAAGAGGATAGGACTTTTCAGCTTGGAGAAGAGATGGCTGAGGGGGGATATGATAAAGGTGTTTAATATCATGAGAGGTCTAGAATGGGTAAATGTGAATTGGTTATTTACTCTTTCGGACAATAGAAGGACCAGGGGGCCCTCCATGAAGTTAGCATGTAGCACATTTAAAACTAATCGGAGAAAGTTATTTTTCACTCAACGCACAATTAAACTCTAGAATTTGTTGCCAGGGGATGTGGTTAAAGCAGTTAGTGTAGCTGGGTTTAAAAAAGGTTTGGATAAGTTCTTGGAGGAGAAGTCCATTACCTGTTATTAATCAAGTTGACTTAGAAAATAGCCACACTGCTATTACTATCATCAGTAGAATGGGATAGGCAATTTTTGGGTACTTTCCGGTACTTATAGCCTGGATTAGCCACTGTTGGAAACAGGATACTGGGCTTGATGGATCCTTGGTCTGACACAGAATGGCAAGTTCTTATGTTCCTAACTGCACACCACTGCACAGGAGCACCAAACCAGGCCAGTCCAAGGGACCAGAGTCAAACCTGCAAGGAGACACAATGGCCTAGAAAACATTTTTTTTCTATAGACAAATATCACTAAGTATTGCCAATAAATGCACCTTCACTGTTGAAAATTTCTTTGACTCAGGGTGTTCCTTTCTTCTACAACTGCTGCTGAGTCTGGCAATGTAGTTCCTATAATTCCTCCTTATTCAGATTATGTGCCTCCTCCTCCTCTTCTTCATTATGGGGCTCTGTAAGATGATCATATGTTCTCTCTGTAGGAGGCAGGCCTCAGCCTTTGGTCAGATTATGAAGCATGCAGCAAGTTAGAAAGATCTCACAGGCCTTTGTGGTGTTGTACAGAAGATATTCCCCAGATTCATCCAGGCAGTAAAAACATGTTTTGAGAAGGCCAAATTTTCTCTCAATGACTTCCCTGTCTGCCAGTGGCGCCTGGTGTAACTACCATCTGCTGCAGTCTATGGGTATACCAGTGGTATCATGAGCCAGATTTTAGGGATGTGCATTTGGGTTTTTGTTGTTGTGTTTTTGTTTTAGTGCATACTAACTCAATTTAGTGTGTACTAAAACAAAGATGAGCAAAAAATAAAACAAATCAAATAAGAAAAATAAAACAAAACCAAAATAAAAACAAATATATTCTGACTGCACATCCCTGTCAGATATTGAATAGATAGCTTCTACCATATATAAGGGAGAATGCAGAGAAGAACAGAGTGAAATATCTCAAGGTATTAGGCAACCAGGCTGTCCCCTGGTAGAAGCTTGAATGGACCTCCCATGCTACATTGATAAGGCCACCTAGATACTTGGGAGAGGAAAGGGCAGAGTTAGTTACTGTGCGGTTGTAGTGAGAACCGCATCAATACATAGAAGACAACCCCCAGTTATGAAACATTCCTGGAAATGGTAATGAATTCCTGACTGTGAGGAGATGTAGGCATTAGAGATGTGAATCAGGTGCCGGAATCGGTTCCGGTAGCGTGGACCCGTGGGAAATTCTGTTTCCCGCAGTCCAGACAGCTTTTTTTTTTCAGCTGTCCTGAGCCAAAAAAACCCCCCCCCCCAACCCTTTAAATCTAATTATTTACAATCCCCCACCCTCCTGACCCCCCCAAAACTTTCCGTCATCTTAAAAAATGGCGTGGGCCATCCATTTCTCCTACCATGTGATAGGGGCCAGCCAATGGCACTGATAGCCCCTGTCACATGGTAAGGGCAAAGGGCCATCGGCGCCATTTTGATTAGTGGCAGCTGATGGCCCGAGAGCAGGAGATTGCTCCCGGGACCCTCGCTGGACCACTAGGTACTTTAGGAAAGTTTTTTTTGGGGGGGTCAGGAGGGGGGGGGATTGTAAATAATTAGGTCTAAAGGGTCGGGTGGGTTTGGAGTTGTTTTTTTCTGTGTGCCCTCTCCCCCCCCCCCCCAAAAGATAAGAAAACCACACAAAAATTTTGTGTGGTTTTCCTATCATTTTCGGGGACCCCCAATACATGATGGATTTGAAAATATCGTACGATATTTGTAAGTGACACACCTTACATCCAGACTGCCCTAGTGACATATACTCATTCCCCAGTTTGCACCTTTCACCATTCACACAACCCCCATCTCATAAATGGACTGACATTCACTGAAATAGCATAGAAAAATAGAAGCTAACCTTATAATAGAAAGAAGGTCAAATCACATTTAAAAAATCTTTACAGGCAAACACACTTCTGGGCAAGGACAATGATTTCCCAGTTAGCTCCCCACACCTTCTCCCTCTCCGCCTTATCCAACTGCCATTTCCACTCACCAGGAGAAGCCAACATTCCAAACACTTAGGTCCAAAAAGACAAATCACGCTTCAAATTGGCATGTTAAATAGCAGATATAAAAGTGTTTGTACATTTAGGGGTAGATTTTAAAACCCTGGTGCACATGCTGCTGTGCTGGGGGATAGCGTGCTGGCGCACAACTTGCTCCTGCTCTTTTGCAGGAGCAAAAGGTAAAATATAAAAAATTGGGGTAGCTAGGATAGGGATAGGGGGAGGGAAGGATAGAGGAAGGGGAAGGGAGGTTAGGGTAAGGGAGTGGGAAATTTCCTCCCAGTCCGCTCCTTAATTGGAGCGGACTGGGAGGGAACTAGGGAAGGATCCCCAATGCATCGCCACACATATTTGCCAAATTATATACCCCCTTGCGCACGCTGACCCAGAATTTAATAACATGCGCACGCCAGCGCGCACATGTTATAAAACCGCGCATCCATGTGTGTGCACCGGATAGCGTGCGCATGGATGCGCTCACGTATTTTTTGAAAATCGACCCCTAAGAACATAAGATATGCCATACTGGGTTAGATCAAGGGTCCATCAAGTCTGCATCCTGTTTCCAACAATTGCCAATCCAGGTCACAAGTTCCTGGCATGTACCCATTCCTTACTGAATAATAGCAGTTTATGGATTTTTCCTCTGGGAACTTATCCAAACCTTTTTTAAACACAGTTACACCAACTGTGGTAACAACATCCTCTGGCAATGAATCCTTGAGCCTATCTATGCACTGAATGAAAAATAATTTTATTCGATTTGTTTTAAATGACCTATTTGCCAACTTCATGGAGTGTCCCCCTAGACCTTCTATTATCTGACAGTGTAAATGACCGATTTATATTAAACTGTTCAAGCCCTTTCATGACCTTGTAGCCCTCTTATCATATCCCCCTCAGCGTCTCTTCTCCAAGCTTAACGGTCCTAACCCCTTTAGCCTTTCCTCATAAGGGAGCCATTCCATGCCCCTTTTCATTTTGGTCACCCTTCTCTGCACTTTCTCCAGTGTAACTGTATCATTTATGAAATGTGGTGACCAGAATTGCACACAGTATTCAAGGTGAAGTCTCACCATGGAGCAACACAGAGAAATTATGACATCCACCATTTTATTTGCCATTCCCTTGTTACAAGGATCATATAGGGAGAGATAAGGAAAAAGAATAAATGCTAAACAAATATTTCTGCTTGATATCCACTGAAGAGGACTGAATAAGGACCACAGAGTGTTGGCAAGAGTACATATGGGAGAAGGGTGGATACACCATTGATGGAAATAGCAAAAATGAAAGTGGACAAAGCCATGGGGCCAGCTGGGATGCATCCTAAAATAGTAAAGAAATTCAGTTCTAGCACGTGCATGGAAAGACCTTTTCAATAGATCTTTGGAGACAGGTGTGGTTCAATAAGATTGGAGGAGGACAGAGATAGTCCTTCATAAAAGTGGTAGCAAAGAGGTAGTTGAAAACTACTGGCCAGTTAGTCTTGACTTGGTGGTGGGACAATTAGTGGAGACTTTCTTGAAGGGAAGGATAGAAAATGATTTACAATACAATAGGAATCGGGATTCAAGGCAGCATTTTTTTTTTTAACCAGAGGCAGATCATGTCAAATAAACCTGATTGATTTCTTCAATTTGGAGACAAAGGAATTAGATCGACATGTGCTGGATATGGATGCTGTCCTGCACGGGAGACTCATGAATAAAATGAGCAGCCAAGGGGTAGGATCTAATATGGAAGGCTGGATTGAAAACTGGTTTCGTGATAGATGACAGAGGATGTAGTAAATTTAATTAATTCTGAGGAGAGAGTGGTGATTAGTGAAGTGCCTCAGGGATTGGTCTTGGGGCATTCTGTTCAATATTTTCATGAGCAATATTGTGGAAGGATTAGAATGAAAAGTGTCCTTTTGCAGATGATACTAAAATCTGTAACAAACTGGACTCACCTGAGGGAGTAGCCAAAATGAGAAGTGATCTAAGAAAACTTGAGAAGTTGTAATTAAGTGCCTGGCAATTGAATTCAATACAAAAAGTGCAAAGTCATGCATCTGGGATATTATAAAATAGATGCATCCCTGGGCACGGGCCGCTGAATGTGTGCACATGTGCACCCGCATGCCAGTTTAAAAGTTAACATCCCCGGAAGCCTTTCACTCCCATTCTTTGTGAACATCATTGGCTGCTAGTGCAATGACATGTTCATTATAAAGTGGAATTGTGGGTGTATTACTTGCTCAGTTTGAACTCTCTACTTTGGACAAATGTGATGCTTTGCATATTCACATCCTATGCATTACATTCACCACAGCAAGGACTCTTGGATATCCCAACAGTAAGATTTACTAGACTGGCCAAAACAAGAGATAGTAGAAGCTTGTTTTTCATAGAACTCTTTCTCTCAAAACCTGTGATTGATTTCTTGTTCAAAAATGTAAGGCATTTTTATTTCAACAGGCTTTCAATTTGTGTGCTCATTTATTGCAGTTAATGAGACTGGTTTTTGATATGTTTTGATTTGTTCTTATTTTAGTTTTATCTTTTTTCTTTTACTGCTGGTTTTTTGCCATTTGACTTATCTTTTATGATTATCTTATATTATTTTTCTATTTATTTGTATGTATCTTTAATTATGTGTGTTTTATTATATTAGCCATCTAAAGCTTTGGCAGTAGGTGACATACAAATGCAATAAATAAATTAAATAGATAGATACTGTGCTCAGTTCTGAAAACTGCATCTCAAAAACATTAGCGAGGCTACAGGCAATCCAGCCACAGAAAGGCAACAAAATATTGTGGAGTCCACATTAGGAGCCATATATATGAAGAGACTTGAGGATCTAAAAATGTATATGCCAGGAGGAGAGGAGAGGAGAGCCAGGAGGAATATGAGAGACATTTAAATGCCTTAAGGGTATTAATGCACAATAGACAATTTTTTTTTTCAGTGGAAAGTAATTTCTTGAACTATGGGCATAATATGAACCTCCAAGAAGGTCAATTCAGGACCAACATCAGAAACATGTTTTTCATGGAAAGAGTGATGGATACCTGGATGGCTTTCTCAGTAAAGGTGATGGAGAAACAAATTGGCAGTAAAATTCAAAAAGGCAAAGGATAAAAATGGTAATAAAATACTGGAGTATCATGCACAGCGTGACAGTTTCAACCCTACAGAGAAGTGTGGGAGTGACCTGCACATAGCAGTTACAACTTTAAAAAAAGCTTTCTAGGTTGAGTGGAAGATCATGTGCATCTTTTTTTATGTCATTTACTATGTTACTATGCTACTATTCTGGAGAGTCCTAATCTTCACTGTTAGGAGATTTGTGAGTGCCCTCCTGCTGTCCTCACTTCATCTACTGAATCAGCGCTTCTCAATCAGTGTGTCGCCAAGCACCGGCTGGTATGTCGCATGCTCCCGGTCTCTCCCGCTGCTCTTTCTTCCCTGCTGCCATTGCCGCTGGGCTATCAGCACGATCAAGCCCAGTGGGAACGGCAGCGGTGCTAGAATAAGCTGTTGTGGCACCTGCGGCTGGCCTTTTCTTCTTCCCGTGCCTGCCCCCCTCCCCCCACCCATGACCCGAAACAGGAAGTGATACACAGTGCGGTGCGTGGGAAGGAGAAAGAGCCGTGCCGCGTGGAAAAGTAGCAGCAGCGGCAGCATCGGCCCCTGAGCAATTGAAGCAGCCGGAAAGGAGACAGCAGCATGAGCCTCCCGAGGCCATGAGTGAGTGAGAGAAAGAGAGAGAAGCAGCCAGCCAGTCAGCCTGTGTGTGATTGAGAGAAACTGGTCAGAGAGCTGATGTGTGTGTATATGTGAGAGACATTGAAAGTGACTGCTCAGGGAGATGACTGATGTGTGTGTGTGTGTGTGAGAGAGAGAGAAAAAAAGCATGGAAGTGAGAAATCTGGGTATGTGAGAAAGCATGGGAGTAAGAAGCCTGGTGTTGTGAGGGTGCTGTGTGAAAGAAAGCATGGGCGTGAGAAGCCTGTGTGTGTGTGCATGCATGAGAGAGAGACTGGTTGGTAAGGTGACGGTGTGTGTGAGAGAAAGAGATTGGTGAATGTGAATGTGAGAGAAAGAATGTGATTCATGGAATGAGAAGCCTGTGCAGGTGGAGAGCGAGCATGGAAATGAGAGAGAGACTGGTGTGTGTGTGTGTGTGTAACAGAGAAAAAGTGATTATGGGAATGAGAAGCCTGTGCATGTGAAGAGAGTGAGCATGGGAGTGAGAAACCTGTGTGTGTGTGAGACACAGCATGGGAAGGAGAAGCCTGTATATGTAAGACAGAACATGGAACTGGGAAGCCTATGTGAGTGTGTATGCATGAGAGAGATCAGGTGACTAGTGTGTGTTTGTGTGTGTGTGTGTGAGAGAAAGAAAGTGATTATGGGAATGAGAAGCCTGTGCATGTGAAGAGTGAGCATGGGAGTGAGAAACCTGGGTGTGTGTGAGACACAGCATGGGAGTGAGAAGCCTGTATATCTGAAAGAGAACATGGGAGTGGGAAGCCTGTGTGTGTGTGTGTGTGTGTGTGTGTATGCATGAGAGAGATCAGGTGACTAGGGTGTGTTTGTGTGTGTGAGAGAGAAAGTGATTATGGGAATGAGAAACCTGTACATGTGAAGAGTGAGCATGGGCCTGAGAAACCTGGGTGTGTGTGAGAAGCCTGTATATCTGAAAGAGAACATGGGAGTGGGAAGCCTGTGTGTGTGTGTATGTGTGTATGCATGAGAGAGATCAGGTGACTGGTGTGTGTTTGTGTGTATGTGTGAGAGAGAGAAAGAAAGTGATTATGGGAATGAGAAGCCTGTGCATGTGGAGAGAACAAGCATGGGAGTGAGAGACTGGTGAGAGTGTGTGAGACAGAGAAAGTGATTATGAGAGTGAGAAGCCCGTATATGTAAGTAGAACACGGGAGTGGGAAGCCTGTGTGTGTATGGCATGAGAGAAACTGTTCAGGAAGGTGACTGGTGTGTGTGTCAAAGACTGGGAGATGATTGGTGTGTGAGAGACAGAAATTGGACATGGGGCCATGACTGGTATGGTGTGTGTGTGAGAGACATGGGCACTAAGGAAGAGGACCATGAGTATAGAGCTTAGCCTCTACTGCTGCTTCTGCTGTGTGCTACGGCCTGCATGGAAGAGGAGTAGGAGAGCTGCTGGAGAGGGTAAGTAAAGGTGGCTTTTTTAATTTATTTTTCTTGATTGACTGCCATTTTAATTATTTAATATTATGTGATGTGTCTGCTTTTTTTGAAACATTTTATTGGTGTTTGGAGAATGTTTAATAGTTTTTATGAGTTTTTAATTGTTGGATGTTATTCTGTTCATAGCTGTTTTGAAACATTTATTCTTCTTACTAGTATAGTTTTACAATTGTTTCTGTGTGGGGATCTATAGCTGCTTGCTAGTTCTGTTTTCCTAATAAGAGGTGTATTGGTTTTTAGGGCCTGATTTAATATTTGTAGTGTTGCCTTTTCATAGATAGGGTTGCTCCTGTTTGAGTGTATTTCATAATACAGGTGTAACTGTGTGTGGATTAGTTTATGTGCATTACTACAGATCCTGGGAGTATGTTAGGTCAATTCTGTGTCTGTTACCGAGATATTTTACTAGCATGTAAGCGTTTGTATCAGTCTTATTTGTTGTGTTTTTCTCAAGAGGACATGCATTGGTGGTAAACTGCTGTATTTTCATAAGTAGGGCTATTGAGCCTGGAAGTAGAAGGAGTTTGAGTGGCTGTTACTGAGATGACACCAGAACCAGAATATCTTTTTTGTAGGGTGAGTTGTATGGGGAATGTCATAATTCTGCTTTACATCCATTATTGTGTGTCAGGGGGGTTCCCATGGATGCAAACTCTACTTTTACATCTAGCCCTGTGACGATCATGGATCAGAGTGTCATGCATGTGAGAACCATCTGTCAGGTGTGTCCCGACAGAAAAAATGTTGAGAACCACTGTACTGAATGACACTGCTTGGCAACACTTTAGCATGATCACATGGGAAAGGAGTTGGGGTTTGGGCTTCATGTGGTGAGGTCTGAATGCTATGACAAATTTAGTGCTTCATGTTGGTGGAGGGCTTCATGTAGGGCAGCCTTCATCTTAGATGGAGCTTTGTGTGTGGGGGGATTGGACTTGATTTTGGAGGCAGGATCAATTTAGTGGGATCCTATGTGGTGTGGAAACAACAAGAGAAATGACGCCCAAAGGTCTTTTCCAAATCTTTAATTGGAAAAGACCTTTGGCATCATTTCTCTTGTTGTTTCCTCACGGCGTTGTTTGATTGCCTACCTTGCAATAGGATGGGCCCTACCTGGGCCCATCCTATGTGTTGTGTCAGGTCCTTAATTGGGGGTGTTGGCATTTGAATTGGGGTATCAGAGCACAGATCATGGGATTGGATTGATAGGTCAGAACTTCATGGGGGAAGCAATCTTGTTGAAGTCTGAAATTTCTGTGCTATCTGGCCCTATCACTTTGGACCATTAGAACATGGAATTTTGAAATTAAGAACATAAGAACATAAGAAAATGTCATACTGGGTCAGACCAAGGGTCCATCAAGCCCAGCATCCTGTTTCCAACAGTGGCCAATCCAGGCCATAAGAACCTGGCAAGTACCCAAAAACTAAGTCTATTCCATGTTACCATTGCTAATGGCAGTGGCAATCCTCTAAGTGAACTTAATAGCAGGTAATTGACTTCTCCTCCAAGAACTTATCCAATCCTTTTTTAAACACAGCTATACTAACTGCACTAACCACATTCTCTGGCAACAAATTCCAGAGTTTAATTGTGCGTTGAGTAAAAAAGAACTTTCTCCGATTAGTTTTAAATGTGCCCCATGCTAACTTCATGGAGTGCCCCCTAGTCTTTCTACTATCCGAAAGAGTAAATAACCGATTCACATCTACCCGTTCTAGACCTCTCATGATTTTAAACACCTCTATCATATCCCCCCCTCAGTCGTCTCTTCTCCAAGCTGAAAAGTCCTAACCTCTTTAGTCTTTCCTAATAGGGGAGTTGTTCCATTCCCCTTATCATTTTGGTAGCCCTTCTCTGTACCTTCTCCATCGCAATTATATCTTTTTTGAGATGCGGCGACCAGAATTGCACACAATACTCAAGGTGCGGTCTCACCATGGAGCGATACAGAGGCATTATGACATTTTCCGTTTTATTCACCATTCCTTTTCTAATAATTCCCAACATTCTGTTTGCTTTTTTGACTGCCGCAGCACACTGCACTGACGATTTCAATGTGTTATCCACTATGACACCTAGATCTCTTTCTTGGGTTGTAGCACCTAATATGGAACCCAACATTGCGTAATTATAGCATGGGTTATTTTTCCCTATATGCATCACCTTGCACATATCCACATTAAGTTTCATCTGCCATTTGGATGCCCAATTTTCCAGTCTCACAAGGTCTTCCTGCAATTTATCACAATCTGCTTCTGATTTAACTACTCTGAACAATTTTGTGTCATCTGCAAATTTGATTATCTCACTCGTCGTATTTCTTTCCAGATCATTTATAAATATATTGAACAGTAAGGGTCCCAATACAGATCCCTGAGGCACTCCACTGTCCACTCCCTTCCACTGAGAAAATTGCCCATTTAATCCTACTCTCTGTTTCCTGTCTTTTAGCCAGTTTGCAATCCACGAAAGGACATCGCCACCTATCCCATGACTTTTTACTTTTCCTAGAAGCCTCTCATGAGGAACTTTGTCAAACGCCTTCTGAAAATCCAAGTATACTATATCTACCGGTTCACCTTCATCCACATGTTTATTAACTCCTTCAAAAAAGTGAAGCAGATTTGTGAGGCAAGACTTGCCCTGGGTAAAGCCATGCTGACTTTGTTCCATTAAACCATGTGCACGCAAAACTGTTATATTAAGCATGAACATTAATTGTGAATGATTGCTCTGAGGATAATTAATTTGAAAATGTGACGTAAAAATTTGTGTAATGCTGCATTTTAATAAGTATGCTGGATTTTTAGTTCATGCATGTAAAAAAAAATGTTATCACAAGTTTTACTAGATAAGATCACAAAATATTCAATTTCTCAAATTTTATTTATCTTGCTCCAATGGCACAATATTATTTTTGTTTTAACTAAAAATTCACTTTGTTCTTTTATCACTTATATATGACTTTTTTGCAGCATAATGTGAAAAAAGATGGGACATTAACAGAATCTTTGATACTATTTTAAAATGTTGAACTTCTTATGTTCGCTCAATGGTGCAAAGGGTTTGTCGCTGAAACATGGCTTTTATTTTTTGGTCAAGCTGGGGATGTTGTGGTGGCAATATTTATAGTCTCTTGAAAGAGAAGGTCCCAGGCATTTTACATTTGGACATTCCCCCAGTCTGTTTACTATGCCTGAAAATTATTCAGTAATAACTGCACATGACCCTTGAACAAATGTGTCACTTCCATACCTGTTAAGTCTATCCTTATTTGATTGTAATCCACTTTGAGGACATTTTGAAAATGGCAGAATATCAGCTGTTGGAAACAAACAAATTAATTAGTGATCTATTTAGGGTGCACATTTGCTGAGCTGTAAGGTGAACCATGGTCTGGGGTCTCTGGCTAGGGACTTGGTGATGACTGGGCTAGATGAGAGGGGGTAGAGGGTCAAAAAAACAGGGAAAATCTCCCGGTTAGTAATGGTGCCATAGCCCCCAGCAGAGGTCTGTTCTGATTGAGCTAGAATTCCAAAGAAGTAGAAGAAAAATGCCAGGCCAAAAAAAATTGAGTTTTTCATATTCTATTGCATACTATAGAAAAAACTGCAGTTTCTTAAGAATTCAAGATGAGGAATGGGTTTCATGAAACTCATTTATTTGTTTCTCCCTTTTGTTCCAAGGCTATCAGAGTAAATATATTATTTTGTGGGGACAGGCAGCTAGCACCTGGTACTCAGAGATAACAATGCATCCTCTGTAACTGAATTCTAGAGCCAGTTTTCTATCATACTGTGAAATATGCACAATAATGAGGATGATTGGTGAACAAAGGTAAAGGAGTGATAAAGCAATTTAACTGATTCCAATCACTTCAAACCACAGGTTTCCACTGAAAAGCTATTCTTATTATGCTTTTTATAATTA
The DNA here is from genome assembly GCF_901001135.1 of Rhinatrema bivittatum. NCBI lineage: Eukaryota > Metazoa > Chordata > Amphibia > Gymnophiona > Rhinatrematidae > Rhinatrema > Rhinatrema bivittatum. Next base: position 95,709,904 of record NC_042618.1, read on the forward strand.
TGGTGAACATTTTAACATTTTTTTTCTAGCACTTCTGTGGTCAGTTTATGATGTGATTTAAATTAAACTTGACCTGAAATTTATAGCACAGATTTTAGAATTCTTTAAAGAAACTCTGAATTATTTAGATAATTAAGAGAAAGCCTTATGCAGTACAAAGTAGAGTCTGATAGGTCAAATTGTTTCATATAAATCTGCAAATTAGCTTTTCCCTGAATTAAAAAAAAACAACATTTAGATACATCTTATTACATTACTGTGATGTCTGCACCAATTGCATGATATTTGTCTGTCAGGGCATAGCTTGTGCTTCCCTCCTGATGCCTCATCACAGAATCTTCTTGGTCCTAACATACTGGAAAACCCGCAGGGCAAAACTATTACAGTTCAATCTACCCTGATCACTGGGTTTTGTACATCATAATCTCAGTTTGCTGAAACTCCCACTTCCTTTTCTTCCCCCACTAGGGGTAATCTCAGTCCAATTTACAAAAGGAAGAAGCTGATCCCATAAACATAGAAACATAGAAATGATGGCAGAAAAGGACAAAATGGTTCATCCAGTCTGCCCAGCAAGCTTAAGGTAGTATCTGCTGTGCCATTCAAGTTACCCCCATACTTATCAGTTTCCCAGACCATCAAAGTCAGGGCCCTTGTTGGTTGCTGTTTGAGTCCAATTCCCCATCACCTCTTGCAGTTGAAGCAGAAAGCAATGTTGGAGCCAAATCAAAAGTTTCAGGCTTATTGGTTAAAAGTAGTAACAGCCATATCAGCAAATTACCCCCATGCTTGTTTTCCAAGACTGTAAAATTCAATGTTCTTGGTTGCTATCTGAATCTAATTCCCCTTTTCCTCTTTTCTCCCTGCTGTTGAAGCAGAGAGCAATGATGGAGTTGCATCAACAGTATGAAGGCTTATTGGTTAAGGGTAGTAACAGCCATACTAGCAAGTTACCCCCATGCACTCTTTTCTTCATTTTCATCCTCTAGGGATCCACAGTATTTATCCCATTCCCCTTTGAATTCTTTCACTGTTAATGTCTTCATCATCTCTTCTGGAAGGGCATTCCAGGCATCCATCACCCTCTCCGTGGAGAAATAATTCCTGATGTTGGTTCTGAGTCATCTTCCTTGAAGTTTCATTTTGTGACCCCCTAGTTCTACTGATTTCTTTTCAACGGAAAAGGTTTGTTGTTTATTATGCATCATTAAAACCTTTCCGGTATCTGAAGGTCTGTATCAAATCTCCTCTGCGCCTTCTCTCCTCCAGGGCATACATATTCAGTAGAGATGTGATTCGGCCGAACCTTTTAGTTTGGCCTTTGTTATTGGCCCGCCGCAGGAAAATTTGTTTTTCCGCGGTTCGGGACAATTTTATTTCACCTGCCCCCGAAACAATGCCTGAAACCTACCCCAACACTTTAGATTTAAAAACAAAACAAAAAAAAACAAAACAAAACCCAAACTCACCTCAACCTTTCAAATTTAATTAATTGCAACCCCTGACCCCCCAAGACTTGCCCGACCCCCCACCCGAAGTCCCTGGTGGTCCAGCAGGGTCCCGGGAGCGATCTCCCCCTCTCAGGCTTTCGGCTGCCACTAATCAAAATGGCACAGATGGCCCTTTAACCCTTACCATGTGACAGGGCTATCGGTGCCATTGGCCGGCCTCTATCACATGGTAGGAGCAATGGGCAGCTGGCACTATCTTAAAAAATGGCATGGGCCATCCATTGCTCCTACCATGTGACATGGGCCAACCAATGGCACCGATAGCCCCTGTCACATGGTAAGGGCAAAGGGCCATCGGCGCCATTTTGATTAGTGGCAGCCGATGGCCCGAGGGGGGGGGAGTTTGCTCCCAAGACCCCGCTGGACCACCAGGGACTTTCGTTAGGTCAGGGGGGGGGGGATGGGCAAGTCTTGGAGGGTTGGGAGGGTGGGGGGTTGCAATTAATTAAATTTGAAGGGTTGGGGTGGGTTTGGTTTTTTTTTAATGTGCCCTTTCTCCCCTCCCCAAAAACGATAAGAAAATAACACGAAATTTCATGGGTTTTCTTATCATTTCGTCACCCCCTGAAACATGACGAAATAGGAAATATTGTCTCTATTTCCTATTTTGTCGCAAATAATGCACATCCCTAATATTTAGGTCCTTCAACCTCTCCTCATAAATCATCTGATGGAGACCACCCACCATTTTGGTCGCCCTTCTCTTGACTGCCTCCATCTCATCTCTGCCCTTTAGATATGGTCTCCAGAACTGAACACAGTACTCCAGGTGAGGCCTCACCAATGACCTGTACAGGGGGATTATTACCTCCTTTTTCTTACTGGTTATTCTTCTCTCTATGCAGCCCAGCATTGTTCTGGCTTTAGCTATCACCTTGTCGCATTGCTTTGCCATCTTCAGATTGCTAGACACTATTACCCCAAGGTCCCTTTCCTTCTCCGTGCACAACAGCCCTTCACCCCCCATCACAAACAGCTTTTTTGCTTTACCACACCCCAGATGCATGACTACTTCTTGGCATTGAATCCCAGTTGCCATATCTTTGACCACTGTTCAAACTTCCTTAAATCATGTCTCATTCGCTCTACTCCTTCTGGAGTGCCTACACTGTGCAGATTTTAGTATCATCTGCAAGTAGACAAACTTTACCTTCTATCCCTTCCGCAATATCACACACAAATTCCAATGCTTTTCTATGGCTTTCTTTAAGATGGTATTAATTATGTCTTATTACAAGTCCCAGGTGCATTAGAACAGTTTCAATTCATAGCATTATCTATTGGGGTAGTGGCCCCAAAAAATGTCATTATGTTTTTTTTGGGTTTTTTTTTTTTGGGGGGGGGGTGAGCCAGTTATCATAGGGGCCATGTGACAGGGGTTGCCCAAGGCACTGGAAACCCCTGTCACAAGATAAGGGCAAGAAGTGGCCGGTACCATCTTGAGTAATGACAACAGCTGGCCCAGGAGGAGGAGGTCACTCCCAGAACTCTACCCCTCTGCAACACTAGGGCTATTGGTGAATCCTGGGGGGGGGGGGGGGGGGGGGGGGGGGCTAGGGTGTTCAGCTGTGTGAGCAGGGATAATATTATGTTTGATAAGATAAGGTTTGTGGCATGCTCAGGGTTTTTTAAGTTGCTTTTTTCCACCTAAAAAAAAAAAAAAAAAAGTAGGAAAAACATTAAATTGTGTGTTTTTTCCTATGATTTTTTAAAATCCAAAATGAAACATGATAGGAAATATCATTGCTATTTTCTATTTTGTTTCAAATGAATGCTCACCCCTATTATTTAGAATTCTGGCTCTCAGCCACCATCTCTTCTGTCACTGGACAGATACTCTCAAGCTTCCACAATGCTAGAAGTACCTTGGTGCCGCACTTACTCCTAGCTTTGAATCTCAATTCATGGTTCTCAATAGCATTTATCTAGTTTTACCAAAGTTCTCCTCTCCATCTCCCATCTGTTCAAAGGACAAAAGGGAAAAAAAGTGTTCCTTCAACGTCTCTATCCTATTTGGATAATGCTGCCTTACCTCCCATGTGGCAGCATCAAAACAGTTTTAAATCGTATCAGTTACTTTAATTGCAGAGTCTTTTCCACTCTCTGTCTCTCTCTCTTCTGCAACTCTGCAGATGTTCCAACCCCTAACTGCAAACATACACTTATCAGCCTTGTCTAATCAGGGACCAATATCCTTCCTTCTATATCATTCTCTCTTAGGCTTAACTCCTTTTAGCCCAGATTTTGTAAAGCACTCCAACTTACTTCTGTGATCTTCTCCAGTTTCTTCTCCGTGGCTATTCTATTCTAGGCTAATCAGAAGAGTTTAAGGGTGGATCTAACAGGATGAAAGGGAAGGTGTTTAGGAAGTCTTATCCTTTACCTGGCTGAACTGGGAATGAACTGGGGAAAGTGGTAATTGCATTAGCGCGCAGCTCTTAAAATCCCATCACTTTACATGGCAGAGGTGGCATTTGCGTGCACCTATATAAAATTGTGCACAGTACTGCACACATGTACATACATGAAGCCTATTTTATACCTTGCACACATATATGTATCTTATAAAATGGGAGCGTCCATTAGCACAAGCCGGCATATGTGCATACATGTGCACTGCATGGCTGTTTAAAAGTTTCTGTTCCCGTGAATCAAGCAGTTAGATTGTAGGTACCTGAATGTAATCTGCATTGACGTACCAAAGAATAGAATATAAAAATATCACAGTGTCCCATTGGTTATCCTTCTTCCCACAGGTCTCGAAGATACCAATTTTATGTACCTCTTCATTCAGTGCTATGCATTCTAACTCTTAACACTTATTTTTTAGACTTCCAGCATTTGCAAACAGACATTTTAAAGTATGTATTTTGCTTGTATTAGCAATTAGGGATGTGAATCATTTATCTGACGATTGAAAATATCAGACGATATTTTCAATCTCGTCAGATATCGGGGGGGGGGGGGGGTCCCCGATAGCAATAGGAAACCCCACGATTAATTTTGTGGGTTTTCTTATCATTATTGGGGGGGGCGGGAAGAAAGGGCACTTAAAAGTAACCCAAAAATACAACCTGACCCTTTAAAATTAGTTCTTTAGTATCCCCCAACCCCCCCAAAAAAATGTTTAAGTACCTGTTGGTCCAGTGGGGGTCCCGGGAGCGTTCTCCCACACTCGGGCCATCAGCTGCCACTAATCAAAATGGCGCCGATGGCCCTTTGCCCTTACCATGTGCCAGGGGCTATTGGTGCCATTGGTCGGCCCCTGTCACATGGTAGGAGCACTGGATGGCCTGTGCCATTTTTAAAGATGGCGCCGGCCATCCATTGCTCCTACCATGTGACAGGGGCCGACCAATGGCACGGATACCCTGTCACATGCTAAGGGCAAAGGGCCATCGGCGCCATTTTGTTTATTGGCAGCCAACGGCCCGAGCACGGGAGAACGCTCCCTGGACCCCCACTGGACCACCAGGTACTTAAACATTTTTTTTTGGGGGGGGTTGGGGGATTCTAAAGAACTAATTTTAAAGAGTAAGCTGTATTTTTGGGTTATCGACTCGGTGCAGCCGTTAAAAAAAAAAAAACGATTGGACCGCGGGAAAAATAATTTCCCGATGGTCCACGAATCCGATACCGGAACCGATTCTGGTTCCGATTCACATCTCTATTAGCAATCTAGTTATCAAGTGACAGTGGTAATTTGGAAGATTTCTGCTCTGTCTGCTATTTATTAATTAGAGGCACCTAGATTACTTTGGTATTTATTGCAACTCTCTATCGGGATGCTCTAACTTCCCTGTTTTGTCAGTATCCTTCAAAGATAAATTATTCTGAACCAAACTAAATTATACAAGCTCACAATAATAACCTAATGCTATTTTCTCTAAACTCTCACAATTCGTAACAGTAGCAAATAAATACTAACCTATACAAACTCACAAAATTAGCTGAAATTCAAATTTCCAAACACACAATAAACATAGCTAGTAAAAGTTTAATCCTTTAAGGGGGGCAAAAAAAAAACAAAACACACGTGACCAGTGGCCCGGAGGCAGGAGAATGCCACGGAAGGAGCTTGGCAGGCAGATACCCGACCCGACTACCTCCCACCACGGATCACGAGGACACCGGAAGCCATAAGTGAAGGCCTCAATCAGCACCGATGGGGAAGCAAAACTTTTCCCTACCCCCTTCTTAGATTAAAATTTAAAAAAAAGAGACCCATAGCCACTGCAGGTTACTGTCCTGCTGTCCACATGGCTGGAGGAAGAGGACGGCATGGAAGGGAGCGCCCGAGGGAGGTGGGCAGTGGCGAGGAAGACAGGGAGGCCAACCTCAGGGAGCAGGAGACAGAAAAGTCCTGAACACGGCCATGGGAGGTGGGACGGTCGGAGGGAGGCAGATGGACCATGTACGAGGAGACGGAGGGCTCAATCAGGTAGAAGTACGAGGAGGCAGTCAGTGGTGCCAGAAGCAGAATTGGACATACCTCAGAGTGGCAGCATAGCAGTGGCACAGGGAGAGCAAAGCAAAGGAGGTGCAGCGGAGCCGACCAGCAATCAAGGGCAAGCCGCGATACACCCAACGAACGGGGCCTGTGGTTCAGCACAATGGCCTTTTTGGTCCATGTGGCCCCCGATAGGACCAGGGCTGCAAGGGCAAGCCAGTACAGTGGCTGCTGGCAGAGGGCAAGACGGAAACTTTAACTGAGGAGAACCATGGCCCACACCAGCACTCCAATTGCCACACATGTTCCCGCAAGGATACCTGCAGATGTGTCACCCGTGGTGGCAGCCAACGGTAACCCGGCAGGGCGGTATTGGACAGTATCCCGCACTGGCAGGGAAAACGGCTATGGTAGAAGGAAGCAGCCAGATTATGGGAGTGGCAAGTTGACAGGAGGTGCCGCTGGAGGGCACGAGGGATACCGAAACAATCGTGCGATCAGAGAACCTAGCAGCACCGAATGAGCTGGGGGAGCACGGGCACCCCAGGACACAGAAGCAAGTGCTGGAACATCAACCAACACAGACAGCAATGATTTAGGGATGCCTGGAGCTGCCGCCGCAACAAGAGCAGAGCAGGAGACAGTGGCAGAGGCACGAGGTGCGGCTTTAAGGGTATCATGGGAAGCGAAGAGAAATGGTAGGGAAAGAAAAAGGAAAAGGTGCGGTTGAAGTACAGGGTCATCGGGGGGCAACTCTGACTCATCGGCAGACACTCCCGCTCGGCCGGCACAAGACCCCCTGGAGACAAGCAGAGCACTACTGCCTCTTCTTAACTTATCTGAGCTTTGGGAGAGTGTACCCAAGGCATTGAGGAGCAAGATAAGGAAGAGGGAATATATAGATATTTTTACAATACTTGAAGGTCGAAAAGGGGTAACAGAAGAAGAAAGGGAAGAAAAAAAGAAGTCAAAAGGGGCAGAATCGAAGGTTCCCAGAAACATAACCAATTGGACCATAGCTTTCCTGAGAATGATTAGCATGATAGGATGGGATGACCCTTCACAGTATGCCCCAATGCTCAGTTATGCGGACACTATTCTGGAAGCATATAAAGAATATCAGGGATGGGCCTGGCTAAATTACTATGAAAAGTTCAGGGATAAGATGGAGGAAAATTGATTTATGTCTTGGGGAACACAAGATGTGGGGCTATGGTTACATCAAATGACCAACAAGGCCCTGGATGCAGGGATACCCAATAAGGCAGGGCGGACATATAGTGGCTCGGCTATGTCGGGGGGTAATTACTGGGTGGAGAATGGAAATAGTAAGGTATGTTGGCGGTTTAACAAGTCGGGGTGTACCTTCCAGGAGTTCAAGTTTAAACATATTTGTTCGGTCCGTGCCGCCCCACATCCGACGACTAAGTGTACGAAGAGGGGCGCAGGGAACCCGGGAGGAAATGTTAGCAAAGGAAAGTAACGTCAAATTTTTTCAGGGCTCCCTCACTGGTATGACTGGCAGCTATGGATAAATGGCTGGCTATATTCCCTAGGTGCAAAGATGCCCAGAAGCTAAGGGAAGGTTTCCAACATGGTTTTATCATTCCATTTCAAGGAAACATTAGTAATGCAGTTTTGGTAAACACCCTGTTGCACGCCGTTGGGTACATTTGGTGCATGTTCGGACATCCTCAGCTCGGTACTCACCCATATGTGAGGACTACCATCCTGCTTGTCCTGTGAGAAAGCAAATGTTGCTTACCTGTAACAGGTGTTCTCACAGGACAGCAGGATGTTAGTCCTCACAAAACCCACCCGCCACCCCACGGTGTTGGGTTCGTAACGTTTTGTTGTTTTATTTTTTCGGCACTGCCTGTAGCTATCAAATAAGACTGAAGGGGGACCCCTGCTGGCTGCAGGGTTAGTGCCATGCTGGGCATGCCCAGTAGGGGCCAGTCAAAGTTCTGGAAACTTTGACAGAAGTGTTCCGTGATTGGGCTCCATCCTGATGATGTCACCCATATGTGAGGACTACCATCCTGCTTGTCCTGTGAGAATATATCTTCTCTTAATTGGTTTGCTTTAGAATGCATCCCGATTTGGTCCCAACATTGAAGCCTCAGTACAACCCAGACCCGATGTCGGAACATATCCCAGAGGCTGTGTTCTGATGCCTTGGCCAAGGCACAGGCTCATGCCTGATGCTGGGGACCAGCTTAGAGGCTGGATCCCAGTGTCTGGGTTCTGAAGCCAGCGCCTTGGCCTACACCCAGGCTGACGTCGGAGCCCGGCACGGAGTCAGGTCCTGACACCCGGGCCTTGGTCTAGGCGAGGGCCCTGGCCTGACACTGAGGCCTCAGCCTGTACTAATATCTGATGCCAGGACACAGCCTGGAGATTGGGACCTGATGCCTAGGCCTCGATCCAGGGTCAGGCCCAGGTCAAGAGTCCAAGCCTCATTGCTTTACTTGGATCTTCTTCTTCAACTGAGGTCATCAGCTGGGGTCATTGTGCTAGAGTTTATTAACTATGGCTTATCCTCCCCAGTGGAAGATGGCATTTTGATTTATGGTAGCTAATTCAATTACCATTCATCAAAATAGCACTCTCTGCTGGGAAGATTGTGCCAGAGTTAATTAATTCTGGTATAACAACACCAGCAGACAGCATCAGTTGTCAAAGAAGAGCTAGAGAAAGAATATTCTGAAGGAGAGCACTGAAGTCTGGGTTCTAGGACTGGCCTGACCGTGGTCTGAGGCCCAAGCATCAGGACCGTTCCTTTGGGCTGGGACCTGGCATTGGGCTCCCGAGCCTGGATCTGGCATTGTACCTGGGTCCAAGCTGAGGCCCCTGCATTAGGACCAAACCTCTGGACTGGGCCCTAGTGTCTGGTCTGGGCCGCAGCATCGGGCCTGGGTCTGGGTCCTTCACTAGGCAGAGGCCTAAGCATTGGGATGTGGCCTTCATGCCTAGGCAGAGGTTCAGGCATTGGGTCTAGCCTTAAAGCCTGAACCATTCATAGGGCTTAAGCCAAGATCACTGCAAACTTCCACATCCTAGGGCTACACAAGGCCATGGCTTCAGGACCAGCTGCCATCTATGCCAGGCCAGGGCTGAAGCCTTGGACTTGCATGGGTTATGTTGTAGTAGTTTTCCACACCTTTGGCCTAAGCCCCACGCAAGGCCCTGGCTTGAGCCAGGCCTAGGCCTCATCTGCAGATCCCCCCTGGGCCAGGTAAATGGATGCTGGGCATTTTTCCATGTTGGAAGGATGGGTGGGGTGCATGGCAAGCATGTTGAGAAATTTGACTTATGCTGTATTCAAACTAAATTCTAGTCATAATATTTACAGATCCAAATCTATATATACGTTAGATCAGAGGAATCTCACAACTTGCTAAACTGAAGAAGTCTAGATGCAAAAAATTTAAAATATATCTCTGAATAATATTTTTTATTGTTTTCATTTTCAAAATATGCCCTAGCAAAATTTAATTTCATGAGAAGCTAGCCAAACATGTTGCTCAATAACATTTATATTCATATTTTTAACAACATCAAACTCATTATAATACAAATTATATACAATAATTAAATGAGTCATAACAGTATTTTTCTTCATATAAGATATTTCCATTACAAAATATACTAAGTTTTATATGTATTGATCTTTGCAAAACTTCTTCGATCAATACTTGTCAGATTTGTTTTAATGTTTAAATCTTGCCTTGAGAAATAAGAAGAAAAATGTCATGTATTTGCTTCCAGAGTATTTGCTAGCATAAATTCGGACATGAAAAACAGTAAACAACCATGCTACTTGGGCCTCAAGGTACAAAAATAGCATCTAGAACATTATTCATGCATGACCACAGCAATGCATTATAAGAGACTCATCTTAGATTAACTTTTCCACTATTTGACCATGGCCTTTTTTTTTTTTCCTTTTTTCCTTTATTTTTAAATTTTCCAAATAATATACATCAAGATAATTTGATACAAAGAAAAAGCAGAAAACAATTATAGTCAAAGAATATTAGGAAATTATTTTCAAAATAAATATATCATTTTATGAATTGTCTTCAAAACAGACCACATATCTGGGGCGAAACAAATGCAGTTAGTTGTAATAAGAAGAAAAGAAAAAAAACATCTAATTAGAACAGGATCTGGCCAAGCTTATGAGTGGTCATCCATTACACCTGAAGGAACAGTTCTGTTTTGCAAAAGCATTTCAACATGAACAGGGTTCAAAAACACTCAGGGGTAGATTTTATAATTTTGCGCGAGCGCGAAGAAAAGTACGCTGGATTTTATAAGATATGCGCGTAGCCGCGCGTATCTTATAAAATCCGGGATCGGCGCATGCAAGGGGGTGCACATTTGTGCAACCTGTGCGCGCCGAGCCTAGTGCGCGCTGCCTGTTCCCTCCGAGGCCGCTCCGATTTCAGAGCGGCCTCGGAGGGAACTTTCCTTCACCCTCCCCCCACCTTCCCCCCCTTACCCACCCTCCCGGCCCTATCTAAACCCCCCCCCCCCTTTACCTTTGTTGGCAGATTTACGCCTGCTGAAAGCAGACATAAATCTGCGCGCGCCAGCGGGCTGCTGGTGTGCCATCACCCAACCCAGGGGCTGGTCCGGAGGCCTCAACCACGCCCCCGGGCCGGCACCACGCCCCCAGGCCCGCCCCCGAAACGCCGCGTCATTCACAGAACGCCCTGACACGCCCCTTTTACGAAGCCCCGGGACTTACGCGCGTCCTGGGGCTCTGCACGCGCCGGCGGCCTATGCAAAATAGGAGCGCCGGCGCGCAAATGCCCTGCGCGCGTAAATCCGGCCGGATTTACACGCGCAGAGCATTTAAAATCCGGCCAATAGGACCTGATTTTAAAAGCCTGGCACGCGCAAATCTCAGGAGATACGCGGACAGCTGGGCCCTGTGCATGCTGAGCACATTTTTGAAGTGGCACGGCCATGCACGTGTCTCCCAGTATGCGCAGAAGTGCCAAGCTGCAAAAAAGGGGCAGGCCGGGGTGGGGGCCGGCCGGTACAGCCCACGCCAGCAGCTGGCAAGCTCGCAGAACTTACTCCTGATCCATGGAGCAGAGGTAAGTTCAAGACAAAAAAATTAGGGTAGGTAGGTGGGGTTTAGAGATCAGGGAGGAAAGGGGAAGAGGGAGCAAGGATAGGGTTAGGGAAGTCCCCTCCCAGTCCACTCCTTTATTGGACTGGGAGGGGACTGTCAGTGCATGGTTTTTACAAACCGCCCCCGCAAACGAAAGTGGGGCACCCTCACACACGTGTGCACTGATACAAAATGGGGCTCACACATGCATGCAGGCATCAGATTTTATAACATGCACGTGTCGACGCACACATGTTATAAAATTGGCACATCCATTTGCACGCGCCGGGAACCGTGCGCATATGGACGAGTGCGCGCGGGTTTTAAAAGTTTAGCCGTTATTGTGTTCCTTGATATTTAAGAATGCATTTACAAGGTACCTTCAGGGCAAATGATGTACCTAAAGCTAAAACTCTAGGCTTTTGAAAAGCCCTATATCTAGCTTGTGTCTCTCTCACCATTTCTGAAAATAAGTAGCCGCGCGTATCTTCTAAAATCTTGGATCGGCGCGCGCAAGGCTGCCGATTTTGGGCAGCCGGCGGGCGCCAAGCCGCGCACCCTGTCACCGTTCCCTCCAAGGCCGCTCTGAAATCGGAGCAGCCTCAGAGGGAACTCTCTTTCGCCCTCCCCTCACTTCCTCTACCTAACCCACCCCCCCCGGCCCTATCTAAACCCCCCCCTTACCTTTGTCCGTAGATTTACGCCTGCGAGAAGCAGACTGCTGGCACGCCGTGCTCCGACCCGGGGGCTGGTCCGAAGGCCTGGACCACGCCCCCGGGCCGGCACCACGCCCCCCGGTCCCGCCCCCAAAATGCCGCGTCATCGGGTCCCGCCCCCGACATGCCCCCTTCCAAAAACCCCGGGACCTACGCGCGTCCCGGGGCTCTGCGTGCGCCGGCGGCCTATGGAAAATAGGCGCGCCGGCGGGCAAGGCCCTGTTCACGTAAATCCGGGCGGATTTACACGAGCAAGGCTTTTAAAATCCGCCCGAATAAGTGTAGCATCACGTTCTTGAAATGTAGTACATTGATTTTGAAATGCATCCAATTTCTCAATATGATCTTGCATCATCTGATAATTATGCTCTTTTAAGGATAGAGAAATTCCATGAACTTTAATTAAGGAGTCAATCTTATTAGAAACAGACTGATCCATTTTGGTGATAGCAGACCACAAAACTTGCAATGTTATTTCAGTAGGCTTTTCCATTGGAGAATGGCAAACCAGCACTGGCTGAGTTATTATGCCTACTAACAGTGGCCTCTCCTTATCCGCAGAGATAGAGAAGGTAGGTACACTCATCAATCCAAACTTGCAAAAGAGACACCTGTGTCGGTATAGGTCCAGAAAGACCCCAGTGTCATCATGGAAAGAGCTAGAAGCTCTAATTACTACTGTGCCTGTTTCTTGTAATTGGAAAAAAGTATGAATATTTACCTGTATGAAAGGAGAAGGAGCCACTGACATGGAGTGGAGAGGAAGGATGTTCCTTTTTCTCTTCTTCCTCGACCATGGCTTTTTATCTGAGTATATTTTAACCCATTCCTCTTCTAGCTTAAATTTCTTAACAGAAAACACATTCAGAAAATCAGAAGTGCAATGCTAGGTTTACCATGCATCCTATAGGGATGTGCATTCATTTAAAATGAATGGGCAGAAAATATGAATGAGCCAATATTTATTATATTTGTGTTCAACCAAAATGAATGGAAGGGTCCAATGAAAAAAAATAGTGTTCTTTTCATTTGTTAATGTTTGCCATTCATTTCTGTGGCCCATTGAAATCTATGGCTCTGCTCTAAGTAAATAAACAGGGGCAGGTAACTTAGAACTAGCTCTTGCCAGTGAGACCTCACTGCCTTATCAGAGTCTTGTCAAAGCCAAGGCAGGACAAATTAGCAGGACACTGTCCAGAGTACAAATCAGGATGCAGCATCATATTAAATAGCCTACAGCTGCTATCTAGATCAAGTGAATGAACATCCTCCCACTTTAAAGTCTAAGCATGTGCAAGAAGTTCTGTATTTCCTCTCTACCTCTTGACAGGGAAGGATATGGCAGGGACAGTGGCATCAATAAAATAGACAGTCCTGCACCTAAATTAAAGATGGATATTTTAGATCCAGAATAGCAGGAGAATAAGGCAGCTCAATGCTGAAGAGTATGTGCAGCCATCACCTGTTTTTCTGCCTCTTGCTTTGGAGGAGTGGGTAAAGGTGGTAGAGCTATCCAAGACTGGCATTAGCAGGGCAGGGATACCAGAAGTGCAACACCCAAAATGAGCAGTGCGGTCCTCTTTGGTTACTGCTTCTGAGGAGGTGAAGGCAGTATTTTCAATAACTGATTCTGAGAAAGAATCATGTCAGGGATTTTCTGAGTCATAGGATATTGAAGAGCTAGTGTTATGCTTAGTGTGTATGTGGACCCTTGGCCCGAGGTGTGAGTTGATACAGCCTGTGGGGAGGAGCCCCACAGGTCCGCACCATCAGGAGGCGAGGTGTTAGAGTACAGGGAAGCTCTGTGTACAGTCGAGGGGAAAGCCCCAGAGAGCAGATGATGACCCCCGTACGGTAGCAGTCTGGAGTATGACTGTTCTTGATGATGACCTGGGGGTCCAGCGGGGGTCCGAGAGTGATCTCCTGCACGCGTGCCGTCGTATGCTGATGCCAGGAATCAAAATGGCGCCGATAGCCTTTTCCCATACTATGTCACGGGGCTACCGGCGCCATTGGTCAGCCCCCGTCACATGGTATGAGCATAATATTGTGCCGATGGCCATGTGACAGGGGCTGACCAATGATGCTGGTAGCCCCTGTGACATAGTAGTTCAGAGGCTATTCGGCACCATTTTGAGCACGGCTTGCAGTAGCACACCGGGCACGGAGGGACAAATGGAACCCGGGACTCCGCTGGACCCTCAGGGATGTTAGTAAGTCTTGGGGAGGGATCGGGATGGGGGGAGGGTGGTTGTATTATACTTAATCTTAATGTTTGGGGTGGTTTTTAATTTAAAAAAAAATATGCCCCTCTCCCCACACAAACCCGAAAAACGAAGTTTCCCCGAAGTTCGGGGAAAATCCTTTTCGGGTTTCGGGGCCCCCGAACCACTATGAATTAGGCAATTTCGTTGTAATTGCCTAATTCATGATAAACGATTGCACATCTCTAGCGTGTACCTGGACCCAGGGAAAACTCTGAGAGATAGAAGGAAACTCACAATGTTGAAAGCAGCGATGACTTCTAGCAGAAGTGGTATTCAGAAGCAAGTCCAGGACGTGGACCCTCGAGGAGCGAGTACCGGATCCAGACTGCGACCTGCAAAGAAAAAAAGAAAGCGAGGCCACTGAGGAGCGGGTACCTCTAGTGAAGTCCGAGGAGGCAGAGTAGCTAGAGTTGCGGAGAGCGAATCCCATCCGCAGCGACCAGGAGGAAGCTAGGGAACCAATCCCTTGCTAACTCATCTTGTTAGCGAAAACTGAGACCTTAATATTTGGAACTGGTGACGTCATCTCAGGGGGATGCCCCTGAGGTTCGTGCCAACACTGGTACATCAGTCGGGCAGCGCGTGCCCTTAGGCATTTGCTCAACATGGCGGCTTGCAGCATTGAGCCGGTCCGGGAACGCTGGAGGAGAACGGCCTGGAGACGCCGCAGCAGCTAGCCTTCCATTAACCCCAAAGGGAGTCACCAACGAGGTAAGGTGGGCGGAGCAGAGACATCGGACAGCGATGGACACAACAGAGGGGAGCTTCAAACAAATATGGTGGGTGCTCAGCCATACTTTGTCACCTGGTTGGAATTCTAGAGCAAGTCTGCGAAGGATGTCCGAGGATTTCTTGGCATGTGCGGCCGCTTGGTGCAATCATTGGTTAGTGCGTGTCCGTAAGGCCTGAAGGTCTTCCGCAGTAGCCTGGGTTGCTGGAGAAGGCACTGAGAGAGGAATCGGCAAAGGAGGCCGTGGCTGTCTGCTGTACACCAAAGAAAAAGGGGAGACTCATGTGGCTGCAGCAATGTGGGAATTATGGGAGAATTCAGCCCACAAGAGTAGATGGGCCCAGTTGTCTTGCTGGTCGTTGGAGTAAGCATGGAGAAAGCACTTGAGGGAGTGGTTCATCCGTTCGGCTTGGCCATTGGCCTGGGGATGGTAGGCAGTAGTCAGGCTGATAGAAATCCCAAATTTTCGGCATAAGGAGCGCCAGTAGCGGGCAACAAACTGAGGCCCCCTATTGGAGGAAATGTCTACAGGTAGCCTATAGAGGCGAAAAACATGGAGGAAAAATAGACATGCAAGTTTGGGCGTAGAAGGTAAGGCGGGAAATGGCACAAAATGAGCCATCTTGGAGAACCTGTCCATGATTACCCAGATGACAGTGTTCCCCATTGACATTGGAAGGTCCACCATGAAATCGGTGGACAGGTGAGTCCAGGGTTCTTCAGGTGCAGGTAAAGGCTGCAGCAGGCCCCACGGTCAGCCCACTGGAGGCTTTTGTTGGGCACATGTAGGACAAGAGTCTACATATGCACATGTATCCAAGGACATGGTGGGCCATCAATAGTAGCGCTGTAAGAGGGACAAAGTCCGAGTGCGTCCAGGATGGCCAGCTACTCAAGAGTCATATGGCCACTGTATCCCTTTTTCACGAAGCCTGCAGGGCACCATCATTTTCCCTGCAGGTACGGTCACGGTGGTGGACAGAGAGATAGAGGCGGGATCAATTATGTGGTGAAGCTCTTCTTGGGAGTCTTTGGGTTCGAAGGAGCGAGACAGGGCATCAGCCCGGAGGTTTTTCTCGGCAGGACGGAAGCGAAGGTCGAAGTCAAATCGGGTGAAGAATAAAGCCCAGCAGGCCTACCGAGCATTTAAACACTGGGCATGCCAGAGATGCTCAAGGTTCTTGTGGTCTGTGAAAATTGTAAACCGATGTTGGGCGCCCTCCAGCCAAGGGTGCCATTCTTTGAGAGCAAGTTTAATTGCCAGGAGTTTTCAATCCCCGATGCTATAATTTTGCTTGCGGGGGAGAACTTGTGGGAATAAAAGGAGCAAGGGTCAGGGCCCCATTTGGGGAATGCTGACTTAGCACCACCCCAGCTCCAATGGCGGAAGCGTCAACTTCAACAATGAAGGGATGGTTCGGATCCAGGTGACGCAGGCAGGGCCTGGACAAGAAGGAGTCTTTTAGGGTTTGGAAGGCGGCAATCACCTATGAGTCAAATTCTTTGTATCGTGGGCTGCAAGTTCATCTTTGAGTTGAGGCGACAGGCCATCTAGGTAAATGGCTCGGAGGCAATCCTCCTGCCAGCCCAACTCTGTAGCGAGAGTCCAGAATTCTATGGTATATTCATTAGGGATGTGAATCGTTTTTTGACGATTTAAAATATCGTCCGATATATTTTAAATCGTCAAAAATCGTTAGAGGCGATATTTAATAGGAATTCCCCCGATTTATCATCAAAAATCGTAAATCGGGGGGAGGGGAAGGGGGAGGGCGGGAAAACTGGCACACTAAAACATCCCTAAAACCCAGCCCGACCCTTTAAAATAAATCCCCCACCCTCCCGAACCCCCCCCCCCCAAATGCCTTAAATTACCTGGGGTCCAGAGTCATATGACAGGGCAAAGGTAGCGCCGGCACCATTTCTACAACGCACCGGAGGCCCGAGAGTAAAAGATCACAGCGGGACCCCCCCTCTGGACCCCAGGTAATTTAAGGCATTTTTGGGGGGTTCGGGAGGGTGGGGGATTTATTTTAAAGGGTCGGGGTGGGTTTTAGGGATGTTTTAGTGTGCCGGTTTTCCCGCCCTCCCCGATTTACGATTTACACGATATTTAAAAAAAACAAAACCGCGACGATCCGATTCCCTCCCCCCCCCAGCCGAAATCGATCATTAAGACGATCGATCACACGATTCACATCTCTAATATTCATTGAGTGCTCAGTGAACTTGCCGCAAATGTAGAAGATTCAAACTAGCTGTAGCCTGCCTCCCTGGATCATCAAAGGTCCGACAAAACATAATCACAAAGCGTGATAGTTCCTGGGGAAGAGAGTCCGCATGCTCCCATAAGGGAGATGCCCAAGCTAATTCCTTGTCCTCTAGGAGGCATGAGAGGATGAAGGTTACCTTCATGAGGTCGTCCTGGAAGATGGAAGGCTGCAGAGCAAACTGCATGTAGCAATGATTGATGAAACTCCTGCAGAGCTTCAGATCCCCATTAAAATGGGGTGGAGCGGGCAGGGTGAGCAGAGCTCTGGCTGCTGCAGGCAGTACCTGAGAGCTGAATAGTGTGGTCATAGAAGCCGCAGAACCATCATGAGTACAAACAGGCATTGAGGCATTCAATGGAGGTAGCCAACGTCTCCAAGAACAGCTGCTGTTTCTGGATCTTCAAAGCAAGGCACGGAATGGCCTGAAGGGTGGATGGCTCCGCTGAGTCCATGGCCTTGGCAATCTGTTGCAGAGATAGACTCTTAGCCCAAAGTAGATTTGACGCTACCCGTGGGGAAGCCCCAATGGATCCCCACCGTTGGGAGGTGGAGCAGAATGGGAAGCGGATGCTGACTGGAGCTTCGCCAATACCAGCTCTCGTTCCCCGCAGGTTGAGCCCTTGGGTGCCTGGGTTGGCTGGTCTTAGGTGGGCCTCTGCTTGGTTGATCCCGTGGAGAATGCTCAAGGCAGGGTGCCAGGAAGCAGTGGAAGCACAGGGTCCAATGGAGCTGGGTTCAAGACAAGGCATGGAACCAGAAGCCCGGACAGGCTGAAGCAGGCTAGGAATCAGGAACACGTTAAGCCGGGCTTGCAAGTAGGTGAAAGCCTAAGAAAGGCCAAGTCCAGATAGTCAGCTGAAAGCAGAGTCAGGTGCAAGCTGGAATCAGGGCAGGTGGCTGGAGACAAGGTCAGGTCTGAGCAGGAGGCAAAGTGTGGTCGGAAATGAGCAAGGGTCAAGCCAGAGAATCCATCCAAAAAGCATGGTCAGGAACAAGCGAGGGTCAAGCCAGAGAATCCATCCAAAGCATGGTCAGGAACAAGCGAAGGTCAAGCCAGAGAATCAGTCCAAAGCGTGGTCAGGAACAAGCGAGGGTCAAGCCAGGGAATCTGAACAAAGGGTAAACTGGAAGCTGGAACTGAAGAACAAGGACTGGAACAGGAATGCAGGACTGGAACTAGGAAAGGTACCGGAACAGGAACATGAAACAACCAAGCACATGACTGGAAGCATGGAGACCTGTTGCCAAGGCAAAAACTGGATGGCGGAGCCTGCCTTAAGTAGCAGGGTCTGAAGATGTCATCATCCGGGGCCACAGGAAGGTTTCCTGCCTTGGCCTCTTTAAAGTCAGAGAAGGCCTGCACATGCCCCTAAAGCAGACAGACTAAACTACGTGGTGGTGGCATCTCCCCTTGATGCACATGTGGAGACCCAACTGGGTCTGGAGGAAGCCGCATCTCTGCCGGAGGAACCTGGGAGAGCAGGAGCGCGAGCGTGTAAATGACTGCCTACAGCTGCCAAAGAGGAAGGGCCAGGTCCGGGACCCGGGCGTCAGGGGTGAGTAGGGCTGGTTGTGGGCCTGCAGCGGCCAGGATATGCAACAGAAGTGGTAGCTGACAGTGTGCTGCTCCTATTTCCACTACTTTCCCCACTGTGCCTCTGATTTTAGAACTCCTATTTGCACATCCTAGTTAATGGTATCTCCTTCATGAATGTGAGATGCTAGGACTGGAGGGCAAGATTCTATTTCACCTATGGATGACAATGTGCAGCAAGCATGTATGTACTGCATTATGTAATAGGTTTCATTTTTGAACTTGCTGCTGCAAGGAATCCAGAGACTGCAACATCTCTGCTTCCATTCCCTCTTGCCATGAAAACTCTCTAACCTTTCCACCAGAATATTTTCTATAAGGATAATCTCATCCATGGTGATGCTTCTGGAACTCAGATCCTCCTTGACATCCTTAAAGGGCTGACTCATTACTAGCCTATCATAATGTCCCAGGGAGCAATGCATACCTACAGAATCTTTGTTTCCAGAGACAGATCATAAAGGAATGTCTGCTGCTCCACTAAGCTCTGTAGCATCATATTGGTGGAATTCTAGCAGGTATCAACATCTTAAATTAGATGCTTGTGTTGCGACCGTCACTGTCCAACGGCTTCACTCCGCCTACCTTTCCTTTTTTGCGGCTCCTCCTGCTCTTCATGGGCGCCTGGCTGCCGCGGCGTCCGCCTGCCGTCCTCTCCGGCATCCTTGGACCGGCTTGAGCGCTGCCTCCCGCCATGTTCTACAGGTACCTTAGGGCGCGTGCGCCGTATGGCCCTTATTCATATTTCCTCATTGGCGAGTTCCTCAGAGGCGTCCCTCTGTGATGACATCACGCTGCCCGGATATTTAAGCCTACAGTTTATTGCTAGCCATTGAGTTAGCAAGGGGAATTCTTACGGATGGGATTCGCTCTCCGTACGCAGCTACTCTGCCTTTCCAATGTCCATTGGACTCTTTCTGCTAATGGGGTACCCGCTCCTCAGGGGCCTCTTTGCTTCTTTCAGGTCACTATCATTTAACCAGTACTCGCGCCTCGAGGGCCCATGCTCCCTGACCCGCTGCCTGCATCTATCTCCTCTTCTACTTGGAAGAATTCACTACAGACACCATCAGTGAGTACTACTACCATCCACGCCTCAGAGCTGTCTCCCTGGAACCAGGTACTCGCTCCTCGAGGGCCTGCCTCCGTTCCAGCACCAGTGCCATCTCCTACGTGGAACCGCAGTTTGAGTACTTTGCCAACGAGTCTCTTGCTCCAAGAGATCTGGTACTCGCTCCTCGAGGGCCAGCTCTCCCTACCTCGGGGCTTCTCCATATTTGGGACTCTGTGAATGTTCTATTGTACTCATTCTCTCAGTTATCTCCACCACAGCATTGCTACCGGAGGAACCGCTGTTCCAGCGCCCTGGGGAATACTAGCCCAGCCTGGCTACATCTTCTACTCACTACTGCTACCTCTGGTGGCTTCTCAAACTGTCTAAATAAAGAAATATCTGTATTTGTGTGTCCAGAGCTGAGCCTGACCTGTGGCCCCTCACGGAACTTCCCCCTGTGGGCGTGGTTAGCTGCCACAGTGTCCAAGGGTCTACCCAAAACCTTACTAATTATAACAGCTTGTAAGGTATTCCAAATTATTTCTTCTTCTCACAGAGAAGCTGCCCCATCTTCACGCTTCTATGGAAATTCCAGGATATTTTCCTGCACCTATTTATTAGGTCCTTCAGGAATGGATTCCCATTATCCTTGGGTCCCAGCCCCAGGGCATCTCTCATTGCCAGGTATGCAAAGCAGTGGATACCCTGAAAGCCCCCATCTTCTATTGCTTTTACAATGTTTGTAACACAGTCTGTCACAAAGAAACCTGCCTGAACACTCCTACCTCTTGGGTCTAGCTGCCAACTCTTTAGCATCTTTATTAGGTCTGATAGAATACTGCCAAGGTATGCATCAACTGAGAGTGCAGAAAACCCACATGCACCTTGATGCTCCATAGCACTGCTACCTGTTCTTGTTTCAGCCAAATTCCATCAGTGTGCCATCAGGGAAATGTAAGCATGCATAGCCTTCATGCTGGTCCAATTATCGCTGGTGATGTACAAGCCACCTGAACCTGCAGGTGTTTATAGCACTAGATGTACAGGGTGAGGATGACCTTCCTCTTAAATGTGGTCCTGGAATGAACTTTATATCTGGATTAACAAAAACACTTAAATCCCATGCTATGTCGACATAGTGAGGGCAAAGGTAGCACCGGCGCCATTTTGAATATTGGCAGTACGGCCCGAGTGCAGAACGTCGCTCCCGGACCCCTGCTGGACTTTTGGCAAGTCTTGTGGGGGTCAGGAGGCCCCCCCCCCAAGCTGGCCAAAAGTCCCTGGGGGTCCAGTGGTGGTCCGGGAGCGATTTCGTTGTCGGCTGCCAGGAATCAAAATGGCGCAGATAACCTTTGCCCATACTATGTCACAGGGGCTACCTTTGCCCTCACTATGTCGACATAGTGAGGGCAAAATGGCGCCGGCGCTACCTTTGCCCTCACTATGTCGACATAGTGAGGGCAAAGGTAGCGCCGGCGCCATTTTGAATATTGGCAATACGGCCCGAGTGCAGAACGTCGCTCCCGGACCCCCGCTGGACTTTTGGCAAGTCTTGTGGGGGTCAGGAGGCCCCCCCCCCAAGCTGGCCAAAAGTCCCTGGGGGTCCAGTGGGGGTCTGGGAGCGATCTCCTGCACTCGTGACGTTGGGTCACAGGAACCAAAATGGTGCCGGCGCTACCTTTGCCCTGTCATATGATAAGGGCAAAGGGCCACCGGTGCCATTTCTCTTAACGCAGCCGTGGCCAGAGAGTGGGAGATCGTGCCGGGACCCCTCCAACTGGACCCCAGGTAATTTAAAACATTTTGGGGGGGTTCGGGAGGGTGGAGGATTTATTTTAAAGGGTCGGGGTGGGTTTTAGGGTTGTTTTGGTGTGCCGGTGTGCTCAAGCGAATGAAAGCACAGGGATGGGCGGGCGTGACGTCTTTTTTTTTTCCCCTTGGCTGCACCCGTGCTCTTCTTTTAATTTCTTGGTCCATGGTGACATGAGCACTGGAGGCAGCCCGCTGTCTCCCTTTATTTCCTGCTGCCGCCTATCTGGGGTCCAGTTGTGGGCCGTGGTCTCCTTTCCCTTTCTTTGGCTGGCACCGGCCTGGGCTACGGAAGGAACCCGCAGTCTGTCACGTCACGGCCGTCCCTGTGCTTTCATTGCATGAGCGCCCGTCAATTTGGGCGCTCATGCCAATGAAAGCACAGGGACGGGCGGGCGTGATGGCGCTCAAGCCCAGGAAAGTACGCTTCGCTTCGGTTTCAAGGCCGTAACTCAGCAGTCTTGGGGGGGGAGGAGGGGGTAGCTGTCAACCAGAAATCGAGCTGGAGTTCCTGCTAGAACAACATCGAGAGCCAGGAAAACCGGGACCGGGGGGGGGGGGGGGGGGGGACACACCGCTGCAAGCCGCTTTCGCCGCCGGCAGCCCCCCCTCTGGAGGACGACAGAGAGGACGGCAGAGAAGGCTGAAAGGGCTGAAATACAACAAAAGGTAAGTTGGCACATGTCGAGCCGCTTCGGGAGGAGGGGATTTTAGGTTTTTAGGTTTTCATGGGTTAAAGTTGGGATCCACTTCCTGGTGCCTGTCAATTCAAATGTCATTTGAAATGATAGGTACCAGCGCATCCAGGATACTGTATAGGCGCTGTATTAAGCGCCTATACAGTAAAATCGGTTGCGCGGGCCTAACGCTTCCCCTAACGCTTCGCAGAGGCGGCTTGCATTTGCATGCCATTTAAATAGAGTATCGAGCGGTATGTGATCAGAACTGTGCGTGCGGCAAACGAGAGTGTGCCCGGCACTGCCGCACTCTTTCTAACGCGGCCTTACTGTATCGATCCGTAAGCGTATTATAAGGACAGGGATAGTGGCATCTAGTGGCCAGACCGGAAGGGACCGCCACACCAGTATGAGAGATGTGATGTCCTGAGATACAGTCTCTGCAGGGGCAAACATTTCTTTTATCTTGGTAATTGTCTTTCCCTTCTTGGCAAGGAAATCAGTAAGAACGTCTCTAAAAGTGCTTCTACTTGCTGTCAAATTGCTTTCACTGCCAGCTCCTTCTTGCACTAGAATCTTTCAAGGAGATGTTCCCCTCTGTGGGTATTGTCTCTTTGGGTAACATTTTGTCAGAATTATTATCGTGGCACACACAAAACGCCATCAGAAGCTCCTGCATGGTTTCACATGTTCACTCTATCAATTTGACACTCTCCAGGCCAGTGTCTTCTTCTATTAGGCTTGCAATCTGAGTCTAAGGGGACGTTTTGCACCAGGAATGCTCTAACAGGAACCACTTCCCCATGTTTGCACCAATTTTCATGCATTTGCAAAGCAATAATACTCAGTTTTCTTGGGGTGGTACAGGCGCTTATTTCCACAAAAACAGCCACTACTTCTATGTAGCCCCCCTCTGAGGTAGTATAGCATACCAGTTGCCAAGAGAGGGGTAGCTACTACAGAAGAACTGATATTATAAATTCTTGCAGATTTGCTTGCCTGTAAAGAAATGACAGTGTCCCAGCACCCCCCCCCCCCCCCTCCCAGATATCAAGACCTGTGTCTCTCTACACAGATTCTCTGAACAATAATAGGTATTTCTCCATTAAAAAGATCCAAACACACTGGTACCTTGATTACGTGTTTATGATATTTTCTGGAAAGCAAACAAATGTGTCAGACTCTCCCAGCCTGGCCACCAGATGTCACTATCCTTGTAGTATAACACTCTAGTAAGGAGCCATCCATACCTCTCAGTTGCTCCCACCTGGAGAGTCTGGATTGGATGACTGAAAACTATTTAGCCCAGCCATTTTAATATACTTTGGGTTCAGTTTGAGGAAGCAGTCAAAGAGAAAAGATGTATATTTTTCACTCTCTGGTGAGGCCTCTCATCTTCTCCAGATGGAGTTTCTTTTTGAAGTGACACCTCACCCTACATGTTTTCTAATTTATAGAGAGATAGATTTGTAAGCCTGATACCCTCTAGGAGCAAAAGAGCTCTCAACAGGGAACCAAAGACCTGTGAGCCTATTCTAAACCTTAGGTGGGCAAGCACCAGTGATGAATCATGCTGCAAGTAACAGTGAAGGCAGAAGATGTATCCGGTTTAACTTTTAAAGTATATTTTGGACTTTAGTAGGGTGGGGAGGCTTTTTAATCCCCTTTCCCCACTGGGATTGCAGAGCTGAGATTTAACCTGATCCTATATAGACTTTTCCTCAAAAGAAGTCCCCCAGAAATATTGATAATACAGGATAAAAGAACCACTAAGGAGGGAAGAACAAGAGCAGGAGACCCCCAATCGGATCTCCACACACCAAGGGACCAGGATGATGCTGGGGTTTGAGGGGAAAAAGACCAAAAGTAGGATTTTTGCAGTCCACTAGGATTCCCTTACACCCCGCTGGGTATGCGGCGCACATTTAAAGTCACCATGGGCCATCCAGATGCCTGATTCAAGGACACCTACCTACAGAGGAAAATCTTACATGTACCATCATTCAGATGTAAACTCACACTTCTGGACAATGGACTTCAGTTTATGATTACCAATCAGTAAACTATTTTAAACTCCCAGACCTGGTCCTGTCTGAGCTATAACAGCCTCTTACCTCATGAGAGGCAGCCCCACTACAGTATACACACACTGGGAGCATTTTAGCATTGTCTGGGCTACAAAGCGAGAGCTTACCCCTATAAAAAGAATCCTGCTGCCCACCCGAGAGTCAAGTATGGGAATTAAGTGCTAGTCGGAGCAGCCCCTGAAGCGAAATAAACTAGTGTCCCCTTGGGATTTACACACTCAGCTAAGGGGTACACAAATAATACTGTAAGACAGGCAAGATAGAAGCCAAAAAAAGGGAGCATAATAAACTAGGGCAGATGGCAAACAAATCACCGGTACACAATTTGCTAACAATTTAACTGTTCAATAGTTTCAATCACATTTAACAACTTGGTGACTAACTGTTAAAACTTTAGACAGTTAATGGCCTAACTGGGTACTCAGAAAAATAGTTGAAAATCAAATAATGCACACAAAACACTGTAAAGCCCTTTTCTGGATATAGACAGGCAATAAACACCAATCTGAAATGGGGCATTGATTAAGCTGAGGTTTTGTTTTCTGTTCCTCTGTTCCACATCTCAAACACTCCTTTCGTCTCTGGCTTTGATTCCTGGGTCAGTACACAGACCTGGAATTGAAATGCAGGACAAAGCAGCAGTGCCTAAACCCTGCTGAACTGGTGAGTTTTATTGGGTTGTTTTTTTTTTCTTCTCAAACTGAAAACTTTCTCAAGAAGAAAGGGGTTGGGCAACAAGAACCCCCACCTCACACACACACACTTCTCCAGCCAGCCCTCTGAAACCTCGGTTCACTTATCTGCTTTCCGAAAGGGCAGGGTGTAGCAGGCAGATCCTCTTCCAATCTGAGGTGTGGGTAAGTAAAGCGCAGATCCTTCCCTCCGGATTGGCTTGTGCACTGCCTCTTTAGGGCCTCATTTTCCAAGCACTTGGGGTGGAGCATATGTAAAGCGGGAACCTGTGTATCGTGTGCGGCAAAACAGCAGCAGTGTTAGCGAGGCTGCTATCGCGGCTACGGGCCAGAAAGGATTATCGCCATCCACGATGTGAGAGGGAGAGGGAGAGGGAGAGAGAGAGAGACACTTACTATAGTGCCTATGCCCTACATAGGTATTTGAATCCCTATGGGAGGGCTACCTACTAACTCGGGGTGGGGATTAGGTATGAGCGTCGGGGGTTGGGGGCCACTTTCGCATTCCACATGAGACCTACGGACAGAACAGTGGTCTCTAGTGCAGATTTGCTGGCCGTCGGAGTGAGGACGCTCACTCCAAGCGGAGATTTGGCCAACATTCTCTCCACCTAGCATGTTGTTGCCCAGGTAGAGTGTCCATCAAGCTAGGTAGAGAGAACGTTGCCGAAACCACTTCTTGGAGTGAGCGTCCTCACTCCGACGGCCAGCAAATCTGCACTAGAGACCACTGTTCTGTCCGTAGGTCTCATGTGGAATGCGAAAGTGGCCCCCAACCCCCGACGCTCATACCTAATCCCCACCCCGAGTTAGTAGGTAGCCCTCCCATAGGGATTCAAATACCTATGTAGGGCATAGGCACTATAGTAAGTCTCTCTCTCTCTCTCTCTCTCTCTCTCTCTCTCTCTCTCTCTCTCTCTCTCTCTCTCTCTCTCTCTCTCTCTCTCTCTGCTCCAATTGGTGCAGCTGAAAGATGCAAAAGGAACTGTTTTAATTCCAGATTCAGTCTGAATACTGCACAACCTTCAATTTTTGCCATAATTCCTTTATTCTTTCTTATCATGATGCAGGGCAATTAGAGACTTACAGGCTAAGCACAACAAGTCTGATGCATCACTTTAAAAGGGAGAAACCCAGTTTGGCTTCCTGTCACAGTTCTTTATCCTAGCATAATATAAGCTCAGGGAGGGGTAGGAGGCACCTTTTGGGAACTGGGTCACATATGTGTAAATAATTATATGGGTTCCTATTAAAAGCACTGTTGCATTATAGTTGGGGGAAATGGAATAGTATTATTGTTGGGGTTTATCTCCCCTATGTGGGAGACTATAAGCTAGAGCAGTGGTTCTCAACCTCTTTCCGATCATAATACATCTGATGGACAATGCTCACATGTGTAACACACTGCTCATTATAATCCATAGCAGAAATTTAAAAAAAAAAGACCCAGTATTACATGTATTGTTAATGACACAAGGGAAAGATAAGTACTCTTTCTGAACAGAAATTACATAAATCATAAGCCTCCCATACCAGAAGAGCACCAGCTTCCAGCACTCAAACAGTAACCAATTTACCTAAGAAAAGGCAACACTGAAAATATTACACCAGGCCTTAAAACTCTAATACTCCTCCTATTAGGAAAATGGAACAAGGAGGAATGCTATAGAGCCCTACACAGAAGCTACATGCCAGCAGAAAACCTCACCACAGTCACATGTGCAGTCCCTCAATTAACAAAAAATACAGAGATCATAAAGTAAATATAAACATGCAGACCAAAACTGAACTGGAAACCACAACAAGCCAGAGAGACCTTATGCAGTGTAACAAAGGAAAAAGGGAAACTTAACCAGTCCTCATAAAACAAATCAAGAAATATAAAATCAATAGCATTAAAACCATACTAACAAAAAGAATAGATTTCAAAGTAGCTGATGAATGGAACATCTGATAATTAAAAACTCATATCAAACATTTACAGACACCAATAAAATGTTTCAAAAGAGCAGACACCAAGACCCAATAATTATTAATAATAATAATAATAATAATAATAATAAATGCTCTGCTCTCCATACCTGGAAAAGTTCAATTTCCAGGTACGCTGAGATTGTTGTGAATTAGGAGGGGGAGGGGGGGGGGGAAGTTGCTTGCAGCTTTCTCCTCTCAGTCACACACAAGCTCTCACTCACTTACATAGGCTCTCAATCACACAATTAAAACACATGCTCTCTCTCTTTCTCTTACACACACAGGCTCTTAGTGATATATACACTTACACGTACAGGTTCTCAATCACACCCTTACATGTATGCTGTCTCTCCCACCCACAGGCTCTCAATTACTCACAAAGGATCTCAATCACACACAGGCTCCCAATCACACACACAGGCTCTCTTTCACACATACAGGTTCTCAATCACACACTTACATGTATGCTGTCTCTCTCACCCACAGGCTCTCAATTACTCACAAAGGATCTCAATCACACACAGGCTCTCTTTCACACAAACAGGTTCTCACTCACACACTTACACATACAGGCTCTCAGTCACTCACTTACACACATGCTGTCTCTTATACACACACACACACACACAGGGTCTCAAACACATATGCTCATTCACTCACTCTACCCCCACCGAAGAACATTTACCAGCAGCAACAGCAGCCTCCTCCTCTTCCAGCTCGTGGCCTCGAGAAAGGAGTCCCATTGTCCACGGGGCTGATGTTGCTCCTCTTTTTGCTCCGGGCCGCACTGCTCTTCTTCTTTGGGTTGATGCTGCGTGCACTTGCACCTAGTGTGGCCTCTTCTTCCCGCACGAGAGGCTGCTGCACACCACTTCCTCTTCCGGGCTACAGGGGACGGGAAGAAAAGTCCACGCTGCTAGTACCACTGAGTGCAGCTTCCAGCTCTCCTGCTGAGCTCTGTCCAAAGCTATCAGTATTTTAAGCCCGGGCGGAGGAAGAGTTCACATCTCATTGGGGCAGGGGGAGCAACTGCATCAGCGGGGGACTGGGAAGTATTGCAACATACCTCCATGTGCTTGGCGCCACATTGGTGTGCCGTGCCACACCGGTTGAGAACCACTGAGCTAGGCTCCCCAAAGTATATAAACCCATGCTGCTATATTAGGGTGTGGACTCTTTAGTCCCTGGTAGGGGCAACATATATTTATGCTGGCTCCTCTTTCATTTCTTTCATTTGATTTTCTTAGGAAATAACCCTTGAGCCTCTAGGAATGAGGCCTGGGTAAAGGAAAGAAGAACGAGTACCTTTGCCTAATTTTAAGATGCCCTTTTGGAACTTTTTTGGTTTTAGAAAAGGAAGTTATTCTGCCCTTTCTATCTCTGTTTGTGGTTACCCCTTTCTAAGGTTTTGTGTTTTACAGGCCTGAGTACCCTAGGGCCCAGGGGTTCAGTGTGTGTTTCACGGGCCCCCACACAATTCTCTCTAATTTTTGCAAACCAAAACAAAAGAAATCATGATATGCACTCCAGAATCATTCATAATGTATACAAACTTTTTTTTATACAAACTGAATTCATGGAGAGAGCAATTTCCAAAGCTATTTAAAATGTGCCCTTATAACTGAAGGTTGAATCCATTCCACCTTCCATTTCAGCTGCAATGGGGAAAAAGTAAGCAAGTTCAAAAACGTTCCAGGTTGGCAACTTAGTACGATTTGGCAGAAAATCAGAACCGATACCTGTAGACCTGCAAATTCAAAAGGAAACTGCCCACAGAGCTTTCTTTTGAAAACTCAGGCCTGTGGGGGAAAGTCAGTAGGTTTTTGTTTTTTTTTTCTGCATACTTTTCATCTGCTTTGAAGCAGGTGCAAAGTACATGCATGAAAGCATGCACGAGGACTCAAAATTAAATCCCTGCATGCACTTTCCTTCCCTAAACCTAGCCCTGCTCCTCCCTACCCTACAGGTAAAAGTATGTATGCTGATCCCAGCGCAGGTGCTTTTACCTTCAGTGGTGGGGAACAACAGTTTTCAAAGGGACTGTTTTACATGGATAAGCAGGTGTTTACCCCCATAAAAAGTTCTGAAAAATGACCCCTTTTTTAGTCTGCTTTTCTTTTATATGTTGTAAGAATCGTAAAATAAAATAATAAACACATTCAGAAAATGATAGTCACTAAATAATTTGCATTTTAGAAAAAGCAAAACAATAGCCTGCTTTTCAAAGGCAAGAAAGCTTATGAGAGCTCCATCTTTGTCTGTGGGTTGTCCTAAATAACTTTTATGTTTAATGTCTCATCCTCCCTCCTCCTTGATTCCTAGTGGTCATCTCTTCCTGGACTATAGTGGTCATCTATCCCTCCCTTTCTCTCTACTTCTGTCCAGCATGATTAGTGGGGTTCTTCTCCTGCTGTTTCCTGATAGACTGCCATCCACTCTTACTTCATTTAACCAGGTCAATCATAGATTCCTGTCTTCCTCTTTATCCTCCATTTCGTCTTTCATTCCTGTCTCTTTCCTTCTCCTCTCTGTCTTTCCCCTCATGCTGTCAACCCTAGTCTCATTTCCTCTTTTCTTCCTATGATCCTTTCTGGTGTAGCTTTGTCTTCCCTCTCTCTGTCAGGCCAGTAGGAGAACATGAGGCACTAGTGGTAAATGTTTCTCACCACTGTGATAAACCAGCCTTCCTCTCCTTTCCTCAGTGTGCAGCCGAGGTTACAAAAGTTCTGACAGCTGCAATCAGCCCCTCTCTTCCCCACATCCTCGCAAAGTGCAGCAGTGGGTTTTATGATTTGTGAGGGCTTAAATCTGTCCCTCTTTTTCCCACCTCTGCTAAACATGCAGTAATGTGGTTTGAGGCTGCTAATGGGTGCAAATAGCCCCTCTCTGTCCTCCTCTTTCTGCTCTGTAGCAATGTGGGGTGAGGTTTTGGGGGCCATAACAGGCCTAGCCTATGGTAGAATCTCAACTAATTACAGGAGGCGGCAGCCCACTCATTTTCTTCCCAGCTAAACTTTCTTGAATCCCTTCTGGAGGATCACCTGGGATGGTCTCGTGGACTTCTGGAGATCCATGTGTTGTGGCCGGTCCCCCCTACCTTCCCTCCTGCCAGCCACTGCCGCAGTCCAGCGTGGCGTGCCCCGCCCCGCAGCAGGCCGACTGCGGCCTCACACGTGACTGCAACGCCGTCTGCTTCCATCCGGTAGGGCTCTCCCTAGGCGCCTATGCGTGGGAGAGTCCGCCCTTTAAAGGGGCCACGGAGGGAAACCTTGGCGCGGCCCCGATGGATGGCGTCTCTCCGGAGGGGTATTTAAACCCCACAGCTGTCTCCAGCTCTTTGCCTTTGCAACAGGTCATCTCCTCGGAGTGCTAGTTGCTGTTCCTGACATTTCTCGTTCCTGTTCCTGCTTTGATCCTGATTCTGTTCCTGCTTCTGCTCCATTCCTTGTGTTCCTGAGTCCTGTCCTGATGTTCCAGTTCCTGCTTTCTTGCCCGTGCTTTTGTTCCTGTCTCCGGTTTTCTCCTTGTTCTCCAGTTCCTGTGATCCCTTCCTCGGCTTGATCTCCTGGTTTGACCTCTGCTTGTCTTCTCATCTCTGCTTGTCTGCTGCCCGTCTCGACCCTTGGCCTGGTACTTCGTTCTTGCTTGCCTGCTGCCTGCCTCGGATCTTTGGATTGGACTCCGTTCCGCACCTTCGCTGCCTGCCCTGACATGGATCGCTGGTTCAGTCTTCATCCTCAGCTTCACCGTCTTCTACGAGGCACCCGCACCTAAGTCCTGCCGGTCCCGGCACCCAAGGGCTCAACCTGCGGGGGACGAGGGATGGTATAGGCGAAGCTCCTGCCGGGTTGTCCTCACCAGCTCCATCTGCTGGAGACGAGTTCCTCTGGGGGTAATCCCTCAGTGGTTTCATCATCACTCGTCCTGGTCCAAGGGTCCACACCATAACACCATGGACCCCAGATTGGGAACCTCTGCTGTAGCTACTCTCAGTCCCCTGGAGGAATGAATCTTTCATTTCTGGGAAGAAGGGGACTGTGAAGAAGTTGTGTGGTACCCATCGGGTGTAAACAGCATGCACATCACTGGGATGTTGAAGAAAGGAGGGACAAAAAGGTACCAACAGGGACAAAAAGAGAAGCGAGAGCTTTGTGATGAACAACTGGACTAAATGTATAAGATATGGGACTTTATATTAAAATATCTAAAAGCAGAGTTATCATCCTATCTACCAAATTCTGGGAAGCTGCATCAAAACTACCCCATTAATTAGAAAGGATCAGGAATCAAATAATGAATTGATATTCGTAAAAACAAAAATTAATTGGAAACTGAAAGTCACAGATTTATTAAAAGAAGTAAAGCTGTAAATAGGCTGTAAAGAGTAAGAACTTATAACTGGATATTTTCATCAATATTCCATTTTTAATTAGTAATATTTAAGTTGGAAACCATCAAGTGCTTCCAGAGTGAATATTACTCCAGGATACAATAGACTGTGATGCCTAAATAACTATGGTACAACTCTCGGGGCCTAAGGGATATTCTTCCATCTGCACCCCTACTCCACCCCCCACCCTGACAGGGAATCTTGGATTTTCAGAGAGCTTAGCATCAGGAAAGGAAAGTTAACAACTTAAGCCTATAACTTGAGGACTCTGTGGTTCCTGTGATGGGACGTTAATCCAGGGGTTACACATGTGTAGATATCCATCTTGTAATTTGAGGTGAGCTCTCATTGTTCATTTCGTTGCATGTTGTTCAGTGTTTTTATTCAGATTCTGCAGTCGTTTTGTACATGCCCCAAAGGCTGTTTTGCAAATACCGAAAACAGAATTTGAAGATAAAATGTGTCAATATTAAAAATAGTTAGCCAAAAATTTGAAAGCAGGAAGACTGATAGAATTGTCATAATCAGATGAAATGGTATTTAAAAAAAAAAAAAAGTTACTAGTGACCCTAAACACTGTGATTAAGGATTGGGTATTGGCTGTGAACAGTCAGCAGCTTCCATCCTGAACTTTCACTCAGATCAAATCATAAGTAAGTTGAGAGCCTTGATCATAATTACTGTGAAGAAATGGAAAGGAAATGTTACCACAGAGATGCCTGCCAGTGCCATATTGATGTAACAAGAGAGGACTTTAAGCTACACAGCACAGACCCAGGCATCGTGCAGCTCTCCAATGGTATCCACCAGGTATTTTCCTTTCACCCCACACATTTGATTCATTTAATTAACCACTTGCAGTACATCTCAGACCTCTGCTGGGAGTATATAGTTTTTTCATTAACTACACATTAAATTGAAATGATTAGCATTACCATGAAATACCCCTGAAATCACACCATGGCATAATAATGTTCAAATTCATTAGTGAGCATATTAGAGCTATAATTAAGTTCCAAAGCTCCAGTGAATTCCATCCAAAAAATGAACTTGTTTTGAAACACTGCTGAAGTAGTGACTCACTTTTTTTTTTTTTAACAGAAGAATATCAATCTGAAAAGTTCTGCTGATAATTGAATTTTATATTGGAATTTACATTCTCTTTTAAAAGTTTAAAATTTGTGTACTAAAATTCCTGACATTTCTTTAAATAACCATGGTGGCAAAAAATGTTAATCCTCTCCCATTTTTGGTTTTGCTACTAAACAGAAACATGGGGTGGGGTGGGGAGGGGTCAATTTTCAAAACTACTTAGTGCCTAAATTAGGGCTCAAAATGTAGGTAGATTTTTTAGCCCAATTTAGGGAGCCTATCTTTTCAGCTGAAAATTTCCCTAAACATAGACATCCAAAACTTAGAAAACTACTTATGCCATCCCCATTACTTGTCAACATTAAACCAGCATCTATGAGGAACCCAATATTTTTCAATAAATTTAAACTTTTTTGTATGACATAAGGGAATCAGAAAATAATGTGCTGTTGGCAAGTACAGTCATCTGGCTCTTGCCCACAAAGGACTGCAACCAGTTTCGTGTATGCAGCATGTCAGATCACTTCATTTACCATTTCCCAATGTTTTTTGTTTTTGTTTTTTTTTATAATTTTTTATTTATGCAGTTTTAGATATATTACATCATATATCAACAAATCAATAAAGATCCAAGGCATTAACAAAAAGAAAAAAAGCACAATCAATTTCCATAATTTTCCAATGGATCTCTAATTATTCAGGCAATATGGGACCAAGATAAGAATTTACAGAGCTCTTAAATAATCATAAATACTGAGGAAAAATAAACCGTACTTCATAAGACATATCCCTTAATTGATTACTGTGAATCAAGACTTTCCATCTAAGAAATCCCTTAGTTGTTCTGGTTCCATAAATATATATTTAGCCTCCTGATATTTCAGAAGAAACTTACATGGATACCTTAATGTCATACTAGCACCTCTATTTATCACTTCATCTCTCATCAAGATACATTTTTTCCTTCTCTCTTGAGTACTACGAACCATGTCCGAATTTATCTAAACATTTTGTCCATAATATTGAACAGACCTATTTCTAAAGAAAAACTTAAAAACCATATTTCTGTCCTGTTCAAAAGCGAAGGACGCCAGTAAAGTTCCTCTGGACTTAACTTCAGAGTTGATAGATAACTCAAGCATTTGAGACAAGTTCATGGAAGATTGATCAGGTATTTCCGTTGGTTCAGGTTGCAATGGTTTTCTTGAAACAAAGAAGGCTTTGGTAATTACCGGGGTAATTTCTTTAGGAATTTTTAAGCTAACTTTCATATATTCTTTTAGCATATCCAAAGGCAACATTTTCTTCAAGATAGGAAAATTGCCTATCCGCAGATTTAAAAATCGTAGTGAATTTTCAATGTTTTCAAATCTCCTTTCTGTTATATTATCCATTTTTACCAAATTACCCTGGATCTTTTCCATTGTCTCAATTTTTTCTCCAATTTTCCAATTTTCTCCTGATTTTCATTTGCAACTTTCTCTACCTTCAACCCTCTTTTGTTTAAATCAAAAAATGCTTGGGTTAAAGTTGTAACAGCAGATTCAATAGAGGTCATAGCATTCCACAATGAGTCCAGAGTGACTAAGGGCGGTTTCTGTAAGGAAAAAAACATTTTAGGTTGTATTTTTACCAGGTCTTGAAGCACACTGGATCCTTCGATGTTCTTTGCCGACAAGCCTTTTGGGGGTCCGGTGTGGAGGCTGCGGTAAATCCCGCCGCTCCTCCAACCTCTCTGGGCAACAACACCTCGACCTGTCCGTCCGGTTCAGCGTGCAGAGACTCTCTCCTCTCCATTGAGTCTCGCGATGTTTCGCTGTATACCTCCTCCAGACAAGCTCTCGGTGGTGTCGGCGTCTTGGGTGCCCCCGGGCTGAGCGAAATCTCATCGGCCATGGACAGCATGCCGAGCTCCTGCACCACTGTCCCTGCGGCCCTCGCCTCCGGCGTCTTCGGGGTAAGGTCGAAGAATCTATCGATCTTTGGTTGCTGCATTTCCTCTTCCTTAACGGAAATATTTTCCTTAAGTCGAGCTTTACGCTTCGTATGAGGCATGATATATTTTTAAGGAATAAGTAATCAAAAAAGGCAATTTTCTGGACCAAAGAACGGAGCGACCCCTCGACGCGTCTTATGCGTCGGCCATCTTGGTCCTCCTCAATGTTTTTTTTTAATACTTCAATCATGCGTTGTATAATCACCACACTTTTTTAATAAAAAAGCTTTTTGTGCAAAACCCGCTTATCTCACCGACACCACTGTTCAACTCTCAACCTTTTTCCAAGTTACACACACTGTTCAATTTGAACTTATCATCTTCATCCACGTTGCTCGCACCGCTTAATTCCCTTTATCTGTGTTCTTTTCTCTCTTCATTCAGGGCTGCCCTCCACATTGCTCGCACTGTAGAGGATAAAACACCAGAAGAGGTGGGTCATTATCCATACAACTCTAGCTCTATGTGCACTGTAGTCCATTTGAATATACAATTGCCCTTAACTAAATTGAAAGATTACATCCCGATTACAAGAACTTCTTGTTCAACTAGTATGCTTGTGTATGCTATTTGGTGTCTGTGCGAGTTAATATATGTGGGTAAAACTACGAGGAAATTAAAGACTCACCTCATTGAACACAAAAGTGCTTTAAAGTATTTGAAATTAGAAGCACCACTAGTGCAGCATTGTGTAGAAAAGGGGCATCTTTTTGATAATTTAAGATGCACGGTGTTGGAAGTTCTCATTAAAGATGAACAAGGAGGTGATTTAAATCAAAGGCTGCTACAAAAAGGAAAGAAGTGGATCTTTAAATTTTATTTATTTATTTATTTAACAGCTTTTAATATACCGGTGTTCGTGCAAGCACATCACGCCGGTTTACAATAAACTTGAGAAGGAGGAAATTACAAAAAACAGGGAGTGGGGGAATGGAGCAGGAGCGAAAAAGGGGGGGGGGAGGGGGAGAGAGAGGTAAAGGAGGAAAGACAGCAGTTGAGAAAGGTACAAGGAACGTATCAGTATTTACAAAAAAGGTTGCTTAACATGGTGGATTATATTGATAACTTATTAAACAATTAAACACATATATATAAACTCATATGTATAAACTATTAGCTTATTTACAGCAGTTATAGCAAGTAGTAACGGTATCATGATTTAAACATAAAGGTTGAAAGTTTTAACTGGGGGTACAGTGGAGCACGGTAGATAGGTGGGGATGGGGTGATAGGTGGGCGGGGGTATAGGGAAAGGGTGGAGGGAGGGTGGGTATGGGTGGGTTGAAAGTGAGACTAGGGAGGTTTCAGGGAGGTGAGACAGGGGAGAGACAGGGGGGAGCAACTAGGGGGGTTTCAGGGGGGTAGACTATGAGGGGCTGGAACAGTGGTAAGCCTGTCTGAAAAGCCAGGTCTTAATGCCTTTTTTGAAGATGGTTAGGGAGGGTTCAAGACGGAGGTGTGTGGGGAGGGAATTCCAGAGGGCGGGGCCTGCGATGGTGAAGGCTCTTTCTCTGGTGGTGGATAGGCGGGCAGTTTTGAGGGGGGGAGTGTGGAGGGTGCCTGTGGAGGTGGATCTAGTCTGTCGGGTTGAGAGGTGGAAGTGGGGCATTTCTTTAAGCCAGGGGGAGTTGTTTTTATAGAGGGTGTTGTGAAGAATAGTAAGGGTTTTGTATTGGGAGCGGAACTGGATGGGCAGCCAATGTAGGTCTACTAAGATGGGTGTGATATGCTCTCTTTTACGTGTGTTAGTAAGAATACGAGCCATGGCTCGTATTCTTACTAACACACGTTTTGTGAACGTTACTCCCCGAAGGACTTAATAAAGAGGTGAACGTTACTCCCCGAAGGACTTAATAAAGAGGTCAATTGGTCGGTGTATTTGACTTGAGGAAGCCGATTAGTCTATACTGGAGGTGGTTGAGTGATTAAAAGCATATACTTCTGGCTTTTAAAGTTTGAGCGTGAAGCGCCATTGCTGAAGGAGTGCTGCGGGACGGAGCCGGTTGCGGCTGAAGAATAATAGTAAGTTTCATTGCATAAATGGCCAAGTTGCAAAATTGTTCTAAGTATTTTAAATGAGAAGTTGGGATTAGAAGATTTAATGTGCTATGTTTGATAGTTGAATCCCCTGAAGAAGACAGTAATAGACGCCGAAACATTGTCAATGTTGGGAATTAAGCGGTGCGAGCAACATGGAGGGCAGCACTGAATGAAGAGAGAAAAGAACAAAGATAAAGGGAATTAAGCAGTGCAAGCAATGTGGACGAAGAAGATAAGTTCAAATTGAACAGTGTGTGTAATATGGAAAAAGGTTGAGAGTTGAACAGTGTGTGTTACAAAAAAAGAAGAAAAAATGTTATGAAGAAATTATTTTTCAGGTAATGAATGGAACACAGTGGTGTCGGTGAGATAAGCGTGTTTTGCACAAAAAGCGTTTTTATAAAAAACAAGTGTGGTGATTATACAATGCATGATTGAAGTATTTAAAAAAAAAAAAATTGGAAAACGTTAAATCAAGTGATCTGACGTGCTGCATGCACAAAACTGGTTGCAGCCCTTTGTGGGCAAGAGCCAGATGACTGTACTTACCAACAGCACAATATTTTCTGATACCAATTCCCTTATGTCATACAAAAAGTTTAAATGTATTGAAAAATATTGGGTTCCTCATAGATGCTGGTTTAATGTTGTATAGTTGTACAGTGAGGACATAATAGCTTGCATAGAGAATTATTTTGGTTTCCTATCCCCATTACTTGTCTATGATCTAATTTATTAGTCATCTAATCAAGGAAAATGATCAGATTTGTTTGACATGATCTTCCTTAGGTAAACACATGTTGCTTTGGATCCTGTAAATTATTAGTCTCAAAATACAGAAAAATGGAGATCGTCTTATTATAAAAATAACCCAGAGTAGATGAGAATTTAGTTAAGCATTATGGAATTTAGTTAAGCATTATGGAATCAATGCATAATAAAATACTTCATTCATTTCATAGTACAAAAGGGTTCTAATCATGAATTAAGTCTGGGCAGCTTTCCCACTAGGCATTCAACTGTTTAGGGACAAAGTTGTTTAGAAGAATTATAATATTATTTAATACTCTGACTTCAATATAGTTCAGTGGTGGTCAATTCTGCTCCTCGTTAGACACAAACAGGCCTGATTTTCAGGTTATCCACAATGAATATGCATGAGATAGATTTACATAAAATGGAGGCAGTGAATGCACATCTATCTCAACCATATTCATTGTGTATTTCCTGAAAATCTTGATTGTTTGAGGCTCTCGAGTACCGGAGTTGGCCACCCCTGAACTATATTGAAGACACAGCATTAAATATCATTATTCTTCTATATCAACTTTGCATTATACTCTCTAAGATGAATCATAATCTTAATTTGATATTCAAAATTAACATATGGATCCTTATTTGGCTGCCATAATACTTTTAAAAAAATCTTTTCTCTGGCCCTGTCTCTAAATGTTAAGTTCTTTCAGTTTTGCTAATTCAGATAATTTGGTCCTGATCTCCATAACTAAGGCAATCTCACTACTGCAGTAGAATGATGTGTACTAAGGGGTCAATTAAAAAAAAAAAGGTCAGTGCTTCATCAGAACTTTAATTATAGAAATGTTTCAGCTGAACATAGGTACCTATGTTTTAAGATAAAAATGACCTAAATTAAAGTGGCTAAAATTTAGAAACCAAGAAGGGAATTTTCAAAGGGTTTAGAAAAATAACTTTGGGAGTTAATCCCCTAAATTGGCCATTTTGAAGATATAGTAGAGAGGAACACCTAAACTTAGGATGTTAGTTTTATTAGGTTCCCTAAATTTATGGCCCTAAAAGTAGATGCCTACAAAGTGGAATTAGGGCAGGGGAAAAAGATGTTTAGCATGGATTTTCAGTACTAGGTACCTAACATAGGGGCCCAAATCAAGAAAAGTCAATAGCAGGCCTAGAATTGGGATCCTGACAGGGTCATTCATCAAAGTTCATTATGGCATTATTGTGAGCATTAAGGACTACACCTGCTATAACACCATAATGCATGCATTATTTATTGCATCTTGAGATGCGAATGCAAATTTTTAAAATTTATTCAAAAAGGGGGAGTTTATGAAAATGTGGGGCACTAATGCAGCATGCACAATATTGCCATAAATAACTATACCTCTTTTCCTGGCATTAAGCTGGGCAATATGCTTGAAGCAGAATTCATGATAAATATTGAGAAGGAGAGAGGGGAGGCAAGATGGCGGCATAGAAGGTGCACGGAACGCACGAGCTGAAATTCTCCTTCTTTTTCCTGAAATATATTGCGCCATGCCAGCAAAGAGAAAAGGGAAAGTAAAGATTTACCCTACTGAATCCTTACCGCCATTAACTCAGCTCGATATTGAGCATTTCTTGTCCATTCCGGACGAACAGGGAACTGATGAACCCACTGGGAATCCCCACAAAGGAGAGCGGGGAGGCCCTGAGCCCTGATCAGCGTCAACCTCCGGCTCAACATGACCCCGGTAGAGACGCAGCCCAGGCGCCTACCGATGATGCGGTGAAGGCGACAGGGCAGGAGGTGGCAGTCTCGACTGCAGTGCTGAACGCCGAGAATACCCCAGATGCCGTGGAAGAAGTTGACCATGGCAATGGAGGAGAGGTTGCTGGTCTGCTGGAGAACCCCGTGAGGAGTGTGAGAGGTGTCTCCAGAGAAATATTGTGGCCAGATGACATCGAGCACTGGGGGTGAGTTAATGTTAGTACCACCCAGACCGGAGGCTATTACCCTGGAGACTATTTGGGAGTTGGTGGCAGGGCTCGGGGCCTCACTAAATAGGTTGGGAAAAAATGGACTCTGTTGCCTATAATTTTCAACAGAAAACAGATGAAATTCAAGAACAAGTACAAGAAATTTTGAATAAAGTCGGCGTGGCAGAGAATAAGATAAAAGCTATACAGGATTTAAATGGGACTATTCTTAGAGATCAGATTTCCTGTTTAAGACATTTGGAAGCTATTGAAAACAGTACTAAGCATTTCAATATAAGGATTTTAAACTTTCCTAAAATTGCTGGAGAAATTTCCTACATCACATTGAAAAGATTTCTTATAGAAGCTCTCTCTTTTCCTTCTGATAATATTCCCTCGGTTAATTGTTGTTACTTTCTGAATAAGAGAGCCTTGTCGAGAGGAACAAATTTAGTAAATAAAGCAACAAATTTAACCAGCTTTCTGGATAATTCAAATACAGATGTTTTAGAGAGGAATACTCTCTTGGTATCATTTATTAATAAACAGGATGGGGTAGATTTAAAAAAAATACGCCCGCGCGTACTTTTGTTCGCACGACTGGCGCAAACAAAAGTACGCCGGCTTTTAATAGATACGCGCGGAGCCGCGCATATCTTTTAAAATCCAGGGTCGGCACGCGCAAGGCTATGCAAAAACAGGAGGTTGGAGGCTGGTTAATGATTATAATTAGATCATTTTAGGTAACCTGTGGAGGTATCTTTGAAAAATGTATATGTAACCACGTCTATCCACCTTTATATAATTTCATGACATTTATTTATATATTATGTAGTTTACCTCATTTATATATAAAAAATGTAGTGAGTATTATTGCTACTATTTAGGGGAAATTACCATGGCAAAGCATCCCCAAATGAACACTGAATCATGGTGATACCCAAATCCCTACTTACCTTGATTCATTTACTATTTACCTGAGTGGTCTAATGATGAAGGCTGCAGTGTCATTCAGAGCCAGCAAAGTCATATCCAAAATGGTGCCAGCCAGCCTCATGCACCCTTTACTCCTGCTATGTAACAGGAGCAAAGAAGTGGCTGAGGCCAGCCAGAGCCATTTTGAAAATGGAGATGCCAACCTGAACTGAATAAGAGGTACTGTCATGTTCACCATTAGATCATCAAAGTAAATAGTAAGTGCATAGAGGTATGGGGGTGGGGAGGCTTTTGAGATAGATATTTTTCTAAGAAGAAGGGATGTACTTGGGAATGTTGGAGAGTTTACCAAACTATCACTTATCCTATTGTTTACAGTTCTTACAGGAAAAGAATGGGAGGAGTATCAATAGACTCCCTATGGATTTTGACACTCTACCAAGTGGGGTTGAGAAGTTCAAGGGACAAATAATGTGGTTTGTGAATTTCGATGCAAGACATGTTATTTGATTTGCCTCAGATCCACTAGCATTGAGCTGATTTGCATGTATTTGAATGCAAATTGGCTCATTTTAAAACCTTCATTGTGACAGATTTCTCTGGGGGAAGATAACATATGATATTTGAAATATTGTATGTTATCTCTGTAAAGGGGCATAAGTTTTAAACCAGCGCGCGGGCACACATGTTCATCAAGCCATGTCCAGGACTGCAGCTATTTTCTAATACACAGTCCCGTATAGGAGGCTGATGAATAAAATGAGAAGCTTAGGAGTGAGTGCCAAGGTAGTGGCCTGGATTGCAAACTGGTTGACGGACAGAAGACAATGTGTGACAGTAAATGGAACTTTCTCTGAAGAGAGAGCGGTGTTAAGTGGAGTGCCGCAAGGATCGGTGTTGGGACCGGTCCTGTTCAATATCTTTGTGAGCGACATTGCAGACGGGATAGAAGGTAAGGTTTGTCTTTTTGCGGATGACACTAAGTTCTGCAACAGAGTGGACATGCCAGAAGGAGTGGAGGGAATGAGATGGGATTTAAGGAAGCTGGAAGAGTGGTTGAAGATATGGCAGCTGAGATTCAATGCCAAGAAGTGCAGAGTCATGCATATGGGGAGTGGAAATCCAAAAGAACAGTATTCTATGGGGGGGAGGGGAGAGCTGATGTGCACAGAGCAGGAGAGAGACCTTGGGGTGATAGTGTCTAACGACCTGAAGTTGGCAAAACAATGTGACAAGGCGATAGCTAAAGCCAGAAGAATGCTGGGCTGCATAGAAAGAGGAATATCAAGCAAGAAAAGGGAAGTGATTATCCCCTTGTACAGGTCCTTGGTAAGGCCTCACCTAGAGTACTGTGCTCAGTTCTGGAGACCGTATCTCCGAAGGGACAGAGACAGGATGGAAGCAGTCCAGAGAAGGGCGACCAAAAAGGTGGAGGGTCTTCATCGAATGACTTACGAGAAGAGATTGAAGAATCTAAATATGTACACCCTGGAGGAAAGGAGGAGCAGCGGTGATATGATTCAGACTTTCAGATACTTGAAAGGTTTTAATGATCTAAAGACAATGACAAACCTTTACCATTGGAAAAAAATCAGCAGAAGCAGGGGTCACAATTTGAAACTCCACCACCCACTTCATTATTTCTTCACGGAGAGGGTGGTGGATGCTTGGAACGCCCTTCCGGAGGAATTGATGAAGACCAAAACTGTGAAGGACTTCAAAGGGGCATGGGATAAAGTACTGTGGATCCATAAAGTCTAAAGGATGTGAATGAAGAGAAGAGGCATGGGAGTAGTTTGCGAGAATTATGGCTGCTACCTGGAGATTAATATCCTTATTCAATAAACATACTCACTGTCTATGCAACTCCAGCATTGCTCTATGCTTCAACGGCAAGAGGAAATGTGGAAAAAAAGGATTTGCATTCACAAAAAAACCAGAGAGTAACTTGCTTGTTACGGCGGTTACTACCCCAAACCAAATAAGTCTGATACTTCACCTTCAGTGCATATCCAGCAAAGCTCTCTGCTTCAACGGCAGGGGGGGAAAGAGGAAAAGAAGATTTTTATTCAGGCAACAACCAACAAGGAATGAATTACATAGTCTGGGTAAACAAATAATTATGGGAGTAGTTTGCTTGTTAGGGCGGTTACTACCCTGAATCAATTAAGCCTGATACTTCACTGGGAATACATATCCAGCACAACGCACTGCTTCAACGGCAGGGGGAATAAAGAAAAGAGGAATTATAATTATATTCAGACAACAACTAACAAGGACTGAATGGCAAAGGCTGGGTAAACAAACAAGCGTGGGAGTAACTTGCTTATTGCAGCAGTTGCTACCCCTGACGAATTGAGCTGGATGCTTCACTTGGATGCAGCTCCAGCGCTGTTCTCTCATCGATGGCGGGGGTGGAGGGAAACTGGAACCAGGGGGTTGCTGATGGGGGCCAAGAGTAACAGATAAGTATGAGAAAAAAAAAGTATGAAAGCTTGCTGGGCAGACTGGATGGGCTGTTTGGTCTTCTTCTGCCATCATTTCCATGTTTCTATGTGTATATGCAGTTATGCACACATGTTATAAAATAGCCTGGCCTTGCGCATACGTGTACTGAATTTTGAGTGGGCGTGTGCCTGTGTGCCCAAATCTCGCTTATACTGCATAAGTGGGGGGATTTTAAAAGGTGCACACGCTGACACATTTGCAAGTTTTATCAGTCATTTTCAAATTTGTCCAGTTAAGGAATAGGTCCTCCACCCCACACCCCCAGTTTGATAGCCT
Organism: Rhinatrema bivittatum; assembly: GCF_901001135.1. NCBI lineage: Eukaryota > Metazoa > Chordata > Amphibia > Gymnophiona > Rhinatrematidae > Rhinatrema > Rhinatrema bivittatum. Next base: position 95,752,822 of record NC_042618.1, read on the forward strand.
GTATACCCCCCAGTTACCCCCGACCCTTTAAACTCTTCTGAAATGGTGCATTATTTTTATTTCTTTGACTTACACGCCTTCCATAGCAGAAGTAAAGTTACGTGAAAGGAGGCCTTGACACATGCCGGATTGCATAAGTATTTATGCGCAAGTTTCTGGTTAGAGACCCAAAACACCAATGCCCTGCACAGACCACACCCATGCCCCACCCCTTTTTATAAAGCTCTGAAAGGTGCAAGCAGTGGCATTTACATGCGTATCTGGAATGGTTTTTAAAATCCACTTGGTGCTCACAAGCCTGACATATTCGCATTATTGCGTGCATAGGTCTTTTAGAATTCATCTTTAAGACATTTACCATATGGTAAATACTGTTTAGCATGTGGTAAAGCCCTAATTCAGCGTATTTATTTATTTAAATTTTCTTAAAATCTGCTTATCACAATTCATTGTCATCCCAAGCTTATCAAATGACCACATAAATTAGGGGCTTGGTGCTAAAAATCAACACAAAATCCCTAATCCTTTTGTCTTCCCTAACTCCATCCCCATAACTTCCCACTTTGGAGGCATCTAAATTTAGATGCCTAGTGAAAATAAGACTGTAAATTTTGGAACTTAACCCTAGTCAGTTATTTAAAAGGTGCAATTTAGAAGGCTATCTCCCAAACAGGTCGATACTCTAAGGCCGCGGTAGAAAGAGTGTGGCAGTGCCTGGCGCACCCTCGTTCCCCGCACGCACAGTTCTCTTCACCTACCGCTCGATACTCTCTTCTAATTGCATGCAAATGCATGCCGCGGCTGCGAAGCCTTAGGCAAGCGTTAGGCCCGCGCAACCCATTTTACTGTATAGAGCGCCTATACAGTATCCTGGGTGCTCAGGCCTAACGCTTCACGGCCACGCTGATATCTGTCATTTCAAATGTCATTTGAAATGACAGATACCAGGAAATCGGGATTGCCGTCCCCTCTCCCGAAGCAAAAAAAAAGTGAAAAAAAAAGTTGCGAGAGAGAGAGGGGAGAGGACGGCAATCCTACGCTCGGCGACTTACTTTTGCAGCCCCTCTCCGGACATCGTGGCTTCCCCCGTGCCAGTTCCCTCTCCCCTCCTCCCGAAGCAGGGCGCGAAAAGCGCGAAGCGACTTACTTTTGCAACCCCCTCCGGACATCGGACGACCTCTCCTGCCTCCAGCTGGGGGGGGGGGGGGGGGCTGCGGCGCAAGGAGAGAAGACGCAACTTCCTCCAGCCAGCACCCACTTCGGCAGCTCCCCTTCGGCAGCCCCCCTACGGCGGAGGCGGCAGTGTAAAGCGAGACGGACCTTCGGCGGAGACGGCACTGTAAAGCGAGGCAGACCGCGGCGCAAGGAGAGGAGGAGAGAGACGATGCAACTTACTCCAGCCAGCCCTCCTCCGGACAGCGGCTCCTCTGCCTCCCAGCTGCCGGCGAAGATAGACGCCCGAACGGGTAGGCCCCTCGTGCAATTTGACCTCAAGGCGTGACGTCGCATGCCGTGACGCCAAACGTCGTGACGTCACGCCTTGAGGTCAAATTGCACGAGGGGCCTACCCATTCGGGCGTCTATCTTCGCCGGCAGCTGGGAGGCAGAGGAGCCGCTGTCCGGAGGAGGGCTGGCTGGAGTAAGTTGCGTCTTCTCTCTCCTTCTCTCCTTGCGCCGCGGTCTGTCTCGCTTTACAGTGCCGTCTCCGCCGAAGGTCCGTCTCGCTTTACACTGCCGTCTCCGCCGAAGGGGGGCTGCCGAAGGGAAGCTGCCGAAGTGGGGCCGCATTGGAATTTTTTTTTCGCTTTTTTTTTGCTTTGGGAGGAGGGAGAGGACTGGGGCTACCCCGGAGACCGGCACCCATGGACGCGACCAGGGCAGGTGAGCCGGGGCTGGGGGAAAGTTTGCCGCTTACCCTTACTCCTGCCTGTAACATAGGGGTAGGGGTAGGCGGTAAACTAACAGGTTAAACGCGCGGCAAATCGGCAGGGAAAAAAAGCGATAGTTGGAGCGCGCGTCACAGTATCGGAGGGGAATAGCTAATTCCTTCGTTATACAACTAATTCGTTCATTTACATATCATTTACATGCTGCGTGCGGGAAAGGTTATGCGTCTGTTTTAAGAAGCGCTAAGGACGCGTGAAACTGGAGACTGGATCGCTGGATCGCCTTACGCGTCTGAATTATGCGCTCCCAGCACGTTACAGATGGGAAATCTTCAACCGCACGTTACAGTATCGACCTGAAAGTTAGGAATATAAAACTTTGCACCCTGGCATTCACTTCCAGTCCTCAGGGGGCAGCAAACAGGTCAGGTTTTCAGGATATCCCTAATGAAACACATGAAAAAGCTTTTCAAAACAATTGAGACAGAGTGCATGCAAATCTAACTCAGGCATCTCCATTAGGGATATATCCCGTAAACCTGACCCGTTTGCAGCCCTCAACGACAAGAAGAGAAAACCTCTGCTTTAGGAAATTATTTTGATCCTCTTGCTGATTGTCAGCAAACAAATCTAACGTTTTTGTCCTCTTTGATCCTCAAAATTTGCTTTAGTTAATGCATAACTATACAGCGATCTACTTGGTGGTATTTGTCACATATTTTACCTTTTTCAATTAAGGTGCCTTGTATCTTAGAATGTTTTTTTTTCCTTTTTTGTGAATTACCCTGGATTTATTTCATGTGATTTGCAAAAACTCTAGAAGTATTTTCAGTCTGCCTTTCTAACCTTCAATGCAGAAACAGTTTTTTTGTTGTATTAATGTGAGTGCTGTTCCTCTTTCCAGAAATGTCCTTCTCAGGTTTACTCTCTTACACTTTTCAATTATCTGATCTCCTACATCTTCTTCTGTAATCCTATGTGTTTCCCAAATTATTTTCATTTTTTTTTATTTCCTAGTGATATAATGGTCAGTTTTATCATTTTCTTTTTAATTAATTTAAACAAATGTGAGCCTTATTTTGAAATCATTGATCCAGCTTTTTAGGTTCTTTCTGCTCATTTTCTTCTCCACATCATTTGTTTCTCATCTTCAGTGCATGCTTTGCCTCATCATGAAGAACTCTTAATTTATCTCACAGTATTAGACAAAGATTAGACTTCTAAGTTGCTCTGGCATTCATTCCTTTTCTCTCCTCAAGTTTTCTTTTCTCTCTTTATGCTCCTAGAGTTCCTGAGGGAGACAGTTACTGAAGATTTATCTTAGACCAGTTATAGATTTTTTTAAACCCCTCCTGATACTTTGAGTTTAAATTGCAGAAGCAGGACTACATTACCACAATGTACTAACTCCCAAGCATAAAAAAAACAACCCAAAAACCATGGACATAGCAAAATGTCTCTCTCTCTTGGCAGCAATGTGTTCCCTCCCTTTCTGCACTCTTATGCTGTCTCTTTTAGCTTTATTTTTTTTTGAATGATTTCTTGCTTTCTATACAGTCTGTGATTTAAAACTGTGCTAAAATCTCAAATCATATTCACAGCTCTTATGACTTGTTTATTCAGATTCTGTTGCATTTGAATGTTTTTCTGACTGCTTCGCTCTCTTACAACTGTATTATCATCCTAGTGGAAGGGTCCAGTTATGGGGGTAAAATGGCACATATTATGAATATGTTGTGCATAGTCACTCCTGTGACCTTCCATGTCTCCCAGAAATATTCCTTTTCACAGCCGCAGATCGATGACATTTGTGCTAGGCTTCACTGACAATTTATGTCCTAAAATACTCCCACTTCCACTCTCACTCATCATCTTCCACCTGCTACCCCTTCACTCATTCCCTTTCACCTTCCTCCCCTCCTCTTCTTCACCTCCCTTCCATAACTATATCTTCTCTCTCTCTCACACTCCATTGAATTGCCTTTCCTTCTGCCCCCACACCTACTCTCCTTCTACTCCCCCATCCCCCTCTCACCAGCTACTCATACTCCTTTTCCCTTCTCTCTCCTACATTCTCCCTGCCACCCTGGTCCTTCAATCCCCTATCCTCCCATCTCCCTGTTCCCTTTGCGTCTTCTTTCTCCGCACTCCCCCTCCCTATTCTCTCTTCACATTTACTCAGCCATCAGCATGCACAAGCTTTTTCCTGAACGCTTCTCTTAGTGTGTTATTTGCATTTTGTGCATGCTAAATCCTATTAGCATGTGATATCTACATTTAAAGGTGAATTTTCAAAGCTGGATGCATGCTGAAATTGGGAGATGTGTGTGTGTGTGTGTGTGTGTGTGTGTATCTAACTTTTGAGCATGTCCATCCGATGTTATAAGGCAACCAGAGGCATACACAAGTGCCGATGCACAAATATCTCACATGGACAAAAAGGGTATGAGGCACGCTGAGGCCTGGATGTTTTGAGGTGTGGCCAAGAGATGTGTGCCCAGGTAGCTTCGAGCTCGGACGCACATCCAGGTCTAGTGCCACCTAACTTTACTTTCGCTATGGATGAGGTAAGTCTGAAAAACAAAATTTACAGGCATCTGTGAAATGGTTGATGTCTGAGGTAACCTGGGGGGGAGCGCAAGCTTAAATGTAAGGGGGTTTGGAGGACCTAGCTGAACTCTGAGCAAACTGGTGGACAAATTGGTGGAACTGGTCATTGACTGGACACTTGTCTGTTCTAAAATGACCTAACTTGAGTGTCCGTAAGCCAATGTATGCTGCTGGGTGTGCACAAGCTTAAAATTAGGTGCACACATATGCATGCCTAGGCTATTTTTTAACTTGCACGTGTATGTGCACGCGTGTTATAAAATTGCAACATATCTGGGAGTGCACCGACACACATGTGTAGATGTGTGCCCGTGCACCTGTTTGAAAGTTACCGTCCCTGTGTGTGCTAATTCTTTTTTACCATGCATTATTTTTTCATACTAAATCCTAGATAACATGATAGACTGTGCAGACAGAAGGTGCCAGTGTTTTTTATTAGAATGATAGGATAGACAAACATTCAGATATTTCGACTGACTTTTAAATATTGTATTGATTTAGTCCAGGGCTTCCCAAACCTGCCCTGGGGACCCCACAGCAGTTAGGTTTTCAGGATATCCACAAGATACAAAGTTTCCGTGATATGCAAATTTATCTCATGCTTATTCATTAAGGATATCCTGAAAACCCGACTGGCTGTGGGGTCCCCAGGACAGGTTTGGGAAGTCCTGATACAGTTTTTCTAATATTCCACCTTTTGAGACACTTCAAAGTGGATTACAATCAGGTACTATATGTATGTCACTATCTCCAGAAGGCTTATAATCTTAGGGCCTGATTGCTAATGCTTTTCTCCCATTCTGTCTATGGGAAAAATGTTAAGTGAATGAGGCCCTAAGAGGATAATTTTCAGTACTTCTCACGCATGCCCATATACATATGTATATGGGTGTTTGCAAAGTTGCTACGATATTTTATAACCTGCTTTCCAATGATATGCACAAGTTATAAAATACAAGTACATATGCACACAAATATGCTTGTGTATATAAGAACCGCGAGCTGCGCAAATTCAGACTTATCCAGATTAGTAGTGGCACTTATGATATCCGGCTAAATCAGATAGCTGGATAAGTAGCGCTTTTAAACTTGTTCAGCTAAGTAGCCTTTTTCTTAGACTTATCTGACTATCTTACAAAGTCTGATTAGTCTGAAAAGTGCTATTTAAATGAACAACTAGCACTCTTCAGACTTAGGCCTGGATTTATCAAAATGCGGTAAGTACTGCATGCGATAGCAAAAGGGGTGTGTTTTATGCTAATATAGTATTTATCGCAATTTGTGATAATTACCTGTGCGAAGAAATAAGTTAGTGCACATTGCGATACCATTTCAGATTCTGTGATAAGTGCCAAACCTGATGTATTTCCTGCATTCAACCACTGGGGGACCAGTTTTTCAATGATCCCAGAGAAAGAGAGAGAGAGAGAGAGAGAGAGAGAGAGAGAGAGAGAGAGAGACTGGCCATAATATCATGGTCCATAGGCAGGTATTTGTATCCCTAGGGTAGGCCCACCTAGTAATTCGAGGTGGGGATTAGGTAAGTGTGTAGGGGGTTAGGGGCCACTTTGACATGCTACGTGACACCTACAAACAGAACAGTGGTCTCTTGTGAAGATTAGCTGGCCTTCAGAGTGAGGAAACGCACTCCAAGATGAGATTTGGGCAAGGTTCTCTCCACCTAGTGCTAGGCCAGCTAATCTTCACAAGAGACCACTGTTCTGTTCGTAGGTGTCACGTAGCAGATCAAAGTGGCCCCTAACCCCCTACACACTTACCTAATCCCCACCTCGAGTTACTAGGTGGGCCTACCCTAGGGATACAAATACCTGCCTATGGGCCATGATATTATGGCCAGTCTCTCTCTCTCTCTCTCTCTCTCTCTCTCTCTCTCTCTCTCTCTCTCTCTCTCTCTCTCTCACTCACAGCCTTCAAATCATCTGAAATAAGCCTTTCAGGACACATCGCAAATGGTGATAAAACCTTACCACATGGTCACGGCTGCTAACACATTTCAAAGAGGTGTAGTTAGCTCTTCGCAGAGAGGCTAACCCAGCCCACTCTCCGCCCCTAACTCCTCCCATTTTTGGAATTTGCATCGCACCATACGATATGGTGTGATCGCATGCAGTAAACACGTTTTCGCATGCGTTAAAGGCCTATCGCATGCGAAAACGGGGCTTTTTGCATTCGATAAGCCCTTAACGCATGCGAAAACGCCTTACCGCATTTTGAAAAATGACCCCCTTATCTGGTTAAGTAGTTCTTGCTGCTAGATGATTGAATTTGTCCATCTAAGTAGTAGCAAAGTACCTACTTAGCCAAATAAATTGGAATTTAGCTGGATAAATGTGCACAAATAATATATCTGCATATTGTTACATCAAACTTTAAAGGAATACATGAATAGATTTTACACACCTTATTTAGAAGCATTTGTCCTCCATAAGTAAGCTTTTACACGAATAAGTCATGGGATTTTATAACATGCACATGACAATGAACTAACCAGTTTTACCAATTAATCTACCAGTTCACCCAGTCTCTCTGCAGCTTGTGAAGATCCCCCCCCCCCACCCCCCGGCTCTTCAGCCTGAAGACCCCCCATTTCACCTAGACCTCCCACCCAGTCATTTTTTCACTTTTAAGATGTTAATGATCACTTGTGCCAGATATAGAGCAGGAGTAAATATATGCAAGTAAGGAGCCAAATTTAGATGCATAAATTGCTTATAAAATTGTAACTTTCTCATGTAAATGTTGACCTCTTCCCAGAATACCTCTGGCCCTCCCCTTTATTACACATGTAAATGTATTTGCACACTCTGATTTACGTGTGTATGTTGACATTTCTAAAATAGCATATACTTGTGTATATGGTATTTTACACACATAAGTGCTATTTTTTACATGTGCAACTTTTGCAAATGCACCTTTCAGTTTGTATCTGATCCAATGGAGGGTGCATGCCAAAGATCACAAGGAGTGTCAGCAGGACTTGAACTCCAATTCCTGGAATCCTGCCTCCTAATACCCTCCATCACATGGATGCAGAATCTTTTATTCAGACTCACAACCCCTCCAATTAGGGAATGGCTCAACACCTAAATACACCTACTTCTACAAATATCACTTTAGAAGAGAGTCTAACTGAGACCTCTGACGCTTACTGCTGGAAAACAGGCCTATAGTGGCCACTGCTGTCATATTAGTAAGGTGCAATTTATTAGTAAAGGGCAGATTCTGGCACCCCCTTACATACAAACTTTGTCTGGATAAAAAGACACATTGATGGATGCATTCTGGGGATGTGGATAAGTTTATCTGGGTAAAGTTATGTGTTACGCTCCGTGGCTGCAGACAGCTGTGACCGCTGCTGCTCACCTCTCTTTTTGCTGCATTGGCTCCATTGGGCGAACTCGCAGCCTCTGCCTGCCACCACCAGCCTTCTGGCCTCCATTCCCGGGCCTTCCTGAGCAGCATGGATGCTGCCAACCACCATCTTCCCCTCTGGGTTCCCTAGGCATGCGCATGAGAGTCCCGACCAGCTTTAACCACGTCATGGCGGGAACCTCGGGGATGTCCCCATCAGATGACGACACTCTACTTCGCTATTTAAGCTCGCCAGCCCAGACAGCCAACGATTTGGCAATGAGTTCACTTGCTGCATTTACCTACTCTCTTTCAGTATTGTTTTGGTTCCTTCTTCCATGGTGTGAGACTATCGGGTACCCACTCCTCGGGGGCCCTTCCTCGTCTCTTGGCTATCTGCTCCTCAGAGGGCCTTTCACCCAGACTCCTACCTGTCTTGCTTCCCGAGGCTTTCTTCAGAACTTCTACTCATCTTCAGCCGCTGTGAGTACCACACTGTGGACCCCTGCTTGTGTCATCTATGTGGGACCTCTCTCCAGTGTACCCCGCTCTGCAGACCATTGCTGTGATTATTAGAGGTCCTCTCTCTGGTGTACTCCATTCTGCGGACCATTGCCGTGATTACTGGAGGAACTCTCGCTGGTGTACCCCGCTCTGTGGACCACTACCATGATCTCCCACCGAGGAACCTTTTTGAGTATCATCCCTACGGACCCAGTGTAACTACAGTGACTATAACTTTCTCCGGCACCCCCGCTCCTCGGGTAGTGCCGCAGCTATTGTCTGACTCCAGTCTTCCGAGCTGAGTCTGATGGCAGTGTTAGCGCTGCTCCTCCATGGCCTGCCTCCTGGGGTCACCCTCTCTTTCTCCATCTACACATCTGCTGTATATCATCCCACAGCTGAGACTCCGCCTCCTGATGGTGAGGCCCTGCAGGGCTCCTCCCCCTGGGCGGTACCTCCTCTCACCTTGGCCAAAGGGCCCACACACTTACAAATCCTAACATTATGATTGCAATTTTTCTAATCATACTTATTTGCATAACTTTAGATGTGCTCTAATCAGGTTGTTTCCATGGCTTCTTTTTATTGTGCGACTAGGGAAGGATGGCTATTTAAGAAGAGTTGCTGAGGTGTCACAAGAAGGGCAGAAAGCTACCCTTGTCATGAGTAAAGGAAGAGTATTTTGGGAGGTATGTAAATAGATTGGACTTTTATTGTGTTGTGGTTTGCGTGTCCAAGAATAGCCCCAATGCACACTCATTATGTTCATATTCTGAATATCTAAGGCTCATTTTTGCTTCTTAAGTACCTCATTTAAAATAAGTGTAGAGTTGGGAGAGGGGGTATAGTGGGATTGGTGTTTGCATATTTAAATGTACAATATCATTTTCTCATCTGATTTTTATACCAGCGATGTAGCTGAAAAGATTTAGCTGACATGTTTTCTTAAAGGTAAAATATAGTCCATTTTCATATAGGATCACCTTAAATTCCAGAGAATATAGTAATTGTAAAATCTAGCTCTTCCTGCGAAGGACTTAATCAAATGCTGAATGCATTAGTAAACCTATATCCTGTAGCCCCATACAGTTCTAATTTCAGAGTTGTAACAGGAAAGAATATTGTGTTCTCAGCAACATGAAGATTTAATGAAACATGTTGATGCAAATGATGAATCCCAAGGTGCTGTCAACAGAAACCTACCTATTATCACAGCAGACAGCAAATGGTATAAATCAGCCTTAGCAACATCTGCAGCTTTGTTCCTGGAGTTACCAGTGCAGATTAAAATTCTGCAGAAAAACCACCTGCAGTATACAAGCTTCCATATCCTTTGTAATACCCCCAAGCAAGTGTTTCCTTCAACAGCAGTGTTCATCTCAAATGATAAAAGTTACTGTTATCAGATGTGGTAACAGTATCTCTAAACTTATCATAAAATAAAAGAAACGGTGTAAATAATTAAAAGTTTGTTTTGTAAATATAAGTACAATCTAATGTAATCGTGAATTTTCAAAGCCTGGTGCATGCCAAAACCGAGAGATACATACACAAGTTATGCGGGCGCGTGCCATGCGGATTTTAAAAACTGCCCATGTACGTGCATATATGCCGCTATGCGCACAAATGAAAAGCTCCCAAAAAAGGGTGGGGTGCTGTCCTGGTCTGGATGGGGCATGGGCATTCCTGGATTTCACATTGAAATCCATGCGTAAATATTTATGCGCCCAGGCGCGTGCTAGGGTCTCTTGCAGCGTAACTGTACATCTGCTATGGATTGATTTGCAAATTATAAAACAAAGACAAATAGAAAGATTGGTTGGGTTTTAAGGGTCTGGGCTAACAGGGGAGAAGGGAGGTTATTAAACTAGGGGGGGTTTGGATATCCTATGCCTTACCTGGGCGAACGGAGAGCAAACTGGCAAAAAAGGTAATAGGGTCGGCGCACATATCTTTTAAAATCCCCCCACTTAAGCTGTAGAAGTAGCATTTGCGCACATAGGCATGTCCATTTAAAACTGCACGCACATGGGCGCGCAGTCAGGGTATTTTGTAACATGCATGTATATACACCTGCATGCTAAAAAATGGCCGCGTCCCTGGGTGCGGGCTGAAGAATGTGTGAACATGTGTGCCCGGGTGCCTGCTTAAAAGTTACCATCTATGATTCTCCTTCAAGGTTCTTTACAATATGGGCCTGATTGTCAAAGGCATTTACTTGCTTAAAAACGGGTTTTACAAGTGTAAATGCACTTTACCTGGGTAAAGGGTAGATTTTCAAACACGCGCATGTGGTTCCCAGCTTGCGCACAATGATGCGCCAATTTTATAACATGCGCGCATCGCCTTGCCCGTGTTATAAAATATGATACCCACATGCATATGCTGCACCTGATTTTATATTGATATGCGCATGTACGGGCAGGTCATGACTTGTACGCAAAGAAGGAGTGATTTTCTAAAAATATGCGGGGCAACGCAATCGGGCCATTCCCAGTTCCCTATCCCTCTACTTACCCTTTCTCCCTCTCCTCCCCAATCCCTAACCCCCCGAACTAGCCTATTTTTGTTGTTGTTGAACTTACTCGCTCTCCTGAGCTGTAGTTAAGTTCCTAATGGCCACTCTCCCATCCGGCCCTGGCCCACCCCTTTTACAGACCCCGGCACTTCTGCGCATACAGTGAGATACGTGCGTAGCTGGGCCGTTTCGAACATGCACTCAAAGCGCGCGTAGCTCCTGGTGTTTGCGCACGCTGGCTTTAAAGATCTACCCGGAAGTGAGCTTTTTAAAATTGCTGCAACATATGCCATTGAATTTTCCATAGGTTATACATGTGGAAGTACACTTTACTCGCACAAATGGCTTTTGAAAATTGCTATACTGGTATGTTACATTTATGCGAGTAACTCCTTTGAAAGTTCACCTCGAATTGCTCTTTTAATAAAGTATGTTTAATATTTGTGCCCATCCTAAGTAACTAGACTTTCTCAGGAAGTAAATATTCTTTATGACTGCTGAGCTCCACATCTCATTCATATTTTTAATTGTTTTGGAGAGGCCCTGTAATTCTTACTTTCTTCTTTCAGCTCAGTTGATGGAGTGCTGGGATTCTGGCACCACATGAGTCCTCGTTTTCAATAGCATGGGAATGCTCCCCCATTTTAATAGATCCTTCATCCTCCTGTTCCCAGTCTAGTCATGGCACTGACAATTCTGAGACTGGAAGCCTTGCACCAGGGCTCCTTCCAGAATCATCTCTTTATCTACTTAGTTATTCCCCATCTACAGAAACTGCCCACAGCCTTTTCCAAGTAAGAACAGTGCAACTCACAATGCAATATAATTACAAGCTAAGCAGATAAAATGCAATTACAATATTAATAGATAACTTTCAATAACAACAAAGTTCACTTAATAAATAATAGAACTCAAATTGGAATCATTGGCTCTGAGTTTGTCCACCAGGCGTCACTCTTACCTATGATCATTATGCTCTTCCTCCCCCTCCCCCACAGTTGCTTTGAACACTGCTTCCATAGCAGCTCCAGTCCCAGCAGCCTAGGGTGTAGAAGATTCTACCTGGAGATCGAACCTGATACATCCCCCCACAGGAAAGACCTTTATTTATATTCATTTACTGTAACGTAATGGAAACATAGACTATGTAAGGCATAATTTTCAGGTGCACTATAAAGCCTTTACTATAATATGCTGTTCTTTTCAGGCTTGGCTAGATACATATATTTCATTTTTGGTACTTAAACTCTGCTGGACAAATATATTCAATTATAATGTACTACTTTATTTTTGGATAAGATACAGTATCATTAGTTACTTCCCTAGAGCATAACCATTGGCTCCAGTGAGAGAATTAAAAAGTAATCAATGCTGAGCATTTAATTATATGTTTAATTGATTTTTAAAGTTGTCTGCTTGCTGAGCAGCCACCTTTCATGAATTTTGCCATTCTGATACAGGTTGCCAATTTCTGCTTGCTTTAATATAAATGAGTTATGACAAGATCTTGGGAGCTTGGCAATTACATCCTTTGATGAAGTAACCCTTAGACTCCAGTATAAAACAGGGTACAGAGAGGGAAAAGATAAGGTGTCAACCACCAACAGAAGGAGGCAGGACAATCCAAGGAAAGTAGTGTAACCTAGAATAAGAAGGGAGGCTGTATTTCCTGCGAGGGTAGAATAAGGAGTGGGTGCCTCCTCCCATGGTTAATGATCAACAGTAGAACATCCAAAGTGAATCTGGGGGTGGATCCCTTAGAGACAGGAAAGACAGGGACTCTAGGGTACCTGCTCAAATTGGAGTGACAGATAAAAAAAGGGAGGGCAGAGGAAGAGGAGGAGAAGGAGGAAATGGAATTCCTTCCTACAGACAAGAGCTGAAGAGAAGCTGTAGGAGTCAGAGCCTGTTGGAAACATCATGGAGAAACCTATGGAGACATAGGGGCCAGTCTGAAGAGAGAGAGAGAGAGAGCAAGAACAGCAATCCACAGCTCAGTCAGGTAGAGCACAGCCTGATATTAGAGAATCACTACTGTGGTAGTTAGTTGTGGCTGAACTTGCTCCCCTGTTGTCTGACTAGCAAAATAACTAGGAAGAAGCAGAAAGCTTTACGTTAATTTAAGAGAGAGAGAGCCTCAGCCCAAAAAGGGTGGGGACGAACAGATATCTCCTAAAAGGGGTTGTCAGGAAAACTAAGCTTGTATGAAAATTGTGAAACTATGTGTGCTGCAAAACGTTGACCTATTTTATTAAGCAAGCCTAAGAACTGTGAAACCACTAGTGCTGCAAGAGCTGACTTATTTTTGTTAAGTTAGTTTAAGAACAGAGCAACCGCTTGCACAGGAAAGGCTGCCCTTATTTTGTTGAGATTTGGGACACAACTTGTGCTGGAAGTGCTAATTGACTTGGGCTTTGCTAGCCTGAAGAAGACTGGAGGAACCTCTGAGGTAGAAAATACTGACACAAACTTTTACTGAACCAGCCTGAGAACTGGGGAATTACAGATACTAAACGTGACTGATCTCTTTTTCTAATATAGCTCAGACTCTATAAGTTGAAATGAGATCCTAATAGCTTAGGATTGGATTTTTTAAATAATTTTTTTTACACCCAAGCTGTTTCTGATATCCAGAGGAGAATTACCTGCAGAAACTCAGACTGTGTTTGAGGATACTGGATGGATCCCTATAGCACACTCTCTGGAAAACTCTCCCTTGTCACACGTGGTAGAAGTAGTGGGATCTGGAAGACTGCATGCAAACCAGAGGTCGACTCAAAGGCTTGGCGAGGATCAGGCAGACTCCTGGCTATGTGATACCTCAAGAAGTAAAGGAAGCCAACTTAATAGTTATCAAAAAAGAAGTGTATAATCACACTGCGAGAGGTCCAGTACCTGGGGCATGTGGTGGGGAAAAGGGTGATCCAACCTGTTATTGAGAAGGTAGAGGTCATAGCCGGTTATCCTTTCCCCTCTACATGCCCCTGGTACTTGACCTCTCGCATGTGTGTGATAATGCACATTTTTTGTTAGCCGTTATGTTGGCTTACTTTAGTGATGCTAACACTGCCTCTGCTTTTGGTAGGTATGAGAGTAAGAAGGAAATGTGAGATTTCCTGGGCCTCCTCAGATACTGCAAAGGTTTATCCCCACTTCACAGAAAGCACAGCCCCTTTAACAGATTTATTAAAAAAGAGATCCCTTAATCACTTGAGGTGGAATTCGCTAAGTAAGGAGGCCTTTTTAGACATACAACAAGCTTTATGTCAAGAAATTGACTTTCAAAAGACATTTTTACAACAGACAGATCTTCAGGCTTAGGATTAAGGAGTGTCCATTCAGGGCAGGAACACCCCTAGATGTGCATTCGGTAGTTTTTTGGACGTCCATTTGTTTCACTTGTTTTGCATGTAAGTGCCTATATAACACACGGACAAATGTATGCACAAAACACATAGTATATGTGTCCATTTAAAGTGCATTCATTAAACGCACACCATTTGTTGTGCATACATTTGTTCATTTGTTAGATATGTAATAGGCATCCAAACAAATGAAACAAATGGATGCACAAATGCATCCCTACAAATGTATGTAAGATAGAGATTACTAGCTAGTCTGAGTACTTAGAAACCACTTGTGCTGCAAAAGCTGACCTTTTTATTAAGCTAGCCTAAGAACAGTGAAACCATTTGCACTGGAAAGGCTGCACTTAAATTGTAAAGTTAACTTCAGAATTGGGACTTTACTTGTCTTGGAAGTGCTGACTAGGCATGTGCATTAATTTAAAATGAATGGGCATCCCAAAACAAATAGAGGCCAATTTGTTTCTTTTGGGGGTCACTGAAATGAATGGAGAGGGAATCCTGAATCAAACAAATTCTGTTTATTTAATTTGTTTTGAAATTGATCATTTCTATGAGTCATTAAAGTCAAATACCTCATAGAAATCAATGGAAGAGCATCAGGTATACACCATGGAATTGATACAAAGTATTGAGCAGCCAGCCAGCAGAAATGAGTAGGATGGAAATGTTGTCAAGGAGACAACATAGACGACATATCTCAATGAAGCACTTTTCCAATCCAAGCTATTGCTGCAGACCAGATCCAATGATGCTGATCTTGAAGTCTGAGCATGTCTGACAATTAATGTGCATTCCTTCTGAAAACATTGTCTGTGAGCTCTCTCTCTCTCTCTCTCTCTTCCTAGTTAACTTTTCCCAAACAACGTTTAGCTGCTTCCAATTTAGACTGTCACTTTGCCAGTCAGCAGAAAAAGACAGCCAGGCACTGCTTCAGAAGCTCTCTTTCAGACTTGTGTTGCTGTTTTTTCTCTCTCTTTGTGGAGGATGGAGGCAGAGTGTGGAGTGTTGCTTTGCAGAACTGCTACTGCTTTTGTCTCTGTCTGCCTCGTAAGGCTGGCGCATCCACTAGGTGAAGTAGGTGGTTGCCTAAGTCCCAACCATTAGGGGGCAGCAAAGAGATGCATGATGGGGCTGCAAGTGGAGCCCATCCCTCTCATGGCCAAGAGGAGCAAGACTCAGCAGGCTATAAGCAGAGCCCATCCCGCTTGTGACTGAGAGGAGCAGGTACTTGGCGAGCTACAGGCTTGCTTGTGGCTGCAAGAGGATCCCATCCTACTCACTGCCGAGAAGAGAAGAGACTCGGTGAGCTACGAGTGGAGTCATCCTGCTTGCGGTCAAAGATTTGTGCCAGCAGGGCTACAGGCAGAGCCCATCCCATCCACAGCAGAAGAGAGAGAGAGAGGACACATGGAATGGCTGAAGACAGAAGAAACAGGCTGGGGAGAGCTGGGGGCAGAGCCCATATGTCTGTAGAAGAAAGAAGGAGAGGTCAAGAGAACATGTGAGCCAGAGAGTGACTGGTAGGGATGTGCAGAGGAGCTGCATATGTTTCATATGGCATTCATAATCGTCGGGGCCAGATACATTGTATCCATTCAAAGGGGTCCCCCCGATCCATTGATATGTGCCATACTTATTTGTTTCCCTATTAATTTAATTAACTACAACCCCCCACCCTCCTGAACCCCCCCAAGACTTACCTAAATTCCCTGGTGGTCCAGCAGGGGTCCCGGAGCGTCTCCTGCCCTCCCTCCGTCGGCTGCCGGCACCATCTTGTGCTCCTACCATGCGACAGGGGACGACCAATGGCAGTGGTAGCCCCTGTGACATAATAAGGGCAAAGGCTATCGGCACCATTTTGATTACTGGCAGCCGACGGCCCGAGTGCAGGAGATCGCTCTTGGACCCCCGCTGGACCACCAGGGACTTTTGGCAAGTCTTGTGGGGGTCAGGAGGGGGAGCAGAAAAAGGCCTATCCAAAGACAGTTCATCAGACGGGGGTTGGAACACCCCCCCCCCCCCCCGAGTTTGCAATGAAGGGAAGCACTGACACTGCAAGACAGCTCGCTGGTGAAGAGATTACTGGATCAGACCACACACCCCTACAGACTCACCACGGAGCAGGAGTGACCCCCCCCCCCCCCCCCCCCCCGTGGGAGAGGATGACATTCTGAAATGAAGAAATGACTCCTTTTCATGCTCTGATTGACTATGCATGAACTGTTGCATATTCATGTCCTGAATATTAAAAAGCTGCAGTGGAGAGAAACTCAAGACGGTGGCCAGCGGAGAAAGTCAACTCCTGATGACGCAGAAGCAACAACCCTATTCCGCCCTATGTTGAAGAGGAGGCGGATCAGGGGTATCTGCCGAGATTGGAGAGAGGAAAGCCCTGGCTGATATCTGGCTGCCTACCACAAAGCCAGAGATGTCCCCAGAGCTGAGAGACACCTTCTCAGCCCAGCCAGTACCATGACCAAGGAAACAAGCTCTTCCCCTTAAGACAGGCCCCAAGAACTCCAGCCAGAGACTAATCTAGAGCTAAATAGAAGGGAATCTTCCAAAATTGGATGGGTCTAGCAAATTGGTACCTTTATTAATCCTCTAAGCAGGCTAAGGTCCGGCATATTTCAATCCACTAATGATGCAGAGCTTTATTTAGTAAAAAATGATGCCAAGTAGCAAGGACTTAAGAGACATGTAGTATTTATTTTCTTCTAAATGCTAATCCTGCAAATTCTGACAAATAACAATCTAATTCCTTGGATAAATCACATGGTCTTTTCTGAACTATTCAATTTGTTTAGACATAGGAGTAACAGAGAGAACTGTCTGCAGCACTGCCAGCCCCGATAGGTTAGGGGGAAGGGGAAACAAGATGCACAATAGCAGACAGGTTCCCTAACCCCTAATGTCGCTTACAAAAGAGAACATGAGCATTCCATACTGGGTCAGACCAAGGGTCCATCAAGCCCAGCATCCTGTTTCTAACAGTGGCCAATCTAGGCCATAAGAACCTGGCAAGTACCCAAAAACTAAGTCTATTCCATGCTACTGTTACTAGTAATAGCAGTGTGGCTATTTTCTAAGTCAACTTAACTAATAGCAGGTAATGGACTTCTCCAAGAACTTCTCCAATCCTTATTTAAAAACAGCTACACTAACTGCACTAATCACATCCTCTGGCAACAGATTCCAGAGTTTAATTGTGCGTTGAGTGAAAAAGAACTTTCTCCGATTAGTTTTAAATGTGCCACATGCTAACTTCATGGAGTGCCCCCTAGTCTTTCTACTATCCGAAAGAGTAAATAACCGATTCACATCTACCCATTCTAGACCTCTCATGATTTTAAACACCTCTATCATATCACTCCTCAGCCGTCTCTTCTTCAAGCTGAAAAACCCTAACCTCTTTAGTCTTTCCTCATAGGGGAGCTGTTCCATTCCCTTTATCATTTTGGTCACCCTTCTCTGTACCTTCTCCATCGCAACTATATCTTTTTTGAAATGCGGCAACCAGAATTGTACACAGTATTCAAGGTGCGGTCTCACCATTGAGCAATACAGAGGCATTATGACATTTTCCATTTTATTCACCATTCCCTTTCTAATAATTCCAAACATTCTGTTTGTTTTTTTGACTGCCGCAGCACACTGTCACTTAAAAAATTCCTCATCATGCAGTATGTGCAAGCTCCACCCAGACATGCCCCCTAACACTACCCCTTTTTACACATGTACGTTTATGCATGAAGACATATATAGATGTCTATGTGGTGCCTTTTTAAAATATGCATGCATGCACATGGGTCACATCCACACATATATGGTATTTTATTTTTTTAAACATTTAAGCTTTTTAAAATGTACCTTTTTAAATTTTACAAAGATAGATGACATGCTGACTCTATAAAATTCATGAATTTGCTGTTTATCTTACTGCAATAACAGAATTGCTATCAATTACCTTATAATAATTTATTTCAGTGGCATCATATACTATTGCAAAGATAACTAACCTCCATACTTTCATCAAGGAACCCTGAGGAGGTCTCTGAAAAGAAGCAGCCAGCAGCCATACAGGATTGATGGATGAACAGCATGTCAGTAGAGTAGCAGTAATAAACTTGAAGATAAAGGCAATAAAGGTATGAAATTCATGCGTGAGCAGAAGTTTGAAAACCTGAAAGTCAGAACAGAAATGTCAGGCAATATGGATTTTAGGATCAGAGGAGCTTTAGATGCTGAGAGTAATAATGCCAGGGTGCATTCAATTAGGAGCCATTTCTTGTGGAGTCCTTTCTCTGTGAAAGAGCTTCTTCATGTGTGTGAAAGATGTTTAAGTGCTTTGGATTCCACAGTTCTCCTCTGACCTATGTGTCTGTGCTCCAAGGAGAAAATTACAGAAATGTTCCTATTTTTCTTATAGTATGGACAAATAATTTTGAGTTCCTGCCCACATTCTTGAAGATATCAGCTGCAATGGCCTACACGACAGTTCCTGTTTACCCTTTTTCCTGATGTCCACATTGTCATGAAGAGGATGGAAAATGTTCATATTCTGTCAGATATAATGTGAGAAGAAGACACTTAAATTGTATAGACAATATGCTCTGTATTCAAGAACAGGTTAAAGAAAACTAGAAAGTGGGAAAATACGTACAAATGATTCATAATGGACCCTCAAGGTAACTGTACAATTTGAAAGGGGTTTGGTACCATTTGTAAAATAAATTTAGGCTGCCAGTGAATACATTTCATCTCAGAATTACAATATATAAAAAGGGAATCGCGCACATGGAAGCACCCATTTTATAACATGCGCGCACTGGCATGTGCATGTTATAAAATTTGATGGCCGTGCGCACATGTGCACCATATTTTAAAATCCGCATGTGCATGTGTGGGCGTGGCGTGCGGGGGGGGTAATTTTCGCAAAATACATGCGGTGTCGCAATCGAACCTCCCCCAATTCCCTCCCAGTCTGCTGCAATTAAGAAGCGGACTGGGAGAGAACTTCCCTATCCCCCTACCTAACCTTCCTCCCTCTTCCCCTCTCCTTCCTGCCCTCTAAACTTATCCTATCCCCAAATTTTTTATTTTAGTACTTACTGCTCCTCTGCAGCAGAAGTAATCTCTGCACGCCAGCCGGCTGCCGGCGCTCTTCCCTAGGAAAGAGTTGAATGGTGCTTTCCAGCCCGCCCAGACCCTGCCCCCCCCCCCCCCCCCCGAGCCTGACCTTTTGGAGAGGCCCGGCACTTCGACACATACTGGGGTTTACGTGTGTGGCCAGGCCCATTGTAAAATGCACGCAGTTTGCACAAGGCTCAGCCACTCACATTAACGCCAAGATGTACGTGCAAAGCCATTTTAAAACATACTTGAAAGAGCAGAAATAATATAGTATTTTGGCCTTCTTATGACATCATAATCACCTAGAAGTTCACTCATGCGATATTGCACAAGATGACTGATACTGCAATTACAGTACAAGTCAATGCCCTATTATTTGTATTGGACTAGATTTTATGTTTGGGAAAAAATGTTAAAAAGGATTACAAGGCAGTTTGCTAGCACAATTTGAAATATTTCATCTTTTGCCCTAAGGATTTGTATTTAACTTTCTGCAACTTTTAAGAAGGGAAAGAAATTTCTCAGAAGAAAAAATATCATGCCAGAAAATTATTTTGCAAATAGTACTGTGAGTCTTTTCTTTATTTTGCGTGCACTTTTTTCTCCCTGTGGCTATTTTATCTCTCTGAAATTGCACAGAGTTTTTTGGACAAAAAATGCTCTTCTTTAAAACTGTACAAACTGAAGTCTTAGTAGGTTGTGATACCTTTTACAGTAAATGGCCAACAAAAAAAAAGTGTATAAAATGTCTTCTGAAGAGGTCTGTGAGGTTTCAGAAATTACATACTATAAACATCTTTTTAAAATGGTTCTCTGGAGGCAATTTTCAAACTTTCTGCCTGGACCTTATGCATAATTTTTATGCATACTTTCCTTTTCAGAATTGCCATAAGTAAAAGTTACCCATAGGATTTTGCACTTTTGCAGATGACACTAGGTTCTGCAACAGAGTGGACACCCTTGAAGGAGTAGAGAAAATGAGGAGTAAAAGCTCAAAGAGTGGTTGAAGGTAGGGATGTGCAGAGGGACACCATACGTTGCATTCGGGATTCATATTCGTTGGGAGGCAGATACGTTGTATTCAGCAAGGGGGGCCCCGATACGTTTATATGTTAATTCTTATTCGTGTTCTGGCTAAAATTAAATTAACTACAACCCCCCACCCTCCTGATCCCCCCAAGATTTACCAAAACTCCCTGGTGGTCCAGCAGGGGGCCCGGGAGCCATCTTCTGCACTCACACCCTCAGCTGCTGGTTTCAAAATGGCGCCGATAGCCTTTGACCTACTATGTCACAGGGGCTACCGGTGCCATTGGTCAGCCCCTGTCACATGGTAGGAGCAATGGATGTTCAGTCTTGTGGGGGACACTCCTGACCCCCACTGGACTTTTAGCAAGTCTTGTGGGGGTCAGGAGTGTCCCCCAAGACTTGCCAAAAGTCCCTGGTGGTCCAGCGGGGGTCCAGGAGTAACCTCCTGCACTCGGGCCATCGGTTGCCAGTATTCAAAATGGCGGTGATAGCCTTTGCCCTTACTATGTCACAGGGGCTACCAGTGCCATTGGTCAGCCCCTGTCACATGGTAGGAGCACAAGATGGCGCCGGCCATCCATCGCTCCTGTGACATAGTAGGTCAAAGGCTATCGGCGCCATTTTGAAACAGGCAGCCGAGGGTGTGAGTGCAGGAGATGGCTCCCGGACCCCCCGCTGGACCACCAGGGAGTTTTGGTAAGTCTTGGGGGGGGGGGTCAGGAGGGTGGGGGGCTTGTTTAAATTGTCTCCTTTAGATGGTCGAATAATTCAGCAAAAATTATTTGTATTCGTGGGGATTCGCAATACGTTTCGCTTCCCCACGAATACAACGAATATGGCTCTATACGTTGTAGATTACCAATTCGTAGGGAATGAATGAACACCCCTAGCTGAAGGTTTGGCAGCTAGGATTCAGTGTCAAGAAGTGAGGAGTCATACGTTTGGGGTGCAATAATCCAAAGGAGCTGTGTGTGATGGTGAGTGAAAGCCTGATGTGCACAGACTGGAAGAGGGTCTTTGGGGTGATAGTGACTGATAATCTGAAAGTAGTGAAACAATGTGACAAGATGCTAGCTAAGGCCAGAAGGATTCTGGGTTGCTTGGAGAGAGGCATAACCAGCAGGAAAAAAGAGGTGATAATGCCTCTGTACAGGTCATTGGTGAGGCCTTACCTGGAGAATTGTGTTCACTTGGGAAGACCATATCTCAAAAAGGAGAGAGGCAGGATAGAAGTGATCCAGAGAAAGGCAACCAAAATGGTGTGGGGTCTGCACCGAAAGAATTAGGAGATGAGACTGGAAGACCTAAATATGTACACCCTAGAGGAAAGTCAAAACAGAGGATATATGATGCAGACTATTAATTATCTTAAAATTACAAATGATGCTCAATTATCAAACCTTTTCAGATGGAAAGAATGCTGTAGAACTAGGGATTATGCTTTGAAACTCCAAGTGGTAGATTCAGGAACAATGTCAGGAAATATTTCTTCATGGATAGGGTGGTGGATGCTTGGAATGCCCTCTAGGAAGAAGTGATGAAGACAAGAATGGTAATAAAATTCAAAAGGACATGGGATAAACAGAGAGAGGTAAATATTCAAAATCTGTTTAGATGGATAACTAAAAAATTATCCATCTAAATGGCACAATAGGCATATTCAATCACTTAGCTACAATTTAGCTGGATAAAAAAGAGGAGTTCTAGAGATATTCAGGGGAAGGGTTGAGTTTTCTGGCTAACCTAGCAAATATCGCATATAAATAAGGATGAAAGCAAGGATTAGATTGTGTTGCATCCGTCGGTCGCAGACGGCTGCGACCACTCTGCCTTAACTCTTTTCTACCCTTTTTCTCATCTTTGGGCAAGATGGCTGCCTCCGGTGCCGAGTGCCGAAACCCTCAGCATCTCCAACTCAGCATGGGCGTCCCAGTCCGCCATGCTCCTTCTCGTGGCCTCCTAGGGCATGTGTGCGCACATTGCCTATGCCTATGTACACGTCATGGCGGGAAACTTGGGGGCGTCCCCACCACATGACATCAATACCTCCGGGTATTTAAGCCTCTGCTACTCTGCCTACTTTGAGTTAGCAAGGACTTTGGTTTAGCTGCTCGCTTAGATGCCTCACTACCCTCCGGGGAATATCTCTCCTGACGAAGCTCTAGGCAACCGCTCCTCGGGGGCCTCTCGCTTCCAACTACCCTTTGGGGTTTCTTCTAACTTGACAACTGCTCCTCAGGGGTCTCTCTCTTTATTTCAGGATCTCCTGTACTATCAGATACTTGCTCCTCGAGTGCCTACCAGTCCAGTGTATCCTGCATCACGGACCTTTGGTCCCACCATCTTCATTGCCAGGAAGACGCTTGCTCTATGCTCCAGTGAGTACCTCTATGATCCGGTTCTCCACTCCAACCACCAGGCTTGGCTTAACCTGCACCACAGGTTCCTATCTACCTTGAACATCTGAGTGAGATTTCTACATCTGAGAATGTCAGAATATATTGGCATCTTGCCGGACTCCAGGCCCTTTCCTTCCTGCCTCATACCATCTGTCTACAGCAGTACAATAAAGCTTTCCACCTACAAGTGTCCGCTCTCTGCATTTAGCCTATCGTTGTGGTTCCCCACGGGGCCCCTCCCCATGGGAGGAGTCATCTCCACTGCGACTAAGGGTCCACACAATGCCACAAACACAACAGATTGCATGTTGATTTTGAATGGTTTCAAAGGTGCTGCCACATCTACGTAAGAACATAAGAAATGCCATAGTGGGTCAGATCAAGAGTCCATCAAACCCAGTAGGGATGTGAATTGGGTGCCCAATCGTTTCCGCTTTCGAGTTCATCTGGCCGCGGGAAAATCTTGTTTTCCCGTGGATCCCCGTTTTGTTTTTTTTAGTGAAAAATCATTTTTCGGGTTAGTGCGCGCTAACTCATGTTAGCGCTCGCTAACAAAAATAGCAAAAAGTAACAAAAATAAGAAAAATATGACTTTTTTTGTTAGCGCGCGCTAACGGGAGTTAGCGCGTGCTAACTCCCGTTAGCCCTCATTAACCCAAAAAATGATTTTTATGAAAATTTTGGGGGAAAAGTGATCATTTATTTTTTTACCCGATATATTAACAAATTTAGAAATATCGTATGATATTTCAATTCGTTAGAAAAATGATTCACACACCTAAAACCCAGTATCCTGTTTCCAACCTTGGCCAATCCAAGTCACAAGTACCTGGCAAGCACCCAAACATTAGATAGATCACAAGCTACTATTGCTTATTAATCACTGTCATAGCAGTTTATGGATTTATCCTCGAGGAATTTATCCAAACTTTGTTTAAACCCAGTTACACTAACTGCTGTAACCACATCCTCTAGTAATGAATTCCAGAGCCTAACTATGCACTGAGTAAAAAAGAATTTCTTCGATTTGTTTTAAATGAGCTACATGCTAACTTCATGGTGTGCCCCCTGATCCTTCTATTATCTGACAGAGTAAATAACTGATTTACATTAAATTTTTAAAGTCCTTTCATGATTTTGTAGACCTCTATCATATCCCCTCTCAGTCGTCTCTTCTCTAAACTGAACAACCCTAACATCTATAGCCTTTCCTCATAGGGCAGCCGTTCCATGCCCCTTAACATTTTTGTCACCCTCTATCCTTTTTGAAAGGTGGTAACCAGAATTGTACACAGTATTCAAGGCGCAGTCTCACCATGGAGTGATACAGAGGCATTATGACATCCTCCGTTTATTTTACATTCCCTTCCTAATAATTCCTAACATTCTGTTTGCTTTTTTGATCTAATGTAATATAGCCATTATGTTCCTGTTAAAAAAAACCCAAAAAACTCACATCGTGGACCTACAGGCTCTAACCTGTTCCCTGCCTCCTTCCCACCTGGGTTGCAAAGGCCCTATGGGGCCGAACTTGCCACCCCCTCCACAAAATATTTCATTTCATCGTTTAAAAAACATTATTAGGGCCAGGAGACCCCCCTCTCCCACACAATACTTTCCCATTAATTTTTTTAAGCACATCTTATTGTCTACAGATCCCCTCCTAACATCCACCCCCAACCATTCTACATCCCTCAACAATGACTGGGCTAAGTGAGTTTCGAGGAAATAGAAAATAGGGGACCAAATCTCTGAGTAATTTTGAATGGCGTTTCATGGACAGGAAGCCACAAGAGAAAATTGGAAGGGCACCCCTCCTCTTCCCTCTCCCCCTCCTCTCCCCCCTCCCCCACCCCCACCCCCTCCATACACACTCAGGAAAAAAAAAAAAAAGCATTATCACAGTCTACAAAGACTCCAGCTTTTTTTCCAGGATCAATACAGTTACTTAAATTTTATATAAAAAAAATTGTCTAGGCAATCCTTATTTTAGAGTACATGCACTTTGTTTTGCTATACTTTTGCCTGAAACTTAAATCCGGCGATTTTAGTTTTAACTTCAACAGTCATACTAAAAGAGCAATATTCTTGAAAGATACGAAATTATGCTGAACAAGTACAGGATGTTAACCTGAAACAGTAGAACGAATGTGATCTGGTCAGTTCATGCCTCACTTTAAGATATTACACTTACCATAAATATTTATATTTGTTTGCTGCTGCTTGCCTCTTGACTGAATCTTCCCCACATTAAGCATTCATGCACTTGAGAAGGCAAAATGCCAGCAGTGACTGTGGGCACTGCTCTGACAGAAATATAATTAAAGTGCATAAATAAACCTCAGGTTTATAGATTCTGTTAATATATTAAAAATAAGCCTTAACAACGCAGTTTGTGGCTTAATATAAAACTCATATAGAAGTCTCATTTCACACTTGCCGGGTTGATATATTTAAAATGGTAGTAGAGAATGTAGCAGGAATATTAAGGCTGCATAATGTATATCTCATTGTGACACTGATCACACTCTATGGCGTTACTTTGACACTGTTGAGCCACTTGGTTTTCAAGTTGTGACTTTTACAATATATTATTAATTGTCCCTGAGGCGTTAAAATGCATTTACTTCATGTGAGAAAAAACTCAAAAGATTTATACTTTGTGCTGTGTACTGAATGACTCTGATCTTGCAATTAAATACCTCAAGTGGTTAAAGCTGACTCCCTCTTTTTCTTCACCTCCACTCTTCACAGTCAGAAAGTAGAGGAAGGATATTTAAATCTAGTTAGCCAGATTATTTTGAGAAGAGATTCTTTTCTGCATGTTTTGTACATGAAATACTCAAGAATTTGTTGTAAGTGCGCCTGGCAGCAAATGAAAGTAACATACGGCTGCAAATGTTTAAAAGAAAAGTATGTTATGTGTACATTGAGCTGAGAGGGGTGATGACTGCGGGGCATGTGGAGGCAGTGAAGGTAAAACATCTTTCAAGGCAGAATGTTATTACAAAGCTGAAAATTAAATAGATTACGAAGGAGATATAAAAATGGTTGTATGAATGAGGGATGTAAGTATTTGTAGTTAGGTAGGTGTCCTCCTAATGCACATATATGGTTAAATACAAGAGGAGATATAAAAGAGTAAATGTTTCCGAAAACAAGGAGTATAGGGAGACAAATAAGGATAAAGAAAAGGTTGAAAGTGTCATATTAGGTGAAAAAAGGTCCAGAAATAGAGAAGTGAAAAGACTGCAGGCAAGGTTCAGCTATATGGAAAGAATAATCATTTGGTTTAAGAAGGGAATGGTTGTAAGAAACTCTAATGGTTAAAGAAAACATATATATATTGAAAAAAAGAGTGAGAGATATGGTTTGTTAAATGTAAGGTTTATAGAAAAAGGGAACTGACAACTAATAGGAGAGTATCCTTAAAATCAGTGAACAAACACCTTTGAATTGGACTGAAGCTCTACTAATTAAAATTGACTTAGAAACTAAATGCTGGATGTTAATTATCTATGATCCTCTTGATAGGCCTAGGCCTTCCATTATTGAATCTGGATTTAATTGCAGATTGCATCACTAAATATAATCATTTAATTATATTGGGTGACTTTAATGTTCATTTTGATCTCCCTACTATTGAGCATGATTTTTTTTGCAATTTATTTCTTAGAATTCTCTCAACATGTATCTGGTTCTATTAATCGAGAGGGTTATAGACTTGATCTTGATATTACTTGAAAGATATTAAGCTGATGAGTTTACTAGCTATAACCTCTCCTTCTTGTACTGTTCATTATTTGATCAATTTTTCACTATGTATTGTATTAAATTATAAGGATCATTCAAGTACTGCAATGAGTAGACATAATTTAGGGATTATTGAATATTCTTTTTCTAGCAGATTTGGTTTCAAATTTTTCAACTAGTTTAAAAGGATCCTCTCTTGTTGCACAAGTTGATGAATAGAACGTGGTGCTGAAAAACTGCATTAGATGAGGTAGCACCTTTGAAACCATTCAAAGTTAATAGCAATCTAAGTCTTGCTTTCATCCTGATTTAGCCTTCTTAAAGCAAAGATTAAGCCATTCTATTCATTTTTATAAATCTGAAATCACTAGAGCCAAACAAGAATATATTAATAAGAAACTAAGATCAGCAGAGAATAGACCTAAATGTCTATTTGATATTGTTAATAAACTAACTGGATCCTTTACCTACACAATCTAGTCCTTTGGTAGAAAGATTAGCGGATTACTTTCAGCAGAAGATTGTTGATATTCAACAATATTTTATAGTTAGTGGCCATTTTGTGTGTGTGTGTGTGGGGGGGGGGGGGGGGTCTACTCCTGAACTGCTCACTCATGAAAGTACCCCTGGCCTAAATCAGTTAAGTGTACCTAATGATAGCTTTGTTAGGGTCTGAATCATTAAGGTATTTTTCCATAGACACAGAATTGGAGAAAAACCTTAAACTCGGATTTTAAAGTCCCTGCACGTGTAAATTTTCAGGGGTTACCGCGTGGCCTGGCTCTGTGCGCACTAAGCACGTTTTTGAAAGGACCCGGCCAGGCACATACCCCCAGTATGTGCAGAAGTGCCGGGCCTAAAGAAAGGGATGGGACAGGGGGCAGGCCGGGACAGCGCCGTTAGACACTTTCCCGGGGAAGCACATGCTGGAGTCTACTTCTGCTCTAAAGGAACAGTAAGGTAAAAAATAAAAAAAAGGAGAGGTAAAAAGGTACGAAGTTTAGATAGGGGTATAGGGAAGTTCCTTCCTAGTCCGCTCCTTAATTGGAGCGGACTGAGAGGGAACTTGGGAAGGCCTACTCACATCGCCGTGTGTTGCTTTCTAAAATTCACCCCCCCCCCCCCCCTGCGCATGCGAGTCCCGACCTGCCTGCACATGCATGTGCAGATTTTAAAATCCAGCATTCATGTGCACGCAGGAATTGTATTTTATAACATGCACGCACCGATGCACGCATGTTATAAAATAGCTGCATCCATGTGCGTGCGCCGGGAACCACACACACATGGATGCTCAAGCGCAGTTTTTAAAATCTAACCCTTAGTGAAACAGGCTGTTAGTGTTTTAAATTCTGCCACTGATACTTTACATGTCGAGCCATGTGGAAAGCTTTTAATCCTACAGTAATGATGGGGCTGGAGAACATCTTAAATTCTATGAATAATTCTACTTCATAGCTTGATCCACTTCCATCATCACTAGTTAAAATTAAGGAGCTAGGCCAGGCCAAATCTTTGATTCTTGTTAATACATTACTTTCATGAAGCTTTATTCCGTCTTCTTTGAAATGGTCTGTGGTTTGTCCTATCTTAAAGAAAAAATCATCAGATCTTTCTGATCCAAAAAACTATCATTCTAACTCTAATTTACCTTTTCTGTCAAAAGTAATAGACAACCTTGTCTCATTTATGGGAAAGTATCCCAAAGGAATTAAGGAAGCAAATAAAAAAAAAGAACATACAAAAAGAAAAAAAAGACATCTTCAGAATTCTTGAAGGCCAGCACAGGGTCAACAAAAAGAAAGGTGACAAGAAACGAGATCACGTGCCAGGCACTGACAAGCCAATAGCGGGAAACATAACTAATTGGACAAGAGCATTTCTAAGGATGGCAAGTGTCATTGGACATGAAGACCCATCACATTATGACCCTATGCTTAGCTATGCGGATACCATTCTTGAAGCGTATAGAGAATATGAAAGATGGGCATGGCTTAATTATGACGAAGGTTTTCAGGGACAAGATGGAAGAGAATCACTTCAAGTCTTGGGGTACTCAGGACGTTGGCCTGTGGCTCAGGCAAATGAAGAATAAAGCTTCTGACATAGGCAGTAGTGCTTGCTCAGCAGTGCGTCAAGGTCAGCAAGCGGCACAAGTGGGGCAAATGGGGCAGGGCACCGGAGCATATTGGAGATACAACAAAGCTTCTTGCGCATTCCAAGAATGCAAATTCAGGCATTTATGTTCGATATGCATGGCGCCCCACCCAACCTCGAAGTGTATGAAGAAGACAAATACAGGGAGTAAGCCCAAATCAAAATAGCAACAAAGCATTTGAAAAGGCACCATCCCTGATAATTCTTGAAACAATGGTGAAATGGCTCGACCGATACCCAAAGAAAAAGCAGGCCAAGAAGTTGTTACAAGGCTTTCCCCACAGATTCATTATACCTTTCCAAGGAGATATTGAGGAAATCTGTGCAGAGAACACTCACTCAGCTGCCAAGCACGTGACCCTCATACAGCAGAAACTAGAAGCTGAATTGTCGATGGGCAGAATGGCTGGTCCATTCACAATGCCGCCATTCAGGAGGATGATGCTCTCACCATTGGCTGTGATTCCCAAGAAGAAACCTGGAAGATACCAACTTATTCAAAACTTATCTTATCCATATGGAACATAGATAAATGATCACATACCACAAGTCGAATGCTCAGCGCAAAATGCATCCTTCAAAACTGTGATTGATACTTTGCACAAGAGCGGAAAAGGGGAGCTCATGGCAAAAACAGACATTAAAGCTGCCTTCCACATTCTACCAGTGCACCCTTTCAGTTTTCCATTGTTGGGATTCCACTTCAGAGGTGACTACTACTTCAATAAGTGTATGCCCATGGGGTGTTCTGTGTCCTGGCATATTTCGAAATGTTCAGCTCCTTCCTACATTAGGTCACAGAAAAACAGGATGGCTTGTCTAGCATTATCCACTGTTTAGTCGATTTTCTCTTCATTGGACCAAACAGATCACAGGCATGCTCTTGCCTGTTACATGCTTTTCATAGTGTCGAATCCAAAATGGGAGTTCCGATAGCACAAGAGAAGACGGAAGGACTGACGACGCTAATAAAATTCTTGGGCATTGAGATGGATTCCATCCAGATGATATTCACACTCCCTCAGGATAAATTGTGCGACATGCAGGTGAGACTGAAGCAAGCAATATCATCCAAAAAAATGACATTAGCAAAAGTCCAATCCCTTATCAGTACCCTCCTATGGGAAGGGCCTTTCTGAGGAGGTTAACAGCGTGCACCAAGGGAGTGAATCATCTGAATCACTGTATTAGGATGACACAGGCCATAAAAGATGACCTTGCATTATAGCTGACCTTCCTGGGTAAATATAATGGCATATACATATGGCAAGACCCCCCTATTTCCAATAGAGACCTTGGAATATATTCGGATGCTTCAGGAGGATGGGGTTTCGGAGTGTACTAGCAAGGATCTTGGGTGGCTGAGCAATGGCCGGCAGACTGGGTGAAGACAGGCCTCACCAGAAATGTTACATTCTTGGACTGTTTCCCATTCTGGTTACACTGGTTATATGGGGAGAGAAGTTAAAAAACAAGCACATAATATTCTGGTGCAACAACATGGCAGTGGTACAGATCATAAACAGGCAGTCCACTAAATGCCATAGAGTAGCCGAGCTATTAAGGGAGGTGATGCTAATTAGCTTGCAGTTGAACATGGTAATACGGGTGCGCCATGTCCCAGGGGTGCATAACGGTATTGCTGATGCATTGTCAAGAGCTACATGGGATTTGTTTCGAACACAGGTACCCAGAGCGGAAAAAGAAGACATACCAGTGCCGGATCGCTTGTGGAACGTTGGGACAACACCACGAGAGACCTTCTGCAGCAATCCATAGCCCCAGTGACCTGGAACGCTTACCCTAGGGCATATGAGAACACATCTGAATTTTTGAAAGAGTTGGACTGGGTGGAGGGACCGGTGCCCGAGGAGTTAGTTACCAGGTTTATCACTCGGGCAAAAGAGAGTGGTAAATCTAGAGGCGCAGTAATTAAACAGCTGGCAGGGTTCACATTCTTTGCCAAAGTACAAGGTTGGGGGCGATCCATCAAAGAGCTTCTTAATTTAAAAAAATCTCACTGGATGGGCTAGAAAGACAGGGTCGGCAATTGATCCGAGACTAACAATCACTCACAAACGGCTCGTGAGGCTATGGTTAGGGCTGCCAGCTGTATGCCACGTTGACTTTGAAGTCAAGTTGTTTCGAGCAGCGTTCACCTTAGCCTTCTTTGGCGTGCTACATATTAGCGAGCTGATGGCTGCATCCAGAAGGGATGAGGGCTTCACGGGGTTACTAATGAAGAACGTCAGTGTGTCCGAGCAGGCAATACAGATGACTATACAGAGGTCAAAAACAAATCAGGGGTCAAGTTATGCCTTAAACAAGCAACGTCACTAATGACTTGCCCGGTACAGAATGTGGTGAATTACTTGTCAGTGTGACCTGAAGAGGATGTATTCTTCTTAATACATGCTGACAAAACCCAGATATCAATTCGCTGCAGTCCTAAACCTAGCTTTAGTGAAAATTGGCTGTAACACAAAAGACTTTGGGACACATTTCTTCAGAATAGGAGCGGCCACTAGTGCTTCACAGGCAGGGTTGGCCATAGAAACCATTCAAAAAATAGGGAGATGGAGGTCAGACTCAGTATACACATACATCAGAACAGGTCGGTTAGGAGGCGCTAAACTTTCTTGACCTCTCTGTACAAGAGCATCACAATGGCAAAGGAATGTATGGAACGTCAGACATTCCTTTGTTCATTGGGCAGCAAAAAGGGCCCGGGAGTGATCGTATGGGGCACATTTGGGTTTGGCGCCATGGAATGTGCACATATAATGGATGGGGGAATGAGGAAAGACATGGGATAAGCTGCTGCTTTATATACAGCTCAGGAGGGATATGTTGGCTATATCTGAGGTCATTGTCCTTCATCTATGAAGTAATGATCTGGGGAAGTCATCGTTTGCTCAGCTGATACGACGCATGAAGAACGACTTGAAGGAATTGGTGTCATGGTTCCCGAAAATGTGCTTCATGTGGTCTGACATCATTCATCATTTGAAATGGTGAGAGAGCAAGCTATGGAAAAGAGGTCACAAAAAGGTCAATCGGCAGGTGGGGCAGTGGACGCAGAGGTTAGATGGAAGTCACATCTTCCACGAGTGGGCAGACGATCTTTGTGAAGGCTTGTATAGGCCAGACCGAATTCATCTGTCAGATATTGGGCAAGACATCTTTAATACTGCAATCCAGGAAGCAATTGATAAATTCCTAATCTGAAGAGGTGGCAGCTTTGGTGGGGCATGAGGCAAGTGGTACTACCTCATGCTGGTGGCAGGGGCACGAGCCACCTGGGCTAATTGCAAGGTTTTGGGGTAGGGCCCTCCTTGCTCAGAAGTCACGGGGGGGGGGGGGGGGGCTGGGTCAGATGGGCTGCCTTGCTAGGAGTCACGGCAGGTGGCATTGGTGACACAGTTGGTGTCAGATGGTTGTTAGCGGCTCGTGCCTAGTATGGTAGTTCTGATGTTATAAAATAAAGTTGTGGCCTCTTCATCCATAAAGTCTCAGAGTCTATTTTAAAAGTGACATTGTGGGGCATGGGGAGGAGGGCATTGGTGCAAGTGAGTCAAGGATCTTGGCATTAAGAAATAAAGATTTAAAATGTGTCCATATAAAACTATTCCAGCTGAAGGCTCCATCTTAAACAAAAGTAAATAATGTATTGATCTTCGGTTAGCTCCTATAAGATATGGAAAAAATACATCCTAATTTGGATAAATCAGTCCTGTGAGGCAATCCTATGGGCAAAATTGAGAGTTTTAGTAGAATATAACATGCCTACCTCTTCTAAGTATCAAAATTTATTATATATATATATATATATATATATATATATATATATATATATATATATATATATATATATATACCCAAATAATTTTGAGTTAAAATTTGGCAAAGCACAATTATTTCCCACTATTTGCAGCTCCTGAAAATAATTATTTTGGGTAAAATATTTTGGGTAATTCCTGTCTGAATTGCTGCTTGTAAAATCCAAGGATACCCTGCCTTTTAAGATGGTAATTTTTGTTAGAACTTCATAATCATGGACTCCCCTTCACTCTAATAATTAACTTGAATTTACAACCAAATTTCAACTTATTAAAATGATGATGAGTCAAAATGTGATTTGTTACAGTCTGCCAAGTTAGTACACATTGGTCAAATTAGCCTTCAAAGGCTGGTTAAAAGAGTGCAACTTATTGAAAATTGGTTTTAAAAAAATATGAAATGGCAAAGCATCTCAGACACTTTTTGGTGCAATCTATTCTCTGTGCAGACAATAACTTGTCAAAAGTTTTCCTATTCTAAAAATAACCATATTTCTCAGTATAAAATGTTATCAGTAGTATCTATTAATGGAGCAGGTAACAAGTCTATACCTACTGTTTAGATTTTCTCTGATGGTTAATATAACACATGATAAATGTTTTCCTCTAGATTCATATTGCATTATCACCTGCTGACCCAAATAGCAACATATAATTCATTTTGAATCTATTTTGCATTACAGAAATTTTTACAGATTAACAAAAGGAGCTTCTTTCTTCATATTAGCTACCAACACTTTAGTTTTTTTTATATACAAGTATGTAAACGAAGTATAACAGGATGAAAAACATACTGTATCTATTGTATACCTGACTTGGATGCATATAAACAATCATTTTTGGAAGCAACTAGAATGAATCTTCTCTATATAGAGGTATTTCAAAATAGATTTTTCTGCAGCAGCATCTGAACCATAGTTGGACTATAGGTTATATGTGGCTGAAAGAAAAAGATTAATGTTAGCTATGAGATCTGTTCTGCTTTTATATTGGCTTTCTGTTATCAGAAAATTCATACTTCCTGTGGCCCCGTTGGGTGATTTTAACTCTTTCAAATTAAATATGAAAACTATGGGGTAGATTTTATAAATTTACGCGTGCGCGTACTTTTGTTCGTGCACCAGGCGCGAACAAAAGTACACTGGATTTTATAAGATAAGCGCGTAGCCGCACGTATCTTATAAAATCCGGGGTCGTCGCGTGCAAGGGGGTGCACATTTGTGCAACCTGCGCGCGCCGAGCCTGGCGCTCGCTGCCTGTTCCCTCAGAGGCTGCTCCGAAATCAGAGCGGCCTCGGAGGGAACTTTCCTTCCACCTCCCCTCCCCTTCCCCTCCCTTCCCCTACCTAACCGACCCCCCCCCCCCCCCCCCGGCCCTATCTAAACCCCCCCTACCTTTGTTAGCAGATTTAAGCCTGCCGAAAGCAGGTGTAAATCTGCACGCGCCAGCGGGCTGCTGGCGCACCATCACCCAACCCGGGGGTTGGTCCGGAGGCCTCGACCACGCCCCCGGGCCAACATCACGTCCCCGAGACGCCTCCCGCCCCGAAATTCGTGCCACCCACCCGACACGCCCCCTTTGCAAAGCCCCGGGACTTATGCGCGTCCCGGGGCTTGTGTGCGCCGCCGAGCCTATGCAAAATAGGCTCGGCGCGCGCAGGGGGGGTTTGGTGTAGGTGATACGTGCTTACCCCTTTGAAAATCTACCCCTATGTTTGCATATATTACATAAGAACTGCCATACTGGGTCAGATCAAGGGTCCATCAAGTCCAGTATCCTGCTTCTAACAGTGACCAATCCAGGTCATAAGAACCCGGCAGGATCCCAAATAGCAATGGATTCCATTCTGTTTATGCCTAGGGATAAGCAGTGGCTTTCCCCAAGTCTCCCTCCTTAATAACTGTTAATAGACCTTTTCTCCAGAAATGCTAACTGCTTTTGCCACATCCTTCAGCAATGAATTCCAGAATTTAATTGTGAAATGAGTGATAAAATATTTCTATGATTTCTTTAAAATGTGCTACTTAGTAACTTCTTGGTGTATCCCTTAGTCTTTATATTTTTAGAAATATTTGCATTTACCCATTCCATTCTAATCATGATTTTGTAGACCTCTACCATATCTCCCCTTCTGTCTCATCTCCAAGCTGAAGAGCCCAAACCTCTTTAGCTTTTCCACATAGGGAAACCATTTCATCCCTTTTATCATTTTGATTGTCTTTCTCTGTACGTTCTTTAATTCCATTATATCTTTTTTGAGATGTGGTGACCACAAACGCACATTACTATGGCACCATGGAACAATACAGAGATATTATATGAAACAATTTATTATCCATTCCCTTCCTAATAATTCCTAATATTCTGTTTGCTTATTTCTCTGCCACCATACAGCGAGCCAAGGATTTCATTATATTTTCCACAATGATGCCTATATGCTTTTCTTGAGGACTGACTCCTAATATATAACCTAACATCATTTAACTACAATTTGGGCTATTATTCCCCATACACACTACTTTGTAATTGTCTACTTTAAATTTCATCTGCTATTTGGGTGCTCAGTCTCCCAGTCTCACAAGGTCCTCCTGCAATTATTCACAATATGCTTCTAATTTAACAACTTAGAATTATTCTGTGTCATCTCCAAAATTGATCACCTCATTCACTGATTTTCCAGATCATTTATAAATATATTTAAAAGCATATATTATATATATATATAATAATATATTAAAAAGTCTAGATCTCGGGGGCACTGCATTATTTATATATATATCAAAATCAAATATTTGCCTTTCTCCTTTAAGAAACTGAATACTTAGTCCTACATTCTGTTTCCTGTCTTTTAAACAGTTCACAAACAACAATAGGGGCATTGCTTCCTATCCCATGACTTTTTAATTTTCTCAGGAATCTTTCCTGGTGGACTATGGTCACTTGAGAGCAGCCATGAATTGGGAAACAGCCAGGAGTAGAAAATGAGGCCAGACTCTGGCTGGTTCCAAACAAAGAAAAGGTTTATTTACAGCAAAAACACAAGTACAGCATAAAGACTGCTTACCTCATCAGTCCCTTGTGTTAACAGACAACCAGTTATAGGTAGTTCTGGCATAAGCTGGCTTTCTGTCTTCTCCCTGGGGGTCTCCTCCACCCTTCTTGGCCTTGCCTTTAATGCTACGCTGAAGGGATCCTCTCTGGGCCCAGAATCTCTTACTGGGTTCGGATTTAAGAAGGACCGGGCCAGATACCTGTGTCCAGTCCCTTAAGGTGTTCTGAGGGAGTTTCTTATACATTCTCTCACAGGGACTTTGTCAAGTACCTTCTGAAATTCCAGGTACACTATGGGGTAGATTTTAAAACTTGCGTGATCGCATCCATGTATGCGCGCTACCCGGCGCGCACACAAGGACACGCAATTTTATATCATGTGCGTGCATGTTATAATATCACGGGTTGGCGTGTGCAAGGGAGTGCAAAATTGTGCATCTTGCGTGTGCCAAGCCCATGCCGAGCTGCCTTCCCCCATTCCCCACATCCCCACCTCACCTTCCCTTCCCTTCCCCTACCTCCCCTGCCTTCCCCACCCCCCCCTACCTTTTTCTTCTTTTTTATTTTGTTTTAAAACTTACTTCAGCCCTGGGGCTGAAGTAAGTTGCGCGCGCCGGCTAACTGCCGGCGTGCGATCCCTGGCACAGCAGCCATTTGGGGGGGTCAGGAGTCTCCCCAAAGACTTGCCAAAAGTCCCTGGTGGTCCAGTGGGGGTCCTGGAGCAATCTCTTGCACTCAGGCAATCGGCTGCCAGTATTCAAAATGGCGCCGATAGCTTTTGCCCTTACTATGTCACAGGGGTTACCGGTGCCATTGGTCGGCCCCTGTCACATGGTAGGAGCACAAGATGGCGCCATTTTGAATACCGGCAGCCGACAGTCCGAGTGCAGGAGAATGCTCCAGGATCCCTGCTGGACCACCAGGGACTTTTGGCAAGTCTTGGGGGGGGGGGGGGGGAGTCAGGAGGGTGGGGGGGTTGTAGTTAATTAAATTTAAAGGGTTGGGATGGGGGTTTTTTTAACTTTAATGGAAAATGAATACATACGTAACTAATGGAAGAATTGGGGTCCCCCGAAAATGGATGTAACGGATTTGGGTTCCGACGAATACGAATACCGAATCGAACATATCCGTCCCTGCTGCACATCCCTACAGTGCTGTTTTGATGTAGAAATTCTGTTTTCTTGTGGCTCTCTGAGTGTCATGCCCATGCCCAAGATGCATTATAGTAGGCCTAATACCAGATAGGTTCCAAGTGTCTCTTGCTTTTTGCAGGGTTTTTCTGGTTGGTACCACAGCAGTGCATATAAATATACATATTGAAAGTGATATTTTTACCTCATAAGTCTGTGCTTTGAATGTCCTTTATCATGTAAAATCTGTTATTATAAATGCATCATTTTTAATTGTGTGTGAGGAGGGTTTGATGGGTGATTGGTGGAAAGCTGTAAAGTTTTCCTAAGGCACCTTATATCCTTGTACTGGCTATGGCCATTGCTGTACAAACATATAACAGAGTCTTCCAACTCGTGGTGTTATGTGTTCTGTAATGGGTGAGGGCACAGTTTTCACTTGGCCATAGGTGCAAAATTGCCTGGCTAAGGTTCTCATGTGGAATACATCTGGCTTGGGCTTCAAAGTAGGTATTTTTAAACAATGTTTGTGTCTGATATAAACACTTAGTCTTTTCAGCTGTACCTTTTTTTTTTCTAATAATTTTCCTCATTTTATCATAATCTCCATTTTGAAAGTTAAATACTAGAACAGTAATTTCTTTAATATCCTTCCTCAAGTTATTAAATCAAATTTGACCACATTATGATCACATAAGAACATGATAATATAAGAAGTTGCCATACTGGATCAGACCAAGGGTCCATCAAGTCCTGTATCCTGTTTCCAACAGTGGCCAATACAGGTTACAAGTACTTGGCAAGTACTAATACATTAAATAGATTTCATGCTACTTAATGCCGGTAATAAACCATGACTATTCCTTAAGTCAACTTGACTAATAACAATTTATGGACTTCTCTTCCAGGAATTTGTTCAAACATTTTTTAAACTCAGCTAAGCTAACTGCATTAACCACATCCTCTGGCAAAGAATTCCAGAGCTTAATTGTGCATTGAGTGAAAAATAATTTTCTATGATTTGTTTTAAATGTGATACTTGCTAACTTTATGGAGTGTCTCCTAGTCCTTCTATTATCTGAAAGAGTAAACAACCAGTTTCACATACCCATACTAGTCCTCTCATGATTTTGTAGACCACCTTCATATCACCCCTCAACCATCTCTTCTCCAAGTTGAACAATCCTAACCTCTTTAGCTTTTATTACTGCCCCAGGCTGTGCCCCGGGTCCTCCATGTACCTCAAGGCCGGCCCAGGCTGCTGAGGTGCCGACTAGGCCTGGCCAGGCCTCGGCCATGGCACTCTCTCCTCGAGGGAGACACCGGCGTTCCGTTGTGTCTGGCCCCGCCCCTAGGCGCGTGCACGTGCAGGGGCGCTGAATTTAAAGGGGCCAGTGCGGGAACTCTAGGACAGCCCCGATGATGATGTCAGATGCTGCCAGGCCATTTAAACCCTGCAGCCGCCGCTAGACCTCGCCTTCCAAAGAGGTTCACTCTTCTGAGTTGCTAGTTGCTGCTTCTGACTCCTGTCTGTCTTCGGCTTCTGACTTCTGACCCTGCTTCGTCCATCGACTCTGGCTTCAGCTTCCATTCCTGGTTTTGGCTTCTGGCTCCTGATCCTGCTTTGTCCATTGACTCCGGCTTCAGCTTCCATCCCTGGCTTTGGCTTCTGACTTCTGGCTTCTGACCCTGCTTCGTTCATTGACTTCGGCTTCAGCTTCCGTTCCTGGCTTGCCATCGGCATCTGACTTCGGACTTCTGACCTTGGCCTATCCCTAGACTCCAGCTTCAGTCTTCATCTCTTCTACAGGTACCTGGTTCTTTGCTTGCCCGGAGGATTCTCCTAAGTCCCAGTGGCTCGGATCCTTAAGGGCTCCTCTCGGGAGGACGGTGGGCTTCCAAGGGTGAAGTCTCTTCTGGCCTCCTGGGCTCTACCGCTTCTGTTGACTACCTCTTCGGCTGCTTCTCTGGTCCTTGGTCGCATAGGATCACACCTAAGTCCAAGAGGCCTGGGTCCCTACAGGCTCCTCCTGGGGGGAACTTGGGTTTCCATTGGTGAAGCCTTCTTCGGAACACCTCTTCAGCACCGCCTCCCGGCTGTGACGCCCACTGTGAGTCCCCACATTGCACACCATCAGTCTCAGCCGGCCCAAGGGTCCACTCCCCGTAACAGCTTTACCAAGTGGGAGCTGTTCACTATTGAGTAATAGCTCCACTAACATTATCTCTTGCACCAAATCCTGCATTCTATTAAGGATTAGGTCTAAGATAGTTCCCTCTCTCATTGGTTCCTGGACCAGCTGCTCCACAAAGCAGTCATTTATTTGATCTTTCAACTTTACCTCCCTAGCATGTCCTGATACAACATTTACTCAATCTTTATTAGGGTAATTGAAATCTCACAATATTATTCAATTGTCAAATTTGTTAACTTCCTTATTTCTGTTAGCATTTCATGGACTCCTTGTTCATTCTGGACAAGTCAGATGATAGTATACCCTCACCGCTGTACTCTCCCCAACACACTTAGAATTTCTATCAATAAATTTCCACCATGCACTTGGTCTCTTGAAGGATTTTTATCCTGTTTGACACCATGCCATCCTTAACATATACGGTCACCCCTACCACCAACACTAGTTTGACCCATTTTAACATTGCAATAAAATTTATATCTTGGTATTGCAATGTCCCATCGGTTATCCTCCTTTCACGGGTATCTGAGATGCCAATTATATTTAACTCTTTATTTAGTGCTATACATGCTAACTGTGCTATCTTATTTTTTAGACTTTATGTATGTCTTTTGTTTATATTTACAATCTATCTAGCAGTTGACAGGGTTAATTTATAATCTTTTAACTCAGTCTTCTCTTTACTTAAAGGCACCTGGACTACCTTTGCCATTATTGTAACCTTTCTAGCAGGATGCTCAACTTCTCTGTTTTGCTAGTATCCTTCAAAGATATGTCTTATAAATCATGCACTGCTGAGTGACTGTAGGCTTTTATTCATTATTTAGTTTATAAGCTATTCTAAGTTATTTTTAAATGTTAGCACCAATAGCCTGTTTCCATCCTAGTTAAGATTGAATCTGACCTTTCAGAATAGGTATCTCCTTCCCCAAAATGTTTCCCTATTCCTAACAAATCTAAAGCCCCCTTCTCTATCTCACCCATGATTTGAGACTCCAGAGCTCTGACTGCTTCTGCTGTCATGCACATGGAATGATACTACAGAGTTTCTGGATTTCAACTTTCTACCTGAAATCATAAATTTGGCTTCCAGAACATGCATTCTATACCTTTCTATGTCTAAAATCATATCGAAGTGATACATGAGGTAAGTCACCTTCACAAAAGGTAGACAAGTTACTAAGTGATCCTCATATCCACCAGCCATCCAGTTATCTACATTCCTAATGGTCAAATCACCAACTACAATGGTCATCTTAACCTTTCCTCCTTGGCATAAGCCCTTGGAGATCCATCCTCAATGTGAAAGGTTACTGCATCACATGGAGAGTAAGAGCTAGTTGCAAGATTACTTCCTGCTACACCAAGGTGATGCTTTCTTTACATATGAGTTTACTCCTCCAAGGCAGCATAGAGGACTACTTTGTCCCTAAAGATCTCCTTTATGAACCTTTTTGTCTGTCTCAATGCCTCCAAGTTTGCTACTCTAGCTTCTAGAGATCAAACTTATTCTCTGAGAGCCAG
The DNA here is from genome assembly GCF_901001135.1 of Rhinatrema bivittatum. Classification (NCBI taxonomy): domain Eukaryota; kingdom Metazoa; phylum Chordata; class Amphibia; order Gymnophiona; family Rhinatrematidae; genus Rhinatrema; species Rhinatrema bivittatum. The sequence goes on from NC_042618.1 coordinate 95,793,293, forward strand.
AAGGTCTTTGCACCTGATGCACGCATGCAACCTTTTACCAACCAGTAGATAATCTTGCATGTAGCACTTGGTGAAAAAGAACTGGATAGCCACCACCTTGCCACTAGACTTCTGTTTACATATTTTAGCTTTTGATCTACTATACAAATTAGTTTATTAGATTTGTTTAGTTTAATTTGGCAAACAGTATAGTCAATCGTCTATAATGGACCAACTGTTTCTTAGATGTAAATTGGGGTAAAAATACTTTTAAAAAGCCTTTTAATTGGTGGGTCTGATGGTGCTCTTGGGAGTTGCTCCTGGCACAGCATGAGGTTGCAGCACTGGCTGTAGGTTACTTTATGGCATATTGGGCTTAAGGGCTGGGTCATGAATGTGGGTAGTTCTGGCCCTATGGGTAAGAAAGTCCCATTGTTTTACTTGGGTTGAGAGAAGTCAAGCAAGAGGCTGGGGATGAAGTGGTAGGCAGCCATGGGAGTGTTTATTGTCATCTGCTTCCTGCAGTGGCTATAATTTCCTCTTATGGTACCATTAGTTTTTCCCAATATGAAGGCAAGCTCTGGGGAAGCTGAGAGGGCTGAGTGTGACAGCACAAGGAGTGGAAGACTCTACTTGATGAATGTTGTCCTTCAGGGCAGGAATAGGCTCCAAGGTTGTAGTCGGTAGCTGGGAGAGTAGTGCTGAAGAACTGTAGGGGAAAGGCTGCAGTGCTACTGCTGATAGCCAGCTGTAGGGAAAGCAGTGGAAGCAAGTGGGAGATATAGAGAGATCCTCCCATTGATTGAAAACTCCAGGTAAGAAAGGCAGTCTGTGGAAGCAAATGGGAGCCATTGGGAGCTCCCATCATTATTTTGCAATAAAAACTAGGTTCCTGGTGTCAAAATAGAGCATTGAGAGCCGTGGGGAAGTTCTTGCTTCTGTTTTGGCGAATGATCCCAGACCAGTGATGACATCAACAATAGAATGGGATCCATATATAAGCTCTGGGTTCCAATAATGAATCATTGATTTGGGGAAGCACAATAAATACAACAAAAGCCAGGCTGCATTTCAGGAGGCATTGAAGAAGCCCCCTGTCATGACTTAACAATTGAAATGAGGATTTTCAAAAACTATAAAAATAAAACTAGAAAGGTACCACATTTTGAAAATGATGGCGCCGGACATCCAGTGCTCCTACCATGTGACAGGGGCCGGCCAATGGCATGGATACCTTGTCACATGGTAAGGGCAAAGGGCCAACGGCGCCATTTTTATTAGTGCAGCCAACGGCCTGAGAGCAGGAGATTGCTCCCCGCGCCCCCACTGGACCACCAGGTAATTTTAAAACGTTTTTTGGGGGGTCGGGAGGGTAGGGGAGGCTAAGGGGTCAGTTTTAAAGGGTCAGGGTGGGTTTTTTGTTTATCAGATCGGGCGCAGCCGATAAAAAAACAATCGGGCCGGATAATAAAAATTATAACATTTGAATCGGAACCAGAACCAAACCGATTCCGGTTCCGATTCACATCTCTACCACTTAGTATTTATGATGAAACTATGTTACCGTAACCTGATGGCACCTGTTTAGTGAATAGAAATCAAGACATCTACCAACATTAATATTTGTGCCTTGTTGTAAACCGTTGTGATGGTACCTAGCTTAACGATGATATAGAAAAGATTTTAAATAAATAAATAAAATAAAGAACAATAATAGATAAAGAACAGTAACACAGAGAATGTTTACCTCTTCTTATTTAGGAAAGAATGTTTTCTGTAAGAATGGAAAGATACTGAGAAATACACTTTAAAAGGGTGAAAAAATGTTACTCAAAGGAACAAATCAATTAATTGAGAGAACAGTATTCATTTAAGGGGCATTATTAAACTCCTAGTACAGGTTCAGTTAATCACAAGTGGAATGGAAAACAAAATCTTGGACTTTCTCAAAACAGAGTGAAACTATCCCTATTCCTGGAAAGCTTTGGAAAGAAATCTGCTAATTCCTAATTCCACAACACATCTCTGTTGGTGGGGAAAAGGGTAAAGCTCCAAGAGATAACAGGAGACAATTCTTAGGGTTCCACAGAAAAAATGAAGTGAAAAATACAACTGAGATTAGTATAAGTGACAGAGATTATGGTGTACTTGGTTAATAAGGCAGAAAAAATATCTCAAGCATCCATGTGTTTTCAGACTTCAAATTTCTTTTATTCAAATTTTCAGATGTATCATCAGATATTTCCAAATAAAAGGAATAAAAAAATTTCAAAGTCTGAAAACATATTGGATACTTGAGATTTTTTTCTGCCCTGCTGTCTCTTGTTTATAGACATTTTGTGGTAAGGGCAGTCACCTTCCTTCGATTCTATACTTGGTTAATAAGCCAGAAAAAAACAGAGAAATATTAGAACAGAACTGATAATTGTCCAGAGAAAAATCTCCAAATAGTAACTGGAAGGAGAGTGATTTCCTTTAGAAATGGAATATCTGAGCATATCACCATTACGTTTATGCCAGTCTTTTTCACATTTGACACTTATAAAACTGTTAAAAACCTGGAAACGAATTCAGCAAGTATAGAGAAGCAATAAGAAAAAAAACTCCTTTGCGGAGCAGTGAGCTGGGGAATCACAGACTGAAATTATTTTTGAAGTGGAAGTTCTAAGTTATTGGGAACTGTTAAAAAGGACAGATGAAAAGTGTGGAAGCTGACTGAAGAGAAATCAGCTCTCCTTCTAAAAATAAAGAGAACTTAGACAGTGACTGCTGCTTATCTTGTGTTTTCTTACTAGACAGTACAGAAGTTACTGTGGAATACATTTTCAAAGGTTTTTTCCATAGAAAACTGCCTTGTATGTGCGTACATTTAGCACACACACATACAAGCGATTTTAGAAGCAAGGGCAGGGAGTGTGAACTCATGTGTTTGTATGGAAAAGGAAGCACATACAAAATGAGTGTGTTTGGGGTGTTTCAGGGCGTGGTTTGGATGTTCACGTGTACTTTACTATTTTATAAGGAGCATACGTGTGTATGACATCAAGAATGCTTGAATGATTTTGCACTTGCTATTTAACTCACAAAGTTCAAACTTTCATTGTCTTTTTTGGACTTGGCATTTGGACTACTGGAAAAGGCAGCGTGCAAGGGGTACATGGAAAGTGCGTGGGAGTTAACTAGGAAATCGTTGTCCATGCCCATAAGTTTGTAGTGTAATATTTTTATTATTACTATTATTAATATTTTGTGGTTTTGTCCTTCTGTCTCTTCCAAGATTTGCTTCCATTCTTTGGGGAAACCTTTTAGTGGATGTCACTGCATTTCCGAGAGAGTGTGTGTGTGTGTGTGTCTGGTGAGTTCTGTGGCTGACTGAGTCTAAATGGAGGTGTGTGAATGTCACTGGGGCTGACTGGCCCTAACTATGCGTGTGTGTGTCACTGGGCTAACTGGGGTGGCGGGGAGGCAGGGAAAGACAGTGTAGTGAATTGATGAACAGCGTGAGTATTATAAATATATGGAAACTCAGGGAGCAATATTTGAAGAGGAAGAGTTATCTCTTAGAGATACAGGATTAGGTCAATGGCTTTGGACCTCTCAGAGGAACAAGTCTTGCATAGGTACATTTCAATAAAAAGATCATATTTTACCTACAGTATGCCAGCAGTTGGAGAAAGACCTGTGGCTTTCCACTGAAAGAGGTCATGCCTTGCCAGTACACCTCAAAGCCATTGGCCTTTTTTGCCACCAGCACCATCCAGACACCTCTAGGGGTCACAGTTGGAATAAGTCGGTCAACCACCTCCATATGGACAGATCAGTTTCAGCCTGCATTTCTCGAAAACACAGCACTATATATATCTCTTTTCCTCGGAGTTGACAGCAAAAACAAATTATGAATGGTTTCTACTAAATTACATTCTTCCCCTCAATTTTGGCGGCTATTGATTGTATTCACATGCCTAAAATGCTACCTGCAGGCAATGAAGTCACCTTCCACAGCTGCAAAGGCTTCTACTCCTTAAACACGCAGGTGGTCTGCAATGCCAAGAGATCATCATGGATGTAGTGCCCAGGTTTTCAGGGTCCTGTCATGATGCCTACAACCTCTCAGAGTCAGGAATTTGTGACTGCTTTCAGGATGGTCACATCACTGGGCAGTTAGCTTCTAGGTATGTGCTGCTTTTACTACATAGCAACATAGTAATGATGGCAGAAAAAGCCCAAATTGTCCATCCAGTCTGCCCAGCAAATTTCTTATTTTATTAAATCCGTGTGGGATACCACCATGTTTCTGTTAAGGGTAGAGATGTGCATTATTTTATCACGAATTAGGCAATTTCAACAAAATTGCCTAATTTGTCGTGGTTCGGGGGACCTGAACCCCGAAACGGATTTTCCCCGAACTTCGGGGAAAATTCGTTTTTCAGGTTAGTGCGGGGGGGGCGGGGGAGGGGCACATTTATTTAAAAAAAAAACCCACCCCAACCCTTCAATTTTACTTTATTACAACCCCCCCCCCCTCTCCATCCCAATCCCTCCACAAGACTTACTAAAAGCCCTGGTGGTCCAGCGGTTCCACGAACGAGGTCTCCCTCTCGGGACATTGGGCCTACAATGAATCAAAATGGCACCGGTGCCCTTTGCCCTTACCATGTGACAGGGGCTACCGGTGCCATTGATCGGCCCCTGTCACATGGAAGGAGCAATGGATGGCCCGTGCCATTTTCTAAGATGGCACCAGCCGTCCATTGCTCCATGTGACAGGGGCTGATCAATGGCACCGGTAGCCCCTGTCACATGGTAAGGGCAAAGGGCACCGGTGCCATTTTGATTCATGGTAGGCCCGATGGCCCGAGAGGGATACATCGCTCGCGGGACCCTGCTGGACCACCAGGGCTTTTAGTAAGTCTTGGGGAGGGATCAGGATGTGTGTGTGTGTGTGTGTGTGTGGGGGGGGGGGTTGTAATAAAGTAAAATTGAAGGGTTGGGGTAGTTTTTTTCCAATTCAGTTTTTTTTTTGATTCGTTTTTCGGGTTCGGTTTCCCGATTCATACTGCCGAAAAATGACCCATGGGAAAACAAAATTTCCCACGAATCGCCTGAACCAAAACCCGACCCGACACGGAAAAATAAAGCTCATCTCTAGTTAAGGGTAGTAACTGCTGCTCTGTGCAGGTTACCCCGAGCTTTATGTTAAGGGGTAATAAAATTAACAAAACCAAGCAACTGTCAAACTCATTAAAAATGACTGCTAGCAACATTTTTACAGGATGAACAGCTTTCTTGATAATTCATACAGGGGCAGATTTTCAAAGGGGTCTGCACGTAAGATACATGCGTACCCTCCGAAAACCTGCCCCAAGCTCCCCCTGCGCATGCCAAGCCTATGTTGAATAGACTCGGCGGTGCGCACAATCCCCGGGACACGTGTAAGTCCCGGGGCTTTCCTGGGGAGGTCGTGTCGGGGCGGCGCGTCATATGGGGGCGGGGCCGCGGGCATGGTTCCGGCTCAGGGGCATTTTGGGGGCATGGGCGAGGCCTCCGAAACTGCTCCCCGGCCGGGGAATCACCCGCGAGTTACGCCTCCCTCAGGCAGGCGTAACTTTTCTAACAAAGGTAGGGGGGGTTTAGATAGGGCTGCAGGAGTGGGTTAGGTAGGGGAAGGGAGGGGAAGGTGCGGGGGGGTGGAAGGAAAGTCCCCTCCGAGGCCGCTCCGATTTTGGAGCGGCCTTGGAGACAACGGAGGCAGGCTGCGCAGCTTGGTGCGCACGGGCTGCCGATTTTGCACAGCCTTGCGCACGCCGACCATGGATTTTAAAGGATACGTGCAGCTACATGCGGCTACGTGCGTATCTATTAAAATCCGGCGTACTCCTGTTTGTGCCTGGTGCGCGAACAAAAGTATGCGCGGGCGTACTTTATTAAAATCTACCCCACAGAGCTGCTGCTTGAACATGCTTTGACAATAGAATTTGTCCTGAGCTTTTTCCCTTATGTCTGAGTATCAGTACACTGGACCATAAAGGTCAGGGACCAGAGTTGTCTGTTGTCTGAATCCAATTCCCCACCCCCTGCCATAGAAGCAAAGAGTGATGCTGCAGTAGGTTTAGGTTTTTTGGGTGTTTTATATTCCGCCTTTTGACACATCAAAGAGGATTACATTCAGGTACTATAGGTATTTCCCTATCCCCACAGGGCTTACAATCTAATTTTGTACCTGAGGCAATGGAGGATAAAGTGACTTTCCCAAGGTCATAAGGAGCAATAGTGGGATTTGAACGTTGGTTTCCCTGGGTTGTAGTCTGCTGCTCCTTTTCAAAGTCATGTAATCTAATTGGTTAAGGTAGTAATCCCCTTGCCTTCTGTTAGGACTGGTAGCTACTGCTCCATGCTGGTTACCCCTCCCCACCCCCATGCTCCCTTTTCTTAATTTCCAACTCTAACCTTTAGGGATCCACAGTGTTTATCCCATGACTTTTTGAACAACATATCAACTAACCTGTGCCTTTTTTCTCTTCCGCTATTTCTAGGTGTCTTACCTCTTTGCCCCAAGATGTCCATGCCAGCCTCTACCATGAGACAGCCTCACTATCAATCAGTTTTTATTATCTCACTCTCCTCTTTTCTGCCTTCTTTTTTTTTTATTGAATTTTCACAATTACAAAAGAACACAATTGTTCTCATAAAAATCAGACAGAATATATAAGAATAAACACAAAATCAAAACTTACTTCCAAGTCAGTAAATATATCTAAATATTATAGGAAATAAAGGGAGACCAAGATGTTAAGAAGCAGTCATAATAGGAAATAAATCATTCACAATACATTGTGCAGTATAGTATACCCCATACATAAATTTCAATGCTAACCCCCCGTAGAGTATACTTAGGAGTGTGAGTCTAGATATAAATACAATTGAGTAGGATCTGTAAAGATATATTTTGAATTTTGAAAGATAATTATACATTTACATGGGAAACATAAAGTAAATCTAGCCCCCTAGATATTGCCTCATTCCTCATTGTGATAAATTTTCTCCTCTTTTCTTGTGTACTTTTTGTAATTTCTGGGAAAACCCAAACCTGCTGACCATGAAAATTCTGTGTCTGATTGCGAAAAAACATCCTCAACACTGAATCTCTTTCAGAAGTAAATGCAAATTGAACCAACAAGGTAGCTCTTGTTTCTATAACTGTCTCATGAGACATCTCCAAAATTGCGGATAAATCCACAGAAGAGGCTGGTATTTGTTCTTGCAGATGATTTTTCTCTCCTTTAGATGAGAGTAGATAATATATTTTTGAGATTGCAGGAACTGCTTGCTCAGGAAATTTCAGAATGTTCCCCATGTAGCTTTTAAACAGATCTCGAGGCGGGTATCAATCTTATCTTGGGAAAATTCAATATCCTCAAGTTCGGCCACCTAATCTGATTCTCTATGCTTTCCATTTTATTCAAATGGAGATTCTCTGATCTTATAAGATTGCCTTGCACCTCCTCAACTCCCATTATTTTTTCCTCCATTTCTTTAAATGATGATTCTAATATTGTAACTTTATTATCCAGGCTCTGTGTTTTACTAATACTTTCTTTCATCATGCCTGTCAGTGTATTAATTGATTTGTCCACTGAAGAAAGAATATTCCGAATTTCGTCTAAAGTAATTTTTGGAGGCCTAATCAGGGGTGGATTACAAATTACTTGTATATAGAAACATAGAAACATAGAAACATAGAAATGATGGCAGAAGAAGACCAAATGGCCCATCCAGTCTGCCCAGCAAGCTTCACACATTTTTTCTCTCATACTTATCTGTTTCTCTTAGCTCTTGGTTCTATTTCCCTTCCACCCCCACCTTTAATGTAGAGAGCAGTGATGGAGCTGCATCCAAGTGAAATATCTAGCTTGATTCGTTAGGGGTAGTAGCCGCCGCAATAAGCAAGCTACACCCATGCTTATTTGTTTTACCCAGACTATGTTATACAGCCCTTATTGGTTGTTTTTCTTCTCCCCTGCCGTTGAAGCAGGGAGCTATGCTGGATATGCATGAAGTATCAGTCTTCTCCCATGCTGTTGAAGCAGAGAGCCATGCTGGATGTGCCTCGAAAGTGAAGTATCAGGCACATTTGGTTTGGGGTAGTAACCGCCGTAACAAGCCAGCTACTCCCCACTTTGTGAGTGCGAACCCTCTTTTCTTCTCCCCTGCCGTTGAAGCAGAGAGCTCTGCTGGATGTGTGACGTATCAGTTTTTCTTCTCCCCTGCCGTTGAATCAGAGAACTATGCTGTATATGCATTGAAATTGAAGTATCAGGCTTTTTTGATTTGGGGTAGTAACCGCCGTAACAAGCCAGCTACTCCCCTCTTTGTGAGTGCAAATCCTTTTTTCCACATTTCCTCTTGTTGTTGAAGCTTAGAGCGATGTTGGAGTCACAGTAAGCATGTGTATGTTTATTTAATAAGGGTATTGACTCCAGGCAGTAGCCATCATTCTGGCGAGTCACCCACTCTTCATTGGCAGCATCTTGACTTTATGGATCCACAGTGTTTATCCCACGCCCCTTTGAAGTCCTTCACAGTTCTGGTCTTCACCACATCCTCCGGAAGGGCATTCCAGGCATCCACCACCCTCTCCGTGAAGAAATACTTCCTGACATTGGTTCTGAATCTTCCTTCCTGGAGCTTCAAATCGTGACCCCTGGTTCTGCTGATTTTTTTCCTATGGAAAAGGTTTGTCGTTGTCTTTTGATCATTAACACCTTTCAAGTATCTGAAAGTCTGTATCATATCACCTCTGCTCCTCCTTTCCTCCAGGGTGTACATATTTAGATTCTTCAATCTCTCCTCGTACGTCATATCATAGTCTCTTTTTTGTACCTCCACTGAGTCACCTCCTCCGTCGTCACGATGCTGTGCCTCTACCATTGGGCCCATGGAGCTCTGTAAAACAGTGCTCTCTGAAGTTACCAGTATTTCACTGACTCTTCTCAGGGCTCCAAAACTCAATGAGGCTGATTGTCTCTCCAGCAGTTTAGCTGGCAAATCTTCAGATTTTCTTAAAGTTCCGCACAGCAGTTCAGGAGTCATTGGCGCGCCGAGGCTGAGGGATGTTTCATCTGCCTTGGGGCTCAGCGTCTTCTCCTCATTGAAATCTCCAATGGCTCCTCCCACCGGAAATGGCTGCATGGGTCCCGCAAACATTGTCTCAATTTGGGGCTGTCTTGAGTCCTGTATCGGCGTCGAGGTAAACTCTCTCACTTTAGCCTTTCATTTTGTATAAGGCATTCTTAATTCAAAAAGGAAAAATAGAATTGCATAGATTAGGCTAAGTTTTTGAAAAGAGCCCACAGAGCTGAGACGCTTGCATGCATTCTATATGGCAGCCATCTTGGTCTCCCTCTTTTCTGCCTTCTTCCCAACAGGTGAAAGAGGACTTCCACTTAAAACCTGGCTCATGATCCGCCTGGCTCACTCACAGACTTCAGTAGATGAATGCCACAACAGCATGGTCATTGAGAGATCCTTTGGCCTACTCAAAACACATTTCTATTGCCTGGCCAGATTAGGATGATATCTTCTCTAAAAACCAAGAAAGATCTATGACATCTTTTCAGCTTGCTGCATACTTTACAGCCTTGCTAATACCCAAGGTCTACCTCCTCCAGGGGGGGCCATAATGCTCATCTTACAGAGCCGAATGATGAAGAGGAGTAGGAGGCAATTGACATAGATGAGAAGGATTTGCAGGAGATACAATAACAGACTCACCAGCAGGCTTTATATGAAAGGAACATTCTAATATAAAGAAATCTTCAAGGTGAAGGGTGCACTCATTTGCAGATGAAAGGTGATATTTGTGCATAGGATATACATTATTTTTTGCTGGAATGTCATTTTCTTTTGGAGGAGGGGCCTCAGGTTGCTTGGACTGCCATAGTTTGCACTTTCTGTGCAGGGGCATTTGGTCAATACTGAATGTGTCTTTGGTAAACCATGATAAGCAGATTACATAATAACAAACAATATTCAGGACAATGAAAAACATCATATCATTCAAATAATCAGGAAATCATCACATCCAACATCAAGTAGTGCATGACTTTAAAACATGATAAAATCCTGTAAAATGTCATAAAACATCATAGAATCTTATGAATTATGTTTTCAACTGAATATAGGAAAACTTTGTAATCTTTTTTTTTTTAAATTATTTTTATATACTGACATTTGATCTCAACTGAGATATCACATCTGTTTACATTCAGGTACTGTTGGTATTTCTCTATCCCCAGAGGGCTTACAATCTAAGTTTTTGTACCTGAGGCAAAGGAGGGTAAAGTGACTTGCCCAAGGTCACAAGGATTGACAGCAGGACTCCAAACCCTGGTCTCCTGGTTCATAGGTCACTGCTCTAACCACTAGGCTATTCCTCCTCCCTAAAATATCAAAGCTCATTAGGCTAAGAAGAGGGACCTAATACTAAAAAGTATGTGATCAAGTTTTTCTGCAAGTGGGCATCCTTTACTGAGGGCAAGTGTAGTAAATGATGTCCTGCAGAGTGCAAGTTCCTTGTAGGCATATATTCAAAATCAAATCTACAGAGAGAATTGGAGGTGTGAGAGGCTCCTGAAAACTGAGGTTTGGTGGTCAAAGGAAGAAGGCCTGGCTGTTCTATTGTGCTGCATCTCTTCACTGGGCCATCCTTTTGTCAGCAGAGACAGGTGGAGACACCTGTGTCATCAGAGAAGAATGAGGCATCCTCTGAAGTGGTGGAAAAAGTTGATTGAGGAGGCATCCACAGAACCATAGGTTGGAGGAGGCATCATAGATGGTGTTGAACACACAGGGATAGATTCCAACCAAACTGGTGGAACTACAACTGGTGAAAGATGACACCATGGTAATGGTGGAAATGCAATGGGAGGTAGCATTCAATGGCCCAGGGAGTATTCCATGCCAGCTGCAGCTTACATGGAGGCATGTGCTGAAGCATCCTACTCCAAACCAATCTAATTGAATTCAGTTCCTCCCGCAGCACTTGTCTAATACCCTGCAGTCCCCTAGCAGCACTTCCTTTAGGCCTTGTATGTCCTGATATATCTACAATGAGGTATACCATTCTATATTTTTGAAATAGCAGAAGCTCTCAGCAGGAGCAAAAGGCAGCTGCTTATCTAATCTTGGCGAATAGCTTGGCTCTTTTTTTCCTATGCCTTCTTTTTCACTGCTGTAATGACCAGACATCAGTAGAATGTGTCTTACTATCAGTGAAGAAGGTCTTGTCCTCCAAGAATGCATCAGTCTGCTTTTCCTCTTTTTCCACTTCCTTTTAATTCTCTTCTCTGGCTACCCCAGCTTTGGACACTCTCCTCTTCAGATGTGCTCTGAACCTCCAGAAATTCTGCAGCACTCTTAGATGATGCCCAGGTCTTCCCAGAATACTGGGGCTTGGTCCATCTGAATCATTGTGTGTTTCATCACCTGCAGTATACAAACTGTCACAACTGACTATCAGGATTTCTCTTCTAGCACACACTGGATCTCCCTTACAGGCATGGAGAATAGCCCACGTGGCTCCTCTCAATGGCCCCCTGCTACTGAACAGTCTTCTTGTCTACTTTTCCCTAGGGTTTTTATGTAAAATCATGAGAGGTCTAGAACGGGTTAATGTGAATCAGTTATTTACTCTTTTGGATAATAGAAAGACTAGGGGGCATTCCTTGAAGTTAGCATGTGGCACATTTAAAACTAATCAGAGAAAGTTCTTTTTCACTCAATTAATCTCTGGAATGTGTTGCCAGAGGATGTGGTTAGTGCAGTTAATGTAGCTGTGTTTAAAAAAGGATTGGATAAGTTCTTGGAGGAGAAGTCCATTACCTGCTATTAATTAAGTTGACTTAGAGAATAGCCACTGCTATTATTAGCAATGGTAATGGGATAGACTTAGTTTTTGGGTACTTGCCAGGTTCTTATGGCCTGGATTGGCCTCTGTTGGAAACAGGATGCTGGGCTTGATGGACCCTTGGTCTGACCCAGTATAGCATGTTCTTATGTACCTGTTGTGGCTGTAGAAGCAATGGCCTAGCAGAAACAGTACTTTGTTCTTTTGCAAGATCGCTATGGGAGCTACATGTGTCTCCCATGGTGCAGGCAGGTGAGCTGGGCCGTCAGCTGTTAGGAAATCAGACCTCAGGAGCTCTGCTCTCTCCTGCATGGCAGGAGGAAGATTGTTGCTATACTTGCAATCATGGGTCTATCAAAAGCTGCTGCAGGTGGTTTCAGTTTGGCAGCAGCAGCCTTGTGGAAGCTGTCACTGAATTCAGAAGGCATAGCATGATGTTTGGGGCTCTGGGAAGTTCCCTGGATACAAGAGAGCCACAGATCATGCTGCTTGGGATCCCTATGATGTCACTTCTGAGTCCTGGAGGCATGCTTAACTGTGATAAATTAATTTAAAAACAGATAAATAAAGAATAAATAAATGAAAGAATTACCAAATTCAGGTGGGGGATGTCCCAGGAGGCTATGGATTCAAGATGGCAGCCATGACAATAAAAGAATAAAAAACATTAAAAGAGCCCAGATTTGAAGAAAATAAATACAGGGATCATGTGGGGAGAATGTTCTTTATCCCTAGATCAGCTTTTCCTAAACCTGTCCTTGAGTTGGTTTTTCAGGATATCCACAATGAATATGCATGAGATAAATGTTGCATGCTATAGAGGCAGTGCATGCAAATTTAGCTCATGCTTATTCATTGTGGATATCCTGAAAAACCAACTCAAGGACAGGTTTAGGGAAAGCTGGTCTAGGGATAAAGAACATTCTCCCCACATGATCCCTGTATTTATTTTTTTCAAATTTAGGCTCTTTTGCATGCACTGCCTCTATAGCATGCAAATTTTATCTCATGCATATTCATTGTGGATATCCTGAAAACCCAACAGGCTGTGGGTCCCCCAGGACAGGTTTGAGACATCTGCCCTAGACTATCCTTGGTTGGGGTTTTTGAGGATTTTTAAAGGACCAAATTCACTTTTGCTCCAGTTCCCTTTAAAAGTCCATAAAAGTGATAAAAAGAGAGAAAATGACCTAAAAGAAGTATAGGAATCTTTAAAAGTAAGTGTTGAATGTTATCTGGGTAAAAAACAATGTTAAAGTTTAATTTTATTGACAAGTTTGACTCCAAGCCGCACAACTATTAGAATCCGATTCGGGATTTCTCTGTTGCTTACCTACTTGGATTCTGGCTTGGTAGATTTCTAAGTAATTGGAGTTTTCCATATGCAGTTTTCCATGTGGAAAACTGAAAAGGCCAGTGTAAGAATACATTAGTTTCTACAGCGCTTCAGCTTTTTGGAGGTTATTTAAGGTTACTCCACTGGTTTAAAAAGCACTAAAAATCGTTATTGTTGCTAGTTTTTAAAAGCAGGGGGAAAAGGAAGGTTTATTTAGTTTTAAATGCCATCATTGAGGACTCTGTGATACTATTTTCTGTTATATCATTGGCAGAGGGTAAATACCCCTGGTCAGAAAAAGGGTTTGGTTCCATGTGTTTTAGGCAGAGAGAGAAGCAGCTGCCAGCTGGCACTGGACAAGAGAAGAGGTGCATAGCTCCTGCTCTTCCATAGGGCCTGCTCTGATCATTTTAAGAAGCAGAAGTTACAAAAAGAGAATATGTATGCATGATTTGGATTGTATGAGCTGTGTGTGAAAGAGATTGGAATCATTTTCTAGTATTCCTGAAAATGAAAAGCAAGAGCATAGTTATTGTTTTCTGAACAGCTGAATATATGGTTTTTTTTTCTGATTCAGCTTACTGAGGACAGAATGTGTAGATTATCTTGTGGAAAGTATTTGAAAGTAAATATTTCATTTGCTATAAAATTGTCCTGTTTGATGATGAATGCTTACCTATGGAAGTACTCAAAAAAGAGATCACTATTGTGTGATATCTGAGAATAATCTGCTCAATGTAAACCTAAACTGCCTTGTTGAGTATAATTTAAGAGTTTTACTTCTGAAACTGTGAGAGAAATATTGAATTACCTGTTGGCTGTTGATGCAGTCTACTGAACTTTACTACAGCCAGTTAATTACAGAGGGTGCAGCTATATGTTACATCAGAAAACTATTAAACTTTAAGCAGTATTAGTAGTCCCAACCAAAGCAAATTAAATCTAACTGATGTGACTGCAGAACTATACCTGAAGCACAGTTACTGTGCCAGGAAATGAAGCTTTTGTAGAGACAAATAGTGTGAATTACAATTTCTTTGCAATTGCTATTTCAAAAGACACTAACATGTTCTCTTATCCTCTCTGATACACTATTAATAGGGAATATTGCTTATCATTTAACTTTTCCTCATTAGTCAGATACACAGTCAAGCCTTTGAGACCACTCTGGGGGAACATTGCCTTTTAGTATGTCTTCGGAAGAATGTCGTGAAAACTATAGTTACTAGTCCCTTCCCATTTTATTTAATTAAAGAACAGATAACTTACTTGTAAAGAAGAGAAGAAAGAAGTTTCATGGGCTGAGTATCCACAGAAGCTGCCAGACCAGGAGAGGAGATACGCCACCAATATCAAAGACCAAGCTACACTGACTGAGTGAAGTATCTTGACCCACAGTCTAGCTAGACCAAAGTACAAGAGAGACAAAGGCTTAAACAAAGGTGTACACCTACCCAGGGAAAGACAAGCAAGAAAAGTCTGAGTTAGAGAAACAAAGTAGTTTGATAAGGAATTTTAAGTAGTAGTCAACTTCTATTTAACTGCTTGGAAGCAGAATAAAAGGAAAACCTGAAAAGGAAAGTGAACAGAAAGATTAAAAATCTTAGACATACTTTACTACTCATATTTTGGTTAATATTTGCCAAACTTCAAGAAATTAGTGCCTAGGTTTATCAATCTGCTGTAAATATTGCATGTGATAGAAAAGGAGTGTGTTTTATGGTAATAGCCTAATTATTGCAATGGGTGCTTTGCATAGGTGTTACCACATTTCTCTACCTGCAAAGTGCTCATTTCACCACTGGGAGGAGAGAGAGAGAGAGAGAGAGATTATCTACAAGGACCTTCTAGTAGTTAGCCCTTTATATTAGAGAGGTGCTTCGGGTAAAAATTTCATGTCGGGTTTCGTTTTGGGGCCCAGCCCCGCGGGAATTTTGGAAAAAATTAAATTGTTTTTTGGTTCTCCCAAACCATTCCGAATTAGGCAATTTCAATGACATTGCCTAATTCAGAAAAAAAGATTGCACATCCCTAATTTATATCTCTATAGGAGGCCCACCTAGTCCACCTAGAAATTTGAGGCGAGGTTTAGGTAGTAGTGTAGGGGTTAGGGGCCACTTCTACATGCAGAGTAAGACGTACAAACACAACAGTGTTCTCTTGTGAAGATTTAATGTCCTTCGAAGTGAGGAAACTTACACAAAGATGAGATTTGTACAATGACCCTGTAAGAGCATAACTAAGGCCTGGATTTTCTAACGTCGCAGGCCTTTCTGAATCGCGCAGCACCATGAAAGGTGGTGCTATTGGGTGCACTACTGCTGGCAATAAGGAGTCTTATCTTTCGTTATCAGCGAAGTCGTCGCAGAGTCAGCCCCGATGCCGCCCCTACTCCTCCCCTTCCAGTGCAGACTCTGCCCCAATCTAAGTATCGCATGCGATCCCTTTAGAAAATGACCCCCTAAGAGTGAATAATGTATGTAAAATACCTATCTGATAATTGTTTCTGATCAATCATTCTTGGTTACAGACAGTGAGAATACTGACGTTCCAGAAGTACCTGGTTGCAATTCGCCTTGAGCTAAATATACTAAATAAAAATACATGTTTTTTAGTTTTGTTTTTGTTTGTCACTAAAGTCAATGGGTGAAGCATTTCAGATAATTTACAGACTATACTGGTCTCCAGACTGTAGGTTTTCAAATCAATTGTCTTAAAACTTGTGGGACGAAATCAACAGAAGGGGGAAAGAACTCCAAGATACCTAGAAAGACTGAGGAGACTAGAAAGTGGCACCAAAAGTGAACGGGTCCAAATTCAGTCATGGAGTGGCTAGTTTACCCCTAGATTCATCATTCTGCTATATTTATATTTAGAGCAGAATGATGTGTCACAAAAAAAAAAAAAAGGGGGGGGGCGAGGCAATAGTGGGCAGCCGGCTGCATTGCGGCAGTGTGGTTTCGCCTGCCACACCACACACTATCACCCCCATAGCACCACAGGAATAGGTGGTGTTATTTCCTGTGGTGCTGCTGGGTCATAAACCCACCCAAATCCCGTCCACACTCCTCCCCTTCCCCTAATTAGCATGGCATCACTGTGATGCGGATAAGGCTCTAATGCATGTGATAATGGCCCATTGCAGAATAAGGAATGACCCTGTAAGTGAGCTGGATATACCTATCTGCTTAACTTAAC
Source organism: Rhinatrema bivittatum (assembly GCF_901001135.1). Classification (NCBI taxonomy): domain Eukaryota; kingdom Metazoa; phylum Chordata; class Amphibia; order Gymnophiona; family Rhinatrematidae; genus Rhinatrema; species Rhinatrema bivittatum. The sequence continues at coordinate 95,809,711 of NC_042618.1, forward strand.
CAGGATATTCCGTGGAATGGGTATGCCAGTGAAAATACCAAGCTATCTTAAAGATAGCCAGGTAAGTATAAATAGCTAACTTTAGGACAGCCCTACAGCGTGACCCGAGATGGCCACATAGGTTAAGTGGCTAACTCCGAATATGCAGCTAACTCTGGCATGCCCCCAAATGCCTCCTGCCCACCCCAAATTATGGTGGCTAAATTCTAGAATTAGGTCATTTTGGACAAAAAAAAATTCTCATATCCTGTAGCTGAATTCTGACTGTTGCATTTCCTGATTTAGTGGTTTTGAATGAGTTTCTTCTTACTACTCTAACTTTTTATGACATTCAATACAGGAAATGGTTTCTCTTGAGCATCTTTTGTTTGTGCCAGTAGTTCTTCCTCTGAATAAAAGCTGTTTTGGACAAACCGCCCCAGTGTAATTAACCATACTACAGGGTCCTGAAGAAATCCCACTTCATCTTAAGTGCAGGACTACGTTTTTGGTTCTTGCTGGCACTGCCAACTTGGCCAAGTTTGGAAACATTTCCTTTACCTGATCTACCTTTTCCTATCCCTAATATGATTGATTCTTTCATTGGGGATGTGAAAATTAAATGATTTAATATTTTGCAGTGGTACCAAACTGCCCATTTACTATGCCAGTGCCATACTAATGTGGGGAACACAGAGACGCTGCTGCACTGAGAGTGTGCATGTGCATTAGTTCTTTGATTCTGACAGGCTTCAAAATACAGCCTGTTATGCTTCAGTCTCTGCTCTGCCTCAGTGCTCACCTTTTGTCCACCCCACTGTCCACACTCCACACTGCTCACTGCCCAGGCAGAAACAAAAATAGTACGCAAGCAACTCTCCAGTCTGCCTCTAGTCACCACTAAGGTAAAAAAAAAAAAAGAACAGCAAGCAACAGAAGTCTGCTCTCTATGACATAGTGTGTTCTGATACAGTGCTGCCACTTCACTGCTTTTCTTTATTGTATGACTACCTGGCACAGTGACAGTCACAAAATGGGAAGCACTCATCTGATGCAATAAAATGGGTAATGCTACAGGCGCTCCTTTTTGAACACCATGCACTTTTTGGGCACCCTTTTCATTAATTTCATTTGAATACTGCATCGGGCATCCAGTAGAGGTGAATGTTCACACATTGGAAAAATGGATGCCCATTTTGGATGCATGTTTTTTTTCATGTATGATATTGCATTAGCATGAAACTGTCTTCAAGGGTTCATGCCACTATTGTTGATTCCCTCTTTTGAAGCCTAGGGGTGTTCTTCCTACTCTAGCTTTCTTTTTGTTTGTTATTATGGGGTATTTGTTAAATGAGAAAAAAATCAATAGATACAAGTTTCCCTCTACCACATTACCTGTTTCATAGTTCTTTTTTTCTATCCCTTCACAATACCAGCCTAGATCTCCCACACTGTTTGTTTTTTGAATGTACTAGGGTGATTTGTCAACAGAAGTCCTCTGTCAGAAGGAAGAAATGCAGGCAGAAGAGAAAAGGTTCTGAGGAGAAATCATTTCCATGTTCAGAATGTGGTAAAAGATTCAGTAGTGAGAGAGAATATATGCAAACGCAGAAAATCAAGAAATGGGACAGCCTGAGTTCATCTACAGAATATGGAAAAGCCCATTAAAAACAGTCAGAAGGAAGAAATACAGGCACAAGAGAAACCATTTTGAAATTGAAAATGTGGTAAAAGTTCAGCTACAAATATGGGAAAACATTTTTAATAAAGCAAACCTCACAGCTTACCATTTTAAATGTGATAAAAGTTTAATTTAGAATTTCTGTTTCACAAGAAACCCATTATTCCACCCTGTAGCAAGATCAAGCTCAAGTAGGGAATAGAAAAAAAGCTCATGTCACAAAAATTATACTGACATCACATCTTTGTCTTGCAATAAATATGACATGTGGAAAAAATTTCCACAAGAAGACAGACATCTCCCATGCTACTCTGCCTTGCTGCTATAACCCTCATGCTACACTTTAGGAATCTCTATGCCAATCAGTTCTGATGCCATATCCAGATTTTACATTTTTATGATGCTGATGCCTCTCTTGGTACCACTTTGCGTCTCTTACTGCCTTCAAGATTTCATGCCACTGTTGTTGGTGACCTCTTACAGAATCTTGCATGTTCTTTCCCCCTCTTTCAGATTCTTTGATCCTTTGACAATTTCTTGGAGAATTCCTGCCACTGCTGGTATCCCTTTGCCCTTTTTCAGAGCCTTAGGCTATTCATGTTACTTTTGATGCCACTTTTTCACAGTACCTTGGAATTATTTCCTCCTTCTGATGATTTCTAGAGATGTGAATCGTGTCCTCGATCGTCTTAATGATCGATTTCGGCTGGGAGGGGGAGGGAATCGTATCGTCGCCGTTTGGGTGTTTAGAGTATCGTGAAAATTGTTAAAATCGTGAACCGGCACACTAAAACCCCCTAAAACCCACCCCGACCCTTTAAATTAAATCCCCCACCCTCCCAAACCCCCCCCAAATGCCTTAAATTACCTGGGGGTCCAGCGGCGGTCCATAGCTAAATCGGGGGAAGGGGGTGGGCAGGAAAACCGGCACACTAAAACACCCTAAAACCCACCCCCGACCCTTTAAATTAAATCCCCCACCCTCCCGAACCCCCCCCCCCCTCAAAATGCCTTAAATTACCTGGGGGTCCAGCAGCGGTCCGTAGCTAAATCAGGTGAAGGGGGAGGGCAGGAAAACCGGCACACTAAAACACCCTAAAACCCACCCCCGACCCTTTAAATTAAATCCCCCACCCTCCCGAACCCCCCCAAATGCCTTAAATTACCTGGGGGTCCAGCGGCGGTCCGGAACGGTCTCCTGCAATTGAATCGTGTTGTCTTCAGCCGGCGCCATTCTGCGCCGCCATTTTGCAAAATGGCGGCACAAAATGGCAGCGGCCATAGACCAACACGATTCGACTGCAGGAGGTCGTTCCGGACCCCCGCTGGACTTTTGGCAAGTCTTGTGGGGGTCAGGAGGCCCCCCCAAGCTGGCCAAAAGTCCCTGGGGGTCCAGCGGGGGTCCAGGAGCGATTTCCTGCCGCGAATCGTTTTCCGTACGGAAAATGGCGCCGGCAGGAGATCGACTGCAGGAGGTCGTTCAGCCGGGGTCCGGAACCCCCGCTGGGGGGTTCCGGACCCCGGCTGAACCCCCGTCCGGAACCCCCGCTGAACCCCCATCCGGAACCCCCGGAGCCCCCAGCTGAACCCCCGTCCGGAACCCCCGCTGAACGACCTCCTGCAGTCGATCTCCTGCCGGCGCCATTTTCCGTACGGAAAATGATTCGCGGCAGGAGATTGCTCCCGGACCCCTGCTGGACCCCCAGGGACTTTTGGCCAGCTTGGGGGGGCCTCCTGACCCCCACAAGACTTGCCAAAAGTCCAGCGGGGGTCCGGAATGACCTCCTGCAGTCGAATCGTGTTGGTCTATGGCCGCCGCCATTTTGCGCCGCCATTTTGCAAAATGGCGGCGCAGAATGGCGCCGGCTGAAGACAACACAATTCAATTGCAGGAGGCCGTTCCGGACCGCCGCTGGACCCCCAGGTAATTTAAGGCATTTGGGGGGGGGTTCGGGAGGGTGGGGGATTTAATTTAAAGGGTCGGGGTGGGTTTTAGGGTGTTTTATTGTGCCGGTTTTCCTGCCCTCCCCCTTCCCCCGATTAACGATTTTTTGACGATAAATCGGGAGAATTGGTATTGTATCGTGGCCCTAACGATTTTTAAAATATATCGGACGATATTTTAAATCGTCAAAAAACGATTCACATCCCTAAGGAAACCGGAAATGCTTGCAGAGCCAGCCAGAGGAATAAAGACAGCGTGAATCAAGATTCAATATACGGATTAGAGTGCTCAGAGATTCCTCCTGATGAAAGTCAAACTGCTCCTCAGTTTGCAATATGCAGTAGTGTTTGCTATAGGACGAGAGAAGTGCTACCCTCAGAGAACCATAAAAGCACTGAAGTTCATGGGAGAAAAAGAGATCAAGGCTCTGAAAATTCTTCACCTACGTCAATATCTGTGAAGAAACTTAGGCATGCTTTCAATAAAGATGTTATCATTAAGAACAGAGTAGATGAAAGTCCCTTTCCAACAAGACGCTTAGGTTAGAATTTTGTCCACCTTCCCGTGGGATAGACGTGTCAGTCTGGTGAAGCAAAACTGGCAAGATTCGGGTTCTCTATCACCTGTCCCCCGTCTCTTGTCATTTTTCCTACCTTCCCTTCTCCAATGGCTTTCTGTTCCAGTCCAATACTTTTTGGGACTCATTTAAACTTTTTCTCTCAAACAACTGCCCTGGGAGCCTCTTCCATGCATCATCTGCCATCTCTACGTAAAATTACTTCCCTGCATTACTGCTGAGTTGCTGGAAACCTGTGGGAAAATGCACTTTGTATCCTTGCCACTTCTTTCCATTATATCTACTCTTCACTGGTTTGAAAATCTCTGTCTTATCCCACATCCCTACCATAGGCATGTCCTTTAGCATGAGCTCATCAGGTTTATCATCCTTCTGACCCTGACATTAATGTTCTCCTTCTGTTTGCTATAAACAAAGTTACAAGGTAGCTAGTCACTGTAGAATTTCACCCCAGGTGGGACTTGAACCCACAATCCCTGGCTTAGGAGGCCAGTGCCTTATCCATTAGGCCACTGGGGCCAGCTGGCCTAGTGTGTCTGCTTAAGCAGACTGGACACAGCTCAGGAAGCATCTCCGTCATAGGTTAGACTTCTCTTTCTACTTCTTCAACACTGGGAACCATGACACTCTTTTTGTAATAAGCCGGAGTGCCATTTCAAAGGCAAAAAACATTTCCACGTATAACATAAGAACACAAGACTTGCCATACTGGTACAGACCAAAGGTCCATCACGCCTGGTATCATCTTCCCAGCAGTGGTAAAGCCAGGTCAAAAATAGCTGGCAGCATCCCAAGGGATAAATAGATTCCAAGCTGCTTATCCCAAGAATCAGCAGTGGATGTCTGCAACTCTACCTTAATTATGGTTAATGAACTTTTCCTCCACCTAATTGTACAAATCGTTTTTAAATGCAGCTACACTAATAGCTTTCACCACATACTCTGGCAACGAATTCCAGAGCTTAATTATGCACTGAGTAAAAAATATTTTCTCTTATTGGTTTAAATGTAATACCTAGAAACTTGGTTGTCTGTCCCCTGGTCTTTGTGCTATTCCAAAGCGTAAACAATGATTAACGTTTACTCCTTCATTGCCACTCATTCTTTTATAGACCTTTTCTGCCCTCATTTCTATCTGGCTTAAAAACATAGCCAGTAGAGAAACACCACCCCAGGTGGGACTTGAACCCACAATCCCAGGCTTAGAAGGCCAGTACCTTATCCATTAGGCCACTGGGGTTATCTGGAGAGTAAGCCCTTTCTTTCATTCCCAGCAAACATATGCGGTGCGCCACACTTTAACTCGCTGGTTCTTCTCATTCGATTTCTGCCTCACAGAGGGCTTTAGCTCTCTCCAGCTCCATCACTCACGTGTTGCTTAGTAAAGTTACGGAATACAGTCTCCATGTTTCTGAAGAGCATTTCCTATACTGCCGGAGAACATGTGGCAGAGAAGCACAGTAGTTGATCCGCCTCTTTTCAAGCTTCCCAGACAATAGTTTAACTGTAGCATCAAGGATGAACTGGACTCACTTAGGGAAATATGGTAAGCTACGGTAAGCTACAGGATATGCAAAGTAGATATACACTTTTATGGTATATCATAATGCTTTTCACGTGTACGATTATAGAAACTAGAGATGTGAATCGTGTCCTCGATCGTCTTAACGATCGATTTCGGCTGGGAGGGGGATGGAATCGTATCTTCGCCGTTTGGGTGTTTAGAGTATCGTGAAAATCGTTAAAATCGTGAACCGGCACACTAAAACCCCCTAAAACCCACCCCCGACCCTTTAAATTAAATCCCCCACCCTCCCGAACCCCCCTTCCCAAATGCCTTAAATTACCTGGGGGTCCAGCGGCGGTCCATAGCTAAATCGGGGGAAGGGGGAGGGCAGGAAAACCGGCACACTAAAACACCCTAAAACCCTCCCCCGACCCTTTAAATTAAATCCCCCACCCTCCCGAACCCCCCCCAAATGCCTTAAATTACCTGGGGGTCCAGCGGCGGTCCGGAATGGTCTCCTGCAATTGAATCGTGTTGTCTTCAGCCGGCGCCATTCTGCGCCGCCATTTTGCAAAATGGCGGCGCAAAATGGCGGCGGCCATAGACCAACACGATTTGACTGCAGGAGGTCATTCTGGACCCCTGCTGGACTTTTGGCAAGTCTTGTGGGGGTCAGGAGGCCCCCCCAAGCTGGCCAAAAGTCCCTGGGGGTCCAGCGGGGGTCCGGGAGCGATTTTCTGCCGCAAATCTTTTTCCATACGGAAAATGGCGCCGGCAGGAGATTGACTGCAGGAGGTCGTTCAGCCGGGGTCCGGAACCCCCGCTGGGGGGTTCCGGACCCCGGTTGAACCCCCGTCCGGAACCCCGGCTGGACCCCCGTCCGGAACCCCCGCTGACCCCCCATCCGGAACCCCCAGAACCCCCGGCTGAACCCCCGTCCGGAACCCCCGCTGAACGACCTCCTGCAGTCGATCTCCTGCCGGCGCCATTTTCCGTACGGAAAACGATTCGCGGCATGAGATCGCTCCCGGACCCCCACTGGACCCCCAGGGACTTTTGGCCAGCTTGGGGGGGCCTCCTGACCCCCACAAGACTTGCCAAAAGTCCAGCGGGGGTCCGGAACGACCTCCTGCAGTCGAATCGTGTTGGTCTATGGCCACCGCCATTTTGCGCCGCCATTTTGCAAAATGGCGGCGCAGAATGGCGCCGGCTGAAGACAACACGATTCAATTGCAGGAGGCCGTTCCGGACCGCCGCTGGACCCCCAGGTAATTTAAGGCATTTGGGGGGGGGTTCGGGAGGGTGGGGGATTTAATTTAAAGGGTCGGGGGTGGGTTTTAGGGTGTTTTAGTGTGCTGGTTTTCCTGCCCTCCCCCTTCCCCCGATTTACGATTTTTTGACGATAAATCGGGGGAATTGGTATTGTATCGTGGCCCTAATGATTTTTGATGATTTAAAATATATCGGACGATATTTTAAATCGTCAAAAAACGATTCACATCCCTAATGATTTCTTCCCACAAGTTTCATGAGAATTTATGAGAAAACCCTCAATTCCTTAGACTAAAATAAGCTACTAGGGGTGTGCATTTGTTTGCAACATATTGGTAATCCGCAACGTATATGCCATATTCGTTGTATTCGTGGGGGTCGCAAAACGTATGGTGAACCCCCACGAATACAACGTATCACTAACAAATAAACCCCCACCCTCCTGACCCCCACAAGACTTGCCAAAAGTCCCTGGTGGTCCAGCGGGTATCCTGGAGCCATCTCCTGCACTCGGGCCATCGGCTGCCGGTATTCAAAATGGCGCCGATAGCCTTTGCCCTTACTATGTCACAGGGGCTACCAGTGCCATTGGTCAGCCCCTGTCACATGGTAGGAGCACAAGATGGAACTAATGAACGGATCGGGGTCCCCCGAGAATGGATGCAACGGATTTGGGTCCCGACGAATACGAATAACGAATGGGACAAATCCGTCCCTGCAGCACATCCCTATAAGCTACAATGATTTTCCTGTTGACTTCATGGCAAACGGAATAAAAATAAATTAAAAGAATAAATTATTTTTTTTTCCATTTTGAAATTAATGAACTAAATTAAGGTACCCATGAAACTAATGAATGAAACTTTTTTTTTTTTTTTGCACATCCCTAATACCTACTATATACTAATTTAAGCTCTCAAATTCAGACATTCTTTATAATGGCACATCTTCCAGTTCAGAAAGACAGTTATTAAAAAAATATATTTTGCTCCAGGGAAGAACACAACAAAAGGTTGTCTCTCTCAAATACCTGGGTATAAAGACATAAAAAGTACAGCACTCTTTTTCCTCATTAACTGCTATAAAATATAGGGATGTGAATCGTGTCCTCGATCGTCTTAACGATCGATTTCGGCTGGGAGGGGGAGGGAATCGTATTGTTGCCGTTTGGGGGGGTAAAATATCGTGAAAAATCGTTAAAAATCGTTAAAAATCGAAAAATCGAAAAACCGGCACATTAAAACCCCCTAAAACCCACCCCCGACCCTTTAAATTAAATCCCCCACCCTCCCGAACCCCCCCCCCCAAATAACTTAAATAACCTGCGGGTCCAGCGGCGGTCCGGAACGGCAGCGGTCCGGAACGGGCTCCTGCTCTGAATCTTGTCGTCTTCAGCCGGCGCCATTTTCCAAAATGGCGAGGCGCTGAACGACCTCCTGCAGTCGATCTCCTGCCGGCGCCATTTTCCGTACGAAAACGATTTGCGGCGGGAAATCGCTCCCTGACCCCCGCTGGACCTCCAGGAACTTTTGGCCAGCTTGTGGGGGGCCTCCTGACCCCCACGAGACTTGCCAAAAGTCCAGCGGGGGTCCGGAAGGACATCCTGCCGTCCAATCTTTTTCGTCTATGGCCGCCGCCATTTTTCGGCGCCATTTTGGAAAATGGCGCCGGCTGAAGACGACAAGATTCAGAGCAGGAGCCCGTTCCGGACCGCTGCCGTTCCGGACCGCCGCTGGACCCGCAGGTTATTTAAGTTATTTGGGGGGGGGGGGTCGGGAGGGTGGGGGATTTAATTTAAAGGGTCGGGGGTGGGTTTTAGGGGGTTTTAGTGTGCCGGCTCACGATTCTAACGATTTATAATGATAAATCGTTAGAATCTGTATTGTATTGTGTTCCATAACGGTTTAAGACGATATTAAAATTATCGGACGATAATTTTAATCGTCCTAAAACGATTCACATCCCTAATAAAATAGTGTAGAACAACTCATCACAAAAATCCTAAATCTTTCAATAAAGGTATCAATATTTCTAAATTAAAAAAAAACAAAAACATATCACTTAGAGACCACCAAGAAAGATTAACCCATTTAGAGATGTTTATCCTTACTGAATTTGTAGCCAAAAGGAAGGGTAAAATAGTAGAAAATTGCCATTCTTTTTAAAGTAAGCACAACCAAATTTCTCACCATTACAGCAACAATTCATTTGTAAAAAGGTCCCTTAAGATTCATGGTCTATAATGAAATAGAAACAGAATACAATTTACAAAAAGCTAGCAAATAAGAGCAAGTTCTGAGAAAATCTGGCATGGCATCAGCACAAAAAACATTTATTATCAACATAGAATAATTATTGATTCATTTTGATATTCATCCCATCCTTCCAAAATTGCTCAGAGCAGGGTAAAGTAAAACATAAAAACAGCATGTAATACAAGCACAAGCCATAAAATTAAATGATATATAAATTAACAAACAGCAATAAATAAAAATGGTTTCTAAAGAACATTGGTAGGTGCAGAGGAGATCAAACTTGCAGCCTCAAATATTCAGGGCTAGGGAATCTTGTGGTGGAACCACAGGGACCCTGTCTTACTAAGAATCCTACAGAAACTATGAATCTAAAACAGCATTAGGGAAACCCACCCCTGGGGACTTCCTATTCGGCCAGCATAATTGTGTCCCAAATAGAGGGTTGCATATAAGGAACTATAGCCTGACTCACCTTTGCTGATTCAATAGTCATCATAGAGTTTTGCTCTGTGATAGCCTGTTGCCTGGCCTTTATCTGAGTGTTTCTTTTCCCTGCTTTGTTCCTGGTCTTTGGCTTCCACTCTGACCTTCATCTCCACTCCTGGGTTCTGCTCCGTTTCTAGCTTTCCACTCCTCCTGGTAAGTACTGGTGGCTGCTTGTACCCAAGGGCACAACATGCAGGGAATGTTGGCTGCTCAAGGCAGAAGACATCAGATCTGGGTCCTAGCCTCTCTAAGGCAGGGATGGCAAACTCCAGTCCTCGAGTGCCACAAACAGGCCAGGTTTTCAGGATATCCACAAAGAATATGCATGAGATAGATTTGCATACAATGGAGACAGTGCATTCAAATCTTTCTCATGCATATTCATTGTGGATATCCTGAAAAGATGGCCTGTTTGTGGCACGCAACGACTGGAGTTCACCATCCCTGCTCTAAGGCTGCAATACCTTTTCTTGTCCCTAGTGGGGATGACTGTGACAGACATAAGTTAATAAGCACACAGTTTGTGTAACTTATTCCTGAAATTTGGAACTACATAAGAAAAACAGCAATTTCAAGCCATAACTAAGTTAAAGGCTATTTGGTGGAGGAATCATCTTACAATTATCCTTTTTTAACTGCAATAATCGAGATATAATGCATTTGATCAACCACTCTCTCAAATATGTAGGGCCCATGTTATTCTAGACCTTAAATGTATAAGTTAAAACTTTAAATTTAATATACTGAACAACTGGTAGCCAATAGGGATGGAATTGTTTTTATAACGAATTGAAATATCGTACGATATTTCAAAATTTGTTATATATCGGTTTAAAAGCGAAAGAAACATTTTTTACCCCCAAATTTTCGTAAAAATCATTTTGAGTTAGTGTGCGCTAACGCATTAAAAAGAAACATTTATTTTTGTTATTTTTTGTTACTTTTTGTTATTTTTTGTTAGTGTGCGCTAACTCCCATTAGCGCGTTCTAAGCCGAAACATACTTTTTCACTAAAAAAATGCCGATCTGCTGGAAAATGAGATTTTCCCATGACCAGACGGACCTGAAAGCGCAAACAATCAGACACCTGATTCACATCCCTAGTAGCCTGTTGTTTCCCATGCCCATGGACGGCCACGGGTGCAACCTCCTACCTCCACCGTGGCAGCAACCCGCCGAGGCAACTCTTGATCTGTTCCCCTGGGCCAGTGCCCGTTCTCCATGGCCGGTCTGTGGTCTGGCCACCGGGTGGGGAGCCATCCCTGCTCCTGCCTTGCGGCGTTCTGCTGGCTTTCCTCCGCGGAGGAAATCCAAGATGGCCGCTGCCATCTTTAGGCATGAGGCCGCGCCCACTGGCCTGATTTAAAGGGACCTGATCCCTTTAATGATACTCACCTGCTCCCAATGATCCAGGGCAGAGAAAGTATATAAGGAGGCTTCCTCTGCTCATTCCTTGACTTGGCAACGACCTACATTGGTCAGGTCTGCTTGCTTCGGTGAGTTCTAGTGTCTTGATTCCTTGTTTCTGTTCTGCCTTGGTGTTCCTGGTTCCTGACTTCGGATTGGCTAGCGGTGATTCCTGGTATTGACTTCGGCTTGGCAAACAGTGATTCTCTGGTGTGTGACTTCAGACTGGCAAGCGGTGATCCCTCGGTGTGTGACCTCGGACTGGTAAGCGACGACCCTCTGGCACTCGACCTTGGACTTCTTCCTAACCATCATCTCCAAGGGCCCACTTAAGTCCCAGCGGCCCGGGTCCCTATGGGCTCCTCCCAGGGGGACCGCGGGCTTCCAGGGATGAAGCTCCAGTCAGCCCTTGCACCGAACATCCGTTTCCTTGACCTCTCAATGGTCCACCTAAGTCCCAGCTGTCCGGGTCCCTACAGGCTCCTCCTGGGGGGACCGCGGACTTCCAGCCGCGAAGACACACTTCCGTTCCTCGACGTCACGACTCTTCATTCGCCTCTACAGTCGTCTCTGTCTACAGTGCCGAGGGTCAGCTGGTCACATCTTCTGTTCCTGCCTCGCCTCCCGATGGGAAAAATAACCCTTGCTGTAGTTACACGATGTTAGGTTCCATATTAGGAGCTACCACCCAGGAAAAAGATCTAGGCATCATAGTGGATAATACTTTAAAATTGTCGGCTCAGTGTGCTGCAGCAGTCAATAAAGCAAATAGAATGTTAGGAATTATTAGGAAGGGAATGGTTAATAGAACAGAAAATGTCATAATGCCTCTGTATCGCTCCATGGTGAGACCGCACCTTGAATACTGTGTACAATTCTGGTCACCACATCTCAAAAAAGATATAGTTGCGATGGAGAAGGTACAGAGAAGGGCAGCAAAAATTATAAAGGGGATGGAACAGCTCCCCTATGAGGAAAGGCTGAAGAGGTTAGGGCTGTTCAGCTTGGAGAAGAGACGGCTGAGGGGGGATATGATAGAGGTCTTTAAGATCATGAGAGGTCTTGAACGAGCAGATGTGACTCGGTTATTTACACTTTCGAATAATAGAAGGACTAGGGGGCATTCCATGAAGTTAGCAAGTAACACATTTAAGACTAATCGGAGAAAATTCTTTTTCACTCAATGCACAATAAAGCTCTGGAATTTGTTGCCAGAGGATGTGGTTAGTGCAGTTATTGTAGCTGGGTTCAAAAAAGGTTTGGATAAGTTCTTGGAGGAGAAGTCCATTAATGGCTATTAATCAAGTTTACTTAGGGAATAGCCACTGCTATTAATTGCATCAGTAGCATGGGATCTTCTTAGTGTTTGGGTAATTGCCAGGTTCTTGTGGCCTGGTTTTGGCCTCTGTTGGAAACAGGATGCTGGGCTTGATGGACCCTTGGTCTGACCCAGCATGGCAATTTCTTATGTTCTTATGTTCTTATGTATACCATCCTCCTGTCAGCCCAAGGGTTCACAAGCCTGAGCATAACATAGCCAGTACAGAGTGATCAGAATGAATGAAACATGTTCTCTGAAATGTGTCTGGACAAACAGTCTAGTTGCAGCATTTTGATTAGCTGTAAACATCGTGTACGTTTTTGCTGGTAAATCTGCATACAGAATATTACAGTAATCAACACGTGATAACACAATGGCCTACAATATTTGAACAAAATCTTCTTGAATAAAATATGCCTAAATAACTCTCTGCCATCACAAGTAATAAAAACAAGTTTTTGCAACTGATGAAATTTGCATATCCATGGTTAGAGAAGAGTTAGTTTGGACCCTCAGACTATGTACTTGATGTTTTTCCTTAATTAATATCCTGTCCCATTTAACACATGGGTTGTGTGCCATGCATTGCATTGCCATGCATTGCCATGCATTGCCATGCATTGCAATGCCATGCATTTTCCTTCCCTGCACATCATACTGCTGTTTGTTGAGGATTTGTTTTCAGTTTGCTCACACTCAGCTTAATATCCCTTAGACACTGATCTAACCTTCCAAGTTTTCCAGCATGGTCTACCCCTAGGGGGACATCCAACGGGATCTTCTTAGTGAACATCTGAAAATTCATCTTAAATCTTTGAATAATTAATCTGCTAAAGGCTTCAGATAGATGTTAAATAGGAGTGGGGAGAATAGTATCCCTTGTGAGACTGCAAAGTAATGGATACTGACCGGAGAAACAGGTTCCGATATTAAAACATTGTCAGACAGAAATGAAGTAAACTATAGGGGTGTGCATTCGTTTTGAACTTAAATGTAAAACACAACTTATTTTTTTTTAACTTAAAAAAGTAATGAGGCGAAAACAATCAGATTTCCAACTTATTCAACATAGCTATGTTGAATACGTTGGAAATCGCGATTGTTGATCCTAAATAAAAATTTAAACCCCTCACCCTCCTTAATCCCCCCCCCCCAAGACTTACCAAAACTCCCTGGTGGTCCAGCGGGGAGTCAGGAGGCCATTTCTGAACTCCTTTGCGAGGAGCACGTGACGTCGGCGTCACGTCGGAGTGACGCGACGTCACGTGATTCCCCGCGCGTTCGCTCCGGGACCCTCGTTCGACCCAAAAGGAACTTTTGGCCAGCTTGGGGGGGTGAGGGGTTTAACTTTTTATTTGCACATATGGACATAGACTCAACTTATGGAATTCTCCATATGTCCATATTGACCGCAAATGACCCCCCCTTTCGACTTATGGACTTATGAACATAAACTTTTGGTCTGCACATCCCTAGTAAACCATGCAAGTATTTTCCTTGATATCCCATTAGCTACCAATGAATCAATTTAATGTTATTTTTATTTATTAAAATATTTATAGGCTGCTCTATTCCTTGTTCTAGGCGGCTTGTATCATAATATTCACAAATGAAAAAAAACAAACAAACAAACATTGCACAGACTGATACACACTTACTAAGGATGATAAAAGATGCCAAACACCAGAGGTTGCACTGCTCAACAAGAGAGGCTTTGTGAACTCAGTACTTAATTATCAATAACATAGGGGGAGTAAAAACCCAAAAGGGAATAACAACTCTGTTGAAATGATAGTATAAATAGAACAACATGGTCTATCTATTTATTTTTGTTATATCCCATTTATTTAGCAAATACTGTAGTGAAGTCTAAAAGAACAAGAATTGGATTGTTTCTTTTATCCAGTTCCATCAACAGATTATCAAAAATAATTGATAAACCCAATTCTGTGCTGCCATTACACCTGAAACCAGATTAGCCATTCACCAGCACATTGCTAACATCAACAATCTGTTGAAGAACTGCTTTTTTATCACCTTAGATAAAAAAAAAACAGATGTTTGATGCAGGTTAATATTTTTCTAATTTGGCTACACCTAAAGCTGGTTTCTTAAGGAGGGATCTAACCATTGTCACCATGGGAGCATGAGGGAAAATGTTCTTTTGTTATGAAGTATTTACTATTGAATTGAAAAACTCAGCTCCAGTTTCTTAAGGGACATGGATCTAACACCAAGGAAATTGTCATTGGTTTTAAAAGGATTGATGTAATAACTTTCGGTTTAAAACTGAGTGCAGAAATTTAGAACGCAGTTTTTTAATGCACAGCTTAAATTTTTTCTTACTTCCTGATGCAGTAAGCCTATGATATTCTAATTTGTCGGGAGTTTGAAAAGTATGTTGACTGGAAAATGCACTCACAAATCCAAAGTTAAATAAGCTCTCAGCACTGGCTGAATGCACATTTTAAACTCAGGGGAATGGGGGAGTCTCTCGGCCATGATTTATGCACACAAAACATGATGTATGTGCATAAAATTATTTTTGCGCACAGGCATGCTTTCAGCACAGAAAGCATTTTTGTACACATAGGGATGGATTTTCAAAGCTCTACGCACGTAAATCCAGTGGATTTACACACGTAGAGGGGGTTACGCACACCAGGATTATTTTAAAAAGCCCCGTTGACATGTGTAAAGCCCCAGGATGCCTATAAGTCCCAGGGCTTTACTAAAGGGGCGGAGTGGGTGGGGTGGGGCGGGGCCAGAGGCCTCTGACATAGCAGCCATTGCCACTGTGATGGAGGATCGCATGCCGGCAGGCTGCCGGTGCACGCAACTTGCACCTGCCTGGAGGCAGGCGCAAAAGGTAAGACAAAGGTCGGGGGGATAGAGTAGGGCTGGGGGGAAAAGTTAGGGGAAAGGGTAGGAAGATCAGCCTAGGGGGAAGGGAACGGGGGAAGGCAAGACGGCTTGGCACGCGCAAGGTGTACAACTGTGCACCCCCTTGCGTGCGCCAACTCCTGATTTTATAACTTGCGTGCGCCTGCGTGCGCAAGTTATAAAATCAGGTGTACATGTGTGCGCACTGGGTAGCGCGTGCACATGTACACCCACCCGCACCCTTTTAAAATCTACCCCATAAAGCATATTTATGTGCTGAATACATGATTTGTGTGCACAAAGGGGTAGATTTAAAAAAAATACGCACGCGCATCCATGTGCACGTCCTACCCGGCACTCGCACATGGATGCATGATTTTATAACATGCGCAAGCCAGGGGGGATCGAATTCGGCAACTTTCGCACGGCGATGGATCGGAGCCTTCTTCAATTTCCTCCCAGTCCACTCCAATTAAGGAGCGAACTGGGAGGGAACTTTCCTATCCCTTCCCCTAACCTCCCTTCCCCTTTCCCTCTCCTCCCAACCCTCTAAAACAATGGTTTTTTGGTACCTTTTATTTATGAGTTAAGTCAGTGAACCTCTCTGTATTGTGGAGGTAATAGTGAATGCTTTCATTTGCCTCGGATTTCCATGCGAGGGTGCTAAGCAGGATGCACAATTTTTTACCACACAATTTTTTGTGCGCAGAACTCCTTGCTGCACTGGAAGTAATATTTGAACATGAAAAAATGTGTGCAGAAATGATGGTAAAACTGTGCACTCTGCTGAATGCATCTTATTGCATCAACCTTGAAATGTGTAAGATTTCATGTACATCCTTTCAAGTCTCTAAATTCAGAGAGGACAGCCCTTGCATCAACTCTCTCCTTCAAACATGGCTAAGTGAATGAGTGGCTAAGTCCAGTTCTCTCTGAATATTTATATCTTTTCATAGAAATAGGAGGCTAAAAATCAGTCTAACTGTGCTGCCAAACAGTTTGGTGGATCCAGAGAAGAATTAAACAAGGCTTTTATGACTGAAAATTTCATAGGAGCACATATCCATAATTTAGAATTAGAAGAAAGATGTTCCTGATTAAGCAATCCACAGGTCTTGCTCTGTAATCTACATATTCAGTAATTAGTTTGGGATACTATAAACCTACAAATGAATCACAATCATAGATTGCTTATTTGGATCCCCTGAAGTGTTCTCTAGGCCCAATAATATATTTGCAGAAACCCAATAAAATCCTTCTTTCTCGTCTACTGTTAGAAGAGTGGAATGCATGCAGGCCCAGAGAAATCCCTACCCTTTCCCATGTCTATGCCTTTTTTTCTGAGATAAGTGAAAGGGATCCCATTAAAGATAAAACTATAAATGGTCCATGGGAGGAATCTCTCCCAGTACTACAAGAAAAGTGTGCATGATATATGAAATAACCTTTCTCCCCAGCTTCAAGTAGAAGCTTGCGTGTGCTCCTTGAGAGGGAGGGAATTTTTCCTAGCCAAACTGTATTCTCTCGATGCCAGCCGGTGGATCTGTCCTGCAATATGCAAAGAGTTAGAGAGATTTGTTCTCATTGGTGGGAGAGAGGAGGAAGCAGATATATGTGAAAACGCAATGATTCCCTCCCCACCATGTGTGATACATGAGAGCAATGTTCTCTCCTTGAGAGCAGGTGGGTTGGTGTGATGGTTAGTCCCATTCCCATAAATTATGTTCTTGGTCTCCCTCAGTTTTCTCCCATCTCCTTGAAACATATCGCCTTTCACATTTTTCTTTGAACACAAATGCCACCATTGCAATGTAACCAGTAATTTGCTTGTATATTCAAGCAATATAATTGGTGGCTGATTTTGCGAAGAACATAGAGCTCTTGAAAGCTAGTTACAAAAGTATTGTTAATTCAATAAAAGTTGTCAGCTAAGAATGTATCCAAGTGAAGTAACACAACAACCACACTACATTGCCCCTGCACAGATTTGCTCATTTTCTGTAGTAGGAAGGGGAACCATAAAAGCGCATATGTCCTTAACTACATCTCCTGGCCATGTCTAAAAAAAATCCCAAATCTGCCAAAACACCATAACCTTCCTATATTATACAGAAATGATTCCTGGCCAAACACTATTTGCTCCAGGCTGAGGCAGAGGTGAAACCACACTCTCACAGACTCTCCTATCCCAATTATATCTCCTTCTCTTTTCTCCATCCTCTTTTTTGTTCCTCACCTCACATTTCATACTCTGGAATCCCCCCCTTCACTCTAATTGTTACTCTGCCATGTGTCCCCCTACTGATCTTTTTCTTTGTCATGTTTTCAAACTCCTTCCTCTCCCAGAGCTGTGCCTGGTATTTCCCACTGTGCATCAGCTCCCCACAGTGCTTTCTACTCCACTTTTCTTCCTCAGGTTTGAATTTGGCAGATCCGAGGTCTTTATTATTTGAGTCAACAGGCCCAAAATAACTGGCTCTTTTCAAAGAAGCCTTCACCCACCTACCAGTTCTAAGGAAGTCAAGCTACAATGCAGAAGATTTTGACGTAATATTTACTTTTTTATTCAACTGATATCACAGGCCGTTACAGTGCAGGTGTTGTACCATCTGGAGGTGACATTCCAGAGATTACAGTAATCCATCAAAAACAAAAGCACAATAGTTGGGTTTCTGTACAACAAAGGAATACTATAATGCAAAAACTCCTGTCTATGAATTTTTTCTATGCTTAATGCAAACTATTTATTGGTATGTGTTTTTCTGTGTCACTGAATAGACTATGTGATTAATTACTGATGTCTATCTTTTTGAAAAGCATACTTTTTAGGTTGACAAAACACTTAGCAGTGCATACTGAATGTGCATGCATTTTGAAAACTGAAAAGAATTCCATTCCGTGCATAGTTCAGAGTATGCTTCATTTTTTTTTTATTTTGATCAATTCACCTAAGCTCTTCTCTTCTCTTGCACAAGAACTGCCCTGAATTCAAAGACACACTTTAAAAACTGTGACATTTTTATGTAGTCCTTCAACCTGGTCATTATGTGGCAATGTACAGAAAATAAAGAAAAATACTTGATTTATTATTTATGTACATTTGATATTTCAAGTTTTTCCCAAAATTGGTCTCAAGGCAGATTAAAATTCATTTAAATGAACAGAGACATTAGACCAGCTTACAAGTGAAACAGAATTTGCAGAATGTACTGTGTTAAATCCTTCTCAGTTCCAACATGCAGCATTTAGTGTTTTACAATAGGTAATGAGTATACATTTTGCTTAGGAAATGAAATCTACTTCCTATGAAGTAGGAGGTAACCTCATGGAGCAGCAGTTACTACCCTTAACAGGAACATGGGGGTGACCTTTATAAAGTGGCAGCTGCTACCATAGGAAGCTGGCTGGGAAGGCTGGATGGACCATGTGGTTCTTTTCTGCTGTCATTACTATGTTTCTATGTATGAAACAGTGTGCCTTTAAATTAATTCTAAATAACTGAAAGTCAACAGCATATGCTCTTCGTTGGAAAATGGACCATTCAAATCAATGGCCATGAAATTTTCTATATATTTATTTATTTTATTATTTATTTTTAGATTTTTATATACCGGTGTTCCTATATGAAATAAAGATCACATCGGTTTACATTGAAACAGAACATGAAAATTGCCAAAAGGTTATGAAACTTGGAACAGAGTACATAAGTTCAAAATTTAACAATAACGTTGTAACATTGATGACCAAAAGATAAAGGAAAAAAAAAAAAAAAAAAGAAAAAGACTTAAACAATTAAGTTGACAGGTCTTATTGAGCATAAAAATTATAACGTATAAGTGAGAAAGTCTCAAGTGTCCTGCAGAGATCTATAGAGGGATCATAGTAGATGAGGAAGTGAGAACACCACAGACCAAATAAAATCCATTACAGTATGGTAGGCAGGCAAAAATAAGCAGATAAACTAGATGAAATGGTACTTTTTCTGTTGAGACCTTCTAAGTTAGTGTGATCCCATAGGTATTAAATGACTGTATAAACACGGTGAATCTGTTCAATAATATGATGGTTTAGAAACAAAACATTCAAACAAATTTTTAAATGAAATAAACACCAATTTCTGATCAAAATGTTCATCTAATTAGATGATTTACTACTAAATAAAACTTGTTGGATGCATGTCAAATATCTTCACCTTCAGTGCAGGGCACAGGGCATATATTTTCTAAGTAGTAGAACTCATTTAGATTGGTTTTGAAGGTACTATTGCTTCATTTAAAATGGAATGCTCATGTCAGACAATCAGCTATAAGTTCAAAAGAACACTATTCAATAGTGGAGCCTGTTGGGTGAGACTTTACTTTTGAATTATCAGATGAGAGAATACATTTAAAAAATTCCTTTTTCTAAAAGCAACAGGCTCATTTTCAGAAAGTCCTTTCATCGGGATACATGACTTTGACCTTAGGATATTTTTTGCTCAAATCATTTAATTTGAGTTATGGAGAACTATCTAGCAATATACCCTAGTCTCTTCTTTTAAGATGATTGCTTAGGAAAGAAAGATTGAGACTAACGGTTAAAGTATTTGTGGGTGTTTAAGTGGCTCTATAGTATATGTAATACCATATATAACTTACTTCTTTCTTGGTACTCTGCATGATACAAGATACAGTAAGCTTTTGTTTGAGTAACACTAATAAAAACCAATTTTAAACTGGATGCACTGGGAATAAGTCCAAGGGTACTTTTAACCCATTGACTTTGCACCAGTTTTCAAAGCAAAAGTGCATACATACTTTGCTTTAGCAAATGTTGCTTACCTGTAACAGGTGTTCTCACAGGACAGCAGGATGTTAGTCCTCACATATGGGTGACATCACAGGATGGAGCCCAATCACAGAACATTTTTGTCAAAGTTTCTAGAACTTTGACTGGCACCTACTGTGAATGCCCAGCAAGGCACTAACCCTGCAGCCAGCAGGGGTCCCCCTTCAGTCTTGTTTAAAAGCTACAGGAAGTGCCGAAAAATAAAATAAGAAACGTAACAAACCCAACACCGCGGGTTGCGAGTGGGTTTCATTAGGACTAACATCCTGCTGTCCTGTGAGAACACCTGTTACAGGTAAGCAACATTTGCTTTCTCACAGGACAAGCAGGATGGTAGTACTTACATATGGGTGAGTACCGAGCTGAGGATGTCCGAATATGCACCCAATGTACCCAGTTGTGCAAAGGCACTAGGACTGGGGTGGAATGTGGCGGAGGGCATCCTGAACCCTAACAGGCAGGCGGAAGGGTGTTGGTATGTCAAGTTGTAAATAGGTTGCGCAAGACAGACTGGCCGAAGATGGAATCTTGTCTTCCAGCCTTGTCTAAGCAATAATGGGCTGAAAAGGTATGGAGAGAACTCCAGGTGGCAGCCCTGCAAATGTCAGGAAGTGGCATCGAGCGTAGGTGCGCTACTGAAGTCGCCATGGCCGTCATAGAGTGTGCTTTAACACGGTCTTGAAGTGGAATGCCCACTTGCTGATAGCAAAAGGATATGCAGTCCGCTAACCAGGAGGAGAGAGTCTGCTTACCCACAGGCTGCCCTAATTTGATGGAATGGAAAGAGACAAACAATTGAGTGATTTTCCTGTGTGCAGCTGTACGGTCTAGGTAGAACGCTAGAGCCCTTTTACAGTCAAGGGTATGCAGAGCCTGTTCTCCTGGATTGGAATGGAGCCTGGAAAAAAAGATAGGTAGTATTAGAGATGTGAAATGGAACCGGAATCAGTTTGGATTTCCGTTCCGATTCACATGTGTTTTTTTTTTCATTGGGCCCGATCGCGGTTTTGTTTATCGGCTGCGCCCAAGCCGATAAACAAAAAACCCACACGACCCTTTAAAACTAATCCCTTAGTTTCCCCCACTCTCCCGACCCCCCCAAAAACTTTTTACAGGTACCTGGTGGTCCAGTGGAGGTCCCTGGAGTGATCTCCTGCACCCGGGCCGTTGGCTGCCACTAATCAAAATGGCACCGTTGGCCCTTTGCCCTTACCATGTGACAGGATATCCGTGCCATTGGCCGGACCCTGTCACATGGTAGGAGCACTGGATGGCCTGCGCCATCTTGTGCTCCTACCATGTGACAGGGGCTGACCAATGGCACCGGTAGCCCCTGTGACATAGTAAGGGCAAAGGCTATCGGCGCCATTTTGATTACTGGCAGCCGATGGCCCGAGTGCAGGAGATCGCTCCTGGACCCCCGCTGGACCACCAGGGGCTTTTGGCAAGTCTTTGGGGACCCTCCTGACCTCCACAAGACTTGCCAAAAGTCCTTGGGGTCCAGGAGCGACCTCCTACACTCGGACCGTTGGCTGCCAGTATTCAAAATGGCGCCGATAGCCTTTGCCCTTACTATGTCACAGGGGCTACCGGTGCCATTGGTCAGTCCCTGTCACATATAGGAGCACAAGATGGCGCCGGCCATCCAGTGCTCCTACCATGTGACAGGGTCCGGCCAATGGCACAGATACCCTGTCACATGGGAAGGGCAAAGGGCCATCGGCGCCATTTTGATTAGTGACAGCCGATGGCCCGGGAGCGGGTGAACGCTCCAGGGATCCCCACTGGACCACCAGGTACCTGTAAAAAGTTTTTGGAGGGGTCGGGAGGGTGGGGGAAGCTAAGGGATTAGTTTTAAAGGGTCGGGGTGGGTTTAGGGGTTATTTTTGTGTGCCTTTTTCCTTCCCTCTCCCAAAATGATAAGAGAACCCCCACGATCAATATCGCGGGGTTTTCCTATCGTTTTGGGGAAGCCCCCGATTTCTGACATTTTTTAAAATATCATCCGATATTTTAAATCGTCCGAAGCCCGATTCACATCCCTAGGTAGTATAATGGATTGATTGAGATGAAACTCCGATACTACCTTAGGTAAGAACTTAGGGTGAGTGCGGAGTACTGCCCGGTCCTGCAGAAGTTTAGTGTAAGGCGGATAGGTAACTAGAGCCTGTAACTCACTAACTCTGTGAGCAAAAGTGATTGCCAAAAGGAAAATCACTTTCCATGTGAGATAGCGAAGATCACAGGAATGGAGAGGCTCAAATGGTGGTTTCATGAGCTGACCCAAAACCAGGTTGAGGTCCCAAGAAGGGGCCGGGGGATGCAGTGGAGGCTTGAGGTGGTGCAAGCCCTTCAGAAAATGTGTTATGAGGGGCTGTACTGAAATAGGAATGTCCCCAATACCTTTATGGAAGGCGGCTACCACACTGACATGCATTCTGATGGAGGAAGTTTTTAGACCTGATTCTGACAAGTGCCAGAGATAGTCTAGAAACTTTTGGTGGGTCAGGTAAAGGGGTTAAGGGATTGAGAAGAGCACCATGACTTAAACCTGTTCCATTTGTAAAGGTAGGATTTTCTCGTGGAAGGCTTCCACGAAGCAATCAGGTCATGGGAAACTGGTTCGAAAAGGTTAAGTGGCTGAAGAATTAACCTTTCAACATCCAGGCCATCAGGGACAAGGCTTGAAGATTAGGGTGGTGTAGGCACCTGTTGTTTTGAGTGATCAGAAGTGGGTCCTTTCCCAAGGGAATGTGCCTGTGAATGGAGAGATCCTGAAGTATTGGAAACCACATTTGGCGTGGCCAGTGAGGTGCTATCAGGATCATGATTCCCTTGTCCTGACGTAACTTCACGAGAGTCTTCGAGAAAAATGGAAGTGGAGGGAATGCATATAGGAGACCGGTTGCCCATAAGAGGGAGAACGCATCTATTGGCTGAGAGTGTTGGCTGCGAGTGAGAGAGCAAAAGTTCTCTTCTTTGCGGTTTTGAAATGTCGCAAAGAGATCTATATGAGGGTAACCCCATTGTTGGAAGATCAAGTTCACCACTGAGGGTTTGAGAGACCCCTCGTGTGGCTGAAAGGTGCGACTCAGCTTGTCTACCAACACATTGTCCACTCCCGGCAAGTAGATGGCCCTGAGGTACATCAAATGGGAGAAGGCCTCAGCCCATATCCGTGCAGCTTCCTGACACAGAAGGTAGGAAACCATCCCTCCCTGTTTGTTGATGTACCACATGGCCACCTGGTTGTCCGTCTGAATCAGGATGACTTGATTGGACAGGCGATCCTGAAATACTCTGCGAGCATATTTGATTGCTCGAAGTTCCAGGAAATGTATTTGGTGTTTGGATTCCTCTGGAGACCAAGATCCTTGTGTCTGCAGTTCTGCCACATGGGCTCCCCAGCTGAGGTTGGAAGCATCGGTGGTGAGAATTATTTGAGGGTCTGGAGCCTGGAAGGGCAAGCCTTGGCATAGATTGATGTGATTTTTCCACCAAGCTAGAGACTGACAGAGTGAGTCGTTGATGTGGACAATGGTCAACAGTAGGGATGTGAATCGTGTGATCGATCATCTTAATGATCGATTTTGGCTGGGGGGGAGGAAAATCTGATCGTCATGGGTTTTTTTGTTAAAAAATTGTAAAAAATCGTAAATCGACCCCAGGTAATTAAAAACATTTTTGGGGGGTTCGGGAGGGTGGGGGATTTGTTTTAAAGGGTCGGGGTGGGTTTTAGGGTTGTTTTGGTGTGCCAGTTTTCCCGCCCTCCCCCCTCCCCCGCTTTACGATTTTTTGACGATAAATCGGGGGAATTGCTATTGTATCGCGGCTCTAACGATTTTTGACGATTTAAAATATATCTGACGATTGTTTTAAATCGTAAAAAAATGATTCACATCCCTAGTCGACAGGGGCTGAATGGATTGAGTCCATTGTGACCTTAGAGTCCACTGCATGACTCTTATGGCCAAGAGGGCCATTGGGATAACCTGAACTGAGGATGCCATGTGCCGCAGCAGAATGAGGAAGTGGCATGCAGTCGTGCGGTGCTGCGACTGTAGCTGGTGTGCGAGAGAGACGAGAGTGAGAGCTCGCTGTCGAGGCAGAAAAGCTTTTGCTTGCAAGGTGTCCAAGTCTGCCCCTATGAATGATAAAGTTTGAGATGGGACTAAGTAGGATTTGCTGTAGTTGACGAGAAATCCTAGCGAAATCAGAGTGTGTAGAGTAAGATGTATGGACGACAGAGCAGTTTGCTGAGTGGGAGCCCTAATCAACCAATCGTCTAGATAGGGGTAGACGTGAACACCTTGGCTCCTGAGGAAGGCTGCAACTACTACGAGGCATTTTGTGAAGACTCGTGGTGCAATCGCGAGGCCGAATGGAAGCACTTGGTATTGATAGTGCTTGGGGCCTACCAGAAATCTCAGGTACCTGCGATGAGATGGAGTTATCACAATATGTGTGTATGCATCCTGGAGGTCTAGAGAGCAGAGCCAGTCTCCTCGTTGCAAAAGAGGAAGAAGAGAACCCAAGGTTACATTTTGAACTTTTCTCGATGGAGGTACTTGTTGAGGGCACGTAGGTCCAGAATTGGACGAACACCTCCCGATTTTTTGGGGATTAGAAAGTACCAGGAATAGAACCGTAGGCGTGCTGAGAGTAGGATATGGGTTCTATTGCTTTGACCTGGAGGAGGAGGGAGACCTCTTGTTCCAGGAGGATGGAGTGGTCAGATGTTCTCCACGTCGGTAGAGGTGGGGAGTCCGGTGGAATGGAGAGAAAGTTCAGATGATAACCTTGAGCGATTATCACCAGGACCCACTGGTTTGAGGTGTTGGAGTGCCACCTGTTGTTGAAATGGCACAATCGACCTCCCACTGGTATCTGTGGCAGTGGAAGCTGGCTGCTGCTCCCTATGCAGGAGTCAAAAACCGGAAGCAGGGCCCAGCTGAGGAGCTGTTTGAGGCTTTTGTTTTCGTAGTTGACGAGACTGGGTTTTTTGGAAAGGTCTCGTAGAGCCTGGAGCATATAGAAAGACATGATTTAATGGGACACATTCAACATGGATTTACCCAAGGGAAGTCTTGCCTAACAAATCTGCTTCATTTTTTTGAAGGGGTTAATAAACATGTGGATAAAGGTGAACTGGTAGATGTAGTGTATTTGGATTTTCAGAAGGCGTTTGACAAAGTCCCTCATGAGAGGCTTCTACGAAAACTAAAAAGTCATGGGATAGGAGGTGATGTCCTTTCGTGGATTACAAACTGGTTAAAAGACAGGAAACAGAGAGTAGGATTAAATGGTCAATATTCTCAGTGGAAAAGGGTAAACAGTGGAGTACCTCAGGGATCTGTATTGGGACCGGTGCTTTTCAATCTATATATAAATGATCTGGAAAGGAATACAACGAGTGAGGTTATCAAATTTGCGGATGATACAAAATTATTCAGAGTAGTTAAATCACAGGCAGACTGTGATACATTACAGGAGGACCTTGCAAGACTGGAAGATTGGGCATCCAAATGGCAGATGAAATTTAATGTGGACAAGTGCAAGGTGATGCACATAGGGAAAAATAACCCTTGCTGTAGTTACACGGTGTTAGGTTCCATGTTAGGAGCTACCACCCAGGAAAAAGATCTAGGCATCATAGTGGATAATACTTTAAAATCGTCGGCTCAGTGTGCTGCAGCAGTCAAAAAAGCAAATAGAATGTTAGGAATTATTAGGAATGGAATGGTTAATAGAACGGAAAATGTCATAATGCCTCTGTATCGCTCCATGGTGAGACCGCACCTTGAATACTGTGTACAATTCTGGTCGCCGCATCCCAAAAAAGATATAGTTGTGATGGAGAAGGTACAGAGAAGGGCAACCAAAATGATAAAGGGGATGGAACAGCTCCCCTATGAGGAAAGGCTGAAGAGGTTAGGGCTGTTCAGCTTGGAGAAGAGACGGCTGAGGGGGGATATGATAGAGGTCTTTAAGATCATGAGAGGTTTTGAACGAGTGGATGTGAATCAGTTATTTACACTTTCGGATAATAGAAGGACTAGGGGGCATTCCATGAAGTTAGCAAGTAACACATTTAAGACTAATCGGAGAAAATTCTTTTTCACTCAACGCACAATAAAGCTCTGGAATTTGTTGCCAGAGAAGGTAGTTAGTGCAGTTAGTGTAGCTGGGTTCAAAAAAGGTTTGGATAAGTTTTTTGGAGGAGAAGTCCATTAATGGCTATTAATCAAGTTTACTTAGGGAATAGCCACTGCAATTAATTGCATCAGTAGCATGGGTTCTTCTTAGTGTTTGGGTGATTGCCAGGTTCTTGTGGCCTGGTTTTTGGCCTCTGTTGGAAACAGGATGCTGGGCTTGATGGACCCTTGGTCTGACCCAGCATGGCAATTTCTTATGTTCTTATGTTCTTATGTTCTTATGTAGAACGAGTTCTAGATAGTGGTGGGTAGGATTTCTTTGGATGGAAGAATGACTTCTTAGCGTCCTTTTGGAGAGGCTGTTTTGAGGAATACTCAGAAGGCATCAGAGAGAGCTGTCTCAGGGTCTCATGATGGTCCTTGAGTTCCGCCACCGTCCGTTGAATCTGCTCCCCAAACAGATTGTCTCCTACACAGGGCAGGTCAGATAATCTGTCCTGTACTTCAGGGCGAAGGTCCGAAGACTTGACCAGGCCCATCTTCTTGCCGAAATAGCAGCTGCAGGTACTCTGGTAGCAGTGTCAAAGATATCGTAAGATGATCTTATCTCATGCTTGCCTGCCTCAAAGCCCTTGTTCACTAGGGTTTGAAGTTGATCTTGGAACTGTTGAGGCAGGGAGTCTGTCAATTCTTGTATCTGCTTAAATAAGACCCTGTTGTATTGGGTTATATAGAGCTGATAAGAGGCAATTCTGGAGATGAGCATTGAGCCCTGGAAGACACGGTGACCAATGGCATCTAGAAATTTCTACTCCTTGCCTGGGGGAAAGGAAGAGTGGGGTTTCGATCTCCTTGCCCTCTTTTGGGCCGATTCTACAACCACAGATTGGTGATCCAACTGAGGTTTTTGAAAACCTGGGGCTGACTGTACCAAATAAGTGGTGTCAGCCTTCCTGTTGACTGGAGCAACAGAGCCAGGGTGTTCCCAGTTCTTCTTGAGGAGATCCAGAAGAACCTGGTGAATAGGGATGGAGGTTATTTCCTTGGGAGCATCCAGGAATTGCAATAGCTCCATCATTTGATGCCTGTCATCTTGTTCGGTCTGCAATTGGAAGGGAACCAATTCAGACATCTCCTTCACAAAATTTATGAAGGAAAGGACTTCTGGAGGAGAGCACTTCCTGCTTTTAGTAGAAGAAGGTGGTGAAGGCAAGTCATCGGTGTCTGGTGAAGAATCATCAGTCCAGGTATCATCGGGATCAGCACCTGCCCCTCTAGGAACCAAAGGGGGACGGGGCGGAATTCCTGAATGTCCAGGTCTAGACTCTGAAGGAATCAAAGGTGCCTGAAGTAGGCACTGGTGCAGGCATCAAAGGCACCAGTGCAGGCATCGAGGGCATCGATGGATGGATTGGTGGAGTCGGACGCAATTACATCGATGGCTGAGGCATCTGTAAGACTCCTGATTGAGGGATGCAGAATGGTGTTTCTCCTCCCGATGACAAAGTAAGAGGAGAGGGCACCGGAGCCATCAGTGACTTGGGATCCATCGGTGGAAAAGCAACAATAAGCGCTTCCATCCTCGAGAGCAGTGGGGCCAACGCTGCCAGAATTGGGTCGGTGGTCGGCTCCACGACCGGCACCAGTGTCAGTGCCAGAGGAACTTGTAGTCGATGCATCGCCTTGTCGATGGCCTCCTGAACCATCCGGTCCAGTTCTTCATGGAGCCCTGGAGCAATCAGCCTCGGCTCCAGAAGGGGAGAAGGAGGCACATGCATAGCCGGAGGGACCACCGTTAAAGGCAGAGTCGTGGCTCCCGATACCCATCTGGGTGAGGGTTGCCTCGGTGACCCGGTTGCAGAAAAGGTCAGTGCCTTTTGTGGACGGGGTTTCTTCGATGGCAGCTCGGACGATGGCGAGGTTGATGATTTCGCTCCCTTGATGGTCTGACACTTCCAATGTCGATGGCAATGTCTGTCTCTATGATCCCCTCGGTCCTGAGGGGGAGTAGAGGGAGTTGAAGGCCAAGAAGTCGTCAATGCTGGATGGTCACCGGCCAGTGGTCGATACTGGCGCGAAGTGGACGGTGCCAGTTCTGACGACGTTGATGCAATAGAAGGCATCGGGGTTTGAGCACGGAAGAGAAGTTCCATTTTCTCCATTCTGGCCTTGCGACCTTTTGGTGTCATTAGGGCACATTTGGTGCAGGTCAGGACATCGTGCTCACATCCGAGGCACATTACACAGAGCTTATGAGGGTCTGTTATGGACATGGTGCAGTTACAATCCAGGCACCAACGGAACCCCGATGCCATGGTCTTGAAATATTTAAGCTGCGGTATGGTCGATGGCCAGTAGGCTGCGAGGGCAAAACTCGACGGGAATCGACCGAAAATGGGTAAAACACTTACCGGAGTAATGCAGCTTGAAAAAGTTGAAGGAGAGTCCCCTTTGGGGTAAGAAAGTTTTTAGTAATTCCGTGAGGAAAATTCTTGTCAGGAATCTCTGCGGAGCTCCTTAACCGTGTGGCTACTGCTGCGTGGAAAAAAGAAGACTGAAGGGGGACCCCTGCTGGCTGCAGGGTTAGTGCCCTGCTGGGCATGCCCAGTAGGTGCCAGTCAAAGTTCTAGAAACTTTGACAAAAGTGTTCCGTGATTGGGCTCCATCCTGTGATGTCACCCATATGTCAGGACTACAATCCTGCTTGTCCTGTGAGAAAAGATTTGCCACAGGTATAAAGTACCTTTGGAGATTAAAACCTGCTTTTTGTATGGGTAGAATTTTTCTAAAAGTGCAATCTACACATATCTACAGATGTACTTTTCTTTGCTAATCTGTTCCCTCTCCCCCGAAAATCCTCTTCTCAAGAAACCTGACTTTCAAACCTATCTGCAGTACAGCATTTATGTGTGTGAAAGTGAGCACACAGTGACTTATGCTAAGATTTTATAAACTGTGTGGAAAGAGCATAGTTCTGCACGCATGAATATTTCTAGTGCAAGAGAACACATAATTTCTCTACTTATTTTATAAAAATTATCATGAATATTTTAGGCGCATAACAAAATTTGACATGTATGCATAATTACCTCAATTTATACATGAAGGCAGCAAGAGGGGCACCCAGCCCAACGGCCACACCCTCACCAATGCAAGCCACGAGAGAAGTATGCCCCTTCCAAATGCTCGGATCCCAAACACTCAGGAGTCATGTTTTCAAATTTGGAATATATGTATGGCCGCAGCTTTATTACAACATCAGATAATATAGCACAAGTACTAGGTACTGAGTCTCAAACTATGACCTTCCAAACCCCCCCCCCCCCCCCACACACACACACACACACACCCCTTCCCCTCCTTTGCTGAGGGTCCTGTACCAGCCCTAATCCAGGCACTGATCACCAGAGTCGTCAAGGCAACTCATCATGAGGGTTACCTCAGTGGCCCCATTGCAAATGCCCACCATGTATCATAAGGCCTTCTACCAGCTTTAGCCGAAGCCAGTAGATGACATCTCATCACTCAAGCTGACAGGATCCTACCTCCCACCATTTCCTTTCCAAGTTTCAGACACCCACTGCAACAATTATTTGACAATATACTCAAAATACCTACATCTAACATTGAACAACTGACTAGACACAATCCAGACTCTGAATAGGGAATGGGGGGAGGGAAAAAGAGGCTGCCCATGGGAGATGCTGATTCAAAAGGCGAGAAAGATGAGCTTTTCTCCTCTTTCGGCTGCCATGCGTCCCTTCAATGGCCAGCCAAAGTGAGAAGATGCCACGTTTACCACACAGTGACATCAGCGAATACTACTGTGATTCCTCCTACCCCCACTAAAGCCTTCCCAATGATAGTGTGCTGCCCTGAGCAGTGGTGACATCACTTCATGCTGCATGGCCTGCTGGGATAGACCTTTAAATTGGCTGCTTGGCCACAAGGCAGCACCGACACATGGCCCAAGGAGGACAGAAGACCCCTTCCCCTTTTCCTAAGCCCCTCCCCCTGCAGCAAAAGGAGGTGAAACACCTCCAGATAAGGCGGACTGGAAAGGGGGGGAGGAAAGATGGAAGGGAGAGGGCCTAGCAAGAGACAAACTGCTGGGCTCAACTAGCCACCAGCCAACAGGGACTCTAGGCCAAGTGGCCACCCCCCCACCAGCGCAAGCCATGAGAATGGCATGCCCCTTCCAAGTAGTTGGATCACAAACACGCAAGAGTTATGTTTTTGAATTTGGAATATATGTACGGCTGCAGCTTCATTACAGCAACAGTTAATACAACACAGGTACTAGGTGCTGAGCCTCAAACCTTCCAAACCCCCCGCCCTATCTTGCTGGAGGTCTTGTACCAGCCCTAATCCAGGGTCCGATCAGCTGAATATTCACCTAAATCTAGTCGGAGAAAAATTGACAGGCTACATTTACTGCACCTGAGTTCCCTGACTAAATTTAGCCAGTTAGTGCTGGAAATCAGAGATTAGCTCATTAAGTTATCTTTAAAAGTTGCCCCCCCCCCCCCCCAACTCTTCTTCTCCACAGCCCGAAACCCTTCCTCTCTCTCTTTTTCCTGCTTTTCAAATACTTAAAAAAAATCTGGCCACAGCCTGACACCCCCCCCCCCTCCATTTCTCCCAGGCTTCAAATATTTAAAGGAAGTCCCTCCACCAGCCTGAATTCCTCCCTCCCAGGCTTCAAATATTTAACAAAGCCCACCTGACAACCTGACTCCTCTTTTCAATTCTTCAAATATGTAAAAAGCCCCTACCAGATCATCTTCTCCCTCCTGATTCCTATTATATTTTTCAAAATAACTGTCCTGGGGCAGCACACCAACTCCCCTCCCCCCTACACGTATTCATTTCAGCTTTAAAAGCCACAAACTGTTTCCTGTTTCCTTCCCCTTTTGCTAGATCTTTACTCTGGCCCACTAGATCCTCATCAACCCCCCCAAAAAAAAACTTTTCCACTGAGGTGGGTGAGGGACACAGAGTTATCTCCTTCCACCTGGGCTGAATACAAAGTGCCAACAGCTAGAAGAGCCTACCTGCAGAGTATTCATTTTTTCATTGCACTGCCAACGAAGCAACTTATCTCTGTTTAGAACTTGTCCTCCTGCGCATACTTTTACCCAAGCAAAAAAGACAGAGAACGGAAGAAGTGAGGTCAGGGAAGGCATTTTGAAAGCCCCACATATTATTTTAGTGATCGCATTTGCATCTGCTGGCTTCTTTTCACAAAGGGAAACCCTGTGGGGTTTCAAAATGAACCCTTATATGTTCTTGATTCTGAAAAAAATATGACTTCTCATCTAAGATAATAAAAATGCATGCAACCGTACTTTACAAAAGAGCTCATAGACAATCAATGCAAAAAATGTATATATACAGATAGCAATTAGATATGAGCAAATAGGCCTAGTGCTACTACAAGGATGGAGGGGAAAATATACGTAAGAAGTCAAATTGGTGGTATCAGAAGTTAACCGTGACGAAAAGTTTGGTTGATGTACACCAGGGTATCTTATGTAGACAAATGTATCTGAAAGAAAAAAAGAAAGACAAGATGATCTGGTTGCAGAGAGGGGAGGGGGCATCTTAGTTGAAATGGAAAGTTGTTAACAGTCAACAAGTAAGAGACAATTTGTTTCCTGTCATATCTAGTCTGTGTAAGATAATCAATTATTATACCAAAAGCAAGTCTCACAATTTGTTCTGATAAGCTGACAGAAATGTGTTAGTATTTCCCTTCTGCTAGTCTAATATTAATGTGATGAAAAACTGTTTATATAACTCACCTTATTCCTCAGGGTCAAAAGATCTTTAGAAGAAAGCATATTGAGATTGGATTCACAGTTTGCTCAGTGACATATCTGTCAGATATTAAAGCTACTTTCTGCTTCTTAATAATTATGAGGACATAAAAGATCAATGAACTGCAGCAAATTCATCAAGAGGTGATTTACAAAGAATGTTTCGTAAAGTGTTTTTTGTAGGTCACTGAAGAAGCAAATATAGCATGGTAATTTACAACAGCTTTTGGTCAATGTGTAGATAAAGCACTTAATTACCTATTAATGAAGTATTAATTAATCTTCCAAAATTAGTTTGTAGGAATGAAGAAACGGGAACTTAATTGCAATATGCAAAATATCAAGTAGTCAATGGTTTAAAAAGAAACACTGTCTAAGAGACAAATATTTGCACCTTAGTTTTCAAAAATATTTGATGCCAGTGGCATCCAGGATAGTAGGGATGTGAATCGTTTTTTAACGATTAAAATTATTGTCAGATAATTTTAAAATCATCCTAAATCATTAGAGTGCACGATACAATACAAATGCCCCCGATTTATCGTCAGGGGCATTTGTATATTATCGTTAAATAGGGCACGGGAATTATTTGGGGGAGGGTGGGAAAACCGGCACACCAAAACAACCCCTAAACCCACCCCGACCCTTTAAAACCAATTCCTTACCCTCCCCCACCTCCCGAACCCCCCCAAAATGTTAGGTTACCTGGTGGTCCAGTGGGGGGGTGTCCTGGCGCGATCTCCCGCTCTCGGGCCATCGGCGCCATTTTGGCTGCCACTAATTAAAATGGCGCCGATGGCCCGATAAAAAAAACAAAACACCCGACCCTTTAAATCGACCCCCCACCCTCCTGACCCTTTTTTTTTTAGGGAGGCCCGCGCCGCTAAAAAAAAACCCCACCCGACCCTTTAAATCGAGCCCCCCTCCCGACCCCCCCAAAACCTTTTAAATTTACCTGGTTGTCCAGGGGGGCCTCGGGGGGCCTCGAGGAGAGATCCAGGGGGCCCTCGGGGAGAGGAGAGATCCAGGGGGGCCTCGAGGAGAGATTTCCCGTTCCCAGGCATCAGCTGTTCTAAAAATGGCGCCGATGCCCCTTTGTCCTTACCATGTGACAGGGTATCCGTGCCATTGGCCGGCCCCTGTCACATGGCAGGAGCACTGGATAGCCGGTGCCATCTTTAAAGATGGCGCCGGCCATCATTACTCATCAGCCCCTATTATAGAGTATAGTATAATAGGGGCTGATGAGTAAAGATGGCCGGCGCCATCTTTAAAGATGGCGCCGGCCATCCAGTGCTCCTACCATGTGACAGGGGCCGGCCAATGGCACGGATACCCTGTCACATGGTAAGGGCAAAGGGGCATCGGCGCCATTTATTTTTAGAACAGCTGATGCCTGGGAACGGGAAATCTCTGCCCGAGGCCCCCCTGGATCTCTCCTCTCCCCGAGGCCCCCCTGGATCTCTCCCCGAGGCCCCCCGAGGCCCCCCTGGACCATCAGGTAATTTTAAAAGGTTTTGGGGGTGTCGGGAGGGGGGAGTCGATTTAAAGGGTCGGGTGGGGGTTTTTTTTTAGCGGCGCGGGCCTTCCTAAAAAAAAAATTAGCAATGGTAATTGGAATCAGAAACGATTCCAATTCACATATCTTAACGATCAGATTCCCCCCCCCCCCCAGCCGAATCTGATCGTTAAGACGATCTGGTACACAATTCACATCTCTACAGGATAGATATTGTTTTTTGGATGAGATTAGGATTTCAATTCACTTTCACAGCACCCTCACCCCTAGATTCATCAAAATGTTATAATTTTGCATGGATAACGCCTGCGATAAAAAAAGGGTCATGTCTATGATCATTTTAGAACTACCGCAACAAATTAGTGTTATGGTCGTGGACCCTTGGGCCAGCTGAGACTGCAGATGTTACACTGTGGGGCCCACAGTGAGTGTCGCAGCCGGGAGGTGGCACTGAAGAGACTCCGGAGAAGACTTCAGCACTGGAAGTCCGAGGTCCCCCCAGGAGGAGCCCATAGGAACCCGGACCTCTTGGACTTAGATGGGACCCTATGCGATCAAGGATCCAGGCAGCGGCCGAAGAGATGGTCTATGAGGATGGCAGGGCCCAGGGGCTCCTCCCTTGGAAGCCCGCGGCTCCCCCGGGAGGAACCCATGAGAGCCCAAGCCACTGGGATGTAGGAGAATCCCCTGGGTCAGCAACAACCAGATACCTGCGGAGGTGGAGGAAGCAGAAGTCGGAGTCCAGGAATGAAGCCAGGTCAGAAGACAGAGGTCCGAAGTCAAAGCCAGGGGTGGAAGCTGGAAACAGAGTCGTTGAATGGACCAGGTCAGAAGCCAGAAGTCAAAACCAAAACCAGGGGTGGAAGCGAAGACGAAGTCAATGGACGAAGCTGGGTCAGAAGCCAGAAGTAGATGAGAAAATCCAAGATCCAAAGCAACAACTAGTAACTCAGGGGACTGAGGGAACCTCGTTGCAAGGCACTGAAGATGTCCAGAAGCAGGGTTTAAATATCCTGATAGCGTCTGATGTTATCCGAGGCAGGTCTTGAGTTTTCCTGCGCTGGCCCCTTTAAGAGCGAGTCCTCCCTGCGTGTGCGCGTCTAGGGGGCGGGGCCAGCCGTGGTGGATCGTCGGCGTCTCTCCCGAGGAAGGAGAGACACGCTGGAGGCAGTGCAGGCCGAGGAGGCCTCGAAACAGCTAGGGCCGTCCCCAAGGTAGGTGGAGGGACTGGGGCACGGCCCGGGACTGTAACAATTAGTGTTTCGCATAGGTAGTATTGTGGGAAGCGTGAAAGCTTTTGTGCCATGGGCAGTTTGCTACTTGTGAAGGAAGACATAAGTATGAATGATAAGAAGTGTTCATGTACTCTTTTGCATAAGATTTGCACTTTACATCATTCAGTGTGAGCATCCTATGCAAAAAAGTGTGGACATCTGTAGCAGACTTCACATTGACAGCTGATGTGACTTACCAGCCCCAGCTCACATGTTGTTCAGGGCCTCATCCATACCCTCGAACAGGTCCGGTCTCAGCTGTTGAATCTGGTACTCCTCCATTGGCATGAGGACAATCAGGCAAAGGGCTTCTTTTCCGGTTTGCCACATGTATTTTTTTTGGCTTGCTGTTCTTTAAATGGACATTTATGACCCTGTAGTTCTGGGCTAATTGCTCTCCTATCCTCTTTATTCCACTGTGCCAGGATATTGCTGTGAGACAGTATGCCAAAATCTGGGCCTTGGAAACCCTGGAGGTGCTCCTAGCCTGGTTGCCAAAGAGCAGGTGGTAATTCTCTTGAATGCCAGCAATGAGCTGCTCATTGTTCTCTACACTAAACTAGTAGGCACATAGACGTGGCCAAGCTGCTGCCTGGCTGCTGGAGGATCAGGTTGCCACTTCCACTTCAGGAGAAGCGTCACTATTCTCAATCTCGCTCTCACTCCCCGTTCCTCTCCCTTCCTCCCCCCTCCTCCACCTGCCCTGATAACTTCCCACCTCTCTGTCCTCTCTGTCTTGCCCTATCCTGCTGTCATCCTCCCTCCACACTATACCATTAAACCTCCCACCTCCTCCTTTCCCTTCCCTCCTCCCGATCTCTTCTCCTACTCCTCCTACTACCATGCCTGCCCTCCTCTTTCCTCCTCTCCTCCTCTCCTCCTTCCTCCTCTCCCTCTTCCTATTCCTCCTTGCCTCTCCTCTCTTCCATATCTACCACAATCCATCCTTTCCTCACCACTACTCACCACAGCATTCTTCCACTCCTCTATGAATCCTCCACTCCTCCAACACTCCTCCATTCCTCCACACAAAGCAACAGAGACAAACACAAAAAAACTTCCCAACACAGTTAAAGACAAGAGACAACTGTAAAGGAAAACAGATGAAAACACTAACAGGCAGCTCACTCAGGTAATCAATAGAAAAATCTCCTAAACTCCCACTAATCAATGTACCCCCTCTCCTCTCCCTCCAATGCATGAAACACCCTAGCTTGATGGGTTCTATACCAGGGTACTATCAAGCTAGGGTGAGATAACACTGTAGAAATCTCAACTTTGTGAGACTTTCTTTACTCCAAATGACATCAAATCTTCACTGAGTTGTACTGTGCTGTTTGTATATCTCACTCTGCATGTAAAAAATGATCACCAAAACCTCACCTCAAGTTATTAGCTGGCTCTCCTATAGTGATATAAATAGTTGACTAAATAGTGTAAAGGACTCTCTCTCTCTCTCTCTCTGCCAAAATGCAACTTGTAAATGGCATTTCACACAGCTTAACATTATTTCTGGCATGCAATAGCCTGTGATGTGCTATCACACAGTGCAAAAAAGCCCTTCATTAATCCTGCCCCTATGAAAAATTTGCATTCATGCAATGCAATATCATTACTATCACATGTGTTATAACAATAATGCATTTTGAAGAATGACCCTATCAGTTACTGATGAAATATGAATAAACATATTAAGGCAGCCTGGAAAATATGTAGGACAAAATGTATCATGCTTTCCATACTGGGAACTTCAGAGATACTCCACAGTCTGCTGTTCATCTGGTTTGCTTACAGTAGCGTGATGAAGACACAGGGACCTCCTACTCATGGTGATTCAGGATACTCTGGTGTTACTGATAAGATTTTGATGATTTTGTCCTCTGCTGCCCTCAGGGCTTTGTATAAATGGGAAGCCTCCCTCCCTCACTGTCTCACCCCCTAGACTACATAATTAGAATTTATGGGGCAGCCCTCACAGACAATGTGTCCTCCAAAGGTTGGGAATAGGAGCTGAGACATAGTTGATGAGTAAATGTACAAATTCAGGTAGGTGGAACTTGTATAGATATACATATTTTAGCTTTAGTTGTTTCTGATGAATTACACAATTAATTCATAACTTAAAAACAAAATGTATTTATATTTTCTTTCTGGGGCTCTTCTTTTCCAGCTGGAAGAAGTGAATATATATATATATATATATATATATATATATATATATATATATATATATATATATATATATATATTTATTTATTTTTCCGCAGTATCTATTGCTTATTTCCACACAGATAACTGTTCTTAAAGACAATGTATGCAATAGTCATAAAAACATTTAACTCTATAACAGTTTTATAGAATTATTATCTAAATTACTCTCCAACACAGAGATAAGTTAGGATTAATCCCTTCAAAAAATGTTTAATAATCCTTATACAACTGGTCTTATTTCATTAAAGGTATTCCCTGGAAAATAAAGGAGCCGAGGTAAGCACAGTATAAGTACTCACCATCCTATGCATGCCCATAATTCCTAAGTAATAGTTTTGTCTTTTTTTAATTTTTTACATTTTCTTGTATATCCTCACCCATGGAATTAATTCAAGAATTGATATAGGAAAGAATTTCTGTATACTGGAAATAGATATCATACACAAGAACAAAAGCACAAGAAATTCCATACTGAATGAGAACAAAGGTTCATCAAGCCCAGCATCTTGTCTCTGACGGTGGTCAATCCAGTCACAAATACCCAGTAGGATCCCAAAGAATAAGTTCAATCCTTCTTGCTCATAGTCAGAGATAAGCTTTAGCTTTCCCAAGTCTACATGGCTAATAGTGGTTTATGGACTTTTCTTTCAGGAATTTTTCTAAACCCTTTCTAAACCCAGCTACTACCCAACTGCTTTCACCACATCCTTTGCCAACAAATTCCAAAGTTTAATTTTCAACTGAGTGAAAAAAATCTTTCTATGATTTGTATTAAATGTGCTACCTATTAACGTCAAGGATTATCCCTTGAATGTATCCCTAGTTCTATTGCAAAGGGTAGATAACCCTTCTGTATTTCCCCTGTCCATCCCAATCATGATTTTATAGACCTCTATCATAGCTCCTTTCTCTTCTCCAGGCTGAAAAGCCATAACCTGTTGAGCCTTTCCTCATAGGGGAGCCATTCCATCCCCTTTATATTTGTGTTCATTCTTTCTTGTATCTCAAATTTATATATTCTATCAATGTTTATGATTTTGTGATGTTTTATTTCCTGGCAGAATTGTTTTGCATCTCATTTTAGTGAGTTTGCATATCTATTTGATGCTTGGGTTTTCTCATGAGGTTCTGGAGGATTAGACTGAGACTGGCGATTCTGCAAAGCTGAATGTGGATGATGAAGGCAGATGGATGTACTAGGTACTGGCTGTTCTCCAGTCATCTTGCCCACTGTGGATTCTACCTTCCTAACTCAAAATAAAACAAAGTTTCTTTCTATATGCAGCATGCATATGAATTTCCTCTACAAATGTCATCTGCATGTGCTGTATGACAGGCATTGAGGCAGTAAATTAGGGATGAATAGATAAACATTTTCATTTTGTTTTGTTTTGGTTCATTTCAGTGAGGATTTTCAATTTGGTTCAATTCATTCTGTATGGGTTGGTTTTTTTTTTTGTTTCATTTATTTCATTTTTTGGCCACTTATAGGAGCAGTTTGGAAATTCTGTGTACAAAATGGCAAATTTTGCACACAAATACTAAACTGTGTGCACTTCATAGTTGAATGCACAAATTACCAGTTTTCATATACAACCATGAACTTGCTGCTCAAATTGCTGAAAATGAAGCAAATGAAATTGTATTTAGGTTAGCCTTGCCTCCCCTCCCTAACTGGGGAGGGGAGAAGTTGATGGGTGGGCTCCAGACCCTTATCCCTTTGAGAGACATAGTTGGGAGGAGAGTCCTAAACTGCACCCCTGTGGGCAGCACCTGAGAGCTTGTTTCCCTACTAATAGAAGACTACACCCTTTGACATCAACCTCACCCATGACAGCAGTCTTCAACCCACAGGGACTATAGTTTACATTTCTGGGGACCTTGGTTCCTCCCCATTCCACCTCTCCTTAGTATGCCACTATTATCAGTAGAGTGCAAGACCTGATGCAAGAGATAAAGATGGTAAAGATGCTTGGCAGCAGTGATTGTAATGTAATAAAATTTGACATAGTCATTGTAGGGCAAATTCTAAGCATTTATAAAAAGGGAGACTGATAAAATGAGGAAATTTATTAGAGAAATAACTGAAAGGAGTAATTCAAAAGGTTCAACTTGCAGGAGGCATGGACATTATTTAAAGTTACAATGTTTGAGGCCCAGACAAAATGTATTCCATGATTTAGAATTGTTTGGAGGAAAACCAAATGCTTAATGGCATGGAGTAATTACCTAGGCTAAAAGAATTTGAAAAGAAGCTTGAAATAGAAGTAAAAACAAATAATTATTTCAAGGACATTTGAAGCAAATAGTCTGTGAGCTCGTCAGCTGGACTGCTAGATAACTGTGAGATAAAAGGAGTACTCAGGGAGGACAAGGAAACAGCAGAAAAACTAAATTATTTCTTTGCCTCTGTCTTTACTAAGGAGGATGTAGGGGTCGTAACAACACTTGAAACAACTTGGAAAAAGAGATGGCTGAGGGAGGATATGATGGAGGTGTACAATATCATGAGAGGACTAGAATGTGTAAATGTGAATTGGTTGAACATAAGAACATGCCATACTAGATCAGACCAAGGGTCCATCAAGCCCAGCATCCTGTTTCCAACAGTCGACCAGTACTGTACACAGTATACAGGGTGAGGTCTCACCATGGAGCGATACAGAGGCATTATGACATTTTGCATTTTCTTCACCATTCCCTTCCTAATAATTTCAAACATTCTGTTTGCTTTTCTGACTGCCACAGCACACTGAGCTGATGATTTCAATATATCATCCACTATGACGCCTAGATCTCTTTCCTGGGTGATAGCTCATAATATGGAACCTAACATTGTGTAACTATAGCATGGGTTATTTTTCCCTATCTGCATCACCTTGCACTTATCCACATTACATTTCATCTGCCATTTGTATGCCCAATTTTCCAGTCTAACAAGGTCCTCCTGAAATTTATTACAATCTGCTTGTGATTTATCTACTCTGAATAATTTTGTATCATCTGCAGATTTGATTATCTCACTTGTCATATTCCTTTCCAAATCATTTATAAATATATTGAATGCACAGGTCCCAGTACAGATCCCTGAAGGACTCCACTGCCTACTCCCCTCCACTGAGAAAGTTGTCCATTTAATCCTACTCTCTGTTTCTTGTCTTTTAACCAGTTTGTAATCCACGAAAGGACATCGCCACCTATCCCATGACTTTCTACTTTTCCTAGAAGCCTCTCATGAGTAAATTTGTCAAATGCCTTCTGAAAATCCAAATACACTGCATCTACTGGTTCACCTTTATCTACATGTTTGTTAACCCTTCAAAAAATGAAGCAGATTTGTGAGGCAAGCCTTGCCTTGGGTAAAACCATGCTGACTTTGTTCCATATCTTTCAATATGTTCTGTGATTTTGATCTTTAGAACATTTTCCACTATTTTTCCTGGCACTGAAGTCAGGCTAACTGGTCTGTAGTTTCCCTGATTGCTCCTGCTGCCCTTTTTAAATATTGGGGTTACATTAGCCACCTGGGGTGTGTACCATCCAGTCCAGCTGATTTACTACTCTTCAGTTTGTCAATCAGGCCTTCCACATCTTCTAGGTTTACTGTGATTTGGTTCAGTCCATCTGAATAATTACCCATGAAAACCTTCTCCAGAATAGGTATCTCCCCAAACTCTTCTTCAGTAAACACCGAAGCAAAGAAATTATTTAATCTTTCCACGATGGCCTTATTTTCTCTAAGTGCTCCTTTAACCCCTCGATCAACTAACTGTCCAACTAACTCCCTCACAGGCTTTCTGCTTTGGATATATTTTAAAAAGTTTTTACTGTGAGTTTTTGCCTCTACGGCCAACCCTTTTCAAATTCTCTCTTAGCCTGTCTTATCAATGTGCTAAATTCAACTTGCCAACGCTTATGCTTTATCCTGTTTTCTTTTGTTGGATCCTTCTTCCAGTTTTTGAATGAAGATCTTTTGGCTAAAATAGCCTCTTTCACCTCAGCTTTTAACCATGCTGGTAATGGTTTTGCCTTCCTTCCACCTTTTTTAATGTGTGGAATAATCTGGATTGTGTGTTATAATATGGTGTAGTTGTGGACCCTGGACCACAGTGAGAGTTGGTTCCACCCACAGGGAGGAGCCCTGTGGGGACTCACTGCAGTAGGTGTGGCCTCAGTAGAGGTGGACACAAATGAGACAGACTTTATATGAGTGGAATCGTGGGAAATACCCACAGCATGGAGAGAAGATGTTATGAATCCTCCTGTAGCTGTGCTACGAGAGGCTTCTTCTCACCTCTTTCCTGGAATCCATTCCGAAGCCAGGGTCTCACCTACGAACTATCCAGGGTTTGCTCCAGGGCCTGGGAGGCCTTCGATGTCCTTGGGGCCTGCCTGAGGCTTGCTTGGGTCTGCATGGACTTCCTGGTTTGGGCCACGCCCTTCTCCCTAGGGGCCGGCCCGCAGCACTTCTCCTCAGTTATAGGGCCAGCTAGGTGTGGCCCATCCAAACTCCCAGGGAGTTGCCTGTCTTCAGGCCTATAAAAGGACTTCAACTTCCAGTCAGCTTTGCCTTCGCAATGAGCCAGTCGTCTGAGGAGCTTCCATTCCCCTTGGACTCCATGTTCCTGCTCTTGCTTGATGTTCCAGTATTCCAAGGGATCCCTCTTCATTTCATTTCTGCTGTTCCTGATCCTGGTCTCTGATGTCCTGATGTTCCTGTCGTCCTCCGTCTCTGCCCTCCTGATGTTCCAGAAGGTCTGACGTCCTCGATGGCTAGAGGACCTTATGTACCTGATCTTCCTGATGTCTGTTCCTGCAATGTTCCAGCTCCCCGAGTCCTCCAGATGGCCACCCCGAGGGTAAATCCATTCTGTTGGTTCCTGTTTCTGGTCCCTGGAGCCTCTGCCAGTTGGATTCCTTTCCTGAGCCTGACGTCCTCCGTCTCTGCCCTCCTGATGTTCCAGAAGGCCTGACGTCCTCAATGGCTAGAGGTCCTTATGTACCTGATCCTCCTGATGTCTGTTCCTGCAATGTTCCAGCTCCACGAGACGTCCAGATGGCCACCCCGAGGGTAAATCCATTCTGTCGA
Organism: Rhinatrema bivittatum; assembly: GCF_901001135.1. NCBI lineage: Eukaryota > Metazoa > Chordata > Amphibia > Gymnophiona > Rhinatrematidae > Rhinatrema > Rhinatrema bivittatum. The sequence continues at coordinate 95,851,918 of NC_042618.1, forward strand.
TTGCTGTTTCCGGTCATTGGAGACTCTGCCAGTTGGATTCCTTTCCTGAGCCTGCCCCGCTCCCGCGTGGTCCGTGACCAAACTCCTTAGGCTGTGTAGCGTGCGTAGAGGACAGGGTGGTCCGTGACCAGCCCATTGGGTCTGCCCTGAGGAACAGTGCCCACTTGTCTTTGTCTAAGTCTTCCAAGTCCTTTTTGTCTCGTCTGGATTTCCCAAGGTCCGTAAGAGTTATCCTTGCCTCGGATATTCCTGATGCACTGAACCTCCATCTACTCTAGTTCCAGATACCTTCCATGGGAGAGCTTTCACCCACTCGCCCTTCCTGCTGTTGATGCCTTGTGTTCTTCTCCTGAGTGCTGAAGCCTTCGTCTCAGCCTTCAAGCTTCAGTCCTTGTCCGCCCTCATCTCTTGTCTGGCATGCCGCCTGTGCTGCTCCCTGCAGCTGGTCCGAAAGGGCTGGGAGTAGTCGGAGGACCACTCAGAGACCAACCTTGCGTGGTTGGCCTCATTCAGGCATGCAGGTCGGCAGGGGCTTGGTCACTTCCAACCCTAGACGAGTTCTTTTTTACCGCAAGGGGCACACATCTCACCCCTAGCGCTCCCAGCCAGTGGAGCGCAACAGAAGATACTGTCCAAAGTAGTAAAGAAGCTCAATGCAGATATCCCCGGTAGTGGCCCGCAGAGCGGGTTACACCAGGGAAGCTTTCTCCTGATTGTAACTCTCTGGAGGGATCCGGTAGTGGCCCGCAGTGTGGGGTATGCCGAGGATCAGCAGGTAGAAGTCCAGAGAGGTGCAGAAGGTCAGCAGAGTGAAGTAGGTGATGGTACTTACTCTGTGTTGCGTCCATCGCTGCTCGACGCCCTCGCTCCGCCCTCCTGTAAAGGTGGTGACTCCCTCCAGGCCTGATGGATGGCTTGCTGCCGCGGCATCTTCTTGCTGTCTTCCTCCGGTGTCCCTGGAGCGTCACAACACTGTGGATCCGCCATGTTCCTGATGACGTAAGGTGCGCGCGCACTCCAAATGATGTACCAGCAAGGGCGCGAACCTCAGGGTTGTCCCCCTGAACTGACGTCATCCACTTCTAATATAAAAGGTCTCAGAAATTGCTAACGGATTGAATTAGCAAAGGGTTTTGCTACCTATGCTACTCTGCCTTCTCAGACTTACCAGTGGTACCCGCTCCTTGGGGGCCTCACTCTCTTTTCTCTATTTCAGATTGCCGATAGGAACCGGTACTCGCTCCTCGAGGGCTCATGTTCCTGAACACTCTGAAGATTCTCTACTGCCTGGAAGCTATCACAGATACAGACAATTATGAGTTACCATTCCTCTCTCAGAGCTTTCCCTGGAACCAGATACTCTCTCCTCGAGGGCCTAACCCTTTCCAGCTACTGAGCCTTCTAAAGACCTTATGTGAGATATGTCATCTAGTTCTGTGAAAAAAACATGCAGATTTAATTGATATAGTGTATTTGGATTTTCAGAAGGCATTTGACAAAGTCTCTTATGAGAGTCTCCAAAGGAAACTGGGAGCAGGACTGACTCTAGGCTAACCAGTGCCCTGTCTACTCACTATCTATAGTTTCTCTACAGCTAACCAGTATACCTGTCTACTCACTATCTATAGATTCTCTACAGCTCAGCTACCCTGGGATAGTGGTTCCAGTACCTGAGGGACTTCAGCCCTGCCGGGCATTGCAGCTCACTACTGCCACCTCTGGTGGTTCTACTACCTGTCTAATAAAAGAATTCTGTGTCTGTCTCCATACTCAAGCCAAGCCAGTGGTCCCTCTCAGGATATCCTCCTGGGGGCGCAGTCATCTGCCATCGGCCCAAGGATTCACCTATCTACATTACTTTACTGCTGAGTGTCCTCTCCAAGCACTCCGCTGGTAACAGATGGCTACTCCTTTCCTACCAGGGGTCTTCAGCAACAGATTCATAACAGCTTACTAACTCCAATTCCTTCTGGAACTAGTACCCTACAGATTGCTACTCCTAGATCTAACACAGAGCTTTCCTAACAAGATTACTAACTCCTCCCCTCTCAGAAGTTGCTCATAACAGATTGCTAAATCCTAGCAGATCCTTTACAGATTGCGAACTCCTATCTGATAGAGATGTGGTTCGTTTTTCGCCCGAATTAGGAAATTCAACGAAATTTCCTAACTCGTTGTGGTTTTGGAGGCCCCGAAACCCGAAAAGAATTTTCCCCGAATTTCGGGGAAATTTCGTTTTTTGGGTTTGCATGGGGAGAGGGACACTTTTTTTTTTTTAATTAAAACCCACCCCAAACATTTAAATAAACTATAATACAACACCCCCCCCCCCCCTTGATCCTAATCCCTCCCCAAGACTTACTAAGTACATCCCTGGTGGTCCAGCGGGGTCCCGGGTTCCATTTGCCCTCCGTGCCCGTGCTACTGCAAGCCGTGCTCTTTAAAATGGTGCCGAATAGCCTCTGAACTACCATGTCACAGGGGCTACCGGCGCCATTGGTCAGCCCCTGTCACATGGCCATCGGCGCCATCTTGTGCTCCTGTCATGTGACTGGAGCTGACCAATGGCGCCAAAAGCCTCTGTGACGTAGTATGGGCAAAGGCTATCGGCGCCATTTTGATTACTGGCAGCCAACAACGAAATTGCTTTCTGACCCCCGCTGGACCCCCAGGGATTATTGGCAAGCCTTGGGGGGGTCAGGAGGGGGCTCTTGACCTCCCCAAGGCTTGCCAATAATCCCTGGGGGTCCAGCGGGGGTCCGAAAGCGATTTCATTGTCAGCTGCCAGTAATCAAAATGGCGCCGATAGCCTTTGCCCATACTACGTCACAGAGGCTTTCGGCGCCATTGGTCAGCTCCAGTCACATGACAGGAGCACAAGATGGCGCCGATGGCCATGTGACAGGGGCTGACCAATGGCGCCAATGGTTATGTCACAGAGGCTTTCGGCAAAATGGCGCCGGCCGTACGGCAACACGATTCGAGTGCAGGAGGTCGTTCCCGGACCCCCGCTGGACTTTTGGGGGTCAGGAGGCCCCCCCAAGCTGGCCAAAAGTCCCTGGGGGTCCAGCGGGGGTCCGGGAGCGATCTCCTACGCTTGTGACGTCGGGGGACAGGAAGCAAAATGGTGCTGGCGCTTCCTTTGCCCTGTCATATGACAGGGCAAAGGTAGCGCCGGCGCCATTTCTATCAACGCACCCGTTGCCCGAGAGTAGAAGATCACAACGGGACCCCCCCACTGGACTCCAGGTAATTTAAGACATTTTGGGGGGGTTCGGGAGGGTGGGGGATTTATTTTAAAGGGTCGGGGTGGGTTTTAGGGATGTTTTAGTGTGCCGGTTTTCCCGCCCTCCCCCGATTTACGATTTACACGATATTTAAAAAAACAAAACCGCGACGATCCGATTCCCTCCCCCCAGCCGAAATCGATCGTTAAGACGATCGATCACACGATTCACATCTCTAATGTCCATGCCTCTTGCACACATTTTACCTTTGTAGCTGCTTCTTTTAGTTTTTTTCTAACTATTTTTCTCATTTTATCAAAGTTTCCTTTTGAAAGTTTAGCACTAGAGCTGAGGATTTGCTTACTCCTTCCAGTCAATAATTCAAAGTTGATCATATTATGATCACTATTGCCAAGCAGCCTCACCACTGTTACCTCTCTCACCAAATCCTTTGCTCCACTGAGATTTAGATCTAAAATTGTTCCCTCTCTTGTTGGTTCCTGAACCAATTGCTCCATAAAACTGTCATTTATTCCTTCCAAGAGCTTTATCTTTCTAGCATGTCCCAATGTTACAGTTACTCAGTCAATATTGGAGTAATTGAAATCTCACATTATTACTGTACTTCCAATTTGGTTAGCTTCCCTAATTTCTCTTAGCATTTCACTGTCCGTCTCACCATCTTGGCAAGGCGGATGGTAATATACTACTATCACTATACTCTTTCCCAAAACACAAAGGATTTCTAACCATAAAGATTATGCATTTAGTCTCATGCAGGATCTTTGTCCTATTGGATTCTATGCCATCCCAGACATAAAGCACCACCCCGCCTCCCAGATGCTCCTCTCTGTCATTGCAATACAATTTGTACCCCTGTATAGCACAGTCCCATTGGTTATCCTCCTTCCACCATGTCTCTGAGATGCCAATTAATTCTATGTCATCATTCACTGCTATACATTCTAATTCTCCCATCTTACATTTTAGAGTTCTGGCATTAGCATACAAACATTTCAAAGTGTGCTTTTTGCTTGTATTTTCATTCTGCTTTTTAATTGATAGGCATAAATTGGAGTCTTTTAGCTCAGGTGACTTTTTAATTACAGGCACTTCGACTTCTTTTGTTATTATTGGAACCTCACTCTTCGGATGCCCTAATTCTAATGCATCATTAATATCCTTTGAAGATACCTCCCTCTGAACCATGCACTGCTGAGCGACTGTTGGCTTTTCCCTTTGTTGAAGGTTAAAACGGAGGTAGAGCAGCTTTTAAAGATTAGCACCAGCAGCCTGGTTCCACCCTGGTTAAGTTGGAGTCTATCCCTTCAGAAAAGACTCTCCCTTCCCAAAAAGGTTCAATTGTTCCTTAAAAAATTGAATCTCTCATCCTTGCACCATCATCTCATCCATGCATTGAGTCTTTGGAGCTCCGCTTGCCTCTGGGGACCTGCGCATGGAACAGGGAGCATTTCAGAGAAAGCTACCCTGGAGGTTCTGGATTTCAGCTTTCTACCTAAGAGCCTAAATTTGGCTTTCAGAACCTCCCTCCCACATTTTCCTATGTCATTGGTGCCCACATGTACCATGACAGCCGGCTCCTTCTCAGCACTGTCTAAAATCCTAGCTAGATGACGTGTGAGGTCTGCCACCTTTGCACCAGGTAGGCATGTTACCAGGCGAGCCTCACACCAACCAGTCACCCAGCTGTCTACATTCCTAATAATCGAATCACCAACTATGATGGCTGCCCTAACCCTTCCTTCCTGGGGAGTAGCCCTGGGAGACACATCCTCGGTGTGAGAGGACAATGCACCACCTGGAGAGCAGGTCCTTGCTACAGGATCCTTTCATGCTGCACCAGATTGATACTCTCCAATCATGAGACCTTCTTCCTCCAAGGGAGCACCAGGGCTGCCAATCTGAAGTTGGGACTTGGCTACTATGTCCTTGAAGGTCTCATCTATATACCTCTCTGTCTGCCTCCAGGTCTGTCTGTCTGCCTCCAGGTCTGTCACTCTAGCCTCCAGAGATCAGACTCATTCTCTGAGAGACAGGAGCTCTTTGCATCGGATGCACATGTATAATGTCTTGCATATAATACAAGGACTATGGAGGACTCCATGAAGTTAACAAGTAGGACATTTATTTATTTATTTATTTATTTATTTATTTATTTAGTTGGCCATTTTATATACCGTTGTTCCAAGTGAGGATCACAAAGGTTTACATCATGACATAAGTATAATTGGTAGCCAATTACAATCACATGGTTTGTTCATGTATCATAAATAAAAGCGAAAGACATGCACATTGACTTAGGTGGACAGGGAAGGGGAAAATATAGGGATGAGTTGTAGGGAAGAGGTAGCATTTTTAACAATAGGTGCTGTAGGGAAGTAAAGGAAGTGGTTGAACGAGGGTGTTTCAGATACATTTATTTGTGTTTAGGTTGGAAAGAAAGTGATAAGGGGTCCTGATGGTAGGTTCTTCAAGAGTTTGTCGGTGTAGGAGCAAGTGGTAATTTCAAAAACGTTAAGTGACATTATAGGCATTTTGAAATAACTAAGTTTTGAGGTCATGTCTGAATTTTTTTATTTCAGTATTTAGGCGTAGGGTCTCAGGAAGAGAGTTGCAAAGCGTAGGGCTTACAATGGAGTAGGGATGTGAATCGTTTTAGGACGATTAAAATTATCGTCCGATAATTTTAATATCGTCTTAAACCGTTATGGAACACAATACAATACAGATTCTAACGATTTATCGTTATAAATCATTAGAATCGTGAGCCGGCACACTAAAACCCCCTAAAACCCACCCCCGACCCTTTAAATTAAATCCCCCACCCTCCCGAACCCCCCCCAAATAACTTAAATAACCTGCGGGTCCAGCGGCGGTCCGGAACGGCAGCGGTCCGGAACGGGCTCCTGCTCCTGCATCTTGTCGTCTTCGGCCGGCGCCATTTTCCAAAATGGCGCCGAAAAATGGCGGCGGCCATAGACGAAAAAGATTGGACGGCAGGAGGTCCTTCCGGACCCCCGCTGGACTTTTGGCAAGTCTCGTGGGGGTCAGGAGGCCCCCCACAAGCTGGCCAAAAGTTCCTGGAGGTCCAGCGGGGGTCAGGGAGCGATTTCCCGCCGCGAATCGTTTTCGTACGGAAAATGGCGCCGGCAGGAGATCGACTGCAGGAGGGCGTTCAGCGAGGGTTCCGGCGCCTCGCTGAACGACCTCCTGCAGTCGATCTCCTGCCGGCGCCATTTTCCGTACGAAAACGATTTGCGGCGGGAAATCGCTCCCTGACCCCCGCTGGACCTCCAGGAACTTTTGGCCAGCTTGTGGGGGGCCTCCTGACCCCCACGAGACTTGCCAAAAGTCCAGCGGGGGTCCGGAAGGACCTCCTGCCGTCCAATCTTTTTCGTCTATGGCCGCCGCCATTTTTCGGCGCCATTTTGGAAAATGGCGCCGGCCGAAGACGACAATATGCAGGAGCAGGAGCCCGTTCCGGACCGCTGCCGTTCCGGACCGCCGCTGGACCTGCAGGTTATTTAAGTTATTTGGGGGTGGGGGATTTAATTTAAAGGGTCGGGGGTGGGTTTTAGGGGGTTTTAATGTGCCGGTTTTTCGATTTTTCGATTTTTTAACGATTTTTCACGATTTTTCACGATATTTTACCCCCCCAAACGGCAACAATACGATTCCCTCCCCCTCCCAGCCGAAATCGATCGTTAAGACGATCGAGGACACGATTCACATCCCTACAATGGAGAAAATACAGGGGTAGATTTTTAAAAACGGCGCGTTCGCGTACTTTTGTTCGCGCTCCAGGTGCAAACAAAAGTACACTGGATTTTAGTAGATACGCGCGTAGCCGCGCATATCTTCTAAAATCCAGGATCGGCGGCGCAAGGCTGCCAATTTTGGGCAGCCGGCGCGCGCCGAGCTGCGCAGCCTGCCTCCGTTCCCTCCGAGGCCGCTCCGAAATCGGAGCGGCCTCGGAGGGAACATTCTTTTGCCCTCCCCTCTCCTTCCCCTCCCTTCCTCTACCTAATCCACCCCCCTGGCCCTATCTAACCCCCCCTACCTTTATCTGTGGATTTACGCCTCCCGGAGGGAGACATAAATCCACGCGTGACAGCGGGCTGCTGGTGCGCCGAGACGCAATCCGGGGGCGGTTCTGGAGGGCGCGGCCACGTATCAGGGATATGGCACTGCATGCAGGAAGATCACAACACTCCAGGTATTAGGGATAGGGCACTGCATGCAGGAAGATCACAACACCCCTGGTATCAGGGTTAGGGCACTGTGTGCAGGAAGATCACAACACTCCTGGTATTAGGGATAGGGCACTGCATGCAGGAAGATCACAACACCCCTGGTATCAGGGTTAGGGCACTGTGTGCAGGAAGATCACAACACTCCCATTATCAGGGATATGGCACTGCATGCAGGAAGATCACAACACCCCTGGTATCAGGGTTAGGGCACTGTGTGCAGGAAGATCACAACACTCCTGGTATTAGGGATAGGGCACTGCATGCAGGAAGATCACAACACTCCTGGTATCAGGGTTAGGGCACTGTGTGCCGGAAGATCACAACACTCCCGGTATCAGGGATACGACACTGCATGCAGGAAGATCACAACACTCCAGGTATTAGGGATAGGGCACTGCATGCAGGAAGATCACAACACCCCTGGTATCAGGGTTAGGGCACTGTGTGCAAGGAAGATCACAACACTCCTGGTATTAGGGATAGGGCACTGCATGCAGGAAGGTCACAACACCCCTGGTATCAGGGTTAAAGCACTGTGTGCAGGAAGATCACAACACTCCCATTATCAGGGATATTGCACTGCATGCAGGAAGATCACAACACCCCTGGTATCAGGGTTAGGGCACTGTGTGCAGGAAGATCACAACACTCCTGGTATTAGGGATAGGGCACTGCATGCAGGACGATCACAACACCCCTGGTATCAGGGTTAGGGCACTGTGTGCAGGAAGATCACAACACTCCCATTATCAGGGATATGGCACTGTGTGCAGGAAGATCACAACAACCCTGGTATCAGGGTTAGGGCACTGTTTGCAGGAAGATCACAACACTCCTGGTATTAGGGATAGGGCACTGCGTGCAGGAAGACCACAACACCCCTGGTATCAGGGTTAGGGCACTGTGTGCAGGAAGATCACAACACTCCCATTATCAGGGATAGGGCACTGTGTGCAGGAAGATCACAACACTCCAGGTGTCAGGGTTAGGGCACTGTGTGCAGGAAGATCACAACACTCCAGGTATCAGGGATAGGGCACTGTGTGCAGGAAGATCACAACACTCCAGGTATCAGGGATAGGGCACTGTGTGCAGGAAGATCACAACACTCCAGGTATCAGGGTTAGGGCACTGTGTGCAGGAAGATCACAACACTCCAGGTATCAGGGATAGGGCACTGAGTGCAGGAAGATCACAACACCCCTGGTATCAGGGATATGGCACTGTGTGCAGGAAGATCACAACACTCCAGGTATCAGGGATAGGGCACTGCCTGCAGGAAGATCACAACACCCCTGGTATCAGGGATAGGGCACTACCTGCAGGAAGATCACAACACCCCTGGTGTCAGGGTTAGGGCACTGTGTGCAGGAAGATCACAACACCCCTGGTGTCAGGGTTAGGGCACTGTGTGCAGGAAGATCACAACACCCCTGGTATCAGGGATATGGCACTGTGTGCAGGAAGATCACAACACTCCCGGTATTAGGGATATGGCACTGCGTGCAGGAAGATCACAACACTCCCAGTATCAGGAATAGGGCACAAGTTCTAGTCACATTGACTGATCACATTACTTTTTTTGTCAAGCTACCAACAGTTTCCATTTCCCATCCCCCAACCATCACCTCAGTGGGAACCTTGGTAACATCAATAAATAAGAGGGCAGCCAGCCAATAGGAATACATATTCATTTCTAACTGACCTGAAAAGTGTCAATTTGTATCATTTTCTGTTACTCTTAGTGAGTTTCCATTTCCAGTTAGTGCATTTCCATTTCCCATCCCCCCAACCATCACCTCAGTGGGAACCTTGGTAACATCAATATATAAGAGGGCAGCCAGCCAATAGGAATACATATTCATTCCTAACTGACCTTTACTGACCTGGAAAGTGTCAATTTGTATCATTTTCTGTTATTGCGCACTAAGAATGGTTAGTGCACACTAACTCCCATTAGTGCGCACTAACACGATTTAATGATTTTTAACGACAAATCGTTAGAATTTCTATTGTATTGTGTTCTTTAACGATTTAAGACGATATTAAAAGTATCAGACAATAATTTTAATCGTTGAAAAACGATTCACATCCCTAATGCTTGTTGCACATGGCAAGCAAAGCTGCATCAACCACAACCCCCCCCCCCACACACACACTCAACCATGCACCATGTTTCTCAGCACATGCAGTGTGTAAAGCATCATCATGCTAATCAGTCATCAGATTTGCTGCTACATGCATAGCATTACCCAGTCCTTTACACTGCCAGTTCCATGCACCACAGCATTTCCACGTTTATTGGGCAGTTTCTTAACTAGTGCTTCCTCCCTCCATTATTTTCCAAGCCCCTCGGCCAGACCTAGGTGTGGGTAGGCAGCTCATCCCGTAATAACAGCACTATTCTTCCTAGTACAATTAGTTAGTGCTAAAACATCAGTGTGGGGAGGAGACCATGGTCATAACAAGAGGCAAATGTTAAGTATAACATTAAATGTTGTAAGCATACTGAATGTTTCCATATGCCCAACTGTGAGTGTACTTGTGGAAAATTAGCTGTTCAACAGCTTATACCACTGTCCATATGCTGCCTGTCAGAGACACACCTTCTCCAGAGAGCTAACACTTGATCAATGCAATGCTAAACCTGTCTGTGCACAGGTTTGGTGCACACACTGCCTGCTAATTGGTACTGGATTGCAGGGCCAAAGAAGCAACCTCTGAAAGCAACAGTATCCAAACACACCAATTGAACAAGGCCTACACACACACCGCATCAGTCACTGAGTCACACATTCACTTATATTAGCAGTAGGGACTCCAAGCTCCATTTCATGCATCTTCACATGTGCAAGGCCTATACTCCTGCAATGTTTGTCATAAAACTACATAGAGGTGTGTGCCTGCTAGCATTTACTGCTACTGGCGCTGGGTGAGTCCTTCCTATACAAACATTAGCTATAGCTGGCCCCAGGAAACAATTCTGTTAGAGACATATATCACCCGTACTTTGTGCAATGGTATGACATGGGCCCCTGAAGGGCTTAGGTGGCAGTAAATGCAGCTCTGTGAAGGGAGCAACACATAAAGGCCATCACTTATCATGGCAAGCACATGACATCTGTGGTAGGAGTAGGCCTATACATTCATGACTGTGTAGCGTTTAGTATGGAGCCAGCTTGTAGGCTCAGAACTAGTTCAGCTGACCATACTTGGTCAACACTGAATGCATTACACAGACGACTACATCAACTGTGTGGGACCTGACCTCTCCTGCTCACAACTAACTGTAGAAGTCATTAACAGCACTTACTGCTGAGCTGTTCAGCTGTCCACAGCCATGGGCACAGGCGTGTGCATCATCAACACCATGCAACCATGAAAGAATCAAAATGTGTGCAGCAATGTTGGTTACTCAATGCTATTAAAGTATTTTGTACAGGAGTGCTCAGCCAATGAACTCTAACGGGGCTCACAGATCACTGCTGCAGTGTAAGAGATAATAGGTATCGGTAAAACGTGGAGAATGTGCATATGTTCAGAGTACATATATATCTGCATACTGCTGCACCACATGACTATCTGTGATGCATAACACACTATGACCTTGAAGCTACCTGACATGTCCACTTCAGAGTGAAACTATGAGCGACACAACAGTTTAAATCAGGAGTTTCACACACACATATAAACACTTGGCCTCTCTCTCTCTCTCTCTCTCTGAATTGTCGTGGACCGCGATAACCCTTTACTGGCCCGTAGCGCACAACGTAACGCGAATGAAAGTGTTGTAGCTATTAGCCGCGATAGGAGCCGCGCTACCACTGCGGCTGTTTCGCGGCACACGATAACTGTTTCCCGTTTTACATATGCTGTGCCCCAACTCCGCCCCCTGAATATAAAATTACGAATTTGCATTCGCAAATCGCGTTAACGGCTGTTAGCGCGATTTGCGGTATTATCTCCCGTGATAACACCTTGGAAAATGACCCCCATTGAGACTCCAGAGCTCTGCCTGCCTCTGGGGACCTGTGCGTGGAATAAGGAGCATTTCAGAGAATGCTTCCCTGAAGGTTCTGGATTTCAGCTTTTTACCTAAGAGCCAAAATTTGGCTTCTAAAACCTCCATCACACATTTTCCTATCTCGTTGGTGCCCACATATACCACAACATCTGGCTCCTTCTCAGCACTGTCTAAAATCCTATCTAGGTGATGTGTAAGGTCTTCAACCTTCACACCAGGTAGGCATGTTACCAGGTGGTCCTCATGCCCACCAGTCACCCAGCTGTCTACATTCTCAATAATTGAATCACCAACTATGATGGCCAGCCTAACCCTTCCCTTTTTGGTGTAAGCTCTGGGAGTCACATCCTTAGTGCAAGAAGATGATGCACCACCTAGAGAGCAGGTCCTTGCCACAGGATAATTTCCTGCTGCACCAGGTTGATGCTCTCCAATCAAGAGCCCTTCCTCTTCCAAGGCAGCACCAGGGTTGGCAGACTGGAATTGGGACTTGGCTACTATGTCCCTGAAGGTCTCATCTATATACCTCTCTGTCTACCTCAGCTTCTCCAGGTCTGCCACTCTAGCCTACAGAGATCAGACTCATTCTCTGAGAGACAGGAGCTCATTGATTGGATGAACACATACTACTTCTCATCGGCACATAAAAAAATCATACATGTGACACTCGATTCAAAAGACTGGGAGGCCCCCCTCTTGCTGCTTGACTGCTGCCTTCATCTTACATTTGTTCAGTTCCTAATTAAGTTTTAGGTTGCTGTGGGTGTAGGATTGCATACAATTAAGGTCCTTTAAATGTATTAGTGTATTCTCTATATATCTGGTGGTGACCTACCAGGGAAGGATCAAACTCTTGATAAGGTGTGTGGAATTTCTGAGTTTAAGTTAAAAGGCTGAATTTTTTTTAAGTGTGAAAGTGACACCTGTGTATAAATTAAAGGATGAGCTAGGGGTGGGTTGCAGGGGGTGGGAAGGTTGGGAAATACAAACACACAAATTTATGTTTGTTGCCTGACTTTCTGACTAGCTATTTAAAAAAAAATAGACCTATTGTTGCCTGACTTTCTGACTACCAATTTAAAATAAAACACACCAACTTCTGTTTGTTGCCCGACTTTCTGACTATCTATTTAAAATAAAACACATGAACACACTAAATAATATACCCAAACAGTTTACTTCTCCCTAATAATTTTAAGTTGTAAAAATTTCTCTAAGCAGTGCTCACTGATTTTTTCCAGCTACCAGCAAGGTGATCCTCTCCTCTCTGTGCTTCCACTGCATTATGTCTGCTGATGTTGCCATCTTGCTCTTCCTCTTAATAAAAAAATGTAAATGAGTAACCTGTCATTTGAAAAGAAAATGTCAGGTAGTGATAACTGGAATAAACTGTGGAAGGTGAAATTGTAGGTAAACCTGTGTAATTTCCTATGTTTTAAGCAATCAGGGAGATCATTTAAGAAGTCCACCTACATGCTGAGTCCATGGGTATTTATAATAGATACCCATAGACTTGATAGGCAATTCCCAATGAAAATTTTGGGGCAGATTTTTAATATTACACGCGGGGGGTACATTTGTGCATGCTACGTGGCGCGCACAAATGTACACCCGATTTTAAAACATGCGCATGCTGCCGTGCACATATTATAAAATCCAGGGTCGGCGCGTGCAAGGGGGTGCACACTTGTGCACCTTGCACGCGCTGAGCCCTAGGGGAGGCCAAATGGCTTTCCCCGTTCCCTCCAAGGCCGCTCCGAAATCGGAGCGGCCTTGGAGGGAACTTTTTTTTTGGTCCCCCCCACCTTTCCCTCCCTTCCCCTATCTAACCCACCCCCAGCCCTATCTAAATCCCTCCCCTACCTGCCTCTGGCAGGCGTAACTTGCACACGCTGGCTGGCTGCCGGCGCACCAGGCTCCGATACAGGCCCCACCCCCGGACCGCCCCTTTTTCGAAGCCCTGGGACATACATGCGTCCCGGGGCTTGTGCGCGCCGCCGAGCCTATGCAAAATAGGCTTGGTGCGCGCAGGGGTAGGTTTTTGGGGGTTACGCACGTAACCCTTTGAAAATCTACCCCTATGTGCATAGATTTCCTTTTTAAAAAAATCACTTACATAAGTAGCTAGTAACAAAAATTCCCATGGACCTAGCACCCCCATGTTCTGTGGGTGGAGGAATGGGGAGAAAAGTCTGCATCACTAAGAATCATATGTTAGTGTTACATTCCTTCTTAAATTTTGAAAAGTTTTCCCCAATCCACTTCACAACAACTAGGAAGCTGTTATACACATCATTATTCTTTCACCAGTCTTCTTATTCTCAAAATTTGTTAGCACTGTAAAAAGTAGATGAAGAGAGAGATTTAATTGTAGCTGATTTTTTGAGATGTAGGATTGGAAAAATATTGCTGACATTTGTTTCCAAGCATGAAGCAGCAGCAAAGGAAGAGTAGCCTAGTGGTTAGAGCAGCAGACAGAGTTATTTCACCCTGCATTGCCTCAGATCCAAACTGAGATAATGAGCTCTCTGGGGACAGGGAAGCACCTCAATGTAATCTGCTTTGAAGAGGCTGAAAGGTGGAATATAAATATTAAGCTTTAAAAAGTCAGTGCAGTTATTGAGACTCTGATTTGAAAGAGCAAATATGCAGTGTCATTCATCAAAATGTGTTATTGTGATAATGCATGCATTAATTGCAAAATGCATGCAATATGTATTGTATTGTGTGAATGCAAATTTTTTGAAGGGGAAGGGTTTGGGAAGGATTAATGAAAATGATGGGCATATGTTTTTAACATCTGAAATAACTACACCTTTGTTCCTAGCATTAAGCTGTACAATATGCCCAAAATGTGATTTGCAAAAAAGATTGCAAATTGCATTCTGGCCATTTCTGGGCTGAGAGAGAGAGAAAAAGAAAGAGAGAGAGAGAGAGAGAGAACCTGTGGGGAGGCAGTCACATTTTTCAACTATTTATATCACTATAGGAGACCTAGCTAAAAACTCAAGGTGAGGTTTTGGTGGTGGTTTTGGGTTTTGGGGCCAAATTAACATGCAGAGTGAGATGTATGAACAGCACAGCATACCAGCACAGTACATCTCAGTGAAGACCCGACGTCATTTGAAGTGATGAAAGTCTCCCAAAGATGAGATTTCTACAATGTTCTCTCACCCTAGCTTTATGGACTCTATAACAGAGAGTTATAGAGTCCACCTCATAAAACTCCTCTGTAAACTATTCTTCGTTCTACGATTAAGAATGCTCTATGACTAGGAATGCCTTATGACCACCGATTTATGCCTGATGCTTTATGACTTCTGATTATTGTATATTGTTACTCATGTTCATAGTTATTTATCTTTCTATTTATTGATTGATTTATTAATTTGCGTTGCCTTTCAGTATTATCTACTCCCCCTGTTTATTGTTTATCTATCGGTTATATGTAAGGGCCATGCCCAATAGTTCTTGTTTTTTGTAAACCGATGTGATGTGGGAACGGCCATCGGTATAAAAGAGACTTTAAATAAATAAATAAATAAATAAATAAATAAATAAATGATGTCAAATCTTCACTGAGGTATACTGTGCTGTTCGCACGTCTCAATCTGCATATCAAACTGGCCCCAAAACCCTAAACCACCAAAACCTCACCTTGAGTTATTAGCTGGGCCTCCTATAGTGATATAAATAGTTGAATACTATGAAGGCCTCCATAGAGGTTCTTTTCTCTCTCACTCTCTATCTCTCTCTCACTTTCACTCAGCATTCCAAAAAATACAAGTATCACACAGGGTGAAAACTTTAATGTACCCTGAAATACACTACCTATACAAAGCACATGATGCAGAAATTCTAAAATTATCATAAACACATCCCTTTTTCTTAATTGGGCATTATCCATGCAAAATTATAGCATTTAGATGAATCTAGGGGATGGTTTGCATTATTAGCTCAGTTATTAGGTTAGAAATGTATAAGGTAAAAATGTCATTTGGTTTGTTTGAGACAAAGTTTTTTCTTTCATTTATTCATTTTATTTGTTTACTTGTTTCCCATTAAAGTCAATGTAGAAGCAATGCAGCCTATTTTTAATCAAACATGTTGGTAGACAAGGCACCATGGTGGAGGAAGAAAGCACCAAAAGTGTCAGAAAAACTACAAGGCAGCAATAGATGAATCTCGTGGGTGGCTTTTTTGTGACCAAGGTCCAATATTTTGGAATGCGCTACCACAAAAAATAAAGGATGAACTGTTGCTCTTAAGGTTCCATAAGCTGGTAAAAGTACAAATTTCAGAAAGTTTTTGAAGTTTTCTGATTGTTTTTGTGATACCTTGAGTGCTTTTTGCATTGATGGATGATGGTTCTATTGATCTAAGAGCATTGTTATTTATATTGTTTGTATTTTATATTGTTTTTTGTTAATGTTTATATGATTTCTTTTATTGAGTTCTTATTAGTTTATTTATTTATTGAATTTTTATGGTTTTATTGTCTATGTATTTTTTATACTTTATTATGCATGTTTTCTTGTTAACCACCTAGAAATGTTGATATGGTCTACAAATTTTATAAATAAATAAATAAATAAGGCAGCAGAAAGCGTGACATGAAGACGCCAAAGGACTACCAGAGGAGCAAAGCAGCCTACTACAGTGGCAAGAATACCACAGGGCTCCAAATGAGTGACAAAGGGCACAAATTAAATTGAAACAAAGCCCTAAGCAGGGAGAAGCCTAAAGAAATCCATGGAGGAGGCCTCATATTAGTTATGTACAGCATGATTAGGGAAAAGGGCTGACTGTATAGGCTTGGAGTTGGTTTTCATGTCCTTTTGTACATTTTCTTCAAACTCCCTTTCCATAGGGTTCTTATTGACTATTGGTCTTGCCTGATATTTATTCTTCAACAGATTATACCACACCTACTTCCCCACTGGAAGCTAAGATGGTATTGACTAGAGGCCCCAAATTCTCTTTAGCTCTTCAATATCCTGTGATTCTGGGAAACCAGGGAATAATTCTTCTGAATCATTTTTTGCAAATACTGCTTCCATTATCTGAGAAGCAGTAATAATAGAGGAGCATGGTCCTGCTTTTAGGTAGAGATGAGCTTCATTTTTATCTACCAGGTCATTTTTTGAGTCAGACGCTTTGGGGTAAAGTTCGTTTTTCCTCAGTTAGTTTTTTGGAAAAATGAACAAAAAACTAAATGGGGAAAAATGAAACGGGCCCAAAAAATGATGTGGGAAAACAAAGCTAAAAAAAACCCACCCCAAGCATTAAAATTTACAATAATACATTAAATACAACTCCATCCCCCACCATCCCGATCCCTCCCCAAAACTTACTAACATCCCAGGTGATCCAGCAGGGTCCTGTGAGTGATTTGTCCCTCCATGCCTTCGGGCTGTGTGGCCTGCCTCACATCAAAATGGCTCCGATAGCCTTTGACCTACTATGTCACAGGGGCTACCAGTGCCATTGGTCAGCCCTTGTCACATGGCCATTGGCTCCATCTTTTCCCGAACCGCCCCCTGACCCCGGACACGCTCCCGGACACTCCCCCTCCCCGCCCCTTTTACGAAGTCCCGGGACTTACGCGCGTCCCGGGGCTGTGCACGTGCCGGCGGCCTATGCAAAATAGGCGCGCTGGCGCACAAAACTCCGGCCGGATTTACGCGCGCAGGGCTTTTAAAATCCGGCCCATGGTTTGTTGAGACACAGCCAGCATGGATTTACCCAAGGGAAATCTTGCCTTACAAATCTCCTACATTTTTTTTTGAAGGGGTGAATAAACATGTGGACAAAGTTGAACTGGTATATGTGGTGTATTTGGCTTTTCACATGGCATTCAATAAAGTCCCACATGAGAGGCTTCTAAGAAAACTAAAAGGTCATGGGATAGGAGGTGATGTCCTTTTGTGGATTGCAAGTTGGTTAAAAGACAGGAAACAGAAAATAGGATTAAATGGTCAGTTTTCACAGTGGAAAAAGGTAAACAGTGAAGTGCCTCAAGGATCTGTACTTAGACCGGTGCTTTTTAATATATTTATAAATGATCTGGAAAGGGGTACAATGAGTGAGGTGATCAAACTTGCGGATGACACAAAATTATGCAGAGTAGTTAAATCTCAAGCGGATTGTGATGAATTGCAGGAGGATCTTGTGAGACTGGAAGATTGGGCTTCCAAATGGCAGATTAAATTTAATGTGGACAAGTGCAAAGTGATGCATATAGGGAAAAATAACCCTTGCTGTAGTTACACGATGTTAAGTTCTATCTTAGGAGTTACCACCCAGGAAAGAGATCTAGGTGTCATAGTGGATGAAACATTGAAATCGTCGACCCAGTGTGCTATGGAATCAAAACAGCAAACAGAATTTTAGGAATTATGAAGAAGAGAATGGAAAATAAAACAGAGGATGTCATAATGCCTCTTTATCACTCCATGGTGAAACTACACCTTGAATACTGTGTGTAAGTCTGGTCACCGCATCTGAAAAAGGATCTAGCAGCACTGGAGAAAGTGCAGAGGAGTCGCAAAGACATCCAGTAATAGTGGAGAATTTCCTCAAGAGTTTGCTTTGTGGGGAAATTTGGCTGTTGTGTCTGTTGTTCTAGAAGCGAGTTTACTGCTCCTTGAGGCTCCCCAGTGTTAGTCAAACCAGTGATAGTAACTTTGGAAGCTTTATGGTATTTGGTAGCTAGCATATCCCAGTCCCTTACTGACCATTCTCTTCATGTCAAAGTCATCTTACACAAATTGGACACAGTTGCTCAGGACCATCAAATAATTTTACAGCAGTATTTGGAAAAATTACATGCACATGCGCTGGTCAGATTAAAATCTTGCATGCAGGTACATGCAGATAGCCGATTTTATAACATGCACGTATGTTATAAATTCACTGCGCCCATGTGCATAAACCGGCAAATGTGCACACATGTGCATCTGAGCGTGCCTCTTAAAATTCACCTCTTAATTTAGTTTTCAAATTAGCATGATTTAAGTTTTGTGATGATGTGTTATTTAGGACTGTTATTGTCGGCTGATCCCGCTCAAGTGTATCAGCTGAATGCCCCCCTCTTCTTCACACCACAAATGAACTTTTATGGCGTTGGCAGCCATTGCCTTTGTCTTTATCTGGCCGGGTCCATTTGTACAAAATGGTTATCCTTCCTAAATGGCTCTACCTACTTCAGAATTTGCCCATCTCCCTCCGGCAGTGGGATTTGGCAGCCTTGGATCGTTCTTTACGGTATTTTCTTTGGCGGGGCAGGAAGGCCTGACTGCCTCTTCTTGGTTGCAAGAATGGTGGGGGGTAGGGGGGATTGGGGTGCAGAACCTACAGATCTATAATCTGGCGTGTAATATGCGAGTAATCCGAGACTGGATTTTGGAAACTTCTTCCCACACTCCGTCGGTTTCAGATTGTGCGTTAGTGGTGCCCTTGGAGGTGAGTTATGTACTACAGGTGGAGCCTTCAAAAATTTCCTCATTTCTGACTTCATCTCCTACTATTTTTCCTATTCGGCAAGCATGGTTTCAATTAACTAAACGATTGCAGACACCTCGGGTTTGTGCCTATCTGCTGCCCTTAGCTGGAAATGGGGAATTCCTTCCGGACTCTCAATCTGCTGCTTTTCGGCAATGGTCTCAAGTGGGAATTACATGCCTTGGCCATCTATTTACTGGAGAAGGGGCTCAGTTTTCTTTTTCCGACTTTCGGATTACTATCACTTGGGGAGCTCCTCGACTTTCCCTTATTTGCAAATTACACATTATCTGAATTCCATACCACTAGCATTCCATCAACAAACGATGTTTCACAAGCTGGAACAGATTTTTCAATTAGGGAAGCCAAATATCCCTTCTTTATCTTATTATTATAAATATCTTACAAAGGTGGGGAGGATAGATATATGTGTGGTGCTGGCAGAGCGTTGGACAGGGGACGGGGAGTTTGTTGTATCTAATTCTGTCTTACATAATTGTTTTGGTCGGGTGGCCAGAGTCTCTCAAAATTCTTATTATAGGGAACTTCAGTATAAATTTCTTGGGAGGGCCTACATTTCTCCGCAAATGGCATACCACCAACATATCACCACTACTGCATACTGCGGGAGTTGCCCACAAGTCATAGGCACCCTGTCTCATGCATTCTGGGCTTGTCCGCCTATTAAGCTTTTTTGGGCAAAAATAGCGAGATATCTGGCCACTGTACTTACCGTTTCCATTCCAGTTGCACCTCTATGGCTTCTCTTCGGCTGCATCCCATCTTTGCGTATTAGAGAACCGGGCGTTTGTCTCATGCTACAGAAGGCATGCTTGGTGGGCAAACTGGTGATTCTTCAGCATTGGAGGAAGACTGAACCACCATCGTTTTGGGCCTGCAGAAATTTATTCTATTCGCTCATGCACATGGAGTATCTTTCGTCACGCAGCTCACCATGGCATCGGAGTCGATTTCTAGCGATTTGGGAACCCTACATTCAGACATTCCCACATCGAATCCAGAGTAGACTGCTTAATGAGTAATGACTGAAGGGAGCATTCTCATGCGCGCCAGACTTGGATGGATGCTGCATGTTAAGTCTGGAGGGAGAGACCATTGAGTCCTATATAATGTCAAGATTCCCATCAGAGCCTTGGGGGGGGTGGAGGTTTTAGGAAGGGGGGGAGTACATTTCCTTGATTGTATTTGGTTTCAAGTATGTCTGTTTGTAAGTTGGGAGGTATTGAAGTGTCACGCACCTCCTGATCTGTTTGTACTTTCTTTATAGAAAATTTTATAAAATGCTATTACAAAAAAAAAAAATTCAAAATGCAAACTTCCTTGTTAGTCCAGGCAGGATTTTCTCAGATTTAGCTAAGGTAACACAAGAGTGGTATAAATGTTTGAGGTTATTTCCCTTGACTCTCCATTGTTTCTCTGAAAGTCTTGTAAAGGTATTCTTAAATGGAATGCTAATGGCTATGGGACTGATATTCAGAGCAGCTAGTTAAGTTATCCGGATATAGCGCTCTGGCTAACATAACGAGGATATTCAGTGGTGTGGCCACTTCACTGAATATTCCCGGCTATTTTAAAGTTAGCCAGATAAGTATATTCAGCCAACTTTCGGACAGACCTACGGCACAACCAGAGTTAGCTGCATAAGTTAAGTGGCTAGATCCAAATATCGGAGTTAGCCACATAACTTATGTGGCTAACTCTTCTGCATCTGGAAATGCCTCCTGCCTGCCCCTAGAACACCCTCAACTTTTGTGGCTAAGTTCTAGCAAATAAGTCATTATGCAGCTAGAATATAGCGGCATACAGCTTTGAATATAGCCGAGTAACCATTTAGACAGATAACATTTCAGTTATCTGTCTAAATGCCTTTTTAATATGTTTTAATGCCTGAATAGTTGAAAGAATTTTTGAACAGTAGGACTGGGACTACTTCTCCTAATCCCTAATATTCCTAAACCATCTGTAGTAATGTTACGGGTGGATGGTTCTTAGGTAAATGCCTTTTCTTGTATTATTTGTTTTGTATATCATCTCTGTTATACCCTGACCTCTACCCCCTTCCCCCCCCTCCCCCTGCCACACACACACCTCTATCTCTTATTGTTGGGTTTCTTGAGATGGGAATTTTTTTCTTTTTTGTTATTTCATATAGTTAAAATGTATATTTTAGCATTAGCCCTTCTCTATGTTTCTGAGCAAAGTTGTATTGTTTGTTAATCTTTGAAATTTTTCAATAAATATAAAGTTAAAAAAAAAAAAAGCTTGCATACAAAATATATTCACTTGTCACATATTCATGCATCATCAAGTTTGTTTGATTTCATTACAAGTGGAATTGCTGCAGATCATGTTAAGAATAGGAAATAAACAAAAAAAAATAAAATATTTGATTATGACTATGCAAACAGAAGTATGGATTTTATCTTCTCTATCTCATTTAAAATGCATGGTTCCAGATTAATAGAATTGTATCTTATTTAAATATATGGAACTAACTTGCAAAGTCTATAAATGCCAGTTAATTACTCACGGGAATACAGTTCCTGCAGTACTGATGTTTAATTCATATGTAACCCTATCCTTGGTGCTTATTACCACAAATCAGACAAGCTTATTTGGATAGCATTAATCATGGCATATTTTGTAGTTGCATGAATTGAAAGTTATGAAAACAAACAATAGAGGAAGAATTTACTTTCCAAAAAGTTATGTGTTAAGCATAAAATGGGGCTAACAGTTTAGAAACAGAACTGTATCTGTATTCATTAAATTATATATATAGCAAATTACCTTAGGTTATTTAATTTCCTGGTGAACTTTTCAACAGTTCAGCTCTAAAAATTCTAGAAAGCAACTATATGATAACTGAGAGATGGAGTAAAATGGCTGATACCCAAGGCTGTTGTGGTAGCTCTCTTCTATTAGCATTATTTTGGGGGGAGTTTCCATTTGAACTAGCATTATGGTTAAACAAAAGGGAAGAAAGACCACTTACCTTTCCAGTTTAACCTACATCAAGCAGCACATCTGAGCCGCTGGTTCAATTTGTGCTCCACTGTGATAATCACTAATCAGCTGAATATCTCTAGTACAGGGCCACTTGGTAGCCTTTCAGTTCAGTTTTCGTCTGCATATTTTTTATTTTTACTTTATGGTCTCTTTATTCTATATTAGAGATGTGAATCGGAGCCGGAATCGGTTCGGATTCCGGTTCCGATTCACATGTAGGGTTTTTTCCATTGGGCCCAATCGCGGTTTTGTTTATTGTCAGCGCCACAGCCGATAAACAAAAAACCCACCCGACCCTTTAAAGCTAACCCCTTAGCTTCCCCCACCCTCCCGACCCCCCGAAAAACTTTTTACAGGTACCTGGTGGTCCAGTGGGGGTCCCAGGAGCGATCTCCCGCTCCGGGCCATCCTCCCGCTCCTGGGCTGTTGGCTGCCACTAATCAAAATGGCGCCGATGGCCCTTTGCCCTTTCCATGTGACAGGGCATTAGTGCCATTGGCCGGATCCTGTCACATGGTAGGAGCACTGGATGGCTGGCGCCATCTTGTGCTCCTACCATGTGACAGGGGCTGACCAATGGCACCAGTAGCCCCTGTGACATAGTAAGGGCAAAGGCTATCAGCGCCATTTTGAATACTGGCAGACGACGGTCCGAGTGCAGGAGGTCACTCCCGAACCCCTGCTGGACTTTTGGCAAGTCTTGTTGGGTTCAGGAGGGTCCCCCAACCCTTACCAAAAGTCCCTGGTGGTCCAGCAGGGGTCCGGGAGTGACCTCCTGCACTCGGACCGTCGGCTGCCAGTATTCAAAATGGCGCCGATAGCCTTTGCCCTTACTATATCACAGGGACTACCAGTGCCATTGGTCAACCCCTGTCACATGGTAGGAGCACAAGATGGTGCCGGCCATCCAGTGCTCCTACCATGTGACAGGATCCGGCCAATGGCACGGATACCCTGTCACATGGTAAGGGCAAAGGGCCATCGGCGCCATTTTGATTAGTGGCAGCTGACGGTCCGAGAGCGGGAGATTGCTCCCCGTGCCCCCACTGGACCACCAGGTCATTTTAAAATGGTTTTGGGGGGGTTCATATTGAGGCAATGAAGACACATCAGGCAGGATTCATGGCAGGCAGGAAAAGGGCCGACCACTCCCGTGGGTCCCCTTTTTATTGTACATACCCCCATAGCATACAATGTGTCATCACATCATTGGCTCCTCTCCCCATATCATACAGACGTGTCACTACACCATTGGCTTGGCTCAGGGGGTGTGTACGGATCATTTCATTGGCTGCTGAATCCTATACCATAATGTGTCTGTCTTTATCCTGCATCTGACTAAGTGCAACTAGCTATCCTTTCAGGCAGTCAGGGTTAATTATAAGCTAGAGAAGTACGTGACAGTCAGGTATCCTTTCCTTAGGCAGAGAGGTTTAATTATAAGCTAGAGATTTAGATGCACTAGTGTTGCTTCATTCAGTGCAAAGGTCAGGGAGAAGGGAAGTTAGTGTTAAACCCTGACATGGCCTGCTGGCAAAGCTCATAATTCCCCACAGGTTCAAAAGGGTGGGGGAAGCAAAGGGGTCATTTTAAAAGGGTCGGTGGTTTTTTTTTTTATCAGGCCATCGGCGCCATTTTTATTAGTGGCAACCAAAATGGCACCGATGGCCCGAGAGCAGGAGATCGGTCCCGGGGCTTCCACTGGACCACCAGGTACTCGTAAAAGGTTTTGGGGGGTTCAGGAGGGTGGGGGAAGGTAAGGGTTTAGTTTTAAAGGGTCAGGGTGGGTTTAGGGGTTGTTTTGGTGTGCCGGTTTTCCCGCCTTCCCTCCAAATAACTCCCGTTAGTGGACACTAACCCATGAACGATTTTTCACGATAAATCGGGGGAATTTCTACTGTATCGCTCACTCTAATGATTTTTGACGATTTAAAAAATATCGGACGATTTTTTTAAATCGTCAAAAAACGATTCACATCCCTATTCTATATTAGGTGAGGGTTTGTCTGTGTCTGTGTTCTGCATGCATGATCAAAACTTGCATGTTTGTCTGTGTTCTGCATGCATGATCGAACTAGATGTATTCTGCTAGCATGTAGTTTCTGTGTAGGATTCTAAAGCAGCTAGGTAGTCCTGTTTTATAATATCAGATGTACTGGTATTTTAGGGTCTGTTGTAATATTTATGGTGTTGCCTTTTCATAGGTAGGGTTGTTACTATTGAGTGCTGGCAGTTAGTGTAGATTTGGTATGGGAGGTTTACTATATTTTAATTGTAATTCACTTTACTCATGGCTTTGAGTGCCAAGCCTACTCCCAACATATGTTTCAATAGTCCTAACACCATATGGGTTCCAATTGCCTTTTTTGCCATTTAGCAGAATTTCTGGTTGGCATACAACATACATATTGGGCCTGATTTTAAAAAAGCATGTACATGTTTAAAATTGGGTTTTACACATGTAAATGTACTTTACTCATGTAAGTGGGCTTTTGAAAATTGCTACAATATATTCCATTGAATTGTCCAAAGGATATTCACTTGAAAATGCATTTTACGCATGCAAATGTTTTTTTTTAAATTACTATGATAGTATGTTGCATTTACACACATAACTCCTTTGAAAATTCACCAAATTATAAGAACATAAGAAATTGCCATGCTGGGTCAGACCAAGGGCCCATCAAGCCCAGCATCCTGTTTCCAACAGAGGCCAAAACCAGGCCACAAGAACCTGGCAATTACCCAAATACTAAGAAGAACCCATGCTACTGATGCAATTAATAGCATTCGAGGATTTCCTTTGTGCAGTTATGTTGTGGTTTGATCTGTCAGTTCTTCCTGAACTGGTTCACTGCCAAAAGAACATGTCATCTTTTTCATTTCTGAAAGGTAATTCAACAGAGGACGCTTTTAGAGCAATATAGCCTGCCATTTGTGAAGCAAGAACTGAAGTCATGTTATTGTTTGTAAGGTTTTGGGTGGACCCTTGCACACTGTGGCAGCTGACCATGCCCACGGGTGGAAGTCCCGTGAGGGGCAACAGGTCAGGCTCAGCTTTGGGACACACAACACAGAGTTATATCTTTTATTAGACAGAGTTGAGAAGCCACCAGAGGTGGCAAAAGTGAGTAGAGATGAAGCCCAGCTGGGCTTAGGGTTTCTTAGGATACTGGAACAGAGATTCCCTCTATGCCTGTGCTGCAGTGGAGAAAACTGAGATAGTGAGCATACACAGAGTACTGGTATAGAGCCTCATTTGTAAAGTTACTCACACAGTGATTTCTCCTGGAAGGTAACACAGAAGCTGGAATATAGGCAGACCCTCGAGGAGTGAGTACCTGGTTCCAGGGAACAGCTCTGAGGAAATAAAGGCAGCATTTTTTTCCAAGCAGAAGTGATGAGTTCAGGCAGTGAGTCAGGGAACATAGGCCCTCGAGGAACGAGTACCAGTGCCTGATAGTGACCTGAAAGAAATCAGAGAGGCCCCCGAGGAGCGGGTACCCCGTTAGGAAAAAGTCCAAAAGTTGGAGAGGCAGAGTAGCTAGGTATGGAGAGCGAATCTCATCCGTAAGGATTCCCTTGCTAACTCGATTAGCTAACAAAAAGTGTAGGCTTTTGTATCCGGGATGCATGACGACATCACAGGGGGACGCACCTGAGGTTCACACCAAAGAGAGAATAAGAAGCAGGGCCATGCAGCACGCGCGCGCCCTATGGTACCTGGACAACATGGCAGAATGTAGCCCCCAAGCCGTACCGGGGACGCCAGAGAGGATGGCAGGCAGAACCAAGGCAGCAAGTCGTCCATTAACCATGGGACGAGTTGCAAAAAAGGTAAGGTGGACAGAGTGGAGACAATGGGCAGCGACAGTCATAACAAGTCAGCTTTTTATGTTCTTATATTCCAAATGTGGATGGACAGGCACAGCATTAGAGGTCAAGCCCTTTTAGGGACATAAGGCCTGGAGGGACAGGCACAGAATTAAAGGTCAGGCCTTTGTAGGTACATAAAGCGTGGACGGACAGGCAGGTAAAACATTTAAGGATAGAAGTCAAGCCCTAATAGGGACATAAATCCTGGACAGACAGGCAGCAGGCACAGCATTTGAGGATAGAGGTCAAGCCCTCGTAGGGACATAAAGAATGGATGGACAGGCAGGTACCACATTCGAGGATAGAGGTCAAGCCCTTTTAGGGACATAAGGCCTGGATGGACAGGCACAGCATTCGAGGTCAAGCACTTGCAGGGTCATAAGGCCTAGGTGGACAGGCACAGCATTCAATGTCAAACCCTTGTAGAGACATAAAGCCTGGATGGACAGGCACAGCATTCAAGGTTAGAGGTCAAGCCCTTTTAGGGACATAAGGCCTGAACAGACAGGCACATCATTAGAGGTCAAGCCCTTGTTGGGACATAAGACCTGGACAGAAAGGCACAGCATTAGAGGTCAAGCCCTTGTAGGGACATAAGACCTGGATGGACAAGCACAGCATTTGAGGACAGAGGTCATGCCCTCATAGGGACATAAAGCCTGGATGGACAGGCAGGCACAGCATTCGAGGTCAAGCCCTTTTAGGGACATAAGGCCTGGACGGACAGGCACAGCATTCGAGGTCAAACCCTTGCAGAGACGTAAATCCTTGATGGATAGGCACAGCATTCAAGGTCAAACCCTTGTAGAGACGTAAAGCCTGGATGGACAGGCACAGCATTCGAGGTCAAACTCTTGTAGAGAATTAAAGCCTGGATGGACAGGCACAGCATTAGAGGTCAAGCCCTTGTGGGGACATAATGCCTGGACGGACAGGAACAGCATTCGAGTCTAACCCTTATAGAGACGTAAAGCCTGGATGGACAGGCATAACATTCGAGGATAAAGGTCAAGCCCTTTTAGGGACATAAGGCCTGGTGGGACAGGCACAGCATTTGAGGTCAAACCCTTGTATAGGCGTGAAGACTGGACAGACAGGCACAGCAGTAGAGGTCAAGCCCTTATAGGGATGTAAGGCCTGGACAGAGAAGCACAGCATTTGAGGTCAAACACTTGTAGGGACGTAAATCCTAGATGGACAGGCACAGCAATCGAGGATAGAGGTCAAGCCCTCATATGGACATAAAGCCTGAACGGATAGGCAGGCATAGCATTCAAGGATAGAGGTCAAGCCCTTGTAGGGACATAAAGCCTGGATGGACAAGCAGGCACAACATTCAAGGATAGATATAACTCATAACTATCAGTCTCCTGATTGGACAATTTATCCTGCTTACTAACTACAGATATCTCCTATTATCTATGAACCCTGTTTTCAGTATACTTAACTTATAGTATATCTTGTTTTTGTTTAGACTAATTTTATATGTCAGTTTCTCAGTCTGTTTAATGTAATTTGTCAAATTTCAATGTAACTGGTTGTTATAATGTAAACCGGAGTGAAGGCAACTCTGCTATACCTCGGTATATAAAAAAACGCTAAATAAATAAATAACTAAATATATATCAATCCCTTTTAGGGACATAAGGCCTAGATGGACATTCACAGCATTTGAGGTCAAACTCTTGTAGAAATGTAAATCCTGGACTGACAGGCACAGCATTTGATTTCAAACCTTTGTAGAGACGTAAAACCTGGATGGACAGGCAGCATTAGAGGTCAAGCCCTTCTAGGGACATAAGGCCTGGATGGACAGGCACAGCATTCGAGGTCAAGCCCTTGTAGGGATGTAAAGCCTGTACAGAAAGCACAGCATTTGAGGATAGTGGTCAAGCCCTTGTAGGGACATAAGGACTGGATGGACATCCACAGCATTCGAGGATAGAGGTCATGCCCTCATAGGGACATAAAGCCTGGATAGACAGGCAGCAGGCACAGCATTTGAGGATAGAGGTCAAGCCCTCATAGGGACATTAAGCCTGGATGGTCAGGCATGCACAGCATTCAAGGATAGAGGTCAAGCCCTTGTAGGGACATAAGGCCTGGACAGACAGGCACAGCATTCAAGGTCAAACCCTTGTAGATATGTAAAGCCTGGATGGACAGGCATAGCATTAGAGGATAGAGGCCAAGCCCTTTTAGGAACATAAGGCCTGGAGGGACAGGCACATTATTCGAGATCAAACCCTTGTAGAGACGTAAAGAATGGATGGACAGGCACAGCATTCGAGGTCAAGCCCTTTTAGGGACGTAAAGCCTGGATGGGCAGGCACAGCATTTGAGGTCAAGCCTTTGTAGTGACATAAGGCCTGGATGGACAGGTACAACATTAGAGGATGGGAATCAAGCCCTTGTAGGGACATAAGGCCTAGACAGACATGCACAGCATTAGATGATTTCCTTTGTGCAGGTATGTTGAGGTTTGATCTGTCACTTCTTCTTGAACTGGTTCACTGCCTGAAAAAAATGGCATCTTTTTCATTTCTGAAAGATAATTCAACAGAGGATGCTTTTAGAGCAATAGAGACTACCATTTGTGAAGCAAGAACTGAGCTGGAGATTATTTGTGAATACCTAGAAGCTATTAACTGTACTTATGCTCTTCAGCTGATGACAAAGGAACATGAAGAGCTTTCAGAAATAAGAAAAATGCTACTCAAGTTCATTTCTACAATATCAACCTTTGTTGACTTTGCAGTTTACACAGTGCCTCTGTAAACTATGGGAAGACAGAGGATGAATTAGAGTGCAACTACCACCAGTTTTCTATAGTACTAGAAACATTACTGTTGACACCTAAGAAAGATTTTGGGAACATGGCCCATATTATGAAGGTCATGAAAAGAATTGAGCATATGAACTATGCAAGCTCCAAACATCTTAAGTCAGCTTTTTATGTTCCTACATTCCAAATGTTGCAAAACAGGAAAAAAAATATTCTGGAAAGAAGTGACGCACAAATACATGAAACTGAAATTAGAAATACTAGAACTAAACTCAAACAGGCACAGTGATTGAGGTCAGGCCCTTGTAGGGTCGTACGGCCTGGACAGTATATGGACAGGTACAGCATTTCAGATCAGGCCCTTGCAGGGACGTATAGCCTGGACAGTGGATGAACAGGCACAGCATTTCAGGTCAGGCCCTTTTAGGGATGTACGGCCTAGACAGTGGACGGACAGGCACAGCATTTCAGGTCAGGTACATGTGCTGATATTATCTGGAGTATAGGAGGCAGTTGGAGCTGCTGCAAGGCTTTCAATTGCTTTTATTCATCTTGCCATTCACAGGGAAAATTTGGAAACCCAAGTAAAGGCAGGTTTATTTTCAAAAACACTAGCATTTCCATCAACTCTGGTGCCAGCCTTGAGTGGTGAGGGCTCATGATATCCCCTGTCATTGAAAATACACATTCACTGGGCACACTGGTTGGTGGACATGACAGATATCGCTGAGCAACTTTGGCTAGATGTGGCCAGACAGTGGACTTGTGTGCCCAATATGCCAGCGGATCTGTCTGCATGCCCTCTGTGGGCTCTGAGAGATACCGTGTCACTGACATTTGTGCTGGTATCTCCTTTGCTTGGGTGGGCTGAGAGTCACTCATTCCAGCTACTTTCTCTCTAGCCCATAGCAGAACAGATGATTCTTTATGGGCAACATGCCTTTGACATAATGAAGTGGAGGAGGAGGAGGAGGAGCTAGCTGTCATTGACAGAGTGCTGCTCCTGCTTGGGTTAGCACAACTCTCTGAAGTGCCCGCTGTTTCCTCCTCTGCTTCATGCCTAATCTGTCTCTGCCTATGGCACTCCTGTTCACGGACTTTTAGTAACAGCAGGTCCTTCACTAATGAGAGACAATTGGACTGTAGGGCGAGTTTCCCTTTCACACAGGGATCACAGGCTGTGGCGAGCATGTATGTGTAGTTTTCTGTTAAAGGCTTTAATCTCTCTTGCACCTGCTGCTGCAAAAAGTCCAGACAATGCAGCACCTCAGCTGTCATTCCCTCTTCCTGTTTAAAGCCCTCCAAATTTTCAGCCAGGAAATTAACTATAGGGATGATATCAGCCAAGGTGGCACTTCTGGAACTCAGCTCCTCCCTGACATCCTTGAAGGGCTGCAAGGATTTTTACCAGCTGACTCATAACTAACCAATCATGATGCCCTAGGGGATTATGCACACCTATGTCCATTAAACCAGAAAGTTCATGAAGGGGTATCTGCAGCTCCTCTGCAGCATCATAAAGGTGGAATTCCACCAGGTGGCAATGTCTTGAATGAGACATTTGTGAGGCATCTCCAAATCAGTCTGCTTTTGTCAGAGAACCTGCCCTGCCTTCACACTTCTGTGGAAGTGCGCTACTATGTTCCTGCACTTGTGTATTAATGTATGCAGGTATTCATTCTCTTGGTGATTGGACTCCAACCCCAGAGCTGTCTTCACTACCAAGTACAGAGAGTGGGCAAAACATCGGATGTTCTGAAAGCGCCCATCGGTTATTGCCTTTACCATGTTTGCACCATTGTCTGTGACAAAGAACCCTGCCTGAGGATTCCTGTCTTACTGATGTAGTTGCCAGTCCCTCAGCATATGTCTTATGCATGCTAGAATGTTGGTTACGATATGGGCCTTGTCCGTCAGGTGGGTGTGCAGTAAAGCCCACCTCCACCCTGATACTTGTTCACTAATAGAGCTGCTGCCTGCCCCTGCCTCAGCCAGGTCCCACCAGTGTGCTGTCAGGGAGAGGTAAGAGTGTGCAGCATTCATGGTAGTCCAGATATTGCAGGTGAAATACACACTCCCCTCTGCCTTAGCTAGCTGCGCTTGGATGCGACTGCGACACTACTTGTACAGGCTGAGGATGACCTTTCTGCTAAATGTGGTTCTGGAGGGGACTTTGTAATTTGGAACTACAACCTTCAGAAAATGCTTGAAACCCACATTCTCCACTATCTGCAAGGGCTGGTTATCAAGGGCAATCATTTTCCCAATGCTCCTGGTTACAACTTTTGAGGCTGCCTGTCTCCTACCCCGGGATAGCGTTACCGCACACCACCCCATTTCCTCCAAGGTGGGTTGACGCTTCTGACACATGGCAGGGGACTGCTGACCTGCCACCTGACTGCTAGAAGGGGCTGAGGGTGTGGGGTGACTCTGCTCCTTTTCAACCACTTTATGCCGCCTGGAAAAAGGGGTCCCCTGACTGGTACTGTTGTTGGGTGTTGCCTCTTTATATGATGCGTCATGCCAAAATTAGATAGATGTCCCATTTGCTTGCCTCTGCTAATAGCCCTGCCACAGTAATTACACTGAGCAAAATGTGGGTCCTCCGTCACTTTAAAGTGGCTCCAGATCGCAGATGTCTTTCATGATCCCTTCTCTATAGCCTTCGGGGTGGATGCTGGCACTGGAGCTGAAATAGTGGGTGCACCCTGAGAAACAATGCCAGGGGCATCAGTCATACTCTGTGCCTGCGCTGACTGCTCTTCCTCCTCCTCATCATCAGTTTCATCTCTCCCCTGCAGCACTGAAGTGGAGGCTAAGACAGGACTAATGAATCCTCCTAAACCTTCGTCAGCTATTACTTCTTCCATTTCTGATGATGAGAATCCCACACAAGATGATTCTTCATCGGAATCAGAAGTAAACAGTGCCTGCACTACATTTTCAACGCTATGTCAAGTCTGCTGTTGCACTGCTGCTTTTGGGTCTCGCCCTTTTGTCTTGCATGACTCAGCCTCCCCTTCCCTCACTTCCAAAACTACAGGGTCATAAACAGGTGGTGGCGATGCATCATCTTTAGATTTCATTTTTTTTCCAAACGGAACTGCCTGCCCCTCCAGAGATTTTAGATTGGAGCAGGTCCCTTTTTAACTTTAATGGGGGACTATCACTCCCTTTTGAGGTGCCTCCTCTCCCAGTCCCAATCACTCGACCATGTCTAGCTTTCCCTGACATTATGGATTTATTGTCAGCGTCTACTAGGGATTTCAATTAAAAGAATTGGGGCGGATTTTCAGAGCCCTGCTCGCGTAAATCCGCCCAAAACCGGGCGGATTTACGCGCGCAGAACCCCGGGACTCGCGTAAGTCCCGGGGTTTTCGGAGTGGGCGTGTCGGGAGGCGTGTCGGGGGGCGGGGCCGGAGCACGCGGCGTTGCGGGGGCGTGTCGGCAGCGTTTTGGGGGCGGGTATGGGGGCGTGGCTACGGCCCGGGGGCGTGGCCGCGCCCTCCGTACCCGCCCCCAGGTCGCGGCCCGGCGCACAGGAGGCCCGCTGGCGCGCGGGGATTTACGCCTCAAATCCCCCGACAAAGGTAGGATGGGGGTTTAGACAGGGCCGGGTGGGTGGGTTAGGTAGGGGAAGGGAGGGGAAGGTGAGGGGAGGGCAAAGAAAAGTTCCCTTCTAGGCCGCTCCGATTTCGGAGCGGCCTAGGAGGGAACGGGGGTAGGCTGCGCGGCTCGGCGCGCGCAGGCTATACGAAATCGATAGCCTTGCGCGCGCCGATCGAGGATTTTAGCCGATACGCGCGACTACGCGCGTATCTACTAAAATCCAGCGTACTTTTGTTTGCGCCTGGAGCGCAAACAAAAGTAGGCTGTTCGCGCTCGTCTGAAAATCTACCCCATTATTTCCAAAAGAGGCCCACTGGGGATTTGCCTTCAGAGAGAACCGCTGTCCCAATATGCGTGAGTCTGCAAAACTGGCTGCCCACAGGCACAGTGCATTGATGTGTGCACTAATGTAATGTATGTGTACACAACAAAGTTGTAACCTCAAAAGTGGCCCACTGGGGATTTGCCTTCAGAGAGAACTGCTGTTCCAATATGCATGAGTCTGCAAAACTGGCTCCCACAGGCTCAGTGCACAGTAATCCCCAGTAGGTTTTAGTAACACAAACTCCCACCTCCCTGTATGTCACAGTATCTCACCATTCTGTCCCAGTCATCTCCAGTATATACCAGTATGTCCCAATTACAACCAGTATGGCCCAGTACACTCCTTACCACTCCCTAGCCTGCAACATTGTCCATTTACCCATAGAAGCCACCCCACCAACATAAAGTCTAAAACCAAAATTAAAGTTTTCATTTGTGTGTGTAAATGGACAGTAGTAAATGAACATTAGTAAGTTGGATGATGTTTGTGCTTATTTATTTATTTATTTATTTATTTATTTTATTTAGGGTTTTTATATACCGACTTTCTCGATGTGCAAATCAAATCAAGACGGTTTCCAAAGAACAAAACTTTCGCCGTAAGGGCTGCAAGCTCCAACTGCCTCCTATACTCCAGATAATATCAGCACATGTACCTGACCTGAAATGCTGTGCCTGTCTTACTTCATTAAACTCATAATTGCAAACCTATCCCAGACACCCCTAACATCCTTTTTTGCATGTGTACTTTTCTTTTATGTGGATATACATGCGTATGTGGCCCTTTTTAAAATACGCATTGCATACAATTCGGTCACAAACATGCGTATGTGGCCTTTTTTTTATGTGTGTAAGCATTTAATAATTCACCTTTAGGAAGATCTTATCAAGCAGACTTGATTGAGTTTTGTAATGGCAAAAGTAGTAAATCAGGGAGGTGAATATTGCCTATGTGGACTTCAGTAAGACTTTTGTCACTGTTCTATACAGAATATTTATAAACAAACTGGTCAATATGGGAGTAAGACAGATGATTGTTAACTGGCTGAGAAACTGCTTAGGCAACACAACTCAAAGACGTTTCAGTTTTGGAATCATTTGATAAGCTTTATCTGCTGTGCTTCATGTTTATGCAGCTTCAAAAGGAACTTGAAAACATAGATGCAAGACTCTTCTGCCACATTACAATATTCAATTTAATAAGCTCCTATTCTTTTTCTATTTATTATTGAATTGCATTGCTAGCCTAATTGCTTCCCATGGTTTTACAATATGATGCTAATAGTATTTAGTAACATACTGGTATTATTAGCATGCATGCTTGGATGAACTGTACTCACACATCATCTGGCTAAGATATGGTTAAAAACCTGCCAGATCAAAGCTATAAGAGAGACTATGTCTGCTGAAAAAGAGCTAGCTGCCCATAATCAGAATTATTGATTGGGGAAGAGTGGATGGATTCTCCTGTGCACAAGCCAACAGCTCAGGCAAGCAAGAGGGCTGCCTGAGGGCACAATGTGAGGTTTCCCTTGATGAGAGACACAAGAAGTATAGGATGTAGCTACTTCCTTGAACATGGACAAAATTGATCCATTGTTGAAGAGCAGCAGCTTGTATTTTCTTTTGAAGAGAAGTAGCCAATCTTTTCTTTTTTTTTTTTTTATTGCCCTGTTACAGAGAAATTGCAACAGGTTATTGAAAAATTACAACCCTGATATAAAGAGTGAGTTCTATGACTTTGAAAGTTAAATGAAAAATACTTTTTACATTTATTTTTTCAGATTATTAATACA
The DNA here is from genome assembly GCF_901001135.1 of Rhinatrema bivittatum. Taxonomy (NCBI): domain Eukaryota; kingdom Metazoa; phylum Chordata; class Amphibia; order Gymnophiona; family Rhinatrematidae; genus Rhinatrema; species Rhinatrema bivittatum. The sequence goes on from NC_042618.1 coordinate 95,886,366, forward strand.
TTTTTGAAAAGTCAGTACCTCAAACCCTTAAGATGTATTTCTTGAATAAAATGTGCCACTATAAAACTCATTTATGGCTCTATTCATCTGTTATGCTTGTTATACACTAAAAGTGAGAATAATTGTTATCATAAATACTAGTTTCTTATACTAATATTCTTAAAGATGCAAAAAATTCAGATTAAAGCTAATAAATAGTATTGTTGTTATGATTGGTAGTCCTCAGGTTGTCCCACTGACTGAACTCTTACCTCCTGCGCCACGCTGACAGGCCACGTGATCCAGTGCAAGTTGCGGCTGGACGCAGCTGATAACCCTTCTCCCCAGGCTTCTCTGGGTGCACGCACGCCTGACATTCTCAGACTTAAAGGGCCCTTGGCAGGAAATCCCCCACAGCACTCGTTGATGACCTCATAGGCTCTAGCCTATAAAAGGCCCTTACTTCCTTCAGTCTTTGCCGCAACAACAGGTCTCTCTACATCCTAGTAGAGCAAGTTGCCTTCCTTTGTCCTTGTCTTAAGTTCCAGTGACCTTTGTCCTTGTCTTCAATTACAACATCCTTTGTCCTTGACCTCAGCTCCAGCAGTCTTCATCTTCACCTCCAGCCTCTGTGTTCATTGTCTTACTCATCAGTCCCCGTGGTAGCCTCAGTGTTCCTGTCTCCGTGTACTCCAGTCCTTAGTCCAGTGTCTTCAGCTTTTCTGGTTAGTCTTCAGTTCCTTCATTCTTTAGTGTTCCTTGCCTCCTTGTTTCTCCTGCTCTGCCTATCTGTCCCGCCATCCCTTGGACAGACCCTTGGTTTTGACCTCGACTGGCTTCCTGGACTTCTCTTTATCACCACGTGTCATGGACCATTGCCTGCTTCTTGGATGTGCCTGACCATTGCCTGCTTCTTGGACCTTCAGCTTATCAGCAGAGGTCCCCATCTAAGACTTGCCAGCCCCGGTACTCAAAGGCTCAACCCAAGGGGAACCTGGATTGGTAAAGGCGAAGCTCCAATGGGCCTCTGCCTCATCTAGGTCTGTCTAATGATGGTGGGGAACTACAGGACTCCTCCCTGCAGGTTACATCAAGTCCGCCTTGGCTCAGTTGTGTGAGGCCTACCATGGCTCCAGTGACATCAGCCCCAATTTGATTGGCCACACCAAAACCTATCCAGTGGAGACCTGGGTGCAGCAAATCCTGTATGGTCTCCAAAAGGTTGTCTTTCCTGATGATCATGGTGTCCGTCCTTCCAAACCCATGTAAGAATCCAAAGAAATTCAAACTGCACCATAGCATCTCCAGTAAAAAAAACCCCACCATTAAGCAAATCCAAGAACTCTTGGGGCAAGAGAGGTCTGAGTATGAAAGTTTAGAAATAGAACACAATTGTGTCAATAAAAAACTTGAGTTCCTTATCACTAGGAAAGGTGAAGAGATATGAATCCTGCATACCTGACTTCAGTAAGATTATGAAAAAGAAGTATATGTCTCCACCATCATGATGGGGACTGTCCTCCGTCAATTAAGCCCAAAAGAGACTATCCCTTCACGTGCGGCTCTGCTTCTGTCCCTGGAATTGTAGAAGCTACTGCCTGAGTCAAGAAAATCACAGGTAACTGAAGGGGTTTAAGAGGGGGATACTGTTATGATCGGTGGACTGCAGGTTGTCCCACAGGCTGTTGCTCTTACCTCCAGCCCTGGGCCCGAGCTACCATCATCAGCTCAATACTATCAAGGATCTCTCATACAGCCACATAGCAGGCCACCACGTCAACAGGCCACATGATCCAACGTGGCTCTTGGCTTGAAGCCACTGACATCCTCTCTTCCTGGGCTTCTCTAGGCACATGTACACCTGACATTCTCAGATTTAAATGGTCCAAGGTGGAAAATCCCCCTCAGTGCCCGCTGATGACCTCAGAGGCTCTGGCCTATAAAAAGACATCTTTTCCTTCAGTCTTTGCCTCGGCAACAGGTCTTCCTATGACTTAGTAGAATAAGTTCCCTTCCCTCATCCTTGTCTTCAGTTCCAGCATTCTTCATCCTTATGCTCAGTTCCAGCATTCTTCATCCTTATGCTCAGTTCCAGCAATCTTCATCTTCACTTCCAGCCTCCATGGTCCTTGTCTTACTAATCAGTCCTCATGGTTGCCTCATCATTCCTATCTCTGTGTTCTCTAGTACTGAGCCCAGTGTCTTCAGTTCTTCTGGTCAGTCTACAATTCCTTCATTCTTCAGTGTTCCTTGCCTCCTGTGTTGCTCCTCATCCTCCTGTGCTGCCTAACCATCCTGCCTTCTCTTGGACGGACCTTTGTCTGGCTTCCTGGACTTCTCTTGATCACTGCTTATCATGGCCCATTGCCTGCTTCTTGGACCTGCCTGAACACCACCAGACATTTACCACTGCCTCCTTCTTGGACCTTCAGCTCATTAGCAGAGGTCCCCACCTAAGACCTGCCAGCCCTGGCACCCAAAGGCTCAACCTAAGGGGAACATGGGCTGGTAAAGGTGAAGCTCAAGTTGGACTTCTGCCTCATCCAGGTCCGCTTGCTGATGTTGTACACATATGTATGATGTTTATAAATTAGCATTTATGTGAGTACAGGCTACTTATGTACATATATTTTACTTTTTACATGTACAACCCTTTGAAAAGTCACTCCATTTAAGACTAATCAAATTTCTATAGCAAAATATCAAATATTAGTGTTGAAAAAGATGATTTTGCTGGCACAAAATGAGCCATCAATATGAACTGTTCTATAGAAGATAGCATGAAAATTAAAATACTAATAAGCTTCATAGACTAATACACACACTATTTGTATTAAACGATAACCTAAGATTCACAATAGCAATTTATTCATAAAACATCCTACTCACTTGCATAATTGGAAGATGATTTATCAAGAGTATTGTGAAACTGATCAGTACTAAATATTACAGGACAATTATCTCCCAAGGTAAAACTGACATCTACAAAGAGATTTCTCACCCTTCAAGCCAATATTTCTCCTTGTCATAAGACCCCCAACAGTAACTGAGGCCATTAATATTTTCGTAAGACAAGGCATTATTAGCAATATGTTTCCACTGGGAGAAGGGCAGCAAGGGACAAGCTGCTCAGTCTTATAGCATTCTAAAGTGTTCATTATGGTCTGACTCTTTTATACTGAACATTTATGCATTTTACAGATCAAAGATGATGCATTAAATATGCAAAAGACATTTATAGAAATTTAAAATGGAACATGCAGGTTGCTAATAATGAAGTTACTCTTCCCAAAGTTAACTTCAAAGTTTTTAAATGTTAGATAAAGCATATATGGTTCATTATGCATGTTCAAAATGCTCACCACTAAAAAAAAAAAGTGATGGGGAGATTTTGAAATAGCCTGTGTTTTTGTGAAGTATGTAGATGCTTTTAGCATACACAATTTATGAGAATTTTCAAATACAAGTTACTCAGGTACTTTTGCTTTAAAAATGTATACAAAGAATGTGTGTTAAATGTGACTATCTACTTTACACCTGCTACTCTGTGTGGGTAGCTGAGGGGTTAAAATAGCACAGTTATTAGTGAAAATGTCATGTATGCTTGCTTTTTTCCTCCCAGAAGTCAGCATGTGCATTTAGCTGACTAGAACCAAAAGATATCAAATTTTAGCCAATCCATTTTACCATTTTTAGTATTATTATTTTAGAAAGCAATATTCATAAGACTTATCTGGATAAGTATGGACTTATCCAACTAAGAGGGTCATTTTCTAATGGGACTGCACGCAAAAAGGGACTTTTCGCATGCAAAAGGTCCCTTTTCATGTGCGATAGCTAAATCGGGGCGGAGTCCGCTCCGGAAGGGGAGGAGTCGGGGCGTCATCAGGCAGACTCTGCGATGATTTCGCTGGCGGCAATAAGGTAAGATCCCCTTATTGCTGCCAGTAGCGCGCCCAATAACGCCACCTTTTATGATGGCGCTATTGGGTGCGAAAGCCAGCAGTGATAACACCGCGGTGGTGCGATCACTGCCGGCTTTCACAGGCCCGCCCCCCGCTTCGCCCTCACGCCCCCCAATACTGCCGAATTCAGAGAGGCTTGTGCCATTGGAAAATGCTGCCCTAAGTGGCGGTGGCTGAATATCTGCCAGGGCTCAGCAGCCTCCACTTAGCCAGATAAGTTTTTAGCTAGATAGGTGGCAGGTGAGGTGAAGGCATGCCAAGGATGAGATGAGTTAGCCAGACAAGTTATCCAGCTAGCCCGATATTCAGTTAGCCAGATAATTTATCCAACTAACTTTGGATAGCCCATGGACCTGTCCTAAAGTTAACTGGACAAACTTGTCTGAATAACTTTAGGACAGCAGGATATATTCAGTGATGTGGCCATATCACTGAATATACAGGCGCTAGGTTAGCAGGATATGTTTATCTGGCTAACTAACCAAGCTGAACAACAGCTCAATATCTACCTTATTAATAACTGGGTAAATTGTTATTTTCCTTAGTAGATGGCTTTAAAAATTGCTCTCCCCATTTATACTTTATTACTTTTTAAAATCTTCAATCTGACTTAATAAAAAAGATGAATTTTTAGTTCTATTTATTAATGTATGTTTTATATACTGTAAATTAAATAAGCAGGGGTAACTTGCTGATGTGGCTGTACTACCCTTAACCAATAAGCCTTACATTTGTGATGTAACTCAACATTGCTCTCTGCTTCAAATGGCAAGAGTTAACGGGGAATTGGACTCAGACATGAACCAACAAGGGCCCTAACTTTAATGGTTTGGGAAACTAAGTATAGGGGTAACTTGTAATATGGAGGAGACTTGTAATATGGCGTGGCTGGTGTTACCATAAGCTTGCTTTGGTCTTTTTCAGCTATCATTTCTATGTTTCTATGTTTGTCTTGAAAATGTAATGTGATGAAACTTGTTGACCATTGAGATGAGTCTATTGCTCTTGCTAAGGTCATAGTGAAAAAGTATTTGGGGGTAATTAAAACATTTAGCATAGGGGTTTTCAACTCTGTCCTCAAGTACCCCCAAGCCTATTTGCTTTTCAGAATATTTTCAATGGATATGCATGAGAATCATACAATGGAGGCAATGCATCAGATCTATCTCATGAGTATTTATTTTTCATATCTGAAAACTAGAATGATTGGGAGTACTCAAGAACAGGGTTGAAAACTCATGCTTTAGGAGACTGGCACAGATAGACCCTTTCCTTTCTAAGTCACTGGTTCAATAGCGAACACATGTTATCATCATCTGAAAGCCAGTCAGTGGACTTTGTAAAATAATTTGGTAGTTCCAGTTTAGTTCCCAGTGGATAGATGACCATATCACTAAAATGTCACCTTAAAAAATTAGCATTCATTTTAAAACCTGTTGGCAGTCTCTGCAGATAGATCAAAGATTAAACAGCCGTGGAGATTGAATTACCTTCTGACCCCTAGAAATGGTACCCTCCAAAATATGACTGAGGCAAATTTTGGCAAGACAGTGTGGGAAATTCAGCATTGTTTTGCCGGGTGATATTCTAAAGGATTTTCCATTTTATATCTAAGGGACTAGAATCATCAAAGCGCTATAAATAAAGCTGAACTATAGCACATTAGCATCTGCAATTAAAAATGGGCGTGGTTAAGGAAATTTCAGATATACTGCATCACATAGGTAAGTTGCACAAATCACAAAAATGTATCATGTCTCGTGAAGCAGTATCACATTGTGCGATGCATTAGCACGTTGAGTGTCATTCTTTGTGTTGCATATCATTTTACATCTGGCATGTTATTTTCTTTGTTTATATATACTGGCTTCTTGCAACTGCCTCTCTGAGGGTATGTCTGGCATGGGAGAGAGAGGAGAGGAAGTGAGTTCTTGGTTGGAGTTTAGCGGAAATTCATAGCATTTTCTGAGTGAGTTATCCTGTTTAGTGTTATCATCTGTTTACCTTTACCTCTGTCTCTTGTCTTTATCAGTGTGTGGAAATTTTTGTGTGTTTGTCAAGTTTGTCATTTTTTCTTTCTGTGGTGGTGGAATAGTGGTGGAGGAGTGCAGAGGAGTGTGGTAGAGGGTGGAGAGGTGGAGGAGTGAGGAGGAAGAGGAAGTACTGTGGAAAGTATGGGGAGAGAGGAGAAGAGAAGCATGAGTAGAGGAGGGAGAGGAGGAGGGAGGAGGATGGCAGAAGGGAGGAGAGGAGAAGGGAAGAGGGCAGGAATAGTAGGCGGAGGAGGAGGATTAGGGGTAGAGACAGAAGTAGATTTAGAGAGGAGGGAAGGGATGGAGGAATCAGGAGGGGGGGATGTCAGGAGGAGGACAGCAGGGAAGGCATAGACAGAGAGGGAAGGAGGGGAGAGTTGGCTGGGTAGGTGCAGGAGTAGAAAGGGGAGCAAGGAGTGGGAGCAAGAGTCAAGAGAGTGACACCACCTCTCTGGATGTGGAAGTAGCAACCCGCTCATCTGGAAATCAGGCAGCAAGTTGGACTCATCTTCATGCATACAAGTTCAGCATCGAGGACAATGAGATGCTCATCACTGGGGTCCTCAAGCATTACAATATGCTGTTTGTGAACCATGCAGTGAAGACATCTAGGACAGCCAAGGGCCAGAAATGGTGCACCATTGCCCAGGCCATATCCTGGTGCAGCGGAATAAAGAGGACCAGACACTAAATGGCCCACCGCTACCGTGATGTATAGGCCCAGCTAAAAAACACGGTGGCCAGCCACTAGGGATGTGAATCATTTTTTGACGATTTAAATTATCGTCTGATATTTTTAAAATTGTCATTAATCGTTAAAGAGTGTGAAACAATAGAAATTCCCCCAATTTATCTTTAAAAAATCGTTAATCGTCTTAGTGCGCACTAACGGGAGTTAGTGCGCACTACCCATTGTTACTGCGCACTAACATAAAATGATACAATTTGACACTTTTCAGGTCAGTTAAGGTCAGTTAGGAATGAATATGTATTCCTATTGGCTGCCCTCTTATTTATTGATGTGACCAAGGTTCCCACTGAGGTGATGGTTTAATATATGGGGAATGGAAAATGGAAACAGTTGGTAGCTTGACAAAAAAAGGTAATGTGATCATCAGTCATGTGACTAGAACTTGTTTGTTTATTATTTTTGTTACCAGGCACTGGCACGGGAAATGCTAGTGCATGTTTTGAATTTGCCAATCCCTGTGCATTTTAGAAAGGTGGTCCTAGAATTATTATACACACTTCGAATATATGTATATGGTAATTGTTGGTAAGTGTATTTTTGAAGTGGCCACACTGGCCAGTACATTTACTTTCCCTCCTACTTTTACTCACTAGCTAAGCTTTATAAGAAGGGCTTCTCTGCTTGTGTGTTGCTTTTGTTTGGTGTGAGGAGAGGAGAAACATCAGCTCTTTATTCAATCTACTAGATCTATTATATCAACCTACTCAATTTTTTATTGATTTATTATATCAATGAATTAATAATTAATTACTAGGTGGTGGTGAATGTCTGATACACTAGGCTACTAGCCTAGTGTCACTGTCTGGCTAGGCTAGTGGCATTTAGCAGAATTATTAGTAGCAGTACTGCAGCATTATATTCAAGCTTAGGTAGGCAGGCAGTGCACCACTCCAGCAGTCACATCAGTGCTTCCTGTGCAGTAGTGCAGCATTATATATTATCAATCAATCAGTACTATTAGCTGCAACTGGTGATTGAGTGATACTAAAATATCAGTCTAACTAGTAAACGAGTGTGTCATCTTACTGCTGTGCCAGTGTGTTGGCGCTGGACTTGCACTTGAGCCTTAAATTTATAAATCAATTGTTTGTTAGTAGTGCTAGTATATTAAGTATACTTATTAAGGGGTAGCCTAGTGTCACTGGCTAGTGGCTGGCTACTAGCCAGTGAGCCACTAGTCAGATTACTAGTCACACAGTGACATGTCACATGACTATATCCTATCCTCTGTCCTGTGCTCTGGTTGGGGCTATATTTATATTAGCTGCTTAAGTTTAAAAAGTAAAATACAACACAATACATTACTGAACTACTCATTGGCTGCTGTGCCAGCTTACTTTGTTGGCGCTGGACTTGAGTCTGCCTGGCTGGCGGTTATAATTTATAAATCACTCAATATCAGTAGCACTATTAAGGGGTAGTGGCTGGCTAGTGGCTGGCTAGTGGCTACTATTAGCCAGTGAGCCACTAGTCAGATTACTAGTCATCACACAGTGACCTGTTACTTGACTATATATCCTATCCTCTGTCCTGTGCTCTGGCTGGGGCTATATTTATATTAGCTGCTTAAGTTTAAAAAGTAAAATACAACACTGAACTACTCACTGGCTGCTGTGCCAGCTTACTTTGTTGGTGCTGGACTTGAGTCTGCCTGGCGGTTATAATTTATAAATCACTCAGTAGTGCTATTTAGGGGTAGTGGCTGGCTAGTGGCTACTAGTCAGATTACTTATATCTTTATTTTATTTATTTATATACTGACATTTGATCTCAATTGAGAGATCACACCAGTTTACATTCAGGTACTGTAGGTATTTCTCTATCCCCAGAGGGCTTACAATCTAAGTTTTTTTGTACCTGAGGCAATGGAGGGTAAAGTGACTTGCCCAAGATCACAAGGAGTGACAGCTGGACTTGACCGCTGGTCTCCTGGTTCATAGTCCACTGCTCTAACCACTAGGCTATTTCTCCTCCCTACTTATCTATCTTATCTATTAGGTGCTGCTACTAGTACACTGCTGTGCCAGCCTTACTTGTTGGTACTGGACCTGAACTTGCAGCTTGACTGAGGCTGGCTGGTGGGCCAGTGGCCACTGGTTATAAAATCACCTATACAGCGCTAGTATAATTAATTTCCTGTGTTCTGGGGCTGCTATAATATTACCTGCTAAAGCCATAAAGTTTAAAATGTTTGGTGGTAACAAGAAGAGTGCTACTGGAAGGGAGAAGTCCAGTCCCTAGAAAAAAAATGCGATTTGATAAGAATGATACCCCTTCTAATGCGGCTAATGTAGAAGTTCAAGGTAACTTGCAGGACAAGGAAGGAGCAAAATCAGGAAAATGTGAAGGAAAGGTGAAAGTCAAATCTGTGCAGCTGCAGCACACTTTATTGTTAGATGAAGTGCTAGAGAAAGTCTTGAATAAAGAATCAGAGGACTCTGAGGAGGAGGATGACGATGTTGATGATGATCAGGGTTTTTGGCCTATTAAAAATTCTGAGGAGGAGGAGGAGAAGAACACCACCAATGACAAAAGCCACTGTCAGTGCCAGTATCATCCTCCCTATTCCTAAACCAGTTGAACATCGGCAAGTTAATACAACACAACTTCTTCTGCTACTTCTTGTAATACTACTATTAGTACTACTACTATGACAATGACAAGAAGTGTCCAGCCTAGAGTAAGGGACAGTAGAAAAACATCTAAGGTTTGAATCATTTTAATGTTGTGGCTGACTGGAGATGTGCTGAAGTATCCATTGTAAAATGATGGTGAGCCGTGGAAGAAGTTTTGGACATCTTACTACCACCAACATGAAATATCACCTTGAAAATGAACATAGAGCACTGTTGCTTGCAGAAGAAGAGCTGCAGGGAAGCCACAGAAGGAAATTAGTCAGAAGATGTGTGTATGTGAAGCAGAAGCAGTCTCCTTCTCCTTCTCCTCTTCCCCAGCAGCAGCGGGAGGAAGCTACTATTGAGCAGATGGGGTGGTGGTCCTTCTTCAATTTCACAGACTAGGAAGCAAGTATAATCCAAAGTGGTGACACGGCAAATTGCTGTAATGATTGCTGAGGATGATCAGTCACTCAGATTGTAGAGAATGGTGGATTTAAGAAGCTGATCCATCTTTTAGCCCCTGACTACAAAATTCCTTCAAGACTACATTTACCCGTCAGGTGATTCCTTCCCTGTACTCACAATGTCGTGCTGAAATGCAGAGTGTGATGGCAAGAGCAAAGGGATGGAGCATACATCTCACCACTGATGTTTGGACTAGTATGAATGCAATGCACGCATATTTGTCTCTAACAGCACATTGGTGGCAGCTGGATGAGGCATTAACTGACAGCACAAGAAGCAGTGCAGCTAGTAGCACCAGCAGCTCCAAAAAAGCTTTCTCCAGGATACCAGAGGGCTTTACTGCATGCTCAAGTGCTAGACAAGAGACATACTTCTGAAAATATCTTACAGGCAATTCAGGGGATGATGGAAGGATGGAAAGGGCTACTTAGAAGCAGTGATATGGTGGAATGTTTAAATGGATATGTCATTAATCCTACAATGGTGCCAATATGATTAAGGCTCTGGCTGATGGTGGATTCAAGGGCATCCGATGCTTTGCACATACACTGCACCTGGTAGTGAGGGATGCTTTGGGGCTAAGTGGCAAGGAAGTGCAAGGTGCTGGTACTAGTCAAGTCCTGAAGCGGTTGATTGAAAAGTGTCGCAAAATAGCTGGGCATTTCAATCACAGTGTGAAAAGTTGGAAGGAACGCAGAGAAAAACAAATAGCAGTTAGGGCACCATTGCATAACCTTGTTCAAGATGTGCCTACCAGATGGAATTCCACTTATCTTTTGTTGAAGAGGTTGTCTGTACAACAGACACCTCTGCATGATTTGGCAATGGAATCAGAAATTGGATTGAAAAATCCACTTGGATGTCAGGACTGACAACATTGCACAGATGGTGCATGTCTTTCAAGCCTTTCAAAGAATATACTGATGAACTGAGTGCAGCTACGGCCAGTGTTAGGTGATATCATCCCTGTAATATATGATCTGGAGCAGGTATTACAGGAATTTCTGCATCAGACAGATTTGTCGAAGGAAGTGTTGCAGCTTGTGAGATGCTTAAAAGAGCAAGTACAGAAAAGGTTGAAACCTCTAATGGAAAGGATAGCTATATCTTAGCTACTATGTGTGACCCACGTGTGAAAGGCAATGTTGCTCTCAAGTGCAATACTCTTGCATCCTGGACAAATAAGTTGATTGAAATGGTTAAAAGATTTCAACTCCTCCCACTCCATCCTGCTCAGCTGCTTCCAGTTCCACCAGCTGCTTCCCTCCCATGATGACAACCCATTCTCCTCCCAAATTTCATGAAACTGGTCCTATTTCAAAAGCAAGAGCAAGATTTGTCACATTTGAGTGGTGCTGCTAACCAGCAGCACCTGCAAGAGAAGGTTGCAGAAATTCATGTGAAGAATTTTCTCTCTGAGCCAGTTGAGAGCATGGAGTCAGATCCCCTGAGATATTGGGCAGAAAAAGCTTCAATGTGGCCTTATCTTACCAGAGTAGCACAACACTTTCTTTCCTGCCCACCCACCAGTGTGCAAAGTGAAGAGTATTTTCATTAGAGATGTGAATCGTGTGCCCAATCGTCTTAATGATTGGGTTCGGCTGGAGGGAGAAAAAAGTCTGATTGCTGGAGATGTGAATCGGAATCGGTTCTGATTCACATCATTAATATTTTTTTTAGTGAGGCCCGACCCTTTAAAATTGACCCCTTACCTTCCCCCACTCCCCAGAACCCCCCAAAACTTTTTACGAGTACCTGGTGGTCCAGTGGGGGCACGGGGACCGATCTCCCGCTCTCAGGCTATTGGCGCCATTTTGACTGACGCTCAAAAATGGCGCCAATGGCCCGATAAAAAAAACCCCACCCGACCCTTTAAAGATGACCCCTTAGCTTCTCCCCCCTCCTGATCCCTCCAAAACATTTTTAAATTACCTGGTGGTCTAGTGGTGTTCCCGGGAGCGATCGCCCGTTCTCGGGCCGTCGGCTGCCACTCATGTGACATGGTATCCGTGCCATTGGCCGGCCCCTGTCACATGGTAGGAGTACTGGCTGGCCGGTGATCACTCCCGGGAACACCACTAGACCACCAGGTAATTTAAAAATGTTTTGGGGGGATTGGGAGGGTGGGAGAAGCTAAGGGGTCATCTTTGAAGGGTCGGGTGGGTTTTTTTTTAATCGGACCATCGGCGCCATTTTTGAGTGGCAGCCAAAATGGCGCCGATGGCCCGAGAGCAGGAAATCGGTCCCCACGCCCCCACTGGACCACCAGGTACTCGTAAAATGTTTTGGGGGGGGTTTGGGTGGTGGGGGAAGGTAAGGGATTAGTTTTATAGGGTCGGGGTGGGTTTAGGAGTTGTTTTGGTGTGCCGGTTTTCCTGCCCTCCCCCCAAATAACTCCCATTAGTGGACACTAACGGGAGTAACGATTTTTCACGATAAATCGTGAAAATTTCTATTGTATTGCGCACTGTACCGATTTTTGATGATTTAAAAAATATCGGACGAATTTTTTAAATTGTCAAAAAACGATTCAAATCCCTAATTTTCATTGACAGGGAACATTGTGAGTCCACACCGTGCACGTTTGAATCCAGACTTAGTAGAGGAATTGGTTTTCATCAAAATGAACCTTCCGCTGCTTGAGAATCCGAAAATTCGCTGTGACTGGGAGGAGGAATGAGTCTCTTGTCTAGGATGGGGATGCAAGGTCGTTTGGGGATGCAGCAGGATGGAGCATTCAGCATCATGTGTCCCATACTGGCTTTTTTGCCGAAGTCAGCCAGACAGCCCTGCTACTGCCTCCTGTCCAGGTGACACACCACAGTGCCACCACTGCTTGCTTGCTGCCCTCGGCAGAAGCCAGTCCGGGAGCCACAATAACCCATGGGGTGAGAAAAGGCCCCGTCCTGCTGCATCCTCGCACCACAGAAGTGAGGCCTTGCTCTAGTCTGTGCACACAGGCTTCTCACTCCCACACTCTTGCCCACCTCCGAGGCCAGACCCAGCCTGGTTCCTTCCTCTGCCTCCCCCAGCGTCCACCTCCTTCCCACCAAAGTCTCAAAGTTTTTTCCTAAACAAAATACTTGTGTGAATGAATTATAAAATATTTTCAAGGCCAATGCAATAAAGTAGTAACAGTGCAAAGACCTTCAGAAATAATGCAAAAGTAATATTAGAAGAAAAACTGAGCCCCCAGCAGTTGTGTATTTCTGAAGGATTTTTTTTTTTTTTAAGATTCTGCTTTCTCTTATCCTACTTTAGGATCACACAAACATTACATTTCCTGCTTTAAATGACTGCCTTGGTCATGCTTTGTACTTGTTCCAATAGACTGAGTGTACCAGTGCTGTCACCTACCCGCACACACACACTGTTAGTCACACACACCACCAATAGGGCCTAGATCTTTTTTTCAGCCGCCAATAGGATGGGGTCTGCTGTCAGCCACCGCATCCTCCTCCTCTCTTAGGTCACCAGTTGTGGGATGGGTGGCAGCAGGAGTCACGTTTATCCTCACATCATCTCCTGCTGCCGGAGGCCAGTCTCATGGTTAAAAGCTGCGAGACTGGCTTCGTGGCAGCAGGAGATGATGTCGGGATAATCGCAACTCCACTGCCTGCCTTGGGTTAGGGAGTGAGTTGCCATTGAGTGGATCGGGCAGGGGTTTGGTTTATCCCTGCCCAATCAGATGTTGGACTCTGGAGGCAGGGTGAGGCAGTGGCTGTGGTAGAGGTGTGTTAGAGGGGCACTTTTTGCTGCTCTAAAATTCTGCTGGCTGAGGCCACCACCTCACCCTGCCTCATGATAGACCTGCCCCTGCTCTTCACCTCAGGTGTCTGCTGTTATCATCTATCTTGTCAGCTTGATGAAGGACTTTGTATATGCAAGAAAGAAACCTAAATTTGTGTCTAATATTTTAGCAGCTGTTAGAAAACAGGCAGTTAAAGTAAGTTTTGACCATAGTCTCTAAGCAGTTAATGTGTACCATACTGTGATAGGGGCATGGTTTATTTTTCAGGCTGAGACAGTTTACAGCTCAGCTTACCAAACCAGTCCTGGGGATCCCACAGCCAGTTGGATTTTCAGAATATCCCAATATAGCTGAGATAAATTTGCATATCATGGGGACTCAGTGTATGCAAATTTACATCATGCATAAAATCCGATTGAGTGGTTCCCAGGACAGATTTGGGAAGCCCTGGTTTATAGGTAGGGACCAATTTGTCTCACTCTCTAGAAATAAAGCCTGACCACCTAAGTTAGTGCCTAAATCAAAACCATCTCCACTATGTGTCATGAGTTACTTAACCTCCCTGTGGTCAGTATTCAAAGGCTTTTTTCTCTGGCCAAGATTTAAATATTTCTCCCTGCTGAGCAGATACATGTTAAGCTGAATTTTCAAGTTGCATTCATAAAAATCAGTATTTACCTGTATAAATAGCATATACTTGTTTATATAGTACAACATGAGTAAATCTACACGTATGAAAAAAAGGGATGGTCCAGGTGCTCCCAAGTGGAGGCCAACATTTATGTATGTAAGTCGCTATTTTATAAGAGATTTACTGTATGTGTGTAGATTTGCAAGCTTACTTAATATTTACTCTCGCTCTTTATCTGGAGTAAGTGATCGTATAAGTCTTAAAAGTGAAATACTGACTAGGTGGGGGTCTGGGGGAAATGGGGGAAGCTGAGGCTGATCTTGATGAACTGCAGATGGACTGGAAACTGAAAGACTAATTGATAACACTGGTAATTTCATTGCTGTGTGCATGTTAGAAAATCTCTTGACAAGCACACATAAATCCCAATTTATGGGGGATAAAAGCATATAAATTTTGCAAGAAAAATATCCGTTAGTGTGCACTATTCGGAAAAACAATGTTTTTACTAAAAAAATCATGCCAATCAGATTTTTTTTCTCCCGCCAGACGAAGCCAATCGTTAAAACGATTGTGCACACGATTCACATCCCTACCAGCCACTACATGTACTAGCATCAGACAGGAGGAGAAGCCCCATGCTCGATAGTCCTAATGGAAAGGGACCTCATTCAACAACTGGAACCGGATATGTTTGAGGGGATGGACAAGACTGTGGACACCTCGCAAGCCAGGGCTGGTAAGTTCATGTCACATGTAAATGTCAAGTCTGCTTCAGATTTCCACATATTTTGGCATAAAATGCTAGGGATGTGCAGCAGGGACGGATTTGTCCCATTCGGGATTTGGATTTGTAGGGGTCCAAATCCATTGCATCCGTTCTCGGGGGCCCTCAATCCGTTCATATGTCAAAAATACATTTGTTCCCCCCAAAAAACCCCATCCCAACCCTTTAAAGTTATTTTCTACAATCCTCCTGACCCCCTCCCCCAAGACTTGCCAAAAGTACCTGTTGGTCCAGTGGGGTTCCT
The DNA here is from genome assembly GCF_901001135.1 of Rhinatrema bivittatum. Classification (NCBI taxonomy): domain Eukaryota; kingdom Metazoa; phylum Chordata; class Amphibia; order Gymnophiona; family Rhinatrematidae; genus Rhinatrema; species Rhinatrema bivittatum. Next base: position 95,901,590 of record NC_042618.1, read on the forward strand.
GGAGTGATCTCCTGCACTCAGGCTGTTGGCTGCCGGTATTCAAAATGGCACCGATAGCCCCTGTGACATAGTAAGGGCAAAGGCTATCGGCGCCATTTTGAATACTAGCAGCCGACGACCCGAGTGCAGGAGATCGCTCCAGGAACCCCGCTGGACCACCAGGTACTTTTGGCGAGTCTTGGGGGGGTCAGGAGGGTGGGGGGCCTATTCGTTGGTGATCCGCTGTAATCGTGGAGGTTCGCCATACGTTTCGGAACCCCCACGAATATAACGAATATGGCATATATGTTGCGGATTCACAATACATCGAAAATGAATGCACACCCCTATAAAATGCTGACATTGATTGATTGATGCAAAATGCACATCTTATGCTAAACAGTACAACTGTGCTTCCTAGCATTCATACTTATGTCTTCTTTGTTTCCTCATCTCACATCAATATAATCCCTAGTCTCAGGGACCAGCAGAACAGCCTCAGGGACCAGCAGTGCAGCCGCAGCTCTCATCTTGCAACTTTATGCCCAGACCAGTGGCGTAAGGAACAAGAAGAGAAGGAGCAACAGAGCAGCAGCCACCAGAACAACACCAGCTACGTAATCCCTTAGCTCATCCCTACAGCTTGAGAGCTGCTTAAACCTCTCCAGCTTCATGGACGTGACATCCCTGCCATGGGCAGAAGATAGCCAGTCTCCACCTGCCTCCAGTACACCATGTCCCTTTCAGGATGCAACAGAGAGCCAGCCAGCTCAGCTCACCATCCTGGACATGCTAGCTTTGAAGCCACAGGCAGCACATGAGCCACAATAAACCACAGTACCTGCATCACCAGTAGCACCAGCAGCACTGGAGCAGACTGTTCATGACATACTCGACCACATCAAGGGGAGGCATGGGCTCCACCTGCACTATATATGGGCTGACCTGCTGCTGTTGAGGAGGTCTCAGGTCACCCATACCAATGCCATGCAGGCACAGACAGCAGCTCTTACACAAGGCCTAAGCCACCTTCAACAACAACTTGACATCTGCCATAATACAACTAATTCAAAGATTGCTAGAGGCTATACCCATGCCATCCCCATCCTCTCAGGAGTCTACTCCATGCAGCAGTCCACAGAGGTAGGCCCAGCAAAGATATGCCACCTCCAACCAGCCAAAAGTCCAGGCGAGGAAAAGCTTCATGAAGGCCCAAGTTGGAAAGAGTAAAACATTTTACTCAAATATGACTTGTCCAAACAAGCCAGGACGGTCCTCTATACAGAGATCCTGTGCCAACTAGATGCAAGATGTTTGCTGGGCCCATCCTGATAACAGAGTCCCTATGCTGGCTAGATAGAAGACACATGCTGGGCTTGACCTGACTACAGATTTCCTGTGCTGGCTAGATGGAAGATGCCTGCTGGGCCTGATCTGACTACAGAGGTCCTGTACCAGCTTGCTGATATAGATGGTCTACTGTCTGCCCGATTTGTCCTGCTGCTTAATTGTAATGATCTCCTCTATTCTCTCTGCTCTAGTCCTGCCTCCTTGATGTGGTCTCCAGTCCCAGTCATGCTGGTCCTTTATCTCATCCTGCTGTTGCCTCCATGCTGCTGTCTCATCTCCTGGGGCTCCTGCTGTGGTCTCCAATCCTGGTCCTACTGCTTCCATGCTGTGCTTTCTGGTCCTGGTCCTGTTGCCTGCTAATTGAACTTTTCTGCCGTGGCCCTTAGGCTGTCTCCTTTGAGTGCACTCTTTCAACATGTTCTGACTGTACTTTCTTTTTGAATTTTACTGCTGTGGATCTTAAGTTTTCCCCTTTCAGTGCACACTTTCAACATTGACTGTCTGGGCCTTCTTCTTGAACTTTTCTGCCAAGACCCTTAGGCTTCCCCCTTTGAGTGTACTTTTTCAACACAGACTGTCTGAGCCTTCTTCTTGAACTTTATTGCTTTGGCCCTTAGACTGTCCCCTGTGAGTACACTCTTTCAACATGGATTGTCTGGGCCTTCTTCTTGAACCTTACTGCTGTGGCCCTTAGGTTTCCCCTCTGAGTGCCCTATTTCAACATGCACTCTCTGGGTCTTCACTTGCCATCATATAGTTTTGCTGGTATCATCTCTAATATTAGAGCTGAACTGTAGCTATTGGGTTCCTACTTCTGCTTTCTAGATGCTATGCATTAATCATGATTTTGCAAAAGGAAATGATTATAATACTGTATATGGAACAGCTTACCATCTCAACTAAGACTGGATCCCACAACGCACTCCTTAAAAAAACCCCTGAAAACATGGCTTTTTAAAAAAGCATTCCCGTCAGCTACCTAATCCCCTTCTTCCAGCCACACTACAAAACTCATCCTCCCCCTCCTGAACTTCCATTCAACCTCCTCTCCACCCCCCTCTATGCTACCAGCTCCCCCCTCTCTATTTTCTCCTATCGCCACAAGCTGTACTCCACTAAATTCGCATAGACAATGACTCCCCATCTCCCCCTAACATGATATAAATACGACTAACAAACATAGTAATAACCAATCATAACCCATCAATGTCACCCATTTAGTCTATGCTATCCATTGAATCTATTTATTAAACTTGTATATCCTTCCCTAAATCAAATTGTAAAAAACTTTCTGTTTCTGTGTTATACTGTTAAAAATACTGTTACTCTTGTCTGATTCTAAGCCATGTTGTTGCTCCTATCTTTATCCTAAATTAAATTGTTACAGACGATACAAAGTTACAATGTAAAATAAGAAGCCTAACTCTTATTGGAACCTCTGTTGTACTGTAAACCATTGTGATATGCCAGATCGAACATCAGTATATAAAAACAAACAAACAAATAAATACATATATGTCATAATGCCATTTATAACAATGTATGTAGATGTCTCCACTAAATGTGCTGGTCATTTCAGTTACAATGTCATGTGCTATTTGATATCTTGTCCTTGTAGAATGTGATTACCGAAAAGGTTGACTAGCTTTTATTCTGCTGACTATAAATGTTTAATAAAGTGGCCATGCTTTGAAACTTCACTTTCTGGTTGTTTCTTTTCATTGTGTGGTTTTTGTCTTAAGTATTCACTAAGTATAAGGTTTGGGACCCTTATGACCTTGCATTGTAAAGTACCATTGGCCTATCCAACTAGGCACATTTCTCACATGCAAGATCATATGGTCTAGTCCATAAAACAGAAAACTCATTGTATTCTCCCAAGGAAGACAGCAAGAGCAAAACAGGAAACCCCTTACTGTGGAGCTTCACAAGTGGCTTGTGAAGCTCCACAGAAAGCATACTTTTAGCTAACACTTGGGTACATGGGCATGTATGTGAGATGGGCACTATCTAGCTAATGTTCACCTCCAATAGATATAGAAATGCTTGGCTAGAGGTACTGTAGTAATTTCTTCACTCTGTTGGTAGCCAATAGGTTGTACAGCTATTGTATTGTCATAGTGCAACTATAACAAATCCTTGGCCTCTTCCATTGTGAAGATCTATCACCTCTGAGCAAATTATGGGTCTTCTCTCTGGATCTAGCACTGAATGCTGACATTACCAAGTCTTTTGTCAGAAGCATACTTGAAAAGTACATAAAGCACTAGGTCTTATTCATCTCTAGGGAACAGAAATGTACAACTGCAGGTGCCAAGCCCAGAAAGTATATAATATACCTGTAATTCCTGTGCTGTATTAGGTATAGTAACACTAATCACCCCACAAAGATTACTTAGGGCCCCTTACTTGAGTTCTTACTCCACTTAAAAGGCACTCAATAATAAAGCTTTTTTTTAGGTATGACCATTTAAAAAAGATGTTATCTACTTGCAGCCTGCTAGAAGACCATGTCATCCAAGAAAGTGGCCTCTATGAAAAGATCATAAAGGCTGCTGTGTGACAACTATAGATGAGTCACAGAGGGTGTAAAGGATAGAGATTCCCCACTGCCCAAGAACAGACAGTAATGAGGCCTGCTATTGCTTGGGACCAGACAGACTTCAACCATCTGGCTCCCTGTACTAATAGGTAGGTACAGATCTGTGTTAGCACTAACAGGACACACCTGACCTGGAAGTCCCTGAACTGTGGACACAAAAAAGCTTAGGTTGATAAGGGAAATTTCACAGCTCCAAGAGGGAGGATATGAACAACCATTTGCTTAAAGTTGAAAGTTGAAAGTTTGTAGTGCTCGGTCACACACAGATATTGTGTGGGTAAGTGCATTGTTTGGACATGCAACATTAGTAGACCTCTACAGCATGGAGAAGAAAGCTGTGCCCTGGCACTATGGCTTGTAGACCTAACTGTGCAAGTCACTTGTCATGTAACCCATGCAGTCACATCCCCAACAGTCTCATGTGTCAGTGGCATTTGCTGCAAACACATAGCTTTTATCTACAAGCCAATTATCACCATAGAGGCCACCTTCAACATTTTCAAACAGGCCAAATTACCTAAACATAAAGGAATGGCTTTACCCAAGGCAAGTCTTGCCTCACAAATCTGCTTCACTTTTTTGAAGGAGTTAATAAACATGTGGATAAAAGTGAACCGGTAGATGTAGAAGGTGTTTGACAAAGTTCCTCATCAGAGGCTTCTAGGAAAAGTAAAAAGTCATGGGATAGGTGGTGATTTCCTTTCATGGATTACAAACTGGCTAAAAGACAGGAAACAGAGAGTAGGATTAAATGGACAATTTTCTCAGTGGAAGGGAGTGGGCATTGGAATACCTCAGGGATCTGTATTGGGACCCTTACTTTTCAATATATTTATAAATGATCTGGAAAGAAATACGACAAGTGAGGCAATACTCAGACATAGCTTGGGTCTCGGGTTGAGACAATGGGTAAGTTCTGCCTTTGGGAGGCATTGTGCCCGGCAGAAGTTCAATAGAGCAATTGAACTTGTGAAACAGCGGCAAGTTATCCGCTTTCTGCTTCGAGAAGACATCTTTGAAGTCAGTTTACTGCGGAGGCACACCAGGTAAAGTAACAGACTTCAGAACAGGGACTACTGGAGATACAGAACGTAAACAGGTCTTCTGGCATTTAGAGCCCCACTGCACCAACTGCAGAGAATGCCAATCGAACTGGGGTTCATGGGCCTGGAGCCAGGGCAGCCCCAGGATTACTGGATGTGTCGATCATTTTAATACATAGAAGGACATCTCCTCTTCGTGGAGAGTGCCCACGGTAAGACGAACAGCCACTGTTTGGTAGGTGATGAGCCCTGGAAAATGTTCTCCCTTGATGGAGGCTGACCTCTAATGGTTGAAGGGGAATGTTCAGAAGTTTGCAATGTCATCCATAATGAAGCTGCCACTTGCTCCGGTATCGACTAGAGCAGTGGTGGTGAAGGTGGGGACCTTGATGCCCAGAGACACGGGAAGCAAGAGTTGAGGGCCAGTAACAGTTGCGCCTAAGCTTGGGACCCCCGCCGGACTCAGGCATTGCCAACGGAGATGTTCAGTCAGAGACAATCGCCCACAGTTCACCTCCATAGGTTGCACCACAGAAGAAGATGGCAGTGCTGGAGTCTTTGCTGAAGGACTGGGAACACATGTGGAATGTAATTTAAGAGAGCAGGGAGCCTTTACTTCTAGGCGTATTTGCCGGAGGCGATGATCGATCTTCCTGGCAAGAGAAATCAGGTCCTCTGAGACGTGGGAGTCTCACGGATGGAGAGCTCATCTTTGAGAGTGCAGGAGAGTCCATCTAGGAAGATGGCTTGCAGACAATCTTCTTGCCACCCAAGCTCAGTAGCCAAAGTCCTAAACTCTACCGTATACTAGGAGAGGATCCGTGATCTTTGATGAAGGTGGAGTAGATTATGGCTGGCGGCCTGGGTCTCCGAAGGTGTGCTTGAAGAGAGTGATGAATTCAGGTAACTTGGAACATTTGGGATCAGAGCATTCCCATAAGGGAGAGGTCCATGCAAGAGCCTTCCCTTCCAGGTGAGACAGGATGAAGATCACCTTGGTGATTTCCTTCAGGAACAACGTGGGGTTGCAGTGAAAATAGCATGAAGCACTGGTTAAGGAAGCCACAACTGAAGCATGGATCCCCATTGTATCGAGGAGGTGCAGGAAGTGCCAACGATGCTTTGGGAAGCATGGGGGCCGATAGGCCCACGGGATTGGCCAAAGCTGTATTTTGTAGCTGGGAATGAAGCTCTTCCACCGAAGAAGCCAGTGATTCCAAAGCTTGGTGATGTTGTTTGACTGTGGCGGCCAAACCCGGTAGGGCCCTGGAGGTGGGAGACTCCCCCGAGTCCATGGCCTTGGCGACCTGTTGCGCTAGGGGGTGGACCCTTTTCCTGGAGCAGTGGAGAATGGCTCCTTGGTAGGGACCAGGAAGCACCTGCCCCCAGGGGGCGGAGCACTGGAGGAGACAGAGGCTAGGATGAGCTTCACCACTGTAAACCCAAGATCCCCCAGGAGGAACCCGTAGGGACCCGGGCCGCTTGGACTTAGGTGGGCCTCGCAGGGTCTCCTGGAGAGATGGCAGACAGGTGTGCCCACAGCCAGGAGAGGAGTATGGTCAGGTTCAAGACTGGAGGTCAGATGGAAGAAGGAGAACCAGAACAGCGTAGGTGATGACAAGGCTAGAAACAGAGCCAGAATCTGGAGATTTGGTCAAGCCGGCAGAGGTCAGAATCTGGGGGTCAGTCCGAGGAGTGGTCAACAAAGCAGAGGTCAGGTTCCGGAGGTCAGACGAGGTTACAGGCAGGCCGAGGTCAGAAGGCAGAAGATCAGATGAGGTTACAGGCAGGCCAAGGTCAGCAGGCAGACAGGTCTAGGAGCAGGCTGAAGTCAGAAGGCATGCAGCAGGCAGGCAGGTCAAGGAGTAGGCTGAAGTCAGAAGGCAGGCAGCAGGCAGGCAAGTCAAGGAGCAAGCCGAGGTCAGTACCAGAGAAACAATCTGGAGGTACTACCTGGGGAGATGGACAGACGAACACAGGAACAGAAGGATGCTGGAATACTAGGATGCAGGAACAAGGCTGGAACAGAAGGATCCTGGAACGAGAATGGAACAAGACTGGAACAAGGTTCAGGCAGAAACGCAGTGACAATCTAGCAAGGAACAAACCTGATTGCCAAGGCAAGGAAGTACAGGCAGGGACTTCCTTATATCAGGGAATCAATCAGGGTGCACCATGGAGCTAGGACCTGCCCCTGGCCCTACAAGAGGCCGGGCGGTCCGCATGTGCATAGGGGCGTGGCTAACGCCACTAAGGACGCCGAGCTCTGGCATGAGGCCTGGTGCATAGTGGAAGGCCCGGCAACTGCCGTCACGGGACGCCGAGGCCTGGAAGATCTTGCAGCTACCGCTGGGGAGGCTGACCTGGGACCTGCCGTGGAACCAGATAGGTGAGCAGGCCCGTGTGCGGGCCGAGCGCGGACAGGGTGCGTAACAATAACTCTCCCCCAACCTAAACATCTAAGAATGCCTGTGAGATGGCCTACTTTTACCGGGCTAAAAACATGTGTTGCTGACCCCTGCACTTCTTTTTAGTCAGGTAAAGGCTGGCAATTGAAGACAGTCATATTCTTGGGTAAGGTGAAATTGGCTCCATTTTGGAAAATGGCACCCTTCAGGACGGGTGTGAGAGTGCACCCATCTCCACTGCAGGATCGAGGATAAGGTAAGGGGATAAGGTGGGGGGGCTATGGCTTTTGGGGGGACTTTGGTTTGAACAATTGAGGGGGTGGGGTCTTTGGATTGGTATTTTGGAGAAGTCAGGGGAGGGAGGGACATTGGATTGTGCAATTGGGGAGCTGGGGAAGGAGGCTTGGGGGACTTTGGATTTATCTTTTGGGGGCTGGGATGAGGTTGAGGGGGAACTTTGGATTGGTCATTTGGCAGGGTCAGAGGAGTGGGGACTTTGGATTGTACAATCAGGGGGGCAGGGAGGGGGAAGAGAGGACTCTAGATTGATTATTTGGGGGAGCCTGGTGAAGGAAGGACTTGGATTGTTCATTCAGAGGGGTCAGGGGAAGGGGGATCTTTGGATTGTTCATTCAGGAGACCAGGGGATGAGGGCAGGGGTGACGTTACCACATGCATATTTTAAACTTTATTTCTGGGGAGTAGGGGCCGCCTTAACTGGTGGCCCTAGGTTGAGGCGGGGGGTCAGCAATGACCCCACTCAACTTCCCTGTTTGGCTGTGGGTTGTTTTTTTTTCTCCTGCCATGTTAAATGTGTGGCGGAAACCTCGGGACCCAAGTTAGGGTCCCAGGCCTCCTGCTCAATATCTAACACATTCCAGGGAGGTGAAGTTATTTTATCTTGGCTGACTACCTTCTCGGTCAGCCGTGATAAAATATTAGCACAGAATTGCCTAGTAATGACTGTCATGCATAAATTTGCAATATTCGTGTATATAAATTGCATGCAAATAACTCCATTATAATAGGGGAGGGTATCTGGGTGGGGACGCAAAATATTGGATATATCGCCCAATATCGCTGCTATAGTGCACTATCACGGTGATATCATGTGATATAATGCGAGTTAGAGCCTTTTATCGCATGTTAGAGCTTCACATGCAATTTGAAAAACGACCCTGATAGCCACATATATATGTGATTTTATAAATGTCAAAAATATAAAATGTACACATATAAAAATTAGCATACACATGCATAAGTAGTCTTTGCTCACATATTCCATATTTTATAAAAGTAGAAAATACACCCTATATATTCATTTCCATGTATAAAAAAGGGGTGGTGTAGGTGTGTTCTGGGGCAGAGCCAACACTTATGTGCCTAAATTGCATTTTAAAAGACACTTAAGTGCAAACATTCGCCAGCTTTCTTGCACATTTTTATACTTGCTAATTATCTGGCAAGATATTAAACATATTTATTGTACACTAGTGGCTGGATGGGAGGTCTGGATGAACTGGGAGGAGTTCAGGCTAAGGAACGAGGGGATTTTAATGACCTGGAGGAGAGGGTGAATTGGTGGACTAATTGTTAAAACTAAAAACTGAATGATGCCATTCTGTATGAAAAAGTATTGTTATCAGACTTAATAAAAGCCTTGTGCCTTCTACATTGTGGAATGTTGCATCATCTGCATCTTTCAGTCACACTAATGCATATAGGTAGCTATGCCCTTTCAATTACATGCATTTTGCAAAGTTAACCTCTGGTCTGAGGTAGGTGTGGTTTGTTTTTTTTTAATGTTTTTTTTTTTTATTCTGCTTTTCAACACTTCAGAACTGATTTGATTCAGGTATTGTTAGACATTTGGCTTTACTGAGGGCCCACTAAATAACAGGTTGAAGAGAATATACCATGCACATGAAGACATGATAACACTTCATTTACATATGGAATCCCTTCATTTTAATACTCTTATATGCCAATTTTAGAACATAAATGCTAATGTATGCAGCTGCACATAACATGCTATAATCTTAGTATGCGCTAAAGAACTATGCTTTATTGCATAGGCACCTAAATATAGTTCCCCCTTTTATGTCAATGGGTAAATACTTAGTACATCATTGCCTGCTTTGTAGTTATCCTGTGAATAAATGAAGGTTACACACTTCATCATAACTGAGCAATTTTCATAGACATGTAGAAAATGAAAGCAAATTTACATCCAGAAAAAATAGTTAATAAAAACTTACAAAGAAATCAAGCATTAGAGTTAAGTGCTAATTATATTTCAAGCTGAGAAGTAACTGAAAAGAAAGAGTTTATTTTCAAACACAACTTAGCCTAGGATTTATCTAAGTAGAGGCAGCTGAATATTCGGCTATGTTCAGTAGTAGCAACTTAGCCGGGTAAGTCACTTATCCTATTAGCCAAACAACTTAAAAGTGGGGAATGGGTGATCAGGGTAGCCCCATTTATCTGGATAACTTAGTCAGATAAATGCCGATATTCATACTTATCAGGTTTAGTTAACTGGATAAGTTAGACCTGCTTCATAGCATTTCTAAATTTAGCTGGATATAACTTATCTGGCTAAATAGCAGCAAATACAGGGATATTCAGCAGCATAGTCATGCTGCTGAATATCCCATGTAAGTCTTACCTGATTAACTTACACAAATGGATATATTTGACAATTGACAATTGACAAGATTACTAGGGAATGATTATTTACCCTTTTAAATAGTATTAAGCCTAGGGGACTATCACGGTTCCTGGAATCAGGGAAACCCACCCGGAGAGCAGCACGGAACTGTAAGGCAGGACTCTGGACAAGATGCCGATCTTCTGCCTAGCTAGCCCCCTCCCCCACAGGTTGAGCCCTTGAGTTCTGGGGGCCAGTAGGTCTATGTGGTGGCAGTAAATGATAGTGAGTCTGTACAGTCTGGAACCAGATTAGACAAGGCATGACTGAACAGGCAAGGCTGAACAGGCAAGGCTAGAACCGGCTGGTAAGTCTTGGACACAGGGTACAGACAAGACTTTGACACAGATTGCAGGCAAGACAAGATACTGGGAAGACCTGGAACTAGACAAGAACGCTGACTGAGACAAGGCAAAGCAAGGACAGAACTCAGGTACAGACAAGAGTTAAGTAAGATAAGAATAAAATGGCTGGACTAGGAAGGGCACAACAAGCCCAGACAAGGACAGAACTTGGACAAGACAGACAGGACAGGACTGGACAAGGACAAGACTGAACAAGGCAGACTAGAGCAGGATTCAGACAAGGCAGATAAGGGTAACATGGAACAGAGAACATAGAAGCCCAAAAGTACAGGGCTACTGGAAGGCCTGGAAAGTCCAAAAGGCAAGGAAAGACTAAGCAGGCCTGAAGGCCGCAGGGCAAGATACTAGATAGATCAAAGCTGAAGGTCTCAAGGCAGGATACAAGGCAGAATAAGCCCAGAGGTCTCAAAGCAGGATAGAAGATAAAGTAAGCCCAAAGGCCCCAAGACAGAGTAAGGAGCAAGAAGGTCCAAAGGCCTTAAAGCAAGGCACAGAGCAAGAAGGCAAAAGGCTACAAGGTAGGAAGACCCATAGGCTACAAGGCAGAAAGGCCTGTAGATCTCAAGGCAAAAAGGCCCAAAGTCTACAAGGCAAGAAGACCCAAAGGCCAGAAGGTAGGAAGGCCCGTAAGCCACAAGACAAGAAGACCCAAAGTTCACAAGGCAAGAAGGCCCAAAGACCATAAGATAGAAAGGCCCATAGGCCACAAGGCAAGAAGGCCTGAAGGCCACAAGGCAGAAATATCCATAGGCTGCAAGGCAGGAAGTCTCAAAGGCAAAAAGACAAGACACAAAACAGGGGCCATCTCACTTAACCAAGGGTGATGCAATGAGAAGGCAAGGATGTTCTGACAAGGCAGGGTTAAATAGGGCTGCAGCTTGGGTGTGGTACAGGCAGGGAGAAGGAGCTTGGCAAGGCAGGTGGCTAAGCTCACTGAGGGCTCCTGGTACTAGAGGGCTCCTGGTACTAGAGGAAAAGTCTATAAACAATTATTAGCCAGGTAGTCTTTGGAAAGCCACCGTTTATTCTTGAGAGTGAGCAACAAGGAATGGATCTACTCTTTGGGACTGGATGGATATTAACAAATGACTCAGATTGGCCACTGTAAAAGAGAAAATTTTATTATCTATTATAGATACTATTTCATTTAGTCAGTGTTTCAAAACACTGACTAAATGACCATAACCTAATTAATTAGAATAGTACTTTTTACAGTGTTTATCTGTGAGAACTGCAGATGTATTTAATTTACAGAAAAAAATAATTTTACTGTATTGAAGCTACCTCATCCCTCTCTGTTTATACAAAGACAAACAAAAAATTGGACAGTAACAGGCCTGCTTCACCAAAGCTTGTATGCTCACATAACCGAAGCAGAAAGCCTGTGAGGGAGTCAGTTGGACCGTTAGATGATCGAGGCGTTAAAGGGGCACTTAGAAAAGATAAGGCCATCATGGAAAGATTAAATGATTTCTTTGCTTCGGTGTTTACTGAAGAGGATGTTGGGGAGGTACCCGTAATGGAGGTTTTCATGGGTAATGATTCAGATGGACTGAATCAAATCACGGTGAACCTAGAAGATGTGGTAGGCCTGATTGACAAACTGAAGAGTAGTAAATCACCCGGACCGGATGGTATACACCCCAGAGTTCTGAAGGAACTAAAAAATGAAATTTCAGACCTATTAGTAAAAATGTGTAACCTATCATTAAAATCATCCATTGTACCTGGAGACTGGAGGATAGCAAATGTAACCCCAATATTTAAAAAGGGCTCCAGAGGTGATCCGGGAAACTACAGACCGGTTAGCCTGACTTCAGTGCCAGGAAAAATAGTGGAAGGTGTTCTAAACATCAAAATCACAGAACATATAGAAAGACGTGGTTTAATGGAACAAAGTCAGCATGGCTTTACCCAGGGCAAGTCTTGCCTCACAAATCTGCTTCACTTTTTTGAAGGAGTTAATAAACATGTGGATAAAGGTGAACCGGTAAATGTAGTGTACTTGGATTTTCAGAAGGCATTTGACAAAGTTCTTCATGAGAGGCTTCTAGGAAAAGTAAAAAGTCATGGGATAGGTGGTGATGTCCTTTCGTGGATTGCAAACTGGCAAAAAGGAAACAGAGAGTAGGATTAAATGGGCAATTTTCTCAGTGGAAGGGAGTGGATAGTGGAGTGCCTCAGGGATCTGTATTGGGACCCTTACTTTTCAATATATTTATTAGGGATGTGAATCGTGTCCTCGATCGTCTTAACGATCGATTTCGGCTGGGAGGGGGAGGGAATCGTATTGTTGCCGTTTGGGGGGGTAAAATATCGTGAAAAATCGTTAAAAATCGTGAAAAATCGAAAAATCGAAAAATCGGCACATTAAAACCCCCTAAAACCCACCCCCGACCCTTTAAATTAAATCCCCCACCCTCCCGAACCCCCCCCCCAAATAACTTAAATAACCTGCGGGTCCAGCGGCGGTCCGGAACGGCAGCGGTCCGGAACGGGCTCCTGCTCTGAATCTTGTCGTCTTCAGCCGGCGCCATTTTCCAAAATGGCGCCGAAAAATGGCGGCGGCCATAGACGAAAAAGATTGGACGGCAGGAGGTCCTTCCGGACCCCCGCTGGACTTTTGGCAAGTCTCGTGGGGGTCAGGAGGCCCCCCACAAGCTGGCCAAAAGTTCCTGGAGGTCCAGCGGGGGTCAGGGAGCGATTTCCCGCCGCGAATCGTTTCCGTACGGAAAATGGCGCCGGCAGGAGATCGACTGCAGGAGGTCGTTCAGCGAGGCGCCGGTACCCTCGCTGAACGACCTCCTGCAGTCGATCTCCTGCCGGCGCCATTTTCCGTATGGAAAATGGCGCCGGCCATACGCGTATGGCCGGCGCCATTTTCCGTACGAAAACGATTCGCGGCGGGAAATCGCTCCCTGACCCCCGCTGGACCTCCAGGAACTTTTGGCCAGCTTGTGGGGGGCCTCCTGACCCCCACGAGACTTGCCAAAAGTCCAGCGGGGGTCCGGAAGGACCTCCTGCCGTCCAATCTTTTTCGTCTATGGCCGCCGCCATTTTTCGGCGCCATTTTGGAAAATGGCGCCGGCTGAAGATGACAAGATTCAGAGCAGGAGCCCGTTCCGGACCGCTGCCGTTCCGGACCGCCGCTGGACCCACAGGTTATTTAAGTTATTTGGGGGGGGGGTTCGGGAGGGTGGGGGATTTAATTTAAAGGGTCGGGGGTGGGTTTTAGGGGGTTTTAGTGTGCCGGCTCACGATTCTAACGATTTATAACGATAAATCGTTAGAATCTGTATTGTATTGTGTTCCATAACGGTTTAAGATGATATTAAAATTATCGGACGATAATTTTAATCGTCCTAAAACGATTCACATCCCTAATATTTATAAATGATCTGGAAAGAAATATGACGAGTGAGATAATCAAATTTGCAGATGACACAAAATTGTTCAGAGTAGTTAAATCACAAGCAGATTGTGATAAATTGCAGGAAGACCTTGTGAGACTGGAAAATTGGGCATCCAAATGGCAGATAAAATTTAATGTGGATAAGTGCAAGGTGATGCATATAGGGAAAAATAACCCATGCTATAATTACACAATGTTGGGTTCCATATTAGGTGCTGCAACCCAAGAAAGAGATCTAGGTGTCATAGTGGATAACACATTGAGATCGTCTGTTCAGTGTCCTGCGGCAGTCAAAAAAGCAAACAGAATGTTGTGAATTATTAGAAAGGGAATGGTGAATAAAACAAAAAAAGGTCATAATGCCTCTGTATTGCTCCATGGTGAGACCGCACCTTGAATACTGTGTACAATTCTGGTCGCCGCATCTCAAAAAAGATATAATTGCGATGGAAAAGGTACAGAGAAGGGCTACCAAAATGATAAGGGGAATGGAATAGCTCCCCTATGAGGAAAGACTAAAGAGGTTAGGACTTTTCAGCTTGGAGAAGAGACGGCTGAGGGGGGATATGATAGAGATGTTTAAAATCATGAGAGGTCTAGAATGGGTAGATGTGAATAACATGGAATAGACTTAGTTTTTAGGTACTTGCCAGGTTCTTATGGCTTGGATTGGCCACTGTTGGAAACAGGATGCTGGGCTTGATGGACCCTTGGTCTGACCCAGTATGGCATTTTCTTATGTCTTATGTTCTTATCCATGCATAACATATAGATTTGTGCAAACCCATCAGATCATGAAGCCAATATATACAAAAGTGCAAAAAGCTTCACAAAATATGAGTATGCATGTAAAAAGGGCAACATTTTTTGGTAAATACATTTGCAAAATTCTATGCACACAATTTTCCATTTTTATGGGTGAATTTAAAATTTGGCTTCACAAATAGCTGATTTACACATGTACTTTTTTTATGTAGTTTCATGCAAATTCTGTGTTAATGAGTGTCAATGATTAAAAATTATGCAGAGCAGTTCCTTAGCTATGAATGCTTATTTAAATTACTTAAAACATGCTTTGCAAATGTGATTTTGCAAAAAACAAAAAAACAAAAACAAAACAAAACTACATAAAAATGAGGTGTAGTTATTGATTTTGTAAAAATTCTATTGAAAACGTATACATGCACTTTTGCTATTGGACTCATTTACATAGGAATCCTGATATAAAAATATGTGCAAACTTTACTAAATTGTGCATAAAGCCATTTATACTGTAGTATATTGGCCTCCATATCTTATTTGAGTAATGTAACCTTCTACCTTGGGCTTATATTGGGACCTGTAGATGGTCTTTGGTAGAGTCTGTGAGAATGTTGTATACTGACCGTGGATGGTTACAAAAAATGGCCAGACAGCATATCTCAATTCTTTATTGAAATCGGTTGTCTGACAATTAGTGCTATCTCAAAACCAAAGTCCCTTTGTTGTGACTGGATTAGTGATTATTTATTTTATTTTAAAATTCTTATATACTGCCTATATGTTGCACTGGAGGTGAACCCTTGGCCTGGCACAGGATTGGGGCGGCCCTCTGAGGGCTCCCAGAGGGCTCCTGCTGTCAGGAGGTGGAGCATACAAGGAGATAGAGGCAAGCTGGAGCTTCACCAATAAAGGCCCGGGGGCTCCGCAGGTTGAGCCCTTGGATTCCCGGGCTGCCTGGGCTTAGGTGGGCCTCTGGGCTCTCCGGTGGAGATGGTGGAGAGGTGTGCCTACAAGGAGTAGAGGTGCATGGCTGACGGTGAACAGATGAGCTAGACCGGAACAGAGAGCACCGGAGATCACGGGTATAAGGCAGGAACTGAAGGTCCTCCGGGCAGGGTAGGCAGTGCCTAGTGGTCTAGCTCGAGGAAGGCCTCAGACAGCGACAAGGCAGGTGGGCCCTGTGGTCTCAGAAGAAGCAAAGACAGTGTCCAAATGGAGCACAATGGTCAAAGCCAGGGTATCCGTCTGAGGATGGTCAGCCAAAGCAAAGGTCATTTCCAGGTATCAATCCAAGCATGGTCAGAGGCAAGCAGAGGTTGGTTCCAGATATCAGTCCAAGCCTGGTCAGAGGCAAGCAGAGGTCAGTACCAGGTATCAGCCCAAGCATGGTCAGAGTCAAGCCAAGGTCAGTACAGAGTATCAGTCCGAGAAGGTACAACCTGGGTTGCAGAATGTGGAACAAATTCAGGAATGAAGGAACACAGGAACAGGTGCTGGAACACAGGAAGGACCACGAGAACACAGGAGCAATGCAGGAACACTGGAATGAGAACAGGAACACAGGAACAGATGCGGGAACACTGGAACAAGCACAGGAACTCAGGAACACTGGAACAAGTACAGGAACATGGGAACACTGGAACAAGCACAGGAACGCAGGAACGAGGACGGCAACTAGCTCACACATTGTGACGACCCATTTGCCAAGGCAAGGAATGGAGGGCTGAGCCCTGCCTTTTATGCAGGGCTCAGGTAACGTCATTGCTGGGCGCCGCTGTGCCTTTAAAGGTTGGTCCTGGCGCATGCCTAGGGGCCGACTGCAGAAAGGCATGGCGCAGGTCTCTTCGTGCCGCGAGGGATGCGGAGCACCGGAGCAGGAGGGAACCGGGTCCAGAGTTGAGGAGGCCGAGGAGCTAGGAGCCCGAGGGAGTTGATGGCTAGCTACAACCATGGGAGAGACCGGGGGAGCAGTTGAGGCCAGGTCTGGAAGGTGAGCAAGATAGCATTTTTGATGTATTCAATTTCAAGCGATTGTGTGATAGCCAAGTATGTATTGTTTTGAGATACAGCTGTAATAATGACAGGGTTTGGGGCCATGAAACTGATAAGGGAATGATAAACTGAATGTCATTAACGTAAATTGTGAAATTTAAATCGAGACCAGACAGGAGGTGACAAAGTGGAAGCAAACATATATTAAAGAGAATGGCAGACAATGAACCTTGAGGGACGTCTGAAATAGTAAGTACCAATTAGAGTTTAGATCACCGAGGGTGACTCTTTGTTGATGGTTAGCAAGAAATAATTTGAACCACTGAAGAATATTTCCAGTAATACCTATGTGTTGAAGTTTTGAAAGGAGAATGTCATGATTTAAAGTATTGATGCTGTGGAGATGTTGAGGAGTACTAAAACATAATCAGTGTTAGAACTGAATCCTCTGATAATTGTGTCAAACAATGATATGAGGAGGGATTTGGTACTATACCCTTTTCTGAAACCATGCTGATTTGGGTGTAGGAGGTTATTGTCATAAATGTAATCTGAGAGTTGGTTGAGTACAACAGATTCAATAATTTTGGCTAGAGATGGGAATGTGGCAATGGGACAATATTTGGTGATATCAAGTGGATCTGTGTTTTTCTTTTTAGGAATTGGAATAATTGATGGAAATGTTCCTAGGGAAAGAGATGAATTAACTATGCCAGTTATTGAAGGAGAAATGTGTTCAATATCTTTGAGCAATTGGCCAAGGCAGGGATTGAAAGGGCTATTTGAGGCTTTGGATTTAGTTAGTATGTGAGTTATTGTATTGGAATCAATAGGGTTGAATTCAGAAAATGAACTAATTGCTTGAGGGAGATTGGGAACTGGAATCGGTAGTAATGTGAATTCAGAAGAAATGTTCTCTATTTTTTCTTTGAAGTGTTGGGCAATATTGTTACAGAAGTTATTTGTATAGTGAGTGGGTAAATTTTGATGTACAGAAGTAAGGGTCTTTACAATGCTGAAGAGAGTACATGGATTACCATTGGCTGCTTGTATTTTTGAAGCATAGAATCTTTTTTTAGTGCGATCAATTTCTTTTTTGTATGTAAGTAGGTAAATGTAATAGGCTTGTTTATGCATGGGTAGAGGGTTCTTATACCAGTGGCACTCCAATTTCCATAGTTTATGTTTCATCTGATGTAAAGAGTCGGTGTACCAGGGTGATTTCGGCTTAGTGGAAAAACTGTGAGATGTTAAAGGAGTCAGAGTATTTAAACTATTTTCAATTGTTGAGTTCATTGGAATCGGGATCTGTATGAGGGTCGGAATTAATATGTGGCAATATGGAGTCGATAAATGATTCTGGATTAACTCTTTTGTGTCTTAGTGTTATTTTTTTATTAAAGTTTAAGTTACAGGTGTTACAGTGATACTAGTTAATGTTTCCTAATATTTGAATTACAAAATGGTCAGATCATGGTACAGGTAGAGTAGAGACAGATAGGTTATAATAAGAAGGATTATAAAATACTTAATCTAGAGTGTGACCATACTTATGGGTGGGGTCTTTAAGTTATTTGGTAAAGCCTAAGTCTAAAAGAGCATCAGTTTTGTTCTTCCTAAGAAAAGATGAAACCAATTGCAAACTTTTTATGTTGTAAAAGAGATCTGTGATTGATTGATTTCATATGAAGAACAAGTTCATATTGGATTTTATTACTCACTTTTCTAAATTTTTGCTCAAGCATGTAGGTTCTTATACCAGATAGCTTACAATCTGAATTGGTACCTGAGACAATTTATACAAGGTGTATCAGTGGGAGAAGAGATGAAGTGAACCTCAGTTGGTTTGTTATCAAAATGTCTATCCTTTCTTTCTTTAGGGAAGCAATTCTGTCACTTTGGGGTAGAACTGAGTAAATAGTGAATAATTCTCCATAATTTATTTATGGATTATTTTCTATACTACACTATCTATATTCTATGTAATAAGGGACTTATCACATAGTCCCAACAATATAGTTGCCTATGTTAATGATATAAATTGCATTACAATGTGCTCATTACCTATCTACTATTGCAAAATTTGCAAGCTTTCTGTAAATTTACAATGATCATATAGCTTGGGTGTATATCTACATCTAAAGAGATATAGTTAACTGATAGCATGCATTTGTTAGCTATAGGAGGAAATAGAGCAATGTACTGAGTTTTCCCAATCTCCCATCCTGCAAGTAATATCTCATATACTATTCATCCACCCTCCCCCCACTCAACATTCTCCCTTGCTGGTCAACTGTACTCCACACAGGCCATTAACCCCTTCTGGTACCCCTTCAACAGGACCATCAGAAAAATTGGACAAGATGTTTGATCACTAGGTGTGCCAAGTTGGGATGAGGGAGGCACAATGCTTCTTTTTTGAGTTACTGTCTACAAGTCTGCATTCACATGAACCCAAAAGTGAGTGGGGGGCCATTTTCTCCAGTGATTGCCCTGTCTTACAAGGTATGTTTTCCTCCACAGAAATGTCTCTTTCTCAATTCAAGCCCTGACATTCTCCCCCCCCCCACCCCCATCCCCCATCAGAAGAAACTTCACCCAAACTGGTCACTCTTCCTGGGTGGCATATCAGTAGATGAAGAATTACTTACCTCTGTACTGCCAGCTCACTATCCTTCTCTGAAATAACACTTCTCCATGCCTCACATTTTGACCTGCATGCATATCATCACATGCGTGGGTCAAAGTATGATGCACTGAGAAGTGCCATTTCAGATGAGGAAAATGAGCTACCAGGAAGATGGTAAGTAGTTCTCCTCTTGATGGCCCAGGATCAGGTGTAGGGGAGCCAGAATATGGGGCATGGTAAGGCCATAACAGAAGGACTAGGGGGCACTCCATGAAGTTAGCATGTAGCACATTTAAAACTAATCGGAGACAATTCTTTTTCACTCAATGCACAATTAAACACTGGAAGTTGTTGCCAGAGGATGTGGTTAGTGCAGTTAGTGTAGCTGGGTTTAAAAAGGTTTGGATAAATTCTTGGAGGAGAAGTCCATTACCTACCATTAATCAAGTTGACTTAGAAAATAGCCACTGCTATTACTAGCATCAGTAGCGTGGGTTAATCTTAGTGGATTGACCACTGTTGGAAACAGGATGCTAGCCAGGATTTATGGATCCTTGGTCTGCCCCAGTATGGCAATTTCTTATGTTCTTATAGATTCATCCTGTGAATTTTTTCTCTTCATTTTTATTTTATATTCAACCCCCACCTTGTGCCAATTAGGATGAGGGGACACCAATTTTCAGAAGTAACTGAGTTAACACTTCCACCATACCCATTATCATGAGAAAAATGGCATGATCCGACTGAAACATAAAAACAAGATACTAGCAGGAAAATCAGCACTGAGCATAGAACAACCAAAAATATAAAAACTCATAGCAAGGATCAGGGAAAAGAATTGCTGAGTTATTGAAACCCTCCTTTTTCTCCCTGGATGAAGACGTCTAGGCAGATGGAGTGGACTGGAGAGAGATGATACCCCCATAGCAGCAGGTCCAGCAGACCAGAAAGAAAAGCAGAGACAGGCATTCTAAGCTGACAGCCTTACTCCTGGGAAACTGAAAACACTCAGGGCAAACTTTTACATAAACCTGTTTTGGACATTGCAAAGCTGATATCTTTTATTTTTTGGTTTGTTTGGCTACTTTACTTTCTGTTCTAGTCATATCTGGAAAACCTGACTGTATGTTTACCAGAAAACCCAACTGTATAACTATCTAAGCCAACTAATTAGAGAGCTGAACTTTTGGAACCAAAGCAACGTCAAAAGAGCAAAATCTTGGTCTGTCACTGCTTTTTTTGCAAAAGCTTTTACTTGGATAAGCTTTTTCTCTTCATATTTACTTCCTGAAGTTGCAGAAAAACAAATCCTTGGATAAAAGATGTTTTATTTTTTTCACAAGTGGGCAATCAAGCTGACTTGTAGGCTTTTTGTACTTTATTTATTTATTTATATGTGATATTCAGCTATTTCTTAGGAAAGGCACAAGGTGAATTAGAAAGAAAGATGTAAATTGCAGTATATATTGTATGTCTGGGAAGAGGAGGAGGGACATAAGAACATAAAACTTGTAGTTATGATTTGCTTTTGTCCAAAATTTAAATGTTAATTTATCTACTACAAAACCAATATAGTGAGCCACCCCACTTGATGAGAGACCAGGTCACAAAGTGACTGCTACCCTTTCAGCTGCTGATCCCCCCCCCCCCCCTTCCATGCTTTTGGGGAGGGGAAAAGGGTGACAGGACTGGATAGGAATTTTCCCATTATTAGAGTAAAACATAGGGAGTTGGTAGATTTGGGTAGGCCAGTGACCTAAGTACCTATTTAAAACAGTCTCTGATTGAGATTCCCACCCACCATGGGCTGAGTGTGGGAGGGTGCTGTGGAATCAGGTGGTAAACAGGGTACTCTGGTTGCAGGATAAAGATGTGGCCACCCATCAAGAGTACCTATAGTAAGAGGTAGAGAACAAAGATATATGTAGACCTGGCTGATCCACTTTCTGCCTCTTCCATCAGCACTTGATAGACTATAAGCAGTGATGGTAGTTGGGGGGGGGGGGGGGGGGGTCTTGCCATGTTTTGGTTTATATGGCTAGAATAGGACCTTTCCCAGATAGAAAATTGTAATGATGAGGATGTCCGACCATTACCAATCTACTATAAAATGACAAGGAGAGCCAACACCCCCAATCCAAAATATAAAAATGCTTACCAAACTTAAATCTGGTATCATTTAATATGCAAACAACCCATAATATGAATAGCTAAAGCACTACAAATATAATTGTGTACCACTTATTTTGGTTGTTTTGTTATTAAATGCATTAAAATCATCACACAGTGAACAAAATAGTCATATCCATATATCACAGTGTTATCAACACTCCCAACCGTCAAATACACTGAAGGCAGTTCAAAGATCTAATTGTAACATAAAAGTCTTAAATCAAAAACTACAGGGTGGCCCATGGAAAAGTAGCCCAACTCCAAAACCAGTGCATTGGAGGCAGGCTGCTTTTCCATGGGCCACCCTGTATAATAACAACTAGAGATGTGAATCGTGTCCTCGATCGTCTTAACGATCGATTTCGGCTGGGAGGGGGAGGGAATCATATTGTTGCCGTTTCGGTGTTTAAAGTATCGTGAAAATCGTGAAAATCGTGAGCCGGCACACTAAAACCCCCCTAAAACCCACCCCCGACCCTTTAAATTAAATCCCCCACCCTCCCGAACCCCCCCCCCAAATGCTTTAAATTACCTGGGGGTCCAGCGGCGGTCCAGAACGGCCTCCTGCAATTGAATCGTGTTGTCTTCAGCCGGCGCCATTTTTCAAAATGGCGGCGCAAAATGGCGGCGGCCATAGACCAACACGATTCAACTGCAGGAGGTCGTTCCGGACCCCCGCTGGACTTTTGGCAAGTCTTGTGGGGGTCAGGAGGCCCCCCCAAGCTGGCCAAAAGTCCCTGGGGGTCCAGCGGGGGTCCGGAAAACGATCTCCTGCCGCGAATCGTTTTCCGTACGGAAAATGGCGCCGGCAGGAGATCGACTGCAGGAGGTCGTTCAGCGGGGGTTCCGGACCGCCGCTGAACGACCTCCTGCAGTCGATCTCCTGCCGGTGCCATTTTCCGTACGGAAAACGATTCTCGGCAGGAGATCGTTTTCCGGACCCCCGCTGGACCCCCAGGGACTTTTGGCCAGCTTGGGGGGGCCTCCTGACCCCCACAAGACTTGCCAAAAGTCCAGCGGGGGTCCGGAACGACCTCCTGCAGTCGAATCGTGTTGGTCTATGGCCGCCGCCATTTTGCGCCGCCATTTTGAAAAATGGCGCCGGCTGAAGACAACACGATTCAATTGCAGGAGGCCGTTCCGGACCGCTGCCGTTCCGGCCCGCCGCTGGACCCCCAGGTAATTTAAGGCATTTGGGGGGGGGGTTCGGGAGGGTGGGGGATTTAATTTAAAGGGTCGGGGGTGGGTTTTAGGGGGTTTTAGTGTGCCGGTTTTCCTGCCCTCCCCCTTCCCCCTTCCCCCGATTTACGATTTTTTGACGATAAATCGGGGGAATTGGTATTGTATCGTGGCCCTAACGATTTTTGACGATTTAAAATATATCGGACGATATTTTAAATCGTCAAAAAACGATTCACATCCCTAATAACAACCAAAAAGAAAAAAATACTTAGTTTTAAGACAAAATGGAGATTCAATGTAATCCCAAAATGGAACAAATCCACTTCAAAAATGGTCAATGCAAAAGGTGAATCTGTCGAATCTGATGAAAAGGTGAATCAGACATATCTGATCAATTTCTCTGATTGAGTGAATTGTAGTGTACTTGGATTTCAGTAAGGTCTCTGACAAGGGACTGCATAGGAGGCATAAATAAATCTAGTGCCATGATGAAATATTGAGAGCAGAAGATTTTGCTGGTGGCTGAAGAAAATTGGTGCGTACTGCTTGCTGGATAATATTGGGATCTAAAAGTTTGGGTAGAAGTAAAGCAGTGGGGTATATACATCTTTAGTTTGTGTGCCTTGATCTAAAGCTAGGAGAGGTAAGTGATAGGGGTGTGCATTCGTTTTCACCGTATTTGTAATCCGCAACTTATTTTTAGCGATCCGCAAAATACGTTGGGAGGCGAAACGCATTGCGACTCCCAACGTATTCAACAGATTTCTGTTGAATACGGTGAACCTAAATAAACATTTAAACCCCCACCCTCGTGACCCCCCAAGACTTACCAAACTCCCTGGTGGTCCAGCGGGGAGTCAGGAAGCCATCCCTGCACTCGTTTGCGATTTCCTCACGGCGCCAATAGCCTGTGTCACAGGGGCTGCCGATGCCATTGGTCAGCCCCTGTCACATGGTCACCAGCGCCATCTTGTGCTCCTACCACGTGACAGGTAGGTCATGTGGCAGGAGGTCGCTCCGGGACCCCCGTTGGACCCAACCGGAACTTTTGGCCAGCTTGGGGGGGCCTCCTGACCCCCCCCCAAGCTGGCCAAAATCAGATGGTCTCTGCCCAGACGCCAACCAAGCCTAGCCTTGCTCCAAATGTGTCACTGTTCCAGCCTCCAGTGCCCTTGCTGGCACCTCCTCATTTCACAGGCGACCCCTCGTTGTGTAGGGGCTTCTTGAACCAGTGCAGCATGGACTTCTCCTTACAACCTGCATATCTTCCTGATGTAGTTGCCAAAACTACGTACAACCTGTCCCTCCTGGATGGAAAGACCTTGGCCTGGGCGTCACCCCTTTGGGAGTGAGCAGACCTGATCCTCCATGACTTGCCGGGCTTCCTCACCCTATTCTGCTCCGTATTTGATGATCCCCATCGCAAGACCATTGCCGGATCTATGCTCCTGCATCTGCAACAAGGTGCCAGGTCATTGACTGATTATGTCATTGAGTTTAGGACTCTCTCGTCAAATTTCACCGGGATCTGGGCTGCCTGTATGCCATATACCTAGAAGTTCTAGGTTCATGCATCAAGGATGAATTAGCAGCACAAGTACTCCCTGAGGCATTGACCTCTCCAGTCGCACTGATCGCCGCCTGTGTGAGCGATCGCACGAGTCCAGGGGATCCAAGAGAATGTCTTCAGGTGCTCCACGTATTCGCCCAACACCATCCACCCAGACCGCTCCTACACCTAGCACTGAGGAAGAGGAACCGATACAAATGGGTCATAGTCATCTATCCGCAAAGGAGAAGCGTCGTCGGCAAAGATCAGGTCTTTGCATATATTGTGGCCAACCAGGCCATGTGGTACCCTCCTGTCCACTTTGTCCGGGAAACCTCCTGGCCTATGATCTGCTGGAGGACTTCTCCTAGGCCTGAACGTACCCTCTCCTCCGCTGACACTGCCTGTCTCAATTAGCTCGGACTCTCTGGAATTTCACATCAGCGCTGATGAGAGATTCTGGAGAAGAAATCCGAGGTCCCCCCAGGAGGAGCCCGTAGGGACCCAGACCTCTTGGACTTAGGTGGGACCCTCTGCGATCAAGGATCCAGGAAGCGGTCAAAGAGATGGCCGATGAGGACGGTAGGGCCCAGGAGGCTGGAAGAGTCTTTACCTTCAGAAGCCCGCGGCTCCCCCGGGAGGAGCCCGTGAGAGCCTGAGCCACTGGGACTTAGGAGAATCCCCTGGGCCAGCAAGAACTGGATACCTGAAGAGGCGGAGGGAACAGATGTTGGAGTCCAGAAATGAAGCAGGGCCAGAAGCCAGAAGTCAGAGGTCTGAAGTCAAAGCCAGGGGCGGAAGCTGGAAACAGAGTTGTGGACGGAGCCGGGTCAGAAGCCAGAAGTCAGAAGTCCAAACGAAAACCAGGAGCGGGAGCGAAGACGAAGTCAATGGACGAAGCCGGGTTGGAAACCAGAAGTCCAAACCAAACACAGGAGCGGGAGCGAAGACAAGTCAATAAACCAATCCTGGTTGGAAGCCAGAAGTAGAAGAGAAGATCCAAGATCCAACGCAGCATCTAGCAACTCAGGGGACTGAGTGAACCTTGTTGCAAGGTGAGGCATGTCAGTGACTGCTGGGTTTAAATAACCCGGTAGCATCTGATGTCAGTGGGAGGCTGTCCCTGAATTTCCCATGCTGGCCCCTTTAAGACTGAAGCCCCGGCGTGCATGCATGCCTAGGGGGTGGGGCCAGCCACGGATCATCGGCGGCATCTCCCTCGCAGGGAGAGCGCTGCGGTAGGCCGTGTTTCAGGCCTTTGGGGCCGAAGTGGAGGGACTCCTGCGGCCGGCCCGGGCCAGGAGGTGAGTGGAGGTCCCGGGGCATGGCCCGGGACCATAACATCAGTGTACCCCGCTCTGCAGACCATTGCTGTATCTTCAGTGCAGAGGTATTCCCTTTGGGTATACCCCACCGCACAGACTCTAAGACTTTTTCCTGCACTCCCCGCTCCACGGGCAGTGCCTCTATATCTTAATAAAGACTATAACCTATAGCTGTATCTGAAGTCAACTGAGACCTCGCCTCCCAATGGTGAGGCTCACAGGGCTCCTCCCTGTGGGTGGTCCCATCTCTCACCTCGGCCCAGAGCCCACATACCTACAAATCCTAACACTTTGCCTGACAACACTACGGATCATTTCCTAGTCCAGACCTCTACTTCGCTTGACCATGCTATTGTTTCTCTCTTGGACTTGATCTCAGCCTTGCCTTGCCACTACTCCTTGATAATCACCTGCCCCGACTTCAGCTTGTTCTGCTTCGCCTCCACTGTCTTCGTCCTGGATGTGGCCTTTCAGGCTTTGGCCTGTTCTTGCTCGGGCGCCTCCTGTCAGACTTTGGTTTCTTATTGGCACCCAGGTCTCTGGGACTCCGCCTCATCCAGTACAGACTCTTCTGTTTCACTGTTGCTGCCTCTGGGCTGACCTCTCCATCTTCTCTTCGACGACTACACATGGAGCCCACCTAACTGCAGCTGGCTCCAGTACCCAAAGGCTCAACCTGCGGGGAATGAGGGCTGCTATTGGCGAAGCTCCAGCCGGCCTCCATCAGTCAGCCCACTCCGCCTGCCGATGGTGGGGACCCGTAGGATTCCTCCTACAGGTAGCATCAACCCCACCTTGGCCCAAGGGTCCACCTCCTGCGCAACAATAATTTGTTTGTATTTGGTTGCAAAGCCTGTGAGGTGTAGGTTTCCACTAAGGGTTGGCCCATTCATACATAACAATTATAGATAATTGGCCTGGATATTTATTTGGGACAATAAGAATACAAGATTTTGAGATTAAGCATATGATTTGTTTCCCCTGCTTTTATTCAATTTAAGCTTGGAATGCATGTTTTCAAATTTTATCTAAGAAAGAAGAGAAAAAAAATGGAAAACAACTGGAGAGACTAATGATACAGAGCCCTTTCCAATAAATAATTGATGAAGATAATTTTTACACCTATAAAGTAAGAGGAAGAATATACAATCTATTAACCCCACAGAATAACATTTATACTGTGTGTTTTTATGCAGTGAAAGAGAAGACGTATAGCTTCCATTGAGTTCACTTGCTTGATCTGGAATAATTAAACAGGAAAATAGTTAAAAATTCAACTTTATATTGTTTATTGTCAGGAAAATGGCTAATAAAACTTGGGTACATTCCTATCTGTGCTTGATAGTGTGTATATTTGTTATAAGGAAGGAATCTCAGGATTTCTTCATTAGTAGTTTACACAGCTAGCTTCCAATTCAGCAATCATAACAGTGATTCCTAAACCAGGGAAGAATCTCACAATGCCTAAGTCATATCATACTATATCTTTGTTAAATTTTAACATTTAATTATTTTCAAAAACCCTAACAGACAGGTTAGCTTTGATTTTTCTATATTTGATTTCAGAAAGTCAAGGGGGTTTTCCCATCACAGTTATTCTAACACCAATGAGTGATTAGCCTGAGTGGCAATTCGAAAAGCTATTAGACTCCTACTTCCAACTTTGATGATTAGCTTTCATGCTGAAAAATAGGGTGGAGTGGGATTATTTGTTTTATATACTAGAAAGAATGGGATTAACAGGAAACTTCTTAAAAATTTATACAACTATTATATGCAGACCCAAAGGCAGTAATTCAGGATAACACTGAATGATCACAGAAATTACCTTTGTCCAGAAGCAAATGTCAAGGTTTCCCTTTATTGCCTTTATTCTTCCTGCTTGTTTTGAAACCCTTGCTGAGGTTTATACAAAAGGATAATAGAGTAGAGGGTATGCTGTTGGGTTCTAAACATTTCAAGGTTGCAGCCTTTGTGGATGATATACAAGTATTCCTATCAAACCCTAAAGCATC
The DNA here is from genome assembly GCF_901001135.1 of Rhinatrema bivittatum. NCBI lineage: Eukaryota > Metazoa > Chordata > Amphibia > Gymnophiona > Rhinatrematidae > Rhinatrema > Rhinatrema bivittatum. The sequence goes on from NC_042618.1 coordinate 95,929,085, forward strand.
CTTGATGACTTTGCAAAATATTTTTCAACAGTATGGCTGTTTTTCAAATTTAAGTTGAATAAACTAAGTCAGAGGTGATGGCTTTATCCTGTTCTATCCAAAATTGATGTGGTAACGCTTTCCCCTTTACATGGACCTCAGATACTTTCATTTATCTGGGGGCACAGATCCCTAATGATATACAGCTTCTTTATAAATTTAATGTCTCCCCCTTGTTGGACTTTACAAAACTTCAATTTCATTAGTGGCAGTCTCTTCCCCTTTTGGTAACAGATCAAATCAATTTATATAAATGGTCATTATTCCCAAATTATTATATATCCTCCAAGTTCTGCCTATTCTTATTTTACAATGATATATCGCACACTCAAATAAGGAAGGACTGCTCATTTTTTACAATTTTTGTGGAAAGGAGCGAAACCTGAGTCTATCTGGTTGAAAAAGGCTTAGGAGTAGAGGGACTTGGCTCTTCCAGATCTTACGTTATAGAATGAGGTTTGATTATTCTCTTCTTCTATCTATGTTAACTTTCCTTTGGAGGCTGATCATGCAGCACCTTTTTCCTTAAATTATGTGTTGCATGTCAGAATAGTTAAATTGCCCAAGAATTAAAAAAACAAAACAAAACAGTATATTGATTGCTTAAATGAGGAATTCCTGGAAGAGTATTGCTGGACTGTTGGGGTACAATTTGGGAGTTACCTCATTTTTACCTATTCGGGGTAATGGATACTTGGCTGCAGCTGACCAAGTTAAAATTTTCCTTAATTGGGCTGAGGTTGGGATTATAAATATATAGTACTATACCAGAGGAAAGTAGGCAAAATCTCATGCCCAAAACTTGTTTATTATATTGTCTATACAAAACTTATAAATATATATAATACAGACATGCGTAAGACATTTATGCATATACATTAAATTCTAAAATCTAATCAATTTAAATTATTAATCCCACACTCATACTCCATACATTCCATCCATCCATAAAACCACAGTACATGAACATCATCTATAATATGATATTATACATTCAGGAAAAACCCATTAACATGTATTCAAAAATTCTGACGAGATTTTATCGTTTCGCCTGCACAACCAGGCTTCTTCAGGGAACCTCCATGTGTTACATGTCAGGGTCGAGTATATTGTTATTTGCAGAACAATGTTCTTGCTATGATGTAATTATAAATAATCCTTCTGCTGAACGTATATCATAATTTACTTTCTTGTAGCTCTCCACGTCATGCATATAATCTTCGCACTGTCTCTAACTGAAATACATTAAATAACATCACAACTAGTTTGAATATCAAAAAAACCACCAACCATTTACCTTAAATAGTGCCCAGATATATTCTTACCCACATTCATAAACCAATATTTTCCATGTTTCTGCACCTTCAGTAGAATGCCGGCATCCAGATTGTCTGACTCAAGATAGTTTTTTACATGATTTGTATCTGCAACGTATCGCGGTGCCTAGCTTCATCACAGTGCTCCTAATGTATTTAGAATTTCCTCATTTCAAAAGCCAAAGGTGCCTTAAGTTCCTACAACACATACAATAAATGCATGTACTGCTTATCATATCAACACCATATTATTACAACTTTCTAAGCCACCTTCCCCTTCGACTTACCGGTTTTCAAACATTCATAAACCGATGTTCTCCATATTTCTACACCTTAAGTAAAATACCGGCATCAACGTTGCCTCACTCAAAATAGGTGCCTTAAATACCTACAAAACATACAATAAATACATATGCTACTTATCATATCGGCACCATATTATTACAACTTTCTAATCCATCTTTCCCTTTCCACTTACCGATTTTCAAACCTACAAGTTGCGCAGAACCTCTGCATTTTGGACACCTCTATAACAGGCGGACAATCTCCGACATTCAAAGAATATATTCACAAAATATTACCGTAGTCTGACCGAGTGCACTGCTACCACCACCTTTCCAAACGCCACCACCTTTCCAGACAATATAATAAACAAGTTTTGGGCATGAGATTTTGCCTACTTTCCTCTGGTATAGTACTATAGTTTCCAAAATAGACAGAGGTATTGCACATATCTCAACTAAACATAACTCCATCGATAAAAGAGCGCTATCCACAGCAGGACCATACCACTGGAACTCTCTCCCACCAGACATACGCCAGGAACATTGTCATCTTACTTTCAGAAAAAAACTGAAAACTTGGCTCTTCGCGCAAGCCTATCGCTGAAGAAATCCATGGTACCTGTAAGGAACTCTACCCCACAGTAGATATCCTAAAACATCTACATTAAGTACCCGCTATTCTAGAACCACCCTGTATATTAACATTGCAATGTATATATTAGGGATGTGCAGAGCAAAATTTTATGTTCATATTTTTTATGTCCGAAAGGGGGTCCCACTTGCGGCCAATATGGACATAAAAAAAATCCAATGAGTTGGGTATATGTACATATGTGCAAAAAAAAATTTAAACCCCCTCACCCTCCTTAATCCCCCCCCCAGACTTACCACAACTCCCTGGTGATCGAGCGAGGAGTGAGGACGTCATTTCTGCAATCCTTGGCGAGAAGCATGTGACGTTGGTGGCACGTCGAGTGACGCGGCGTCACGTGATTCCCGGCTCGTTCGCGCCGGACGGCTCGTTCGGCCCAAAAAGAACTTTTGGCCAGCTTGGGGGGGCCTCCTGACCCCCTCAAGCTGGCCAAAAATTCTTTTTGGACCGAACGAGCCGTCCGGCGCGAACTCGCCGGGAATCACGTGACGCCGCCGGGGGGGGGATTAAGGAGGGTGAGGGGGTTTATATTTTTATTTTGGCTCAACAATCGCGATTTCCCACATATCGAACATATCTATGTTCGATATGTGGGAAATCCGATCGTTTATGTCGAATCAATTTTTTAAGTAAAAAAAAAATATGAGTTGCGTTTTACTAATGCGGTCAATCCGAATGCACACCCCTAGTATATATGTATTTAAGTTCTTCTGCAAAGCAACAGCTCCCTTGCTGATAGTCTCGTCTTTACATTTAGAATAGAAATTGTTAATCTCTCTCTTTCTTCTAAAGCCAGGTTTGACCTCCTTGTTTTAATGAAACTTTTTCGCTTCCTATGTTTATTGGTTTCCCCTGTTATTTGTAAACCGGTACGATAAGACTTGTCTTGAGCATCGTTAAATTAAAATAACCTAAATAAATAAATAAATAAATAAATAAATATGTAATGTACCTGTTGGGATTATAAGTAAGCATCTATTGGATGAGACTAGATGAGATGGGCTCAGCACGGACCTTTTAACAGCTGAAGGAACAGCATAGCTATCAGGGCTATCAGGGCTATCAGGGCAGAGCTCACCGCTGCCCTGATAGCCATGCAAATGGATGTACAGCATGGTTTGCAGACCATTGTAATCTGCACAGATTACAACTATGCCAGACATAACTTCATGACAACTCTGCCTACCTGGAAAGCAAATCAAATGCTTAATTCTAAAAAGAAACCCATCAAACACCACAAAATGATTCTAGACTTAGATCAGTTAGTACAAGAAAAAGAAATGACAGTCTACTGGAAAAAGGTAAAAGGCCATTCTAAAGTCAAGGGTAAAAACAAAGCTGGCAACAACCTTGCAGACCAACTTGCCAAGGTGGGTGCCATAGCAGATAGTCTCTAGCAAATGAAGGAAAGAAGTGAAATCAGTCACCAGGCATAAAGCTAAACAAGCTACTATCCCCACACCCCAGTGTTGTAGCAAAATGCCCGCCTTTGACCTAGTAAATGCCCATAAAGTAGATCCTTTTGCGAAAGTTCTATGCCTTCATTCAGGCTCCAGCTGCGAATCCCCTCATTGAAGCACATTGTCAGACAGATGAAGAATTATGGCTCCTTTATGCTACCCGAAATCAGTTTCAGATAGTGAAAACTTTACTGATACAAACCAGTAAGAAGGGAATCATACAGTGGGTAGTCCCACTGTCCCTTAGGGTGATCATGCTACAGCATGCCCATGATGGGCCATGCACTGGGCACTGAGGTGATGAGTCTATTGGCCGTACATGTACCAGGATGTGAAATCATACACAAAAGGTTGTCTTACCTGCTGCAGTTTCCAGCCCACTTTACCCACACACAGAGCACCCTTACGGACCTGAGGTATTACCATGCCCTGGTCTGATATTCAAATAGATTGGGTCGGGCCTGTTGTCAGATCTTCTAGAGGTAACAAATATATGCTCATAATGACCTGTTTACTAAGTGGGTAGAGTGCATATCTGCCCCTAACAACTCTGCTAAGATCACAGCCACTCTACTCTTGAATCATATGTTCAGTCACCGGGGTCTGCCTGTTGAAGTAGACTCAAACCAAGGCCCACATTTTACAGGACAGATAATTAAGCATATGTGGAAACTGTTGGGTGTGAAAAGTAAGCTCCACATATCATATCACCCCCAATCATCAGGACAAATAGAGAGAACACAAAACCCATAATCAGCATTCTAAAGAAGTATGTGTCCATATCAGGTATGGACTGGGATATCAAATTACCCCTAGTGTTAATGGCTATCCAGGCCATGCCACACCATAATACGGGGTTCTCCCCATTTGAGATAATGACAGGAAGAGAAATGATCTTACCTATGCATTTGCTTTACAGGAAGCTGGATGCTAATTTGGCTAGTGCTACAACTGCACATGAATAAGTTACCTATCTGTGGAAACATTTGCAAAACCTTTTGCCTTTGCCCAAAAGAATATGGAGATGAATGTCAGAAGTAAAAAAGCCTATTATGATTTAAAATCTAACTCTAAAGAGTATAACAGCAGAGTAACTTAATGAAAGTGTTGCGCTGGAGGTGGACCCATGGCCTGGTGCAGGATTAGTACGGCCCTCCGGTTGGACCTGGAGAGCGCCTGCCACCAGGAGGCGGAGCACAGGAGGAGACAGAGGCTATAGCTGGAGCTTCACCAATAGCAACTTGGGGTTCCCTCAGGTTGAGCCCTTGGTTACCCAGGCTGCCTGGTCTTAGGTGGGCCTCATAGGGTCTCCTAGAGAGAAAGTTCAAAGGAGTACCCACCACGAACAAGGGTGCGTGGTTGGTGTGCAAACAGGGAAGTCCAGAGGTTGCAGGAGGCCAGAAGAGAGTGTCCAAGTGAATAGCGAGGATCAAGGCCATAGTATCAGTCCAGAATGGTCAGCCAAAGTAGGATTGGTAACAGAGGTCAATCCGGGTGCAGTCAGATTAGGCAAAGGTCAAGTTCCAGGTGGCGATCAAGAGTAGTCAGAGTTCAGGCAGAGGTCAGATCAGGCAGCAATCAAGAGTAGTCGGAGTTCAGGCAGAGGTCAGTACCGTGAGATTAGTCTGAAGGTACTACCAGGAATGGAGAGATGAAGGAACAGGAGATGCTGGAACAGGAGACACAGGAGACACAGGAGACGCTGGAACAGGAGACGTTGGAACAGGAGATGCTGTAACAAAGGAATTGGAACAGGAGACACAGGAGCAAAGACACTGGAACGCAGGAAAGCAAACTAGAGACACCAGAGTGTACGACCCAATTGCCAAGGCACTGTTCAGGGGAACGGGCCTTCCCTTTTATACAGAGGGAGTGTGATTTGATCGGGAAGCGCTGGGTTCAGGTTTCCCGCGCTTGGCCCTTTAAGTAGAGCGACGTCAGCCGTGCACATGCCTAAGGGCAGGGCCGAGGAGCAGGAAGACGCAGAGCCCCTCCAGGAGATTGTGAGCGGGGGAGCCAGGGATGCCGCAAACTTGCTGCAGCGGCAGAGCCCGGAGCTGGTAGATGGACGGGATTGGTGAGCAGGACCGGCTGCATAGCAGACGCAGCTGGGAAGCGCAACAGAAAGGACAGATTTCAACCTATTTAGTCTCTCCAGATGTCATTACAGATGCTTTCACTAAAATTACCTGAAGTAACATTGAGCCTATCCAGGTCCAGATTGTTTATCATATGGGTAATGCTCTACCTCTGTATGTGGACATTGAGAATATGGAGGTTACGTATATTTTAAATTGCCTTTCATTTTATCTGAGAATGTTTACCAATTGAAACAAGTAATTCATGTAGGTACCTAGACAAACAATGTATATCTGCATGTAGACACACCTGCCCTCCTAGCTTATCAGAGTGACAACCCACAGCAATATTTAGTTCCTAATTTAGGCCTATGCCAACAAACAAAGGACATACATTGGTCATGTCCCTGTAAGTCTTTCCTAAAGGATACTACAGAAGCTCTGTGTGGTTTGTCCTCAGACAACATCCGAGAGAATTGTAAAATTAACATGACAAAGTATGATGAATTCTACAAAATCAAGATTGCTGTTGTAAATAATGTTTAGTTAGTTAGCACCCCTCTGAAACAGCTTGCTATTTCTAACATGCATGATATTACCAGTAAGGTTCCCTTACCCAGTAATGTTTCTTTAGTCACAGTACCTAAGAACTCCATAGTTACTGTAGGGGTTGTGTCTTTATACTACCTACATCCAGATCTGGTCGCCACAGACATGTTTCAGGGACAGGTTTCAGGGACATATTTCAGGGCCATGAAATCATCTTTGATGAAAACCTGGTATATCTTTTAGACTATAAAGACTCTTACACTTTTGAACTGTCTATAGACCAAGACACAGCAGAAATTGCTAACTACAACTATAATTCCAGAGATGAAGATATTTACAAACTGACTATATCCTGTCTTATGCCTTACCTGACCTAGCCATGGTGATCGCGGCATACCTGATATTTTTATTCATCCTCTTTATAAGAGTAAGCGCCCTAATGAGACACAACTGAAAAGGTCTCACTGTAAATCTATGCACTTGTGAGACCTCCCACAGCCCCCATCTCTGGAACTGTATGAGGTACTGGGTAATCAGTGATCACACTTCATGATTTTCTAGACTAGGGAAAGGAGGCTTGAACACACAAATACTCTACCTCAAATCTGAGATGATGTCCCTATCTCATCTTTTGACAGCATGCACTGTGTGAGAACTACATTATTTCCTTATTTCTTATTATCATTTTCTATATTTCCTTTTACTATTCCCCATCTATTTTCCTTCATTATACTTTTACCACTTTACCTTTCCTCATTATAACGATGATTTTTTTCACTATTATCTATTACATTATTACATTGCTCCCATTCTATTATTACTATTATAATTCCTTTTAAGAACCATGACTTTTATTATTGTTTCATTATTCCTACCTCATGCTGATGATTCGTCAGTGGTGGTCACACATATCATACAGCTGAAACCTGCATAGTAGCCTGATAGTTAGGCTTAAGCAGTGATACACTCCCTTGCTGGCTCGTCCTACTTAAGAAGAAGGAAATGTAGGGAGATATCCCATATTTAACCACTGAAAGCACCTAATATGAATCACAATAGCCAAGAGGGAGGCTGACAAGTATGCTGATAGGCCCAAAAACACTATCACAGCTAAAGAAAATAAACTTTGCCCAAATGACAACTTTAAACAAAAACTGAACGATTCTTATCAAGATCTGCCTGTCTGTAAGCTCCTGTGTAAGTAAAACCAAGGCAGAGGGACAATGTAGTAACTTAAGCTCATAATGCAGATGTCACAGACTGGACAAGAAAAGTTAAGAGGTCAGAGGGCCCCCACTCTTGGATGCAGGGGGAGCATTCTGAAATGGAGAAAATGCTGATGCTGGCATATAGCTTTGGTCTAGATATTGCAGGACCCCCTCCAAAAGAAAAAGGTAGAGGGGAAAAGACTTACAATACAGCAAAGACCCTCCACCCACTACATGGTTATGCATGAGTTTATGCATATTTATCAGCTGGAAAGTATATGATGGGGCAAATAAGGAGAAAGTAGCAGATGCAAAGTAGTCCAGCACCCCCTGCTATCAAGGAGGGAGAAGATGAGGCATGGCCAGGAAACCAGAGAGAGGAGCTACCCTGCCTGGGGTCAGATGGTGGCATAGAGTCTGAGGTGTTAAGGAGCCAAGAGCATCCTGGCAGTTCTGCCAGTACCAGACCTGGAAGCAAACCTCCTTCCCAAATGATTTTTCAGACCTCCGGCCAGAGGCTGTTTCAGAGATAAACAGAGGGAAATTGCCTGACGTTGGGACTAGAGGTAAGTAAGGTAGCCATAAGTATTAATATATTAGGCTGGCTAAAGTTTACAGCATGTTTGAAACCACCCAAGGTACAGAACCTTCTTTAGGGTAAACTGGAGTTTAGTAGCCAGGATGTTAGAGACATGTATTGTTTGTATCTTCTAAATGTTAATCCTGCCAATGCTGATAAATAAAAATCTAATTGTATGGAGAACATTTTGTCTTTTTCTGAACTTAGGACTGAGAAGTAAAGTGGAAGAGGAACTGGAAAGTGTCATGTAGCAGACAGGTCCCTGTACCCCTAAAATTTACTTATAGTAGGACTTAGGCAAGGATCTCATAGAAAGCGGAGAAGCAGAGTCAGTAACCAGGCCAAGGTCAAGGCATGCAGAGGTTGGGCAGCATCAGAATCCAGGCAATGGACAGGGTAGGTGGAGATCAGGCAACATTAGTATCCAGGCAATTGTCAAGATCCAAGAGCCAGAGATAAGGATATGCAGTTGTTTAAAACGAAAGTGCAAAACATGATGAAAATGGTTAACTTGTTTCATTTGGGGGGCCGAACAGAATCAGAGTCCACCCCCCCCCCCCACCCCAGAATGAGACAAAACTTATTTGTTTGTTTAATTTTAAACTAATTCATCAGGTTTAGGTGTAAGCCTGAAGCTGGGACCTTGCCTAAGATATAGGCAGAGGCCCAAAGCAGGGGCCGTGGCCTATGCCCGAGAGCATCACTGGGGCCTCGATCTAGGCACAAAGCCAGAGCCCTGGCTTCAGACCTAGACCTAGGCACGATGCATTATTTTAAAACAAAATGAACAAATAAGGTTTTGCTCTTTCATGTTAAACAAATGCACAAAGGACTGAGCTCAACACCGAGGTCTTGGTGGAGACACGGGCTGACAACAAAGCCTTGGCCAAGACCCCAGAAAAAAACAAAAAACCTATCTGACAAGGACCAGGTCCTGACACTGGGGTGTCGGCCTAGGCCAAAGCCTGAACCCAATTCCAAAACCGCAACCCTAGTTGGAGGCCAGTCCTGATGCTAGGGCCTCAACCCAGAACCAGGCCTGACTCAACAATCCGAGCCGGATGCCAGGTCCTGAAACCTGGGCCTCAGCCTAGGGTGGAGCAAGAGCTCAAGCCCAATACAGTAACCTAACCTGAATATAGGTCCTGATTCCAGGGCATCAGTCCGGACCTAGGCCCAATGATGCAACCCATCCCAGAGACCAGGTTCCAATGCCTGGATCTCAGCCTAGGCCATAGCCTGATCCTAGGCCTAACATAGCAACTTGACCCAGTGGTTGGGTCCGACACTAGGACTAGGTGCCCAGTCTCATGCCTGATGCTGCAACCTGACCCGGAGGCTGCGTCCCGACTCCTGGGCATTGGCCTAGACTGGAGCCTGAGCCCAGGTCTGATGATGGGACCTAATCCTGAAGTTGGGTCCAGGTGCTGAGGCCTAAGACTGGACTGAGGCACAATGATGCAACCCAACTCATAGGTCAGGACCTGATGCCTGGGCCTCAGCCTGGACACAGCCCCAAAACTAAAACTTGACTGAAAGCTGGGTCCCAAATGATGGGGCCTAGAGCTGGACTCAGGGCCTGACATCAGGGCTTTGGCCGAGAGTCCAGGTCCCAAAGCTTGGGCCTCAACCCAGGGTCAGGCCCAGGCCTGGAAGCTTCTCTTTGGACCCTCATCCGTCATTTGGCATTAATGAGCTGAAGAAAGAAGAGGACCTAAAGAGAAGCTCCTAGGCTGGGCTCCAAGGCCTGCACCTGACCCTGTGCCGAGGCCCAGTTATTGGGACCAAGCCTCCGGGTTGTGTTGTGGCATCAAGCCCAGGCTTGAGCTCTGGCCTAGGCCAAAGTCCTGGCATTGGGACCTGGCCTCAAGGTGGGGTCGCAGCATTGGGCCTGAGCTTGGGCTGCAGCCTAGGCCAAGTCCCAAGCATTGGAACATGGTCTCTAGGACAGGTCAAGGCATTGGATCTGGGTCCAGGCCAAGGCCCCTGCATAGGTATCCATCCTGCAGGTTGGGTCAGTGTCGAGCCTTGACTCATGCTCTGGCCTAGGCCAAGGCCCCAGCGTCAGGTCTTGGCCTCCGGGGCAGGTTAGGGCATCAGGCCGATGTCTGGTATTGGGACTCAGCCACCATAGCAGGTTGTAACATCATGCCGGGGTCCGGACTGAGGTTCCGGTGTTAGACCCAGTCTCAGGTCAGATCATAGTGTTAGGTCTGGGTACTTTCCCTGGCTGATGCCCTAGCATTGGGATCAGGCCTCCTGGGTCTGGTTACTCCATCAGGCCTGGGTCTGGGCCAAAGTCCTGGTGTGGGATCTGGCTTTAGATATAGTGGCTCAAGAAATTGTTAACAATTGCAGTCTGCAGAGAGTACCAGGGAAGTTTTTGATCTCTTTGACAGAGATGGTTCTGTTTAACAATTATTTCATATTTAAAGACACTATATACCATCAGTATCATGGGATTCCAATAGGGTCTTCTCAGGTTCCATCTGTCGCAAATTTATATGTGGCAGATTTTGAATACATACATGTATATACATCAGAGTGGATAAAGTTCATTGCACAATGGTATAGGTATATAGATGATATTTTCTTGGTATGGATAGGATCAGAAAGTGACTTCCATCAGTTTATGGAGTGGATAAACACTTTGGATAGACATTTAAAATGTACTCACCAGTACAGTTGGGAACAGGCAGTGACTGTATTTGGATGTGCGTGTGAGTACTATTAAGGACAATAAGGTGATTATTACAGTTAACAGAAAGATTACAGATAGAAACAATTTATTAAGGTATCAGAGCCATCATCCTACAGCCTTTAAGCATGGGTTACCAGTTTCACAATTTTTTCGGATATGGCGAATATGTTCATCCACAGAGGAATTTGATAGGCAGCAGTACTGAGTCAACGATTTAGATCAAAGGGCTATCTAAAGAGGACTATAACACATGCTTATAAACGAGCTAAATACAGTGATCATCACAATTTGCTACAATATAAATCTGACCATGAGCAGGACCGGATGGTCTGTGTGTTATCACATAGTAGCTACAGGGGCTATAATTGCTTCGATTAAAAAGCATTGACATGTGTTGGCATTACATGAAATTTTTCAGGAAGTGTCTTTAATAGCCACTCGTCGGAGTCACAACACTAGAGACCAATTAGTTCATTCCCAGTTGATGGATTGTACAGTGACAGAGGAGGGGAGACATAGAAAATGTAGACATTGCATAGTCTGTGAGAATACCATTAAAGGGACATTATGGATAGATCTGGTAACAAGTTATAAGGTGAGGAGGAGAAGGGACACCAAATGGATGAGATTGGTAATGGACAAGCCATCCAAATTGCAAAGCTGGCCATGTTGTGTCTTATAATGCAAGCCCTAAATTGACTAGTTTTTAGCATGCAAACTATGCATGCTTACAGTTTCTGAATTATGGAGATGAGAAAAATGAAAGGTGATGAATTATTACTTTCTATTAGCCTCTCTTATTTTATGCTGAGGGAAGACAGTAGCGTAAAAGTGAATAAAAGACAATAAAAATATTAAAATCCTTTATTACATTCTACAGTAGTGAAACTTCTCAATAACTAAAATATATGTTTATAGAACAAATCTTTGACAGTGTAAAAATAGTTTTCTAAATATGCAAAACTGAGAATTAAACATGAATATGGTGAATAAGAAATGTATTATGAATCTGCCATGAATAATCAAAACATTTTTCTAACTGGGATCCCTTCCAAATACATTGTAATTTATTACTGATCAAATGAGCTGTTTTCGAAAATAGCTGATTATGGATTTCCTAATAAGTATTGTTCCAATATCCAGTTTCAGAAATTGTCATGCATATTTTATGAGTACAAAAATAATGTAACTTATATGGAAGGAAAAGAGCCAAATGATAATCATTAGTAGGTGATTAGTGTGACCCTGTGAATCTGTGCTTGTTCAGCATTGCATGGAAAACAATGTAAAGAAAACAATATATCCAGGGTTTCTGATGTTAGAAATTTATAAAATACAATGTTGGTGTTTATTTTTAGCTAATTAAGGGTTTCTTGAAGATGTTTATTTTATCACATTTATTGGATTGCTTTTTGGTTATTTCAAATAAACAATGGATTTTGGAAATAATCAAAAGCTTAGTTGCATTTAGTGCACTTATAAAGGAGGTTTGTTTGCATACTTGCAAGATCGGCAAGGAAAGAATATAATCAGCTAGCCAAACAAATGTGTGCATTTCCTCTTGGTGGAAAAGTTACAGGAAATATGTAAACTATCCATAACATCATCTATGGTACCTGAAGATTGCAGGTGCCAGGCAAAATGATAGAAACTATGTAGCAATTTTCAAATGCCCACTTACACAGGTAATATGCATTTGTACATGTAAAACACAATTTTAAATGTGCAGATGCTTTTGAAAATCAGACATTTTGTGTGCACAGTAAATGGGTGTTTTGGGGGCAGGCCAACATAATATCTATGTAATTCATATATTCAGTTTGCCAGGCATGCATGATGTTTCCCCACATTCTGTGCACTTCTGCACCATCTATTTAGAGGGGTAACAATTGGGTATTATATGAATGATTTGTATGAGTGTTGGGTATTTTAAATGTCATGTAGAATTTTTAATTTGTTTGCTAAAATTGAGAAGGCTAAGTTATAATTTAGTAAGGTGTAACATAACAATAAAGATTTAAGGATAACATTTTACTTTCTCATGAGATGGTATTATAATAGATTTCAGTTTATACTCTGCTAGGTGTGTTGATACTACTTGTGTTATTTAATAGAACAGTAGCGGTCCTTTTGGTAGTAACTAGTAAGAAATATTTTCTAAAATTGTTCTTCAGTCTACCTCATTTTACTCTCATCCCATGACCCCTCATTCTACAGCCTTCTTTTCATTGAAAAGGCTCACCTCCATGCATGGGAACTATTGAGAAATATAAATAACTATTGAGAAATATAGTATACTCTTCTAGCGTATACTATACATGTTTATCTCATTAGCGGGCCGATACAGTAAAAACCGCAGGAGAGCCGGCACTCCGAGGCGAGCGCCCGCTCTCCCGATGTGCACCCAGGCCACTCTCCTGGGCGCACGATTGAGTATTTAAATGAGGGCCTGCGGTAAAAGGAGGTGCTAGGGACACTAACACATCCCTAGCACCTCCTTTTTGACAGAAGTGGTGGCTGTCAGTGGGTTTGACAGCTGACGCTCAAACCCGCTGACATCCACTGGTTTGGAAAACGGATGCCGGCTAAATTGAGCATCTGTCTTCCAACCCGCGGGCCACGGGCAGATTTTACATTTTTTTTTTAATTTTAAATTTTTTTAAATTTTGGGGCTTCCGACTTAATATCGCTATGATATTAAGTCGGAGGGTGTACAGAAAAGCTGCTTTTTCTGCTTTTCTGTACACTTTCCCTGTGCCGGCCAAAATTAACTTCTGCCTTTGGGCAAGCGTTAATTTCTGAAAGTAAAATGTGCAGCTTCACTGCACATTTTACTTTCTGTATCGCGCGGGAATAACTAATAGGCCCATCAACATGCATTTGCATGTTACGGGCGCTATTAGTTTCGGGAAGTTGGCCGCGTGTTTTCAATGTACTATTACTATATAAGGGGTAAAAATAGCACGGCAAAACCGTGCGGCCAAACCGGGGCTAAAGGTGCACTCAGCCGAGCGCACCATACTGAATCGGCCCGTAAGTCTATTAAAATATGCTTTAGGATGAAAACCACTAACCATTTTAGTAGCCATTCTCTGGACTGACTTCAAGTGGTTTATATCCTTTTGAAGATGCAGTCTCCAGAATTGAACACAGTATTCCAAATAAGGTCTCACCAGAGATTTTGCAGCCTGAAAGATACATTTTAAGAACTGTGCATGGGTGCACATGTGTGCACATTTGCCGGCACGCATCAATGAATGCGGTCATTTTATAACATACACATGTATATGCATGCATGCTAGAAACTAAACTGGACATGCATACATGTGTGCCTCAGTTAATATGTACATGTACATGTCCATATTAGCTTTTAGCATCAGGATCATTGTAGCTGTTAAAGTTCATAACTTTATTCACAGAGAGACCAAAAACACATTTGAGCTACAATAAATATTTCAAAAACAACAGAAGGAGTGAGATAGACATGTGGCATTTTGAAGCATCAGAGAAAGAAAGAGAACTTATAGATTTCCTGTGCTTATGGGAATCAAAGAAGGGAACATGAAATAAAGAACTGTTTTCTAACACTTGGTATGCTTTTTCTTTATAACAAATTCATGACTGATAAAAATAAAACTAACCAGAAAAAACATCTGAAAGAGAATTAGGACAAAGCAAAAGTAACTAGGGATGTGCAATCGTTTTTCCCGAATTAGGCAATGTCAACGATATTGCCTAATTCGGAATGGTTCAGGTGAACCGAAAAAAGATTTAAATTTTTCCGAAATTTCGTAAAAAATTCATTTTTGAGTTAATGCATGCTAACGGGAGTTAGTGCAAGCTAACTCCCATTAGTGCGCACTAACCCCCAATAGTGTGCACTAACCCAAAAATCGGGGCCTCCGGAAAAAAAACCCCCGAACCGTGGGAAAAATGAAATTCCCATGGGAGGCCCCCGAAACGAAGCTCGATTCGAAATTTTTACCCGAAGCACATCTCTAAAAGTAACAGAAGGAAAAGGAGAGGTACTAAAGGTCTGTTGGTCATTTTCTTACCTCTAACAATTTTTTTCCTGACCTCTGTTTTAGATAAAGCATCTCCAGTGATTCTGATGTCTTATTATTTAATTTATTTAGACTTTTATATTCTGCTTTTTCACACTATTTTTCAGCATTTCAAAGCAGATTACTTTCAGGTATTGTAGATGTTCCCCTTTCCCCAGATGCCTTATAATGTAAGTTTATACCTGAGGCAAATGAGTGTAAAGTAACTTGGCCAAGGTCACAACAAGTGACAGTTGGACTTGAAGCCTGGTCTCTTGGTTAGTAGCCTACTGCTCTAACCACTAGGCTACTGCTACTCCTCCTCTCTTAGTAGAGGAGAATTGTCCCTCTGTACTAATAAAACTTATTGTTGAGAATGAGAACCTAGCTATGCTTTATTATTAGTGTAACAAATATTTTCAAACTTCTGCAAATTTAAGAAAAAATTCTCTTATTTCAAATGCTAACTATTGTATTTTATAAAATACCTTGCCAGAGCAAGTGAAATGGAATTATGAAAATGTTAATTTAAACAGAAATGCCGTTGGTATATATGTATTGAATGGTACTCTACTCTTTTAAGAATCCTAAGCTTTTGTGGTGAGAATGCCACATCTGTTTTGCTCTAAGTTTTGATTGTGCTTCAAATCTGAGCTGCTGAGCTACTGAAGAGGTCAAGAAGCCCTGCCACTGTTTGTGAGTATGATCAAACACCTTGCAGGCTTTCTAATTTCAGGGGTAGAGACTCTGTATAATTTAATAATAGAGAAATATAGCTAGAGAAATATAGCCCTGAAACCACCACAATATGAAGGACAATTTAAAACTAACCTTGTGGCTCACAGACCCAAAGATACATTTTAACCATGGTCCTGGAAGCTAATTTTTAAAGAGAAACTCCCTGCAGAGTAGGAATGTACATTAATTTGAAACAAAATAGCCATGGTGAATGACATTGTCTAATTTTGTTTTATTTTGTCATAATCGCAAAATGACAGGCAAAAACATAATGGGTCGAATTTTAAAAAGGTTACGCGTGCTGGGCCCATTTTGAAAAGGCCCGGCGATGCGCATAAAGCCCCGAGACACATGTAAGTCCCAGGGCTTTAATAAAGGGGCAGGGGTGTGGGCGGGGCATTGGTGGGGCAGTCCAGGGGCGGGGCACAGGCAGTTGGCCGGCACACACAACTTGTGCCTGCCCAGAAGCAGGCACAAAAGGTAAATAAAGGTCAGGAGGGGTCAGAGTAGAGCTGGGGGGGAAAGGTTAGGGGAAGGGATGGGAAGGGATGGGAAGGTCAGGCTAGGGGGGAGGGAAAGGGGAAGGCAACCCGGCTCGGTGCCCGCGCGCAACCTTTTAAAATCTACCCCAATTTCTTTTTTTATTTTGTCTTAGAGTGCACTAACTGGACTTAGTGGGCCAGATTTTCAAAGGGTTATGTGTGTAAATCCTCAGGATTTACGCATGTAACCGCTCCTGCGCGCACCGAGCCTATTTTGCATAGGCCCAGCGACGTGTGAAAGCCCCAGGACGCACGTATGTCCCGGGGCTTTGTGAAAGGGGTGGGGCGGGGTAGGACCGAGACCTCCGGCACAGCGGCTGTGCCGGGGGATCACGTGCTGGCACTTGGCCAGCGAGCGTGCGCAACCTACGCCTGCCCGGAGGCAGGCGCAACTTATTAAACAAAGTGAGGGTTTTTTTTAAGTAGGGCTGGGGGCGGGTTAGGTAGGGGAAGGGAGGGGAAGGTGGGGGGGGGGGGGGGGGGGGGGGGCGGAAGGAAAATTCCCTCCAAGGCTGCTCCAATTTCGGAGCCGTCTCGGAGGGAACGGGGAAAGCCATTGGGGCTCCCTTAGGGCTTGGCGCGCGCAAGGTGCACAAGTGTGCACCACCTTGCGCGCGCCAACCCCGGATTTTATAACATGCACGTGGCTCTGCGCATGTTATAAACTCAGGCGTGCATTTGTGAGTGCTGGGTTGCGCGCACAAATGTATGCCCGTGCCCAGAATGTACTAACTAGATTTAGATGCACTAAAATCCGGCCCAGAATGTACTAACTAGATTTAGATGCACTAACTGAAAATGTTACGGATAAGTTTCAAAGTGTCAAATGGAGCTAGAACTATTGTTCTGCATTCCCATTGGCTGTCTCTTTAATTACTTGTTTGCATTGCCAAGGTTGCAAGGTGGTATGTGGGGGGCTGGTACCACCTGCCTGGTAACAAGTGTAAACAGACAAGTAATAATTTGGGCTGTACATTAGGGAGAAACGAATTAGGAAATGAGAACAAATTTCCTATTTTGTTTTGGTCAGTTTTCAAAATGAAATGATTTAAATTCTGTCAAAATTATATCAGATTTTTGTTTTGTTTTGAAAACGTTTTTAAAAAGTCATCTGTCAGGCCTAGGTCAAAAGCTGGAGCCTTGCCTAGGGAATAGGCTGAGACCCAAAGCAGGGGCCACAGTCTACTCCTGAGCAGTCACAAAGTCACAAAGCAGTCACAAAGTCCCAACCAGTCACAAAGTACTGTAAACCAGTACTTTGACCTAAGCCTAGACCTGAGGCCTGAGCATGATGCCGGGGCCTCAGCCTGAAAGAATTTGCCAGGGTCAGGAAATTTCCTGACCACCATTTACCTTCTCCGTAATGGATCTGATGCAGTGACCAGGCCCAAGCCCAATGCTGGGGTCCAGGAGTCAGGACCCAGCTTCCGGGCCAGGTTCAAGCATTATGCTTTGGCTTGGACCGATGCTCAGGTATCAGACCTGAGCCTGAGCCCTACTCTAGGACGACCTTGCTGGCAAAAATGTTACAACTGGCCTCGGGAACTTCATTGCCCTGTCCTTCAGAATCTATGTTCGGTTCCAGGAGTGAAATAGAGAAAGAGATGCTAATTGACACTATTTAAAAGTGGCACCCAGATTCCAGTGACCACTGATGCCCTCCATCAAGAAATCTATGCCTGCTTCTACTCCTGAGAAACCCAAGCAACTAAGGAGAGCCAAACTGATGGAAGAAGAGGAGCAGAGGAGTTGATGACTTAAACTTTGCCTATATTGTGCCAGCCAGGGACACTTTGCCACACAATGCCCTGAGAAGTTGGGAAACTTCTAAGCCTAGAGAGGCAACCCTAAGCCATACTTTGGCTTCTCCACAGACAATAGTTCCCATTTGCCTCATGTCTGATTTCATCGATGTGTTCACTGATGCTTTAATGAACTCAGGAGCCATGGACAATTTCATAGAAGAGGCCTTGCTGTGACAATCTAATTTGCTGGTAGTCCCATCAGTGTCCAGGTAAGAGTTTCATCAGTATATGGAGAACCTCTCCCTGGTCGCCTGATGATGATGACCACTCCCTGACTCTGCAAATTGGAGCTCTGCATAAAAGACAACTCCCCTTCTTTGTATTCCTGAGGACATAAACCTGATTATCTTGGGCCTTCTGTGGTTGGTCAAGCACAACCCTACTATTGAATGGCGGGCACTTGAAATCTCTCACTGTGGCTTCTGTGTCATCAGGAGTGTCTTCCTGCAGTCTCTTCACCTGTACCCATCACCAGAATATCTGGGCCAGCTATTCCAAGACTTCCTCCACAGTATGCCATTTTCTCCAGTGTCTTCTGTAAGAAGCAGGCAGAAATGCTGCCACCACATAGGTCATTGACTTCTTGCCTGGTAAGATGCCTCCCAGAGACTATATATTAGGGATGTCAATCGGGCTTCGGACGACTGAAAATATCGTCGATATTTTCAAAATTGTCAGAAATTGAGGGCTCCCCCAAAACGATAGGAAAACCCCACGATATTGATCATGCGGGTTCCCTTATCGTTTTGGGGGAGGGCGGGAAAAACGGCACACAAAAATAGCCCCTAAACCCACCCCGACCTTTTAAAAGTAACCCCTTAGCTTCCCCCACCCTCCCGACCCCCCAAAACCCTTTTTACAGGTACCTGGTGGTCCAGTGGGGGTCCCGGGAGCGTTCTCCCATGATCTCCCGCTCCAGGCCGTCCTCGGGCTCCCGGGCCGTTGGCTGCCACTAATCAAAATGGCACCGATGGCCCTTTGCCCTTACCATGTGACAGGGTATCCGTGCCATTGGCCGGATCCTGTCACATGGTAGGAGCACTGGATGGCCGGCGCCATCTTGTGCTCCTACCATGTGACATGGGCTGACCAATGGCACCGGTAGCCCCTGTGACATAGTAAGGGCAAAGGCTATCGGCGCCATTTTGGTTACTGTCAGCCAATGGCTCAAGTCCAGGAGTTCGCTCCCGGACCCCCGCAGGACCACCAGGGGTTTTGGCAAGTCTTGGGGGACCCTCCTGACCCCCACAAGACTTGCCAAAAGTCCAGCGGGGGTCTGGGAGCGACCTCCTGCACTCGGACCGTCGGCTGCCAGTATTCAAAATGGCGCCGATAGCCTTTGCCCTTACTATGTCACAGGGGCTACTGGTGCCATTGGTCAGCCCCTGTCACATGTAGGATCTCCCGCGATCTCCCACTCCGGGCCATCAGCTGCCCCTAATCAAAATGGCACCGGCCATCCAGTGCTCCTACCATGTGACAGGATCCGGCCAATGGCACGGATACCCTGTCACATGGTAAGGGCAAAGGGCCATCGGTGCCATTTTGATTAGGGGCAGCCGACGGCCCGGAGCGGGAGATCGTGGGAGATCACTCCCGGGACCCCCACTGGACCACCAGGTACCTGTAAAAAGTTTTTTGGGGGGGTCGGGAGGGTGGGGGAAGCTAAGGGGTTACTTTTAAAGGGTCAGGGTGGGTATTTTGTTTATCGGCTGGGGCGCAGCCGATAAACAAAATGCGATCGGGCCCAATGGAAAAAACCCCACATGTGAATCGGAACCAGAATCCGAACCGATTCCGGTTCCGATTCACATCTCTACTATATATATTCACTTTCCATTCAAGAAACCAAGGCCATGTTGGAATACATTAAAGAGAATTTGAAGCTGGGATTCATTAGTCCTCTTCCTCACTAATGGGAGTGGGCTTCTTTGCTGGAAAGAAGGTCAGATCTCTTTGCCACTGTATTGATTATAGAAGTCTGAACGGCATAACATGCAAAAGCATGTACCCTTTACCTCTGATATTTGAGTTCTTTGACCATTTGTAAGGATTGAAGATCTTTACCAAGTTGGATCTCCAAGGAGCTTAAAATCTAATATGTATCCTTGAGGGGGATGAATGAAAAACAGCTTTTAATACTCAAGATAGCCACTAAGTGTATTTGGTGATGCTGTTTGGCTTAAGCAATACCCCTGCAGTATTCCAACATATGGTCAACAAATGTTTTTGGGACCTTCTCGAGTCCTTTGTGTTGCATATCTAGATGACAGTCTCATCTTTTCTCAATCTCTTCCCCAGCATCGGATTCCTGTAAAGATGGTATTTCAGAGACTCTGTGAAATTCACCTATATGCTAAACTAGAGAAGTTCACTTTGATCAGATGGAGTTACCCTTTTTGGGATATATCATTTTTCAATATGGTCTTTGTATGGACCTGGGGTAACTGAAGGTGATACAAGACTGGACCCAACCAATGGGTCTGAAGTTACCTTGATGGCTGAGTGGTCTAAGGTGCTGAACTTAAGTGGGCCTTCTTCTCTGTTCTTTGTGTTCTGGTCTCCTGATGGAGTCATGAATTTGAATCCCACTTCTGACATGCTTGTCCTTGAATTTAATACCTTAATTCTTCAATCGACTTTACTTTCTAATCAAAAAAATACATTTTTTCAGACAACAACAAAGGACTGAATTGCACAATCTGGGTAAACAAATAAGCATGGGAATAGCTTGCTTATTGCGGTGGTTACTACCCCTAACAAATTAAGCCTGATAAGTCACTTTGAATGCATATCCAGTGCAGCTCACTGCTTCAACGGCAGGGGGAATGAAGAAATAGGATTTACATCCAGCCAACATCTAACAAGGCATTGATCTGAGCAGTATGAGCATACAAACATTGAGGTAACTTGCTCGATATGATGGTTATTCCCCTCAAACATTAAGCCTTATACTTCACTTTGATATAGCTCCAACACTGCTCTCTGCATCAATGGAAGGGGTGGAAGGAAATTAGAATCAAAAGCTACCAATAAGGGCCCTGAACTCAGCGGTCGGAGTAACAGATAAGTATAAGAAAATAAGTGTGAAAGCTTGCTGGGCAGACTAGATGGGCCTATTGGTCTTCTTCTGCCGTCATTTCTATGTTTCTATGTTTTTATAAGGCTCTACATGAATTATTACTGGCAATTTATACGTAATTATTATACTTTATGGCCCCTCTCACATCTCTCACTAAGAAGGAAATGGATACAAAAAAATTTCTGGAACCAGTGATCAGATCTTTATGCAAATCAAGGTTGCCTTCCTTGGATCTTCATGGTTACAGCACTCAGATCCATGAAAACTATTCACCGTGGAAGTAGATGCATCCAGCATCATAGTGGGGCCATCCTTTTCCAGCACAGTAATAATGGAACACTTATGGCCTATTTTATTTCTCGAGAAAGTTCTCACCCACAGAGAGCAATTACATCATCAGTGATAAGGAATGACAAGCCATAAAACTCACTCTGGAAGAATGGAGTTATCTGTTAGAAGGAGCCTCTCACCCAGTCCTCATATACACAGACCTCAAAAACCTCCACTATCTCCCACAGGTGCAACACTTAAATCATTGGCAGGCCAGGTGGTCCCTATTCTTTAATTGTTTCAACTTTGAACTCAAGTATCACCTGGCCAAGAAGAACAGGCATGAGGATGTTCTCTCCTGATCTTCTGAAATCACTGATACATGAGAAATACTTCATCACATTATTGATCCAGCATGGATCTTGGCAGCCACAGCAATCCCCATACCTCCCGGGAAGACAATGGTCCCTAAGCAACTTAGGGAGAAGATTTTTCAATGTGCACATGATTCTCACCTAGCCAGTCACTCAGGCACTAGGAAGACCTTGGAATTGCTCTCTTGCCAGTATTGGTGCCCCCAAGTGTCTCAGGACATCCGTCATTATGTTGAATCATGCCCTATTTGTGCAATCAATAAGCCAGTGCACACCTGGCCCTTGGGACTGTTACAGCCATTGTCAGTCCTTGCCAACCCACAAAACCATGGATTTCATCACAAATCTCCCTCTCTCTGGGTAATAGTGGACGGGTTCCCAAAAATAGCTCACTTCATGTCTCTTGCTGAGTTACTGTCTGCTCCAGAACTGGACCACCATTTTTCATCAAGTATTATGTATCCACAGCCTACAAGAACACATGTTCTCAGATTATGGAGTGTAGTTCACGGCTAAGTTCTGAAAAAATCTCTGCCACAAGTTCAAGTTCTCCCTAGACTTCTTTTCTGCCTACCACCCTCAGATCAGTGATCAAACAGAACAGATTAACCAAATTCTCAAAGCCTTCCTAAAGATATATGTCAATGATCAGTAAGATGATTGCACATCCTTACAGCCATGGGCAGAGTTCTGTCTTTAAAAATGGCATGGGCCATCCAGTGCTCCTACCATGTGACAGGGGCCGGCCAATGGCACGGATGCCCTGTCACATGGTAAGGGCAAAGGGCCATTGGCACCATTTTGATTAGTGGCAGCCGACGGCCCGGGAGCAGGAGATCACTCCCGGGCCCCCCACTGGACCACCAGGTACCTGTAAAAAGTTTTTTGGGGGGATCAGGAGGGTAGGAGAAGCTAAGGGATTAGTTTTAAAGGGTTGGGGTGGGTTTAGGGGTTATTTTTGTGTGCCGTTTTTCCCACCCTCCCCCAAAACGATAAGAGAACCCCCACGAACAATATCGTGGGGTTTTCCTATCGTTTTGGGGGAGCCCCCGTTTTCTGACGATTTTGAAAATATCGACGATATTTTCAATTGTCCGAAGCCCGATTCACATCCCTTTTACCAGAGGAAGTGGTTAGTGCAGTTAGTATAGCTGGGTTTAACAAATGTTTGGATACGTTCTTGGATAAGTCCATTAAATACTATTAATCAACTTAACTTAGAGAATAGCCACTGCTGTTATCGGCATCAGTAGCATGGAATCTACTTGCCAGGTACTTGTAGCCTGGATTGGCCACTGAGGATAAAAGGATGCTGGGCTTGATGGACCCTTAGTCTGACCAAGGGGGTCATTTTCCAAGGAGTTACCGCAGGAGATAATTCCGCAAATCGCGCTAACAGCCGTTAACGCGATTTGTGAATGCAAATTTTTAATTTTGTATTCAGGGAGTTGGGGCGGAGCATATGTAAAGTAGGAAAGAGTTATTGTGTGTGGCGAAACAGCCACAGTGTTAGTGCGGCTCATAGCTACAACCCTTTCATTTGTGGTATGTTGTGTGCTAGAGGCTGGTAAAGGTTTATCATGGTTCATGATGTTTCCGGACAGCCTGTTTCAGTATCCTAGAGAGAGAGCCTTGCTATAGTGTCTCTTCCCTAGACAGGTATTTGTATCCCTATGAAAGGCCCACCTAGTAACTCGAGGTGGGGATTAGGTATGAGTGTAGGGGGTTAGGGGCCACTTTCACATTCAATGTGAGACGTATGAACAGAACAGTGGTCTCTTGTGAAGATTTGCTGGCCTTCGGAGTGAGGAAACTCACTCCAAGATGAGATTTGGGCAATGTTCTCTCAAACTAGCTTGTTGTTGCCCAGGTAGTGTCCATCAAGCTAGGTGGAGAGAACATTGTCCAAATCTCATCTTGGAGTGAGTTTCCTCACTCCGAAGGCCAGCAAATCTTCACAAGAGACCACTGTTCTGTTCGTATGTCTCACGTTGAATGTGAAAGTGGCCCCCAACCCCCTACACTCATACCTAATCCCCACCTCGAGTTACTAGGTGGGCCTCTCATAGGGATACACATACCTGTCTAAGGAAGAGACACTATAGCAAGTCTCTCTCTCTCTTCTCTCTCTCTCCCTCTCTCCCTCCCCCCCGCTCCTCTCTCTCTTTCTCTCTCTCTCTCCTCCCCTCTCTCTCTCTCTCTTGCAGGATATTGAAACAGGCTGTCCAGAAACATTGTGAACTGTGATATATACTCACAATGTAGCCCAAATTGGGTTAAGAGTGTATTGCAATATGCATGCTTATTAGCATAAGGTAACACCCCCTTTTTGGTATCGCGTGCGATATTGGAAAATGAGGCCCCAAGTATGGCAACTTCTTATGTTCATATATAATAGGTTCTACAGCAGGAACTGAAACCTGGCCCTGGGTGATGATATCAGCGTGACCAGATATTTAAAGCCCAGCCAAACTCTAAGCCAGTGCCTCAACAAGAGGTCTCCTGTCTTGTCGTAGAGTGTATGTAGTTTTTCCTTCCTGCCTTCTTGTACAGCCTGCCCAGCCTCATCCAGCCTTCCCAGCCTTGTCCAGTCTACCTAGATCCATTTCTTTCTTGCCTTGTTCTAGCCTTCCCTCATCTTGCCTTGCTTTTTGTCTTCTTTGTCCCAGTGCTCTTCTGCTTTTCTTCAGACTGGTCTCTTGTGCTCTAACCATTGCCTGGACCTCGATGCTGCCTGATCTCTGCCTGCCCTGACCATTGCCTGGACCTTGACGCTGCCTGATCTCTACTGCCCCTGACCTTAGCTTGCCCTCTGACTTCACCTGATTTCCTGAACCCTCACCTAAGGCATACTGGCCCCTGAACCCAAGGGCTCAACCTGCAGAGAATGGGTTTGGTATAGGTGAAGTTCATCTATATCACAGTCTGAGCAAGTTTGCCAGCTGTCGGTGTGGGCTTATTAGGTTTGCCTGTTGGGCTACTTCAATCACACCACAGCCAGAAGAACTCACATGCCTTAATATCTAACAGCAAACAGCACTGACAAAATGGCCCTGGAAAAGGCTGCCTTTTATTTCAATGCGAGGAGGAGTTTCCAAAAAAAAAAAAAAAAGAAATAGGGAACACTGCAGCAGTTTTCTGCATTTCAGTTTTAACACCAGTTTTGATGCACTGTTTGGGCTCACCATGGATTTTTAGCACTGGTTTGATTTGCATATCAGTAGTTTATAGCATGGAGTGGAACAGCAGGTTTTTAATCGATGCTAAAATTTGGTGCTATTTTTCACACACGTTTTATTACATCAGCCCCATTGTGATATTACCAGTGTTCTAGACAGAAGAGATATGAGTATGTTCTGAATTTATTATACATTGCAATTATAGTTAAAAAATAATTAATAAGAAAATAATTGTATCAATTATTCCCAGTTTGATAATTTCCAATATAGTTCTTGTATTATTTGAGGTCCTGTAATAGGTGTACTTTAAAGCATTGTACCAGAATGAACTGGAAAAAATATTTACCAGTCCAGGACTGGAACATAATTCCTGGCTATTAGGGACTATCTGGACAGTAATTTCATACTGCAGGAAGAAAGCATATTAAAGAAAAATGGTAGTAAATGAAAATAAGTGTGAGATAATGAAATAGAAACACTTTAGAAAATCTCTAGAGGGCAAACAATGGCAAAGGGAAAAAATTAAAAGGGTTTCAAGAATGTTTCAGTCATAAGAAGAATGATGGAGTTTAGCTAGAAATGAGTCCTGAGGTCTCCAGTGGGTCACCTTTGCTCTTAGGGAAAAACAGTGTAAACAGCAACATCTGTTCCTTAACAAAAGAAATGCATTCAGGGATTTTCAGTAAAATGATCTTAAAAATTCTTCATTGGTAGATTGTTACACTTTTAACATAATGAAATAATTTCATAAATGTTACCTGTGCAATTGTAAAGTTTATAAACTCTATAGTGGTTTGATTCTAAAGAATACCGTATACTAGTGTAACCTCTGCTAGGATACATAAAATAAAGAAAAAGATTCTAAGAAGTTCGCATCATTGCACTGCTTTGAGGGATGAAAAAACAGTGGTCACACAGAGGGTATAGTGGACCAGGCTTAGAGGTATCTTTCAGGAATCCTTCTTGATGAAGAGAGAAAACCCTTTCCCATCTGTGGCTTAAACCTACTGGATAAGGCTACCACTTCTGACTCACCAAGAATCACAAGCATTTTCTACCTCAGGCAAACCCAGATCCTGGGAAAAGAATTAGTCTACAAATAGAGATGTGAATTGGAACCGGAATCGGTTCCGATTCACATAGTTAATTTTTTTTTTGTGCGGCCCGATCACGGTTTTGTTTATCGGCTGTGCCCGAGCCGATAAACAAAAAAACCCATCCGACCCTTTAAAAAACTGTTCCCTTAGCTTTCCCCACCCTCCCGAACCCCCCCCCCCCCAAAAAAAAACCTTTTACAAGTACCTGGTGGTCATGGACGGCCGGCGCCATCTTTAAAAATGGCGTGGGCCATCCAGTGCTCCTACCATGTGACAGGGCTTGGCCAATGGCACAGATACCCTGTCACATGGTAAGGGCAAAGGGCCATCGGCGCCATTTTGATTAGTGGCAGCCGATGGCCCGAGAGTGGGAGATGGCTCCTGGGACCCCCACTGGACCACCAGGTACTTGTAAAAAGTTTTTGGGGGGTTTGGGAGGGTGGGGAAAGCTAAGGGAACAGTTTTAAAGGGTCGGGGTGGGTTTAGGGATTGTTTTGGTGTGCCATTTTTCCCGCCCTCCCCCAAAACGATAAGAGAACCCCAGGAACAAAATTGTGGGGTTCTCTTATCAGGAGCCCCCGATTTCTGACGATTTTGAAAATATTGTCTGATATTTTCAATCGTCCGAAGCCCGATTCACATCCCTATCTACCAATAGGATTGAATTTTACAATAATACGACCTTTATTAAACATAAAACAGGTATATCCAAGTAGTTCCATATGCTTCCACAGCAGAGAAAGCAGTCAGTCAGTAGCAAAAAAAAGCTTTGGCAGCAGTTACAAACTCCTCAGCATAGGGAATTTATTTCTAACACAATATTGTACAGTTTATCAGAGAAAAATCAGTCATTTACTCCTCTCTAAGGTAAAGATAAATGATAAGACTTTCAAGACAGGCTGCTCTTTTAAAAGAAGCTATGCCATAAACCTAAAGAGTAGATTCAGAACTACAAACTCCTCAGCATAGTGAATTCATTTCTGATTAGAAATGTGCATTTGTTTATAAAAA
This sequence comes from Rhinatrema bivittatum, assembly GCF_901001135.1. NCBI lineage: Eukaryota > Metazoa > Chordata > Amphibia > Gymnophiona > Rhinatrematidae > Rhinatrema > Rhinatrema bivittatum. The sequence goes on from NC_042618.1 coordinate 95,956,093, forward strand.
AAAATAAAAAAATGGCACATCTGAATAAAAAAAGTTAATTTTTGATTCATCGCAAATGGAACAAATGGAAAATAGCCTGGCTCAAAAATACCCCCATGAGCCCCGCTGCCACTTCATTTAGCCTTCCAGGGTGTCCTTGGGTCCCACTGACAAACCTTCCTATCCACCGGAATAAGTCAATACCACCGATCTCCCAGGCCCCCGCTTATTCCTTCCATAGGAGTCTTGCAGGAAAAAAGGGACAGGAGTGATCCTCATTTGATCCTGCCTTGCTGCATCTCTTTAAAAATGGCAATAGCTAGCCCTGATACCTGCACCAAAGTGACATTAAAATGGTGCTCCTCTCAGGGCTGGCTGGCACCATTTTCTTGAATGGCCATATGTTTCTCTCTTTTGAAATAGTGCACACTATTTGCCAAAACAACAACAGCAAAAAATGTACCCAGTAAAATAAAATGTAGACAAGAAATTCTCCCTCCCTCAATAAAATGACATGGAATGATAATTTTTGGCTTGTACATTCCCTCTCTGTATTCATACAGTCTCCTATCTGAAGTTCATATAAAATGCTTACCACATTTCACTAAAGTCTAACTTCTAGAGAAAGGCATTAAGAGATCATCCATATTTTAATATGTTAATCTTGGTTCTCAAGATGGCCTTTGCAGCATGCATCTTTGAAAACACTTAAGCATGCAGTGGACTGGAAAACAGAAAATGTTTTCTACCCTGAATTTAGCATCCAAATACTTTCTCATAAGGTAAGCAAATACTTTCTGCTCTCTCTGCAATATCATACCATTGACTTGGCCAACATGAAACTATATAAAGAGGCTTCTGACAGGCAATTAAAATTAGGCATATGCTTAATCTAAAAAATGTGGACCATTAAACTGAGGCATCTTTAAATGTGGGAGATACCCATTTATTTATTTATTTGCATTTCTTGATTGTCCATCTTGACTCCTGAGCAATGTACAAGAATAAAAGCATAAACAAATAACAATACAAAAAGCATAAAAGCATGCTTATCTGGAAGAGAAAATAGAAGAGTTATTAAAAAAAAAATAGAATAGTGATGCTGAAAATCCTAGGGATAAGAAAATCTGCTTGAAATTCTTTACAGAGAAATAAAAAGGTTTTAAATTCAAGAAAAATGGACCTTTCCAGTTTCCTCAAGTTCCACCACATGTCTTCAAAAATAGTAAGAAAAAGAAGCTGATTTGTAGCCTCCAATATCTACAATACTTGAACGGGAAAGCATAGAACATTTACAGTATATATTTAGTTATTTAAAACATTTCTATACTACTCATGAACTGTACTATAAGAAAGGCTAGCTGAAGACTAGGCATAAGCAAAGAGTATCCTGTGAGAAACTGGGAGCAATTTGAGTCAATCAGTGCAGGCTAGAAATACTGTATGAATGGGAAGTCACCCTATGACAATTTAATGCAGCATAAAATAGGTACTGAGTGAGCATAGGAAAATGTGAATATTTTTAACTGAAAGTCACATTCCTGTAATTAAATGCAAAATGAATTTATGTACCTTTTGACATCTGACTTTTTCCACTCCATCATAAGGCTTTTTTCATCTTTTCCTTCACTATCTGGTTGAGTCCATTTCCTTTTTTACATTTTACTATTTATGTCTCTATGTTCTTCCGACTGTACCATTTTGTTTTACTGTTCTTTTGTACCCAGCTGACTCCTATGAGTTTCTTTCTCTTTTTTAATTTATTTATGCAACTTAAAATATAGACATCAAGATAAACTTGAGAAGGAAAATCACAAAGTGATATCAAAAGGTAAAGAATAATATAATACAAAAGTATATTAGAAGTTCAGCTGATGATCAAGTCCATAATTTGGGGAAATCCAAGGTCTCCATCTTAAGGTAAAGAACTCATAAAGAACAAAGAAATGGCAAAACAAACAGCTGCCCCCAGGGCTATCTATAAGGAAAACCTACAATTCCATCTAAATAGGAACATCGAAGCAGGTGGTTGAGGAGGAACAATCTTATTGGCCAAGAAAATGGAAAGTTGATTATGCTCAAAAAATACATACATAGTATTCCTATATTTAACACAACACTTGCAAGGAAATTTAAGAAAGAACTGAGCTCCCCGTTGTAACACCCTAGGTCTCTTTAAAACGAATCGCTTCCTTTTCTTTTGTGTTGATCTTGCCACATCTGGGAACATCATAGTTCTGCATTGTAGAAAGGTACCACCATGGTGTCTGAAATGTATTCAGTGGATTCAGTCTCTACCAGAATCCAAAACGAAGGAAATCAATAAAATAGAAGACTTAGCCAAAGCCAAATTGGAGGTTTCCAAAAGTGCTATAACATCCAGAGAATTCTCTGATATAGAAGAGATTTACTGAGATCTCCTACTTTCAACTTTCTTCCTTAGAAGCAAATAATATATTCTAGCAACAGAAAGTAGGGCATTTTCAGGAATCTTTAGAATCTCCAACATATACCACTTAAACATGTTCCTAGGAGAGACCATAGGGACACAAGGACAGTTCACAAAATGCTAATTCTTTCACCTTAAAGTGTTCTCTTGGTTTTCAACCTTATTGAAAGGCATTATATTATCTTTTATCAACTTTCTTGTAGAGGATTAGTTTAGACAAATGTGTATCAATATCAGATAATTGTGAGACTGTATTTTCCTTAGAGTTTTCCAAGACCAATAATCGTGATTCCAAGATAGAAAATTATCTTGCAAAGTCCCAACTTGAGATGAAATCAATTTCCCCAAGTCTTGTATGGCTTCCCAAAAGGTCTCAAGGGAGAAAATTGTGGGCCTTGTGAGAAAAAAAGGCACTTGTGAAGAAATTACTCTACCTGAAAAAAATGGGGAAACAGTCCCTCATTGAAAGTTGTGGTGGATCTGCTTTCCTCTGTGGTCCCAGCTCCCAGGTGCAATGCAGGAAAGTCATTCAGAAGTGAGTCTCCTGGTTGCATAGCAGTGATGTAGCCATGGGTGGGCCTGGGTGGGCCGTGGCTGTCCCACTTTGCACTCAGGCCCATGCAATCATCATTGCCTGGTGACAAGAAGAGAAGGCCCATCACAAGGCTGTTGCAGAGTTCATCCCTCATGGCCTGAGAAGAGGAGACCTGATGCAGGGCCATCACTGAGCTCATTCCATGTTGGTAAGTGCTTGAAACAAAATATTTTAAAGCATCACTCATGGTGCAGGATGGCTATTGCAGACTACAAAGAAGCCTATTGTCAGGTGCATTCTAAGGAATGGAAGGGCTCAAACCTATATGCCTACTGCCCATGATAACCTTGGGCCTCCCAAAAAATTCAGTTCTGGCTATTCCACTATCACATAATGAGGAGTCTGCTGCTGGATCAGCTAGAGGTGTCCTCATTGCCGGTGAGAATGGAGGCAAACCTTCCCCTATACTACGCCTCAATGGCTGTTCTATTGATGGTGTTAAGCCCCAGAGCACATTCGTGTCCATTGGACCACGTGGGGTAGAGGCGAGTGAGGCCACAGAGATAGCAGCTGTCTTACCTTTTCTTATGTGGCCCATAAGTTAATAGATTATCCACATATTTAATAAAGGAAATACCTGAGTTTCTAACTGGAACTTTTTCAAATACACCTATGCGTTCAGAAATAAGCAAAGAGTTCTAAGAAGTAACATCTATACTCTTGAAAGCTCAATTTCCACATCATGGTTTTATTGATCCAATAGAAAGGTGCCACAACCTGCGAAGATCTCACAGATTAGTGCTAAAGTGAAGGTTTTCATTTTGGGTCAAGTTACATCATGCTACCCTGAACTCAGATCTATTTATTACTTTTACACCAGAATGGCCAATAATGCCATGAACTAGCTGTAGGAAAAAAATAAATTTCCATATATCATCCCCATTTTTATCATTCTAATAAGTAGGACACTAGGAGAAGTGCTCAAGGAAAAAACATTTATGAAATGTAGAGCATCCTGATTAATCTGCAGATGTGGTACCCAGAGACTACCAAAATACAGTACATAAAATGAATACACATTGTAAAATGATTTGCAGAATATAAAACAGTCATTGAGAAAATACAAATACATCAATTAAATTATGACAATAATAACATAACAGCAAGACCAAATTATATGCTATGGCCACTGGAGTTCTCAGCAATAAAATAAAAGTCAGGTCCTATCCACCTGTTTGCCACTAGATGTCACAGGAAAACTGAACGTGAAAGTTTGTAGTGGCCATAAATGCCCATTACTTTCAGACCTGAGTGAAAGAAAGCTAGTCGTCCTCAGTTAAACAAAATAAACTTCCCTAATACTAAAGACCCAAGGCTTATTGTTGTAGTTTAAGCATTTCTTTCAAATTCCAAGCATAGAACAGGGGAGGTCATGAATCCTCTGTGTGTTAATATTCAGGCTGCAGGGATTCAAATTAAACTCTATCTAGCTGAATGAAATGAAAGAGATTTCAACTCTTAGGTTGCAGGTCCACATGGCTCAGTCTCTGGTCTTCATCTCTAGGTCCTGGATATTACATGGACCGTGCTCATCCTGAGAAGGTCCATTGCCTGCATTCATTAGCAGAGTAATATATGATATATGGAGACTGTACTTTTCATTGACTGAGAAAGAGTCACAAACAATTCCAACATAAAATATGCAATGCAAAGCAATAATTTAACTACAGGTGGCAAAATATCTGCCAGCTGTAATTCATTGAAAAGTACAGACTTTGGAATTTGCAGACAGGATTCCAGATTTACAGTAACATTACTGATGCAAAGCTGATCCACAGCTTTTAGTATTAAACTAAAGAGGGTCAGCCAACATCCAGGAGCATTCTTTTTGTGCAAGCTCAGGTCAATATTCTCCAGACCAAAATCAAAATAAAACTCTGGCCAGATCTGTAAGACAGAGAAGTTCTTGTAATGGCTGATCTGTCTCTGTCAATAACAGGCACTTGCAGGAAGACATACAAGGTTAACATACTCTAATAGAGAACTAACTAGCATTTCCTGGGTTATGGTTTCCCCACCTAGGGATCTCACTCATACTGCAGATTCACTCACTGTGCAGCCACTTCCCTGTTTGTCCTGCAATCACAAGAGCAACAGACAACGCAAGAGTCTCCCAGGCTAGGAAGCACTCCAGGGGCATTTTTATGTTTAATTTAGTTTTTGGTGTTGTGATATGTTTGAAATAATATTAGAAGAAACTCTTCATTTAAGAATGAAAATATGTGGCTAACTCAAGGCTATTTTAGATTCTCATGCAATTGGCACATAATGCTTTGCCATCCCAGTAATCTATTGCTTTTGGCAAAGACCTCTTTGTGTAATCTAGATGCAAATCCTAGAATCTCTAAACTGCAGCTGATATTACAGAATGGGAACATCAAGAACACTGATCAGCCTGATAAATGAATAAGGCTAGAGGGGCATGATTAGATTAAATTGTTTTGCAACTCACATGGGAAAAAAGACTTCACTTATGATATGGTTCCTCTGCTGCTGTCAGCATAGCCAAACCTTTTAAACATTTTCCAGAAATTGCATTTTAAAAATGAATGATGTTTTACTTACCATGTAATAAAGTATTCCATAGAGCCGTATGTGACAGATGGGGGTATGTAATCACACAATTGCTATCATGAATGCAAAAGAAGTCTAAAACTGTTTTGAAATGGTTTTCCTTTATCCACTTAGTTTCTATGGAATATTTTCCTTGCTTCATTTGTCCACGAACATAGTGAAAAAGACATAAGCATGAGGTGACTGCAATTATGTAAGGTATTTCCTAGGGTTATTTTTTTTTTTTAATATATATAATATAAAAGTAGAATTCTCAATACAGTGCAAAGAGTGTGAAAAAATAAATATATCTTGGTCTTTCTTACATAGCAACTGAGATTATCAGTCTCATCATCATTCTAAGAACAGTCCCAGAAATGTCTTTTAAAGTCTTTTGTATATGTACAATTAAAAATTTAGAAAGATAGAAACATGATGGCAGAAAAAGACGATATAGCCCATCTAGTCTGCCCATCTGCCCAATTTATAATTCCCATCACTTCCTTAGAGTAACACTCTACTCTCTGAAGTTAACTTTCCAAAAACTTTCAGGTGAATTTTCAAAAGGAGTTACACATATAAAAGTAGCTACTGTTCTAGCAAATTTTCAAAAGCCATTTACTCGAGTAAAGTACATTTATTTGAGTAAAACCCAGTTTTAAGTTTGTACATGCTTTTTAAAATCAAGTCCACTGTGTGGCCCAGTTTACTTGCATATATGGATGTACGGAGATCTACTACAATATTGTATTTCCCATGCGTATATGATACGTGCAGATTATAAAATGCATGCATGTCTAACCCCACAACATATGTGTGTATATTTGGTAATGTATTTATAATCTGCTTTTTGACACTTCAAAGCAGATTACATTCTGGTACTGTAGGTATTTCCCTATCCTCAGAGAGCTTACTATCTGACTGGTAGATTCATCAAGTTTTGATATTTTATTTAACATGCATTAAATGCTTTTAGATTGAGCTAAAATGAAAATAATGAAATTAAAATTATTGTTCTTCTTTTATTTCATTTTGGAAATAACACAAAACAAAATAACAAATGATGTTGTTGTTTTCATGTTTTTTTTCAAAATGAAAGCACATCCCAGATGCATGTTAGTTTTAAAATTAAATCCACATTTCCTCTCTACTTGTTATGCATTTTTCATTCAGTTTACCTAAAGGAAATAAAAAACTCCAACCTACATTAACAATTTCACTAAATTAAATATCAAATATACAGTGCTTTTTGCAGAGTATCAATTGAATAATGGGATTTGATATTAGTTCTGCAATACCTCAATGAGGTTTTTTCATAAAACATGGTTGATATACAGAACTGGCTACACATCTGACGAACAAGAAAAGAGTTTTACTCCATAATTCTCTTTCTGAACAAAATCCTCAGGGTGATACTGAATATTCTCTGTTCAGTACTAATACCTTTCTTTATACATCTCGCCGCATTCCAGATAGCTGAATATACAATATTAGTTCTCTAAATCTCCAAACCTTCAAGCATGCTTATTCTGCTAGGTTGTAATAAAATACATTTCTGTGGATTTGAAAATCTTATGACAAAAGTCTTGGGAAAATTTGTCAGACTTTTAAATTGGTAAGGGAGAGCCTTAGATTGTGATTGTAAACTGTGCAAATCACATGAATAAATGTAATGGATAAATATCCTTGCCAAGAACAATTCAAAGTCAAATTATGAGTCTATTATTTCTACCACAGAATTCCTATATTTTTACAAATTAATTCAAAAATGGAAATGCATAACATTTGACAGCAAATTGCTAGAGATTAGGGATGTGAATCGTTTTTTGACGATTTAAAATATCGTCCGATATATTTTAAATCGCTCCCGGACCCCCAGCAAGGGTCTGGGAGTGATCTCCTATGCTCCTGACGTCGTTTTGCCGTACAAAATGGCGCCGGCCATACAGCATGGCCGGCGCCATTTTGTACGGCAAAACGATTCGAGGGCAGGAGGTCGCTCCCGGACCCCCGCTGGACTTTTGGCAAGTCTTGTGGGGGTCAGGAGGCCCCCCCAAGCTGGCCAAAAGTCCCTGGGGGTCCAGCGGGGGTCCGGGAGCGATCTCCTACGCTCCTGACGTCGGGGGACAAAAAACAAAATGGCACCGGCGCTACCTTTGCCCTGTCATATGACAGGGCAAAGGTAGCGCCGGCGCCATTTCTACAATGCACCAGAGGCCCGAGAGTAAAAGATCACACCGGGACCCCCCCCTCTGGACCCCAGGTAATTTAAGGCATTTTGGGGGGGTTCGGGAGGGTGGGGGATTTATTTTAAAGGGTCGGGGTGGGTTTTAGGGATGTTTTAGTGTGCCGGTTTTTCCGCCCTCCCCCGATTTACAATTTACACGATATTTAAAAAAACAAAACCGCGACGATCCGATTCCCTCCCCCCCCCCCAGCCGAAATCGATCGTTAAGATGATCGATCACGGGATTCACATCTCTACTAGAGATAGTGCTGCACCCCTGGCCCACCACAAGAAGAGAATTGCAGTAATCTATTTTCGAAAACATGATGTTTTTTTTCAATTTATACTTTATTGAAAGTTTTTTATGTATACCACCATAATTCCAAAATAAATAAAAGAAATCTTGTTATACAACATCCAATATCATCCAAATAAAATAACTTTTAACCATAATCTGGAATATGTTGAACAAGACAAAATAACTGGGGGATCATAATATAATTCTTTATAATCACACAATAACTCTAAAAAGGAGAGAGAAAGTGCTACAAAATTTCTTGTGGCCTCCAGTAAGATGTTATAAAACTCTATTAGGCTCAGATTTATCTGCAAGGAATGTCTCCAAATGTAAGGGGTCTGAGAATATAAATTTGTTACCCTGAAATTTATATAACACTTAGCAGGAAACTTAAAAAAAAATGTTGCCCCAATTTCTAGGGTTTTACTTTTCAGGGCAAGGAATTGTCTACGACGAGCCTGTGTAGGCCTCGAGACATCAGGAAACAAATATACTCTTTGCCCACCGAAGGAGCGATCTTTGTTCCTAAAAAACTTCTCAAATACTTGATCTTTCTCCCTCTCAAGGGAGAATGAAACAAATAAAGTAGTTCTTTTATTTATAATGTCAAGTGATTCCTCCAAAAAGGAGGAAATCCCTGGACTTATCTCCATTTCACCATCTTGTGATGTTCTAGGTTGTAGAGGAAAATAAAAAATCTTGGATATTATCGGAATTTTATCACCATCATATGAGAGATTTTCTATCAGGAACTTCCTGAACATTTCGTATGGTGACAATAACCTCGTAATTGGAAAATTAACCAAACGAAGATTTTTAATACGTAACATATTTTCCACATTTTCTATCTCTGAATGCAATGATAAACTATCTACTATATGCATACTTTCAGCATTTTGTATATTTTGCACATTTCCAGTTAAAGACTTTATAGCTGTTTCTACCTCCACCAATCTTTTTCCATGTTCTTTTATCAAACTTTTATTAACATTAACCAGAGAAGTAAGCGATTCATTTACTTGCAAGACACTAGAGTCTAACCTGACTAACATTTTCCACAAGTCTCTCAGCGTAATGTCTGGTGGCTCTCTTAGGCTCAACAGACTTTTACTAGGGGCTCGTGGTGTTGGTCCCTCTACAGTTCTAAGAGATATTCCATCAAAAGAATTTTCAGGGAGAGAACAATCCCCATCTCCCTTACTCACAATTGCTTGACTGTCCTCAAGGTTTCCTTCCTCCAGAAGAGCTCCTGGAGGTTGTGGAGGTGTAGTTGGGCCCTTGCCCGGACTCAGAGACACTTCTAAAGTGGCACTTTCTCAGTCCGTCTTTGGCATTATCTTTATGTGGGCATCCATCGGTTCGATATTATATGGAGCAGGAGAGGAGGTGTAGACTTTAGCCTTACGTTTCCTACCCATATATTCAAAGTCAATTTTCAAGGAAAAAAAAATTAAGGCAGAGTCTATCAAAGGCAATCAAAGGCGATCTAAGCCGATCAAAGCCCCGTGCGCACCCCTTCGGCGCGCGCAACTTAGGCAGCGTGCCAGCGTCGACTGTGCGCCGCTCGACCGCGGGTTTTCAAGCGTCCCGCGGGCCTGCACCGATGACGTCAGCCAACTCGCCGCAGCTGTTCCTCCTTCTCACCGGCTATCTCTGGGTTGGCTTTGCAGGTTAGCGAGTTAGGGCGCTTCTCTCTCCTCTCTCTCGATCCCCACACCTTGCAGCTCGACCGCAGGTTTTCAAGCGTCCCGCGGGCCTGCACCGATGACATCAGCGAAAAAAAAAAAATGATGGTTTGAAGAATAGAGCAGTGATCTTGGAAGTGTAGAAGGGGTCTCAGTTGTTTTAGGACTTGTTGTTTGAAAAAATAGTCTTTTGTGGTGTTATTGACAAATGTTTTTAGGTTCAGTTGGTTGTCCATGATGACTCCAAGGTTTCTCACATGGGAGGAGAAGATAGGTTGCAAGGTAGGCTCATTGTTGGAGGATGCTTTGGAGTCCTCCCCGGATATGAGGAGGAGTTCTGTCTTATTGGTGTTAAGGACTAAGTTGAGGCTTGAGAGAAGGTGGTTGATAGATTGAAAGCAGTTGTTCCAGAAGCAGAGGGTTTTGTGGAGTAAGTCCTTAATCGGGATGAGAATTTGCACATCGTCGGCGTATATATAGTGAGTTAACTTTAGATTTATTAGGAGTTGGCAGAGAAGGAGAAGGTAGATGTTAAAGAGGGTTGGGGAGAGAAAGGAACCTTGGGGGACTCCCATGGTTGACCTGACTGGGTGGGATTCCTTTTGTTGATTTTGACCTTGTAGAATCTGTTGCAAAGGAAGGACTTGAACCAACTGAGTGCGGTGCCCTTGATGCCTATGTCAGCTAGCCGGTCCACGAGAATTGAGTGATTCACCATGTCGAAGGCGGCTGATAAGTCAAGGAGAGCAAGGAGGCAAGGTTGTTTTTCTCTAGATTCAGGAGAATGGTGTCTGAGAGGGAAGTTAAAAGGGCTTCTGTATTTAGAGACTTGCAGAAGCTGAACTGGGCTAGAGCGAGGATTTTATTTTCGTCCAGATAATCTGAAAGTTGTTTGTTGACGATTTTTTCCAGGAGTTTAGAGATGAATGGAAGGTTCGCTACAGGTCGGAAGTTGGCCGGATCAGCCAGTGACAGGTTGGATTTTTCAAAAGAGGTTTGAAAATGGCAAGTTTAAGGGCATCTGGAACTAGGCCTTGTGTTAAAGAACAGTTAATGATTTCTGCAATAGGCTCGGCAATGATTTTAGGTATGGAGATGAGAAGATTTGAAGGAATCAAGTCCGTTGTGTGGGTTGAGGGTTTGAGCTTCTTGAGTAAGGATTCTATCTCTAAGGGAGGAGTGGTCTCAAACTTGTCAAGGCTTGTGCTAAGTTGAAAAGAGGTGGAATAGAGAGGGCGGGGGGGCTGCCCATTGTTGGTGGAGGTTAGCGGTGATATAAGGTTGAGGATTTTTTTCTCAAAGTATAAGGTAAGCTCTGAGGCTTTGCTGTCTGCTTGGATGTCCGGTATGGTTGGGGAGTAGGTTTGGTGAGGGCTGAGACATATAAGAACAATGCTTTAGAGTCGAAGATGAAATGGTGGATTTTCTGTGCGAAGAAGTCTCTCTTAGATCGTAGGATAGAGATCCTGTAGCGATGCATGAGGGATTTATATGCAGCCTGATTTTCTAAGGATGGATTTTTTCACCAGATGTGCTCTCTGCTTCTTAATTCTTGCTTGAGAGCTTTCAGTTCTTGGGTGTACCAGGGCTTCCTGTTGTCCGAGTTGGAGCGTAGGTCTTTAGTAGTTAATGGGCAGGTTAGATCCGCTACTTTATTAGTGATCTTGAACCAGGAGGAGGTAGCCGATTCTGCATCTGAAAGGTCAAGATATTCTAATTCTTTGGTTAGGTGGAGGCTGAGATTGTCCGTGTTGCACAGTTTCCTATATTGGACCGTGGTTTTATGTGAGGATTGAGGAGCGGACTGATTTATGTTCAGGACTGTGGAGATCAATCTGTGATCAGACCATGGGACTGGTAAGCAAGTCGGTGTTGAGGAGGGAGGAGGGAGTGAGGCCTTCATTTAAGAAGAGTGAGTCGGAAAAACTGCCTAGCCACAGGCACAGTGCCTTGATGTGCACTAATATAATGTATGTGCACACAACAATGTGGTAACTACAAAAGAGGCCCACTGGGGATTTGGCTTCAGAGACCACCGCTGTCAAAATATACGTGAGTCTGCAAAACTGCCTACCCACAGGCACAGTGCCTTGATATGCACTAATGTAATGTATGTGCACACACCAAGCTTGTCACTACAAAAGACGCCCACTGGGGATTTGGCTTCACAGAGCACCGCTGTCCCAATATATGTGAGTCTGCAAAACTTCCCAGAGACCCCCAAGTTGGCCAAAAGTCCCTGGGGGTCCAGCGGGGGTCCGGGAGTGATCTCGCCATCGGCTGCCAGTATTCAAGATGGTGCCGATAGCCTTTGCCCATACTATGTCACAGGGGCTACCGGCGCCATTGATCAGCCCCTGTCACATGGTAGGAGCACAATAGGGATGTGAATCGTTTTTTGACGATTTAAAATATCATCCGATATATTTTAAATCATCAAATAATCATTAGCAGCGATATTTAATAGGAATTCCCTCGATTTATCGTCAAAAATCATAAATCGGGGGAAGGGGGAGGGGAAGGGGGAGGGCGGGAAAACCGGCACACTAAAACATCCCTAAAACCCACCCCGACCCTTTAAAATAAATCCCCCACCCTCCCGAACCCCCCCAAAATGTCTTAAATTACCTGGGGTCCAGTGGGGGGGTCCCGTTGTGATCTTCCACTCTCGGGCCACGAGTGCATTGATAGAAAATGGTGCTACCTTTGCCCTGTCATATGACAGGGCAAAGGTAGCGCCGGCGCCATTTTGGTTCCTGTCCCCGATGTCACGAGCATAGAAGATCGCTCCCGGACCCCCGCTGGACCCCAAGGGACTTTTGGCCAGCTTGGGGGGGCCTCCTGACCCCCACAAGACTTGCCAAAAGTCCAGCGGGGGTCCAGGACCGACCTCCTGCACTCGAATCGTGTTGCTGTCCGACCGGCGCCATTTTGCAAAATGGCGCCGGCCATATGGCCATATTGCTGTACTGCTGGCACCATTTTGCAATATCGCCATATGGCCGGCGCCATTTTGCAAAATGGCGCCGGCCGTATGGCAACACGATTCGAGTGCAGGAGGTCATTCCCGGACCCCCGCTGGACTTTTGGCAAGTCTTGTGGGGATCAGGAGGCCCCCCCAAGCTGGCCAAAAGTCCCTGGGGGTCCAGCGGGGGTCCGGGAGCGATCTTCTACGCTCGTGACGTCGGGGACAGGAACCAAAATGGCGCCGGCGCTACCTTTGCCCTGTTATATGACAGGGCAAAGGTAGCGCCGGCGTCATTTTCTATCAACGCACTCGTGGCCCGAGAGTGGAAGATCACAACGGGACCCCCCCACTGGACCCCAGGTAATTTAAGACATTTTGGGGGGGTTCAGGAGGGTGGGGGATTTATTTTAAAGGGTCGGGGTGGGTTTTAGGGATGTTTTAGTGTGCTGGTTTTCCCGCCCTCCCCCAATTTACGATTTACACGATATTTATAAAAACAAAACCGCGACGATCCGATTCCCAAACCCCCCCAGCCGAAATTGATCGTTAAGACGATCGATCACACGATTCACATCTCTAGAGCACAATATGGTGCCGATGGCCATTTGACAGGGGCTGACCAATGGCGCCGGTAGCTCCTGTGACATAGTAGGTCAGAGGCTATCGGCAACATTTTGAGCGAGGTGGGCACGCTGGGCATGGAGGGAAAAATCACTCGCGGGACCCAGCTGGACCGCCAGGGATGTTGGTAAGTCTTGGGGAGGGATCGGAATGGTCCGGGGGGGGGGGGGTTTGTATTTAATGTTTTGTAGTAAGTTTTAATGCTTGAGGTGGGGGGTTTTTAGCTTCGTTTTCCCGCGTCGTTTTTGGGCCAGTTTCGGTTTTCCCCATTTAGTTTTTCAAAATAACTAACCGAGGAAAACCAAACTTTACCCCGAAGCATCCGTCTCAAAAAACGACCCGGTAGTAAAAAACAAAGCTCATCTCTAATATACAGATCTGCAACACACCCTTAGCACTCGGAAACTCTTTCCCCACCCAATAAAGAACTCAAACCTTGGATAAGGAAAGAGACTGTGTCCAGCTATCCAGGGTTCCTTTCTTGAAGAAACAATAAAACTTATTTTTTGTGGCCCCACCGGAGCAAAGCCCATTCTTGGAGATGGAGTTACTTACTGGGGGTTAACAAAAGCATTCAGAGATCTAGCAAGAAATGCCTTATCTAGAGAGAAGCAAGAAAAATATGCACGTTATTTTCAGTGCCAAATTAGATCTTTTAGCGGCTGAATACTCAAAAAGGTTTGTCCATCTTCTTTTATTAAATTAGCCATTTGCTTGAGGCCTAGATGTTCCCATCTACTAAAGACTCCTGACTACCTATGATTCCAATGCCTCTGGGGTAATGCTGCTGCTGCTAGGCAAAGAGACCTTGTTGGAAGGGAGCCATAGAGATCCTCAGGTTTAGGTTTTTACATTTTTCATTGATACCCTAATTATAAATAGAGTCAGCCTGTCACAGCTGTTAGAGTAGTGCTTCATAGCAAGGCATGCTATGACCAAGGAGTTATGCTTTAGCCATCACTTCACTGGATGGATGTCTATGGATTCTGGATGGTTGGTGCTTTATGTGTAGGAGGGATACTTCTAGCTGCTTGCTGTGACAGAGTAAAATTGACCTGCAGGGCAATAGTGGGGTATGTGATGGAAGATGCAAATGAGGGACAATGTTGATGCCTTCCAGATGAGCATTGTGTGAATTTATCTCCAGCTTACTCCTGTCTGATTCATAGCTGCTCCATTCCCCTTCCAAGTGGTGCAGCTGACAGATCTTCTTGAGGTCTTCAGTTTGTACAGATAGGAAGTTTGAATAATGTGCTCTTTCTGTATGATACAAGATCCATGACATCCACAATGACTGGTTTCTCTTCATGCCATCTAACCTTTTATCCATCTTAACAGTGGCTCTTTATTGTTAGATTGCCATCCCTCCCAAAAAGCTTGTCACTGGAAATTACACTTTTATTCTATCAGCTATAGCTTTGGATGTCCTTTGCCCTGTGCCTCCATCCCTGGAGTTTTCCTAGGACCATAAGGACATTGGTGCTGTCCTCTGAAGCCCCTTGCAGGGCTGTGCTTTTCCCATAGCTCTGCATATGGGGCTGCACACAGCCTCAGTGTGCCATTTGTGAGGAAGCCCCTTAAAAACTGAAAACTTTTCCCTGGTTTCTGTGGAAACAGTATGCAGAGTGAAAGATCCTCCACCTAGTTCATGTTATTTTCCACATGCACTCTAGTTGCCCTCTCATTATGTTATTTTTTACCCCCTAAATTTCTCAGCAATTACTTCCCAGTGGTAGGAGGCTCCATGATTAAAATCCAGGTGCAGACCCTGCCTTACCTGGCTCATACACCTGGCATTCCTCTGGACCCCTTGAATGGGAAAGAGCATGTCCTCATTACACACAATTAATATGGCCAGCCTGGCTATGATCCTGGTACTGAAATTTGACTTTCTTGCTGGGCAGCCATTTTGGAATAAGCCCTCCCCAGCATAACCAGAAGTGTGCGTTTACAGGCACAAACTAGTACATATGTACTTGAGATCCCAGAATATGCACAGAATAGTGTGCATACAGAAATGTAAGTACATATTTTGGGACAGGGGGAGGTGAAAAGCATATTTTAGAATCTGCATAGATGACTTTGCACAGGTTATAAAATACTTGTTCAAATATCTGTGGATCACCATGCATGTGTATATGAGGCTATGCATAGACAGGTTTGAAAGTTAGGCTCTGTGGTATTAATGCTGAACTGCAATGACTTTGATGACTTTTTCCTGAACAGTTTAAAGAAGTAGTATCCACTTCAAATATGCACTGGAATACAAACTGCAGGATAGCAAGAAAGGAAATAAATGAATAACCTCTTAATTCATATTAAGTAGGAAGGGTTTTACTCCTTATGTATAGTTTTGAAATGCAACATAGTAAATAGAAGATGATTTCTTTTAACATGATATGAAATATGTTTATTTTATAAAGATCCTAACTAAAGCAGCATTACAACATAAAGCTGATCAGCCACCACACCTTAAAGAGGTACAATTTTCAGAAATGAATTTATATGATTGGCTAAATGCAGTATTTTCTATTATTTTTAAGTAAGAATATTCTTTATGTTTAATTGATCAACCTGTCCTTTTTCCCTCATACAGATTTATTCTTCTGCCCTGAAGCTATTTCCTTTCTGTTCTCGAGGGATTCAAGGTTTTCACTTACTGTGCAATATTTGAGGTGGAGATAAGTTTAAGAAGGGCACTTCCATGGATAAGCTGTCACAAAATGCTCAGAAAGTCAAAGGTTTCGATAAAAAAAGCAAGGCTTTATATTTCAGCTGTCAAAGGCAGCCATGCTTAAGCAGAGCCTAATTACTTTTGGCTATGATAAAACAGCCCGATAAAGCATGTGGGTGAATTATTAAATTTGTGAGTTACAATTGAGGCACCTAGTGAATATTGGCAAATATTGCTATATGTGACTGGAAACCAGAGTAGCCAGTAGTAAAATGGATTTATTATTAAGACTACAATTGCTAATGGGATAATTAATTTATTTTCTGGTTATGTATGTCCCTTGTAGATGGATGTTTTGCATGCCAGAGAAGGGCATTTTAACTTTTTCTTGCAAAGTCATTCTGAGTTTAATTTTTAGGCATGCTACTTTACTGGGACTGAGCAGAAGCACTCCTGGGGATGGAGTCGGGGAGGAATTTGGACTTTTACACAAAATTTTGGATTTTCAGAAGTATATGCATACATTTTCCCTGTGCACAAGTTAGTAGGTGTAATTGTATATGGGTTATTTTATGAGATAATTTTGGAAGCAAACATATGTAAAGTTTGCTTTGAAAATTGGTGTAACATATGAGCTTATTTGCCAACTTTCTTAGGTAGGCTGTTATAAAATTACCCCCTCTATGTAGGATGTAATCTATGGCTGGAAAAGGTTTGAAAACCTACCTAATAAGCTGCAGACCAATTACTAATTCATCTAATATCTAACGTCTTGTGTAGCAGGGGAGACGCCTACTCTTTCAGGCATCAATGATTAAGGAAAGATGTAAAATAGAATATCACCATCACCACAATAAAAATCAGGAAAGCTGCTCTTTTGTAGCCCTGACATACTTAAGCTATAGAGCATTTTAATGGAAATTGCAACCTTTTTAGCAGTGCATTAGGCAGAGTGCATATACATAAATGTGCTAAAACAACCTGGGCAGCATTTCCATCATTAAAACACCAGAGTGGGCTCTTCCAACAGCAGCTATTCAATTCTAGAGATTTGATTAGACCAACCAATTTCCATAAATTCTACCAATATAGCATAGGACCCTCAATACAATTTTAAAACTTTTAACCGGGACCTGTCAAAGTAACTCTTGCAGCCCTTTTAAAACCCAAACAGCACTTTTCCACTGATGCTCCCATGATATGTTTTAGCTAAATGCACCACAAGTATATGTACCTAATGCCATTATAAAAAGTTAACAATTTATTTGTTTTATTGCTTTTCATTATAAGACACTATAGAAAAGTGAAGATTTGGAGGCAAAGGAGAGGAATTACCTGCGTGTTGAGTCTAAATAAATTTCCCTGGACTTGCTCTTTCATTGCCTTGGGAGCTATTTTGCGCTGTGGAAAGAACTCTGGGGGTAGACTGGAGTCTGCCCCGATAGTGCCATGAACCAATTGCCAGCGACAACATCAGAAGAAGAGCCGGAAGTGGAGGTATAAGTGGCCCTCCTTCGGCGTTAACCTCTGAGGCAAAGGAGAGGAATTACCTGCATGTTGAGACTAAATAAATTTCCCTGGACTTGCTCTTTCGTTTCCTTGGGAGCTATTTTGTGCCATGGAAAGAACTCCAGGGGGAGACTGGAATCTGCCCCAATGGCTCCACGAACCAATTGCCAGCGACTACAGAAGGAGGGGCTGGAAGGTGGAGGTATAAGTGGCCCTCCTTCAGCGCGCAGCTGCTGAAGGCGCATCGCTGAAGCTGTGCATCTGGGGCACGCGGATTTGACTGCCATGGGATGGTACCCAACTTAACAGTGCCTGATGTATATAACTAGTAACAGCTGTACAACTGTACAGCTCGGCTAAGATCATTTTTGGTAATGCTAATTCCCCTTTCTTTAGCCCAGTCTATACAGCCATTTATTCCTAAATGTCCTGAGGCTGTGTGGATCTAGAAAACAAGAGGAATAGTTACTGCTAGAATCAGGGTAGCTGCATTCACAATCTGGTATTGTGTTGGGCCTCCTCAGTATTGCTGGAACTGTAGGCATCCATGTGATGTACAGAGGTGAGAATGAGTCTTGTCATTTCCCACATTTCTTCCCATAATGGTTGTCCTCATAGTGACTAGCTGAAAGTAATCCATTCCTGAGTTTTCCCAAAGCCCATCCAATCAAGTCTTTGAAGCCTTTATATACTGACTAAGAGTCTGTGTAGATTATCGCATTTGAGGCTTCAGTAGGAAGGTTTGCTTCAATGCTTTGTGAGCAGCTTTTAGTTCAGCATATTGGCTACTTAGTTCTTCTCCTTGGTCAGTTAGGAGTATTTCTGTCTTTGTATGGTAGGCTGCAGCCATCCATCTTCATTTACCATGAGCATACTTGCAAGAACCATAAGTGAACCAAACCATCTGTTATTGAATCTCGTCAAGTTCATCATAGGATGGGACTTCTGCCACACCTATAGGATATCCTTGAGTGTCTATTGGGGAAATGGCAATCTTATTCACTGTAGGCAGACTCATCACTTGTTTGTGAAGTGTAGATATGCCTCCAGGGACAGCCTAAGCTCTTGCGGGGATGTACCATTTCTATTTCAGAAGAGACGTTCTCAAATCACTGCCAGCCCTTGCAGCCATCTCTTCACTGTTCACCCAAGTCATATAGAAGCCAATATTCAGTTGGCCATTTAATGGCAAGTTATCTGACTAAAGTTAGCCGGATAATTTGTCCTGGTTATTTCAGTGGGGGGAAGTGTCTCAGTGAATATCCCCGATTAAATTTATCTGACTAACCATAGATGGATAATTTTAAACATAATCAGATATTCTTTTGAATATCACCAGTTATATATAAAGTTATTCGGCTATGGTTAGCTGTATAACTTTAGATTTACAACAAGAACTAATGTGTGACAAACATAAAGACCTGATCAATATATCTCAAAAGGATAACTTTTATTGAAAATGCAGTCACATCAGTGGTGTACATTGGTTAACAAATTACAGTTCACAGTTTTGGGTTCCACTGGTGTGACTGCATTTTCAATAAAAGTTTGTCCTTCCGAGAAATATTGATCAGGTCTTTATGTTTGCCAAGCATTAGTTCTTGTTACATTTGCCAATGTATGTGTGTGCTATTTACTCTGCCCTTTCCGTGTAACTTTAGATTTAACCAGCTCCAGGCCTACAGGCTCTAACCTGTCCCCCTCCTCCCTCCCACCTGAGTTAAATAGACCCTACAGGGCCGAACTTGCCACTCCTTCCCAAAACATCCCATTTCATGTTTAAAAAAATATTATTAGAGCTGAGATTTCCCCTTCTCCCACTCCCAGCTCTTACTTCACATTTTATTTTTTGAAGTATATCTCATGGACTCCAGATCCCCCCTGAACACTCACCCCAACCATTTCCTTTCTACATTCCCCCCCCCCCCCCCCACACACACACACCCATATCTTTATTTGTTGTTGTTCTCCTGGATCACAAAAGCCTCCTACCATGATCCGGGACTGGGCTTCAGCTGGCGCTTCTGCCGTTGCTAGGCTATTATGAAGGAGGCCATAGGGCCTTTGGAACTTGAATGGGAGGGAGGCAGGGGACAGGTTAGAGCCTGTGGGCCCACAATGTGAGGGTTTTTTCTTTTTTTGTACTGGAATGTATCTTAATTGACTATATTCTTTTGAATATAGCTGGTTTATTTATTTTTATTTATTTATTTGTTATTTTTATTATACCGAGTTTCATGATAGGAATCACATCAACCCGGTTTACAATTAACAATGTGAGTAAAGGCAGAGAGTAACAAAGTAAAGAACATTTCCCAATACAAGAACAAATATAGTATGAAACTTAACAAATATTATAACAATATTTTGGATGTGAGAAAGTTACAAAAAACATGGAAAAATAACTTGGATATGAAAGGGGAAGAATTGTAGAACGACTATAAGCATTTTAACCAGCTGTATCAATTAATAAATATGTATAATATTATAAAATGTAGATGTGTAGCAAAATGATTAGATAAGATATTGTTGTGAAGTATAATAAAATGTTGCTGTGACTGCGTGTGAAGTTAGTGGGATTTTTTTTTTTTTATTTTTTTTTTTACAGTTCCTAACTTTTGTGTTTATGCTGATGATGAGTGGGGAATTTAATCCAGATCTGGGAAAGCTTTTTTAAAAAGCCAAGTTTTTAGTCTTTTCCTAAAAGTTGGAGCGCATGGTTCTTGTCTTAAGTCCGGTGGGATGGAGTTCCAAAGGATTGGACCTGCTGATGAGAGAGCTCTTGAGCTGTAGGATTTATGATGGTAGGTTTTGGCATGTGGAACCTGTAGTGATTCTTTGTAGTGTTCCCTGATGGGTCTGTCTGATGTGTGTTTTTTAAAAGGGATTTGTAGGTCCAGTTGAGTGTGTTGATGGATGTTCTTGTAGATAATCATGATGGTTTTATACATAATTCTGAAGTGGATCGGTAACCAATGAAGGTCTTTGAGGATGGGGAAGATGTGGTCGATTTTCCTGGAGTTTGTGAGGATTCTGGCTGCTGTGTTCTGTACCATTTGTAGAGGCTTGGTGTAGGAAGCTGGGAGGCCTAGTAGAAGAGAATTGCTGAAAGTAGAAGAGAATTGCAATAATCTAGTTTGGAGAAGTTTAGTCTAAAATTATATGGCCACATGAGACCGGATAACTTTAGACCTGCTTCTGATAACCAGAAGCCAGATAACTGGGTAGCAGTCACCCAGAATGCCCCTAAAATACCCCTTTTATATCCGGCTATAATTTATCTGGATAAGAGGTTCAATATGCCGTATAACCCATTTAGATGGATAACTTGTGATTTATCTGTCTAAATGCCTTTTGAATATTGACCTTAATGCATATTTGGGTCTTCAGGCACACAGTTGCATGTTGCACAGCTATAACTAGGCAATGTGGCGCCTATGGCAAAGTGAAAAATTGTGCCAACACTCATTACACAACACGTAACATTATGAGTTGGGAAACTTTGCTAAATGTTTGTACAGTAATGCCCATAGCCACTGCAAGGGTATTAGGCACCCTAGGAAAACCTTACAGTCTTGTACCCTCCCCCTACACAATTAAAATTTAAGCATTTATTATAACAAATTTTACATGAAAATTATCATTCAAAGCATAATCTTCTGAGGTAAATTATCACTTACAATATGTATATTATA
Source organism: Rhinatrema bivittatum (assembly GCF_901001135.1). Taxonomy (NCBI): domain Eukaryota; kingdom Metazoa; phylum Chordata; class Amphibia; order Gymnophiona; family Rhinatrematidae; genus Rhinatrema; species Rhinatrema bivittatum. The sequence continues at coordinate 95,977,346 of NC_042618.1, forward strand.
TTTACATGCACTGCTATGGTGCCAACCAGAAAACCCTTCAAAAGAGTAAGAGACACTTGAAACTCATATGATATTAGGCCTACTGTAATGCATCTTGGGCATGGGCATGACCTTCAGAGAGCCACAAAAGAACAGAATTACAATGCATCAAAACAACACTAACCGTCAGCATTCAAACAGCAACAGCTCTACCTATGAAAATCAACACTTCAAATATTACACCAGGCCTAAAACACCAATACACCCCTTAATAAGAAAACAGAGTAAGCTGCTATAGATCTCTACATATTGTTACGCGCCCTGCCCGCGGTCGTCCTGCCCGCGGGACCGCTCACCTTCAGGGTCACCCAGCTGGTCCCAGTCCTGTCTCCCTCAAGGCCCTCGCAAACCCGGCTAGACCCTGGCGTCCCACGGCAGTGGTCGCCGGGCCTTCACTCGCACACCAGGCCCCATGCCGGGCCTTGGCGTCTCAACAGCTAGCCATGCCCCTACTCGCACGTGCGCGGACCAGCCACCCTGATATGGGTTCAAGGGCGGGTCCTAGTTCCGCGGCGCACCCTAATTGAAAGGATGTTAAAAGGAAGTTCTTGGTCTCACTTCCTTGCCTTGGCAATCGGGTCGGTTTGTTCCTGAGATTGCCCTTGCTCATGTATCTGCTTGCCTGTTCCTAGTCTAATTCCAGGATCCTTCTGTTCCAGTTCTGTTCCAGCTTGTTCCTGCTTCCTTGCCCTGCTTGTTCCTATCTTCATTGTTTGTCTTCCCGGTCTTACCTCGGACTGCCTTTCTGGTAAAGACCACAGCTTGTTCCTGACTCATTTGCCTGCCTGCCACCTGCCAAAGACCACATCTTGTTCCTGACTCGTCTGCCTGCCTGCCGCCTGCCAAAGACCACATCTTGTTCCTGACTCGTCTGCCTGCCTGTCGCCTGCCAAAGACCACATCTTGTTCCTGACTCGTCTGCCTGCCTGCTGCCTGCTGCCTGCCAAAGACCACAGCTTGTTCCTGACTCGTCTACCTGCCTGCCGCCTGCTAAAGACCACAGCTTGTTCCTGAACTGCCTGCCTGCCTGCTGCCTGCCTATGACCTCAGCCTGTTCTTGACCTTGCTTGACCTCTGGATCTTGACCCTTGCTTCGTTGATCACTCCTTGGACTGATTCCTGGACTTTGACCTTGCCCATCTGACCTTGTTTGATTCTGGCTCTGTCCCTAGCCTTGTCATCACCAACACTCTTCTGGTTCGCCTATCTCCAACCTGTTTCCAGCCTCGAACCCGATAGCGCTCTTCCTGCCTCTGTGGGCATGCCGGACTCTGAAACTCCCAGGACACCCTGAGAGGCCTACCTACGTCCCAGTGGCCCAGGTCTCCTCTCGTGCTCCGCCCCCTGTGGTCGGTTACCACACTGCCACAGGCCAGGGGTCCACCCCCGAGTGCAACACATATAAACTGCACACTATAGGAATACCTTTTTCTGTCACACATGCAAAACACAAATAGACCTGCAAATACAGAATAAAGTGACCATAAAATATAAATAGAAATGTACAGGCAAAAACTAGACTGGAAACCACAATATGCCAAATTCTGTATGACTGCAACAATGAAAAAGCAGAAGCATTACTATTTCTCATAAAACAAAATTAGTAAATCCAGACTAATAAAAAGAATATTTCAAAACTAATGAATAGAATAGCATTCAATAATTAACAACTCACATACAAATTTTCCAAACATCAATAAAATATTTCAAATAACACATCAAATAACATTCAATAATTAGAACTAATAATGATTTTAAAAAATCACCAGTTATCCATATCTGGGAATTTTTGATTTCCAGAAACCCTAAAATTGTCATGGATTAGCAGGCAGAGAGGAAGTGGGGACAATCTCCCACATACATGCTTGCTCTCACTCTCTTCCACACACATACACAACTGCTCTCTGTCTCCCACACACATGCTCCTACATAGTCTTGCTCTTCTTTCCCCCACTCCCCAGCACTCCTGGTCCCCTCTACTCTCTACGACAACCTACTCCCCAGGAGTCTTAATAATGAGCCTCCTCTCCCCACCCAGACCCCTCCACTCCCCATCAGTCTTGCTTTCCTGATGCCTGTCCCATCCCAGAAACCTTACTCCCCAGTATTCTTGCTTAACAGGCCCTCCCAGACCTTCACTTTCCAGCAGTCTTACTCCCCAGTCTCTTTTCCCCTCCCAGCCCCATACTCCCCAGCATTCTTGATCCCTTCCCACCCCTCACTCACTGCATGTGGCAGGTGCATGATTCCCTGAATACTATTCACCCCCGCGCCCCCCCCCTCCCGCTGGGTGCTATGGCAATCCTCTCATTCACACTCTCTGCTCCTGAACAATTGAAGGATTTGTAGCCTTGCAGTATGGACTTCTTTCTCCCTCCCAGCTGCTGGTGCCTGAATGATGACATCAGGTGGAGGAAGCAGCCCATGCTGCAAAGCTGAAAGCTGCAATCCTTCCATTCTTCATTAGCAGGGAGTGTGAATGAGGGGATCATGGTAGCATCGTCCCACTGCCGCCAATGAGGTTTCTTTCTTTTTTTTGGCTGCACCCCCATTCTGATGCCTATGAGTTGAAAAGCAGCAGGACTCTGCCAGAATCATCAGTATGGCCAGCAGGCTATGCTGCTTTTCTACTTACTGAGGACCCTCATGGCGGCAGCGCTATGGCACTTGTTTTGTAGCAGCGCCTATGGCCATGGCCATATTGGCCATAGGCACGCTATGGCTCTGGCATGTTGTGTCAATTGGTCTGCCTCTGTGAGGGCCCAATAGGCAACCAAAAGCTGTTTTTCAAAAAGAGTATATTGCTCTGCTGCAGGGGTCCATTTCTTTCTCCAGAAGCCAAGAGGAACTCTTTTGCCTTTCTGACATTGCCAGAGGCTCCACTCAGCCATTGACTGAGAAAATGAGACCTATAATTCAAATGGAAATTCCAGCAGGATAAGGCATAAGGACAGTGCGGTGGCAATAGCTCTCATTGCTCCTTGGAAAGCTTCTTCTTGGCTGTGTCCCCATTCAAAAACAGTCTAATTTTTGCAGAGATTATACAAAGGCCAAAGCATCTGGGCCAAGTGAGGAATGTGTGTCCTCCAGTATGTTAAGATACCTCAGAAACTTTGGACATCTTCTCGGCTTTGTGCTGCTTGGATCTTGTCTATCATTGGTTGTTGGATATTGTGTATACATTTACCTCATCATATGCCCAGGAATTTCACTTGATAGAAAAGGTCTTGTATTTTGGCCACATAATCACACAGCCTGCCTCCTAGAGGAAGGATACAAGGTAGTTTAAGGCTTGCTGAACATCCTTCTCTGATGTTCCTTGGAGTAAAATGTCATCATCATAGTGATGAAGCTGCATACCTTTAGGTTTTGAAAACGTTCCGAGTGTGTCTGCTAGTATACCATGGTAAATGGTTAGGCTGTATAGGAAGCTTTGTGGCAAACATAGAAAGGTGTATTGTACCCCTCTCCATTCAAAAGCAAATTGATTTTGGGAATTTTTGATTAATTCAATACATAAAAAGCATTTGATATGTCCACTGCCGCGTACCACTGGCCGTCTCCACTTTTAATGGCCTCTACTAAAGTTGAGACATCAGGGGTTGCTGCATGTGAGGGAGCAGCTTTTCATTCAGGTTATGATAATCAACTGTCATGCATCAGGTCCCATCTGTTTTATTCACAGGCCAAACTAGACTGTTAAATGGGGACTACAAAGTCCTAATTCAGCACCTGCCAACAAGTCATCCACCACCTGCTGAATTTCTTTCTGCCCTTAGTCTTGAAATTGGGCACAATGGACAGGTTCTTTAGGTGGATCAATAGCCACTGGTCACCTATTGCATGGCCCACTTGTACCGCTCTCAAGGCACACTGTGTTCCTTAATTGCTTGAGGCAGACATTTCTAGTTTCCCTTCCATCAAAGTACAATCAAATTTTCTAGTTACATAAATGCCCAAAATAATAGCTTTCTGGGATGCTATTATTATCTTATGGCAGAAAGGAGCTCCCTCTCCTATTTGTAAAGTGACTTTAGTTTCCACCCCAAGGGTAACTTGACCTCCATACCCTTGGAGGGGCAGCATGTTCCCCTTGAATTTATGTGGCCTCTGCCTCAGTTTCTACTAGGGCCAAACATTGCTGTTTATTTCTCTCTTTCAACCAGATTGTAAGGGGCACATAGGGTCTTAAATCTGAGTGAATAGGAATGGACAACGGGGCTTGGCCTACACTGTATTGTCCTTGGGCAATACCTGCATTTTGAGTCAGTGTGGGGTCAAGCTGTTCTACCATTGCTCTTTTCTGGCAATAGGGAAATTCACCTGTCTCCAGAGCAGAGTTTAATTGCCTACTCCCTGAGTCAGGTGTACCTGAAGGGGTTAAAGGGGTAGGGATGTGCAGAGGGACGCCATACGTTGCATTCGGGATTCGTATTCGTCGGGGGACAGATACGTTGCATTCAGCAAGGGGGCCCCTGATACGTTCATGCGTTAATTCTTATTCATTTCTGGTTAAAATTGAATTAACTACAACCCCCCACCCTCCTGACCCCCCCCCAAGACTTACCAAAACTCCCTGGTGGTCCAGCGGGGGGTTCCGGGAGCCATCTCCTGCACTCACACCCTCGGCTGCCGGTATTCAAAATGGCACCGATAGCCTTTGATCTTACTATGTCACAGGGGCTACCGGTGCCATTGGTCAGCCCCTGTCACATGGTAGGAGCAATGGACGGCCGGCGGAAGGCAGAAGGCAAGCATATGCTAAGACAACTTATACTTAATTGTTTTGACTGATGTAAGGACTGATAAGGTAAGTAGCCTTTTTCTTGGATGCTTTACTGTTTGAGTGAGGAACCAGCTGGAGTTCTAGCTACTTCCTAAGCTGTAGTCACACTAAGATACCACAGAACATGATTCCAGCTCTAGAACGCTAAAGGAAAGATTAAAATTCTTAGAAAAAAAAGCTAAGGATTTGAAATTGGCGAATGCCTAGTTGATTAAAAAAAAGTCATTTTACAGCAGAAGAAACTCTCTAGCCATTTTAATTTCTGTTTATTAAATCTTCTTAAAATGTTTGGTTCTTTTCCACAAAATGTATTTATGAATACAGTTCTGGGAATTCCTGTTGAAGCAAGTTCCCCAGTAAATAATATCATTTATCTCCCACTGGGAAAGTCTGGAAGGCCACAACTAGAAGCTGCAAGTGTAGCCAAATTATGTCTGATAGTTTGAATATAACTGCTGTCTCAGAAAAATCAAAATTAATAATCAGAAGCACACACGATATAAAATATACGCAACTTTTACATTCACATTGCACATGGATGCTTGCAAAGAACTTCAGGTTCTTCTGGGTTGGCTTTATCCAGCCATGCTGCCACCAGCAAGGCAGCCCAACTTCACCACTAGGGACATTGCCTGCATAGCATCCCTGGAAGTAGAACATGAGAGGGACCAGTTCCCCCTCCATATGGTGAAGTAGAACCTACACCAGAACATGGAGGCTTGGCGCCTCCTTAGATGCCTATTTAACTGTGGAGTTTCCTACCCAAAAGAATGTTGGTATTGGGGGTGAGGTCAGGTTAGGGTGTGCATGGAGTCACTAGAGTAGGATCTAAGGGGTGGGGTTGGAGGCAGGTTGTGGTATGCATGGGGAGTCATTAGGGGAGCTCTAGGGAATTGGGGGGGTGGGGTAGAGGCAGGTAAGGGGACATGAGAGGTCACTAGAAGACTGTAGAGGTGTATGGATGTGGGTACAGAAGGTTAGGATGTGCAAAGGGGATCACTAGGGGGGGGCCCAATGTGGCCTAGAAATAAGGTAAGAATCAATAGGTATGTCTGGAATCAGTAACAGATGTACATTCCATTAATACCATGATCAATATACATTTGTTGTTAATGTAATATAATGCAAGTATAAAATTGTAGGCAAGGATGACAAGGGATGACTTAAACCAACAGTCACAAGTGTACTAAAGGTTCTATTATGAGCAAAACGTCTTATAGAATATGGCATAGATTAAATTCTGGACCTAATAGCAGAGGAAACTTATGACCTTCTTTTAGAAGGTAGAAATGTGTCCTTATCACATGGTTTAGATATTTCCCCAAAGTTGTGTGCTCTATGGAAAGGGATATTACCACTGGCTGGACTGCTCTCCTTGCTTCTTCATGAATAGGGTAGATCATCAAGTGTAGTCAGAAAAGCCAGAGAATAGATGCAGGCTAGGCACTGGCTGGATGCTCATAAAATTGTACTAATTCACAACTGAAAAACAATTCTTGCATATCTTAATAGCTTATAAACAAAGAAACAGTATAACAAGGTCTGGGCCTTTTCTAAGGTTCTTCCTTTTCCTGGGCCTCCTGTTCCCTCCTAGATCTAGCTAGATATATTCTTTCCCAGGGGCCTCTCCCCAGACCAGGATTCCCTATTATTTGAGGCCTAAGGTAGACTAGGCCAGATCTCTGGACACAGTCGCTTAAGGTATTCTGAGGTTTTCTTGTGCATACTCCTTTACCCAGGGGTACCATGGCAATAAAGAGAAGCTCATGTTTTTAGTTTACAATCGGCATAGGTAGCAGCACATCAGTTCTAGGAGGATTTAAGGAGTGCCATGATCTAAACTATTCATTTCATATATCAGTAGAATACATCAATACATACCAGTTTGGAAATCCTAGTAACAGCTAAGGTACCCCTTCAACTTTATAATCTTATTTCTTTGTATAGATTGAAGAACTAAAGTCAAAGGCCAGAAGCTGTGCTGGAAGCATATAAAAAATCTGATACATAATCTAACTCTGAGCCCATATCACAAGCAAAGCCCTGTCAGGGCTGAAAGCAAGTGTCTGTATGTCAAGCAATTATTGTATGGGTTTTCCACTACCTATATGTCATGGGTATCCCATAGCTAGGAGCACTTCCCTTTGCCTACACCTCTCCCAGAGAAGGAATGCCCTCTAACTGCTTATATGATCATGCACCTCATATACTGGAACATTTGAGCATACCAAATGACACACATTCTGTCCTCTTAATAGGTGAGATCTCCTCATTGCCAGAGGAAGAGGAGGATGATCAGATGGATGCAGAGAAGGAGGAAGACAGCAGTGAAGTTGCAGCCTCTCCTGCAGCTCCAGATGATGCCACCACTGGCAAGGAGTAGGCTGCTTCTCCTCACCCCCTCCACCACCTGGGGAAACTATGGTGGCTCTTCAGCCCATCCACTACCAACCAGTAGGCTCTGGGCCTGCAGAGCAGCATATCCTTTTCACCATCCATCTTCTGTTCTGGGATCTATGGATCCTGGGACTCAGACTGGCAAGTTTTTTTTGGTTGAGGCAGGCCCATATATCTTTCTTCCCTTCCTAAAATAATCTTCTGTCCTGCCAGGGGATTCTGAGCCTGGCACATTGTCTACAGCACCCACTTCAGGTGCTGAGCCAGTATCTCTATGGGCTTTTGGGGAAGAAATGCATATGATGGTGGAGGACATGAGAGGGATCCAAGCTGACCTCAGGAGTCTGTTCAATATGATGGACTACCTCTGTGAAACTCAAAAGCACCTCACAGTGGCTGTTTAGCTCATCACCAAGAGGTTTCCACCAGACCTACCAGACTCCTAAATCTTCAGTACGTGCCCTCCCTAGGATCATGGGCCTCTTTCTGTTTCTGAAAATAGTATGGCACCCTAAAATGTCCCACTCCTGGCCTTTTTATATTTGTTTATTTTATATATAAAAGTTTTGAACATTTATATTTACTTTGGATATATGTTTTCATTATTTAGTACATACGATGGTTCATTATCTACAATATCCTATAGCCATATCTCTCTGAACCACACATAGCCCTGTATGTTGCTTGCCAAGCTGGTTAGTTCAATAATTGTTAGACTTCTCTTATCTACCCTTACATGAGTATTTGTAGTAGGATTAGTTGTGTTAACCTTGCACCTAAAACTACTACCAGTAAGAGAGATCACAAATCAAAAAGTATATATCCAAAGGTACAACTTACCATCCCAAAGGACATCAGGTGTGGGTGCATCCAAGCCACATACAGGGGTTAAGTATATCAAGTTTCTGGAATGTTAGATATCTCCTTAAATAAATCAACAGCATAGGGAGATAAGGAGTACACAAGAAATAACCCTTTCAGAATCACCACACTTCACAACAGAGAAAAACTGTGATATAGAGGTTATGGAAAGAGTTTCATTCCTCTGAAGAAGGCTGCTGCTTAAAGCTTCACTAAGTTACCTCCATGTCCCATAGACTTCTGATGTAACAGAAAAAATGGTAATTTTTAAAATACAACAGAGATATAATGCCTACCAGCCTTAAAACAGGTGTCACATTAATGACTAGCACCCAGCCTATCCCTTTCCATGCTCAGACTGCCTATCCTTATGGGTAAATCTCTGCTTTTATGCTCAGAGCTCCAAGCTCCCATCTGCAAATCTTTAAAAAACTAAACCAAACATATAGCAATAAAACTCCTTCCTTTCAAAGGACATCTACCTGCTGCAAGATGTCTAGGCTTCTGTTCTATAAGGCATCAAGGATCATGTGCTTTTTTATGACTATTAGACCAAAGCTCCTAGCTGAGAGCAATCAATCACTCCTTGGTGATCTAATTAGCTAACTCCCTCACCCTCTTCCATAAATTTTAAAAGGAATGGACTAGAATACTGACCTGATTTAAGAGATTTTTCAGAGCTTGTCTAGCACCTGGAGGTTGGTCTGAATTGTAATTGTCAGCAGCAATCTCCCATTCATTTGGATTTAAAGGAAAAAGGGTTGGAAGGTTCGAAGAGTCTGAATAGAAATTATGGGCTGCATGTATTATTGGAAATAGGACACATATAAATGACTGGGCATTGCACATTGCCAAATATAAGGTCAATTTTTAGATGAAAAGAAATACTGGTTCACAGGGAATAAAGCCAAGCCCAAATAAATTATCATCCAGACCTTTGATGATTATGGACCAGATTTTAAAAGCCCTAAGCTTTTAAAAAGGCCCATCGATGCGCATAAAGACCTGGGATGCATGTAAGTCCCAGAGCTTTACTAAAGGGGCGGTTTGAGGCGGGGCAGGGTGGGATGTCCAGGGGTGGGGCCAGAGGCCTCCGACACAGTGGCCATTGCTTCTATGTCGGAGGATCACATGCTGGCAGGCTGCCAGCGCGTGCAACTTGCGCCTCTCCGGAGGCAGGTGCAAAAGGTAAGTCAAAGGTCGGGGGAGGTTAGAGTAGGGCTAGGGAGGGGGAAAGGTTAGGTGAAGGTTTGGGAAGGTTAGGCTAGGGGGAAGGGAACGTGGGAAAGCAGTGCGGCGCGGCGCATGCAAGGTGCACAATTTTGCACCCCTTTTTGCGTGCCGATCCCTGATTTTATAACTTGTGCATGCCTGCGCACGCAAGTTATAAGATTGGGTGTACATGTGTGCATGCCGGGTAGCGAGCGCACATGTATGCCCAAGCACATCCTTTTAAAATCTACCCCTATGTATTCATCCACACATTCCATGATATCCTAATTTACAAGATAAACCTTGTGGTAGTGGAATAGCAGCTGGATTCATGACATCAGGGACTGGCAGTTCCCAGCCAGATCGTTCCCACATTGCTATCTTTCTGAAGAAAAAAATGGCCCAGATAGTTCCAGAGGAGATGGATCCTGCTGTTATCCCTGGTATAGACCAGAGTCTTACTTAGGCATACTTAGGGCCTGATTTGCTCAGCATTTTTTCCCACAGTCATTAAATGGGAGATAAACCTAAGTAAACCAGGCCCTTAGACAGTTAGGATATCCACAATGAATGTGAATAAGCTAGATTATCAAGCTTATGATAATCTAGCTCATGCCTTATCATTATGTATATCCAGAAAATTTGACTGACTAGGTGTAGCCTAAGACAAGTTGAATTTCCCAGGTATAAACTATCTCTGGAATCATGAGTAGAATTAATACACATATATTAAATTAATAAAAAGATATTGCATATCAAATTTATAAAATCGGGTGTACATCTGCACATGCTGGGTAGTGCGAGCACATGTACGCAATGTGCTCATGTTATAAAATCTACCCCATAGGGCCGGATTTTCAAAACGTTATGCGCGTAAATCCAGCATTACACGTGCAGGGCCTATTTTAAAAAGGCCCGGCGACATGCGTAAAGCCCCAGGATGCGTGTAAGTCCCAGGGCTTTAGAAAAGGGGCGGGGTGGTCCGTGGTGGGGGGTGGGCAGGGTGTGGGCAGGGCAAGAGGCCTGCAACACAGTGGCAATTGCCGCTGTGTCAAGGGATCGCGTGCCAGCAGCCTGTTGCTGCTCGCAACATAAGCCAGCCCAGAGGCAGGCGCAAAAGGGTAGGATAAAACTTCTGAGGGGGTTAGAATAGGGCTAGGTGGGGGAAAGGTTAGGGGAAGGGGCGGGAAGGCCAGGCTAGGGGGAAGGGAAGTTCCCTCATAGGCCACTCCGATTTTGGCCTGGGAGGAAACGGAGGAAGGCAGCGAGGCTCGGTGCACGCAAGGTACACAATTGTGCACCCCCTTCAGTGTGCTGACCCCGGATTTTATAACATACACGCACCTGCGCGCACATGTTATAAAATTGGGGATACATGTGCACGCGCCATGTAAATGTGGTTATAAAAGGTTGGCTCCTACTGCATGTCTTCCTCCTTGCACCATGTCTCAAAGGAACAGAAGACTTGTCTGGAAACCCAACATCCTACCAAGGGAGCTGGTCTTTCTTGTCCATGAGGTCATGAAGGTCCAGTCATCTCCTGTATGACCCCAGTCCAGGCTAGTGGGATCCTATAGGAGGGAACAGCTGTGGGAGAAGATCTGCAATCTGCTCTATGCAGTTTTTCAGAATAACCACAGTGTGAAACATCTGAGCCACAAGTGGGGGGAACTTTAACATCTGGTGAAGAGGAAGCATTCCAGGATGACTGCTGAGGGGCCTGACAGCCAGGTCAGCTTCACTGTAGCATAACAGTTAGTGTTAAGCACCATTTTGAATGCAGCTGTGGAGGTGTTGGCTGTTTAGACACCTCCCAACCACAACACCAGCAAGGTGAGCATTGTGTATGGGAAAGTCAAATAAAGTTTGTGTATAGAATGATTTCTTATATGTATTGCAAAATATTTTAATATACATGCTCTTCATTCAGTGAAGGTCCTGGGCACTTGGGCACACTGGGAAGGCCATCAAGCACTCTAGGCCTCCTGAACTCCAGGGTTTCTAGACAAGGTAAAAAGGTAAGTATTGTATTAGCCCTAATGTACTTGTAAGCAATGAGAGTTTTCCAGCTTTTTTGTCAAACTCTTCAATAAAACACTTCCAACTTTGAGAGAACCATTAACTGTGTATGTTTCACCCTTTTCCTACATAAATGTTACAAAAAGTATAGAAGTGGGATTGTGGATTGTAAAGGTGGCAAGGTCTCCATACTTTCTATCACTTACCATCAGAAACCTTACTCTGCCTTCTTCTGACGGAGGGTTTCTAGGCATGTGTTTGCACCAACAGGAAGTTTATATTATTCCTGTATTATATTTTGAGAATTGTCTAGTTGGAAGGACACATGCTGAATCATTTCAAAATGCTATTGATCTGAAGTTGTTCATGGATATATCTAAGGATATTTTTTGAGTGGAAATAACTGTTCTAACAAGTCTTGAAAAGGAAATAAAATGAATAACTGAATGAATTATTTATGGAAGCAATATTGAATGTCAAAAAAACTACTGGATGGAATGACATTTTCTTGAAAATACTGATTTATGCTAATATAAAATTCAATCTACATTCCATCACTAGATTTGCTATTAATAACAGTGGTGTTTGAATATCTCTTTTTTTTCACTGCAAATCATTTCTTCTCAAGGTAAAGAAATGTGTTATTTTTGACACCATCTTTGTTATTAATACCGGCAAGGTCTTGGTAATCAGCACAAATCTGGGATGTTAGGAACGAAAGTGAAACAAAAGTGTACAATTTTTATTTAACCATATATAAAGGGATTTGCCTCATATGTGGCAAAAGGTTTGAATAAAAAATCATTAATATGTTTGTTAGTGTTGGCTAAATTTGAGTAAATAAACACAGTTTCATGGCATCAATTCTGAATAATTATTTTGTTATGATTTTTATTTTCAGTGTGGAAGAAACAAACTACAAAGCTATTTTAAGAAAAAATACAAAATAACTTACAGATTTGATTTCATGAATGAGTTTCTAATATCTAATATGAAATGTTAATTACAGATTTTCATAATCTCCCTCCCCCTCAAATTCTTAGTTATCCCATCAATCATCTCCCAAGCCCCCACATCAAAGCTATATTCCAATAACCACACATATTTTTCTCCCATGTCCATGATCTTAAAAAGAAATAATAGAAACATAGAAATGATGGCAGAAAAGGACCAAATGGACCATCCAGTCTGCCCAGCAAGTTTATGGTAGTTTCAGTTGAGCCAAACAAGTGTCCCCCCCGCATTCTTATCAGTTTCCCAGACCTTCAAAGTCAGGCTTGCTGTTAGAGTCCAATTCACTATTATCTTCTACTGTAGAATCAGAGAGTATGTTGGAGTTGAGCGTAATGTTGGAGTTGCATCAAGAGTTTCAGGCTTATTGGTTAAGGGTAGTAACAGATGCATCAGCAAATTACCCCTGTTTATTTTTCCCAGACAGCAAAATTCAATCTTAGTTGTTTGCTATCTATATTTAATTCTTCCTTTCTTCCTTTCCCCTGCCATTGAAGCTGAGAGCAATGATAGAGTTGTGGTTTATTTGTTAAGGGTAGTAACCACCGCACCAGCAAGCAAGTTATACCCATCTACTCATTTCTTCATTTCTATCATCTAGCCTTTAATGATCCACAGAAGTCCATTATCTGCTATTAATTAAGTTGACTTAGAAAATAGCCACTGCTATTACTAGCAAAGGTAACATGAAATAGACTTAGTTTTTGGGTACTTGCCAGGTTTCTTATGGCCTGGATTGGCCACTGTTGGAAACAGGATGCTGGGCTTGAAGGACCCTTGGTCTGACTCTGTATGTCATGTTCTTAGGTTCTTATGTTCACAGTGGTTATGCCATTGCCATGCCCCTTTGGAATCTTTCACCATTTTTGTCTTCACCACCTCCTCCAAAAGGGCATTCCAGGTATCCACCACCCTCTCTGTGAAGAAATATTTCCTGACATTGGTTCTGAGTTGTCCTCCCTGGAGTTTAATTTCATGACCCCTAGTTCCACTGATTTCTTTCCAATAAAAAAAGGTTTGTTGATTGTGAATCATTTAAACCTTTTAGGTATCTGAAGGTCTGTATCATATCTCCCCTGCACCTCCTCTCCTCCATGGTATACAAATTTAGATCCTTCAACCTATCCTCATAGATCATTTGATGGAGACCCCCCACCCTTCTTGTTGCCCTTCTCTGGACCACCTCCATCCTGTCCTTGTCCCTTTTGAGATATGGTCTCCAGAACTGAACACAGCACTCCAGGTGAGACCTCATTACAGGTGACACCTGTACAGGGGATTATTATCTCCTTTTTTTAAAATAGTTATTTTTCTCTCTATGCAGTCCAGCATTCTTCAGGCTTTAGCTATCGCCTTGTCACATTGTTTTGCTGTGTTCAGATCAATAGACACTATCATCCCAAGGTCCCTCTCTTCCTCCGTGCACAACAGCCCTTTACCCCCGATCACATACAGCTCTTTTGGATTACCACACCCCAGATGCATGACTCTGCCTTGGCCATCCACTGTTTTGCACCATTACTTGACCTTTTATACCATTTTTCCTCTACCTCAACCCTAAAGTTACACCTTGGAGGTTTTATGGCTACTCTTCTCACTGCATTGCTCTGCTCCTACAGTTTCATTGTTAATAATCTCCAGCACTGCCACTGCCACTTCAAGCTAGTCTTGATAAGAACATTAAGAACATAAGAACATGCCATACTGGGTCAGACCAATTTTCTAGACCTCTCATCATTTTAAACACTTATATCATATCCCCCTCAGCCATCTCTTCTCCAAGCTGAACAGTTCTAACCTCGTTAGTTTTTCCTCATAGGGGAGCTGTTTCATCCTCTTTATCATTTTGATCACCCTTCACTGTACCTTCTCCTTCTCAACTATATCTATTTTGAGATGTGGTGACCAGAACCGTTCATAGTATTCAAGGTGTGGTCTCACCATGGAGCGATACAGAGGCATTATGACATTTTCTGTTTTATTCACCATTCCCTTCCTAATAATTCCTTACATTCTATTTGTTTTTTTGACTGTTGCAGCACACTGAGCCAATAATTTCAATGTTTTATCCACTATGAAGCCTAGATCTCTTTCCTGGGTGGTAGCTCCTAATATGGAGCCTAACATCGTGTAATTATAGCAGGGGTTATTTTTCCCTATATGCATCACCTTGTACTTATTCACATTAAATTTCATCTGCCATTTGGATGCCCACCTTTCTTAATGTGTGGAATACATTGAGACTGTGCTTCTAGGTTGGTATTTTTTTAACAATGTCCACGCCTCTTGCACACTTTTTACCTTTATAGCTGCTCCTTTCAATTTTTTTCTAACTATTTTTCGCATTTTATCAAAATTTCCCTTTTGAAAATTTAGCACTAGAGCCGTGGATTTGCTAACTGTCCCCCTTCCAGTCATGAATTCAAATTTGATCATATTATGATCAGTATTTCCAAGAAGCCCCACCACCATTACCTGTCTCACCTAATCCTGTGCTCCACTGAGAATTAGATCTAAAATTGCTCCCTCTCTCATCGGTTCCAGAACCAATTGCTCCATAAAACTGTCAATTATTCCATCCAGGAACTTTATCTCTCTAGCATATCCTGATATTACATTTACCCAGTCAATATTGGGGTAATTGAAATCTTCCATTTTTACTGCACTACCAATTTGGTTAGCTTCCCTAATTTCTCTAAGCATTTCACTGTCCATCTCACAATCTTGGCCAACACACAAGGCATTTCTACCCATAAAAATTTGATTGTGCTTTTAGTCTCATCCTGTTGGACTCTATGCCATCTCAGACATAAAGCAGCACCCCACCTCCCAGATGCTCCTCTCTGTCATTGCAATATAATTTGTACCCTGGTATAGCACTCCCCCATTGGTTATGCTCCTTCCACCATGTCTCTGAGATGCCAATTAAGTTTATGTCATCTTTCACTGCTATACATTCTAGTTCTCCCATCTTAAGTTACTTCTTAACCTTAGGGTGCTTCCTCCACTGCAATGGCTGTCTTCTTGGTGCATTCCAATTACCCTTCCCTTAAGGTATTTGCTGACTCTTGTTTGTACTAGTGATGTGCTTTGGCCGAACCTTTTGGTTCGGCTTTCGTTATCGGCTAATTCGTCCTAGACAAATGCACATCCCTAGTTTGTACCCTGGCCATCCATTGCTTTGCATGCTGCCTGCACCTGAATCACAAGATATAAAAAGAGAGAGGTCAATATCCAATAGGGATGTGAATCGTTTTAGGACGATTAAAATTATCGTCCGATAATTTTAATATCGTCTTAAACCGTTATGGAACACAATACAATAGAGATTCTAACGATTTATCGTTATAAATCGTTAGAATCGTGAGCCGGCACACTAAAACCCCCTAAAACCCACCCCCGACCCTTTAAATTAAATCCCCCACCCTCCCGAACCCCCCCCCAAATGACTTAAATAACCTGCGGGTCCAGCGGCGGTCCGGAACGGCAGCGGTCCGGAACGGGCTCCTGCTACTGAATCTTGTTGTCTTCGGCCGGCGCCATTTTCCAAAATGGCGCCGAAAAATGGCGGCGGCCATAGACGAACACGATTGGACGGCAGGAGGTCCTTCCGGACCCCCGCTGGACTTTTGGCAAGTCTTGTGGGGGTCAGGAGGCCCCCCCCCAAGCTGGCCAAAAGTTCCTGGAGGTCCAGCGGGGGTCAAGGAGCGATTTCCCGCCGCAAATCGTTTTTGTACGGAAAATGGCGCCGGCAGGAGATCGACTGCAGGAGGTCGTTCAGCGAGGCGCCGGAACCCTCGCTGAACGACCTCCTGCAGTCGATCTCCTGCCGGCGCCATTTTCCGTACGAAAACGATTCGTGGCGGGAAATCGCTCCCTGACCCCCGCTGGACCTCCAGGAACTTTTGGCCAGCTTGTGGGGGGCCTCCTGACCCCCACGAGACTTGCCAAAAGTCCAGCGGGGGTCCGGAAGGACCTCCTGCCGTCCAATCGTGTTCGTCTATGGCCGCCGCCATTTTTCGGCGCCATTTTGGAAAATGGTGCCGGCTGAAGACAACAAGATTCAGGAGCAGGAGCCCGTTCCGGACCGCTGCCGTTCCGGACCGCCGCTGGACCCACAGGTTATTTAAGTCATTGGGGGGGGGTTCGGGAGGGTGGGGGATTTAATTTAAAGGGTCGGGGGTGGGTTTTAGGGGGTTTTAGTGTGCCGGCTCACGATTCTAACGATTTATAACGATAAATCGTTAGAATCTCTATTGTATTGTGTTCCATAACGGTTTAAGACGATATTAAAATTATCGGACGATAATTTTAATCGTCCTAAAACGATTCACATCCCTATAAATAACCAGTTCACATTTACGTATTCTATTCCACTCATTATTTTGTAAACTATCATATCCCCCCTCAGCCGTCTCTTCTCCAAGCTGAACAGACCCAACTTTAGGTTTTCCTTATAAGGGAGCCGTTCTATCCAGTTATCATTTTGGTTGCTCTTCTCTGGCCTTTTCCACTCCTATGATATATTTTTTGAGATATGGCGGCCAAAATTGTACACAATACTCCAGGTGAGGCCTTGCAATGAAGAGATCCAGAGGCATTATAACATTCATTGTTTTATTATCATTCCTTTGCTAATAATTCCTAACATTCTGTTTGCTTTTCTGATCACAAAAGCACACTGAACTGAGGATTTCAAACTATTATCCACTATGATACCCAGGTCTTTTTCCTGGGCAGTAACTCCTTATGTGGAACCTAATATATAATTACAGTGTGGGTTACTTTTCCCCATGTGCACCACTTTGCACGTTCCAATATTAAATTTCAGCTACCATTTAAATGTCTATTCTTCCACTCTCATAAGGTCCTCCTGCAATTTTTCATAATCTGCTTGTAATTTTGCCAACTCAAAATAATTGTGTGTCATCTGCAAATTTGATCACCTCAATCATGGTTCCTCTTTCCAGATCATTTATAAATATACGTATATTAAAAAGTTCTGGACTCAGTAAAGATCCCTGCTGCACGCCACAGTTTACCTTCTTCCACTGAGAAAACTGACCCTTTAGTCCTTCTCTCTGTTTCCGATCTTTTAACCAGTTTGCAATTCATAATACGGCATTGCTTCTTATCCTGTGACTTTTTATCTTTAGGCAAGTATATTCAGCGGAATGTTATCCCGCTGAATATCTGGGATAAGTTAACTGGCAAACTTTAACCAGATAACGTGTCTACCTACCAGCTTAAGGGAGGATTTTAAAAGCCCTACACACATAAATTCTGGCGTTTACGAGTGTGGCTGGGCCTTGCACTCACCGGGCCCAGCCGGTGCATGAACAACTGCCGGGCCTCTTCAAAGGGTGTGCTGGGGGGATGGGGTCTGAGCGGGGAGGGGTGGAGCAGGGGGTGGGCCAGAACAGCACCATTGATTGCTGTCCCGAAGACTCACAAAAAAAAAGTAGGGTTTAGAGGGTGGAGAGGAGAGGAGAAGAAGGAGAGAATTTAGGTAGGGGGGTAGGGATGTTCCCTCCTAGTCTGCTTCTTAATTGGAGCAAACTAGGAGAGAACTGGGGAAGGCCCAAATGCGTCGCCGCGCAGAAATTGCAAAAGTCCCCCCACCTTGCACATGCCGCCTGCATATACACGAGTGGATTATAATATCCAGTGCGTATATGCACACAGCTCATGGATTTTCTAACATGTGCGCCTCAGTATGTGCATGTTAGGAAATTGGCGTGTCACATGGACACACATGTGCACATTCGAAAATCTGCCCCTTATTGAATATTTACCCCACACCCCACAATGGCTAAGGAATATGTGGTGCCTCTAGTTAGTACCATCTTAGCCTCCAGTGAAAACCAGCTCCAAGCCTAAACAGCCAGCTAATGCACCTAATGATGCCATAAAGAAATGACATCAGGCCTCCTCCAGGGATTTCCTCTGGCTTTTTCCTGCCAAGGATTTTGTACCAATTTGGAGCTTTGGGGTGTCCTTGCCATTCTGGATGACTGCTTTGTGCTTCTCATGAAGCTTTGGAGGCTTCATGCTCGTCTTTCACTTTATTTCACTTTATTTCACTTTCTATCACTTCCTTGGGCAGGGGCAGGTGTTCTTCTTCATTTGGTGCTTTCTTCCCTCTTCACGGTGACTTGAGCTATTCATGTCACACTTGCTGCTGCTTTGCCCCTCTCATATAGCCTTGGGGACTTCATGCTACTATTGCTGGTCAACCTTTTGCCATCCTTATGCAGTCTTGGGCTTATCTGGCCAGTTTTGTTGCTGTTTTGATCCTTTGATAGTGCCTTGGAGAACTCCTGCCATTGCTGATAATGTTTGCCACTTTACAGGCCTCTGGGCTCTTCATGCCACTTTTGGTGTTATATTTATATAGTCTTGATGTGTTGGCATGCTTTCACCCTTCTAATGATCTGTACTTAATAGTTTTATTAGAAATGATTAGAAAATCCCAATTTGGGAGTCAAAAATATGTTGTATTGTTCTCCCATTGACTAAAATGATAAATGAATAAACACTTTTATTTATTGGACTTTAATGAAACAAATAGATGTTCCTGGAAAACGAATAAATGAACCAAAAATTTTGTCTCTGCACACCCCTATTGCACACACATGTACCTCAAATGACATGAAAGCCATAGAGAACTAGTAATCAACAGCTGTTCTAGAAGCTATGGTAAAGTACATATGTACTTTGTTTCAAAAATTGCTGCACCTCTTTATCTGTAGGTAGAATATTGTTTGGAAAGAATGTGTAGAGAGGATAACGTTCAAACTACCCATTACTCATATACATATACAGTTGGGGTGGGAAGAAGAAAAAAATTGTTTCATTTTTCTTTTCATTTTTAGGGGTTTGGTTTCCTGCAAATTTTCTTTCATCTAATCTTTATTTTGTTTAGTTATAAAAAATGAAGTAAACATTTAAAAAAATAAAAACAAACAAAAAGGAAATGAGGCCTTCTGAGGCCTTCCATGCCCCTACTCATCTGTCCCACCTGAAAAAATGCTGGGGCCAGGATCCTCCCCTGCTCCCATTTACCTAGTCTGGGGGGGCCTAGGCTTATGAAAAGCCCAGGCTTCAGACTGGGCCTAGGCGTCAAGACCAAGATATTATGTCTGGTCCAGACACCTAGGCCCAGACCATAGCCTTGGCCTTGCACAGTACTAGGCTTCTGAACGTCACCATGATCTCAGCATAGGTCATACGAAATGCCCAGGCTTCAGCCTGGGCCTAGGAATTGGATCTCTCCCAGACCAGGTAAGTGAAAACAAGGGAATTTCTAGGCCCTGGGTCCAGATGACAGGGTTTTGGCCCAGACTCATTTCGAATGCTAGGGCCCAACCCAGAGGCCTAGGCCAGTAACTGGGCCCAGCCCAATGCTACAGCCCTGTCCAGTGACCGCTTCCCAATGATGGGACCTTGGCCCGGACCCAAGCCTGACATCATGGCCCCACCTAGAGACTGAGTACCAATGCCAAGGCCTCAGTCCATACCCTGGTCAGATGCTGGGAACTGACTCAGAGGATGGGTCCTCATGCCTGGGTCTAGGCTTAGGCTGGGGTCCAGATATAGGCCCAACACTATGGCATGGTCCGGATATTGGGTCCTGATTCCAATTCCTCAGCCCAGACACAGGACTGAAGCTGGGGCTTGGCCTGGATGCTGGGTACCAACCCTGAGGCCTCAGTCCAGAGTCAGACGCAGGCCTGGCACTCAGTCCTTGGAGGTATTCTGTCTTCTTTCTTCTTCAATGAATTGATGCCATCTGCTTGGGAGCTGCTGGAGTTAATAAACTCTGGTTCTTCCTCCCCAGCAAAGATGCCATTTTGATGTATGGCAGTTAATTAACTTTGGTGCCTCCCAAGTGGACAGCATCATTTTGTTGAAGAAGAAAGAAAAAAGAATACAGTCCTCAGAAACCTGGAGGCCAGGCAGGACCAGGCCCCAGCATTGGAAACCAGTCTCTGAGTCAGGTCCCAGCATCAGGATCCAGTCTCTGGCCTGAGCCATGGCATCCAGCTTCAGCCTGGGCCCCAGTCTAGGCCAATGCCCAGACATTGGACCTGGGCCTGGATCACAACACTCTATCCTCGACAGAGTGGATATGGTTTTTTTTCAATTTTTGGGGTCTCAGTCAAGGCCCCAGAGTTGGACCATGGCTTTGGCTGAGATAAGGACATAACATTCTATTCCCTAGTTGAGGTCCCAGCTTCGGCCCCGGGCTTTGGCCTGATGGATCAATTTTTTTTGTTTTTAAAACAAAATGTGAAATAAAACAAAATTTAGTCAGATTTTCAATCCCCTTCTGGTTTTGTTGGGGTGGGCCACAGCTTGCAAGACATTCAAATTTCACCACCAGGGGCATGGCCAGGCTGACCTCCCTGGTGTTGAGGGATGAGAAGAGTCTATTCCATATCTGGGGGTCCACAACTGGACTATGCAACAGATCTGGCAAGGCATTTAAATAGAGTTAAATCACAAAGCCTCCTTCCCCTGTATGGTAAGTACCTTGTGGGAAATAGGATGTTGGGTGAAGTCGGGTATGAGGGCCATCCATTGCTCCTATCATGTGACAGGGGCCGGCCAATGGCACCGATAGCCCCTGTCACATGGTAAGGGCAAAGGGTGATCGGCGCCATTTTGATTAGTGGCAGCCGATTGTCCGAGAGGGGAAGATCGCTCCTGGGACCCCCGCTGGACCACAGGGACTTTAGGCAAGTTTTGGGGGGTTGGGAGGGTAGGAGATTGTAATACATTAAATCTGAAGGATTGGGGTGGGTTTGGGGTTTTGTTTTTTTTATGTTTCCTTTCTTCCCCTCCACTGAAAATGATAAGAAAACCACATGAAATTTCATGGGGTTTTCCTATCATTTTCAGGGACCCCTGAACCATGACGAAATAGGAAATATCATGTATATTTCCTATTTTGGCGCAAACAAATGCACATCTCTACTATTAATTCCATTTTTTATGGCACTTTGACACAGTCTTGGTTCCTTGGCGTACTCTTCCCCTTTATAATAATGTGTATCTACAAGTTTCATTAGAATTCATTAGAAAACCACAATTTTGGAGCCAAAAAAAGGCTGTGTTGCTGACTACCATGAATTCCTGAAGACAAAAATGAGCTTTCACTATCTTAACTAGCTAGTGCAAAAGTCTAGGTACTGTCGACATGCAGTCTGCATGTTCTACAGTTTGAAAACATGAAATATGTACATTGTTTTAAAATATGCCCCAGAAGTGCTCCTTTAGTGTGTATAGTAAATTGTCCATTGACCAGATCTATATCAACTATTTCTGCCACTTGAAAGTTTGACATAGCTGCAGCCCTGGATTTGTCAATAGGTACATATTATACCTGTGCCTAGGGTGGCAAACATGTAGGGGCAGCAGGCTAGCTAAGATTTCCTGTCTTCTAGCTCTGGTGAATCTCATTCAGCAGAAAACAGCCTTATGCTACTCTATAATAAACTCTTACTAGAGGTGTAGGGTTTAAAAGCAAAAAAAGTGCCTTGAAGCAACAAATTCCTATATCTGTCCCTGAATAACTGTCTTACATACATACATACATAGGTGCTAACCCATATTTTACCCATCTTAAACCTGACTAAGCCTTTGAAAAATCTCCCTTTTTGTGTCTTGTATTTAAACCTTTATAAATAAGCAAAATTACAGTACTTTTTACTATAGCAAAATGTAATGAAATGCCTCATTGGTGATAACTTACATCTACACAATAATAATTCATTCTGACTTTTGTTATTATCATTAAAGCTGTACCTAAATTGCAGGATGAACTTCAAATAGCTGCTGATGAGTAGTGGACAAGACAGACAAAATTGTGGAAAAGTGATATTGATTTTTATTAACAGTGGTAATTTGCAAGCACTTTATATTCAACTGCAGTATTCTCCTTTGTGCTTTGTTGTTTTCTGAACAAAGTAAAATAGTACAGTAAATGATGGCAAATAAAGACCAATTGGCCCATCCAGTCTACCCAGTTACCTTGCTTTCTGGTTTTCTACCACTTTAGGTAGAAGAGGATATAAATTTCCATACTTAAGACAATATCATCTACCCCCAGCCATGCCTTTTACCAGACCTGTCAACACTGTTTCTATCACTGGCCCGTATAAATCTCCCAAGCATGTTTAAATTCTGTTAGAAGTGCTAGCCTTTACCACCTCTGCTGGCAGGCTATTCCAGGTTTGTCGTTTTCTTCTTTGTAGTGTATAAGACCTTCATTTAAACTAACTAGTGATTAGAACATTCAGGATTCAAATCCCATTGATATACCTTGTAACATTGGAAAAGTCACATCACCCTCTATTGTCACAGGTACAAACATATGGCCAGATTTACTAAGGCTTTTCTCCCATTCTATGTCTATGGGGAAGATGCTTAGTAAATTAGGCCCATAGATCATAATACCTATGGTACCTGAATATAACCTGCTTTAAAGTGGATGACCAGTCATGAAAGGAAGAATATAAATAATAATAATAATAATTATGCAAATAGAACATTCAGGCTCCCTTCTACAATAATCTACATAGTCACAAAAATCTAATAAGGTTGTTGTCTAAAAAATCCAGCCTTCTTGAAAATCTGATGCAGCCATATTACTGATTTTAGGTGTAACCAAGGAATTGGGGGGGGGGGAGGGGGGTTATGTTCCTGATGAGTTTTAAGGTTCTTAACATTCAGTAGTCTGTCATATGCTTGGTATAGTAGACCATGAACAGAATAAGCTTATTGCAAATTTAAAACCTTTCTCTGTAGCCAACACAACTCCTATCCCTGATTCCAAAGATTTGTAGATGTACTCTGCTGGTGCAAGTTTCCAACTAGTCTTTGTTTACAAAGAAATTAATTAAATAGGTTGTTCTTCCACAGTAAGCAGTACGTATAAACTGTTCTCAGTTTTTGTATAAGTTAGTCAAATTGTAACATTCACAAGAAAAGAAAACCCTCCGCACATGACGACTGAGGGAAAATGTTATAGTTGTTAATTTGAGTTTTTTCTGAGACAAATTCTGTGAACAGTTGCTACAATAAAAATATCTCCTGTTTCCTATCAGGTTCTGTAGATTAAAGAGACCTGGAAAACCACCTGATTTAGTATCCTAGAGGTAGGGAAGAATGCCAATTAGTATTGCAACACTTCAAATAAATGTTTCCTTTTATTTTAAGATGAAGAAATTTTAATAAAACAAACTCTAGCAATTGACATAAAATATTTCATAACATTTGATAACATATATCACAATGAATGAGCAGAAATCTAACAAACAATGCAAGATTTATCAATTATTTCTCTTTTTCTCTACTGAAATATACTAAGCAGTAAATGTGTTACACAAAAAAACCTTACTTTCATTGCTTTCTGTTTTTAGTTTAATACTTTCAAAGAGCCTTTCAAATCCAAGGTCCTTAACCATAAGCCATAAAACAGATAAGTATCTTATTTCTTATCTTATCTACTTGTATCAAGACTTTGCATCCTTAATGGCACTCCAGTGGAATAAAGATTAATGCTTTCTTAGAATCTTTTCTGGGAATTTTCCTTCTTTAAATTCACTAAGATAGGTATAAGTTTGCCAAAAAAAAAAAATCATTTTATCCAGTCTGTGTATCTAGTTGTGTCACTAGACAGTACTATTAGACAGTAGGGATGTGAATCGGGTGATCGATCATCTTAACGATCGATTTTGGCTGGGGGGGGGGGAGGGAAATCTGATCGTCATGGTTTTTGTTTTTTTTAAATCGTAAAAAATCATAAATCGGGGGAGGGCGGGAAAACCGACACCCTAAAACCCACCCCAACCCTTTAAAATAAATCCCCCACCCTCCCGAAGCCCCCCAAAATGTTTTAAATTACCTGGGGTCCAGTGGGGGGTCCCGGCGTGATCTCCCGCTCTTGGGCCACGGCTGCATTAAAAGAAATGGCGCCGGTGGCCCTTTGCCCTTACCATATGACAGGGCAAAGGTAGCGCCGGTGCCATTTTGGTTCCTGTCACCCAACGTCACGAGTGCAGGAGATTGCTCCCGGACCCCCGCTGGACCCCCAGGGACTTTTGGCCAGCTTGGGGGGGGGGCTCCTGACCCCCACAAGACTTGCCAAAAGTCCAGCGGGGATCCAAGAGCGACCTCCTGCACGCGGGCCGTATTGCCAATATTCAAAATGGCGCCGGTACTAATTTTGCCCTCACTGACATAGTGAGGGCAAAAGTAGCGCCGGCGCCATTTTTGACTTTTGCCCTCCCTATGTCGACATAGTGAGGGCAAAGTTTTACGATTTACGAAGTTTTGACGATATATCGGGGGAATTGTTATTGTATCGCGGCTCTAACTATTTTTGACGATTTAAAATATATCTGATGATTGTTTTAAATCGTCAAAAAACGATTCACATCCCTAGTGCTTCTGTGGTTCTTAGTCTGTAGTATTAGCAGTGGTAGTCTGTTTCTCTAGTCTTGTCAGATATTCAAAAGCCATGTAGATGGATAACTCAAAAGTTATCCATCTAAATGGCAAATGTGGCATATTCAGCCACTTACCTATCTAAATTATAGCCAGATAAGTAATTATGTGGCAATAATTTAGTCAGTCAAAAAATGGGTGTTCAGTAGGAAATCTGGAGAGGGGTAGAGTTATCCAGTTAAAATAGCTGAATATCAGTTATATCTGGCCTCATGTGGCTGGATAACTCGCTATTTACCCATATATCTTCAGAGACATCCAGGCAAGTAATGAATCTAAAGGGAAAAAAAAGTCAAGGACCTCCCGGCTTGATGTCCACCCCCTATCACCACATGGATAAACCTCGTTATCCACATCTCTAAACCTGGCATGTATGTGTAAATGGTAGAAAGTAGAAAGGTTCCAAAAAAACATTGCTAACAGCCTGGGCCTCCCCCTCCCTCCCCACTAAAAAAAAAGATATTACCAGCTTAGTCCCACAGCCACCCCTCCCCCTCCCCTGGCTGTCACCTTTCCACCCATCCAAGAGGCCCTCTTCTCTGTACTGGGATCACTGTTCACAGTGATCCATGGCTCCTTCCAGAGTAACTTTGGCTATTACCTACATAACACTTCCAGCACTACTTAGATAATAATGCTGGAAGCATACTTGAAAAGCATTCTGTTTCTCTCTGCAGCCGCTTTGCCTCTTCTGAATGTGGCAACCTCTGGAATACACACTTTTGTACCAGTAAATTCTTATATCCTCTTCTCTTTAGTATATCTACTAGAGATGTGAATCGTGTGCCAGATTGTCTTAACGATCAGATTCGGCTGGGGGGGGGGGGGGAATCTGATCGTTAAGATATGTGAATTGGAATCGTTTCCGATTCCAATTCACATCGCTAATTTTTTTTTAGGGAGGCCCGCGCCGCTAAAAAAAAAACCCCACCCGACCCTTTAAATCGACCCACCCTCCCGACCCCCCATAACCTTTTAAAATTACCTGGTGGTCCAGGGGGGCCTCGGGGAGAGATCCAGGGGAGCCTCAGGGAGAGGAGAGATCCAGGGGGGCCTTGGGAAGAGATTTCCCGTTCGCAGGCATCAGCTGTTCTAAAAAAAAAATGGCACCGATGCCCCTTTGCCCTTACCATGTGACAGGGTATCCGTGCCATTGGCCGGCCCCTGTCACATGGTAGGAGCACTGGATGGCCGGCGCCATCTTTAAAGATGGCGCCGGCCATCTTTACTCATCAGCCCCTATTATAGAGTATAGTATAATAGGGGCTGATGAGCACTGGATGGCCGGTGCCGGCCATCCAGTGCTCCTACCATGTGACAGGGGCCGGCTAATGGCACGGATACCCTGTCACATGGTAAGGGCAATGGGGCATCGGCGCCATTTTTTTTTTTAGAACAGCTGATGCCTGGGAACGGGAAATCTCTTCCCGAGGCCCCCCTGGATCTCTCCTCTCCCCGAGGCCCCCCTGGATCTCTCCCCGAGGCCCCCCAAGGCCCCCCTGGACCACCAGGTAATTTTAAAAGGTTTTGGGGGGGTCGGGGGGTCGATTTAAAGGGTCGGGTGGGTTTTTTTTTTTTAGCGGCGCGGGCCTCCCTAAAAAAAAAAGGGTTGGGAGGGTGGGGGAGGCTAAGGGAGGTCGATTTAAAGGGTCGGGTGGGTTTTTTTTTTTATCGGGCCATCGGCGCCATTTTAATTAGTGGCAGCCAAAATGGCGCCGATGGCCCGAGAGCAGGAGATCGTGCCGGGACACCCCCCCCCCCCCCCCACTGGACCACCAGGTAACAACATTTTGGGGGGGTTCGGGAGGGTGGGGGAGGGTAAGGAATTGATTTTAAAGGGTCGGGGTGAGTTTAGGGGTTCTTTTGGTGTGCCGGTTTTCCCGCCCTCCTCCAAATAATTCCCGTGCCCTATTTAACGATACAATACAAATGCCCCTGAAAATAAATCGGGGGCATTTGTATTGTATCGTGCACTCTAACGATTTAGGACGATTTTAAAATTATCTGACGATAATTTTAATCGTTCAAAAACGATTCACATCCCTAATATCTACTCCCTAACTTTGCAGAAATAAAAAAGACAAAACCCTGCTATGCTATCCACACAAATCTTCCACCAGAAAGCTTTACATGATCATTGCTAACATAAATCTGGAACTTTGTTAAATTGTGAATTCAACTAGCTAGATGTGAAATAATGGAGCTTTCTTTGTGCTGCTTCTGGGTAATAATTACCATCAGTCTACTTCCTTAGAATAAGATGGACCAGCATTTTCTACTCCTATGTACCTATTGCTATTGATTTGGATGCTCTTTATTCCCTCTCTTTACATAATGAAAATGACACCACCACAGTATTCATACCTCTTTAGATAGGGTTCCATATATCCCACAATTTGAAAATGGCTGTTCTACATGAACTTTCTATGAGCAGCACTTTGCCCAGCATGGCTGTTAAATAGGGTCACCTGTTCCATGCTGTCCACTTGCTCTAGCAAGTAAAACAACAGCATAGAAACATAGATACATAGAAATGTGATGGTAGAAAAAGAACATATGCCCTGACTAGTCTGCTCAACCATGCCAACTACTTAGCTCTATAATCCCTACTACTCGCTCCGAAATTCCCTGTGCTTATCCCATGCTTTCTTAAATCCAAATATTGTTCCTGTCTCCACCACCTCCATTGGAATGCCATTTCATGAATCCACTACCATCTCTATAAAAACATATTTCCATAAATTACCTTGTTTTACCCTCATCATATACCCTCTTGTTTCAGAGCCTCCTTTCTGTGGAAAGAGGCCCTCTTACTATGCTCTGATTCCATGGAGGTATTAAATATTTCTATCATATCTCCCCATACTATTTTACCTCTAAGGTGTAAATGTTTAGATCTTTAATTCTATGCCCATATGCTTTAGAATGAATCATGGACCATTTTAGTAGTCACCCTCTGGACTGATTCCATCCAGTTTGTATCCTTTTAAAGGATACAATTCTGTCTTCAGAACTGTACACAGTATTAGGGATGTGAATCGTTTTTTGACGATTTAAAATATCGTCCGATATATTTTAAATCATCAAAAATCGTTAGAAGCGCGATACAATAGGAATTCCCCCGATTTATCGACAAAAATCGTAAATCGGGGGAAGGGGGAGGGGAAGGTGGAGGGCGGAAAAACCGGCACACTAAAACAACCCTAAAACCCACCCCAACCCTTTAAAATAAATCCCCCACCCTCCCGAACCCCCCCAAAATGCCTTAAATTACCTGGGGTCCAGAGCGAGATTCCCGGTGTGATCTTTTACTCTCAGGCCTGCGGTGCATTGTAGAAATGGTGCCGGCGCCATTTTGTTTTTGTCCCCCGACGTCAGGAGCATAGAAGATCGCTCCCGGACCCCCGCTGGACCCCCAGGGACTTTTGGCCAGCTTGGGGGGGCCTCCTGACCCCCACAAGACTTGCCAAAAGTCCAGCGGGGGTCCGGGAGTGACCTCCTGCACTCGGGCCGTATTGCAAAATGGCGCCGGCCGTATGGTCGTATTGCCGTATTGCAAAATGGTGCCGGCCATACGGCCGGCGCCATTTTGCAATACGGCAATATGACCCGAGTGCAGGAGGTCGCTCCCGGACCCCCGCTTGACTTTTGGCAAGTCTTGTGGGGGTCAGGAGGCCCCCCCAAGCTGGCCAAAAGTCCCTGGGGGTGCAGCGGGGGTCCGGGAGAGATCTCCTGCACTCGTGACGTCGGGGGACAGGAACCAAAATGGCACCGGCGCTACCTTTGCCCTGTCATATGACAGGGCAAAGGTAGCGCCGGCGCCATTTCTATTAACGCAGCCACTGGACCCCAGGTAATTTAAAACATTTTGGGGGGGTTCGGGGGGTTCGGGAGGGTGGGGGATTTATTTTAAAGGGTCGGGGTGGGTTTTAGGGTTGTTTTAGTCTGCCGGTTTTCCCGCCCTCCCCCGATTTACGATTTAAACGATTTTTAAAAAAACAAAACCGCGACGATCAGATTCCCTCCACCCCCCCAGCCAAAATCGATCGTTAAGACGATCGATCACACGATTCACATCTCTACCAAACATGTTTCTTTCTTTTGCCATCACCATATCCATCTATTTGGATCATCAAATAGGATCATCCCCAGATCCCACTCATTTTGCAGCAGCTCTCAAATAGCTCTGTTCCTTCTCCCTCAGGATCTATTCAGTCTCTATTTGGAACATGCCTAAATCTATTTTAAAATTACAAATCTATTTTGATCTAAGTTTAGAGTATGAACTTCTGTGGAACTATCAGAGGTGCCTATTATATCATTATTTTTAAAGAATAATATTGGTACTTCTAAATTAAAAAAAAAATTACATTGGGAGTGATTTCTGGAGTTCTGTTTGGATACTTGAGTGAAGGTTGTGTTCACAATGTATTTTGAGTGAGATAAGATGAGGTGAATTTGGTGGTTTTTGAAATCTTCTGGGAATTAAATTTTGGGCTACTTATTCAGAATTAGTTATATTAACATTGACATTTTCCATTGAATCTGTTAAAAATAAGTTTTGTTCACTTGAGAGAAAGAAAAAAAATACAGAGCTATGTGATTGTTATCATAGAAATGTCACAGTTACTGCATTTTTTCAGTAGACAGACAAATAAGCAGGCTACTATAACTATACATAAATCAGTCAAATCACAGTAGTTTTAACTAATTAATTTCAGTTGAAGTTAATTTTCTAAGTTATTCAAAAAAATCTTTGTCCCTTAAAATTAGTGACCACAGGTTTCATTAATGGATTCCTGTTTATTAAAGATATAAACCAGATAGGGTTGGAACTGTTCTCCAATGGTGTCACCAATGGAGGAATATTCTCTGTGGAAAAAATAGCATATGTGGTGTGTCAGGTGGGCGAGAGAGAGTCACTGAGGGAAGGAAGTACTGTGACTCTGAAGGCAAGACAGAGAGGCTTAATTACTATTAAAAATATAGATTTAATTAGAAAAATCTTTAGTAAATGCTTGTGTGTGAATGTGAAAGCTAAATTTATTAAAAAGAATCCTGAATAAGGTAAGAAGTAGAATCTGGCAGTTTAAAAGTAAACCAAGTGCTGATCCATGACTTATCAGCCTAATTAGAGCTATGAAAGGAAAAATTTAATGAAATTTATTATTAAAAGTTAAGAAGGGCGATAAGCTTGACGTTAAGCCCTTACGTTCTAAAAGTTTAAAGAAAGATCATACCTTTTTAAGAATCTCCTCTGTAATCATCACCTTGTAAAACATGGAGAAACAGGGAATAAAACTGTTCTGAAAATAAAGAACACACAGGGATAGTAACTTTGAAACAGCTGCACGAGCATACATATATGTGTGTATGTCGGCTTGCACAAAAGGATGCAGCCATTTTATAACGTGCATCCTTATATGTACACATGATATAAAATAGGCTGTACGCACTTAAATGCATGCACAATTTTATATGAGCATGTGCATGTGTATACAAATACCGCCTCTACTGCATAAGTGTGGGATTTTTAGTAGACAGGCATGCTGATGCAAATACCAGTTTCCCCTGTTCATTTCCAGTTTGACCAGATAAAGGAAAGGACTTCCTACTCTCTTAGTTAGCCTCTCTTTTACCCTGTTAGTGTTGCGTCCATCAGTCTCAGACGGCTTCAACCTCTGTGCCTTTCCTTTCTTCCTTCTCTCTCCTCAAGCCTTGGGAAGATGGCTGCTGCTGCGTCTTCATGCCGCTTTCTCCGGCGTCCCCGGATTGGCAACAGCGATGGTGTTCACCATGGATTTCCTGAGGGCCTCCTAGGGTGCACGCGCGCACGCCACCCACGTCTTTATCCACATCATGGCGGGAACCTTGGGGCCTTCCCCTCTGAGTGACGTCACAACATCCGGGTATTTAGCCTGCCCTTCATTTGCTAACAAACCGAGTTAGCAAGGATTGGAATGCCTCCGGTCTAAGCTGCTCTGCTGCTTCCTAGCTGCCGCGGGAAGTTCTCTCTCTGCCCTTCGGGGTCATTCATCTCTAACCTGGGTATCTGCTCCTTGGGGGCCCTTATGCTTCTTTCAGGTACCTGTCTGGGATACCGGGTACTCGCTCCTCGAGAGCCTGCTCTCCCTACCTTGGTGCCTACAGTTCAACTACTTCTGCCTGCAAGGATCTTCATCAATACAGCTATCTACTTCAGTGAGTAACTAACCTTGTCAGTCTGTCTCACCTTCAGCTTCAGCGCTGCGAGTCTGCATCCGGGAATTCTCTACTACCTTGTGCAGGCTACCAACTACCTGAGCGTGGGACTGGTCTCCTCTGCTGAGGATCCCTGGACTACTTCTACTGGGTTACCTCACTGCTGCCATCCCTGGGCAGTACCATCAAGCTGTATAATAAATACTAATTCTCTGTGTCTGCGTGTATAGAGTCTAGCCTAGTACTGCGGTTCTTCACTGGGCTTCTCCCCTTGGGAGTTGCCATCACTGTAGTACTCAAGAATCCACTCCAACATCTCAAAACCATAACAGTTAGCCCTTACCCTTAAAATCCCACTGACTAGCCTAGTTTTTTGTTTTTTTTTTGTTTTACGACTTACACACTATCCATAGCAGAAGTAAAGCTAGGCAGTAGGCAATCATGACACACACTTGTTCATGTAAGTATTTATGCATTGGTTTCATTCATAAATCCTGGAATGTCCATGCCCTGCCCAGACCACAGCCATGCCTCACCCCTTTGTTGTAAAAAAAATGTTGTCAAATACCAGGAGATATACGCATACTTGGGCATCTTTTACAATCTACGCAGCATGTTGGTCTGACTTCTGTGTGTATCTCCCAGCTTTGGCACCTACCAGGCTTTTCAAATTCGCCCCAAAATGAATAAACTATGGTTAGATGGTTAAACAAATTCCTGATTATCAATAAAGTTCAATAGTGGCATCACAGTTCAATGTTTAATGACCATTGTGGAGGTAAAGATACTTTAAAAGATATTAAGTAATGATAATGAGCTCCTGTGCTGTTAACCTAATAGAGTTTTGTGTATCTGGAGTGTACCTAATTTGATGATAAGAAGATACATATCCTTTTGTTTCTCATAACTCTCTTAAACAAATAGATGAATTGAAATCTAGTAATGAGAGTCAAAATTACTCATGTGTATGACAGAGTATGAATTTTGAGTTGTATGACCATATTGTGTTACTCTCTTTATAATACCAACATACGCAACTATTACACATTGCAGCGGTGAGGTTACTCTTTTGAAAGTGCATTCTCTCTTCAGTTACAAGGCTGACCTCAATCACATTACATTCATATGCTAGGCTGATTCTACCATTTCATTCATTCCTCAGTGTAGCGCTATAAGAATGTTAAGTTGTAGTAGTAGTAGTAGTAATAGAGAAATCCTTATCTCTCGCTCATTAGAGAGGGAAACTTAATTATCATTATTTTAAGTAGTGAGTGTTACAATAAGACTCCAGGACAACATAAAGGACCTTATTTGGTCTGCAGAAGATAATCAGGGAAAAGGTGTCAGTATTCTGTTATTGAGCTTTTAAAGACACGATAGTAGGTAGGTATTATTGCTATATATGTGGCTCTGGGCTGGTGTGCAGATGCCACCAATAACGACGCTGTACCAGGAGCAGGAAGGAGGTGCAGGGCATTCATTGGCTGGGTCCTGGGCAGCCTCAGTGCATTGGCACTACTGCATCATTTCGCAATGATGGCACTGTGGTGTCATTGCCCAGCGAAACCAGTGGTGCTATTTGCATGTGTAGAGGCTGAGGTTGGACCAGGCCATGGAGGAGATGTGCCAGGGGAGATGTGAGTCGAGTCTGAAACTGGCCGGCAGGCACCAGGTGAGCC
The DNA here is from genome assembly GCF_901001135.1 of Rhinatrema bivittatum. Lineage (NCBI taxonomy): Eukaryota > Metazoa > Chordata > Amphibia > Gymnophiona > Rhinatrematidae > Rhinatrema > Rhinatrema bivittatum. The sequence continues at coordinate 96,010,064 of NC_042618.1, forward strand.
CATAACACAATCTGAAGTGGGGGGTGGGCCGATGAGTGGGGCCAGCAGTGCAGGGAGCAGTGCAGAGAGAGTACAACCTGTGAGTCATCCCTTTAGTGCCTGCTTCCCTTGCTGCTGCTTCCTTTGCATCCCACCCATCCTCCCAGGTGTAGGACCATTTCTCAAATGTCTAATTAGATTTTGCTGTTAGTGAGTTGCCTCTCATTGGAATTTTACTGTTGCATGTCACAGCAGAGGTAGGAATACACAATACACAAGTCCCTCACCATAATCCACAAAACTATCCACAAACAACTCCTGCTGGACCTTCAGGTCCCCCTCAGACTCCACACCTCATCCAGACCCATCAGAGAAATATACAAAGAATCTCTTCAAGCCCCCTCAACCAAAGCCACATGCCACGCTGCCACCAAAGAACGAGCATTCTCGATAGCAGGTCCTACCATTTGGAACAATATTCCACCGGACCTCAGACAGGAACCCTGCCTACAAACATTTCGGAAAAAACTCAAAACCTGGCTATTTCGCCAAGCTTTCCCATAATCGAGCCGAATCAGGAACCTCACAATTTAAGCTCACTTTGCTATATATGTAGCCTTATACTCACAATGGTTATCTCTCTCACTTTTCTTTCTTCAGGTCCCAAGTTTTGCTTCTCCTCGTTAAATGTAACTTTGCCTCCTGTGAATGACCTAGTGTTAATTGGTTATTAAAGAATGTTAACCCCCAGGTTCCATGTAAACCGATCTGATATGACACAAGTCATGAAGGTTGGTATATAAAATAAATAAATAAACAAATAAATAAATAAACAAACAAACAAATAAATAAATAAATAAACTTAGAGGGGGTTTCCAATTAGAGGCAGTGCATTGTACATATGGTTGCTATTATACGATTCACTGGGTGGCTGTCTGCACTGGTCAGCCCCAATGTGGTGGCAGATCAGATGTCCCCATCAGTTGGGCAGTCACTTTGCTTGTGTGAGATGGGATGATCAGGAATGCCCATGAAGAACACCTCTCAGTAGGATAGGGCTTAGCTTGTCTGCTTCAGGCCCAGGGGTGGCACACTGCCTGCCACAATGCATGCGATCACACCATATCGTATGGTGTGATGCAAATCCAAAAAAGAGGAGGAGTTAGGGTTTATCATTTCATGGAATCCTATCACCTGGCTTTAATGATGATTTAAGCTACACCTTTTTCAGTAGCATTAAGCTATGTGATAGGTTGCATTAAGGCTTGATTGTATTTTGTGATGTCTTCTCAAAGGCCTGTTTGAAGCTCCTGGAGAGAGAAAGAGAGAGAGAAAGAGAAAGAGAGAGAGAGCACCTAGCTGTAATGCCCTCACCTTAGATAGGTATTTATATCTCTATGGGAGGCCCACCTAGTAATTCGAGATGAGGTTTAGGTATTAGTGTAGGGAGGTTAGGGGCCACAATGACATTCAATGTGAGACGTATGAACAGAAGAGTGCTCTCTTGTGAATATTTGATGACCCTCAGAGTGAGGAAACTCACCCTAAGATGAGATTTGTGCAATGTTCTCTCAACCTAGCTTGATGTTACCCAGGTAGAGAGTCCATCAAGCTAAGTTGAGAGAACACTGCACAAATCTCATCTTTGGGTGAGTTTCCTCACTCTGAGGGTCATCAAATATTCACAAGCGAGCACTGTTCTGTTCATACGTCTCACATTGAATGTCAAAGTGGCCCCTAACCCCCCACACTACTACCTAAACCTCACCTGGAGTTACTAGGTGGGCCTCCATAGAGATATAAATACCTATCTAGGGTGAGGGCATTATGGCTAGGTTCTCTCTCTCTCTCTCTCTCTCTCTCTCTCTCTCCCTCCCTCCCTCCCTCCCTCCCTCAGTGGCCCTGGTAATAAACATGGTCCCCCCCAGTGGTTGTATGTAGGAAATACTAGGGATGTGAATCGTGTCCTCAATCGTCTTAACGATCGATTTCGGCTGGGAGGGGGAGGGAATCATATTGTTGCCGTTTGGGGGGGTAAAATATCGTGAAAAATCGTTAAAAATCGTTAAAAATCGAAAAATATCGAAAAATCGAAAAACCGGCACATTAAAACCCCCTAAAACCCACCCCCGACCCTTTAAATTAAATCCCCCACCAAATAACTTAAATAACCTGCGGGTCCAGCGGCGGTCCGGAACGGCAGCGGTCCGGAACGGGCTCCTGCTCTGAATCTTGTCGTCTTCAGCCGGCGCCATTTTCCAAAATGGCGCCGAAAATGGCGGCGGCCATAGACGAAAAAGATTGGACGGCAGGAGGTCCTTCCGGACCCCCGCTGGACTTTTGGCAAGTCTCGTGGGGGTCAGGAGGCCCCCCACAAGCTGGCCAAAAGTTCCTGGAGGTCCAGCGGGGGTCAGGGAGCGATTTCCCGCCGCGAATCGTTTTCGTACGGAAAATGGCGCCGGCAGGAGATCGACTGCAGGAGGTCGTTCAGCGAGGCGCCGGAACCCTCGCTGAACGACCTCCTGCAGTCGATCTCCTGCCGGCGCCATTTTCCGTACGGAAAATGGCGCCGGCCATACGCGTATGGCCGGCACCATTTTCCGTACGAAAACGATTCGCGGCGGGAAATCGCTCCCTGACCCCCGCTGGACCTCCAGGAACTTTTGGCCAGCTTGTGGGGGGCCTCCTGACCCCCACGAGACTTGCCAAAAGTCCAGCGGGGGTCCGGAAGGACCTCCTGCCGTCCAATCTTTTTCGTCTATGGCCGCCGCCATTTTCGGCGCCATTTTGGAAAATGGCGCCGGCTGAAGACGACAAGATTCAGAGCAGGAGCCCGTTCCGGACCGCTGCCGTTCCGGACCGCCGCTGGACCCGCAGGTTATTTAAGTTATTTGGGGGGGGGTTCGGGAGGGTGGGGGATTTAATTTAAAGGGTCGGGGGTGGGTTTTAGGGGGGTTTTAGTGTGCCGGCTCACGATTCTAACGATTTATAACGATAAATCGTTAGAATCTGTATTGTATTGTGTTCCATAACGGTTTAAGACGATATTAAAATTATCGGACGATAATTTTAATCGTCCTAAAACGATTCACATCCCTAGGAAATACCACATTCTGGCACTTATCTCAAAGTGTAAAAAAGTTATCACAATTTGCGGTAACTTAGCTCTTCACATAGGTATTAGTGCAAATTGCAATAAACTGCCTATTACCATAAAACACACTTCTTTTTCTATCACATGCAGTATTTAGTGCATTTTGATAAATCCAGGCCAATGTTATATATCTTCTCCCCCAAGCAACCACATCATGGAAGACAAAGCTAAGTGAAAAATAATGAGGACAACCACTACTAGAAACTTTTGCTAAAAGACACAGAGATAAATGCATAATATAAACAGAAAAAGAAAATAAGTTATACACAGTTAGAAAAAATACTTACATGAGAGTTGACATTGCTGAAATATCCTGAAAAATATAAACAATTCACAAAGGATCATAACTTAAGAGTTATTATATAGTACTGACAATACAATAATCTAAAAGGAGGAAAGTAAAAATTATACTTATTTCATTCTTAATCTTCTAAAGAACCAGTTCTTCTTTCTTTTGATACTGATTTTCTTAAATAAATTGCCTAGAATTTGTTGTGAAAACTAAAAAGGATACTACTGAAGTATAATTGGGTTCTAAGAACTAAATAATATTACAATATTATTATAAACTATTTGCAAAAGAGTAATTACATTTATTTCTTGTCTGCTTACTACCAGCTTAATTCTCTTAGATACAATTTCTAAAATAAAAAAAATAAATGTTTAAGAAGTATCTTTTCTTTAAATTCTTTTCTCAAATGTAAACACATCTGAGATTGTTACCTTCTAAGGAACTGAATGTCTTTTAGGAAACCCCTTTTAACATCAAGCTAAACACTGCAACAATGCACAGAGAGTTCCTGACCAGAGTGGTTTACACTAAAAAATGTCACTATTTAAGAAAAAAACAGTCCCAGTACCAAATGCTGTGTTATACCACTAGCCACTTTGCACTCACCACTATATTCTATGTACAGATAGAGATGGCATCTATGCTAGCTGACATACAGTACATGAAACAGATACTAGCTGAATATCTGGAGAACAGCAGGGGTATGTAGAAGTGCTACATGCATTTCAGTACAGGGGTCAGAAATAGTAAAAATCTGCTCACCTTCCTGCCCTACACGAGGCATGGTGTCAAGCTGGCCAGCTCCACCCACACCTGCCTCAGAGATGGTGCTGAGTATCAGCTGCTCAGAGGGAGAGAAGCTGATGTGGCTGCCTTCTCCCTCTGCAATCCTCCTGGCCTGCTTCCGCTTCACAAGTCTCCTCAGGTCCCTCCACTTGTGCATCAGTTCCCCAATGCTCTGGTTGTGGTGAAACACAGAGTTGACACCGTGCCCGATCCACTTCCAGATCAGCTCCTTCCTGTATGCACCCACCAAACGAGACTGTGGACCATACAGCAGATCCTGGTGCCTCACGACATGCTGGACAAACATATCAACTTCCTCTGGTAAGATGTTGGGCTTACGAATCTGAACTGCATGTGCCTGAGACACGGTGAAGCTGGCAATTGAGTGGAGGAGGGATCCTTTTGTAAGCAGGCTAATTTGCGCATTCACCACTACACCCGTGTAAATTAGGCGCACAGGTGGCTCCTAATCTGTGCAAACAACACGCGCACTGCCAATTAAGATTGATGTGGAACATGTGCGTGCTGGCTACTTTGCGCGCGCCGCCTATGATTTTAAAGGAGATGTGCGCACAACTCCTATTGATGGTAATGGAGATGTGCGCGCAGCCCCTAGATGTGCGCGCAGCCCCTATTGATTTCAAAGGAGCTGTGCGCCCAACTCCTATTGATGGTAATGGAGATGTGCGCGCAGCCCCTATTAACTTAAATTCAGATGTGCCTCTCTATTGCAATTATGGCTTATAGGGTACATGTGTGTGCTGTTTCACTTCCCCTATGGGTAAAATTAAGATTAACCAGCTACTACTGTAATACCCTGGTGAGGGGTTGATTGCCCTGCTGGGTATGGGAAGGGTGTTGATTAGCAGTTGCCCTTGATTGAGCTAACCTTCTCTGTGACTCTGCTATCAAGATCCAGCTGTGTTCAGAACTATACATACTGGTGTGTTGACTGCTGCTGATATAGGAAGCACAGTGAAATGTGTAGGTCAGAATCCTACATAATCAAAAGGTAAGAATCCTACATAATCAAAAGAATCCTACATAATCAAAACTGGCATTATGTATGTATGGGCTGCTAAACTTGTGTTTGGAGGTGATTTCTCAGAGTTGCAGGCGTATGTGTTTGCTCCCAAAGGGGATCCCTGCAAGACTCTGTATTTCAACCATGTCGTCTCTGCTTCTCACCTGACTATGAGACTTTCACCATCCAGGTTTTGTTGGGGTAATCTTGTCTCTTCCCAGTGTAGGGGCTCTGCAGAATATCTGGGGTCATGGATGGTATGTGGGAAGGTATTGAAAGGTAGAGTTAACCTATATGGAAGGTACAGCTGTATAACAGATATGAGTGGCTTCATGCTGCCCACTGCTGTGAAGAAATTAGTAAACAGTAGAGATGTGAATCGTGTGCCCGATCGTCTTAACGATCAGGTTCGGATGGTGGGAGGGAAAAATCGGATCGTTAGAGATTGTGAATTGGAATCGCTCCGATTCCAATTCACATTGTTAAATTTTTAGTGAGGCCTGAGCAGATAAACAAAACCCCACCGACCCACCCCCCAAAAAAAAAAGTTAAATTACCTGGTGGTCCAGTGGGGGGGGGGTCCCCGGCGCGATCTCCCGCTCTTGGGCCATCGGCGCCATTTTGGCTACCACTGATAAAAAGGCGCCGATGGCCCGAAAAAAACAACCCACCCCGACCCTTTTCAAATTACCCCTTTGCTTCTCCCACCCTCCCGACCCCCCCAAAAACCTTTTAGATGTACCTGGTGGTCTAGCGGTGGGTCCAGGAGCCATCCCTTCAATCGTGCCGGTGCCGGTGCTGGAGGTTTCAAAATGGCGCCGATCGCCTTTGCCCTTACCTTGTCACAGGGAGCGACCGTCACTTCCTGTGACAAGGTAAGGGCAAAGGCGATAGACTGCCAATATGGCGCCGATCGCCTTTGCCCTTACCTTGTCACAGAGAGCGACCGTCGCTCCCTGTGACAAGGTAAGGGCAAAGGCGATCGGCGCCATTTTGAAACTTCCAGCACTGGCACCGGCACGATTGAAGGGATGGCTCCTGGACCCACCGCTAGACCATCAGGTACATCTAAAAGGTTTTTGGGGGGGTCAGGAGGGTGGGAGAAGCAAAGGAGTAATTTGAAAAGGGTCGGGTGGGTTTTTTTTTTCGGGCCATCGGCGCCTTTTTATCAGTGGTAGCCAAAATGGCGCCGATGGCCCGAGAGCGGGAGATCACGCTGGGGACCCCCCACCCCCCCCACTGGACCTCCAGGTAATTTAACATTTTGGGGGGGTTCGGGAGGGTGGGGGAGTGTAAGGAATTTGTTTTAAAAGGTCGGGGTGGGTTTAGAGGTTGTGTTGGTGTGCCGGTTTTCCCACCCTCCCCCAAATAATTCCCATGCCCTATTTAACGATACAATATAAATGCTCCTGAAGATAAATCGTGGGCATTTGTATTGTATCGTGTACTCTAACGGTTTAGAACGATTTTAAAATTATCGGACGATAATTTTAATCGTTCAAAAACGATTCACATCCCTAGTAAACAGCGTGGTGTTTGCCCATCAGCTCTATTCCTATATATGTAGCGTGTATGTGTAGCTGAAGATGGTGTTTGTCTTCCTCCTGGATGGTCAGTGTGCCAGAGGACCTTGCATTCCACGTGTGTTGTTGCTTTTTCACCGTTGGACAGTATCTTGCATTGTTCATGTACCCCCTTCACTTCCTTCACTCCCTTCCTCCCAAAATCCCTCCCCCCTTTACCCCCTTCACCTCCTTTACCCACTCACCTCCCTCACCCCCTCACCCCAACATCCCTCACCCCCTCACCCCTTCACCCCCTCACTCCCTTCACCCCCTCACCTCTTTCACCCCAACATCCCTTCCCCCTCCCCCCTTCAGCCCCTCACCTCCTTCACCCCAACATCCCTCACCCCTTCACCCTCTCACCTCCTTCACCCCCTCACCCCCTTCACTCCCTCACCTCCTTCACCCCAACATCCCTCCCCCTCTCCCCTCACCCTCTTCACCCTCTCACCTCCTTCCTCCCAACATCCCTCCCCCAACATCCCTCACCCCCTCAAACTCTTCTCCCGCTCACCTCCTTCCTCCCAACAACCCTCCCCCCTCACCCCAACATCCCTCACCCCCTCACCTTCTTCACCCCCTCACCCCTTCACTCCCTCACCTCCTTCACCCCTCACCCTCCTTCCTCCCAACATCCCTCCCCCCTTACCCCCTTACCCCCTCCCCTCCTTCACCCCCTCACCTCCTTCACCCCCTCATCCCCTTCACTCCCTCACCTCTTTCACCCCTCCCCCCTCCCCCCTCATTTCCTCCAGAGGCAGGCGTAACTTTTACAATAACGGTAAGGGGGGGTTTAGATAGGGCGGGGGGGGGGGGGGTTGGGGAAGTTAGGGAGGGGAAGGTGCGGGGGGGTGGAAGGAAAGTTCCCTCCGAGGCCGCTCCGGTTTTGGAGCGGCCTCGGAGGGAACGGGCAGCGCGCGCTGGGCTCGGCGCGCGCAAGGTGCACAAATGTGCACCTCCTTGCACGCGCGACCCAGGATTTTGTAAGATATGCGCAGTTACGCACGTATCTTATAAAATCCCACGTACTTTTGTTTGCGCCTGGTGCTCGAACAAAAGTACGCGCGCGCGCTGTTTTTTAAAATGTTCCCCTACCCCAGTATGTGTGGACTTCCACAGCATGTACATACAGTTTTAACATACTAAATTGAGGAATTCCTGAGGATTTGTTTTTTAATGGGAGAGGAAAACAACATGTACACATGATATTATTTTATCCCCAATCAGCAGTTTGCAGAAATAACGAGTAAAAAAACATATGTGCGATTTCTACACATGTATATGCAGTTAACCTTCAAAGTGAAACTACCTTGAGTAGTTTTCCAATGCGGACTATTCATAATGAACCCAAATGGAAAAACACTACCAAGATGCTCCTATTATATTATTCAGTGTTTACAATTGACAAATTATAGTATGTAGAGGTCAGTTTTCAAAACCTTCAGATCTAAGTTACTAAATAGCTTCCTTTCAGGTTCCACCTCTCACATATTAACTTAAAGAAAGATTAGAGAGACTTAAACATCATGAGCTAGGATTCCGTATGTATTTGGTAACACTAACTAATAATACAACAATGGTTTCAACACTTAGCAGTAAGCATTTCCATAATAATTTATACGGTAATTGCATCCTCATTACAGGGAAGAGTAGCCTACTGTTTAGAGCATCAGGCTGCAACTCAGGTAAAGGGTTCAAATACTACTTCTTCTCCTTAGGCAAGGTACAAATATAAAAGGAGATTTACAAAGCTGTGCTATTTTATCACCTGGGGGGGAGGGGTTTCCGCAATATTTCAACCCTTCCTGTAAAAATATTGTGACAGTATCAACTCATTATTTTTTATCATAGAAAAATTCTGAGAAAAAAAATAACACAGCAGGGCTTAAAAAAATGTGCAATGGCAGCCCACTTTGCATGGGTTCACCATCATTTTAAAGTGTTCTGTGGCCTCAATTCACCTCTTGCAAAGCTCCAAACTCCCCCTAGGGGGTCTTGTGAGACTCCTGCCCATTCCCTCTGCCACCAGTTGATGTGGCCCATAAGTAAAAAATAATTTAAAAAACACTTTAGTCATGTAGTGATGCCCCACCCTCTTATTTATATCTTTATTATTTACAGCAATTGCCTCTGCAGTAGCTGCTTTGCATGAATTAGGCAATTTTATACATGCAAATACTTGCAAAGTAACTAATTTCAATAGGGGATGGATATTTTGTTTAAAAAACATGTGGAATTTCCATGATATAGCTATATCACATGACTAACCTTGTTTTATGCACATTATACCCTTATTGCAACTTAGTAAATCCACCTGCTAGATTGAGAGCCCTTTAGGGACAGAAAAATACCTATAGTACCTGAATATAAACTGCTTTGAAATGCCTGAAAAAGAAGAATATAAAAACTAGCATCAGCCTTAAAAAGAAACCTTGGCATATATATATTTTTATATTATGATTTTAATTACTATTCATTAAGATGTTATGTGGTTGAAATACAGTGATTCTTGGAGTGATACAAGACTCTAGCTTGTAAATTAAAAAAAAAAATCCCTGCAAAATAGAATGAATACTGCTGCCTTGTGAAGAATACAGTATCACATATGGCTGCTCTTTACTTAGAAGGCTGGCAGTAGATATGTTTTAATTACCTAGAGATTGCCAAATGGGAGGAAATGGAACAATAATTTTTATAGTCTATTTGTTTATGACTTAAAGTTTGTTTCTGTAATGAAAATGCTGACAATGCAAAAGTACATATGATACATTAATTGCATTCCTCAAATTACTGATACAGTAATTAAAGCCCGAGTTAAATTGTGATTTTGCAGAAATTGCAGATCTGTAATATTAGGCCTCTACCACAATTTTCACACATCTAATTGTTTTAGATGATTATGAAAAATAATTTCTCTTCCAAGTTCTAAACCTCTCTTTCCTGCTGTTCTTTCCTTCTACCTGACATGGATCTCATAATGCTGAGGATGGAGAATGCGCAGCTAGTGCATGCTCAAAGACCATGCTGATTTCTGGTTTCAATGATAAAGATGATTCTTGTGCTTGTTGCCAGAGCCATGAGGTCTACAGGATAGAGATGGGGGTGTTGGCAAGAGAAGAGAGGAGATGAAGAGGTCCATATTCTAAGCATTTAGCCAGTTAATTCAAGAAGTTATCCAGCTAAATGAATATTTGGGCACTTATCCAGCTAAATTCTAGCTGGTTAACTTTAAATGTAGCTAAAATTTGGCCGGATAAATCAGGAGTGTTCCAGGGGTATAGCTGGGAGGAGCTGAGTTAGTCAGATATGTTATCTGGCTAACTTCAATATTCAGTAGGGATGTGAATCGGGTGCCCGATCGTTTTCACGATCGGGTTCGTCTGGCAGCCGTAAAATATTGTGTTCCCGTGGATTGGCATATTTTTTTTAGTTAAAAAATTGTTTTCCCGAATAGTGTACACTAACGTGACATGCCTTTGGCATTCTGAAGTGGAGGAGGAGGTACTATCTGTCGCTGACAGAGTGCTGCTCCTGCTTGGGCTAGCAGCACAACTCTCTGAAGTGCCCGCTGTTTCCACCCCTGCTTCACGCCTAATCTATCTCTGCCTATGGCGCTCCTGTTCACAGACTTTTGCTAACAGCAGGTCCTTCACCAATAAGAGACAATTGTACTGTAGAATGGGTTTCCCTTTCACACGGGGATCATAGACTGTGGTGAGCATGTATGTGTTCTGTTCTGTTAAAGGCCTTAATCTCTCTTCCACCTGCTGCTGCAAAACATCCAGACAATGCAGCACCTCAACTGTTATTCCCTCTTCCTGTTTAAAGGCCTCCAAATGTTCATCCAGGAAATTAACTATAGGGATGATGTCAGCCAAGGTGGCACTTCTGGAACTCAGCTCCTCCATGACATCCTTGAAGGGCTACAGGATTTTTACCAGCTGACTCATGACTAACCAAACATGATGCCCTAGGGGATTCTGCACACCTATGTTCATTGTACCAGAAAGTTCATGAAGGGGTGTCTTCAGCTCCACTAACCTCTCCAGCATCATAAAGGTGGAATTCCACCGGGTGGCAATGTCTTGAATGAGACGCTTATGAGGCATCTCCAAATCAGTCTGCTTTTGTCTGAGAACCTGCCCCGCCTTCACACTTCTGTGGAAGTATGCTGCTATGTTCCTGCACTTCTGTATTAACCTATGCAGGTATTCATTCTCTTTGTCATTGGAATCCAACCCCAGAGCTGACTTCACTACCAGGTGCAGAGTGTGTGCAAAACATCAGATGTTCTTAAAGTTCCCGTCATTTATTGCCTTAACCAAGTTTGCACCATTGTCTGTGACAAAGAACCCTGCCTGAATATTCCTGTCTCGCTGGTGTAGTTGCCAGCCCTCCAGCATCTGTCTGATGCATGCTAGAATATTGGCTGTGATATGGGCCTGGTCCATCAGGTGGGTGTGCAGTAAAGCCCACCTCCACCCTGATACTTGTTCAGTAATAGAGCTGCTGCCTGCCCCTGCCTCAGCCAGGTCCCACCAATGTGCTGTCAGGGAGAGGTAAGAGTATGCAGCATTCATGGTGGTCCAGATATCGCAGGTTAAATGCACTCTCCCCTCTGCCTTAGCTAGCAGCGCTTGCATGTGACTGCGACACTGCTTGTACAGGCTGGGGATGACCTTTCTGCTAAATGTGGTTCTGGAGGGGACTTTGTAATTTGGAACTATGACCTTCAGAAAACGCTTGAAACCCACATTTTCCACTAACTGCAAGGGCTGGTCATCAAGGGCAACCATTTCCCCAATGCTCCTGGTTACAACTTTTGAGGCTGCCTGCCTCCTACCCCGGGATAGCGTTACCGCACTCCACCCCATTTCCTCCATGGTGGATTGTCGCTTCTGCCACATGTCAGTGGGTTGCTGGCCTGCTGCCTGACTGCTAGAAGGGTATTAGGGCATGGGCTGACTCTGCTGCTTTTGAACCACTTTACGCTGCTTAGAAGGGGTCCCCTGACTGGTACTGCCACCATCCCCAGATGGCAGTACTCTTGTTAGGTGTTGCCTCTTCATATGATGCGTCATGCCAAAATTAGATAGATGTCCCATTTGCTTGCCTCTGCTAATATCCCTGCCACAGTAATTACACCGAGCAAAACGTGGGTCATCTGTCACTTTAAAGTGGCTCCAGATCGAAGATGTCTTTTGTGATCCTCCCTTCTATAAAGCCTTGGGGGTGGATGCTGGCACTGGAGCTGAAGTAGTGGGTGCACTCTGAGAAGCAATGCCAGGGCCTCAGTCACCCTCTGTGCCTGCGCTGACTGCTCTTCCTCCTCCTCCTAATCAGTTTCATCTCTTCCCTGCTGCACTGAAGTGGAGGCTAAGACAGGACTAACTGATCCTCCTAAAGCTTCGTCAGCTATTACGTCTTCCGTTTCTGATGAGAATCCCACACAAGATGATTCTTCATCTGAATCAGAAGCAAACAGTGACTGCGCTACATTGTCAATGCTAAGTGTTAGTCGAGACTTCTGTCCCCTTGCTTTTTTTGGGTGTCGACATTTTCTCTGGTATGACTGAGCCTCCCCTTCCCTCACCTCCAAAACTACAGGGTCATAAACAGGTGGTGGCGATGGCGATGCATCATGGTCAGATTTCATTTTTTTCTGGATGGAACTGCCTGCCCCTCCAAAGAGTTTAGATTGTGACAGGTCCCTTTTTAACTTTAATGGGGGAGTGGCACTAGTGCCTTTTGAAGTGCCTCCTCTGCCAGTCCCAATCACTCGACTACATCTAGTTTTCCCTGACATTATGGATTTAATGTCACTGCCTAGTGCCTACTGGCTGCCCACTGTCACAGTGCCTTGCTATGCACTAATGTAACGTGTGTGGTGTGCACACACATGCAGCTTGCTTGTAAGCACAAAAGAGGCAGACTGGGGATTTAACTGCACAGACTGTCCCATTAATAAAGTTCAGTCTGTTAAACTACCCACTGCCCACTGTCACAATGCCTTGCTATGCACTAATGTAATGTGTGTGGTGTGCGCACACACACACAGCTTGCTTATAAGCACAAAAGAGGGAGACTGGGGATTTCACTACACAGACTGTCCAAATAATAAAGTTCAGTCTACTAAACTGCAAGCCCACTGAAGCCCGGTACACAGAGAGACTAAGTGAGTTGAATTAAACAAACTCAGTTTAAAAAAGCTGGAATTGGCACAGCAGGAAAATTGATGAAATATATTTTCCAATGGAAATTCTAGCAAAATTGAATATATCTCTCCCAGCCACAACACCCAAATCGTGCTTGCTTTCAGCCTAGCCCAGAGGGTGAATGAAACAAAATGGCACTGCTAGCAGCTTCTCTCCCTGGCACAGAGAGACCATCTCAGATCACCTAAATAAACTGCTTAAAAATCAAACAGGGCTAGCTGGCACAGGCACTGCAGCCAAATAAAGAATAAATAGCTTTTTTTCCTTACCAACTAGCCTAGCTAGCAATTCATTAGAGATTTATGAACTCAGACTAGCTCTGAGTGCAGCCTGCTTTCACAGAGACCACCTCCCCACACCACCCCTGAAAAGAAAGTGCATGGCACGCCGCGTGCTTAAGTATATATAGTGCTGGGTCATCAGGAAAATCATCACCGAGCACTGAATAACAGCGTGATTGGCTGCATTCAGTGCATTTCACAAAATGTTATCGATGATACACTGCATTCTGGTATTCATGGCAACCTGTTCAATCCTTTCCTGTGAGTCACTGATGACTCACAGGAAAGGGCTGGTTTTTGGCTCTGGATAGTGGATTCACTGAAATGGCGTCCTCCGATTGCAAATGGCGGTGAAGAAAAGCGCACGTGCGCGCCGTGCGCTGTGCAATGGATGAAATGGACAATAAGTTACATTCGTGGGGAGTCGCAATACGTTTCGCTTCTCCATGAATATAACGAATAGGGATATATACATTGTGGATTGCCAATATGTTGAAAATGAATGCACACCCCTAATAAATGTTACAGTTGAAGAAAAGGGTAGGGAGATCATTTGAGAATAAATAATGATAGAGACAAATATGGTTAAAAATGGAAAATATTTACAGAACTCATACAATAATTTTTATAACTTTATAGAAGTGGACAATTAAACTGTTGGGTCTATTGGTACGTTCTGGACACCCTTAATTTGGTTAGTACATCTCAATGTTAAGCAGACAGAGTGCAGAAGCCATAACCATGTGGCTTATCAACAGATTCAATGGCGCTGTCCTGGCCTACCCCACCCCTCCCTGCCCAGACCCTGCCCCCCAGCCCACCCCTTTGAAGAGGCCCGGCTGTTGTGCGCATACCAGAGTTTAAGCGCTTGGCCAGGCATCTTTGAAAATTCGCCCGGCGCGTGGAAGACTTGGCCACATGCTTAAACCCCAGGATTTACATGCGTAGGCATCTGAAAATCTACCTGTAAGTATCACTCTCAAAGGAAACATAGTGATATATAAGAAGCTGAAACAATTAGAAAATATAAGAAGTATGAGTGAACAGAAAAAAAACATTTCTTTCTCAAAGAATAGGGTAACCTAATTATCATTGTTTTCTATATGTAGTACAATTATTTATTTATTTGTTTGTTTTTCTATACCAATGTTCATCGGACATATCACTGTGGAAACAGAGGAGTCGGTTAGAGTAGTCTTCTTGTTTTACAATGGAATATTGTGTCATTTAAGATTAAACATTTTTAACATTTTACATTGAACTTTGTGACATTTTACATTGAACATTTTACATTGAACATTTTACTTGAACATTTTACCTTGAACTTTATATCATTGAACTTTGTGACCTGTTGTATTGAACTTTATGACATTATGTAGTGAGGCTTTACAGTCTTTTGTGTTGAGACTTTGCGTTAAGGATGGTTGAAGGTCTGTAGGGAGTCATAATGAAACATTTTAAGGGAAGAGAATATCATTGAAGGTTTGCATCCAGTGTAGTGAGAGAGCTTAGGTTTTTGGGGTTGATCACAATATGTGAATATGCGGATTTGATGTGGGTGTTGAGGGAGGGAGCGTGGGGGGGGGGTGTGTGGGGGCGCTCATGTTCATGTGTTGGGTGGTCGTTGGGTATGCTTTTTGGAAAAGCCATGTTTTTAAGTTCTTTTTGAAAGATTAGGTTGTGGGGTTGAGCCTGAGTTGGGGTGCTAGGCTGTTCCATAGTGTTGGACCTGCCACTGTTAGGGCTCATTCCCTTGTTGAGGTCAGGTGGGCCATTCTTGGTGATGGAGTAGGAATGAGTCCAGTGTTGATGGATCGGAGAGATCTCTGGGAAGCTTGGAAATGAAAGGCAGGGGTCAGTCAGTCGAATGTAACAGTGTATAGTGCTTTGTGTATGAGAATTAGAGCATTGTATTGAATTCTTTGTGGGATGGGTAGCCAGTGCAGGTTTTTGAGGATTGGTGAGATGTGTTCAGATTTTTTGGTGTTTGAGAGTGATCTTGAGGCAGAATTTTGGAGTTGTTGCAGTGGTCTGAGAGTGTTGGATGGGAGGCCCAGGAATAGGGCATTGCAATAGTCGAGTTTGTAGAATAGGAGAGCTTGGAGTACTGTTCTGTAGTCTTGGGCATAGAGAAGTGGTTTGACTCTTTTGAAGATTTGCAGTTTGAAGAATCCATCCTTTATTATTGAGCTTATATGTTTCTTCATGTTGAGTTCATTATCAATGAGTACACCAAAGTCTCTGGCTGAGGAGGATATTCTGTCATCTGTTGTATGTATTGAGATGTTGTCTTTAAGAGGTGATATTGTCTTGTTGTTAATGTGGAGTATTTTGGTTTTGTTATGGTTGAGGTTGAGGGACATTTGAGATAGTAGTTGTATTATCTTCCGAAGGTGGTTGTCCCAGGTTTTTAGTGTGTTTGTGATGGTTTCTTTAATGGGTAGTAGAATCTGAACATCATCTGCGTATAAGAAGAAGGTTAGGTTTATTCCGGTTAGAAGTGTACATAGGGGGAGGATATAGATGTTGAAGAGTAGGGATGTGAATCGTTTTCCATATCGTCTTAACGATAGAAATCGTGTGGCAGGGCAAGAAAATCGTCTTAGGCACGATTTTTTAGTTAAAAAATCGTTAAAAATCGTTTTTTCCGATTAGTGCGCACTAACTCGAGTTAGTGCGCACTAACGGGAGTTAGTGCGCACTAACTGGGAGTTAGTGCGCACTAACTGAAAATGATACAATTTGACACTTTTCAGGTCAGTTAAGGTCAGTTTAGGAATGAATATGTATTCCTATTGGCTGCCCTCTTATTTATTCATGTTACCAAGTTTCCTACTGACAGTATATGGGGGATGGGAAATGGAAACAGTTGGTAGCTTGACAAAACAAGTAATGTGATCAGTCAATGTGACTAGAACTTGTGCCCTAACCCTGATACCAGGGGTATTGTGATCTTCCTGCACACAGTGCCCTATCCCTATTAATACCAGGAGTGTTGTGATCTTCCTGCACACAGTGCCCTATCCCTAATACCAGGGGTGTTGTGATCTTCCTGCACACAGTGCCCTATTCCTGATACTGGGGGTGTTGTGATCTTCCTGCACACAGTGCCCTATTCCTGATACCGGGGGTGTTGTGATCTTCTTGCACACATCCCGATATCAGGGATAGGGCACTGCATGCAGGAAGATCACAACACTCCTGGTATTAATAGGGATAGGGCACTGCATGCAGGAAGATCACAACACTCCTGGTATTAATAGGGATAGGGCACTGCATGCAGGAAGACCACAACACCCCTGGTATCAGGGATAGGGCACTGTGTGCAGGAAGATCACAATACCCCGGAGGAGTGAGGGTCAGGCAGCTCCCCCCTGTCTGTGAAGCCAGCCTCTCACTAGTAATGCAGGGAGGGAGCTGTCTCAGACTTCACCATCCTCCCCCCCCCCCTTACCCACACACCATTCACTAGCTGGGACATGGGGGAAGTCAGGAGTGAGGGTCAGACAGCTCCCCCCTGTCTGTGAAGCCAGCCTCTCACTAGTAATGCAGGGAGGGAGCTGTCTCAGACTTCACCATCCCCCCCCCCCCCCCTCACCCACACACCATTCACTAGCTGGGACATGGGGGAAGTCAGGAGTGAGGGTCAGGCAGCTCCCCCCTGTCTGTGAAGCCAGCCTCTCACTAGTAATGCAGGGAGGGAGCTGTCTCAGACTGGTATCAGGGTTAGGGCACTGTGTGCAGGAAGATCACAACACTCCTGGTATTAATAGGGATAGGGCACTGTAAGAGATGACTGTAGTAGATTGAATAAAGATCTGATGTTTCTGCTCTCCTCACACCAAACAAAAACAACACACAAGCAGAGAAGCCCTTCTTACAAAGCTGAGCTAGTGAGTTAAGTAGGAGGAAAAGTAAACATACTGGTGCCAGTGTGGCTACTTAAAAAATACACTTACCAACAATCAATTACATATATTTGAACTGTGTACAGTTCCAGCCAGGACCACCTTTCTAAAATGCACAGTGATTGGCAAATTCAACATGCACTAGCATTTCAGGTGCCTGCTAACAAAAATAATAAACAAACAAGTTCTAGTCACGTGAGTGCTGATCATTACATTACTTTTTTTGTCAAGCTTCCAACTGTTTCCATTTCACATCCCCCCAACCATATTGGTAACATCAATAGATAAGAGCACAGCCAGCCATTAGGAATACATACATACATATTCATTCCTAAGTGACCTTTACTGACCTGGGAAGTGTGAACACTTTGTTTCATTTTCTGTTGGTGTTCGTTAGTTTCCAGTTCCATTTCCCATCCCCCCAACCATCACCTCAGTGGTAACCTTGGTAACATCAATAGATAAGAGGGCAGCCAGCCAATAGGAACACATATTCATTCCTAACTGACCTTCAGTGACCTGGAAAGTGTTTATTTGTATCATTTTCAGTTAGTGCGCACTAAATCGAGTTAGTGCGCACTAACGGGGAGTTAGTGCGCACTAACTCGAGTTAGTGCGCACTAACACGATTTAACGATTTTTAACGATAAATCGTTAGAATTTCTATTGTATCGTGTTCTATAACGATTTAAGACGATATAAACATTATCGGACGATAATTTTAATCGTTGAAAAACGATTCACATCCCTATTGAAGAGTGAGAAGTACACCGTGTGTAAGGGGAATTTGATTGGATTCTGCGGAGTTAAGTCTGACTTTGTTTGAGCAATTTGTTAGGTAGGATTTGAACCAGTTGAGTGTGGTGTTACCTAGGCTGATGTCTCTTAGTCTGTTTAGTAAGGTTTCATGGTTGACGGTATCAAAGGCGGCGGAGATGTCGAGTAGGATGAGGAGGTAGGATTGACCATGGTCCAGGTATCTGAGAATGTGGTCAGTGAGGGAAAGGAGGAGCATTTCTGTATTGAAATGTTTTCTGAAGCCATGTTGGGATGGGGAAAGGATGTTGTTATTTTCCAGGTGTGCTGAGAGTTGACGGTTGACAATTTTTTCAGGGATCTTAGTGATGAAGGGAAGATTGGATATGGGCCGTTAGTTTGATGGATCGGTTTTGTCGAGTTGTGGCTTTTTGAGGATTGGTTTGATGCTGGTGCACTTGAGGGCATCAGGGAATGTGCCTTGTTCTAGTGATATCTTAATTATGTCCTCAAAGGGTCTACTATGATGTTAGGGATTTGCTTTAGATGTTTTATAGGTATGGGGTTGATGGGATGTGCAGCTGGGTTTAGTTTGTGAATTATGGATTCTACTTCGGTTGAGGCAACTGTTTCAAATTGGGTCCAGGATGGTGTGGTGAGATGTACTGAATTAGGAGTTAGCTGTAGGGGTGTGCATTCGGATTGACCGCATTAGTAAAACGCAACTCATATTTTTTTTTTACTTAAAAAATTGATTCGACATAAACGATCGGATTTCCCACATATCGAACATAGATATGTTCGATATGTGGGAAATGCCGGGAATCACGTGACGTCGCGTCTGAGTAACGCGGCGCCACGTGATTACCGGCTCGTTCGCGCCGGACGGCTCGTTCGGCCCAAAAAGAACTTTTGGCCAGCTTGGGGGGGTCAGGAGGCCCCCCCAAGCTGGCCAAAAGTTCTTTTTGGGCCGAACGAGCCGTCCGGCGCGAACGAGCCGGGAATCACGTGACACCGCGTCACTCGACGTGCCACCGACGTCACATGCTTCTCGCCAAGGATTGCAGAAATGACGTCCTCACTCCTCGCTCGATCACCAGGGAGTTGTGGTAAGTCTGGGGGGGGGGATTAAGGAGGGTGAGGGGGTTTAATTTTTTTTTTGCACATATGTACATATACCCAACTCATTGGATTTTTTTTATGTCCATATTGGCCGCAAGTGGGACCCCCTTTCGGACATAAAAAATATGAACATAAAATTTTGCTCTGCAGATCCCTAGTTAGCTGATTGGTGTGTGGGTTTGCGGCAATTATTTTAGTAATTTTGTCGTTGAAGTAGTTGGCGAGTTCTTTGCAAGTTCTGGAGGAGTCTTCTTGGTGAGGTGTGTTGGGGGTGTGTTGTATCAGGTCAGAGACATATGCAAATAAGTTCTTGGAATTGAATTGGGTGCTCATGAATCTTTTTTGGCTTAGTAATCTCTTTTGGCTTTTTCGATATCTGATCTATAGATGTATAGTATGGTTCTGTATCTGTCTTTTAGTTGAGGGGATGGATCTTTTCTCCATTTTATTTCGGAATGTCTTAGAAGGTGCTTGATGTTTTTTAGTTCATGTGTGTACCAGGGTGTTTTGTATTTATTCGATGTCTTGATTACTTTTTTGATAATTAGGCATTTGATCTTTGCTACATCTGAATTGATGGCTGTCCAAGAGTTTGTCGCGGTGTTTTCATCTTTCATGTCAAGGTCTTTCAGTTGGATTGATAGGATTTCGGTTAGTTTGTTGATTGGGCATGGCTTGGTGAATTCGATGAGTTTGTTGAATCGGTTTGCTTCTGTGGGTGGGTGATTTATATGTAGGTTGGTGTGGATGAGTTTATTGGCAGACCAGGGGATGGTGGTGGCTGTTGGGGGGTGGGGGAGGTCTATGTGCTTGTTGTGAATATTAGGTCTAGAGTGTGTCCTAATTCATGGGTGGGGGTGTTGATTATTTGGTTGAAACCGATGGCTGTCATAGTTTCTAGGAGGAGTTCGCCAGTTGGTGAGAGTGGGGATTTGTCCAAGTGTTGGTTGAAGTAACCTAGAACAATCGCAGGTATGGCCATGTCAATTTTGGTGGCGATGGTTTCAATTAGAGTGGATATGTTGTATTGTAGAGTTCCTGGTGGGGCATAAAGGAGGATGATTTGTAGTGATTTTGATTTGAAAAGGCTGATTTCGATGGGGGGTGGAAGGTCGATGGGGTGTGCTGTGATGTTGAATTTCTTTAGAGTCATGAGGAGTAAGCCGCCACCTTTCCTTTTTGGTCTTGGTGTGGAGTAGATATTGTATGTTGCTTTGGGTAGTTGATTGATGAGAGTGTTGTCTGTGTTTTTGAGCCATGATTCTGTTATGCCGAGTATGTCGGGGTGGGAGTCAATTAGGAGGTCATGTATTAATAGTATCTTTTTTGTAATGGACTGTGCATTGAGTAGGAGTAGTGATATTACAGTGATGGTTGTGATTAGCTTGTTTGGGTGTATGGGGTAGTGATAAGTTTTCGTGTGGAGGTGCGTGTAGGTTTTGTGTTATTGGGGGTATCGTGTTGGTTTAAAGTTAGGGGTGCATGTTTTGGGTGCATGTTGGTGTAGGGGTGTGAGGAGGGGAATAGAGTAGGGAGGTTGTGTGGGTAGAGTGTGTGGTGTAGGGGAGGTATCGGGTAGGCTGGTTGTGTGGGAGTTGAATGCTGGGGGTTGCTGAGGTAGGGAGGTTTGAGTGAGGGTTAATGAGGTATGGGTTGGGGGGTTGATGTGAGATAGGAAGGTGATGGGGGGCTGGGGATTTTCAGGTGTTAAGAGGGGAGGCAGGGGGCTTTGGGTGGGGGGAAGGGTGGGTAGCAAAGGGGCAGGGTCCTTCGTCACGCTATGTGGGGTGAGTCATTGTTAGGGGTAGGAGCTGGAGGTGCTGGCGAGGTCTGAGATTGGCTCTTACCCCGACGGGTTTGTGCGGTCACGCGAGCATCAAATCCGCTTGTCTGGGCATAGTTTGGAGGGGGGTTGTGAGTCAGTTCAGGTGCTGGTGGATTTGGCTGTTGGTTTGTTCCGGTTTCTGTGGGGATTTGCTGGTCGGCTGTGCGTCGATGGGTGGGTCGTTGGATGGATCTGGATGGACTCTGGTGAGGTAGGATGTTAAGAGGCACAGTGGCAGCACAAAGGGGCACACTAAGGGGCATGCCCCTTAGTCGCACTCCTTAAGCACGCAATGCCCGGCGTGCAATGCCCGCGGTAAGGGATGCTATTTAAATCCCCTTACCCGGCGGTCCTCTGGGTGGGCCCCGGGGCAGTCCTCGTGGTGGGCCTCAATCTCATGCATCTGCGGTGGGTCATCTCAGGCCTCCTCTGCCCCTCTTGTGAACTGACTGAGGGAACACGACTGATTTAGTCTGCAGAAGACCATAAGACTGATGGCAGAGAGTTAGTTTTTATGTTGAATTGGTTAAAGAACAGGTTTGTAGGTGAGAGAAGAAGAAAAGAAGAAAGAGGAAAGAAAAGAGAACTGCCACTGAGGAAAAGGTTTGGCAATACTTAGAACGAGAGAAAAGCATAATGGAAACATATGTGTATGCCCTATTAGAATTTAGCCAGGATTGAGCTAATATATGCAAAAGAACAGAAAGATATACAAAAGAGAAAGGAAAGAAAAAGAACTAAGAATAAATAAATAAATAAATACATGAGAAACTATACTACTTACCTTGAGTAGAATTTCAACCTATGAGCAGCTTGATGCTATAAAAAGAAAAAAGTAGCCACATAGAGATCGATATTATATATTTAATTTTTATTAATGTCAGCAAGAGCAACAACTTAAAAGGTAAATGGATAATTATGATTAATACACCTAAATGGCTTACCCAGCTATATCTAGTAGGGATGTGAATCGTTTTAGGACGATTAAAATTATCGTCCGATAATTTTAATATCGTCTTAAACCGTTATGGAACACAATACAATACAGATTCTAACGATTTATCGTTATAAATCGTTAGAATCGTGAGCCGGCACATTAAAACCCCCTAAAACCCACCCCCGACCCTTTAAATTAAATCCCCCACCCTCCCGAACCCCCCCCCCCAAATAACTTAAATAACCTGCGGGTCCAGCGGCGGTCCGGAACGGCAGCGGTCCGGAACGGGCTCCTGCTCCTGCATCTTGTCGTCTTCAGCCGGCGCCATTTTCCAAAATGGCGCCGAAAAATGGCGGCGGCCATAGACGAAAAAGATTGGACGGCAGGAGGCCCTTCCGGACCCCCGCTGGACTTTTGGCAAGTCTCGTGGGGGTCAGGAGGCCCCCCACAAGCTGGCCAAAAGTTCCTGGAGGTCCAGCGGGGGTCAGGGAGCGATTTCCCGCCGCGAATCGTTTTCGTACGGAAAATGGCGCCGGCAGGAGATCGACTGCAGGAGGTCATTCAGCGAGGCGCCGGAACCCTCGCTGAACGACCTCCTGCAGTCGATCTCCTGCCGGCGCCATTTTCCGTACGAAAACGATTCGCGGCGGGAAATCGCTCCCTGACCCCCGCTGGACCTCCAGGAACTTTTGGTCAGCTTGTGGGGGGCCTCCTGACCCCCACGAGACTTGCCAAAAGTCCAGCGGGGGTCCGGAAGGACCTCCTGCCGTCCAATCTTTTTCGTCTATGGCCGCCGCCATTTTCGGCGCCATTTTGGAAAATGGCGCCGGCTGAAGACGACAAGATGCAGGAGCAGGAGCCCGTTCCGGACCGCTGCCGTTCCGGACCGCCGCTGGACCCGCAGGTTATTTAAGTTATTTGGGGGGGGTTCGGGAGGGTGGGGGATTTAATTTAAAGGGTCGGGGGTGGGTTTTAGGGGGTTTTAGTGTGCCGGTTTTTCGATTTTTCGATTTTTAACGATTTTTAACGATTTTTCACGATATTTTACCCCCCCAAACGGCAACAATACGATTCCCTCCCCCTCCCAGCCGAAATCGATCGTTAAGACGATCAAGGACACGATTCACATCCCTAATATCTAGCCCTTATCCTGCTAAATTCTATCCGAATAACTAGTTACCCAGCTAGAATCTAGTCAGATAAGAAGGGGGTTATCTGGAGGCAGGCTGGAGGCAATTTAGGGTGACCCAGAGGTAGCCACATAAGTTATAATATTCGGAGTTAGCCAGCTAACCAACATGGCTAATTCAGGTCTGCCCTTAGGGCTGCCCTAAAGTTAGCCAGATAAAATCTGATTATAGAACCCTCATTTATTCAACCAACCAACCTCACCTTCTCTAAATATTCATGTGATGAATATGCTTTTGGTTTTATCTGAAAAAAATAATTAAACTTAAACAACAATTCTCTACCACTACCTTTTCTCACAAATCCAATGCTATTGATCCTAAAGATAAATGGTCAGACTTTGACACTGTCTTCAAATTAGAAATAAGCAAAATCATCGCAAACTTAAACTAGCTTCTCGCCCTCTTGATCTAATTCCAGACTCCTCTCTAAAACAAGTTAAACAATATCACCCACTATCACAATAATGGTCAACCTAACCCTATCTGAAGGATATGTACCTCATAAACTAAAACAAGCAGTAATTAAACCAATTTTAAAAAACAAATCTGGAAAATCTGAGGATTGGGATAACTACCACTCTATCTCTAATTTAAACTTCCTTGCAAAAATCCTTGAAAAAGGAACTTTATCCCAACTTGAATATCATCTTGATGACAAAAACGTCCTGTACCCAAACCAATTTGGCTTCAGGAAGAACCGCTCAACTGAAACTCTTCTTCAATAAATATTTGACCCTATACTGTGTGGCTTCAACACAAACAAATCTTTCTGCCTTGTATTAACCA
Source organism: Rhinatrema bivittatum (assembly GCF_901001135.1). NCBI lineage: Eukaryota > Metazoa > Chordata > Amphibia > Gymnophiona > Rhinatrematidae > Rhinatrema > Rhinatrema bivittatum. Next base: position 96,033,884 of record NC_042618.1, read on the forward strand.
ACTTAACTGCTGCCTTTGACATCGTAGACAATAATCTTCTCTGCCTCCAACTAAGAAATATAGAAATCGAAGACAATGTCCTTAAATTGTTCTCCTCCTTCCTTACTGACAGAACTTTCCAAGTAAAACTTAATAATCATCTATCTAACACTTTCCATTGTACTACCAGTGTTCCTCAAGGATCTGCACTTTCTGCAACTTGTTTCAATATCTACATGCTACCCATATGCAAACTATTAACTAGCCTTGGCTTAAGTTTCTTCCTATATGCTGATGATCTTCAATTCTATATCCCTTTTACAAAATCTTATGAAAAAACAGCTTCAATTATTTCAAAATACATGATCACCATTAAAGAAAACCCTGCACAATTAAAACTTTCATTGAACCCTAAAAAACCAAACTAATCTGGCTAAGCAAAAATCTACCTAAAACTATTCCACCCAACACTGACTTTGGAAACTTCACTCTAACTCCAACAACACTAGTTTGAGATCTTGGTGTCCAAATTGACGAAAACTTAACCATGAAATCTCACATAAACAAATTGATAAAATACAGTTTTCTCAAACTCCAACTCCTAAGTCGCCTGAAACCCCTAATGACACTATCTGATTTCAGAACTGTTTTACAATCTCTTATATTCTCATATCTGGGCTACTGCAACTCTCTATTTCTAGGACTTCCAGCAAGTCACCTTAAACCTCTTCAACTTCTTCAAAATGCAGCAGCTAGATTCCTAACCAGTAAAAGAAAATTTGATCATATCACACCGACTCTAATTGCCCTACATTGGCTCCCAGTGCAATCTAGAATTATCTACAAAGTTCTTACAATAATTCACCATAACCATAAAATTTCATCCACATATTCCTACTCACTCTCTTAGATCTCAAAATAAAGGTCTACTGGATATACCAACTATAAAAAACTACCACATATGACAAAGAAGAGAGAGAGCTATTTCTATAGCTGGCCCTGTGCTCTGGAAATCCTTACCTGAAAACCTCCGAACTACTTCTGACACCAAGAAATGTAAACAAGACCTGAAATCCTGACACTTCAACAATGCCTTCTAAATCTTTTTGCAAATAAAAGATCTGTTGTGCGTCCTGTCCGCAATAGGCCCACATCCGAGCCTACTCATCCTTGCAGCGCTGCTCCCTGACCCGGACCATCCTCGCTCGAGGTTGTGGGCAGCCCCCGAGCACCTGCTGCCTCCTCGGCTGTTCCTGACTCCTCCGCGGACCTCCTCAGCTCCCGGTGAGTCTCCCCACATGGCCCACGGGGAGACGCCGTCGACTGGCCTTCTGCGGGCCTTGGCTTAGGCGTGTGCGCTCGCGCCTCCCGTATATTTAAAGGGACCGTGGTGGGAAACTAGCCCGCGGACCCGGATGATGACATCATCAGGCCCTGGTATATAAGGCAGGGTTTGCCACTAGTTCCTTACCTTGGCAACAGGTCTCCATGGTTGATCGTGTGCTCGTTGCCCATTGTTCCTGGTTCCTGATACTGACTCCATTCCTGGTTCCTGTTCCTGACCTGTTTCTTGGTTCCTTCCTTGTCTCTCTGGAGTGACTCTAGTTTTTACCCTCACTATTTTGGACCATGCTCAGGATTGACCTCTGGCTTTGACCTTTGCTTCTTTGGACTATGCTCTGGACTGACACTCTGGCTTTGACCCTTGCTATGTTGAACTATGCTATGGACTGACTCTCTGGGTTTGACCCTTGCTCCATTGGACTCTACCTTTTCTTGCTCAGCCGCCTACCCTGACTCCAGCCTGTCTTCAACCATGCCTTCGGTATCTCCCTGGACTTGGCCTCTGAGGCTTCGGCCTTCTTCTACTTGGGTGCCCCCTGTCTTTGGCCTGTTCCTGTTGGTGCCTGGGTCTCTGGATCCCTGCCTCATCCGGAACTACACCAGTCCCCTGATACCTCTGCTGGTCCTCGGCAATCCTTGTGTCTCATCTTCTGGGAGTCGTTACACGGAGGCCCCGGCACCCAAGGGCTCAACCTGCGGGGAACGAGGGCTGGTATTGGCAAAGCTCCAGTTGGCCTCCATCTCCTAGTCAGCTCTACCTCCAGACGGTAGGGACCCGTAGGGCAAGCCCTACAGGTTGTGTCAACCCCACCTCTGGCCAAGGGTCCACCACCAGCGAAATAAGATCAGCCTTATTACTAACATTTGTTCATTGATTGTCTTTATATCTAAATGTCTTCATCTCTACACTCTTTTTGTATCTTTTATCTATTTTTTGCACTGTTGTGATCTTGTAATTCTCATGTGGAACGCCAGTATACAAAAACCTAAATAAATAAATAAATAAACTGGCTAACTTTAGGATAGGCAGGTATATTCAGCCTCACTGAATATACCCGGCTAACTAGTAGGGATGTGAATCGTGTCCTCGATCGTCTTAACGATCGATTTCGGCTGGGAGGGGGAGGGAATCGTATTGTTGCCGTTTGGGGGGGTAAAATATCGTGAAAAATCGTTAAAAATCGTTAAAAATCGAAAAAATCGAAAAACCGGCACATTAAAACCCCCTAAAACCCACCCCCGACCCTTTAAATTAAATCCCCCACCCTCCCGAACCCCCCCCCCCAAATAACTTAAATAACCTGCGGGTCCAGCGGCGGTCCGGAACGGGCTCCTGCTCCTGAATCTTGTCGTCTTCAGCCGGCGCCATTTTCCAAAATGGCGCCGAAAAATGGCGGCGGCCATAGACGAAAAAGATTGGACGGCAGGAGGTCCTTCCGGACCCCCGCTGGACTTTTGGCAAGTCTCGTGGGGGTCAGGAGGCCCCCCACAAGCTGGCCAAAAGTTCCTGGAGGTCCAGCGGGGGTCAGGGAGCGATTTCCTGCCGCGAATCGTTTTCATACGGAAAATGGCGCCGGCAGGAGATCGACTGCAGGAGGTCGTTCAGCGAGGCGCCGGAACCCTCGCTGAACGACCTCCTGCAGTCGATCTCCTGCCGGCGCCATTTTCCGTACGAAAACGATTTGCGGCGGGAAATCGCTCCCTGACCCCCGCTGGACCTCCAGGAACTTTTGGCCAGCTTGTGGGGGGCCTCCTGACCCCCACGAGACTTGCCAAAAGTCCAGCGGGGGTCCGGAAGGACCTCCTGCCGTCCAATCTTTTTCGTCTATGGCCGCCGCCATTTTTCGGCGCCATTTTGGAAAATGGCGCCGGCTGAAGACGACAAGATTCAGGAGCAGGAGCCCGTTCCGGACCGCTGCCGTTCCGGACCGCCGCTGGACCCGCAGGTTATTTAAGTTATTGGGGGGGGGGGTTCGGGGGGGTGGGGGATTTAATTTAAAGGGTCGGGGGTGGGTTTTAGGGGGTTTTAGTGTGCCGGCTCACGATTCTAACGATTTATAACGATAAATCGTTAGAATCTGTATTGTATTGTGTTCCATAACGGTTTAAGACGATATTAAAATTATCGGACGATAATTTTAATCGTCCTAAAACGATTCACATCCCTACTAACTAGCCGAGCTGCACAGCAGCTGAAAATGGACCTTAAGGTATCAATTCTTAGAATACGAGACTGAGACAGAATAGAAAGTTATAAACAAATTAAACATGAATATGTGTAGAACTTGAATTTGTTTACTTATCTGATGATGGTTTTGCTAGCAGTTCGTAGTATATTTGACTTCTTTATTAAGTTGGACTTCTAAATGCAAAAGAAATATATTAACAGCATAATAAGCAATTACAAAGTTGAATAATATATGCATAATATAATCTGTAATGTTACATTCATTATTTTATATTTTATATATATTATATGTATATTATTATTGTTATGACATATATCATTCAACTATTGCTCTTACCACTGTTATCCTATATATATATACTATTACTCAATTGTTCCTCTCTCCTTACTCTCTTCCATCCTCCAAGTTCCAGTAACCCTCGTTCATTGAAAATGACCTCTTCTCTTAACTCTATCAGTAGCATCCTAGCTACGATTAAGTTAATGTTAAATACCCATGTGCAATGTGAACCGATGTGATATGACATGCATCATGAATGTCAGTATAGAAAAAAATTAATTAAATAAATAAATAAATAACATAAATGCACGTATATGGGTGGCTTATAAAATTGGGCAGACATAGGCTAGGTGCAAGCCCATCTTCTGATTTTGGCATGCGTCCAGCTTCGGCTTTTAAAAATCACATTTTAAAGTGCACTTACATGTGTAAAACCTATTGACAATTCAATGGCATATACTTTAGCAATTTTCAGAATCCCACATACATGGGTAAAGTGCATTTACATGGGTAAACCCCAGTATTAAAGGCCTAATTTTTAAAAGCATTTACAGACTTTAAACTGGGGTTTACCCATGTAAATGCATTTTACCCATGTATGTGGACTTCTGAAAATTGCTAAAGTATATGCCATTGAATTATCAATAGGTTTTACCCGTGTTACATGCATATAATGGGGCGGATTTTCAGAGCCCTGCTCGCCTAAATCCGCCCAAAACCGGGCGGATTTAGGCGAGCAGGGCCCTGCGCGCCGGTGAGCCTATTTTACATAGGCCTACCGGCGCGCGCAGAGCCCCGGGACTCGCGTAAGTCCCGGGGTTCTCCGAGGGGGGCATGTCGGGGGCGGGCCCGGTCGTCGCGGCGTTTAGGGGGCGTGTCGGCAGCATTTTGGGGGCGGGTACGGGGGCGTGGCTACAGCCCGGGGCGGTCCGGGGGCATGGCCGCACCCTCCGTACCCGCCCCCAGGTCGCTTCCCGGCACGCGGGGATTTACGCCTCACTCTGGGAGGCGTAAATCCCCCGACAAAGGTAAGGGGGGGGCTTAGACAGGGCCGGGTGGGTGGGTTAGGTAGGGGAAGGGAGGGGAAGGTGAGGGGAGGGCAAAAGGAAGTTCCCTCCGAGGCCGCTCCGATTTCGGAGCGGCCTCGGAGGGAACGGGGGTAGGCTGCGCGGCTCGGCGCGCGCCGGCTATACAAAATCGATAGCCTTGCGCGCGCCGATCCCGGATTTTAGTGGATATGCGCGGCTCCACGCGTATCTACTAAAATCCAGGGCACTTTTGTTGGCGCCTGGAGCGCCAACAAAAGTACGCCTATGCACGCTATTTGAAAATCTACCCCAATGTGGGTAAATGGCTTTTTAAAATGGCTACAATATTCACCTTTGAAAATTCACCTGATAGCATATATATTTTCTTTTTGTAAATTAACCCCTTTATATATCTGCTTCTATGAATCTATAATAACAACAACAACAACAACAAAACCCACCACTGTTTCCTGGGATTGATATAGGAAAGCGCTTTGAGAAAAAAAAATACAATTTTTTTCTATTCCTGTGTTTTCATTCTAAGAAAAATTGGATATAGGTTAATGAACATAGAGTGCAAAAGACACACACTCAGTTTTTCTTCTACAATAAACATTTCCTCTTCTTCATGTTCTTTAATTTTGTACATGGAGGATACTGAAATATGGATAGGATTAAGTAGAGCGTGAAAAGCAAGAACTACCTGAGGTTCTTAATATGTAATGCATTGGCAATATTGCTTCTTACAAAATATTTATGTCTGTGGTGAACTGATTTTTTTGTTCAAGTAAAATCCAAAGTAAATTAATTCAGAATTGTAATAAGAGGTTAGTTTGATTTTTCCCATCAAGAAATGAGTCCAGCATCCACAGTATCACAGTTAAACTTTTTGAGGTCAATATTCAGCCACTATTAGTGGTGTTCAGAGGGGAAAAAAAATTGTTTCAAATTATCCATTTGTTTCGTTGGGCACCTCCATTAGGTTCATTAGCTTCAAGCAAAAAAAAAAAAATTGTTAATTTTATTTGTTCATTTGTTTACCATTAAAGTCTATGGGAGAAACATTGCAGCCTATTATGCGCTCCAAAATTGGGGTTATCTCATTAATTTTAATAAAACTGCTGGGTAGACATTATCAGAAGGATGAAAGTATGCCAATGCATCAAGACTACCTAGCGCGCGCATATGTACTCCCCATTTTAGAACATGCGCGTGCAGGCGCACGCATGTTATAAAATCCGGGGTTGACTTGCGCAAGGGGGTGCACAATTGTGCACCTTGTGCACGCCAAGCCGTGCTGCCTTCCTCCGTTCCCTTCCCCTAACCTAACCTTCCCAGCCCTTCCCCTAACCTTTACCCCCTAGCCCTACTCTAACCCCACCCCCCAACTATTGTCTTACGTTTTGCGCCTGCCTCCGGGCAGGTGCAAGTTGCGTGCGTCGGCAGCCTGCCGGCACGCGATCCTCCAACACAGAGGCAATGGACACTATGTCCAAGGCCTCTGGCCCCGCCCATGCTCTGCACTGCCCCACCCATGCCCCATCCTTGGACTGCCCCTTTTTTAAAGCCCTGGGACTTACACGTGTCCCGAGGCTTTACGCACATCGCCGGGCCTTTTTAAAATAGGCCCGGCACGCGTAACCCTTTTAAAATCTGGCCCATTACCTACCAGGCTCTAGAAGGGAAACTTCCAATTTGGATCAGCAACCTGTTATGCAACCACTGGATTTTGACAATTTGTCTACCATATTGGAAAAGTCTGATAGCAAGTGGGTTTCTCCTGCCACTATGACTGTATCTTTTTTGTTAGAACCTGATAGAGACTGTGTATTGTGTTTATTTTTTAGACATAGTTCTGAGATTTTCTTAACTGCAAGGTCAGAATTTTTCCTGATGTGGCAAGCATACACAGAAAAGTAGACATTAGTTTGTGATTATGAAACCTAGAGTTCTGCAAGCCAGAGCTTTATTCTTTTTGAAATTTCCTTGTAAATGCTGTGTTAAATATAAGGATGCTTCTTATGTATTTTTTCAAACTGCACAGTTATCCCTCTTTCTGTCTGATAAAAAACTGCTAGACGATAAATCCTTCCTCCCATTGTCACCCAAATGCCATAAGTTTGACAGGTATTGAGTCCGCTATAATTATAAGCTCTTATTTGTTGCAATGCATTTATGATGTATAATAATAATATATTACCTTCTGAAATTGTGCTTGAATCCCTGTGTTGTAGACTTGGACTGAATTTGGCAAGATATATTAAGCTTTTATATTCTTTTTGTTTTGTACAATTACTTTTTATTGTCAAATCTATTTTTCTTGAAAGGAGGTTTCTTGTTCTATATACATGTAAAATTGCATTTAAAAAAGTTGCAATATCCATGGGTACTTTTACAAGTGCATTTTGCACCAATTCTCCAAGGGAAAGTGAAATAATATATATGTCTTCCCAACAAAAATATTACTCATCATATAGGCTCTTTGAGTATTGCTCTACATCTCACAATATACAAGCCATTAAACTTTCAAAGTAGGGTTGCCAACTGCCTGGTTTTGAACCAGACATTCCAGTTTTCTGTTCACTTATACAGTATCCGGTTAGAAGTACTGATTGGATACTAAAATTCTATCTCCTATGGCAGGCAGCTCCTTTTTCATACAGACCTCTTTTCAGATGGAGGAGGGGACGAGGGGCGGATTGTGGGAAAATAGTGGCTCGGGGGATTTTTCTCCATACTGGCCCATGGGTACCCAATTACACATATTGAGGTAGATCTTTAAAAAATACGTGATCGTGTACTTTTGTTCGCACACCAGGCGCGAACAAAAGTACGCTGGATTTTATAAGATACATGCGTAGCTGCGCGTATCTTATAAAATCCGGGGTCGGTGCGCGCAAGGGGGTGCACATTTGTGCAACCTGCGTGCGCCGAGCCCAGCGCACACTGCCTGTTCCCTCCGAGGCCGCTCCGATTTCGGAGCGGCCTCGGAGGGAATTTTCCTTCACCCTCCCCCCACCTTCCCCTCCCTTCCCCTACCTAATCCATCCCCCGGCCCTATCTAAACCCCCCCTACCTTTGTTGGCAAAGTTACGCCTGCTGAAAGCAGGCATAACTTTGCGCGCGCCGGCCGGCAGCCCCGCTCCGTGTTCCAGTCCTGGGGGCTGGTCTGGAGGCCTCGACCACGCCCCCGGGCCCGACCCTAAAACGACGCGGCATGCCCCGAAACGCCGCGTCTTTCGGGAACGCCCCCGACACGCCCCCTCCCCGCCCCTTTTCCAAAGCCCCGGGACTTACGGGCATCCCGGGCTTTACGCGCACCGGCGGCCTATGCAAAATAGGTGCACAGACAAACTGAAATGGAAATCACAACAAATTAGACTGTATGTAATGCAGCAATGGAAAAACAGAAAATACCATCATTCCTCATAAAACATCAAACAATAAAATCAAGAACTATAAAACATCACAATAGGAAAATCATACTAAAAATATAGGGGCGGATTTTAAAACCCCTGCGCGCTGGCGCGCCTATTTTGCATAGGCCGCCGGCGCGCGCAGAGCCCCGGGATGCGCGTAAGTCCCGGGGCTTCCTGTCGGGGGTGTGTCGGGGGCGTGTCGGGATGACGCAGAGTTTGGGGGCGGGGCGTTTCGGGGGCGGCGGCGTGGGTGTGGTTTCGGCCCGGGGGCATTCCGGGGGCGTGGCCGCAGCCTCCGGAACAGCCCCCGGGACCGGACCACGGAGTGGGGAAGCCGGCCGACGCGCGCAAAGTTTCGCCTGTAACTTTGCCGAAAAAGGTAAGGGGGGGGGTTTAGATAGGGCTGGGGGGGTGGGTTAGGTAGGGGAAGGGAGGGGAAGGTGGGGGGAGGGCGAAGGAAAGTTCCCTCCGAAGCCGCTCTGAAATCGGAGCGGCCTCGGAGGGAATAGGCAGTGCGCGCTGGGCTCAGCACTCGCAGGTTGCACAAATGTGCACCCTCTAGCGCGCGCCGACCCCGGATTTTATAAGATACGCGCGGCTACGCGCGTATCTTATAAAATCCAGCGTACTTTTGTTCGCGCCTGCTGCGCGAACAAAAGTACGCGCTCGCGCAAGTATTTAAAATCTGCCCCTTATATTTCAAAACTGCTGATGAATAGAACCTCCAGTAATTTAACTCAGGGAAATTTTCAAAAATTTGTATATAACACCAATAAAATATTTCAAAAAGAGCAGACATCAAATAATATTCAATAATTAAAACTAATAAGGATTTTAAAAAGCCCCTGCTGTCCCCTTCTGTGGGAGCTCTTGATTTCCAGGCACCCTGATATTGTCAAGGATTAGGAGGTTATCCTCTCTCTCTCACACATACTCACATGTCCATTCTCTCTCACACATACACTGTCACATACATACACATTCATGCTCTTATATCCACCATAACCTCTCGCTCTCACTGACAGTGACACACTCTCAGGCTCTAAGACACTCTCTCCCCCTCCACACACAAACTCTTACTCCCTTGGATTTTATCATACACACTCATGCTCTCACACTCACTGGCTCCCTCACATACACACAAACACACACACCCAGGCAAGCTCCCAGTCATTCTCACACACACACACTGACCCCCAGGCAGGCTCCCATTCATTTTCACACCACTCCCTCCCCATCCCCCAGGCATGCACACATTCATTCTCACACACACAGACCCACCAGGCAGGCACCCATGCATTCACACACATACACCCCCAGGCAGAGTCCCATTCATACACATGCACACACTAAAGGCAGACCTCCCTCTCTTTCTTTTTCCAGAAACCTCGGAGCTTCTCTCATTCCTCTGCTGTCACTGTCACTGCTGCCGCATGGCTATTGGGGAGGTGCCGATTGCTGCTACTGGCACTGAAGCCCATTCTGCTGCCTCCTCTGTGCAAGCCCCGTGGGCTTCCACTTTCTCCATGCTGATCTTGTACATTGTGAGATCCGCATAGAGAAAGTGCTATTCTTGCACATTCCCAAAGATTACATGTGCCAGTCTCTAAAAAGTAATTAATTTGTTTTACCTTTGCTGTCTGATCTTAGTTTTCTAATCCGTTGATCACAGGCTTTTTTTTTTCCACCTTTCCTTTCTTATTTTTTTTGCCAATTCCTTTTATATTGTCTTTTTCTCTGTTTCTTTTCTCTCCATCTTCATCCCTCAAACACACTCAGGTTCTCATTCTCACATGCATTTCTTTCTCACACCCACAGTCTTTCACTGGCACATGCTGTCTGACTCTCACACACACAGGCTCTCTCTCACTCAAGCACAGGCTCTCACTGTCAGATGCTCTCTCATACAATCATTCATACACACAGTCTCTCACTGGAACATGCTGTCTGACTTACACACACAGGCTTTCTCTCCCACATGCTGTCTTACTCAAGAACAGGCTCTCACTGTCACATGCTCTCTCTCATACAATCATTCATACATACAGTCTCTCACTGGCACATGCTGTCTGACTGTCACTCAAGCACAGGCTCTCATTGTCACATGCTGTCTCTCTCACATGCTGTCTCTGCAAACATTCAGGTCCTCACTCCCACACACAATCTCTCCTCATCTCATACACACTCACAATCTCTCAACTCATCTCATACACGCACGCATACACACTCTACAGACCTTCAGCCTCTCTCTCACCTCTGGGCCTCCTCTTCGCGGGTCGCCGAAGGATGGGCTCTGCAGCAGTCCTGTTACCAGGCTTCTTCCTCTTCTCGGGCCGCTGCAAGTTGGGACTCGCTGCGGCCCGTAAGCGCTGCTCCTCTTCTGCACGCACTGATGCTTCTCCTCCTTCCTGCCCACGCGGCTCCGGCAATGTTTACTTCCTGGGCCGCACGGGCAGGAAGGAGGAGGAGCATCAGCACGTTTAAACGCGATCTTTTTCTTTGGGCAATGGTGACGTGATCCTCACCATGGCCCTGCTGATCTGCCTGTCACAGCGCCGCATGAGCCTCCCTGCGCCCGGGGGCATTGGCTCCCCTCGGGATACCACTGCTCGCGGCGCCCCAGGCCTAGTGCTTACACCAGCCCTGCCCGCAGGTTTCTCTTTGGGCCGCAGCACCAGCAGACCCTCTTCTTGTCTTTGGCTGGGAAGTTTAAAAAAAAATAAATCACGTGATGGGAGCGATCGGCCCACCGGGGGATGCCCGATCCCCTGATAGGCCAATCTGCCCCTGGAGGGGACTAAGGCAGAGCCAACAGAATGAGGATAGAACTGAGCCCTGCCCTATTGCCTCTCAACAAGCTATGATTGGCACTGTGGCTCTTCTCCCCACCTCCTCTCTTTACTGAGACTGGAAGCTGTGGGGAGAGGGGATGAGAACACAGCTTTGTCTCTCCCTCTTTCCAGCTGCTTTAGCAGCACTTCTTGCACATCTTAGGAATTGCTCAGAAGAGAGAAAGAAGCACAGAGGCAGCAAAAATAAGGGAAGGGAGAGAACAATAAGAGGATTCAGGGAATGGAGAAGAGAGATGGAGGGGATGGTACAGGCTGGAGGAGGGAGATAGAGATGGAGGTGTAAAGGCTGAATGAGAGAGCCAGAGGAGACACATGGAAGGAAGGAGGGGGAGAGAGGGTCACAAGAAATGAAGGAAGTAGAGAGACAGATGAGGGCAGAGGAGCTGGAGGGACAGAGATACAAAGGAGGGCACAGGGAATGGTCTGGGAAAGAGTCAATAGGGCACAGGAGATGTTGGAAGAAAAGAGAGTAGGGGCATAGGAGCTAAGGATGGAAAGAGACAAGAGGGGGCACAGGGTTGGAGGAGCTGGAAAAGAGATACGGGAGGGCACAGGAGACAGAAGGTTGAGAGATGAGGGGCATTGGGATGGGAAAGAGAGAGTCGAGCCACAAGGAACAGGGAAAAGAGAAGAGATAGGAGCAGGGCACAAATATATGCAAATTTATGCTAATGTCAGAAAGGAAAGGGGCACTCCCATCCTCCCAGTCATCAGGTGTCCAGTCATAGTCTGTGGAAAAACTGATAACCCTACTTCAAAGTGCTGTGTAAATAGGCAGTCTCCAAGACATTGGCATGATTATCATGATCACACTAGTTCTTGCTGTGATTGGTCAATCCATTCAGTTCCAAGGCTTGAACTTCAACAGCAAGTTTTGTGAGGGAGCCCTAGCTAGTCACAAAAGCAAGGGGCCTCCTTCCACAGACAGTCCCCCCCCCCCCCCCCCCCCCCCAGGGGCAAGCATCTAATCAATGGAGACTCTTCCCCCTAGTCCTTTCTTCCACTTGCCAGTATAAAAAGAAAGGGCTTTCAAAGGGAAGCTTTGAAAACTGGCTTGCAGGCACATGGATACAAAGTATGCTTGGACCCACAAGAACCATAGGAAGCATGAAAATTGGGCTCCAAGAAATTAGATAGCAAAATCAAAGGGTTTACAAATTGTTGCTAAAGTACATATTTTGGACTTAAATACAATATAGAATAAACTATTGGAACATATGTACAATCTGACTGATTGACTCTCAGTGCTGGCTTGATTTTGAAGACTTGAGTATCCCTTTCATTTCTTTTTTTATCCAAACCTGAAGTTTTCATGCAAAGTTTCAAACATACCTGGAGCGTGTGTTGGGTGGATTTTCAAAGGGAAAACATTGTGAGTTTCCCTTTAAATATTTTTACAGATCCATGGAAAGGAAGTACTTGCATGCCTGCAAACTCTGTGGGGAAACTGAAAATTCCCCTCCTCCTGTATAAAGTTCATTACAAATGTTGAAGTTTATCTATCCAATATATAATGGCAATGTTTCTTTGAGGTTTTAACAAAACCTTAAATCATGAACAGGAGTTACTGTAGGAGGTGAGGGACTTCCATATGAGCTTATCCTTGGGGATAAAACCAGTTCTGCTCCATGTTCTATCTCCTTCTGGCTGCAGAAATAGTTCTGGCAGATAAGTTGCATTTTCCAACAGCCCACCTAGTTGCAAACTTTGCAGATGGTTTTCAAGTATATACTTTGCAATTTTACAAAAAGAAACCACCTTCCTTGTTCTTCTTTGAAAATTAAACAATAATCAAACTCTAGAGGGGCTTACATGACTAAATGGCAGACCCTGGTATCATATATCGTGGTATTCGCTACTGAAAAGGCTGTTTGACCACTTCAATATAATCACGTACCTTTGTGGGATAATCTCCGATTTGTTTAAATTTTCTTTGCACGTAAAATCACTTAAAAATTTAGGCAGGGTGCAGGGTGATGAAGGGGGGGGGGGGGGGGGCGGGCCTGCGAAAATCTGCAGCCTTCGCACCACGGCGGTGCGCCAGCTGCCAGCTTTCACACCGAATAGTGCCACCATGAAAGGTGGCGCTATTCGGCGCCCTACTGCTGTCGATAACATAACTAACATTATCACTGGCACCGAAAGCACCGCCAACTCCGCCTCCTCCCAGCCCCACCTCCTCCCCTCCCCCTAATTTGCATTATATTGCAAGCGAAAAGGCCCTTTTCGTATGCAATATGGCCTTATCAGGTGCGTTAGGGCCCTAACGCACGCGATAAAGCTTTAGATTGTAAGCCCTTTGGGGATAGGGAAATACCTACAGTACCTGAATGTAATCCACTTTGAAGCGCTGAAAAAAAGTGTGAAAAGGGGAATATAAATAAAATTAAATAAATAAAAACTTCTCTCCCTTTGCCTGTTACCAGGGAAGATATTAATTATGAGTAACCAAATCACTTATCTCATTGATACATTGAACACTCTTCTGTAGCGGTGGTTTGCTTCAAAATTCATTACTCCCACTAGTCACAGTATCTGATTTGTTTACAGGTTCTTGATTCTGTTCCTGCTGTTAGAACAAACCAGAGATAATCCCACAAAGGTACATGATTATATTGAAGAGGTCAAACAGCCTTTGCAGTGGTGAATACAAGAGATGTGCATTTGTTTTTCCTGAATTAGGCAATTTGATGATAATTCTTCTATCTGTTGCTGCACTGCATACAGAATTTGGCCTGTTGCTGTTTGTTTCCAGTCTATTTTTGTCTGCATGTTTCTATTTATACTTTCTTATGGTCACTTTATTCTGCATTTGGTGAAGTTCTGCATGTGTGACTGAGGTGAGGTGTTCTGCTAACTAGCGTATAGTTTTTGTATAGGGATCCATAGCAGCCTGGCCTGTTCTGTTTTCCTAACCGAAGTGTATTAAGGAGGCGGGAGTGAGAGACATTTTTCTCTTCCCTTTTATATAAATTGGTTTTTAGTTGAGGAACAACATATCAGTTTCAATCATTTTTTACATAACTTGAATATTTTAATTAAAAAGTTATGTCAATTAAAATTTTCAAGCGTTGTGTGAAAGGAATCTGGCATATCAAAATGCCAACCAGCTTGTGGCACTTGAGGACCAACATTACCTACTCCAATTTAAATCTTGGCAGACCACTTCAAAAATATTGCTTACCCTTGCACTATAATGTGTATTATTTAAAAATAAAAACTTTTAATAATAAAATTGTTTAAAAAATATTTAAATTAAAACTTATTCAGATGGGTCAAATAGGGTTATATCAGTGGAGCAACATTGGAAATTTGGATGCTGTTAGTATTGCATCTCAGGGAATAAACCACAAAACAAAATAAAAAAAAACCATATTTTATCCTGAGAATAGAAGAAGAATCCATTTAACAATAACATTACATGCATCTCTGACAGTTGGTTAATTATTAAAAGCCCATTTGTGTCTGTGTATTTAAACTTCAGCTATGTCTGTATCTCTAAGACATTATAGCCACCAACTATTAAAAATGAACCTACTATTTTAAATTGTTCTTCCTCCACACTATCAAGTCTTATTCTATTTGATGAAAACTATTAATGTTATGGATCAGCAATTTATTTCCTTCTTGCAGCCTACTGATTCCAAATTACTGCTTTCTGTGCCTATCATTATAGCCAATTAGTTTAGATGGAAAATTGAAGCACACCGCATTTAATTTAAAGAAAAATGCAGGCAAAGACTTACACATGCAACATAGTGTATTGAGGTTTTTCCACTTCAGATTGTTTCAGAATTTCACATAGAATGTGCTGTATGGATATGCATTCGTTTGAAAAAAAAAATGGAAAATGAGACATATGAGCCCGGTTTCATTTTGCAACAAATGAAATGAATTTGTCAAACAAATCCCCAAAATTTTCATTCAAACTTGGTTTTGGCAAAGAGTGCACACAGTGCAAAATCTGCCAAGCTGATGCAATATCCGCGTGGGAAAAACGGGCACTCATGAATGAGCTCCTGCTTTCCTACTGCACACCCATCCACCATTCCTGGGCATGCGATGCAGAAGGCAAATGAGCCACTGCATAAAAAGCAGGCACTAGGGGAAATTGTGTATTCCAAGAACCTCCTCGGCATCAGGCATCCAGGAGAAGTGGCTGTGCATGGGTTAGGGTACCAGACGCTCATAAAATTTATCATCCGTTTCCCTAACCTGACTGCAATCAAGACTTTTTAAAATGTATTTTCTACATTGTTGCTTTATGTGACAAGATGTGCAACAGAATGCATAGATGTATACAAATCTGAAAAAGCCATTTATGTAAGTGCTAAAATCTGACTCTCTGAACATGAATTCACTTACTTTGCATTCCTTGGACTTGTGGTTAGGATTTGGGTGCTCTTTGGTTTCATGCAGGAAGGGCAGATAAGAAATGCTTGTTAGAGATGTGAATAGTGTCCTCGATCGTCTTAACGATCGATTTCGGCTGGGAGGGGGAGGGAATCGTATTGTTGCCGTTTGGGTGTGTAAACTATCGTGAAAATCGTTAAAATCGTGAGCCGACACACTAAAACCCCCTAAAACCCACCCCCGACCCTTTAAATTAAATCCCCCACCCTCCCGAACCCCCCCCCCCAAATGCTTTAAATTACCTGGGGATCCAGCGGTGGTCCAGAATGGCGGCGGTCCGGAACGGCCCCCTCAATTGAATCCTGTTGTCTTCAGCCGGCGCCATTTTGCAAAATGGCCGCCGCAAAATGGCGGCGGCCATAGACAAAAACGATTCGACGCAGGAGGTCGTTCCGGACCCCCACTGGACTTTTGGCAAGTCTTGTGGGGGTCAGGAGGCCCCCCAAGCTGGCCAAAAGTTTCTGGGAGTCCAGCGGGGTTCAGGAAGCGATTTCTTGCCGCGAATCGTTTTCCGTACGGAAAATGGCGCCGGCAGATCGACTGCAGGAGGTCGTTCAGCGGGGGTTCGGGAGGGTGGGGGATTTAATTTAAAGGGTCGGGGGTGGGTTTTAGGGGGTTTTAGTGTGCCGGTTTTCCTGCCCTCCCCCTTCCCCCGATTTACGATTTTTTAACGATAAATCAGGGGAATTGGTATTGTATCATGGCCCTAACGATTTTTGACGATTTAAAATATATCAGACGATATTTTAAATCGTCAAAAAACGATTCACATCCCTAATGCTTGTCTCCTCGGATACTACTCCCACCTCCCTCTGCAGCTTATTGGCTAGCTGTGGAATATCTGACCAATGGGTAGTAGGGAAGTTATTGCTCCCATCTCCCACTGCAGTCTATTGGGTATCTGTGGAATGTCTGACAATGGGCTACAGAAGGACCAGAAAGCAGCAGCTGGGCAGAACATACAAACTTCCTGAGGTGCAGTGAAGATAGTGAGGACAGCTGATAGAGGAACTAGGAAAGGGAAAGAGAGATAGAACAGCTAGAGAGAGAGTGAGAGGGGGTTAAGAAAACTGCTGGGTTTAAAAGGGATATTGGCAGGTAGAGAGAATATTGCTGTGAGGCTCTGGAAGAGGAACTTAAGGAAGAATTTCTGAATGGTAGAGGAGAAAGGAAGGAACTGTTAGAGAAACAGAAATGGGGAGAAGAGCTGTGGGAGATGAGTAGACATAGGCTGTGAGGGTTAGAGGGGCTTCAAGAGTAGCAGAGAGGCCTAAGAGAAGGAATATTGGCTGTTAGAAAAGGAACATAGCTTTGAGATGTTGCGTCGGAGGTGGACCCTTGGGCTGAGGTGGGGTTGAAGTAACCCTTAGGTTAGGACCTACAGGTCCCCACTGTCGGTAGGTGGAGTGGGCTGATAGGCAGAGGCCGCTGGAGCTTCACCTATACCAGCCCTTGTTCCCCATGGGTTGAGCCTTTGGGAGCCGGGGCTGGCAGTTCTTAGGTGGGCCTCTGTATAGAGTTGCAGGAGACATTGGTTCAGCCCAGAGACAGCAGGCGAGAGATGGTGCAGTCCTACTCTGGACTGGATAATGTCCTGGAAACTCAGGTGCCAATGGAACGAAGGCAGACAGAGGGCGCTCGAGCAAAGGTAGGCCAAAGCCTGATGAATCCACGTCCAGGGAGTAGGCAGAAGAGGCATCCAGTGGTAGGCTTGAGTCAGGGCTGGTGGCGATCCAGAGGCAGTGGCAAGCAAGGCTAAGGTCTGATCACGGAGATAGTCAATAGCGTAGTCAGATGAAGCAAAGGTCAGGGTATGGAGAAAGGCAATATGTAGTTGGACAAGCATAGGTCTGGGGCTGGAGATAGGCTGTAGCGAGGTCAGGCGAAGCAGAGGTCTGGGTCTGGAGATATGCTGTAGCATAGTCAGGCGAAGCAGAGTCAAAGTCCTTGTAATCAATCCAAAGCATAAGCAGGGCAAAAACAAGGAAACAGGAACCAGGAACAATGAGGATCAGGAACATAGGGAAGAGACGAATCTCTTAGTAGCGAGTACTTGACCAGCGAGGAGACCTGTTGCAAAGGCAATGCTATGGAGCAGAGCCTGAGCTTAAATACTATGAATAGGTTGACATCATCATCCGGGGCCGTGGCTAGGTTCCAGTCACGGTCCCTACTTAAGGATCAGCGATGCACGCGTGCGTGCGCCTAGGGAGGGGCATGGCGCGAGTAGTGGCGTCTCTCCATGGGCCACATAGAGAGACGCGATGAGCAGTAGCAGCAGGACTGGGAACGCTGGGGACAGTGGCAGAGCTGGAGACACTGGGGGAGGCCCGAGGACAGAGCTGGCCGCCCAGCGCCACCAGCGAGGAGGAACCAGAGGCTGGAGTCCTTGTGGAAAGGTGAGGGGGCCGTGCCGCGGGTCTGCCGTGGACGGCACGCATAACATGAGAAAGGAAAGGGAATATAATCTGGGAGAGTGGACATGAACTGTGATAAGAAGAGTAGAGGTGAATTTTAGTTGAAGGGAACTTAAGAGGAAGAAAGAGGTAAAAGGGACTGAGAAAGAAGTTGTATGGACAGAAAGAACTAGGACTGATAGAAGAGGTAAACAAGGGAAGGGATGTGAGAAGAGAGGAGATTGAGGTGGAAGGAAGAGGCAAGAATTAATGAGTAGGGAGATGGAAATGGCAGGCAGGGGTGAAAATAGGAGGAAGTGAGAGAAGATGAGTTATAGGGAGACAGCTGGTGGATAGAAAGAGCTATAAAAATAGAGGAAAATATTAAATGTTAAGGAAATAAGAGGCAGATCAGAAAATAAATGTTAAAATAAAAGTATGAGGAGGCAGAAAGAAAATGAAGAGAAAGCCAAGAGCAAGCAGAGACAGAAGATAGAGTAAATCTACAGACACAAATGTTGGAAAATTGTTTATTTGAAGTCTGATGACGATTTCTCTGTTATCTAGGCAGGATCAAGGGTGGGGAGTGTTATGAAAAAAAATTTACAAAGCACAACAAGCAAGAGACTGGAAGTTCTTTTACTGTTAACCTTTTATTGATTCATGCATGCATGGGGAGCCAGCGTGCAGTAATGACTGATTCCAAACTGACATGGCATATGCAAGATTTAAATACACTGTTCCATGAACTATCATTTCAGAATCAAAGGTTGTCCCTTTTGCCTTCAGCTGTCTGCAATTAAAATGGAGATGATTCATCTAAGGAAGGAATTGTCCAGGTGTCAATTAACCTCTCATTCCTTGAACCATCCAGTATCTCTCACCCATCTCCCTCAGTGGTTTCAGAAACCCAGGAAAAAATGGTTTACAGTGGGCTCTGGTAGAACAAGACATGAAACAAACAGACACCCACCTTCCCCAACTTTACAGCATCCTGTGCATTAACCCCCACTCCCATTGAGATGTCAGACATCCAGGATCCAAAAACCCAGGAACAATTGGATAACAGTGGGCTCTGGCAGAATAAGGCCTGTTATGAAGAGACTGTTACCCCTACATAATGCTTTTTCTGCATTGGATAATAAAGAAATCTCAGCAATAGATATTGAAGTGATTTTTAAAGTGAAGTCACCTGATGCACCCAGAAGCCCTTCAACAGAACTGAATGTCATAAAAGAAAGCTGCTTCTGCTGGGAGACTCAATCATCAGAGGAACCAATTTGGGAGCGTATTTTGATGGTGACACATTACTCAAATGCCTTCCAGGATCCTCAGCTAGTAGAAATGCAAACCAGATAGTCCAAGTCATTGAAGAAGAAAGTAGGAACTTTGATATCAGTGTTATCCTCCATCTGGGGATCCATGAAGTACAAAAAGATTTCCAAAAACTAGGAAAGATAAGACACACTGTAGACTGAGACTATTACCATTTTGGAAGTATTACCTGTTCATGGAAAGTGAAATGAGAAGCTATGCCATATAGAGAATTTCAATTCTTGGCTCAAAACCTGGTATATAGAAAGTGGTTTTGGATACATTGGAGGCTGGGGTTGTGTATGGAGCAGTAAAAGGCTATATGGTAAACCGAGGTGATGTGTATTACGTTCCGCGGTATATAAAAAACTATAAATAAATAAATAAATAAATAATGGTAAGGATGGCCTACATTTGTCTGTAGCAAAAAGAAGGATGGTAAGTGAGAAATTCAGATAATATATTATCAGACATTTAAACTAAAGAATGGGGGATGGCAGAAGATGGCCAATGCCCTTACTATGTCACAGGGGCTACTGGTGCCATTGGTCAGCCCCTGTCACATGGTAGGAGCACAAGATGGCACCGATGGCCATGTGACAGGGGCTGACCAATGGCACCGGTAGCCCCTGTCACATAGTAGGTTAAAGGCTATCGGCGCCATTTTGAAACCAGCAGCTGAGGGTGTGAGTGCAGGGGATGGCTCTCGGACCCCCTGCTGGACCACCATGAAGTTTTGGTAAGTCTTGGGGGGGGGGGGTCAGGAGGGTGGGGGGTTTGTTTAAATTGGGTCCTTTAGGAGGCCGAATAATTTGTCGAGATTTGTTGTATTCATGGGGAATCGCGATATATTTCGCTTCCCCACGAATACAATGAATAAGGCCCTCTACGTTGCGGATTCCCAATTCGTAGGGAATGAATGCACACCCCTACTGGAGAATCCCTTCTGTGTAATCTACCAGCAGTAGGGAGATAATGGATGATCTTCAAGGGGCTTTGTTCATACAAATGGAAATAGAACTCACAATGGAAGGATTTATACTTGGTATAGTGCTCACTACCAGGGATAATGTCTCTAATGTCCGGGTGGGTGCCCACCTGAGCACCAGTGATCATCAAATGGTATGGTTTGATATTGCAAATAGGATACAGGGAGGTCACACAAAGAGCCAAGTTTCAAATTTCAAAAATACGGACTTTGTTAAAATGGGGATATACTTGGAGGTAGAACTAGAAGACTGGGAGAAAATGAGAGAGGTGGAACAACAGTGGGCCAAACTAAAAGGAGCAATTACTAAAGCAACAAATCTATAAGTTAGAAAAGTAAACAAAAGTAACAGAAATAAGAAACCTATCCTGTTCTCAAAGGAGGTGGCTGATAAAATAGAAGCAAAAAGAACAGCATTTAAGAAATATAAAGGATTCCAAAAAGAGGAACATCGGGAAGAATATCTGGTGAAACTGAGGGAATCAAAGAAAGTAATCAAGTAAGCAAAAAGTCAGGTGGATGAAAGGATTGCTAAAGAGATAAAGCAAGTTGACAAAACATTTTTCAGATATATCAGAGAAAGGAGAAAGGTCCGAAATGGTATAGTGAAATTGAAAGGTGAAAAAGATCAATGGGTGGAGAAAGATGAAGAAATGGCTGAAATATTGAACAAATACGTCAGTTCTGTGTTCACTAAAGAAGATCCTGGAGAAGGACTGTCACTAGTTAACAAGACTGTGGATGAGAATGAATTAGACAAAACTCCATTTACAGAACAGAATGTACGGGAAGAGCTAGGAAAACTGAAAGTGGACAAGGTACATCCCAGGATACTGAGAGAGCTCAGAGATGTGCTGGTGGGTCCGCTGAAGGACCTGTTCAATAGATTCCTGGAAACGGGAGCGGTGCTGCAAGATTGGAGAAGAATGGTTTTGGTCCCACTTCACAAGAGTGGGAGCAGAGCGGAAGCTGGAAACCACAGGCTGGTTAGCCTCACCTTAGAAGTGGGAAAATTAATGGAGACCCTGCTGAGGAAAAGATAGTGAACTATCTACAATCCAGTGGGTTGCTCGACCCAAGGAAGCATGGATTCACTAGGGCAAGGTCCTGTCAGACAAGTCTGATTGATTTTATTTGATTGGGCGGCTTTAGAACTGGATCAGGGAAGAGCCCTCAATGTAATTTACTTGGATTTTAGTAAAGCTTTTGAAATGGTCCCACATAGAAGAATCGTGAACAAAATGAAAAGCTTGGGAGTTTTTGCCAATGTAGTAGTTTGGATTGCAAACTGGTTGACTAACAGGAGACAGTGTGTAATGGTAAATGAAACCTATTCTGATGAAAGAACTGTGTTAAGTGGAGTGCTACAGGGATTGATTTTGGGACTGATTCTGTTCAATATCTTTGTGAGCAACCTGGCAGAATGGATAGAAGGTAAAGTTTGTCTATTTGCAGATGAGACTAAGATCTGCAACAGAGTGGATATGCCTGAAGGAGTAGAGAGAATGAAAAGTGATTTAAGAAAACTTGAAGCGTGGTCAAAGATTTGGTAGCTAGGATTCAAAGCCAAGAATTGCAGAGACATTCATCTGGCGTGCAGCAAGCCAAGAGATTAATGTAATGGGCGGTGAAAGAGTAATGCACACTAGAGATGTGAATCGTGTCCTCGATCGTCTTAACGATCGATTTCGGCTGGGAGGGGGAGGGAATCGTATTGTTGCCGTTTGGGTGTGTAAACTATCGTGAAAATCATTAAAATCGTGAGCCGACACACTAAAACCCCCTAAAACCCACCCCCGACCCTTTAAATTAAATCCCCCACCCTCCCGAACCCCCCCCAAATGCTTTAAATAACCTGGGGATCCAGCGGTGGTCCAGAACGGCGGCGGTCCGGAACGGCCCCCTCAATTGAATCCTGTTGTCTTCAGCTGGCGCCATTTTGCAAAATGGCCGCCGCAAAATGGCGGCGGCCATAGACAAAAATGATTCGACGCAGGAGGTCGTTCCGGACCCCCGCTGGACTTTTGGCAAGTCTTGTGGGGGTCAGGAGGCCCCCCCAAGCTGGCCAAAAGTTCCTGGGAGTCCAGCGGGGTTCAGGAAGCGATTTCTTGCCGCGAATCGTTTTCCGTACGGAAAATGGCGCCGGCAGGAGATCGACTGCAGGAGGTCGTTCAGCGGCGGTCCGGAACCCCCGCTGAACGACCTCCTGCAGTCGATCTCCTGCCGGCGCCATTTTCCGTACGGAAAACGATTCGCGGCAAGAAATCGCTTCCTGAACCCCGCTGGACTCCCAGGAACTTTTGGCCAGCTTGGGGGGGGCCTCCTGACCCCCACAAGACTTGCCAAAAGTCCAGCGGGGGTCCGGAACGACCTCCTGCGTCGAATCATTTTTGTCTATGGCTGCCGCCATTTTGCGGCGGCCATTTTGCAAAATGGCGCCAGCTGAAGACAACAGGATTCAATTGAGGGGGCCGTTCAGGACCGCCGCCGTTCTGGACCACCGCTGGATCCCCAGGTTATTTAAAGCATTTGGGGGGGGGGTTCGGAAGGGTGGGGGATTTAATTTAAAGGGTCGGGGGGGGGTTTTAGGGGGTTTTAGTGTGCCGGTTTTCCTGCCCTCCCCCTTCCCCCGATTTACGATTTTTTAACGATAAATCGGGGGAATTGGTATTGTATCGTGGCCCTAATGATTTTTTGACGATTTAAAATATATCGGACGATATTTTAAATCGTCAAAAAACGATTCACATCCCTACTGCACACAGACTGGGAGAGGGATCTTGTTGTGATTGTGTCTGATGATCTGAAGATGGCAAAGTAATGTGACAAGGTAATAGCTAAAGCCAGAAGAATGCTGGGCTGCATAGAGAGAGGAATAACCAGCAAAGAAAAAAAGAGGAGATAATGCCCTTGTACAGGTCCTTGATGAGGCCTCACTCAGAGTACTGCGTTCAATACTGGTGTCTGTACCTCAAAAGGATAAAGTCATGATAGAGGTGGTCCAAAACGTGCAACCAAAATGGTGAGGGGTCAGCATTGGTAGACTTATGAGGAGAGGCTGAAGGATCTGAATATGTACACCCTGGAAGAAAGGAAATGCAATGGAGATATGATACAGACCTTCAGATATCTGAAAGGTTTTAATGATGAACAATCATCAAACTTTTCCATTAGTATAGAAATCAGTAGAACAAGGAGTCATGAAATGAATCTCCAGGGAGAACGACTCAGAACCAATGTCAGGAAATACTTCTATCTTCTTCCAGAAGAGGTAGTGAAGACAAAAATAATAAAGAAATTCAAAGGAGCATGGGATAAACATTGTGGATCCCTAAAGGCTAGAGGTTGGAAATAAAAAAAAAGAGTGCATGGGGGTAACTAGAGGTAACTTGCTGGTTTGGCAGTTGGTACCCTTAACAAATAAGCCTTGATACTATTAATGCAACTCCATAATTGCTCTTTGTTTCAATGGCAGTGAGAAAAGGGGATCTGGATTCAGACAGCAACCATCGAGGGCCCCGACTTTTACGGCTTGGGGAACAAATAAACTTGGGGTTAACTAGCTCATGCAGTGCTTAGTACCCTTAATCACTAAGGGGTAGATTTTCAAAGGGTTACATGCGTAACATACGCGAGTAACCCCCGAAAGGCTGCCCCTGCATGCGCCGAGCCTATCTTGCATAGGCTCGGCGGTGCGCACAAGCCCCAGGATGCGCGTATGTCCCGGGGCTTTCAAAAATGGGAGGTTTGGGGGTGGGGCTGGGGGAGGGGCGTCGGTTCAGGGTGGTCCGGGGGTGGGGCTGAATCCTCCAGCACAGCGGCCTGTGCCGGGGGATGGTGAGCCGGCGAGCACAAGTTACGCCTGCCTCGGGCAGGCGGAACTTTTTCAACAAAGGTAGGGGGGGGGATTTAGTTAGGGCTGGGGGTTGGGTTAGATAGGGGAAGAGAGGAGAAGGTGGGGGGGCAGAGAAAAAGTTCCCTCCAAGGACAATCCAATTTCAGAGCGGCCTTGGAGGGAACGGGGAAAGCCATCGAGACTCCCCTCGGGCTCGGCACGCAAGGTGCACATGTGTGCAACCCCTTGTGCGCGTCGACCCCGGATTTTATAACATGCAGATTTTATAACATGGGCGTAGTTTTGTTCGTGCTGGGCTGTGCGAACAAATCTACGCCCGCGCATAAGTTTAAAAATCTGGCCCTAAGCCTGATACTTTGATGCAACTCCAACATTGTTCTCTGCTTGAGAAATTGCATTCAATCGGAATCCAAGGGCCCTATCTTTTATGGTCTGGTAAACTGATAAGCATGGGGGTAACCTGCACAGTGCAGCAGATACTGGCATAAGCTTGCTGGGCATATTGGGTTGATCATTTAGTCCTTTTCTGCCATCGTTTCTATGTTTACTTTATTACCAAGATAAAATGTTAAGATATCACTTTTTGTTTGAAGATGAAATGGTGAAGACATCTGCAATCCTAACTACTTTGGGAAAGCTAATTTAATTTTGAAAACAGCCTGAGAGAGATTAAGTTTACAGCCTCCCTTTTTAATCACAAGGGAAGCAATGAAAAATGTCTCCATCCATATCTTGTACCAGACAACTCACGCTATTTCTGGGATCTCATAGTGTAGACGTTTAAACCAACAATATATTTCACTTTGAAATTCTTTATTGAAAAGGATCTAAACCATTTTAACTATTTTAGGAGCAGCTGGTATTTGATCTTTTCTTCTAGCCCTTAGCCTCTGGGATAAATAAAGTATTTTACTGGAAGGATGGAGAAAGGAGAGAAGGCTTTGGTGGGATGCAATATCATTGGCTCAAAATCTCCCCTTAAACATAGGCAGGTCCAATATTGAGATGGGCAGCCATAAGTGCTTGAACTGAGGGCGAACTGAGGTGAACATTGTGCCTCTTGTTTACAAAAATACATTTAAAAAAAATTATGTGTTATATCCCACAGGAGACAGCAGTTATCTCTGAAGTTTCCAAATCAGGGGCAAGAAGCACAACATGCAGCTGTGGTCCAGGATCTGGGGATGCTGACTGCTGAACCATCAGGGCTCAGGACCTGCAGGTGGTGGAGGGTCTTAGGCAGTCTCTGCAGATATGGGACTCACTCTGGCCTGGAATCTGTGATAATTACAGCAGGGGTTGGGGATACAGGAACAGTTCCAGAAAAAAAGATCCTGGGCTCAGGGAGTGTAGATTAGAACATAAGAACATAAGAAAATGCCATACTGGGTCAGACCAAGGGTCCATCAAGCCCAACATCCTGTTTCCAACAGTGGCCAATCCAGGCCATAAGAACCTGGCAAGTACCCAAAAACTAAGTCTATTCCATGTAACCATTGCTAATGGCAGTGGCTATTCTCTAAGTGAACTTAATAGCAGGTAATGGACTTCTCCTCCAAGAACTTATCCAATCCTTTTTTAAACACAGCTATACTAACTGCACGAACCACATTCTCTGGCAACAAATTCCAGAGTTTAATTGTGCGTTAAGTAAAAAAGAACTTTCTCCGATTAGTTTTAAATGTGCCCCATGCTAACTTCATGGAGTGCCCCCTAGTCTTTCTACTATCCGAAAGAGTAAATAACCGATTCACATCTACCCGTTCTAGACCTCTCATGATTTTAAACACCTCTATCATATCCCCCCTCAGTCGTCTCTTCTCCAAGCTGAAAAGTCCTAACCTCTTTAGTCTTTCCTCATAGGGGAGTTGTTCCATTCCCCTTATCATTTTGGTAGCCCTTCTCTGTACCTTCTCCATCACAACTATATCTTTTTTGAGATGCGGCGACCAGAATTGTACACAGTATTCAAGGTGCGGTCTCACCATGGAGCGATACAGAGGCATTATGACATTTTCCGTTTTATTCATTATTCCTTTTCTAATAATTCCCAACATTCTGTTTGCTTTTTTGACTGCCGCAGCACACTGAACCTGTGGGGAAGGGGGAATCATAAATTGAAAGATGAACAAACCTGTTATTGAAGGGAAGCTGGTGAGAGTTGGGAACCAGTGATGGGATGGGTGAACCAAGCCTGCAGAGGAGGGCAGCTGGCTAACAGGGGTGAGGAGGAACCTGCTGGGAAGTAGGGGGAGGAAAAGAAGAACCGGAGAGGGGAACAGAGAAGGACAGAATAGTGAGAAATGAGAAGTAGAACAAGCTAAGAGGATATAGGGAGCAGTACTAGAACAGGGGTATTAAACAACTTCCCCCAAATATAAATTAAAAGTATACCCTGTTGGAGAATTAAGCCGGGGGAGTAAGGTGGGAAGGGAGGAAAGAGGAAAAATGTGGAAAGGAGGAGGAGATAAAAATTAGAGAAAAGGGGGAGAAAGCATGGCAGTGGCATATGAGGGTGGGGAGAGAGCGATTAGTGTAGGGCTATGGGGGGTGATGGCAAGGCTGGTGGAACCACTAGGCGAACTAGGACTGAGCCTAGGGTACCGACCATTAGGGGGCACGAGCCATGTGGGGCTCCAAGCAGCGGCTGCGCCAAAGAAGAATGGAAATTCAGCAATCTCCGCTCCTCTTTGTGCCGCGGCGTTGCCACTCGTGACCCTCCATGGCTCGTGCCCCGTAATGGGAGTGGTGGTGTGACCGGCGGGGGAGGGGGGGGCAGCACGATGAGGGGGAGGCGGGAGCAAGGCAGAAAGTGCTTAGGGCGCCTAATCCCTTTTGTACCGGCCCTGGGAGATGGAGAAAGAGGGAGGAGACTAATGGGGATGAGGTGAAGTTGGGGAAAAGAATGACTGATAGGACCTTGAGCCTTCCCTAGCTTTTGTTTTGCCACATGATTCTTCTCCATGTCCACCTTACTTATTCCTCTCTTGTCATTTAAATACAAGCTGGTCAGTCACACTCACAACTTGCTTTGTTTTGTTTTATTCTTTTTTGCTGGGGGAACTGCAATTTGTGTTGAGTTCAGCAACCCCAATCATTTTCAAGTTTGCTTCTAATTCTCTGGTTTGAACAAGAAGTAACAAAACCTCAAACCTTAGTGGTAGAAAACCTGAGTGAACTTGCAAAATATGTGAAGAAACTTCAGTAATCACAATTCATATTAGAAGTACAATGCGTTAGTCAGTGGAGATAATGTAAAAATGTTCACATCTAAGAGGTGAATTGTTGATATTTTTACAAGAGCTTAAATGCATTTCTACAAATTCTTCTGGGAAACAGATATTCATCTGAATTTGGGGGTTGGGGGTATGAATTTTCATGAGCAGTTATTGAATTTTGTTAAATTCAAATTTATTCACAAACTCATTTTGTATACATTTTCCTATTCTCCATCAACAACATGAATGTTTATTTAGGAATAAAAATATTTTTTTTGCAAAAAAAAGATTATCTTATAATGGAATTTGCTTTAAAATGCAATTGATGCATACTGTATACCAAAAGATTATGCTATTTGACAAAGGCACATCATTCTTTTGTTTTGCATTTTAAAAAATATTCTGTCTCACAGAGCTACTTCTATCAAACGGAATAATTCTTGAAAAGAGTAGAAACAGAGGAGAAAATAATGGCCCTGGCAACAGCGGAAAGAACTTGTGTAAAATTGCATGGCGAGGGGCCCTGGTCAAGTGAAGGAGATTCAAGTTCATGTCACTTGCCAAGGACCAGCTGAAATCAGGCATGCCAGAGAGGTGATGCACTCCAGCCCAGGAAGGTAGGAACGATGACTGCCACTACTGTGGTGATCTCCTGTCATCTAAAGAAACAAAGCTGAAGGAATTCTCAAAGGCTTCTCTTCAGCCCGGTGTATCACCCAGGCATGCCATTTGGAGTGGAGAGGGAGGACTGGGCATTAAAAAGAAATGCCACATGTATTGCACTAAACTGCAAATAAACAATGACTACAAATGAAATGAGCCCTTCAGATTTAAGTGAAGATCTTTTAACTTGGGTCAGCTTTCTAATTGACTCAATGGCTCAAACAATTTCAGCAAGACAGGGAAATTATTTTCCCTATGTGAAATACTTCTGATGTAGATATTTGGGACTGACCTAGTGAGAGAAAGAAATCAGATTCCTCTTATGGTAAAAATTACTTTTTAGTCGTGGATTCCCTATTGATTTCCCTAAGAAAAGCAAGACTCCATGCAGGCAGTGGAATAAAACCAGGAATGGATACTCTGATATCGCTGCAGTTAGCTGGCAACTCTAAGGCACATAAGAGTTTTAAAGAAAATTGGTAACAGCACTCCAAGTCTCACACTTACAATGCTGACCACTTTAAGTGACTGGAAATCTGGAATGTCCCCTGACTGGCTGCGGGTTACCCTGGCAACCCAGGATCCAAACCATTAAAAATGGCAGTATATTGAACTGTTTTGAGTCTAGTTCCTGACCTACATGTACAGTACTCTATTATCTTCCCACATTCTCATCATTCATCTTCCTTTATACATCTAGCCAAGTACTTTATCTTCTTTGCAGCTACAACAGGAGACACTATCATTACTCTCTTAATGCTTTGTTGGTTTGTAATTCTGTTTCTTTTTTTTTTTCTCAGCCTTTGTCTTTCTCCCTTCCCCCATTACAAATCCTTGGATCTAGCATCATTCTTTCTGTCCCCCTCCAGTACACTATAGAATGTTGCCTCCTTTCTGTCACTTTCAAGTTACATTATTGAGCGGCAAGTTTTCCTGCCACATTTGGCCTCAGCGGCTAACTTGCTCTGCTCACTTGATAATAGCAAGTAGTAAAGCTGTATAATAAAGCCTATGACAAATGTATTAGAAAGGATTACAAGGGAGTGACCAATTCTAAATGGAACATTTTCTTAAATATTCTTGAGGCACATGATTTGAATGCCTTCAGTTATTTAACTTAATGCTGTTTCTACGATAAGGCATGCTTTCATACATTTCTCCAAAATTTCATGCTGGCTGAAAAATAAAGTAGCATTGCCTCCTATTTGCAGCAATGTTTACATTTGCCAAAATCAGGAGGAAGACATTGGCTGCAGTACTGGGTAGGGAATATAGGGATTAATTTTTTTTTTTTTGAGAAGTTATATTTTAGAAAAATGATGAAGTTGCATTCAATTAACTGGAAGCTGAAAGAATGACCTACAGACTTTTCATGTCTTTTTTTTTTCCTTCTGTCCTACTGAAGAGATACTCAAATGATGCAAACTACTATTTTATAAACCTACTGCTCTACAGAGGATAACTGGAAACTTGAGAGGGCAATTTTCAAACTGTCTGCCTTGGGCCAAAGTTTACAGGTACTTTTTACCTCTGGACTTTGCACCCCTTTTCAAAGAGAAAGTAGGTGTGTACTTTGAAACCTGCCTCAGATACAAGTACCCATTAGAGATGTGCAGAGAAAGATTTTCAATTTGGTTCATTTATTCATTTTATAGGCCACCTTCATATGGTTCATTAGCTACAAATGAAAATAAAAAATACTGTATTTATTTGTTTACCGTTAAAGTCTATGGGGGAAGCAATGCAGTCTATTTTGGGTTCCAAAATTAGGGTTCTCTCATCGGTTCTAATAAAATGGGTAGGTAGACATTATCAGGAAGGTGAAGGCATGCCAAATCATCAAGACTATGACAACATTGCAGCAAAAGTAGCACTCCTGCCACTGCTGGTACCCCTTTGCACCTTAATAGGGCAAAGGAGTACCAGCAGTGGCGAGAGCTTTCCAAAGCTCCTGGCTCTCAGAGGGTCAAGTCCAATTTCTGGAGACTAGATTAGCAAATCTGGTGGAGCTGAGGCAGAGAGAAAGGTATATAGAGGAGACATTAAGGGATATAGTAGCCAAGTTCAAACTCCAGTCCAGCAGCTCCTGTGCGTCTTTAGAGGAACAAGGTCACCTGATCAGAGAACATTATCCTGATATAGCAGGAAGTGATTTTATAACAAAGATTTGCTCTCCAGGTGATGCATTATCTTCTCACACTGAGGATGAGTCTCCAAGGACTACTGCCCAGGAGGAATGGGTTAGGTCAGCCATCATTATTTGTGATTCGATTATTAGGAATGTACATAGCTGGGTGGCTGGTGAGGAAAGGTTGGTAACTTGCCTGCCTAGTGCAAAGGTGGTAGACCTCACACATAACCTAGAAAATATTTTAGACAGTGTTGGGGCAGAGCCAGCTGTTGTGGAACATGTGGGTGCCAACTATATAGGAAGGGAGGTATGTTATGGAAGCCAAATTTAGATTCTTAGATAGAAAGTTGAAATCCAGAACTTTGAGGGTAGCAATCTCTGAAATGCTCCCATTCCTCGTGTAGGACCCCAGAGGTAGGCAGAGCTCCAGAGTCTCAATGCATGGATAAGACAGTGGTACAGGGAAGAGGGCTTTAGTTTTATTAGGAACTGGACAACATTTTGGGAAGGGACAGCCTTTTCCAAAGAGATTGGCTTCACCTTAACTAAGGTGGAACTAGGCTGCTGGTGCTATCCTTCAAACAGGAGATAGAGCAGCTTTTAAACTAGAACTTTGGGGAAAGCCGACAGTTGCTCAGCAGCACATGGTTCAGAAGAAGGTATCTTCAAAGGATATGAAACTAATAGAGAAGTTAGGGTATCCTGATAGAGAGGTTCCAATGGAAGCAATAGTAGCCTACGTGCCTATAAGTAAAGAAACACCTGAGGTAAAAGGTCCCAATATACCCCTGTTAAATTATAAGCAAATTGTTAATACCAACACAAAATATACTTTGAAATGTATGTATGTAATGCCAAAGTATAAAAAGTAAGATAGGAGAGTTAAAATGTATAGCACTGAATGAAGAGGTAGACATAACTGGAACCTCAGACCTGGTAGAATTAGGATAACCAATGGCATACTGCTATACTAGTATATAAATTACTTTGCAATGAAAGGGTGCATCATCCTGCAGGGAGGACTGTTGCTTTATGTTAAGATGGCATAGAGTCCAACAGGATAAAGCTACTACAGGAGAATAAATGCACAGTAGAATCCATATGGGTGGAAATTCCGTGTGTGATATGGAAGAATGTAGCGATTGGGGTATACTACCATCAACTTACCATCAACCAAGCCAAAATGAACAGATGGATGAAATATGTTAACAGAAATTAGAGAAGCTAATAAATTTGGCAGTAAAGTAGTAATGGGAGATTTCAATTACCACAATAGAAAATAAGAGTCAGCTATTATATTATATTATATTATAATATAGTAATCAAAAAATGGGAACACAAATATCAATATTATAAATAGCCTCCATGAAGGTGTCAGAAGCCAGTCGCTGTGTTTATAATCAAAACCAGCCGGTCTTCTCTATCATCCACCTTCACACAAATTTATTTCAAAATCACTTTTTTTGAATTGTCTGTATGTTTTTTTTTAAAACTCCCAATCCAGAAATTATATCAACCCTGTCTAAGTAAAGTAAAGTAAAGAAAATAGTTAATCACACTCTCTCTCTCACATTCCACACTTATTTGCCAATAAAGACAGGAACAAGTTGAAGGACTTCTATATTTCAAGTTATGTCAAAGATTTTTTTTCTCTCTAAGGAAACAACACTGAGGTGCCTTTATTTACAGGTCCTGTGATTAAGCATTATCTCACCTTTATCTACAGGTGGAGTGTACATGATCAGAAGTCTGTAGGACTTAATAAAAATGTTTCTTTCTGAGATAGCATTCACTTCAATTAAATCAGCTCAGAATCAGGTCATCAATCATCTACTTTTCTCACATCCACTTTTCTCACATCCACTTAGCTAAGCACCACTGCTATTAATTGTAGAGATGTGAATCGTGTGCCCAATCGTCTTAACGATCGGGTTCGGCTAGAGGGGGAAAAAATCTGAATTGGTTCCGATTCACATCATTACTTTTTTTTTTTAGTGAGGCCCGACCCTTTAAAATTAACTCTTTACTTTCCCCCACCTCCCGAACCCCCCCCCCCCAAAGCTTTTTACGAGTACCTGGTGGTCCAGTGGGGACGTGGGGACCGATCTCCCGCTCTCGGTCCATCGGCGCCATTTTGGCTGCCACTCAAAAATGGCGTCGATGGCCCGATAAAAAACAAACCCACCCGACCCTTTAAAACTGACCCCTTAGCTTCCCCCACCCTCCCGAGCCCCCAAAAACATTTTAAATTTACCTGGTGGTCTAGTGGTGGTCACAGGAGCGATCTCCCATTCTCGGGCCGTCGGCTGCCACTCATAAAGATGGCGAAGATGGCCCTTTGCCCTTACCATGTGACAGGGTATCCGTGCCATTGGCTGGCTCCTGTCACATGGTAGGAGCACTGGATGGCGGCAGCCATCTTTAAATATGGCGGTGGCCATCTTTAAAGATGAGCCAGCTATAGAAAATTATCCTTAATTTTAACTAATTTATTTCCTCAGAAAAGGATTAGAATTACAATAAACATACTTTCACACACTGTCACAACAGCTCTGCCGGCCGCCTATATCACAGAGTCCTCTCTCAGATTGCACTGGCTTTCTCTGCCTCAGACTGCAACACACAGCCCTATTTCAGATTTCCAGCACAGTAGCTCTCCCTGCAGCCTCCAGGCACACAGCTCTCTCTCAGTCTCTGGCACACAGCTCTCCCTTCAGTCTCCATGTGCTTTCCCTCTGTAGCTTCTAACACAGCCTCCCTCTGCCTCAGTCTCCATGTGTATTCTGAAAAAAAAAAAATCCTCAGAAGAGATCCTTACTCCTGTGAAGTCTCTCAAGAAATAGTTCTCATCTACTTTAAAAAAAACCCCTTCTTATCCACCAAGAAACCCCCCCCCCAGCCTCTAGCGCACAACGTAACGCAAATGAAAAAGGTGTAGTTATTGGCCGCGCTAACACTACGGCTGTTTCGCGGCACACGATAAATCCTCCCTACTTTACATTTGCTCTGCCCCCTGAATACAAAATTAAAAATTTGCATTCGCAAATCGCGTTAACAGCTGTTAGCGCGATTTGCGGAATTATCACCCACGGTAACTCCTTGGAAAATGACCCCCTTAGTCTTAAATGTGCTACTTGTTAATTTCATGGAATGCCCCCTGGTCCTTCTATTATTCGAAAGTGTAAATAACCGATTCACATCTATTCGTTCAAGACCTCTCATGATCTTAAACACCTCTATCATATCCCCCCTCAGTCATCTCTTCTCCAAGCTGAACAGCCCTAACCTCTTCAGCCTTTCCACATAGAGGAGCTGTTCCATCCCCTTTATCATTGTAGTTGTTCTTCTCTGTACCTTCTCCATCACAACTATATCTTTTTTGAGAAGTGGCGACCAGAATTGCACACAGTATTCAAGGTGTGGTCTCACCATGGAGCGATATAGAGGCATTATGACATTTTCCGTTTTATTAACCATTCCCTGCCTAATAATTCCTAACATTCTGTTTGCTTTTTTGACTGCCGCAGCACATTGAGCCGACAATTTCAAAGATTATCCACTATGATGCCTAGATCTCTTTCCTATCATAAAATTGCCTATTATTGAGCTGCTTTGCGTGGATTTGCAAACTTAATGCATGCAAATCACATGCAAAGCAACTCATTCTAATAGGGGCAGGAATCTGGGCAGGGCTATGCAAAATATTACATATATCGTATTATATTGCCATGATAGGGCTATATCAAATGATAAACAGTGTATATTATATGATATATGCTGCTTTTATGTGTTACAGCCCTATCACATCTTGATATACCGTAGCTTACAATTTGTTTGCTTTTTATCAGACAAACACACTTAAAACTACCTACACTATTTCCAAGTACTCAGCTATTTTCCAAAAAGAACAAAAAATTGCTCTGAAACACAATTTGGGAAGAAAGCAGTCTGAAAATAAATTAAATGTACCAAACTGGAAAAAAAAGTGGGCTCTAAGTCCCTAGCATGCTGTCATCCACTAGTGAGTTGCACATCCAAGTTTAAAACCCACTGAATTTGATTATGGCAGAAAAGACCAATTGTCCCATTGAGTTTGCCCAGTTGTCTTCCTCCCTGCTTTTCTACCACTTTGCGTAGAGAATCCTATAAATTCACATGCATCATTGATCTCTGTGTCTGTTCTAAGCAAGTTTAAATTGAAGTGCTAACCTCCACAACCTCACGGGTAGACCATTTCAAGCCTTATATTCTTCTTCTTTGATTTTTACAAGTGAAACCCTCCCCCCTTCAGGGAGGAGAAGAAAGAGTATACTACTGAAATGAACTGCTACAGGGCAAAAGGCAATGCAGCAATGTAACATGATCCATCAGCCTGGAGGTCAGAGAGAGCCCTAAAAACTTATCAGACCCTCTACTGTGAAGGTAATTAAATGTCTATTGAAGAGATGAGTCAGAGAGTCAGGTTAGGGAATTTGCATGTGACATCCCCCCTGTCTACTGGTATGGACTTATAGTGAAATATCACTTCACTATTGAAAAATGGCAAGTATTAAATTGTTGAATTTTCACTGAAAAAGCCCTAAATTGAAGAACTCTGCATGCACTGAAAAAGTCCTAGCAAACAAACATTCTCACCCTGATTGATAAGGGGTAGGGTAGTGTCAGAAACCTTGGGTGCCTGGTTCTGAGAGCAGAAAAAAAAGAGCAGGCAGGATGGAGGAACTTGTACTTTTAAAGAAGAATTTTAAAAGCCCTGCACATACCATGACCAGAGGATACGTGCACAAGTTGGGCCAGCATGCACTGACTGGATTTTAAAAGCCACCTACTTATGCATATATCTCCCGCTGCACGCACAAGTGAAAAGTTTCTAAAAAGGAACGGAGCGTAGGCATGTCGGGGCCTAGCCAAGAAATGTGTCCATAAATACTTACGCGTCCTTGTGTGCGCAGGTGTTCCCTGCCATGTAAATCTACTTCTGCTTTGCATGACACATAAGTATTAAAACAAACAAATCTAGGCTAGTCAGCGGGGTTTTCAGGATTGGGGCTAACAGTGTTACACCCAAGGCAATTCAGCTACATGAATGTTTTTAGTGTTGAGACTGCATTCAGGGCACTCACCTTGGAAATTGTTTACATCTTAATAAAGGTTATGCAGTTTTCTTAGTCAGTTTAGACATGAGTGCTACATACATTCGATATAATGGACCATCGGCTTTTACTGAACAAATTGTTTGAAATAAGCATACATGACTGACCATTTGACTGGCTAAAGTCTTCCTTAAAGAAAAGGACATATCAAGTCACCTGCAATTCTTCAACCTTCCATAGGAGCTGTCACAAGTAAAGTGTTCCACAGGGCTCTGTATTATTTCTTATCCTTTTTAACTTGTATTTAGTTCCATTAGCAACTCTTATGCAGAGAGTCAGATTGTCTAGTTAATTTATGCGGATGATATCCAGAATAATAGCTGCTTGTGACCAAAGTAGCCACCAATCATCAACGTTAAAATTAAACCTCTCAAAATCTGAAGCTATGTGGTTCACCAGGAAAAATATTCACAGTCTCCCTTCCCTCACTATGGGGTAGATTTTAAAAAAGAATTTGCGCGCATCCATGCTACCCAGCACTCACACATGGACGTGCGGTTTTATAACATGCGCATGCCGGTCTCGCATGTTATAAAATCGCGGGTGGCGCTTGCAAGGGGGGGGGGGGGCAGACATATGCCAAAATCACGCGGCAACACATTGTATGGCTTCCCCAGTTCCTTCCCAGTCCGTTCCAATTAAGGGAACTTCCCTACACCCTACCATAACCTCCCTTCCCCTATCCTGCCCGCCCCCTATCTTTACCCTAGGTACCCCTATTTTTTTTTTTTTTTACCTTTTGCTCCTGCAAAGGAGCTGTAGCAAGTTGCGTGCGCCAGTCACTGAAGTTTCCAAAATAAAGTTGCCATCATTGGCAAGATGGACCAGTCATCATTCTCAAAGCATTTCAGCCAAGTTTTGCAGGCAATGATGAAGCACATGAAGGACTGTATCAACTATCTAGAGGAACCAGTGCAAATCCAGGAGATCAGGTGTGGATCTATTTATTTATTTATTTATTTATTTAAGAGTTTTTCTATACCGATATTAGTGGGGACATCATATCGGTTTACAGCGCAACTGCAGAATGGAAATTACAATTAACAGGTAAAGGGGGGGAGATTAAATAGGAACAGAGAAAATAGCAAAGAGCGAGAGGGTACAAACGCGACAAGCTGCATGGAAGCAAGAGCAGACCTTTCACATAATGTGCCCTTATGATGTCACAGGGGCTGACCAATGGCACCGGTCATATGCTCCTGTCACATGCTCCTAACATGTGACAGGTGCTGACCAATGGCACTGGTAGCCCCTGTGACATCATAAGGGCAAGGCTTTTGGTGCCATTTTGAGTCATAGCAGGCCTGACAGCATGGAGGGAGAGATCGCTTGCGGGACCCTGCTGGACCACCAGGGACTTTTAGTAAGTCTTGGGGAGGGATCGAGATGTGGGGGTGGGGGGGTGTAAGAAAGTAAAATTTAAGGGTTGGGGTGGGTTTTTTTGTTTTTTTTAAATAAATGCTCCCCTCCCCCCGCACTAACCTGAAAAACGAATTTTCCCCGACGCTCGGGGAAAATCCGTTTCTTGGTTCAGGTCCCCCCGAACCACAACGAATTAGGAATTGGACCTATGTTTTGAAAGCCAACATAGAGAATCAGCCATTGAAATTGCCTAATTCGTAATAAACGAATGCACATCTCTAATGCTAATACAGTAGCCTTGTCAAAAATGTACCTTCCCTCCTTTCTGAGTCACATCCTTAGGGCACGTCTGTCCACTCTACCACATCTGGGCTCAGAGAGGAGAGGATGAGTTCCTCTATGGGGGGTCAAAACTATAGAGCATGGAGGACCACCCCTCGTCCTAAACTGTGACACCTGTAATTTTGCTGCCTTCTCCTTTACCTCGCTGTGGGTGTTCTGCCAGTGGTGCTGTATCTGCTTGCTTGACATTGCAAGGTTTATATTCAACCATGAAGCAGCTAGTTAAGTTAGCCAGAAGCAGCTATCCAGCTAACTTAATTAGGATATTCAGTGGCTCGGCCACATCACTTAATACCCTTGGCTATCCTAAAGTTAGCCAATTATGTCAAACTGGCTAACTTTATGACAGCCCTGTGGGCGACCAGAGTTAGCAGCATTAGTTAAGTGGCCTGCCGCCAGAATGCCTCCAAATTTTGCTCCTAAATTCTAGGTGCACATCTTGATGTGCACCTAGAATTAGGTGTACATGGCACTGAATATTCCTGACTAGCCATTTTGATGGATAACTTTTCAATTATCCGTCTAAATGGCTTTTGAATATTGACATCCACGTGTCTTCATGCAAGGTTCTTACATCAGTGGTAATCACTGACCAACTACTTTTCTTAGTAGGGATGTGAATCGTTTTTTGACGATTTAAAAAAATCGTCAGATATTTTTTAAATTGTCAAAAATCGTTAGAGTTGCGATACAATAGAAATTCCCCTTATTTATCGTGAAAAATCGTAAATCGGGGGAGGGGGAGGGCAGGAAAACCAGCACACCAAAACAACCCCTAAACACACCCGACCCTTTAAAACGAATCCCCCACCCTCCCGAAACCCCCCCAAAATGTTTTGAATTACCTGGTGGTCCAGTGGGGGGGTCCCAGTGCGATCTTCCACTCTCGGGCCATCGGCGCCATTTTGGCTGCCACTAAAAAAAATGGCGCCAATGGCCCGATAAAAAAAAAACCCACCTGACCCTTTAAATTGACCCCCTTAGCCTCCCCCACCCTCCCGACCCCCCCCCCCCAAAAAAAAAAAACCTTTTAAAATTACCTGGTGGTCCAGTGGGGGCACGGGGAGCAATCTCCCACTCTCAGGCCATCGGCTGCCACTAATAAAAATGGCGCCGATGGCCCTTTGCCCTTACCATGTGACAGGGTATCGTGCCATTGGCCATGTGACAGGGGCCAGCCAATGGCACGGATTCCCTGTCACATGGTAAGGGCATTTGTGAAATTAATTTGTAATAACAATTTATATTTGTATTTTTTGTATCTCAAAAAAGACATATTTTTTAATTTGTGGATATGAATGAGTGAGTGTGCTAGCTTAGTTTTATTGTCTATACAGGTATATATGTGTGGGATTTTCAATAAATTTTGTATGTTTCATATATACATTTTGGCTCTCTAGGATTTGTGTAATTAATGACAAGACTATAGAGAGTTGTACTTAAGTACCCTTTGTGTAAATAAACCTTAATGGATGCCATGACAGCACAAGAGTTCACACTAATTACAGATAAACCAACACACAGAGCCGGACACTCTCTAGACCTACCTTTTATAAACAATAAATACATAGAACACCTAACAACTAGCTATACTCAAATCCCTTGGTCTGACCATTTCCTGATCCAATCAAGCATGAAAATTCGACACCATCAGACCATAACAAAACAAACCCCCATTGAACTTACATATAGACCACCCTACAACTGCGAAGAACTAAAAGATAAATTAGAAGACGAACTAACCAACATACCAGCTACAGACTGTTGCCTAGCTACAGACCATTGGTTAGAATCAACAAAAAAAATAGCCAATACGGTAAACCCCTTGAAAACAATACATATCAAATTAACTAAACAAAATAACCAATGGCACAATAGAAAAATAAAGGATGCAAAAAGAAAACTCAGAAAATTTGAAAAAACATGGAGGAAAAACAAAACAATTGAAAACCTAACCAAATTCAGGAAACACCTAGCTTACTACAAACAACTAATCTTAAATACTAAAAAAGATTACTATAGTAATAAAATACAAAAATTTGCCAACAACCCAAGGACCCTCTTTGCTATAGTAACAAATCTTACAACCGATAAGCAAGAGTCAACTCAAAGTATACCAGAATCAAAATGTAACAAAATAGCTCAATTATTTAGTGACAAAATATCAAACCTAAGAAATAAGCACCCAAATAACACCAAACAAGAAATCATAATGCAAAAGAGAGATGTTAACCCATGGTCAGACTTTGAAGAAATATCACAACTAGAAGTAGAATCTATGATAAAAAATACAAACCCCGCCCCCCATATGATTGATACCATACCCACAACAGAGATAAAAAAGATCACCAAGGTAGTAGCCCCAACCTTAACGAACATCATAAACCTATCCCTAACAGAAGGAAAAATGCCAGACATACTGAAAGGGGCAATCATAAAACCAATAATAAAAAAGAAAAATAGTGACCCCCTAATTCTCAACAACTACCATCCAGTCTCCAACCTCCCATTAATTGCCAAATTAATAGAGAAAGCAGTACAAAAACAATTAGCTGAACACCTAGACGAAAACAACATACTATACCCTTCGCAACACGGTTTCCGTAAACACTACAGCACTGAAACATTACTCCTTTCATTAACCGACAACATCTTAAGAGGTTTCGATAACAGCAAACATTACATCCTTATAATGCTAGACCTATCCGCAGCTTTTGACATGGTAAACCACCAAACGTTACTCAAAAGACTAGAAATAGGATTATGTAACAAAACGATCAACTGGTTTAAATCATACCTTAGCAATAGGTTCTTCCAAGTCATGATAAAAAACACTCTTTCAAAAAACTTAAACTCGAAACTGGAGTACCTCAGGGTTCAGCTCTGTCTGCCACCCTCTTCAATATATATATGCTGCCCCTTTGTCATCTATTGGCAGGACTAGGGATAATTCATTACATTTACGCTGACGACATTCAGCTAATTCTACCAATAGAGGACTCCATTGATAAAACACTAGGATTAGCAAACTTGTACCTTGACATAATAAAACAACTTCTAACCCAAATGGAGCTGGTTATTAACATTGATAAAACAGAATTCCTACACCTTGAACGAAAACAATCTGAAATCATCAAAACACCAATAATGCTAGGAAATAACCAGAAAATAGAACTGGCCAAAAAAGTAAGAAACCTGGGAGTAATAATGGATCCAGAAATCAATTTAAAACAACACATATCCTTAAAAGTAAGGGAAGGCTATGCAAAACTCATGATACTGAAAAGATTGAAACCGTTACTCACACCTGACCACTTCAGAACAATCCTACAGACACTTGTTTTCGCCAGTACTGATTACTGTAATGCACTCTTACTGGGACTCCCCACCTCATCAATCAGACCACTGCAAATACTCCAGAACACTGCAGCCAGAATTTTAACAGGAAAAAAAAGAAGGGACCATATAACTGAAACTTTAGCAGAACTAAATTGGCTACCAATTGAATACAGGATCAAGTACAAAGCCTTATGCACAATACACAAACTAATATATGATAAAGAAGCTGACTGGCTAAACAGCTCTAAGAGTCCATGTACCGCAAAGGAACCTTCGTTCGGCTAACAAGGCACTACTAACAATCCCCACAGTAAAATCAGCTAAACTAACACAAGTAAGAGAAAGGGCTTTATCACTGGCAGGGCCCTTTCTATGGAACACAATGCCCACTGGACTAAGATTACAGAGCAACATCAAATCCTTTAAAAAAACCTTAAAGACATGGCTCTTTAAGCAAGCCTTTCCAAAAGAAACAGTGGGGTAGAGAGGGAGAGAGAGAACGAAAAATACAGGAAATTGCAAGCCAAAATAAATGGCACCACAATATTATAAATACATAGTACAGTAGAGAAACAGACCAAAGGAAAGTACCACAATAAACCTTCCCACAACTATTTCATCACTACCCAAAAATGTATATTTATTAATGATATTGTTACCGTTTGTAGCTGGCACTTGTTAGAATGTATGATACCCACCTATATATACATTATTTGTGCCTATTTGTGAACCGTTGCGATGGTACATAACTTAGCAACGGTATAGAAAAGTTTTTAAATAAATAAATAAATAAAATAAAAATAAAATCGAGCCGGACGATAAAAATTTTAAGATTTTGAATCAGAACCGATCAGATTCCGGTTCCGATTCACATCTCTATTTCTTAGTCCCTCAGGAGCCTTTGAATGAAACAGCAATGTATATGCTCACACATGCGCCTTCTCTGCATCAGAGAAGCGCACATCATGCACTTGCTTCTGGGGAGCATCAATGCCACTGGACCCTGCCTACTCTTCCTAACCAACTGCCTCTCTCTCCACCTGTGCCAACTTCCTTTTTCCTCCAGCTCTTTTCTCCTGCTCCTTCTGTACCCTTTCTGCCATTTCCTTTCCAGCACCAATGGCATTGTCTCCCATGTTCTCCATTTTGACGCTAGAGACAGCTCATGGGAATTGGGAGGAAAAAAAAAGATTGCATACCTCAGTTAGAATTTGTTTTGAAAGCCAATATAGAGAATCAGCCAATTTACCACTAACAAATTCAAATAACTTACCACAAACAATTCCAACAAATTCACCACAAACAACTACCAACAAAGTGGAGTGGATAATCGAACAGCACTCAATTGCAGTACTTGGAACAAATTTATCCACATGGTCGCATAAACAGAGAGAAACACAAGCAGTTAACAGAAGGACAAGGGAGAAAGAGAGCAGAGAACATTATTTGGCCAGAACAAGCCACATGGTAACATGAACAGATAGGAATACAAGCAGTTACTGAAAGGACAGGGGAGTAACGGAGCACAGAACACCATGCGGCTGGAAGAAGCAGCATGGCAATATGAACATATAGGAATATAAGCAGTTACTGGAAGGACAAACAAGAAAAAGAAGTCTAAAATAAAATTAATAAACCCCAACAACCAATAAATACATCTGTAATACTAAAGGCAATTGCTAAGTCAATCAATGAAAAGTAAAGTAACACACAAAAAATCTAGAACAGAATAAATAAACACCAGCAACCATGAAATAAAAATTGTGAAAGGCAATTGCAAGTAGTGGAAACTTAACAATTTACAAACCGAATAAACAACAAATAATATAAAAAAATAATAACATTTATCAAGCAGTGCAGATTGGAAAAAAGAACGAAGATTAAATTAGTAATTACCTTACTTCTGGAATATCCAAGAATGTGGAACTCCAGGAATGTAGAACACCATGAAGCACAGCACCAGTCCACACCACCAGCACAGAGCACAGGATCATTCTGGACTGAGCACAAAAAGACAGTTGGACTCCTAGCAGTTGGACAACTAGCAGCTATTTATATATACCCTGAAGGTTCTTATGTTCTTCTTCTTAAGGCTGATGACCAAATTATGATGTCACATTGGGGGTACACCTTTAAATTTCAAAAGAATAATAATTTTTAATATACATTCTCAGATTCCATTGTCAGAATGGAAGCACATCCATAACGCATGCACATTGTGGACGTGCGATGCAATACAGATGCCCAATGCAATAAACTGAGAGTGCTACGGATGCACTTTTTTCAATAGTACACATTTTTGGTGCCCTTTTCAATTCCGTTTTATTTGAATACTGCATTGAGTGCTCAAGGGAAGTGGAGATGCACAAATAATAAAAAAAAAAGGGGCACATTTTGGACTCGCATTTTAAAGCACTTTTTATTGCATCGGCCCCATAAAAATGGGTTTTACATATGTAAATGCACTTTACCCATGCAAGTGGGCTTGTGCGCATCGACTGTATTTTAAAAAGCATCCAGATATGCACGTAAATGCCACAGCACGTACATCTAAAAAAAATTCTGAAAAGGAGTGTGGGATAGGTGTGGTCTGGGTGTGGCATGGACATATTGGGGCCTGGCCAAGAAATACACGTGTAAATAGTTACACGCCCCGGTGTGCATTGAGATCCCCTGCCATGTAACTTTTTTTTGTGCTTTGGATGACGTATAAATCATAAAATAAAAGGACCGAGCCATTTCTGAGGGGTATGAAGGGTCTGTGGTAACTGAGTGGAGTGTAGAATATCAAAGCAGGTGCAGTTGGAGGACCTAGCTGTTCAACAGGGCGAACTGGTGCATGAACTGGTAAACTGGGAATGGCATGGGTGCGCACCCCTTTTAAAATCCCCCAACTTACATGGTAGAAGCGAGATTTGCACACCCATTTAAAATCTGGTGAACATATGCATGCAGCCAGGTTATTTTATAATATGGTCGCATATATGTGTACAATTTATAAAATAGCCATGTACCTGGGCTCAGGTCAACGCACGCATACAAATGTGCACCTGTGCGCGAGTTTGAAAGGTAATGTCATTGTGCACACATATGTTCATTTTTATGTACGCAACTCTTTTAAAATTCACCTTCTAGTCTAATAAACTTGTATATATTTGT
This sequence comes from Rhinatrema bivittatum, assembly GCF_901001135.1. Classification (NCBI taxonomy): domain Eukaryota; kingdom Metazoa; phylum Chordata; class Amphibia; order Gymnophiona; family Rhinatrematidae; genus Rhinatrema; species Rhinatrema bivittatum. The sequence continues at coordinate 96,077,308 of NC_042618.1, forward strand.
AAATACTGCCAGCCCTGTTAAGAACATAAGAATATAAGAAATTGCCATGCTGGGTCAGACCAAGGGTCCATCAAGCCCAGCATCCTGTTTCCAACAGAGGCCAAACGAACCTGGCAAGTACCCAAACACTAAGAAAATCTCATGCTACTGATGCCAGTAATAGCAGATGCCATTCTTTAAGTCAATTTGATTAATAACAGTTAATGGACTTCTCCTCCAAGAACTTATCCAAACATTTTTTAAACTCAGCCACACTAACTGCACTAACCACATCCTCTGGCAACAAATTCCAGAACTTGCCAGGTTCTTGTGGTTTGGTTTGGCCTCTGTTGGAAACAGGATGCTGGGCTTGATGGACCATTGGTCTGACCCAGCATGGGAATTTCTTATGTTCTAATATTCTTAATTGTGCATTGTGAAAAAGAACTTTCTCTGATTAGTTTTAAATGTGCCACATGCTAACTTCATGGAGTGACCCCTAGTCCTTCTATTATCCGAAAGAGTAAATAACCAATTCACTTTTACCTGTTCTAGACCTCTCATGATTTTAAACACCTCTATCAATTCCCCCCTCAGCTGTCTCTTCTCCAAGCTGAACAGCCTTAAGCTCTTCAGCCTTTCCTCATAGGGGAGCTGTTCCATCCCCTTTATCATTTTAGTCACCCTTCTCTGTACCTTCTCCATCGCAACTATATCTTTTTTGAGATGCGGCGACCAGAATTGTGCACAGTATTCAAGGTGCAGTCTCACCATGGAGCGATACAGAGGCATTATAACATTATGTTCACAGTCTCATCTGTTTTCCTGGGGTAAAGGGAGAGAAATCCTACCCACTAACACGTTTTTCCCCAGATAGAGACACCAGGCACCAAGACCACAAGGACTGATGAAGTCTGACAGAGGAAGACACCAACTAGGTCGGTCTCAGACCCAGAAACACCACGCAGAGTAAATGAGCATTGGGACGTTACACATGTTCCATGCATAATCAAACACCAGACTCCCCTTCCGACACAGTATATTTTTGAATTTCTCTCTCTTTATCTTTCTCTACATGCTCCATTTTTTTTAAACTTAGACCCATCTATAAAAAAAAAAAAGTGAATGTTTATCGTTTCTTTGTAGGCAATGACTAATCATGGTTACATGTAAAGATAAGCCTTACACATTCACCTCCATTAAGATAGATTCTTTATTATAGCAAATGTTAATCAAGGTGAGCACTGTGAGATTTATCTTTCCATTTTCTCAGTCACTTGACTGCTCAAAAGTCATCATTTGCTACCCTTGGTCTCACAGTAGTAGTGCTGCAAGAGAAAAGCATCTAAATGATTTTTCAGCTAATAACATGGGAAGATAATATAATTGTTTCTCCTATTTACTTTAGAGTACACAAGTGCATCAGTTTCAACTTTACCACTATTTATTTTTTATTCTTATAGTGTATATAGATGAAAGGGTACTTATTTCAAACTAGATTGCCCTACCATTTCTCACTAATATCCTATCTAATGTGTGTTACAATCCATTTTTGATCCATACTTTAAAATATCCTCTGTAGAATCTTATTGTGTTTCTACAGTATTTATGAACAGAATTGATTTCTGAAGAAAGAACAAGATGAAAAATGCCACAGCAAGCACAATGTGAGAAGTATATTAAAAATCCAGTACTTTTACTATAAATAATTTAAAAGTTTGGGAGACCACAATAGTGTCTAAAAAACTTTGATATGTGTATTGCATATGTTCCCTTAAGAAACATGAATAAAAATAGCAGGGATGTGCTTTTGTTTGAAACTAAATGGGAAATTTCAAACACATTTTTTTTTACATTTTATTTCATTTTCAAATAGCAGCTGCCATTGTAACCAACCCCCTCCCCCTTCATAGCATACCTCACCGGATTCCCCCGAATCCTCCACAAAACCACTTACCCCATCCATGGGTCTAAGGGGAAAGGATGATTCCTAGTGATCCTGCCCCGCAATGTGTATGTTTCAAAATGGCACTAGCAGGTTTTGAGGCTGGCGCCATTTTGTTTACCACCCTATAGAAGTACATCCATATTAAGAACATGATGCAGTAAAAGGACCTGCCTGTAATATTTTGAAATGGAGACCTGGTAGGGCAGGAAAGATTTGAGATTGCTCTTGCGCCATAGTCCTGCATATGGGATAAGTGGTTGGGGGAGACATGGGAAGTCTTGGGAGGGCACTTTAAGGAGCTTTGGTGGCAGCAGAGATGGGGGGACTCAATATTTTTCTGTTTGTTTTGTTTTTCATTTTATTTGTTTATTTCATTTAAAACAGACTAAATTAAACTTCATAAACAGCAAATGAAATGAAAATAATGAAAAAGCAAAATAATGAAATGAAAAACAAAACAAAAAGAAAAAATTGTTCAATGCATATGCCTAGAAAACAATTTTATATAGGGACAGGGAGCCTATCTTTCAAATCTATTCATGGTACAGCATTTGAGCATGCGCGCATAAGTGGATACATGGAAATGTATCCTAGTATTTAATAAAGTGTTCAGTTGGAGCTCTGAAAGAATGCACATATGTTTCAGTATGAGCAAATATTTCCAATGCAAGAAAATGCTTACTTTACCTATTTTATAAACATACACGCAGAAAAGATACATTTAAAACTATTGGGGCGGATTTTAAAAGCCCTGCTCGCGTAAATCCGCCCGGATTTACGCGAGCAGGGCCTTGCGCGCCGGCGCGCCTATTTTCCATAGGCCTGCCGGCGCGCGCAGAGCCCTGGGACTCGCGTAAGTCCCGGGCTTTTTTGGCGGGGGCGTGTCGGGGGCGGGGCCGATCGACGCGACATTTTGGGGGCGGGACGCGGCATTTCGGGGGCGGGCCCAGGGGCGTGGTTTCGGCCCGGGGCGGCCCGGGGGCGTGGTCGCGCCCTCCGGAACCGCCCCCGGGTCGCGTCTCGGCGCGCCAGCAGCCCGCTGGCCCGCGGGGATTTACTTCTCCCTCCGGGAGGCGTAAATCCCCAGACAAGGGTAGGGGGGGGGTTTTAGATAGGGCCGGGGGGGTGGGTTAGGTGGAGGAAGGGAGGGGAAGGTGAGGGGAGGGTGAAAGAGAGTTCCCTCCGAGGCCGCTCCGATTTCGGAGCGGCCTCGGAGGGACGGAGGCAGGCTGTGCGGCTCGGCGCGCGCCGGCTGCCCAAAATCGGCAGCCTTGCGCGCGCCGATCCTGGATTTTAGCGGCTACGCGCGCATCTGCTAAAATCCAGCGTACTTTTGTTTGCGCCTGGAGCACGAACAAAAGTATGCGAACGCGCCGTTTTTAAAAATCTACCCCATTGTTTGCAAACCCATATGCATGTGCAAATGGGATTGTATGTTTATGCACATGTATTCCATATCATGCATACAAATGCATGCTAATGATCTAAAATACATACAATTTTAACATTAATGTTACACGTGGACTTTTGCATATATTTGTACATGATATGTAGTTTAAGTGAATATTTGCAAGTACCATCCTCGTGCATGTTTCCACAATGCACAACTTCCAGTTCATCAGGGGTATGTAATTTCAGCAATGCTGGCACCTGCCAGACAAATTAACTTCACCACCAGGGACACTGCCTACCTGGTGACCCTGGTGGTGGAGCATGATAGAGACCTCTTACCCATCCCTGAGGTCCACCTCAACCTCTGGTGCAGTAAGCAGGCCTGGAAGGACGATATTTAACCATGGAGCTTTGAACCCATGTGGGGTAAGTAAAATGTGGGTAGTTGGAGTCAGGTCATGATGTGCATGGGAGGGGGGGCCCAATATTGGAGGCTCTAAGAGTATAGGGATAGGAGTAGGGTCAGGTCAGGATGTGCATGGAAGTCACTAGGGATAGCTCACTGTGGCCTACAAACATGGCAAAAATCAATGGGTATGCCTGTATACAAAAATAGATCATTTCATTACTAGCATGATGTATATATTAGGGATGTGAATCGGGCTTCGGACAATTGAAAATATCGGACGATATTTTCAAAATCATCAGAAATCGGGGGCTCCCCCAAAACGATAGGAAAACCCCACGATATTGATCGTGGGGGTTCTCTTATCGTTTTGGGGGAGGGCGGGAAAAACGGCACACAAAAATAACCCCTAAACCCACCCCGACCCTTTAAAACTAATACCTTAGCTTCCCCCACCCTCCTGACCCCCACAAAAACTTTTTACAGGTACCTGGTGGTCCAGAGGGGGTGCCTGGAGCGATCTCCCGTTCCCTTGCCATCGGCTGCCACTAATCAAAATGGCGCCAATGGCCCTTTGCCCTTACCATGTGACAGGGTATCCGTGCCATTGGCCGGACCCTGTCACATGGTAGGAGCACTGGCTGGCCGGCGCCATCTTGTGTCCTACCATGTGACAGGGGCTGACCAATGGCACCGGTAGCCCCTGTAACATAGTAAGAGCAAAGGCTATCGGTGCCATTTTGAATACTGGCAGCCGACGGTCCGAGTGCAGGAGGTTCCACAAGTAAAATTGATTAATAGCCAATAATGGACTTCTCCTCCAAGAACTTATTCAAACCTTTTTTGAACCCAGCTACACTAACTGCACTAACCACATCCTCTGGCAACAAATTCCAGAGCTTTATTGTGCGTTGAGTGAAAAATAATTTTCTCCGATTAGTCTTAAATGTGTTACTTGCTAACTTCATGGAATGCCCTAGTCCTTCTATTATTCGAAAGTGAAAATAACCGAGTCACATCTACTCAATCAAGACCTCTCATGATTTTAAAGACCTCTGTCATATCCCCCCTCAGCCGTCTCTTCTCCAAGCTGAACAGCCTGGTTGATGTTCTGTCAATTTCATCTCGAGCATCCTTTGAAGCCTAAACCTGGTACCTGCAGAGGAGACCGCCCTTTGAAGGGGGGTACTATTACAACTGTCGCTGCCTGACGTCTCCACTCTGCCCTCCTTACCTCTTTGGTGACTCCTCCCACGGTTTATGGATTTCTGGATGCCGCGGCATCTGCCTGCCGTCCTCTCCGGCGTTCCCGGTCCGGCTTGGGCGCTACATCCCGCCTTGTTGTTCAGCTGCCATAGGGCGTGCGCGCTGCGTGGCCCTGCTTCTTATTCCTTCTTTGGCGCGAACCTCAGGAGCATCCCCCTGTGATGACGTCAAGCATCCCGGATACAAAAGCCTACTCTGTTTGCTTGCTAAACGAGTTAGCAAGGGACTCCTTACGGATGGGATTCGCTCTCCATACCTAGCTACTCTGCCTCTCCTTATTGGACTTACTCTATCAGGGTACCCGCTCCTCAGGGGCCTCTCTCTTTTCTTTCTTGTTACTGTCTGGAACCGGTACTCACTCCTCGAGGGCCCATGTTCCCGGACTACCTGCCTGAGCTCACTTCTGCTTGGAAGAAACCACTGCCTACACCATCAGTGAGTCACCATCTAGACTCTCTCAGAGCTGTTCCCTGGAACCAGGTACTCGCTCCTCGAGGGCCTGCCTCTATTCCAGCTTCTGTGTTACTTTTCGGGGGAAACCGCTATGTGAGTAATCAACCAATGAGGCTCCATACCAGAATCCTGTGTATGCTCCACTGTACTCACTATTTCACTTTCTCTCCACTACAGCACAGCTATTGAGGGATCGCTGTTCCAGTGACCTGAGGGACTACAAGCCCAGCCGGGATCATCTCTACTCACTACTGCCTCCTCTGGTGGCTTCTCAACTCTGTTTAATAAAAGATAATTCTGTGTTGTGTGTCCTAAAGCTGAGCCTGACCTGTGGTCCCTCATGGGACTTCCCCCTGTGGGTGTGGTCATCTGCCAAAGTGTCCAAGGGTCCACCCAAAACCTTACAAACAATAACAGCTATAATGCCCTCATACTATATAGGTATTTATACCTCTATATGAGGCCCACCTAGTTACTCGAGGTGAGGTTTAGGTAATAGTGTAGGAGTTAGGGGCCACTTTGACATTCAGAGTGAGACGTACAAACAGAATAGTGCACTCTTGTGATGATTTGATGTCCTTCGGAGTGAGAAAACTCACCCAAAGATGAGATTTGTAAAATTTTCTCTCAGCCTAGCTTGATGTTACCCAGGTAGAGAGCCCAGGTAGAGCCCAGGTAGAGAGCCCAGGTAGAGTGCACAGTTCTGTTCGTATGTCTCACTCTGAATGTCAAAGTGGCCCCTAACCCCTACACTAATACCTAAACCTCACCTTGAAAAAATAGGTGGGCCTCATAAAGAGATATAAATACTAGGGATGTGAATCGTGTCCTCGATCGTCTTAACGATCGATTTCGGCTGGGAGGGGGAGGGAATCGTATTGTTGCCGTTTGGGGGGGTAAAATATCGTGAAAAATCGTGAAAAAATCGTGAAAAAATCGAAAAAATCGAAAAATCGCAAAACCGGCACATTAAAACCCCCTAAAACCCACCCCCGACCCTTTAAATTAAATCCCCCACCCTCCCGAACCCCCCCCCCCCAAATGACTTAAATAACCTGCGGGTCCAGCGGCGGTCCGGAACGGCAGCGGTCCGGAACGGGCTCCTGCTCCTGAATCTTGTTGTCTTCAGCCGGCGCCATTTTCCAAAATGGCGCCGAAAAATGGCGGCGGCCATAGACGAACACGATTGGACGGCAGGAGGTCCTTCCGGACCCCCGCTGGACTTTTGGCAAGTCTCGTGGGGGTCAGGAGGCCCCCCCACAAGCTGGCCAAAAGTTCCTGGAGGTCCAGCGGGGGTCAGGGAGCGATTTCCCGCCGCAAATCGTTTTCGTACGGAAAATGGCGCCGGCAGGAGATCGACTGCAGGAGGTCGTTCAGCGAGGGTTCCGGCGCCTCGCTGAACAACCTCCTGCAGTCGATCTCCTGCCGGCGCCATTTTCCGTACGAAAACGATTTGCGGCGGGAAATCGCTCCCTGACCCCCGCTGGACCTCCAGGAACTTTTGGCCAGCTTGTGGGGGGCCTCCTGACCCCCACGAGACTTGCCAAAAGTCCAGCAGGGGTCCGGAAGGACCTCCTGCCGTCCAATCGTGTTCGTCTATGGCCGCCGCCATTTTTCGGCGCCATTTTGGAAAATGGCGCCGGCTGAAGACAACAAGATTCAGGAGCAGGAGCCCGTTCCGGACCGCTGCCGTTCCGGACCGCCGCTGGACCCGCAGGTTATTTAAGTCATTTGGGGGGGGTTCGGGAGGGTGGGGGATTTAATTTAAAGGGTCGGGGGTGGGTTTTAGGGGGTTTTAGTGTGCCGGCTCACGATTCTAACGATTTATAACGATAAATCGTTAGAATCTCTATTGTATTGTGTTCCATAACGGTTTAAGACGATATTAAAATTATCGGACGATAATTTTAATCGTCCTAAAACGATTCACATCCCTAATAAATACTGTTACACTCCTGCCCACAAGAAGCATGGGCAGGCTCTTACCTTCTTACAGCCACAGCCAGCCGGGCTGCTGACGCTGCTTGCTTCCTCCCTGAATCAGCTGGGGCTGTTCCCGCAGCTGCTGCCATGCGGTCGGCTCCTCTGCTCATGTTTCTGCCTTCCCCCGACGTACTGCTGCGATCCCGGGACCTTTCAGCCAGCAGGGAGGCTGTCCCTCCCAGTGCCTGCTTCAGCCCGGGTCCTTGCCTGGCTGGGAAGCCGTCCCTGCCAGTGCCTGCAGTCTTACCTCTGCTGCTGGGGCTGTCTTCACGGCATGGAGCCGTTCCTGCAGTCAGCCCTTCCCCCGCTTCCTCTGCAGCCAGTCTTACCTCTCTCTGCTTCTGTCCTTGCAGCTGGGAGCTGCTCCACTGACCTGCCTTCACCCAGCTCCAGTCCAGGGCTGCTCCACTGCTTCCCTGGGCCTTCCACATGGCTGAGGACGCCACCAGCTTCCAGCTCTTCTCTCCAGCCTCCTAGGGCGTGAGCGCGCGCCTCTCTGCTCCTCTTAAAGGGCCAGCCAGGTGTGGCCCCCTGCTGACCCCTCCCTGGGCATTGTCCACCTCAGCCCTACTAAAGGGCTCAGCTTTCAGTGTGTCTTGGCCTTCGCAAGGAGTTGGTCACTCCTGAGATCCTTCGCTCCAGGAAGTCGTCCGTGTTCCAGCCTTCTGCAAGGTCCTGTGTTTTTTGTTACCTGTTGGAGCTCCTCGTCCAGTCCTGATGTCTGCCTGCCGTTCCAGTCCCAAGGTCTGTCTCTTGATCCAGTCCTGATGTTCCTGCTGTTCCTGATGTCCATGTTCCAGCCCTGAGGTGTGTCTCCTGTTCCAGTATCTGTGTTCCAGTCCTGATGTTCCTGCTGTTCCAGATATCCTTGTTCCTGATCCTGATGCCTAACCTGCCTTGTGCTGCCAGGAGAGCAGCGTATCCTTGCCTTGTGCTGCCAGGAGAGCAGCGTATTCTTGCCTTGTGCTGCCAGGAGTGCAGCGAACCTGCTTCCTCTTTCCTGTGCTCTCCCGCTCTCTGCCTGGTCCGCGACCAGCCTTCCAGGGCTGACTAGGGCGCGCATGGGACAGGGTGGTCCGCGACTCAGTCCCGCGGGTGGTCTGAGTAGGGCGCCCTGAGGGACGGTGCCCATGTCTTCCTTCAGCCCTCGTTCCTGACTCCACCTCTGTGCATCCTGCACCTCGTCCTGAGTCCACGTCTGTGCCTGTCCATGTCTATGCATCCTGCACCTCGTCCTGAGTCCACGTCTATGCCTGAGTCCACGTCTATGCATCCTACACCTCATTCCTGAGTCCACGTCTTTGCCTGAGTCCACATCTAAGGATCCTGCATCTATGCCCGAGTCCACGTCTATGGATCCTGCACCTCGTCCCGAGTCCACGTCTATGCCTGAGTCTACGTCGTTCCTGAGTCTCGTCTGAATCCATGTTCCAGTGTTCGCTGCCCTGGCCTCCATCCGGCCTGCCGCTTCATGCCGTACCCTGCGGCAGGTCCGAAAGGGCTAGGAACGGTCGGAGGACTGTTCACAAGACCAACATTGCGTTGTTGGGTCTTCCGAAGCGTGCAGGTCCGGAGGAGGGCCTGTCTTCCATGTCACTCCAGCCCTGCTCCCATCCAGCCCATGCTCGGGCATGCCACGCCTCCCACGGCACTTCTTCAGAGTCCTCTGGGGTCGAGCCGTGGCCCAAGGACACACATCACCCAGGAGTGGGATCGCTCTCCTAGCGCTCCACAACAAATACCTACATAAAATGGAGCCTTATAGCTAGCTTCTCTCTCTCTCTCTTTCACACTTTGTGGTACTTACCACAAAGTGTGAAAAGTTATTGCACTCTGCAGGAATACCTATGCAAAGCACTACACAATAATGCACTTTGTAATAAATAAGCTATTACCATAAAACATGCCCCTCTTCCTGTTGCATGTGATAGTTTGATGAATCTAGGCCTTAGTTTGTCAAGAAAAATGATTTCTTGCTGTGTTGAAGCAGAGCAGTTGCTGAAGATTTGGCTTCTGAGCTGAATTGGAAAGCCCAATCCTTCACATACTTTTCACTGGCTCTTGATGACAATACTGACATCAAGGGCACAGCTCTTGATTTTTGTCAGAGGAATTAATAGCAAATTTGAAATCACTTAGGAATTTCTATCAAAGGAATTGATGAAAGGCATTAGAAGAGGAGTGGATTTGTACAAGGCAGTCTCTAGCTGTCTTCAATGTTTGAAGCTCCCCTGGAGTAAAATGGTAAATGTCATCATAGACAGATCAGTAATTGGTAAAAAGGTTCGCTTCTCAAAAGAATAGAGTAGAATGTAAAGGAAGAATACCCAACACAGCAATAAATATTTCTACGCTATATTATATACATCAGAAGGCATTATACAAGAATGTCCTAGACATGGAGCATGTTGTTCGCACAGTAGTGCATATAATGAACTACATTAGTTCAAAGGAACTCACTCATCGTCAGTTCATCTCCTTCATCTCCCTTCTTGATGTTGAACACAAGTATTTGCTTTACCATAAAAATGTCCACTGGCTAAGCTTAAGAAAAGAGTTGCAGCATGTGTGGGAACTTCAAAATGAAATTAGTCACTTCTTGGAAATGAAGGGGAAAGAAAAAGACTTCCTAGAATTAAAGCATCCAAACTGAATATGCAGCTTTACCTTTGGTGTGGATATAATGGCATATTTAAATAATCTTAATCTGAAACTACAGGGCAAGAATGTGCTTGTGCATGATTATTCTAGTCTTAAAGCTTACAAATTCAAGTCGCTATTTTTTTTCAAAACAACTGAAGAGTAATGTCTTCACTCACTTCACAATACTCCAAGGCTTAGCGGTATCATCAGGCCAATCAGCCAGGTACAGCAAAATTGTGAGTGATTTGCACATGGAATTTTCCTGTTGCTTATTGGACTTTGAGAAGATTGAAAACACGCTAGAGCTGGTGTCATGCCCACTGTCATTTGACTATGAAAAAGCCCCCAAAGAAGAGCAGCTGGAGCTCATCGATCTGAAGTGACTTCACCTTGAAAGTAAAGTATAAATCAGAAACACTCATAAATTCTATGCAAGCTTGAATGAAAAGTTCTCACATATCCGTAAGGAGGCCAATAAAATCTTAAATGTAGATTTTTAGACCCGCGCGCGGGCATCCATGTGCGCACAGTTGTCAGCACATGCACATGAACGCGGAGATTTTATAACATGCATGTACTGATGCTCACATGTTATAAAATCTGCTACCTGTGCGCACATGCATGCACGATTTCATAACAGTGCATGCATATGCGTGAGAGTTCCAAATCATTCACGTATGTGGGGGGGAGGATTTCACATCCTGCGCGTGGTGACACGATAAGCCTTTTCCCCAGTTCCCTCCCGGTCTGCTCCATTACTTCCTAAACCCCCTACCTAATGTGTCTCCCTTTTGCCCTATTTGCCACGACCCCTGAATCCCCACTGACTAACCATACTTTTTTTTTTTTTTTAACTTACCCACGGTCCGGACCAGCAGCAAATTGCGCAGTCTGGTTGGATCTCGGCGTGCGCTTCAGTGGAACAATGCCTAATGGTGCTGTCCCGTTCACCCATTCCCTGCCCATGCCCCACCCAGATCATGCTCAGACCTCACCCCCAGCCTGCCCCTTTTTTAAAAACCCGCTCTTCTTCACGTATCAGCTTGGCTGTGGGCCTATGAAGAACTACGTGGCACACGCAGCCCAGCCATGCGCATATCTCCTGATTTTCACACTCGCAGGGCTTTTAAAATGTGCCCTTTAGTTTTGTTTGGCTCTACTATGTTACACATGCCGCCCGTGGCAGCCTCGCGGCGTGGCCCTCTCACTTCTTCAGACTGACTCCAGCTGCTGGCTCCTCTTTGCTGGTGGCAGTGGGCTACCAGCTCTGACCTCGGGTTCCATCTGGTGCCTCTGGCCCTGCCACATTGCCCAATGTTGCCGACCAGGATGTCCCTGCTCATCGGGCCTCTCCACATGACCAGCGGAGAGACGCTGCCACCAGTGCCGCGCCCCTTCCTAGGCGCACGCACATCAGTGATTCTTTTAAAGGGCCTGCGGCAGGAACCTGGCTGCGGACCCTGATGCTAACGTCAGACCCTTCAGCGTATAAAAGCTCAGGCTGTTGGATTCGTGGACCCTTGAGCCGGCAGGGACAGATGAAGACTCACCGTGGGAAGGCCCACAGTGGTTGCCGAAGCCAGGAGGTGGCATTGATCAGGAGACTGGAGGGGTCTTTACCATTGGAAGCTCAAGGTCCCCCCAGGAGGAGCCCATGAAGACCTGGGCCACTTGGACTTACGTGCGGTCTCCTGTGGGCCGGTGACAGAAGAGGAGTTCCAGAGGATTCAGAAGAGTAGAGCTGAAGCCAGGAGGCCAACTGGAATTTCTCCACTGGAAGCCCGCGGTCCCCCCGAGAGGAGCTTGTGAGGACCCAAGCAGCTTGGACTTAAGAGAGGCCTCCTGGAAGAAAGCCAGAGTCAGAAGCCAGTAGTTGGAAGCCGGAGTCAGAAGCCAGTAGTCAGAAGCCAGTAGTCAAAAGCCAGTAGTCAGAAGCCAGTAGTCAGAAGCCAGTAGTCAGAAGCTGGGGTCAGAAGCCAGTAGTCAGAAGCAGGGGTCGGAAGCCAGAAGATGAAACAGCAACTAGTAACTCTCACCAGAGAGTGAACCTTGTTGCAAGGCAACTTATGGACCTGGCTGCAGGGTTTAAATACCTCTGCAGCATCTGACGTCATCTGTGGGTTGCTCCTTCCTTTCCCACACTGGCCCCTTTAAATCTGGAGCCCCTGCACGCGCGTGCACCTAGGGGGTGGGGCCAGGCATGGCAGATCAACGGCGTCTCCCTCGAGGAGGGAGCGCCGCGGCAGAGGCCTGGACGGGCCTTGCCGGCTGGGAAGACGTTGCAGCAACCCGGGCCGGCTCCGAGGTGAGTGAAGGTACCCGGGCATGGCCTGGGACCGTAACACAGGCCTCGCTCCATAGCATTGCCTTTGCAACAGGTCTCCTTGTACTCCACTTACTCGTTGCTATTCCTTGGATCGCCTCATCGTGTGTTCCTGTCTTCCTGTGGTTCCCGGTTCCTGTTCTCCTAGTTCCTGTTCGTCTATGTGTTGGATTGACTCCTTGGACTTGACCTTCGCTACGCCTGACTACTCTTCAGCTTCTCTCCAGCCCCAGACCTCTGCTACGCCTGACTACTCTTCCACTTCTCTCCAGCCCCGGCCCTCTGCATTACCTGACCACGCCTGCCTTCTCCGCGCCTTGACCACTGCCTTGCCTGACAATATTTGCCTGCTCCATATCGTGACTATTGCTTGGACTGACTATACCTGCCTTCTCCGTGCCCTGCCCCTCACTTTGTACAACTACGCTACAGATTCTCCTTCATCCAGAGTTTTTCATTGCTTGCCACAACTACCATTCACAGCCAGCTCTGAATCCAGCCTGTCAATGACACCTCTCCTCGCCTATCCTCTGGACGTGGACTTTCAAGGCTCAGGTCTCTCTTTGCTCAGGTGCCTTCAGTTCCCTATTGTTCCTTTGGCACCTGAGCTCTTGTATCAAATCCAGTCCAGGATAGAACCAAGCCATCTACCAACTGCTGTCTCTGGGCTGTACAGCTACTTACCTCTCGCTAACCTCGAGGCCCACCTAAGTCCTGCCGGCCCTGGCACCCAAAGGCTCAATCCGAGGGGAATGAGGGCTGGTATAGGTGAAGCTCCAGTGGCCTCTAGCTTCAGCCCACTCCACCTGCTGACGGTGGGGAACCATAGGTCCTTGCCTACGGGTTGCGTCAACCCCACCTCAGCCCAAGGGTCCACCTCCGACTTTGTGTGAACAAACATTTTCATTTATAAAATGCAACAAATCTCACTATAGATCCCAATTGACAGACCAGCATCTCAGCTCAGTGTTGTGTTTTTCAACAACAAACCTGACACCTGACTTTGATGCCATAGTAAAGAGGGGTGACCAACTTCATTGTTCACATTCTGCAAAGAACTAAAGAAAACATATTTCAGTAGTGAATTAAACTAAAGTGTAGCTATGTTTGTTTCATTTTTCACATGTGTTTATATATTCTCTGCCTTGAGAGAATTATTGTAGCTATGTATCTTTCAACAGTAAATAAAGAACGATGGCATTTTTAAAAAGATTGAGTGTTTATTCTTTGTTTTGTCTCTTAAGGTCAAGGAACTCTGAGGAAGACCTGCCCACAGCCCTGCCCACTGCACCAACCCCTACCCCCACTCCCACTTCCACTCCTCCAGGCCTTGCTTCCAGCCCCCATGATGGACAAAAACTTCTAATGTGGCCCCTGTACTGAAATGTTTGCCCACCCCCTGTGCTTAGAGAGGATACTAGTTGGTAGAAAGAATATTGCTGTGAGGGTCTGGGAGAGGAACTGAAAAAGAAATTCTGACTGGGAGAGGAGGAGGAGGCAAGGAACTGAGAGGGGAAGAGTGACTGAGAGAGGAGGTGTGGGAGAGGGAGAGGATGTGAAAAAGGCTGTGAGTCCAAAGAGGGTTGAGAGAGAGGATATGGGCTATAAGAAGAGAATAGTAGCTGAGAGAAGGTATAAAACGATGCAGGAAGTGGAGGAGTACCAGAGTGGTTAGAGCAGTGGGCTAGAAAGCTGGGAAAACAGTGTTCAAACCCCACTGCCATGCCTTGTGACCTTGAGAAAGTCACTTTACCCTCCATTGCCTCAGGTACAGATTTACAGGGCCATTCATTAAAACGTAATGGTGCATTACTGCACAGAATACCTACCACATTGCAACAGTAAGATTTAAATTAGGGAAAGGGCAGGATTAGAAAAGCTTTTATTCCAGTACCACTGCAGGCAATTATGTTTTAGACAGTCACGCCAGAAATAATACCACCTTTCCCATTGGCCGTACAGGGGCGATAGTGTTTGTCGCGCTTGCAACCGTGGCGGGCAAAAACACACCACCGTGATGCGGCCGGGTGAACACTATCGCCCCCCAACCCCTTTATTTTGCAGATTCCGGGGTTAGATTGTAAGCCCTCTCTGGATACTGAAATACTGACAGTATCTGAATGTAATCTGCTTTGAAATGCCGAAAAGCAGAATTTAAAAAAGTGTTGGAAGAGAGGACATAGGCTACGATAAGAAGAGAAACATGGTGAGGAGTTAGGTGAAGGAATCTTAAGAGAGAGAGAGGAGAAGGAGACTGGAAAAGGGAGCATTGTGGACAGAGAGGAGGGGGCTGATGGGGAGGTAGATCAAGAGAAGAATTGTAGTGATGAGGAGAGATGGAAGTGGCAGGAGGGGGAGACTAGGATGAGGTGAGTGAAGATAATGAGCTGTGAGAGACAGCTGGTGAATAGAAGGAGATATACACATGGTGGGAAAATAAGAAATGATAAAGAAATGAAAGGAAGACCAGAAACTAATTATTAAAAGAAAATAGAACTAGTAGGCAGAAAGGAAATGAAGAAAAAGCCGAATGCAGGCAGAAATAGAGGTGAGCATTTCTGAGCAAGCTGGGCAGAGTCAAGGGTGGGATGCAGGTAGTATCAGCCCTTTTTTTCCATCCCTGTAGTCATAAGGGGTAAATAAGGTATTTTACTGAAAGGATGGGGAGAAGGGAAGGAGGTGGTGTCTCAAAATCTCTCTTAAATATTGGCAGCTCCAGTTTTTTGAGAGGCTGTGCTCAGCGCTTGAACTGAGGGGGGATTTAGGTGAACATTGGTCCCCCTGCTCACAAAGATTAAAAAAAAAAAATCCCTGTTATATCTCATAAGAGCAGTTTTCTCTGGGATTTCCAAATTGAGGATAGGAAGCACCGTATGCTGGAGAGATACTGACTGCTGATCTGCTAGGGCCCTGGCCATGCAGGTGGTGGCATCTTACGTGGAGAGATATGGGACTGGCTCTGACGTGGAATCTGGGAGTAGGGGGTGGGCAGGCAGGAGAAGTTCTAGAAAAAAAAACAGTACCCGCAGGGACCGCAGAGTAGGAAAGTGATCCAAGCCTGTGGAGAAGGGGGAATCACAAACTTAAAGACCAGCTGAGCCTGCCAGAGAAGGGAAGTCTAACATGCTGATGACAGGGCTGCAGGGGAGGGCAGCTGGCTAAGGAGGGGGTGAGAAGGAATCCGCTGGGGACTGGAGAGGAAAAGGAAGGGGAAAGAAAAGTTCAGGGGAGTGGGAAATGGGGAGCAGAGCAGACTAAGGGGATGTGGGGAGTGGAGCTGGAACAGGGGTATTAAGCTCCTTTCCCCCCAAATATAAAATTCATAGCATATCCAGTTCAGGAGGGTGAGAATTATTAGTGCAGATGGAATAAGGAGGGGACGTCAGGAAAAGTTGGGGAAGGAGGAAGAGGATATTAGGGGAATGAGAGAAAACGGGTTAGAGAATGAATAGGGATGACCGGTGAGGGTGGGTAGATGGGAAGTCGAGGGGGAATGGGGCAGGATAGAGGAGACTGGTGGAGATAAGACTGACTGGTGGGACTTTGGGTTTTCCCTGGTTTTGTTTTGGCCTGGCCACATGAGACATCCCCATGCTCACATTACCTGCTCCTCCCTGGACATTTAAATACAGGCTGGTCAGTCACACTCATAACACACTGTCTTCTTCTTCTTTTTTTTTTTTTTTGCCGGGGGTGCTGTAATTGTTGTTGAGTTCAACAACCCCAATTATTTTCAAAAGTTGTCTCCTATGCACACAGTAGTGGGATTTATTGAATAATGCTAATATTACAGACCTGAAAAGGAAGTAAAACAGGCAACATCCCTGACTTTTAATTTTCTTTTTATTTGCTATTTTCTCATTTTCTAACCCTTGAGGAGAATGGTAAGAGACAGGAAGAACTGGAAGGTATCACTTTCTATCTGCTTATTTGCTTTGTTCCTGTGACTTTTCTAAAATACTTTCTTCCGAGAATTGTTCTACAAACTGTGTTCCAGGTTATTAATCAGCATCTTCACAGTGACAATAACATCATCTAATTTAACACTATTTCCATTTTTAAAACAGCGCTATTTCCTTTTCTTGTGCTTAAATTGCATTTGTAGTTCCACTGCCTTTATAATCATTCTTCCCTCTATTCTCAGCTTTCAGTTTTTACTCTAATTCCTATTAACCTACAACCAATATTTCACCTATTTGATTTTCTGCTCACTTCAAAAAGCATAGCTCTTAACATCAATCTTATCTCAGCCCTCATTCTCTATTACTTTTAATCACATTTACTTTCAAATTATGAATACAACTTCCTGAATCTCAATCCTGAAAAAATTTAAAGATATGAAAAAATTAGGTTTTGGAATAAATCTCTATGGAGCAGAGACTCTGGTTGCCACTTCCATAGCTTGTAGGGATGTGCAGGCAAAAAATTTTCGTTGCGTACGTGATACGTATTCGTGGGGGGTCAATTCCGTTTCATGCGGAAGTATGGAGAATTCAATAAGTTGTCGATCTGTAAATACGTTACTACTAAATTAACTACAACCCCCCACCCTCCTGACCCCCCCAAGACTTACTAAAACTCCCTGGTGGTCCAGCGGTGGGGTCCGGGAACTCACTCAGACCTTCGGTGCTAGTTTCATCATGGCGCCGATAGCCTTTGTCACAGGGGCTACCGGTGCCATTGGTCAGCCCCTGTCACATGGCCATTGGCGCCATCTTGTGCTCCTACCATGTGACAGGGGCTAACCAATGGCACCAGTAGCCCCTGTGACATAGTATGGGCAAAGGCTATCGGCGCCATTTTGAGTCCTGGCGTCGGACGGCAGGTCGCTCCGGGACCCCCGTTGGACCCACAGGGACTTTTGGCCAGCTTGGGGGGGCCTCCTGACCCCCATAAGACTTGCCAAAAGTCCAGCGGGGGTCCGGGAGCGACCTCTTTGCACACCGGCCGTCCGATCCCAATACTCAAAATGGCGCCGATCGCCTTTGCCCTCACTATGACGGCGATCGGCGCCATTTTGAGTATTGGCGGGATGGCGATTTTGAGTCTCAAAATGGCGCCGATCGCCGTCATAGTGAGGGCAAAGGCGATCGGCGCCATTTTGAGTATTGGGATCGGACGGCCGGCGTGCAAGGAGGTTGCTCCCAGACCCCCGCTGGACTTTTGGTAAGTCTTGGGGGGGTCAGGAGGGTGGAGGGGTTTAAATTTTTATTTAGGCCGAATAAAACAGAAATCTGTTTAATACGTGGGGAGTCGCAATGCGTTTCGCCTCCCCACGTATTTAACAGATAGCAAAAAATAAGTTGTGGATTACAAATACGTGGAAAACGGATGCACACCTCTAATAGCTAGTTGGCCACTCTGGTATCAATCACCCTCCAAGCCAAAAAGGATAATTTCATGTTTTGTCTACACTCTTCTTCCTGAAATGACACATCATGATCCCATTCTCAAATCAGGGACATTGACCATTTTGCTCACTTTCTGGGTTTGTAGTGTTATCACTTTCCAATAAATACTAATGAAATGTCCCAAATATATTTTAGTTAACATAAGAAGAAATTCCATTGCCATTTATGCTATATAAGAATATTTCAGAATTGATGCGTATATGTCCTATATCAGAGTAAGCTCCTTCACAATTATTCCTCATGGTTAGCCACATTTTTCCAGTTTGGTCATTAAAGCCCATAGCATGAGCTCTAGATTAGAAACTCTACTGTTGTAAAATGTTTAAAAAATGTGTTACTACAGTAGAACATATCAGCTGAAATAAATTTCTTCATGGAAGAATTGGTGGACACATTTAAAGATATTCAAGAAAGCAGACGATAGGCAGAGGGTCTTTTTAGATGAAGGGAAGGAAAGGGAAAGTTATGGATCGAGTAATATCTGTGGTACTGCAAGAGGAGGACCCAGAGGCCCATTGTTGCATTTGCAGGTTAGAGAGATGCTTAGGAGGAGAAATGGCAGGAATGCTATGGGCATTCAAATAGCTTGCATTAACATGATTTATACATTGGCATTAGTTAATATCTATGATAATGTAAATAGGGTAAAATAAAATAATTACCTGACCTGAGGGAATCATTGGCTGTGTGGGGCCTAGGGGCCTGCAGTGGTGGCCCAATATTGTGCTGGGGCAGAGGAAGCTTGTGGAGAGTTACCCTGATTTTTTTTTTAAATATGTTATAGGGACCCCAGAAGAGATACAGCCTCCTGCTGCAAGCGGCTGAGAGCCATGATTGATAATGAAAGCAGCACAGAACTGCGATAGAGGAGGAGCAGGCCATGTGCTGGGAAATCCAGAGCAAGCAGCTGATTGTGCTGTCAGTGCCACTTCGGTGATACCCCTGATGTGGCAGTCAGCTGCAATAGAGACAGGGAGTGCTCTGGGAGCCTAGGGAGCTTCCAGAAGCCTGAAGAGAGGTAGCAGCTGAGCAGGAGAGGAGTAAACAATTGATTTTGGCTATTTGCTTCTGCTCCAGTCCCCCTCTTAGCAGTGAGAGGGACCACGGCAGCATTTTTTTTATAAATCAGTGCAGCCCTCGAGGATCAGAATTGCCCATGCCTACCCTAGGCAACGCTATAGCAACACTAAACTATCTCAGTGTTTATGCAAAGCAGTTAAGTAATTAGGTTTGCTTAATAATACTAAATGAAACTAAAGCATAGGGAGATTTAAGAAATAAATTGCCTAAAGAGAATGTTTTGAGCTTATTAAAAATTCTTTTTGAGGATGTTTTCCTTATCCAAGGGGTTGTTAATCAGTTCCTTAGAGCATAAGTAGGTTTCCTGAAGTAAACAAGCACTATTTCCTAAAACGACATTAGACGAGTAAAAAACTCTGCTGAGGATTTTCACTGAGCATGTTCTGGAACTGCAGGGCAGAGCTGAGCTGGAGAATGTCGGCATGAGACCAGGTTGCAGATTCCTGACACAGAGGCCTAGTTTACATTGGATACCACCCAAAACACTTAGAAACACAAGGTTAATCTGTGAAAATGTATGTAAATGGTGTTGTTTGTAAATGTGTTGCTGACAGAGGTAAAAAGTTAGTCAAATTTAGTTAATCTAATTTAATAACTGATTTGTGGTGTTTATCAGATTTGATAGATAAGTGAATGTGAGGAAGAGTGGATGATTGGTGATCTGATTCTGAATTTATTTAACTGAAGTACATTCTACTTCAGAAAAAACTATTTCATAGACTCCCATAGAATTCAAATTGTAGACACGCTACCTATACGTAAAGATTAGGGATGTGAATCGTTTTCCATATCGTCTTAACGATAGAAATCGTGTGGCAGGGCAAGAAAATCGTCTTAGGCACGATTTTTTAGTTAAAAAATCGTTAAAAATCGTTTTTTCCGATTAGTGCGCACTAACTCGAGTTAGTGCGCACTAACTGAAAATGATACAATTTGACACTTTTCAGGTCAGTTAAGGTCAGTTTAGGAATGAATATGTATTCCTATTGGCTGCCCTCTTATTTATTCATGTTACCAAGTTTCCTACTGACAGTATATGGGGGATGGGAAATGGAAACAGTTGGTAGCTTGACAAAACAAGTAATGTGATCAGTCAATGTGACTAGAACTTGTGCCCTAACCCTGATACCAGGGGTATTGTGATCTTCCTGCACACAGTGCCCTATCCCTATTAATACCAGGAGTGTTGTGATCTTCCTGCACACAGTGCCCTATCCCTAATACCAGGGGTGTTGTGATCTTCCTGCACACAGTGCCCTATTCCTGATACTGGGGGTGTTGTGATCTTCCTGCACACAGTGCCCTATTCCTGATACCGGGGGTGTTGTGATCTTCTTGCACACATCCCGATATCAGGGATAGGGCACTGCGTGCAGGAAGATCACAACACTCCTGGTATTAATAGGGATAGGGCACTGCATGCAGGAAGATCACAACACTCCTGGTATTAATAGGGATAGGGCACTGCATGCAGGAAGATCACAACACCCCTGGTATCAGGGATAGGGCACTGTGTGCAGGAAGATCACAATACCCCGGAGGAGTGAGGGTCAGGCAGCTCCCCCCTGTCTGTGAAGCCAGCCTCTCACTAGTAATGCAGGGAGGGAGCTGTCTCAGACTTCACCATCCTCCCCCCCCCCCCCTTACCCACACACCATTCACTAGCTGGGACATGGGGGAAGTCAGGAGTGAGGGTCAGGCAGCTCCCCCCTGTCTGTGAAGCCAGCCTCTCACTAGTAATGCAGGGAGGGAGCTGTCTCAGACTTCACCATCCACCCCCCCCCCCCCTCACCCACACACCATTCACTAGCTGGGACATGGGGGAAGTCAGGAGTGAGGGACAGGCAGCTCCCCCCTGTCTGTGAAGCCAGCCTCTCACTAGTAATGCAGGGAGGGAGCTGTCTCAGACTTCACCATCCTCCCCCCCCCCCCTCACCCACACACCATTCACTAGCTGGGACATGGGGGAAGTCAGGAGTGAGGGTCAGGCAGCTCCCCCCTGTCTGTGAAGCCAGCCTCTCACTAGTAATGCAGGGAGGGAGCTGTCTCAGACTTCACCATCCTCCCCCCCCCCCCTCACCCACACACCATTCACTAGCTGGGACATGGGGGAAGTCAGGAGTGAGGGTCAGGCAGCTCCCCCCTGTCTGTGAAGCCAGCCTCTCACTAGTAATGCAGGGAGGGAGCTGTCTCAGACTTCACCATCCTCCCCCCCCCCTCACCCACACACCATTCACTAGCTGGGACATGGGGGAAGTCAGGAGTGAGGGTCAGGCAGCTCCCCCCTGTCTGTGAAGCCAGCCTCTCACTAGTAATGCAGGGAGGGAGCTGTCTCAGACTTCACCATCCTCCCCCCCCCCCCTCACCCACACACCATTCACTAGCTGGGACATGGGGGAAGTCAGGGGTGAGGGTCAGGCACCTCCCCCCTGTCTGTGAAGCCAGGCTCTCACTAGTTATGCAGGGAGGGAGCTGTCTCAGACTGGTATCAGGGTTAGGGCACTGTGTGCAGGAAGATCACAACACTCCTGGTATTAATAGGGATAGGGCACTGTAAGAGATGACTGTAGTAGATTGAATAAAGATCTGATGTTTCTGCTCTCCTCACACCAAACAAAAACAACACACAAGCAGAGAAGCCCTTCTTACAAAGCTGAGCTAGTGAGTTAAGTAGGAGGAAAAGTAAACATACTTGTGCCAGTGTGGCTACTTAAAAAATACACTTACCAACAATCAATTACATATATTTGAACTGTGTACAGTTCCAGCCAGGACCACCTTTCTAAAATGCACAGTGATTGGCAAATTCAACATGCACTAGCATTTCAGGTGCCTGCTAACAAAAATAATAAACAAACAAGTTCTAGTCACGTGAGTGCTGATCATTACATTACTTTTTTTGTCAAGCTTCCAACTGTTTCCATTTCACATCCCCCCAACCATTACCTCAGTATTAGCCTTGGTAACATCAATAGATAAGAGCACAGCCAGCCAATAGGAATACATACATACATATTCATTCCTAAGTGACCTTTACTGACCTGGGAAGTGTGAACACTTTGTTTCATTTTCTGTTGGTGTTCGTTAGTTTCCAGTTCCATTTCCCATCCCCCCAACCATCACCTCAGTGGTAACCTTGGTAACATCAATAGATAAGAGGGCAGCCAGCCAATAGGAACACATATTCATTCCTAACTGACCTTCAGTGACCTGGAAAGTGTTTATTTGTATCATTTCAGTTAGTGCGCACTAAATCGAGTTAGTGCGCACTAACGGGGAGTTAGTGCGCACTAACTCGATTTAGTGCGCACTAACACGATTTAACGATTTTTAACGATAAATCGTTAGAATTTCTATTGTATCGTGTTCTATAACGATTTAAGACGATATAAACATTATCGGACGATAATTTTAATCGTTGAAAAACGATTCACATCCCTAGTAAAGATACTGCAATATTGGATACACAATACCTGTAGATAAAGGTACTTCTCTGTTGTTTCCTTAGAGGAAAACTATTTGGAATAATTTGGAATGTAGAAATCCCAAAACATGTTACATTCTTTACTGGCAAATGTATTATCAGTAAGATAATAAAGGTGAGAAAGAGTATAAATGTGGAATGTTAGAGAGAGAGTGAGTAATCATAATTAATTATTATCTTACTCTATAAGTTCTCACAAACTAATTGCCTGTAAGATAATATCTAAGTTGAGCTCTAAGTATAATTAGACAGGTTTGATATGATTATCTTTTGATTTCTCTAGTCTCAATTAAATATTGAGACGCACACTAGCAACAATGTAGGCTGTGGAAAATTGGTGGCATGAAGAAGTCAGAATTTGTTATTGATTTGATTTTAATTAGCAAAGTAAGTAAAACATTGTATCCTGAGATGCTGTGATCAAGAGTGGCAGTCCAGGTCCAGTCAGTGCTATCAAGTGGTGCCCTCTATTCCTCAATAACAAGCCACTAAAGCTTTAATTAATTCCTGCGTCTGTGCTCTCTATCCAACATTCACAAGCTTCGCTCTCAAAATTTATTACCCAGAAGTAAAAATAAGATGTGTGCACAAAAAAAAACTGTGTCCAAATTTGATTAATTGCATTAATAAGCTAGTACAAAACATATACAGACAAGAGCTCACAATTAGTCATTGAGGAGGTTAAAAGAAAAAAAAACGTACTGATTCCTTTCAGCCACCAGCAAGGTGATCCTCTCCTCTTAGTGCTCCCACTGGATTGTGTCAGCAGTCTTTGTCCATCTAGCTGGCACAGAAACTCTGTACAGAGAACAGGCCTGGCTTGGTTGGAATTGTTATCTTTGAGTGCAATTTGTAAGGGTTGGTTGGCACCAATTGGCTTCATGAGCCTTTTCCTCCTTAGGGTTTGTGTAAGGGTGGCATTTGTTTAGGAGGCCTATCTCTGGGTCATCCTGGGAGCTGGAAACTGGACTCCTGTAAGGATGGTGATGGCAGAGGTGCAGGCTGTGGCAAACGCTGAATGAGTTATATGAACACTGTGGTCAAATTATTAATAGAAGTTGAGACAGTGGTTAAGCCATGTCTATGGTCTGCTGTTTACTCTTGTATGGCCTGGGTGTGACTGATTTGAGCCTTTTTCAACCGCACCATCTATGCTCATATATGGTGAAGATATAGCCCATGCCTCCTCTCACTGTGGTCTAGTGTGACCTAAACTGTTGGATCCACTGCTGGTGCTGCAGGTAGTAGTATTGCTGGTAGCTGTGGTGCTGTGTGTGTCTCCAATGATGGCACTGCTGGGCTCATGGAATGGGATGAGCTGGCTGGGTGTCTTCTTGTAATTCCCGCTGGAATCGTGGCATGCTGGAGGCAGCTGGTGACTGGGCATGTTCCTCCCATGGCAGGGCAGTGACCTCAATAAATCACAAGAGGTTGAGACTGGGGACAAGGTGTATGGGGGACCCAAATAATTGAACTAGCTTTTGCTTCTGTGGCTCTGTTGCTGTTGCTCCTCCTCCCCCTCTTCCTCTGTACACTGCATCTCAGCACCCATGAGAAAGGGGAAGCTGAGATCAGGTACTGCAGTGGCTGGTACCCAGGGCTACACTGCTAATATCTGGGGCTGCACTGCTGGTACCGGGAGCTTCCTGGCTGAAAGCTGTGGAAACAAAGAAGATGGAAGTGTGAATGCTAAGAAGTGTACATATACTGTTTGCATAAGATGTACACTTTGCATCATTCAATGTGTGTATCCGAGGCAAAATAAGTATGGATATTTGTAACAGACTTCGGGTTTACAGGTGATATAATTTACTGGCCCCAGCTTGCGTCATGTCCAGGGCCTCATCTTTGCCCTCAAAGATGTCCAGTCCCAGCTGTTCAATGAGCCACTCCTCCATCAGAGTCAGGACTACAGGGTAAGGGGCTTCTCTTCCTCCTGTCTGGTGCATGTATTTGTTCCTTCTTGCTACCTTATTCCTTAACCGCGCCTTGCTGTCCCTGTAGCAGTGGGCCACCTGTTCTCCAGTCCTCTTGATGCCACTGCATGGGGATATGGCTTGTGAGATAGTCCATCATATCTGGTCCTTGGCAACCCTGGAGGTGATCAAAGCCTCCTCCATCCTCACCTCTCCTCTCTCCCCACGTCTACCATGATCCATTCTCTCCTTATCACTTCTCCTCCTCACCACTTCTCTACCACTTTTCCACTCCTCCACACAAAAGGGACAGACAGACAAACTAGACAAATATACAAAAGCTCACACTCTTCTTTCACACACAAATAAACACAAGAGACAAAGGTAAAGGTAAACATATGAAACACAAGAAACAGGACAATGCAATCAGGCAATCAACTTATAAAAGACCTCTAATACCTACCTACAACTACACCTCCACCAAGCTCCTCTCCTCCTCTAACTCCTGACACTCCCTCAAAGAGGCAGCTGCAGGAAATTGGTATATATAAACAAAGAAAATAATGTGCCTTTTGAAAATGACACGTGACACATAAAAGACACACGATGCAAAATTATCACAATAATTACATAAACAGTGAGGTATTTCATTAATTTCCTTAACATGCTATATTTCTGCTTTATTTACCACAGGTTTGATGCTGGGCCCTGATACCTGGCCTTGACCCGGATACAGGCCCGATGCTGGGGCTTGGTCCAGAGGCTGGTTCTCAGCTTCATGCCTGGGCCTGGAATTGGGCCAAAACCTAAGCATCGGGACAAGACCTCCAGGCCAGACCCCAGCATTGGGCCTGGACTTGGGCCAAGATCCAGGCATTGGAACCCAGTCTCTGGGCTGGACCTCATTGTTTGGCCTGGGCACTGACCAAGGCCTAGGTTTTGGGACCCAGCCTCCAGGTCATGCCCCAGGATCAGGCCTGGGCCTAGGCTGAAGCTATGGCCCCATCTTCATGACCAGGCATCGAAGCCTGGGCTTTGCTTGGAACCTAGGCTGAGGTCACGGGTACCTACTGCAGTGTAGGCCTGGGCAAGGCCGAGGCTTCGGCATGGGTCTAGGCGTCATTTGATCATCCCCTCTGGATTGGGTAAGTGAAGGCCAGGGAGGATCTTGGCCCCAGCATTTTTTCATGTGGGAGGCCTAGTGATTCCCCCTTTCTTTTCTTTCCATTTTTTTTTTATTTTAATGGGGTTTTTTTTCATTTTTTTTTTAAACTAAATAAACAAAATAAACAGCAAACCAAACAAAATTTCTGGGGAAACCCCCCAAAAATGAAATAAAAAATAAAATGACATTTTTTATTCTTTCCACCCCGAAAAAAAAATAGCAGGACAAGTATTCCCCAAGAGTTAATTAAAAAATATTGTAGCACCTAAACGGCCTCCTCCTGATCCCAATCAATCAATACTCGTGGCACACATAAGCAGCTCATACCAGTTTCAATTAGTAAATAATTATAGTTGAAGTGCCCTAGTCCCCTTCTGGCCGATCCTAATCAGTAAACAAATTGTAGCAGCAAGTGACACTGTCTCCCAATCCCAATCAATAAATGATTATTGCATCCTGTTGGCATCCTCTCCCACCCTAATTAATAAATAATGTTTGCATCCAAGTGTTCCCTTCCTCCTGATCCCAATCAAGAAATAATTGAATTGTATCTGGCTGATTGGCTCCCCTTCTCTCCCCAAATTCACACTTTCCTACCCCCACCCTGAACCCTCAAAAAACTCAATAGGAGGAGTACAGTCTTGAACCTCCTCCCATTCTCTTAATATATATGTGTCCAAAGCTCTAACATTTATTCTCTGATTGGCCCTTAACTGTCAATTGTTGGATCAATCCCCAATCAGAACCAATCATTCTACAGCCCGCTGCTCTGTTTAATTGATTGGAGATTGTGGTGGGGAACTCAGGGCCAGTGCAAGAGTATTAGGCGCTCTCGGTGAACCTATGGTCATGCACTCCTCCCCTCCCCTATCCGACTTATTGGTTTCAGCTCTAGCATAGCACTTCCTCCTATCGGCAGCAGTGACTCCAGCACAGCGCTCCCCTTTTTTGGCAGCATTGGCTCTGGCGCAGCACCTCTCTGGGCCTGGTCCTGGCAGGATTTCCCTTCCCTCAAAAAAACAAACCTAGAAATAATGGCAGATACAAATAATGCTTTAGAAAAACCACTAATCTCGAATAAAGAGACCTTCATCCACCCAAGATTTAAAATCGCTTAATCGAGCAAAACTGTTCAACATTATCATTGCAAGTCTCAAAATGCTGGTGCCCTCTAGGCAACTGCCTAGTTTGCCTTATGGAAGCAGTGGCCCTGCTGGTACTCTGCACATTTAATAACAAAATATTTTAAGTTTAAAGAAATGAACCAACAAATGAAAATGAGGATAACATAAAACAATATTTGGAAGAGGAAATTGTTTTATTGTCTCTCAGTTCTTTTCTCTGTTTCACCCATTCTGCCCTTACCAGCTTGACTTAGAGCTGCAGGGTAAATTTATTTAGAAGTTAATTAAAAATCAAATCAGCTGGTTGACCATTTGCACAGATATACTGTGGCTGGTGTTAATTTGCTTACAAGCGACATGAGTAAACAAGAGAATTTGATTACTTGGTGGAATCAAAAATAATCGCATTTTAATGGTACAGCAAGAGAATTTGTGATGTTAATTCTTCCCGTTTGACCAATTTGGAAGAAAGAAATATATGAGAACGTCTAAGTGGCATATGTTGCATGAGATTACTTTACCTAGAGTTTCTATTTCAGGGAACAGTGCATGAAAAAGAGAGCTGATATGTTTTGATTACTGCAGTAGAAGCTTTAATTTTCTTTAAGAATGAATTAGTTATGTAAACTGCCTTATAAGTTAAATCTTTCATATTGGTGTTAGTAACAGGATATTTCTATACATGTATAAATATGACTCTGGGGCAGAGTGAAATCAAAATTTGAAAATGGATAATGCCATCCTCTGATTTTATATAACTTACAGCTATATATACTAAGGCAATTTAATATGACTTAGCCACCATTGTTAACACAGTATTTACTAGAGTATTAATGCTAAGCAGATATCATGGCCTACATTATTGGTGGTGCTAATATGCTTGATAACAGCCATGGTAATGCAAGGTGGACATTACCCAATCATTGAGAATAAAAAGGACCTCTAGCCCCAAGTGGACCACACCTAAGTATCCCCTCTTCCCTTCCTCTCCACAGAGGACTAAAGGGGCTTATTTCTTCAAACAGCAACTGCCCACCCAGAGATAAAGAGATATGTAGCCTTGAATGACATTCTCTGGTTTCTCCCCTCTCTTCAAGATCTGGCCTTTTTCCCAGTCCCCGACATATCTTACAGCACCCTGAAAGGGCAAAATGGTGTTGGGAGCAGGACAGATCTGCTCATAAATTGAGTGTCAGAATCAAAATCAGAAGCCTTATGGGTCTGTCACTGCAATTCTGAACCAATAATTGCTCCATTCATATGCAATATATCCATTCCTCTCAAACCTATTGTCACTTTCCTTTGTGTCCAACTGGATTTCAATCTCTTGAGGATTCCTTATATTTTGACCATAGTCCAAAAAATCATTTTTTATCTCTGCTATATCCTCCATCTGCGCCCCTATCTTGACCCTTTTGACTTGAAATTGGCAATTCATTCTTTTATAATCGCAAAGATAGATTTTTGTAATTCTCTCCTCCTTGGACTACCACAATATCAGATCAAGTGGTTGTAACTGTAACAAAATACAGATGTCAAGGTTATTTTTGGCCTTATAAATACAATCATGTGTTACCTTTTCATTCTGTATCAGATTCAAAATCCTCTGTTTTACCTTTTTGATCTCCACTCAGGTATGCTTCTGTATCTGATTCCATGTACCCCTACTCACTTTCTATGCTCTTCTCAACAGTGTCTAATATGTATTCCCTCTCTTTGGATTATTAGATTAGATTGTACTAGAGAATCTTCTTTTTCTTACCAAGCTACCCTGTTTTAGAATATTTTCCCTCCTGATATTCGAGCTTAACTAAATTTCCTAAAATTTCAGAAAGCAGTTAAAACATGGTTTTTCAACCAGGTATATTCTAATTAATATCTAATATGGCAGATCTGGTTTTCATTAATACTGCCCTATATCTTGTTTGTCTCTGGAATGTTTCTTATTTGTCACATATTTTATTGCTATCTGTTTATGACATATGCACTAATTGCATTATATGCATTACACTTTGACTGTATTTTTACATTTATTGGTTGATGATGACAATTTATGATATATGTACTAATTGTATTAATTGTATTGTATGCTTTACATTTTGATTGTATATTTTGTTCATTTTAAATATAAGCCACTTGGATAATTTGTTTTTACATTTAGTATATCACATTGAATAAATAATAATAATAATAATAATAATATCTCTCTGTTTCAATTATTCCCCTTTCCTGTATCTTTCATAATCACCTCCATCTCTATTCCCAGGAATAGCAAAAGGCAACTGTGATTGATGCACAGTCATCTGCATAATGCTGGATCAGCTACCTATTTTTCACAGGTCATTTATTTTGGCTATTTTTCCTATCTAATCCTCTCTGTGTATCACTGACATCACATTTTGTTGTCTGTCCTCTTTGCCGTACCATTCATTCCTTTATTCCCATATTCTCTATTAGGGATGTGAATCGGTACCGGACTAATTTCCAATATCGAGTTCGGGTAAAAACCGCGGGAAATCTTCGTTCCCATGATTCTTACCCATTTTAATCGGCTGTGTCGTGCCGAAAAAAAACCCCACCCCGACCCTTTACTTTTAATTCTTTCGCATCCCCCCCAAAATTTTTTTTAAGTACCTGGTAGTCCAGCGGAGGTCCCCGGAGCAATCTCCCGCTCTCGGGCCATCGGCTGCCACTAATCAAAATGGCGCCGATGGCCCTTTGCCCTTAGCATGTGACAGGGTATCCGGGTCATCCAGTGCTCCGGGCCATCCAATGCTCCTACCATGTGACAGGGGTCGGCCAATGGTATGGATACACTGTCACATGCTAAGGACAAAGGGCCATCAGCGCCATTTTGATTAGTGGCAGCCGATGGCCCGAGAGCAGGAGATCACTCCTGGGACCCCCACTGGGCCACCAGGTCCTTTAAAAATTTGGGGGGGGGGGTTCGGGAGGGTGGGGGATGCGAAAGAATTAAATTTAAATTTCAGGGTGGGTTTGGGGTTTAATTTTAAGTGCCCTTTCATCCCGCCCCCCCCAAAAAACGATAAGAGAACCCCACGAAAAATTTCGTGGGGTTTTCCTATTGGGTTCGGGGGCCCCCTGAATTCTGACGATGATTCACATCCCTATTCTCTATCACTTGCCTCTTAATCATCAGGTAGGGAGATAGGAAATTATAGTCTTGCACAAGAATTAAAAGTGCAATGACAGTAAGGGGCACAACACCTTTCCTTTTGTTATGCCTGTCGGTCACAGACAGCTGCGACTGCGAGTACTCACAGCTTGTTCTGCTTTCCTACCCTCCCCGGGTCTCCTTGCTGCATGGGTCTCTCTGCATCGCCGCGTTCCATGGCCCTCCTCGCGGAGGCACGGATACCATTACTTCCAGTTCCAATGTGGGGTCCTCCTAGGTACGTGCACATCACAAGTCCTGCCTTTGAAGCCACTTCAGCAGGAACCTCGGGGGCGTCCCCTGTTGATGATGATATTGGACTCTGATATTTAAGCTCCTGCTTTGCCCCCAGCAAGCTGACTTGGCAACAAGTTCCGTACGAGTGCTACACCTGCCTTGTTCCTGAGACGCCGCTCCTACTTATATCGTGGACCCTGTCTGGCACCTGCTCCTTGGGGGTCAGTGTGCGCTCTACGGTGACCTGTTCCCTAGCCTACCTTGCTCCTTGGGCTGACCCCACGCCTCTTTGGTTCCATCTGGCTTCCTGCTCTACCTCAGCTTTCCTTGGTACTATTGCAGCGACTTGTGAGTTCTCAGCCGGCCTTCCCTGCTCCTTGGGGTTGCGCCGTATCCTTCAAAGACTGTTCGTGCCTTCCCACACCTTGGGCCGTGCTCACCTACTCCAAGACCACCCTTAGCTTCCCCACTCCTCGGGGCTTGCTCTTTGTGATTCTACAATTGACAGCTGTCCCGCTCCATGGGCCTGTTTCTCCATTACTCATCTTGCTACCCTCCGATCTCCAGGTACCTGTCTACGTGAGCTACTGGACTTGGGCTCGGGCTCTCTACCCCCGGGGGCTTGCCTACACTCTCCCTCTATGCCCACTGCGCTGGGGCTCCACCCCTCGGGCTGCACCATTGGAGAATATCCTGCTTGGCTGATCAGGCGCCCTCTCTCTTCAGTCTCTCCAAGTGCCATCTACAGACTGCAAACCTACAGAGGTCATCTCCTGGTCTCTGGGACTCTCCCCTCAACTGTGCACAGAGCTTCCTACACTCCAACACCTTGCCTCCTGATGGTGCGGACCTGTGGGGCTCCTCCCCACAGGCTGTATCAACTCACACCTCGGGCCAAGGGTCCACATACACACTAATCATAACACCTTTTCTGTTACATTAGTCCATAAAGACATGAGCTTCTTCTAGCTGGGCTCATTCATGATGCACCATTGAATCGGTTATTTACACTTTCGAATAATAGAAGGACTAGGGGGCATTCCATGAAGTTAGCAAGTAGCACATTTAAGACTAAACAGAGACAATTCTTTTTCACTCAATGCACAATATAGCTCTGGAATTTGTTGCCAGAGGATGTGGTTAGTGCAGTAGTGTAGCTAGGTTCAAAAAAAGGTTTGGATAAGTTCTTGGAGGAGAAGTCCATTAATCAAGTTTACTTAGGGAATAACCACTGCTATTAATTGCAACAGAAGCATGGGATCTTCTTAGTGTTTGGGTAATTGCCAGGTTCTTGTGACCTGGTTTGGCCTCTGTTGGAGACAGGATGCTGGGCTTGATGGACCCTTGGTCTGACCCAACATGGCAATTTCTTATGTTCTTATGTTCTTATTCATGATAACAAGACAAACCAGATCTATTAATAATTTTCCATTCTTTAGTCTTTCAAAGTTATGATTTATAGAATTTCAGAACTTTCCAATTTATGGCAAGTCTCAATTTTAATAATCTTTTGTGTTTTCATCATAGAGCAGATCAATAACCCATTATCAGAAAAAATCAACCTCAAAACAGGGGTTCCACAGGGATCAGCCCTGTCTGCGACCCTTTTAAACATATACATGCTGCCATTATGCCACTTACTGGCAGGACTAGGAATTATACATTACATTTATGCTGACAATATCCAACTAATTCTACCTATAGATGACACAATAGAGAAAACATTAAATCTAGCTAACATGTACCTAAGCATTACAAAACAACTACTGACTAGGGATGTGAATCGTTTTTTGACGATTTAAAATATCGTCCGATATATTTTAAATCGTCAAAAATCGTTAGGGCCACGATACAATACCAATTCCCCCGATTTATCGTTAAAAAATCATAAATCGGGGGAAGGGGGAGGGCAGGAAAACCGGCACACTAAAACCCCCCTAAAACCCACCCCCGACCCTTTAAATTAAATCCCCCACCCTCCCGAACCCCCCCCCAAATGCTTTAAATTACCTGGGGATCCAGCGGTGGTCCAGAACGGCGGCGGTCCGGAACGGCCCCCTCAATTGAATCCTTTTGTCTTCAGCCGGCACCATTTTGCAAAATGGCCACCGCAAAATGGCGGCGGCCATAGACAAAAACGATTCGACGCAGGAGGTCGTTCCGGACCCCCGCTGGACTTTTGGCAAGTCTTGTGGGGGTCAGGAGGCCCCCCCAAGCTGGCCAAAAGTTTCTTGGAGTCCAGCGGGGTTCAGGAAGCGATTTCTTGCTGCGAATCGTTTTCCATACGGAAAATGGCGCCGGTCATACGCGTCTGGCCGGCGCCATTTTCCATACGGAAAATGGCGCCGGCAAGAGATTGACTGCAGGAGGTCGTTCAGCGGCGGTCCGGAACCCCCGCTGTACGACCTCCTGCAGTCGATCTCCTGCCGGCGCCATTTCCGTATGGAAAACGATTCGCTGCAAGAAATCGCTTCCTGAACCCCGCTGGACTCCCAGAAAAAAAAAAAAAAAAGATCTGAAATTTAATTTTTTAGTTTGTTCAGAACCCCAAGGTACAGACCATCCAGTCCAGTTGATCTGCTACTCTTTAGTTTGTCAATCTGACCTACTACATCTTCCAGGTTTACAGTGATTTGGTTCAGTTCATCTGACTCAGCATCCTTGAAAACCATCTCCAGAACAGGTATATCCCCAACTTGCTCATTAGTAAATACTAGGGATGTGCATTTGTTTGCGATGAAATAGGAAATAGAAATGATAATTCCTATTTTGTCGCATTTCAGGGGGGCAACGAAATGATAAGAAAACCCATGTAATTTTGTGTGGTTTTCTTATCGTTTGGGGGGGGGGGAAGAGAAAGGGCACATTAAAAAAAAACAACCCCAAACCCACCCCAACCCTTCAAATGTAATTAATTGAAACCCTCCTGACCCCCCAAGACTTGCCCGACCCCCCCCCCCCCCCCAAGACTTACTGAAAGTCCCTGGTGGTCCAGTGGGGTCCAGAGGGGCCCCTGTTACATGGTAGGAGCAATGGATGGCCATTTTTTAAGATGGTGCCATCTATCCATTGCTCCTACCATGTGACAGAGGCCGGCCAATGGTGCCGATAGCCCCTGTCACATGGTAAGTGGAAAGGGCCATCAATGCCATTTTGATTACTGGCATCCAATGGCCTGAGAGTGGGAGAACACTCCTGGTACCCCCACTGGACCACCAGGGAATTTTGGGGGTTTTGGGGGGTTGCAATTAATTACATTTGCAGGGTTGGGGTGGGTTTGTGTTTTCTTGGTTTTTTTTTAAAACCCCCTGTTGTAATTAATTCAATTTGAAGGGTTGGGGCAGGTTTCGGGTTTCGTTTCATGGGGGGGGGGGGGGGGAAGGCAGCCAAAATAAAATCGGCCCAAACCGTGGGAAAAATAAATTTCCCGTGGCGGGCCGATAATGAAGGCCGAACCAAAAGGTTTGGCCAAATCACATCTCTAGTAAATACAGAAGCAAATAATTAATTTTGTCTTTCTGCAATAGCCTTATCTTTCTTAAGAGCACCTTGAACCCCTCCATCAACTAACAATCCAACCGACTCCCTTACAGGTTTCCTGCTTCAGATATATTTTAAAAAGTTTTTTTTAATGAGTTTTTGCCTCTACGGCCAACTTCATTTCAAATGTTCTCTTAGCCTGTCTTATCAATGTTTACACTTAACTTGACAATGCTTATGCTTTTTCCTATTTTATTTCAGATGGATCCTTCTTCCAATTTTTGAAGGATTTTTTTGGGCTAAAATAGCCTCTTTCATCTCACCTTTTAGCCATGGCAGTAATTGTTTCACCATCTTTCCACCTTTCTTACTGCATGGAATACATCTGGACTGTGCTTCTAAGATGGCATTTTTAAACAATGTCCATGTGTATTGTACCCTTTTTAACGTTTGCTGCTGCACCTTTCAGCTTTTTCTAACTATTTTTCTCATTTTATCAAAGTTTCCTTTTGAAAATTTAGTGTTAAAGCTGTACATATTGTCCCCCTTCTAGTCATTAGTTCAAATTTAATCATTTTATTTATTTATTTATTTAGTTATTTATTTATGGTTTTTATATACCGGAAGTTCCTGTATACAATACATATCACTCCGGTTCACATTTAACAGAGGTAACTAACGCCGGGGAGGCGATTTACAAGGAACATATCGAATATAATGAACGGATAATCTATCATAAAATGCAATCTATTATGAAACAACTAGGATCAGCTTAGTAACCCAAACATAAACATATAACTGAAGCAATATAAATATTGTATCTGTGCCGTTAGACAGGATAGGTGTTGTTCTTCTTGTTTTTAGCTCTCAGGGAAAGCTTGACGGAAGAGCCAAGTCTTGAGTTTCTCTTTATGATCAATATTGCCAACTGGCCCCATCATCATTTCCCCTCTCATCAAATCCTGCATTCCACTAAGATTTAGATCTAAAATAACTCCCTCTCTCATTAGTTCCTGAACCAATTGCTCCATAAAGCAGTTGTTTATTCTCTAATAGGGATGTAAATCGGGGGAAGGGGGAGGGCAGGAAAACCGGCACACTAAAACCCCCTAAAACCCACCCCCGACCCTTTAAATTAAATCCCCCACCCTCCCGAACTCTCCCCCCAAATGCATTAAATTACCTGGGAGTCCTCCGTAGCGGTGGTCCGTGGCTAAATCGGGGGAAGGGGGAGAGCACGAAAACCGGCACACTAGATCGTGAGGTCTTCAGCCGGCGCCATTTTTCAAAATGGCCGCCG
The DNA here is from genome assembly GCF_901001135.1 of Rhinatrema bivittatum. Lineage (NCBI taxonomy): Eukaryota > Metazoa > Chordata > Amphibia > Gymnophiona > Rhinatrematidae > Rhinatrema > Rhinatrema bivittatum. The sequence goes on from NC_042618.1 coordinate 96,112,073, forward strand.
CAAAATGGCGGCGGCCATAGACGAAAACGATTCGACGCAAGAGGTCGTTCCGGACCCCCACTGGACTTTTGGCAAGTCTTGTGGGGGTCAGGAGGCCCCCCCAAGCTGGCCAAAAGTTCCTGGGGGTCCAGCGGGGGTCAAGGAGCGATTTCCTGCCGCAAATCGTTTTCCGTATGGACAATGGCGCCGGCCATACGCGTATGGCCGGCGCCATTTTCCAGAATCTCCAGGGTAGCATTCTCTGAAATGCTCCCTGTTCCACGCACAGGTCACCAGAGGCAGGCAGAGCTCCGGAGTCTCAATGCGTGGATGAGAAGATGGTGCAAGGAAGAGGGATTCAGTTTTGTTAGGAACTGGGGAACCTTTTGGGGAAGGGGGAGTCTCTTCCGAAGGGATGGGCTCCACCTTAACCAGGGTGGAACCAAACTGCTGGCGCTAACCTTTAAAAAGGAGATAGAGCAGCTTTTAAACTAGAACAAAGGGGAAAGCCGACAGTCGCTCAGCAGCGCATGGTTCGGAGAGAGGTATCTTTAAAGGATACTAGTGATGCATTAGAATTAGGGCATCCCGACAGTGAGGTTCCAATAATTAGAAAAGTAGTCCATGTGCCTGTAACTAAAAACTCACCTGAGCTAAAAAATTCTAACTTATCCCTATCAATTAAAAAGCAGAATAAAAATACAAACAAAAAACAAACTTTGAAATGTTTGTATGCTAATGCCAGAAGTCTAAGAAGTAAGATGGGAGAATTAGAATGTATAGCAGTATATGATGACATAGACTTAATTGGCATCTCAGAGACATGGTGGAAAGAGGATAACCAATGGGACAGTGCTATACTGGAGTACAAATTATATCGCAATGACAGAGAGGAGCACTCGGGAGGAGGTGTGGCGCTTTATGTCCAGGATGACATAGAGTCCAACAGGATAAACATCCTGCATGAGACTAAATACAAAATTGAATCTTTATGGGTAGAAATCCCTTGTGTGTCAGGGAAGACTACAGTGATAGGGGTATACTACCGTCCACCTGGTCAAGATGGTGAGATGGACAGTGAAATGCTAAGATAAATTAGGGAAGCTAACCAAATTGGTAGTGCAGTAATAATGGGAGACTTCAATTACCCCAATATAGACTGGGTAAATGTATCATCGGGTCACGCTAGAGAGATAACGTTCCTGGATGGAATAAATGATAGCTTTATGGAGCAATTGGTTCAGGAACCGACGAGAGAGGGAGCAATTTTAGATCTAATTCTCAGTGGAGCACAGGACTTGGTGAGAGAGGTAACGGTGGTGGGGCCGCTTGGCAATAGTGATCATAATATGATCAAATTTGATTTAATGACTGGAAAAGGAACAGTGTGCAAATCCAAGGTTCTCGTGCTAAACTTTCAAAAGGGAAACTTTGATAAAATGAGAAAAATTGTTAGAAAAAACTGAAAGGAGCAGCTACAAAAGTAAAAAAATGTCAAAGAGGCGTGGTCATTGTTAAAAAATACCATTCTAGAAGCACAGTCCAGATGTATTCCACACATTAAGAAAGGTGGAAAGAAGGCAAAACGATTACCGGCATGGTTAAAAGGGGAGGTGAAAGAAGCTATTTTAGCCAAAAGATCTTCATTCAAAAATTGGAAGAAGGATCCAACAGAAGAAAATAGGAAAAAGCATAAACATTGGCAAGTTAAATGTAAGACATTGATAAGACAGGCTAAGAGAGAATTTGAAAAGAAGTTGGCTGTAGAGGCAAAAACTCACAGTTAAAACATTTTTAAATATATCCGAAGCAGAAAGCCTGTGAGGGAGTCAGATGGACCGTTAGATGATCGAGGGGTTAAAGGGGCACTTAGAGAAGATAAGGCCATCACGGAAAGATTAAAGGATTTCTTTGCTTCGGTGTTTACTGAAGAGGATGTTGGGGAGGTACCCGTAATGGAGAAGGTTTTCATGGGTAATGATTTAGATGGACTGAATCAAATCACGGTGAACCTAGAAGATGTGGTAGGCCTGATTGACAAACTGAAGAGTAGTAAATCACCTGGACCGGATGGTATACACCCCAGAGTTCTGAAGGAACTAAAAAATGAAATTTCAGACCTATTAGTAAAAATTTGTAACTTATCATTAAAATCATCCATTGTACCTGAAGACTGGAGGATAGCAAATGTAACCCCAATATTTAAAAAGGGCTCCAGGGGCGATCCGGGAAACTACAGACTGGTTAGCCTGACTTCAGTGCCAGGAAAAATAGTGGAAAGTGTTCTAAACATCAAAATCACAGAACATATAGAAAGACATGGTTTAATGGAACAAAGTCAGCATGGCTTTACCCAGGTCAAGTCTTGCCTCACAAATCTACTTCACTTTTTTGAAGGAGTTAATAAACATGTGGATAAAGGTGAACCGGTAGATATAGTATACTTGGATTTTCAGAAGGCGTTTGACAAAGTTCCTCATGAGAGGCTTCTAGGAAAAGTAAAAAGTCATGGGATAGGTGGCGATGTCCTTTTGTGGATTGCAAACTGGCTAAAAGACAGAAAACAGAGAGTAGGATTAAATGGGCAATTTTCTCAGTGGAAGGGAGTGGACAGTGGAGTGCCTCAGGGATCTGTATTGGGACCCTTACTGTTCAATATATTTATAAATGATCTGGAAAGAAATACGACGAGTGAGATAATCAAATTTGCAGATGACACAAAATTGTTCAGAGTAGTTAAATCACAAGCAGATTGTGATAAATTGCAGGAAGACCTTGTGAGACTGGAAAATTGGGCATCCAAATGGCAGATGAAATTTAATGTGGATAAGTACAATTTGATGCATATAGGGAAAAATAACCCATGCTATAATTACACAATGTTGGGTTCCATATTAGGTGCTACAACCCAAGAAAGAGATCTAGGTGTCATAGGGGATAACACATTGAAATCGTCGGTGCAGTGTGCTGCGGCAGTCAAAAAAGCAAACAGAATGTTGGGAATTATTAGAAAAGGAATGGTGAATAAAACGGAAAATGTCATAATGCCTCTGTATCGCTCCATGGTGAGACCGCACCTTGAATACTGTGTACAATTCTGGTCGCCACATCTCAAAAAAGATATAATTGCTATGGAGAAGGTACAGAGAAGGGCTACCAAAATGATAAGGGGAATGGAACAACTCCCCTATGAGGAAAGACTAAAGAGGTTAGGACTTTTCAGCTTGGGGAAGAGATGACTGAGGGGGGATATGATAGAGGTGTTTAAAATCATGAGAGGTCTAGAACGGGTAGATGTGAATCGGTTATTTACTCTTTCGGATAGTAGAAAGACTAGGGGGCACTCCATGAAGTTAGCATGGGGCACATTTAAAAACTAATCGGAGAAAGTTCTTTTTTACTCAACGCACAATTAAACTCTGGAATTTGTTGCCAGAGAATGTGGTTAGTGCAGTTAGTATAGCTGTGTTTAAAAAAGGATTGGATAAGTTCTTGGAGGAGAAGTCCATTACCTGCTATTAAGTTCTCTTAGGGGTAGATTTTCAAACAAGGCGCGTTGGCGTACTTTTGTTGGCGCTCCAGGCGCCAACAAAAGTACGCGGGATTTTAGTAGATACGCGTGGAGCCGCGCGTATCCACTAAAATCCTGGATCGGCGCGCGCAAGGCTATGAATTCTGTATAGCCGGCGCGCGCCGAGCCGAGCTGCCTACCCCCGTTCCCTCCAAGGCCGCTCCGAAATCGGAGCAGCCTTGGAGGGAATCCTCTAACTCCCTCCCCTCATCTTCCCCTCCCTTCCTCTATCTAACCCACCCACCCGGCCCTGTCTACACCCCCCCTTACCTTTCTCCGGGGATTTACGCCTCCCGGAGGGAGAAGTAAATCCCCGCGCGCCAGGCCGCAACCTGGGGGCGGGTACGGAGGGCGCGGCCACGCCCCCGGACCGCCCCAGGCCGTAGCCACGCCCCCGTACCCGCCCCCAAAATGCTGCCGACACGCCCCCGAAACGCCACGACGACCGGGCCCGCCCCCTGACAAGCCCCCAACATGCCCCCCTCGGAGAACCCCGGGACTTACGCGAGTCCCGGGGCTCTGCGCGCACCGGTAGGCCTATGTAAAATAGGCTCACCGGCGCGCAGGGCCCTGCTCGCCTAAATCCGCCCGGTTTTGGTAGGATTTAGGCGAGCAGGGCTCTGAAAATCCGCCCCTTAGAGAATAGCCACTGCCATTAGTAATGGTTACATGGAATAGACTTAGTTTTTGGGTACTTGCCAGGTTCTTATGGCCTGGATTGGCCACTGTTGGAAACAGGATGCTGGGCTTGATGGACCCTTGGTCTGACCCAGTATGGCATTTTCTTATGTTCTTATGTTCTTAAAAGTCTCCCCCTTCCCCAAATGTTTGCCCAGTTCCTTAAAAAAAATGAATTCCTCTTCCCTGCACCATCGTCTCATCCATGCATTGAGACTCCAGAATTCTGTCTGCCTCTGGGGACCTGCACGCGGAACAGGGAGCATTTCAGAGAATGCCACCCTAGAAGTTCTGGATTTCAGCTTTCTACCTAAGAGCCTAAATTTGGCTTCAAGAACCTCCCTCCAACATTTTCCTATTTTGTTGGTGAACACATGTACCATGAAAGGTTTATGTTTACTCAATTAATCCTTTTTAAATCTATACTATCATTCATGTCAACCAAAATGTGACTCTGCAAACAAAAAAAATGTAAGATTCTAAGTAATTTGCCAAAAACCATAGGCATAATATACTTCAAAATATAACAGCATCATTTTAATGAGTCAGGAACACCTTAAACAGTTTTTCTGCTTCCTTTAATGTTTCAAGGTATGTACCTAAACATAAAATATGCAATCACTGATTAATTTCCCCTGTGTACAGTTTAGATAACTATGAAATTTGCTAATATCAGTTAAAGCTCTGCAATATCCTATCAAATATTCATCTCATTAACAATAAGAAGGAATGAATTTTTGGATTAGTGAAGTGTTCTATTTTTGGAGTTTAATCAAAATTTAAATATGTAGAATGGGGCAGACAAGGGTTTTTTTTAGTAGAAATATATTGGAGGATGATTGCAAAGGTAAGTAGTTGAAAAGCAAAGTTTGACAGTTTTAATTAGAAATATCTTTCCTGATGTCCATGACTGAGCAACCTCTTAGACTAATGTAAAGACTGCAAGAAGTTCTGAATATGATGGGGTATATATTCAGTTACTGTTCAGATATCACAGCTATCTTAAAATTAGCTGGCTCACTTTTTATGGCTAATTTTAGGGTAGCTGTTCGGCCCAACCAGACTTAGCCAGCTAAGGGTTCATTTTCCATAGCTTTCACACGCAGACCGATTCCGACGCCACCCTTCTCACAAACCGACAACTCTTCCGGTTCGGAATCGGTCTGCCGTTTTGAAGTGTAAAACTGTTTTGGAATCCTGACATCAAGCTGTACAGTCTGTAAGGTACACATGAAGTGGATTATTTGAGATGTGTTGTAAGTAGTATGTTGAATATATAAGAGTGTTGAAGAGTTATATAAGGTGGTGAATCCACATGGTGGGTGTGTAGCTGTGTTGCTGATTAAATTTGTGGAGGAAGTGAGGTCCTGGATACATATAATAGTGGGTGCAGTATTCCAGAGGGCGGAAGGCTGGAGGGCTTCGCTTCTCTTTGGTTGAGTCGGGAGTAAATTGTCCCCTGAAGAAACTGCGGCGAAACAGGGATCCTTGTTGGGACGTGGAGGATTGCTCCCATATAGGCTGTATTTGAGGTTGAGCAGAACCAAATGAAGAGAATCTCATCCTAACAAATAGTGGTGATGTTGGGGGGGGGGGGGGGTTAAAAAAAAAAGGGGGGGGAGTGTGTGTGGATGAATGGCTGAAATGGGGTATTTTAAGATGTTGCTACTAATGCATTGCTGCTAATGTACTTGGGTTATTGATGTTATGGTTGTATGTATATCAGGTTGCACAGGTCTTTGCATCAATGTTAATGTATGTATTAATGAATACATTTATGAAAATTCTGTGTATGTATTGTATCAATATTGCTCTTTAATTGAGTGAGATAACTAAGAATAAATTAAGAATAAATTGTTATATGAGGATATGATGTATTAGAACTCTCAGATTGATGTTATTGGACTCCCTATATATGTGTGTTGTGGTGCAATAAGTAGGGGGTCTGTACTCTCTTATTTTGTAACTCAACTCCACCAATTTTTGTCCTCGGAAACCCTGTAACTTATCTGGCTAAATTCTAGTCAGCTAATTTATTAGCCAACTTAAATATAGCTGGATAAGTACCAAAATCTTTATTTAGTTAGATAACTTCTGAATTATCCATTTAAATGCTTTTGAATATAGACCTCCATATCTTTCCAAGAAATATGTAGTGAATGCTTAAGAGGTAACTTTAAAATTCTCCCTTAAGTATAAAAAATCCATATATACAAAGTAAAGTTATGAATGTTTTAGAAGATATATTAATATGCTGACACAAATAACTGCCAGACTATATCTGTTATCTATAGCAATGTGACTGACTGTTTCTACATTCATCTCTGTTTTTAAGTGAAACATTTACAGGTTATTAATGATGTAGTCTGAACCTGACCCTTTGTATCTTGACATTGGATTCCAGTAATTAGGCCACATCATGATAGATATGAATCAACTGCAAGAAGTGAGACAAGTGCAAATGTCAAACAACTTTAAACTCTAAATATACTTCAACTCTACATCTAATGAGCAATCAACTGAAGATACTAAACAGTTGAACTAGACTATGGGATTAGGTAACTTTATGGAATGATTATGTCAGTAGTCACTTTTAATGCATATAAAGAGGGAGACTCACTATGGGGTGCTTTGAGGCCTATTTTCTTGCTAGGAGAAAAGGCTGTCTGCATTGTAGCAAGAAGCAGGCCCTGTGAAATTTACAGTGCTGGACGTGAAGACAACCTTTTAAATTTAGGACCATAGTGTTAGATTCCCTGGCCATGGGTGGCCTCGGCCGGCTCCTCCTACCTTCCCTCCGGGCACCGGGACCACCGTCGGCATCAGTGCAGTGGCCGGAAGGCATCCCTGATGCATGCCGCTGGCCTTCTCCTCCCTCGTGGCTCCTGCTGCCGAATTAGTGCCGCACTCTGCGGCAGGAGGGACGTCTCCCGACCTCCTCTTTGTGGCCCAGGCCACAGGCCAAATGCCTTCAGCAGCCCACGTTGGGCAGGGTCCTCCCTAGGCATGTGGCCGCGCCTCCTAAGCTTCTTTTAAAGGGCCAGCACCTATTATTGCAGCTCAGCCTCCTGAATGACATCAGGAACCGGGTACTATTTATAGGAGCCTCCTCTTCCTGTTCCTCGACTTGGCAACGAGTCTGCTTCGCTTTGGTGAGGTCTTCTGTGCTTCGTTGGTGCCTGGCTTCTTGTTCCTGCCTTCTGAGTCCTGTTCCAGTCTTCCGAGTCCTGGCCCTGTTCCTGCTCCATTCCCTTAGTCCCCACAGACGGATCTCCTGGCTTCTGACTCTGGACCGGCTTTCGACAACTCCCTGGCTTCTGACTCTGGACCAGCTTCTGACGACTCTCTGGCTTTTGACTCTGGACCGGCTATCAGCGACTCTCCGGCTTCTGACCTCGGACTGAATATCGGAGAGTCTACTGTCTTCACATGGGCCCACCTAAGACCAGCTGGCCCCACGCACGCAAAAGCTCAACCCATGGGAACGAGGTTGGTATTGGTGAAGCTCCAGCTGGCCCCTGCATCAGTTCAGCCTCGCCTCCCGACGGTGGGGACCTGTGGGGGTTCGCCCTCTCAGGTAGTGCCAACTTCCCCTCAGCCAAAGGGTCCACATACTCGTCCATCACTGCAACAGATTACCAAGTCCATGGACCTGGCAGAGGCCTCTGCTCTCCAAGCCATTCCGGGCCTACAAAGGATCCTCGAGCAGCAGAAGGCCCTGGAGACATTCGCTTCAGCAATGGAAAATCTAAATCTGTGTCTGGACTCCGCAGCTCCAACTCCTGCGCACCGCTGATGCCGACTGTCTCACCTCTGGTATCTGGTAGTCACCCAGTGGTTCCCTTACTTGCTCCCCCCCCCCCCCCCCGCTTCGCTTGGGACCCACAGTCTTGTAGGGGCTTCATTAATCAGTGCAGCATGCACTTTTGCCTACAACCAGCCCTCTTTCCAGAAGACTTCACGAAAACAACCTACATCCTGTCTCTTCTTGATGGGAAAGCTCTGCCTTGGGCATTTCCCCTGTGGGAACATGCCGACCCTGTTCTACAGGATTTGAATGGTTTCCTGGCCCTTTTCCATACTGGTTTTGAAGACCCAACTCGGCAGGCAGCCTCGGCAGGCACCCTATGACAGGGTGCCCGGATACTAGCGGAGTATGTGATTGAGTTTCGAACCCTGTCATCCAAGCTCCATTGGGACACTAATTGTCTGAGGGCCAACTTCCTGGAGGGTTTAAGTTCCAGAATTAAAGATGAACTAGCAGCTCGCAAGCTACGGGAGTCGTTAGATGCCTTAATTGGCTTGACTGGGCACATCGACAGTCGTCTCCAAGAATGCACCCGAGAGGTTCAATACTCGAGGAAAACTTCTCTGCTAGCTTCAGACGCCCTCGGCATTTACCTTCCCCGAAGGCCGACTCGAGCTCCTTGGGAACCACACCAGAGGAACCCATGCAACTGGGTAGGGGTAAACTATCTCCTCAAGAACGCCTCAGATGCCACTAAGGCGATCTCTGTCTCTATTGCGGTGGGTCCAGGGCCGGTTCAAGGGTATTAGGCGCCCTAGGCGAAACGTCAGCTATGCCGCCCCCCCCCCCCCGCCTCCACACACAATTAACTTACATTGTGCATTAATGAAAATAACGAAGTCTGTATTTATAACAGAACACTTATTTGACATTTTTATGCCATGTAAACCATTGAGATGATTTGTCTTATCGACAGTATAGAAACTCTTTTATAAATAAATAAATAAAAATAAATAAAATAAACATAAACCAAAGCTACACTTGTTGCTCAAACAAAAAAAGCAGACACATCACATAATATTAAATAATTAAAATGGCAGTCAATCAAGAAAAATAAACTTAAAAAGCCATCTTTACTTACCCCCTCCAGCCGCTCTCTTACTCCTCTTCCATGCAGGCTGTAGTACACACCAGAAGCAGCAGTAGAAGCTAAGCTCTATACTCATGGTCCTCTTCCTTAGGGCCCATGTCTCTCACACACACACCATATCAGTCATGCCCCCATGACCAGTTTCTGTCTCTCACACACCAATCACCTCCCAAACAGTCTTTGACAAACACACCAGTCACCTTCCTGAACAGTTTCTCTCATGCCATACACACACACAGGCTTCCCACGCCCGTGTTCCACTTACATATATGGGCTTCTCACTCTCATAATCACTTTCTCTTTCTCACACACACTCACCAGTCTCTCACTCCCATGCTTGTTCTCTCCACATGCACAGGCTTCTCATTCCCATAATCACTTTCTCTTTCTCACACACATACCCAGAGTTCTCACTTCCATGCTCTTTCTCTCTTTCACACACACACACATCAGTCACATCCCTGACTGTCTCACACTCTCACACATTAGTCATCTCTCTGAGCAGTCACTTTCATTGTCTCTCACATATACACATACATCAGCTCTCTGACCAGTTTCTCTCAATCACACATACATGCTCTCGATCAAATACATTCTCTCACTTACACACAGGCTCTCAATCACACACAGGCTCTCAATCACACACAGGCTAGCTGGCTGCTTCTCTCTCTTTCTCTCACTCACTCCCCCCCCCCCCCCCGAGAACAAATGCTAGCTGCCGCAGCCTCCTCCAGCCCCCACAGGCCAAGAAGGAAGAATCCCATCGGCCGCAGGAGGCTCGTGCTGCTGACTCCTTTCCCGATTACCGGCTGCTTCAATTGCTCAGGGGCCGATGCTGCTGTCGCCGCTATTTTTTTATGCGGCACGGCTCTTTCTCCTTCCCGCCAGTGGCGTAGCCAGAATTGATTTTTTGGGTGGGCACAAGGTTAACATGGGTGGGCTGTAGGCATGCAGGTCTACTAGTTGTTTTTTTACTGATAAATAATGCCAAATTATGCAGCATAGCATTCACATCTACGCCTAAGTATGAGGTTTACTTAATGATACAAACATAATTCACGGTGATTTGTGGTACTTTAGCCTTCTTATTATTACGATTTTATACACGGCTCCTACCTGTCCATAAATTTTGAGAGAGCGGTTGTGTTGCTTATATTTAAATTGCTAACATCTCAAAATATAGATATATATTTTACCTTTGTTGTCTGATCTTTGTATTTTTCTAATCAGTTGGTCCTGGTCTCTTTTTCCCATTTTTTCCCTTATAGCTCATTTCCTAATTCCTTTTCAGTGTCTTTCTTCTATAACTGTCTTCTTCCCTTCCACACACACACACACACATACACGCTTTCTCTCACAGACTCCCTCTCACACACTCAAGCTGTCACTCTCATATGCTCTCCCCCCCCACCCCACAAGCTCACATTCAAGTTCTCACTTTCTCACCCCTCCCCAGGCTTATATTCTTATGCACACACAGACGCACATCCAGGCACCCATTCTCACCCACACACATAAACCCAGACTCCCATTCTCACCCACAAACCCATGCTCCCAGTCTCACCCACACATATTCAAGCTCCCATTCTCATCCACACATATACACATTTAAGGTACTATTCTCACCCACACATACACACATTCAAGCACCCATTCTTATCCACACATTCAAGCTCCCATTCTCACCCACCCACACAAACCCAAGCTCTCATTCTCACCCATATATACACACATTCAAGCTCCCATTCTCACCCACCCACAAACCCAGGCTCCCATTCTCAACCACACATACACACATTCGAGCTCCCATTCACCCACATATTCAAGCTTCCATTCTCACCCACATACACACCCAGGATCCAGTTTTCACCCACACACACTCCCATTCTTATCCACACATACACATTCAAGCACGTGCACAGCTTCCGCTTTCTCCCCCAGAGCAGGAAGATCAGCTGCCTCTCCTGCTGCCACCGGCCTCCTGCTATCTTCGGGCATCGGGCCGTACTGCCCGCCGAACTTCCTGTTGGGGGGGGGGAGCGGAAGCGCAGCGCACAACGTCCGCTTCCTCCCTCCCCCCCCCCCCAAGCAGGAAGATCGGCGGACCATCCGGCCCGACGCCCGAAGAAGATAGCAGGAGGCCGGTGGCAGGAGAGGCAGCTGATCTTCCTGCTTTGGGGGAGAAAGCGGAAGCTGTGCGCGGCGCTTCCGCTCCCCCAAACAGGAAGTTCGGCGGGCCGTTTGACCCGAAGATAGCAGGAGAACGGGTGGCAGCAGGAGAGGCAGCTGATCTTCCTGCATTGGGGGGAGGAAGCGGAAGCTGCGCGCAGCGCTTGCGCTCCCCCCCCCGAACAGGAAGACCGGTTGGCCATACGGCCGCAGCAGCGCTTCCCCATGTGTGCCGTGATGGCGCGCGAGGCGTGGGTTCTCTTGTTCGCTGTCGCGGGATCCCAGTTGGGTGGGCCTGGGTCTAAGTTGGGTGGGCACCTGCCCACCCGTGGCTTCGCCACTGCTTCCCGCGCATCACTTCCTGTTCCAGGTCAGGGGGGGCGGGAAGAAGAAAAGGGCAGCCGCGGATGCAACAGCTTTTTTTTTTTTTGCACCGCGGGGCAGGGGCGGGCTGCTGGCAGCGGCTCTTTTATTTTTATCGGGGGGGGGGGGGGGCGGCGGCTTAATGCAGCTTTTTTAAATTTTACCGGGGCAGCAGCTGAGCGCGGCTCTCTTAATTTTACCGGGGCAGTGCCGCCCCCGGGAAGCTGGCGCCCTAGGCGATCGCCTAGTTCGCCTAGTGCTTCTGCCGGCCCTGGGTGGGTCTGGACATGTTTTGGCATCTTGCCCAGTGTGCCTGGGAAACGTCCGGGCCTAGGTCCTGAAGGAGGACTCTTCTTAGGCCTTGCCTCACCCGTTCATCCACTGACATTACCCGTTACCCTGAAGGCAGAGTTCTTCGACTTCCACACCTTAGCCCTGGTGGATTCGGAGTCCGGGGGCAACTTTATTATGAAGAGTTTGGTGGAACATCTCCGGTTTCCGCTCCATCACTCCCTGGTTCCATTGGTTCTCTCATCTATCCAGGGTGAACCCATACCAGGCCGAGTCACCCACATGAGCACACCTATCTTAATTAAGGATGTGCATCATTTTTTTGACGGATTAAAATATCGTACGATATTTTCTAATCTGTCATGTATCGGGGATCCCCTAAAATGATAGGAAAACCCCACAAAATTTTCAAGTGGTTTTCTTATCATTTTTTTTTGGGGGGGGGGAGAAGGGCACACAGAAAAAAAAACCCAACCCCCCCCCCAATGCTCCCCAGGCTCCCCATGGTAGGAGCAATGGATGGCCGGCGCCATCTTAAAAAATGGCATGGGCCAACCATTGCTCCTACCATGTGACAGGGGCCGGCCAATGGCACTGATAGCCCCTGTCACATGGTAAGGGCAAAGGGCCACTGGTTCCATTTTGATTAGTGGCAGCCGATGGCCCGAGAGGGGGACATCACTCCCGGGACCCCCGCTGGACCACCAGGGATTTTAGGCAAGTTTGTGGGGGTTGGGAGGGTGGGGGATTGTAAATAATTAGATCTAAAGGGTCAGGGTGGGGGGGGGGGGTTTCAGCTCGGGACAGCCAAAAAAAAACCATCCAGATCACGGGAAATGGAATTTCCCGCAGATCCACGATACCAAAACCGGAACCAATTACGGCACCCGATTCACATCTTTAATCTTAATCTGCACCGGAGCACTTCAAGAGGAATATCTAGCTTTCCATGTACTGGATCAGGCCATAGACCCCATTGTGTTAGGGCTCCCCTGGCTGCAAGCACATTCCCCCCAATTCGAATGGAAGACCTTGAAATTGGCCTGCTGGGGTCCCGCTTGTCAAGACCCCTGTCTCGAGCTTGTCTCCCCCCAGTGCTGTCTGGCTGCGACCACCCTTCACAATATGCATCATTCGCAGATGTGTTTTCTAAGGAAGGAGCCGAGACCCTACCACCTCATCGGCCATTTGACTGTGCAATCAACTTGCTACCTGGCTCTGAGCCACCCTGGGGACATGCATATCCTCTCTCACCTACTGAGACCCAGGCTATGTCTAACTACATCCAAGAAAACTTGAACAGGGGTTCATCTGCAAGTCCACCTCTCCAGCTGGGCTGGGTTCTTTTTCGTGGGCAAGAAGGATGGGACACACCGGCCCTGTATCGATTACTGTGGCCTCAACACTATAACTATCAAGGATCGATACCCACTCCCATTAATTTCAGAGCTCTTCGATAGTCTCCAGGTGGTGCAGGTCTTTACTAAGCTGGATCTCAGGGGAGCCTACAATTTAATCCCTATTAAGGAGGGTGGTGAGTGGAAGACAGCCTTCGATACCAGAGATAGGCACTATGAATACCTAATTATGCCTTTTGGGCTTAGTAACATCCCGGTCATCTTCCAAAATCTAATGAATGAAATTGTCCGAAACTTATTGTGCCGATCTGTCGTCGTCTACCTGGATGATATCTTGGTATTCTCTCGATCCCTGCAAGAGCACCGCAGAGATGTCTCCTGGGTACTCCAATGTCTCCGGGAAAATCAGCTGTACGCTAAACTCAAAAAATGCATCTTCGAGCAAGAAGCACTTCCATTCTTGGAATACATCATCTCAAATAAGGAATTTAGCATGGATCCTGAAAAACTCAAAGCCATCCAAGACTAGCCTCAGCCTTCCGGATTACATCCACTACAGTGATTCTTAGGCTTTGCTAATTATTACTGTTCTTTTATCCTCATGTTGTGTCCGTCGGTTCCCGACACCCTCTCTCCGCCCTCCTTACCTCTTTGGCGCCTCCCTCTTTGACCGCAGGAAGATTGGCTGCCGCGGCGTCCTCCTGCTGTAGTCCTCCGACGTCCCCGGACCGGCTAGACGCTGCAACCCACCATGTTTCCTGGAGGCCTAGGGGTGTGCGTGTGGTGTACTGAAGTACTGGCAATGGCGTGAACCTCAAGGGTGTCCCCCTGAGATGACGTCACCTGCGACGGATATATAAGGTCTTAGAATTTGCTAACAGATTGAGTTAGCAAGGAATGGAATGGACTCGCTTCGGATTCCAAGCTACTCTGCCTCCTCGGACTTACCAGGGTACCCACTCCTCGGGGGCCCTCGTTCCCAGACTTGCTCCGTATTCACTTCTACCTGGAAGTCATCGCTGCCTACTACATCTGTGAGTTACCATCGCTCTCTCAATGCTTTCCCTGGAACCAGGTACTCGCTCCTCGAGGGCCTACTTCATTCCAGCTCCTGGGCTTCTATTGTATCATTGTGTGAGTGTTACCATCAGGTTCGGTACATGAACTCTGCATACCCTGCCTACTCACTATATTTCAGTTTCTCTACAGCTCAGCCTCCAGGGATTGCTGTTCCAGTATCTGAGAGACTATAGCCCAACCGAGCATTCCAGCTTACTACTGCCACCTTTGGTGGTCCAGTATACGGTCTAATAAAAGAACTAGTTTTTGTCTGTCTCCATACTCTGAGTCTGACCAGTGGTCCCTCTCGGGATCTTCCCCCAGGGGCATGGTCATCTGCCACTGGTCCAAGGATCCACCCACAACTCTCCTAAATAACAACAGATTACTAACTCCCTAGCAGACTGCTAACTCCTAACATCTCAACTATTTATTTATTTATTTATTTATTTATAATTTTTATATACCGACATTCTTACATTAAAATGCAAATCATACTGGTTTACATAAAACAGAAAAAGCAGGAAAAAATATTTCCATAGTCAAATACAAACTACACCTCTCTGGTGGCTCCTTTAACTGCCTTAATTCATAAGGGAGCTGACCCCATGCATTGGCTGCCCAAGGCGGTCTCCACCTTTCTCTGTTTGAAGGAGGCCTTTCTCCATGAATCATGTCTCTGCCACCCTGATCCTCGACATCATTTTATTGTCGGTGGATGCCTCTGCTGAAAGAGTCGGGGCTGTCCTCAGCCAATACTCCGCCAACAACACTCTCCATCCTTGTTCATTTCTCTCCCGCCAATTCTCTGCAGCAGAATGCAACTACGCCATTGGCGATAAGGAACTCCTCACCGTCAAGATGGCCTTTGAAGAATGGTGCCCCTGGTTGGAAGGGGCCCAGCATCAAATTATGGTCTACACAGACCATAAGAATTTAGAATATCTGCACCGAGCCCAATGTCTCAACTCACAGCAAGCCTATTGGGCCCTATTTTTTACGAGGTTCAACTTCATCCTATGATATCATCCAGCCACTAAGAACTTGAAGGCAGATGCTTTCTCTCGAGCCTTCGATCTCACAGATACTTCGGAACCTACCAGCTTCGTCATCGACCCGACTCAAGTTCTTCTGGCCGTTACCATGCCAATTCCCCCAGGGAAGACATTTGTTCTGCTACGTCT
Organism: Rhinatrema bivittatum; assembly: GCF_901001135.1. Classification (NCBI taxonomy): domain Eukaryota; kingdom Metazoa; phylum Chordata; class Amphibia; order Gymnophiona; family Rhinatrematidae; genus Rhinatrema; species Rhinatrema bivittatum. Next base: position 96,127,623 of record NC_042618.1, read on the forward strand.
CCAGAATTGAATATTGACCTGGGCCCATGATTCCCACAGCATGGGCCATCCAGGAGAACACCGCACCCTTGTTGCTCTTTGCGTAGAATCATGTCCCACGTGTGCCCATCATAAAAATCCCACGGGTCCACCCTGGGATCTACTCCACCCACTTCCCATTCCCAGTGAACCTTGGACATACATTTCGACCGAATTGGTGGTTGACTTGCCGTTCAGTGTGCTGCGGCAGTCAAAAAAGCAAACAGAAAGTTGGGAATTATTAGAAAGGGAATGGTGGAGCGGCAGGAAGAAGAGAGAGGAGGATTCCTGACCTCTGCAGGCGGCGGTAATTGTGATCTTACCCAGCTGGTGACCACGTGACATCACTGCCTGACCCGGGGCCTCAAAACCTCGTGAGAGTGTGGCATTATTCGGAGCGGCAGGAAGGAGAGAGAGGAGGATTCCTGACCTCTGCAGGCGGCGGTAATTGTGATCTTACCCAGCTGGTGACCGCGTGACATCACTGCCTGACCCGGGGCCTCAAAACCCCGTGAGAGTGTGGCATTATTCGGAGCGGCAGGAAGGAGAGAGAGGAGGATTCCTGACCTCTGCAGGTGGCGGTAATTGTGATCTTACCCAGCTGGTGACCGCGTGACATCACTGCCTGACCCGGGGCCTCAAAACCCCGTGAGAGTGTGGCGTTATTCGGAGCGGCAGGAAGGAGAGAGAGGAGGATTCCTGACCTCTGCAGGCGGCGGTAATTGTGATCTTACCCAGCTGGTGACCGCGTGACATCACTGCCTGACCCGGGGCCTCAAAACCCCGAGAGAGTGTGGCGTTATTCGAAGCGGCAGGAAGGAGAGAGAGGAGGATTCCTGACCTCTGCAGGCGGCGGTAATTGTGATCTTACCCAGCTGGTGACCGCATGACATCACTGCCTGACCCGGGGCGTCAAAATCCCGCGAGACTGCGGTGCAGAGTCGCCGCCGGCGCATCGCCTAAGCCGCGCGCGCCAAAGGGGCATGCGCGGCTTAGACCGGCTTTGACCGCCTTTGCTGCCTGTTTGCCTGAAGACTGTTTTGTTGATTTATGGGGCGTAAAAGGAAGGCTAAGGCCTATACATCCTCCCCGAATACTCCTATAACCGGACCGATGGACGCCCATCTGAACAGGTCAAATATGCCACAGGTGGATAGCAACAGAGACTTGTTTGAAGTCTCGTTAAGTCCAGGCCCGAGGCCCACACCAACGCAGCCCCCAGGAGCAGCAACCATGGATAATACCGTGGGAGATGAGTCTGCAGATGTAAGTAGAGGGGAGGCACTACCGGAAGGGGTAGGTTCCAAGCCTCTACAACCTTTGTCCTTGATACATCTAGGAGGTGAGACTGGTATAACAACTCACGAAAGCATACAATCAGTAGAGATGTGAATCGTGTCCTCGATCGTCTTAACGATCGATTTCGGCTGGGAGGGGGAGGGAATCGTATTGTTGCCGTTTGGGGGGGTAAAATATCGTGATATATCGTTAAAATCGTTAAAACCCGCTAAAACCCACCCCCGACCCTTTAAATTAAATCCCCCACCCTCCCGAACCCCCCCCCAAATGACTTAAATTACCTGGTGGTCCAGCGGCGGTCCGGAACGGCAGCGGTCCGGAACGGGCTCCTGCTACTGAATCTTGTTGTCTTCTGCCGGCGCCATTTTCCAAAATGGCGCCGAAAAATGGCGGCGGCCATAGACCAACAGGATTAGACGGCAGGAGGTCCTTCCGGACCCCCGCTGGACTTTTGGCAAGTCTTGTGGGGGTCAGGAGGGCCCCCCCAAACTGGCCAAAAGTTCCTGGAGGTCCAGCGGGGGTCAGGGAGCGATTTCCCGCCGCGAATCGTTTTCCGTACGGAAAATGGCGCCGGCAGGAGATCGACTGCAGGAGGTCATTCAGCGAGGCGCCGGAACCCTCGCTGAACGACCTCCTGCAGTCGATCTCCTGCCGGCGCCATTTTCCGTACGGAAAACGATTCGCGGCGGGAAATCGCTCCCTGACCCCCGCTGGACCTCCAGGAACTTTTGGCCAGCTTGGGGGGGCCCTCCTGACCCCCACAAGACTTGCCAAAAGTCCAGCAGGGGTCCGGAAGGACCTCCTGCCGTCGAATCCTGTTGGTCTATGGCCGCCGCCATTTTTCGGCGCCATTTTGGAAAATGGCGCCGGCCGAAGACAACAAGATTCAGTAGCAGGAGCCCGTTCCGGACCGCTGCCGTTCCGGACCCCCAGGTAATTTAAGTCATTTGGGGGGGGTTCGGGAGGGTGGGGGATTGAAGGAGGTAGGATTTGGCAAGGAAATGTTTAAGTTATTTGGGGGGGGTTCGGGAGGGTGGGGGATTTAATTTAAAGGGTCGGGGATGGGTTTTAGTGGGTTTTAGTGTGCCGGCTCACGATTCTAACGATTTATAACGATAAATCGTTAGAATCTCTATTGTATTGTGTTCCATAACGGTTTAAGACGATATTAAAATTATCGGACGATAATTTTAATCGTCCTAAAACGATTCACATCCCTAACAATCAGTAGGATTGGACGCTTCCAAAGTGACAATGGGGGATCTGTGGAGGATGCTAGTAAAATTAGACACTAATGTTACCCAAATGAACTCATCCCTTACAATGATGGTGAATAATAATAGAGTTAAGATAGCTGAACAGGGGGAAAAGATGGTAGATTTAGAAACTAGAGTGAATAAGTTAACAACAGATGTCCAGAATATCCAAAGTATTCAGAGTATTAGTTTCAGATAATGTGATCTTACATAATGATATAGAAAATTTGGAAAATATATTTCGAATTAAGAATTTGCGTTTTGTCAACTTTCCATATACAAGATTAATGTCACCAATGGAAATGTTTGTTAAATATTTGAAGGAGATATTAGCTTATAAGGATGAGGAAATTCCTCTTATTTAAAAAATCTATTATTTTCCCCTTAGAGTAGCTGATGGACCTGGTGGAGTGAATGATATTCACTCCCCAGGGATATCAACATTTTTGGAAGATTCCTTGGACATAATAAATAAGCGAACAACCCTATTTGTTTCATTTGTTCAAGAGAGGGATAAAGAGTCCATTTTTGAGAAAGCCTTAAGAAATCGTGAATTTTTATTTTGTGGGCAGAAAGTGTATATCTTCCCTGATGTATCTAAAACTACGCAGGGTCGTAGAAAGCAATTTCTTAAATTGAAAGATAAAACATTGGAATTAGGAGCAACCTTTTTTTTAAGGTTCCCTTGCCAATGTTTAGTGAACTACCAAGGAAACAAATTTATTTTTACTATTCCTTCCCATATGGAGAATTTTTTAAGGGATAAGGAATTAGAAAAGTCTAATCAA